>NW_026125648.1:1770000-2991070 GCF_943737965.1 Phodopus roborovskii | reverse complement strand
TAAGGGAATCACCTACAAATCTGTAACATGTAGCCATCCTGCCTCTCTCCAAGTTTAGTACTGGGATTATGGACAGGAGCCATGGCTACCTCCACAGCCTACAGCATTACAGTCATCTTTATTTTTAAACTAATGATCAGTTAAATTACATAAGATTTATTTTTTGACTTCTAAATAATATTCTTGTATTTCTACTTGATAGTGATTTCCAAATATAACTGTTTTTTTAGACCTGGCTAAAGTTCATCTGTAACGGATGGCTTCTTCCTGGCTTAGTGTGCTGTTAATTATAATGCAAATGATAGTGCAAACACATGTCTGTAACCAGGCAATACCTTAGTCAAAAGAGGGGTGCAAACTGCTTCTTACCCTGGGCCTGGGCCTGAGAACCTTACTTTGGCTAGGGGATAAGAATACTTTTCATTCAGAGGTTTTCTTTGGCCCCTTTGGTTATTGAATCTTTTCCCTGTTTTCAGAAAAACCAAAAAACAAAACAAAAAAAAGGGAAGACTGTTTTGTTCTTATGTTAATCTTTTGCATAATCTAACACACCAGACCCTGAGGTTGTATTTGGGGTAGTGGTCATGGGAGAAGAGATCAACATTGTTTTCTTCAGACTGTTTTTTGATTTAGCCCAACTTGGATAATATGGCTTTTTAATCTTTATTTGTGTGTATGGGTGTTTTGCCTGCATATATATGTATGTCATGCATGCCTGGTGCCTGCTGAAGTTAGACACAGATGGTTGTGAGCTACCATGTGGGATCTGGGAATCCTCTGCTAGAGTAGCCTGTGCTCTTAAATATAAGTTTTAGCTTTAAGTTTGGCTTTGAAAAATGGCTGAAATGTTGGTTACTAAGCAAAATTATTTTTAAAAGTGATGCTGGTGGCTTGTTCTTTTTTTATTATTATTTATTTTGCTGGCGTGGGGGCATGGAGCACACCTGGCTGGCTTAGAACTTGCTGTGTAGCCCATGTTGGCCTTGGAATTCAGAAGCTCTGCCTCCTCTGGTCTAATGAACAAGCCTGCACCACCATGCCTGACCTTGGTATGTTTTTGTTTGGGTGTTGGTTCTTCAAGACAAGGTTTCTCTGTAGACCTGGCAGTCCTGGAACTTAGTCTGCAGACCAGGCTAACCTCAAATTCAGAGATCTGCCTGCTTTTTCCCTCTTAGGTGTTGAAACTAAATGTGTGCACCACAAAGCAGGGCTGAGCCTATATTTTTTAAAGATTTATTTATGTAAAAGTTATTGTGTATGGGGAGGGGTGTTTTTCACATATTTTTGAGTGCTTGCAGATTCCCAAAGAGAGCAAAAGATCCCTAGAGCTGAAGTTATGGGTAGTTAACTCCTGACCTGGGCACTGGGTCTTCTAGAAGTAGAACAGAACAGCACTTTTTTAGAATGGATCTTACTTTGTAGACCAGAGTGGCCTCCCAATTCACAGATCCTCCTTCATCTACCTGTGCACTCAGTTAAGGGCTCTTTGAACCATCTCTAGTCCTAGAACACATATATTTTAAGGACTAACCTTTAATGATGCTATTGTATTTGTCATGCTTTTAGAAATTTAAACTGGCAATAATAATTCTTGTTTGTAAATTTTTGCTCTTTCCCTTTTTGGTGGCGTTTATACATAGAAAATGTTTTCTCTGCAGGGCTAGTGGTGGCACACACTTTTTTTTAATCCAAGCATTCCTGAGGCAGAGGCAGGTGGATCTCTGAGTTCCTGGGCACTCAAGGCTATACAGAAAAACCCTGTTTTGAAAAACCAAAAAAAAAAAAAAAATGTTTACTCTCCTGGGAAAAGTCTAGATAATGAGGTTTCATAATCAATAACTCATCTGCCTTAAAGAAATGATGTAAAGCCGGGCAATAGTGCTGCACACCTTACCACTCCTGAGGCAAAAGCAAGTAGCCAGCCTGATCTACAGAGGGAGGTAGTTCCAGGCCAGCCTGAGCTAAACAGAGAAACCCTGTTCCTTCTCAGCTTCTCCCTACCACAGTAAAGAACTTGAAGTATATTCTATAGTTAAAAAAGCAAGGAGTTTGTTAAAATAGAAGTTTTTTAGAAACAAGAACTATAGTAATTTTGCTCAGAACTTCGCAAAAAATTAATTGGTAAAGTTTAGATTTACTTTATGTGTATCCCTTGGTTTCTGGCAGCTGCAGTTATAGAGGCATAAGTAATGTGTTTTTATTTTCATGCAGCTCTTTAGAGACTTCATGTACAAACCCCTGAAGGTTTTATGGATGGGTCCTTTACACAATGATAAAGAATAGGGTGCAAGATGTAATTTTGTGAGGTTTTTTTGTTTTGTTTTGTTTTGTTTTGTTTTGTTTTGTTTGCTTGTTTTATTGCTCGTGTTTGAAGCTTTGTATAAGGTGATAAGAAGTCACCCTGGTCTAAATGCTTTGAAGAATCCTTTAAGCCTATCAGGCTGTCTAGGGTCAGTTGTGAAATTGTTTGTTCTTTAACTCCTAATCAAACATTCTGACAATAGTAAGTGAATGTGTGGAGCACGTGGTATACTGTGTTGTCCTTTACTGAAACTACAGCCATAGATAGACCTCTGATACCACATATAGAGGGCAAAGCTGACCTTATTGGATATCAGTGCACCCAGTTTCTTCTGTCCCCCAAGAGAATGGAGATCTGGGTCAAAGAGGTGAAATGTAGAAGGAAGTACAGACAGGTTAACCATTTTTGAAGTTGCTCAATTACTGCAAATACTTGGTCTAGAAAGCATGAGCCACAGAACAGAAGCCCTGTATCAGGGAATCTAATCTCTCAATAACCGCACCTTTAATCCCGGGACTCTGGGGGCTAAAACACGGTGACCTCAGGGTTCAAGGTCAACCTGATTGCTTTGTTTTGTTTTCAGACATAGTCTCCTGTAATCTCAGTTGACCTCAAACTTGTTATGTAGCCCTGGATGACTTTCCTTTGTTTGCTTTTCAAGACTAGCTTTGGAGCTTGTCCTGGCACTCACTCTGTAGACCAGGCTGGCCTCTGCCTCTGCCTCCCAAGTGTTAGTGCACCACTACTGCGAGGATTCAGGATGACAGTTAATGGATCCTCTTGCCTCAGCCCCTTAACATGCTGTATTAGGCACATTTGAAGTTGCTCAATAACCATAAACTTGAGGCCAGTGATTTCTGTATTGTGCCATGCCTTTCTAAGCCTTTTCGGGGGGGGGGGGGGGGGGGAGAAGTAAGTAGTTCTTATAAAGGCCTCCTCGGACCTATGTGAACATTAAAGGATGTTTTCAGAATGCAGGTATTAATAAGATGGTAACAATGTGACCTGACCAAATGTTTTGTTTTTGGATTTTTTGTTTGTTTGTTTGTTTTAGTTTTACCAAACAGGGTTTCTTTGTATTGCTTTTGGAGCCTGTCCTGGAACTTTTCTGTAGACCAGGTTGGCCTCAAATCACAGAGATCTACCTGCCTCTGCCTCCCGAGTTCTGGGATTAAAGGTGTGCACCACCAAATGTTTTAAAGAGAATACAATAACTGGAAGAACCACTTGCACCTTTTAAAAGTGTGTGTGCGTGTGTGTGTGTGTGTGTGTGTGTGTGTGTGTGTGTGTGTGTGTGTGTGTGTGTGTGTGTGCGCGCGCGCCACTCATGTATATGGGTATCCCTAGAGACCAGAAGTGTCTAATTCCCTAGAGCTGGCGTTACAAGTGACTGAATGTCTTAAAAACCACTGGGCCATCTCTGCAGCCCCTATTTAACTTTTTGTACTAGAGCCCTCCAAATAAACAAATGGCTTGAGTTTGTATCCCCAGATCCCACTTAAAGCCACAAGATGGGAGATAGAGACAGACAGCCCCTGGAAGCTTGCAGGCTAGCTAGCCTCATATAGGGTGACTGAACAACAAAAGACTGTCTCAAGATGGACTATGAGGACCAGTACCCAAGGTTGTCCTCTCATCTGAATAAATGCACCCACGCACATTAAAAAAGGGAAAGATTCCTAAATATTGAGGAACTAGTCAGAGTTCAGTTCTCTCTGCCGTAAATGTGTGGTTTAGTAATAAAAATTCACATTTATTGTTTGCAAAAGTGAATGTCACACACCACAGTGTAAGTGTTGGGGTCAGAAGACAACTTCTGGAAGTTGATTTTCTCCTTCACCATGTGGGTTCAGGATATGAACTCAAGTGGTCAGGCTTGTGGCAAGCACCTTTATTTATCATCAGCACCTAACTTTTTGTGGTTTTGGTTTTTTTTGTTTTGTTTTGAGACAGGGTTTCTCTGTTTTGGAGCCTGTCCTGGAACTAGCTGTGTAGACCAGGCTGGCCTTGAACTCACAGAGATCTACGTGCCTCTACCTCTCAGGTGCTGGGATCAAAGACATGCGCCACCAATGCCAGGCTCACCTGACAATCCTTTATTGCATTTTATTTATTGTAGGAGTGCAATGGATGTTGGTACTGTTTTCTTTGTACAGTTTGGTTCTGAGGATTGAACTCACATTGTCACACTCTGAAGGCAGCTATTTTCACCTGCTGAGCCCACTTTTTTTGTTTTTGTTATCTATTAGAGATAGAGTCTTTAATTTAAATGTAGCATAGGCTGGTCTGTAACTCAATTTTCCTTGTGCAGGTTCTAGAGTTTTTGGTTTACTGCTATGTATCTCCTACCCAGCTAAATGTATATTTTTTAAAAAATGTTTGACCTAGAATGCAAATAAGATCCATTAAGGATAAGTAATTGATAGTTTAACGTTCTTTTCTTTCTCAAATTTTAATTTTTTTCTTAAATTTCCACAGTAGTGTTTTCCCTCCATGTATGCTTGTGCACCACATGTTATACCTAGTGGTGCCTACAGACGTCAGAATAAGGCATTGAATCCTAACTAGAATTAAGGGTGATTGTGAGCCACCGTGTGGGAACTGGGAACAGAACCTGGGTCCTCTATAAGAGCAACAACTGCTCTTAACCACTGAGATACCCAGATTTTGGGTTGTATTGTTTTAGAGACAGAATTTTAGGCTATCTTCAAATTCCTTATATAACCTGATGCTCCTGTCTCAACCTGGAATTAAAGGCTACACTTGCACCCAGGTTGGACTCTAACCCAAGACTTCCTGAACATTGGGAAAACATTACCAATTGAACCACAACCTTAGCTCCGTTCTTTTAATAGTTCTCTAAACACAATTTCATAATACTATCAGAGAAGGTATTGTAATTAGAGACCTAAATAATAGGTAAGGTTTTTTTGTTTGGTTTTCTTTTCCTCAACTAGGTTTCAGTGTACTCCTGGTTGTCCTTGAACTCAGAAATCTACCTGCCTCTGCCTCCCAAGTACTAGGATTAGAGGCATTCACCACCACCACTGCCTGATGGGTAATGTATTTATAGAACATTCCAGACATTGAGAAGAAGTATAGAGGCTAAGAAGTAGAAAGGGATATATCCAAGATCAAAAGAAAAACTGGTAGGTGACAAGTTCAGGAGAAAATATTTTGGGGTGAACTATTATAAGGTGTGTAGTCTTTTCATTAACTTCCTAAGGGGGTAGAAGTGTAAGTGTATACCATCAACCCTGGCTCAGAGGTGAGCATTTTTCAGGATGACTACAGAAATTGGAACTCTCAAAGTTCCCTCATATCATCTCAGAAATAAACAATTAAAGTAGGTTCTTTTGACTGACCACAGCAGAGTCTTCATTTTTTTATACTTCTGTTGCCTCAGCTGTAATTGAGAGATGCAGTAATGGTTTATGTGAGTATACCCAGTCATAATGGATCACAATAATATTCTTTTCTTTGCTGTTTATTTGTTTGGTTAGTTGTTTTGAGACAGGATCACAAACTGTGGTCCAGACTAGCCAGGAGCTCACTGTCTATCCTAAGCTGCCCTCGGCATATTACGGCTTGATTATAAGTGTGTGCCATCAAACTTGAATTTTGAAGCAGGCATGGTGGTGCCTTTTGAGGTGATGGCAGGAGGATCAGAAGTTTGAGGTCATTCTCAGCTCCATAATAAATTACAGGCCACTGAATTACATGAGTCCTTCCTTGTCTCAAAAAAAAAAGTCAAAATAAATTTGAATTTTGAGAGCAGAGAGTATAGTACAATGGTAAATCATTTGCCTAGCATGTAAAAAATAATGAGTTTATCCCCAGTGTCACAAAAAAATGAATTTTGAGTTAATTGTTCTTATTCAGTGTTTTATAACTTTCTGACTATAGGTTTTTTTTCTTTCTGCAAACTATAGTATAATGTAACAATCAGTATTTGACACAGATAACCATCAAGATTACAAAACACCCTTGTTAATTACCAAAAGAGTCTTTCTCTTTGCTCTGTAATGACTACATCCCCTTTTCTCCTCTTGTCTTTCAATGGTTTTCTTTTAATATTGCCTTTATCTGGTCTGAGTATCTGAGTAATACTGGCCTCAATAAAATTGAGTTGGAACTTGTTTTCTTATCCATTTCTGGAAAAGACTGTAAAATTAGCATCCGGTTCTCTTTAAATGCTGGTAGTATTCTCAGATTATCTGGTGTTTTCTTACCTAATTTTTTATGTAATTTTTTTCATACAATGTATTTTGATCATATTTCCCCCTCACCCAAGTCCTCCCAGACCTCCCCATATCCCTACGTACAAAGCTGTTTTTATTTCTCTTAAAGGTTTCATCAGTGGTATTGATTTTTCTCTCATATATAAACTAGCATTTTCATTTTTTTCTCTTAAGCCTTTAAAAGTTTTTTTATTATTTTTCATACCCTGTCTTTACAATCACATAACCCTTCCTCAGTTTCCTTAGTCCTGGGATTACAGATCCCACCAACACTAGCCCAATTTTGTAATTTTTAATTAAATGTGTGTGTGTGTGTGTGTGTGTGTATTCGCATATACACATGTGTGAAAGTCAGAGGACAACTTTGTGAACTTGGGTCATGGGAGTCACACACAAGTACTTTACTTAATGAGCTATTTCCCCATCCCTTTAAATTATTTTTAGGTGTTTTTATTGATAGAAAACCAAGGGTCCACATAATATTTTCATTATTTTGTAAAATGTTGCCTGCTTAATAGAGTAGTTTACTTTTTTAATATTTATCTTTACAAAGATTTTTATTTTGTGTATGAATGTTTGCCTATATGTATATTTCCACACCATGTGCATATATTTCTTTCCTACTTAGGCCAGATGGAATCAGATGCCCTACTGGAGCTGGAGTTATAGCTGGTTGCAAGCCATCTATGGGTGCTAGGAACTGAACTTAGGTCCTTTTCAAGAGTGACAAGCATTCTAACACACTGAACCATCTCTCCAGTCCCAATATTTATTTATTTTTTTAATGTTGTGTAATCATGTGTGTTTGTGTGGAAATATGTCCATATTAGTGCAGATGCCTATAACCCATCCCTCCAGACCACTCTGGGAGTTTTTATTAAACAAGACTTTCTACTTAGGTCAGAATAGTTAGCCCAGAATGAGGTCAGGGCCTGCATCTGTTTCATTCACCATTACATATTCCTAGTAATTTAGTTTAGCATGAGTATTTAATATTTGAGTGAACTGTCACTATGTTAGGTGTGGTATGGTCTTCTGTATAGCATCTATAATATAGAACATACATTCCTTGGGATATTCCTACTTTTCCTTACATGTGACTAGAATAGTCACCATTCATAACAGATTTGATACTATATGATATTATGTTACAGTTGCTTCTTTATAAGTACTTTAAAGTCAACCGACCTTTTTCATGCTGTGTCTCATTTATAAACTCAGAATGTTTTTGTGTAGTGAACTGGAATGAACTGGACAATGAGCTGCTTCTGTTAAACCAGTTCTGAAGTGATCAATACCCACATGGAAATATATCCCATGAATAGCATATATGAGTACTGATGCTGTGACTGTCTGAAGAAATACAGTGTGGTACTTAAGAAAATTTGCTTATGTTCTCTTTTTCTATTTTAGTGTGGAAATTGGAGAAAGTGTACGTGGAGAGGATGTCTACATTGTTCAGAGTGGGTGTGGTGAGATAAATGACAATCTAATGGAGCTTCTAATCATGATTAATGCTTGCAAGATTGCCTCAGCCAGCCGGGTTACTGCAGTCATCCCATGTTTCCCTTATGCCCGCCAAGATAAGAAGGATAAGGTAGGAATGGATTGTGTGTGTGTGTGTGTGTGTGTGTGTGTGTGTGTGTGTGTGTGTGTATTAGACTGTTGGTAGAGCTTAATGCTGGGCTAGTGCGCTACCACTGAGTTATACTTTCAGCTCAAAGTATTTTTAATGTGGGGGGGGGAGAACATTGACCAAAGTCACAAACTATCAGTTATATTAGAGCATCTAAAAACTTATTTTTGCCAGGCAGTGGTGGCACACGCCTTTGATCCCAGCATTCGGGAGGCAGAGACAGGTGGATCTCTAATAAGCCACCCTGGTCCACAAAGCGAGTTCCAGGACAGACTCCAAAGCAATACAGAAACCCTGTCTCGAAAAACCTAAATAAAGTAATTAAATAAGTTTTTTTTTTTTTTTAAAAAAAAAAAAAAGAAGAAGAAAAGAAAACCGCCAGAGCTTAGTTATGTGGCTCATGCCTTTGATCCTAGGAGGGAGAGTCAGGAAGATCTCTGTGAGACCAGCTTGATCCAAAGCTACATAGAAAGATCCTGTATTTTAAAAAAAAAAAAAGAAGAAGCCTCATGGTGGTAGTGTGTGCCTTTAATCTCGGCTCTAGTGAGGCAAAGGTAGGTGAATCTCTATATCTCTGTGAGTTCCAGGACAGCCAGGGCTACACAGAGAAACCTTATCTCAAAAAAAAAAAAATAAGATAATGTTAGGGAGATGGTTTTCTTTACTAAAATTTGTATCCTCGGTTACTTGAAACAATAGTATACTGCTTACTCTTTGTATTAGATTATAATCTACTCAAATATCTATAGCCACACATCATGAAGTTCTTGGTGATAAAATGTGTTTAAAATATAGGTACTTGGTAAATATTTTTCAAGCAAATTAATTGTTTTCATCTTTTTTTTTTCTTTTCCTCCCTTCTCTTCAGAGCCGGGCTCCCATCTCAGCTAAGCTTGTTGCAAATATGCTATCTGTAGCAGGCGCAGATCATATTATCACCATGGATCTACATGCGTCTCAAATTCAGGTACCAGTGGAAGGAAGCTGGGTACTGAGAGTTAGAAAGGTGGGAGACAGCCTGACATGATGGTGCACATCTGCATTCTGGATGCTGAAATCTGAAACAAGAGCTTAGTGAAACAGTTTGATATTATGGGAAGGACATAGGCTTTAGGATTAGCACTATCCTGGATACTTCTACTTAAACATACTAGCACATTAACTTCATAACCGTGACAGGTTACTTCTGAGGACAATATGTGTTCATTATTATGGTTTTAAAATATTGTCTATGACATACTTGGCTGATTACTGGTGTAGCTGATAACAGTGGTATCTGTTATCAAGTTTATTCCCCTTGAATAATCAATCTTAACTTTATAGAGCTACAGACATTACAGATTGTTCATTTAAACCCAGAGCAAGACAAGTCAATTACTACATTTATTTTATACTTTCTAAGCTACAAATGGTGGTGCATACCTATAATCTCAGCATCTGGAAGGCCCAGGCAGGGAGATTAAATTCAAAGCCAGCCTATACTGTAGAATAAACCCTGTTTTAAAAGGTAAACTCCTAGCTATTACCATTTGAGTCTTCTGGCAATACAATGAGGTGCATAGGACAGAGGAGTGTACTCATCTTATGAAAAAAGAAACAATTGAGAAATACAACTAGTTTGTATAAACTAGAATTAAAACACATATCCCCTGATTTCTTTATTCTGTATAATCATCTCCTATAAATAGTTGCTGCTGAATTTATATGTCATACTATCTCTAGCTGCTTCACCAGTTTGGCCAGCACAAATGCCAAGTAGCATAAAGCAGTGCATGTAAACTGTGAGTGTAAACATGTTGGCTTGGAGTTCATAGTACTTGGCTGAACTTGAGTGTTTACAGGGGCTTATATTTGTTCCTGTAGTAAGGTGTGGGTTGGCTAAGGCCTGGTATTGCTGATCTTGCCTGGCAAGGTAGCTATTTTTATAGTTACCCCATTGGGCTTACCTTCCCAATACTTTGAATATTGTAGTCAGGTATTTTCCATTAACTTATAGTTCCTTTTAAATACTGTGTGTGTGTGTGTGTGTATGGATACGTACATGGATACATGCATGCCATGTTCTGTGTGGAGGTAAAAGAACAACTTGCAGGAAGTTCTCTTACCAAGTAGGTTCTCAAGACCCAACATGGGCTCCTTTACCTGCTGAGTCATTTCACCAGCATATATATATATAAATTACATTGATTGATTGTTCATTGGACATGTGTATGTAGGTCAGAAAACAACTTTCAGTAGTCAGTTCTCCCATGTGAGTCCCAGGGAGCAAACTCCTCGGGTTATCAGACTTGACAGCAAATAATACCATAGATGAAACTTCTGAATCCACTGTATGTTAGCCTTTCATAAATGGAAGAGAAGAGAAATAAAACCAAACCTGACCCAGCTTCTTTCTCCAGGGCTTTTTTGATATCCCAGTGGATAATTTATATGCAGAGCCAGCGGTCTTAAAGTGGATAAAGGAGAATATATCTGAGTGGAGAAACTGTACTATTGTCTCACCCGACGCTGGTGGAGCCAAGAGGTATGGTTGTAATTATTATTGTTCTTAAAAAATAATGTACTACTAAAATCTTTCAGATAGTAATATCCAAAAGTGACATTTTGCCATCAGAGTGCCACTTTCTCAGCTTCAGATTGGATGTGCCAGAGGTTAGTACATAGCTTTGGTATAGTTTGCACTCTATACTGTCTGGCTTGAGTCATTTGGAAGGCAGGGTAGAAAGGGCCCTAAGTAGTCATTCCATTCTTGGCTTGACCGTTACATTAGTAACTTGGTACTGCAGAGTTAACAACACTGCTGTAACATTTTCAGGAAGGGTAGGAAATTTCATTTGCAATGAATTTATTCTTAAACCCCGTATTAATGGATAATTAAGCTTTATATGCCTCTTATAAAGCTGTTGGTTGGACCATTTGATCCTTAGGGTTAAAATTACTAAGCAAAATGGGAAATAAAGTATGGTTTTTAAAATTAAAGCCAGGACCTTAGTTTTTTTTTTTTTTAACAAAACTTATTATTATTGCCAAGGATTAGCAGTTATACTACTTTATATCTCAAATGGTACAGACTAAGAGTCTTTGACTTTCTTAGTGGATTGCTTATAAAAATATGACACATGTTCATTGTGGAAATAAGAGTGAAGGGCTGCAAGACTCAGATGAGTAGAAAGAACTTCTCAAAAGTGACATAAATCATGAAGAATTCAAGCCTTTCTCAACCATCTCTTTAATTTCAGTAACTGCAGTGGAATAGATAAACTGAGGACTTGAATATTTATTCAGCCAGATGTACCACTTGATGAATTCCATTTGATATTTAGTTGTCCTCTGACATCTAATGACAGTATAAAACCATCCCTTTATAGGCAGTTGTCACACTGCGTCTTAACTTCTTAAGCATTATCTTTACATATTTCAAATTGATTTTTTTTAACATAATGACTTTAGGTTTGTAATTCTTTTTCATTCTAATTACTTCATAGTGATGGAATATTTTCCAAGTGAGTGATCCTCACTTCTGTCTTGGCAGGGTTGGGGAGTAGGTATGGATTCCAGTATGATTGTGATTTGCACAGTAGCTCTCCACCCAACAATGTATGGATTACATTTCCAACCATTTTCTGTTTTATCGGGGACTGAGTATGTTGGCCAATGAGCATGAACAGTGTGGAACACTTGGTAACTGATCATGCATTTGTCTTGTGTGTTATTATTCCAAGTAAATTGGTTACGTCTGATGGTGGGTGCCTAACCAGTAGTAATAGAGAGCTTAAGGTGTGGTTCCTTTAGATTCAGGTAGAAGTGGTGCCCAGAGTTGTGGTTCAAACTTATGGTCAGGGGTCTTTTGGCCTATTCAGCAAAAACTCTGTTCACAAGAGAAACAGACCATAATGCTTAAAGTTTGATCAATGTTACATATAAAAACACTCGACCTGAAGCATGAGTCTTTTTTTCTTTATGACAAAGATTGCACAGTGGTATGTGGGTACATGTGTCACAGGGGTAGGGTAACCTATTGTCATTTACACTGAGTGACTTTCTCCTTGAGTGGATTATGTTGTCCTTCCTTCTCAGATTTGTCTTCTAACCTGCCTTTTAATGTGGCTTTAATAAGGGGCAAAAGTTCTCTTTGCATTTGATAATTTGGGCTGTAGTAACATGCCCTATTTGTCTGGTTAATTGGTTTAATTTTCTTTCTAGCATTTATAGAAGGAATCGAGCTTGGTGACCAGGTACAGTTGACATTTACCGTCGGTGGTGGTCTCACCACTGTTGTTGGAGAGATGAGTGTATGGACATGCATTGCAAGGATGGGTGCTGCTCCCCACCACCTAGCTTCACATTCATGAGTCACTACCTCTAGAATCACAAATCTTTTGTGATGAAAAGTGGGTCAATCTGTACTCCCTGCACTAGCTAAAAAGATCTCTCTTTCCTTCTGCCTTCATTCAATCTGTTAAATTAATGTACCTGAGCATACACTGCTTCTCAGGATTGGTGAATGGTATGTCTACCCCATCCCCAGAATGAATACGTTTGAGTAATTTTAAGTTTGATATTACAGAGGCATTAATCCATAAAAATAATTTGCTTTTGAGATGTCAGTAATAGTTGTTTTCTTCAAGCACTGGTATCTGTTTTAATTTTAAGGAGTATTCTCCCCTAGGGGAAAAATGCATTATTTTGTATAGGTGGATAAGAGAGATGGAACCCAGGGCCTCGTGCATGCTAGACAAAGCTGTCTACCACTGAACTACACTCCCAGCCTTGGAAGCCATGTACATGTCTTTAACTAAACATTGAACCTCTCCTGTTTTACAGAGTGACCTCCATTGCAGACCGATTGAATGTAGATTTTGCCTTGATTCACAAGGAACGGAAGAAGGCCAATGAAGTAGATCGCATGGTGCTAGTAGGAGATGTGAAGGATCGGGTGGCTATCCTTGTGGATGACATGGCTGACACTTGTGGTACAATCTGTCATGCTGCTGACAAGTGAGTACAGGGTGTTGGGGCTAGTAGTTAGAAGTAAAATGCTAACTATTGTGGATTAAAGACCTCAACATCAATCCAGCCACATTGAACCTCTTAGAAGAGAAAGTAGGAGGTACCCTTGAACAAATTGCTATAGGAGACCGCTTCCTGAACATAACTCCAGGGGCACAGACACTGAGTGAAACAATTAATAAATGGGACCTCTTCAAACTTAGAAGCTTCTGTAAGGCAAAGGACACAGTGGACAAGACCAAATAGCACCCCACAGACTGGGAAAAGATTCTCACCAATCCTACATCTGACAAAGGGCTGATCTCCAAAATATACAAAGAACTCAAGGAAACTAGTCAACAAAACACCAAACAACCCTATTTAAAAATGGGGTACAGAACTGAAGAAAGAATTCTCAATAGAGGGAATCAAAAAGGCTGAAAGACACTTAAGAAAGTGTTCAACATCCTTAGCTATCAGGGAAATGCAAATAAAAACAACTTTGAGATACCATCTTACTCCTGACAGAATGGTTAAATTAGAAACACCAATGACAACTTATGCTGGAGAGGATCTGGAGAAAGGGGAACACTCCTCCACTGCTGGTGGGAGTGCAAACTCATACAGCCATTTTAGAGATCAGTATGGCGGTTCCTCAGGAAAAGGGGAATTAGTTTACCACAGGACCCGGCAATCCCCCTCTTAGGCATATACCCAAATGATCCACATCCGTACAACAAAGATATGTGTTCAACTATGTTCATAGCAGCATTATTTGTAATAGCAAGGACCTGGAAGCAACCTAGATGCCCCTCAATTGAAGAATGGATAATGAAGATGTGGCACATCTACACAATGGAATACTACTCTGCAGAAAAAAATAATGGAATCTTGAAATTCGCAGGCAAGTCGATGGCACTTGAAGAAACCATCCTGAATGAGGTAACCCAGTCACAAAAAGAGGAACATAGTATATACTCACTCATATATGGATTTTAGACCTAGAGCAAAGGCTCACCAGCCTATAATTCACACCACCAGAGAAACTAGGATACAAGGTGTATTCTAAGAGATTCATATAAAGTCCCTCACAGAACCGGGAAGGGACAAGTTCCCCAGAGCACATGGGAAGTGGGGGGGGCAGTGAATGGAGAGAGAAGTAGGAGAAAGAAAAGGGAAGGAGAGGAAAACATGTGCGACCAGGAAGATTGAGTCAGGGTAGGAATAGAAGACAGGAGAGAGAGAGAGAGAGAGAGAGAGAGAGAGAGAGAGAGAGAGAACATAAAAGAGGGAGCCAATATTGGTTTGAAGATAAAATTGAACACAAAGAAAGGTCTAGAAACCTACAAGACTGCCGCCAACTAACAATTTGAGCTTCCGTGGAAAGGCTATCATAAATGCCCTTCCTCGATAGTGAGATCAACAACTAACTTATCCATGGAGCCCTCATCTAGTACCTGTTGGAAACAGAAGTAAACACCCATACATAAACACTGAATCGAACTAGAATCCAGATGCAGGTGGAGAGGACAAGACCAGGCTGCAGAAACACATAGAGACAGCTGACCTGAACAAGGAGGAGCTAATGGGCCCCCAGACTGATAGCTGGGAATCCAGCGTGGGACTGACTCAGACCCCCTGAATATGGGTCTCAGCCAGAAGGACTGAGCAGTCTAAGGGACCTCAGACAGTGGAGCCAGGATGTATCCCTGGTGCACAAAAGGACCTTGCCGACACATCCCCATGGAAGGAAACTCCCTTAACCTAGAGACAGGAGAGAAGTCCTAATCCCTACTTCAAATGACCTGTCAGATCTAAATGACCCCACTTGGATGGCATTCCCCTACATGTGGAATTGGGGAGGGTGAATGGGAGGGGAGGGTGGTCAGGGTGCATGTGAGGAGGCAGTGAGGGTAAAAGGGAGGGAGGGAGGAAGAGGGAACTGAGATCAACATGTAGAATAATAAATTTTAAAAAAGTCTAAAAATAAAAAGCTAACTATTGTTTTACTGATTTGTTTTTTGAAACACAACTGAAGGGGTAATCAGCTTTGGAATATTTTCATCATGCTTGCTCTTAATGAATAAATATTCCTTGTTTCATATTCTCAGTTTTTATAGAGACGCTATTTTTATAATAAGTCAAAAGTTAAGTTCATCACATATTTTACCTTCCAAAAGCCCTTGTTTAGTAACATAATCTACTGCAGACTGTGTTGTTTCCCCTCATGATTACATGGCTGACTGGGAGCTGCAGTGAGACAGTTTTTGGGTCACACACATTTCGAGATCAAGGAAAGGTCCAAATTCCTAATCTGGTATGTGCCATCATAAAGTTTAAAAATCTTTAAGTCCAAGAATAATCAAAACAATTTCTAGATGGTACAATTTGCTCTTTTAGCTATCAAATTCAGTGATATTAATTATATTTACAATATTACACATTGTTTACTTTTTTGATGAGTTAGAAATCTATAGATAGCCTTTATGTATATTTATTCATTTTGTACGTGTACGTATGTGCACATGCATGACATGCATGTGGATGTCAGAGAACAACTTTTGGAATAGTGCCCCCCTAAGTTCCCAATGATCAAGTCAGGTCAGCAGGCTGGGCAGCAAGCACAGTCAAATGCTGGTATTCCTGGTTATGCTTATTTTCAGGGTCATAGATTTTCAGATTTGTGGTACCATATCTTTATCATATAGTTTTCCAGGTTTCATAGAAGGACATTGGTCTTTTTACCAGCCAGAAAGGAAAAAGGACACAGACTACCCCTAGAAATTTTCTGAGTAATATCAAGATAAGGTTTAGTTTGGACTTCACTTCTTGATGTGACCAATACTGTGACCCTCTAAAATTAATTTGTCGACTTCTAGCCCCGGGTATGGTTCTGCAGATTACCCTTGGGGGCATTTAGTCTTAAATAATGAGTCTTGAGAAAGAACCCTCATGTTGTAATTAGTGACCTTATTAGAAGAAAATGCTTGCTACACTATCTTTACATGTGAACTAGAAAGTCGTGTGAACACACAAAATGTTAGATACTGTAAACCAAACCAAAAAAAGAAGTTGCAAAATGAAACCTATCTTGTCTATACTTGATCTTGGACTTGTCAGACTCCAGAACTGTGAACCATGAGCTTGTACTTAAACTAACGAGACTCTGATACTGTTATGACAGACTAATACTCTTTCTTCTTCCTAATTCAGATTTTGAGGTTGCATGTCATATTAATCGGCTTTTTTTTTTTTTCTTCTAGACTTCTCTCAGCTGGAGCTACTAGAGTTTATGCTATCTTGACTCATGGAATCTTTTCTGGTCCAGCTATTTCTCGAATCAACAATGCATGCTTTGAAGCAGTAGTAGTCACCAATACCATACCTCAGGAGGATAAGATGAAACACTGCTCTAAAATACAGGTGAAATGAGATTAATCCAAACAAAACAAAACTTTGCTTCAGTGTTTTGCATGTAATAACATGTTATGTCGGGTATGTGAATGCTGAAGCTTAACTTTTTGTGTCTATCTGGTTTTTGTTTTGGGTTGGAACCCAGAGTCTTGCTCCTATAGGTAAGCAGTCTACCACTGAGTTTCTGTAGCTATCCATTGTTCCTTTTTCTTTTGGCATTGAGAATGGTCTCCAGGGCCCTATCTTTGTGCTTTTTTGTGTACTCTTATTAAGTTGCTCAGGTAGGCCTTGAATTTGAAATCATTCTACTTCAGTCCCGGAAGTAGCTAAGGGCCTAGCTTCCTTCCTTTGGGTTTTTTTTTTTTTTTTTTGGCCTATGTTGTTTTGGAGTCCTTCTGTTTGTTTGCTTATGTGTTTTCTGAGACATGTCCTAGTTGGCCTATAAATAATCTTGTATGTAGACTAGGCTGGCCTTGAAATAAAAAATCTACCTGCCTTTGCCTCCAGAGTGCTGGGGTTAAGGGTGTGCCTGACCACATCCAGCTTTGTGTACTTTTACTATGCTTTTACATTAACATTTTTAAATCATTTGTATTTATATGCTTGTGTGAATTTCAGAGCCTTAAAGATGGTATTGAATCCCCTGAAACGGGAGCTAAAGGTGGTTTTGAGTTTCCTTAAGTGCTGGAAACTGAGTTTGGTTGGTTGGTTGGTTGGTTGGTTGGTTGGGGGGAGGTTTTCGAGACAGGGTTTCTCTGTAGCTCTGGCTGTCCTGGCACTCACTCTGTAGACCAAGCTGGCCTTGAACTCAAATAGATCTGCCTGCCTCTGCCTCCCAAGTGCTAGAACTAAGGGCCTGTGCCATCACCACCTGGTTAACTTTGTTTTTGTTTTTGTTGTTACTTTTTTTGTTTTTGTTTTTTAAACAGGGCACACTGTGGACTAGGGTAGCCTAAGACTCATTGCAATCCTCTTGTCCCAGCTTCCCAAATGCTACAATTATAGGCATATTTATTTTTGTTTAGTATTTTGTTTTTAGATTTTTGTTTTGTTTTTCAAAACAGCATTTCTCAGTGAAGCCCTGGCTGTCCTAGAGCTCCCTCTATAGACCAGGCTGGCCTGAAATTCACAGAGATCCACCTGCTTCCGGGTCCCAAGTGCTGGGATTAAAGGTGGTGTGCCACCACCACCTGGCGTGTGCATGCATGTGAGAGCATACGCCCAAAAGGGCATCAGATTCCCTGGATCTAGATTTACAGGAGGTTGTAAGCTACGTCACATGTGTTGAGAACTGAACTCTAGTCTTCTGGAACAGTAAATGTTCTTAACTACTGAGCCATCTCTTCAGGTGGTATACACACATACTTGGCCTCTGTAGATAGCATCAATGTTTTAATGATCTTGTATTTGTCCTATATTAGCATCTTAACTCGTTCTAACTAATTATAGAAAAAAGAGAGGAACTGAGTGCTAGATCCTTAATAAGGGTGTTTTCCAGGCTGCTCATCTAGGCTGCAGATGGACCAACAATCTCTGTCCCTGCCTCCTAACCTGGTACATTTCTTGCCTTTTCCTAGGTGATTGACATCTCCATGATCCTTGCAGAAGCCATCAGGAGAACCCACAATGGAGAGTCTGTCTCCTACCTGTTCAGCCATGTTCCTTTATAATAGAATAACTTCTGAAGCATTTTGAAAATAAACCCACCCCACCCCTGGTTTTTTGTTTTGGATTTTTTTTTTTTTTTTTTTTTTTTTTTTTTTGGTATTTGATGAATTCATCATTCATCAGAAGACCCAGCCTGCTCCAGTGTAGCTTTTTACATCCCACATTAGATACATTAGAATTTAGCCTACATTGGAAAAAGACATTGTGATTAACTGCTAGGATGTCCTACTTGCATTGTTTCATCCTGGCTTTCTTGTCTATTTTGTGAGCCTTGCAGCTCTAACTCGAGCTCAGTTGCTGAAAGATGTGTAGACTATTGAGAGTATTCCACAAGGTCCTTAGGATGTGATTGACAAAGCTCACACTCCATTGCATGTGCCTGCTTTGGGGTTTTTCTTCATTCAGAATAACTAGTAACAAAACCATCCCGTATAGGATACATTTTCGGGTTTGTGCTATACTACAGCAAGAACCCTGGGCATCCTTAAGCATAATTCTAGTAGTTGAACACCCTGTTAGGCAGGGGCAGATAGCTCAATGCAGTAATTAATTTTTGGGAGGAAGAAGCCTGATCCATTGCCATCTGTTTAACTCTATAGCTTGAATTCTCTACGCCTGTTCTTTCCATTTGGCTTGACCTTCAGCTGTCTTGGCCTTTTCCTGGCCAAATACCTTGGACTAAGTGATCATTGTACCATAATCTTATAAGACAGATTGCTTCTTGCTATGTAACTGCTAACATTCATATTAGATAACTTGCTGTAGCGCAATTCTTCCTTAGCCTACTGCCACTGTGGTAGTAGGTTTTAGGTGGTATCATAGTGCCTTTTGATTAATTTAAGTATTTAATTTTTCATCTTCCTTGGATCCATTTGGCCTCTCAGTTAAACAGATTTATGCTATACAATTTGGTGTTACAGTGTCTTATAGGAAAAACTTAATAAATGTCTGTATGTAATTTTGGGTGTGTGTCATATCTACTGATTTCTCTGCCAAAAGTTTGTCTCAGATGTCTTGCTGTCTGCTGTGTCTTTTTTCCCCCAAACTATTTAGGCCTCCTTTTTAAGAAAAAAAGCAAAGCAGCAATGGAAAGACTTTGCTGAGAATTAGAAGAAATCTAATTCTGTGTAGTACACTCAGATTATAGGATATGATGCCTCTGGGTTCCTGCCACTTTCTGGGATCCAAATTCCTATTAGTTTTGAACCAATTTTGCCTAGCATGATGATTCCTCTCCTACACCAGTGTTTGCCATTTAATTTCAGCCTTTCTAAATAAAACTTGAGATTGTGAGCATGTAGAAATTAAACATAAATTATAATTCATTCCAAGATTTGTTTTTTGAGACAGGCTTTCTCTGTGGCCTTGGAACTTGCCCTGGAACTAGCTCTGTAGACCAGGCTGGTCTCAAACTCACAGAGATCCGCCTGCCTCTGCCTCCTGAGTGCTGGGATCAAAGGCGTGTGCCACCAACACCCAGCTTATTTCAAAAATTTTAAATGCGTTTTTTTTTTTTTTTGTGCATGACTATATAAGGATGTAGGTTTTCTTTGAGACCCACCGTGATTTTAGAGCTGGGTGGGGAATGCCCCTTTGTTCTTTTTCGAGACAGGATTTCTCTATAGCTGGAACTTGTTCTGTAGACCAGGTTGACCTTGAACTCAGAAATGTACCTGCCTCTGCCTCCCAAGTGCTGGGATTAAAGGTGTGTGTCACCACTGGGCTGTTTTGATTTTTTTTTAACCCTGGATCTACTTTTTATTTCATTATCCTTTTATTAAATAGGGGGATAGTTGTATTATAGCTAAACTTTTGACAAAAGTGATTCCAGATGGTCTAAAATAATCTGACACTTTTTTTTTAAAAGAAGTTGAGGGAGCTAATTATGCTACTTCCTGAAGTATTGAATCAGTGTCAAGGTTTATCATTTCAGAAGTTACCTATAGATAATACTAAGACCCATATTTGATACCTGGAGCCATAGGTCTTACATACCCTATTGTTATGTAGTAGTTTTTTTCCCTATACATGCATACCTATGGTAGAGTTTTACTTATAAACTAGGCACTATATGAGAGCAACATATTTGAGCAATTATGGCTCCACTAATAAAATTGCCAGCATCACTATTGTGCCTTGAGGCCATTAAGTGAAGAAAGGGACAGCTGATGTGATAACAAAAACAAATGGGCTGTTAGTATATACAGTATGGTTGTAGACTACGGCTGTGCAGGACAAAAGGATAACTATTCCCCAAGCAGGATTGTGCAATAGCATTAGATCACATGTAACATAATTTAAAATTTAAGTATTGTTTTATTTCTGGGTTTTGACATAAGACCTAGACTGGGGGAATACGAAATCTTAAGAGCTGGGTTGAGGCTTCAGGGCATCCAGGAGAAAGCATCACTCTTCAACTTTGAGCTATGTCTAAGGCAAGGCCTGTGACATTAAGGAAAGTACCCATAAGCAAGCACCTACAGTGGGAGGACCCCCTAATGCCCAACTATAGGGAGGGTTTTTTTTCTTTATCTTGAGATTACGTTTATTTAGTGGATGTGGAGATGAGAGAGCAACTTGGAGGAATTGTCCTTGAATGGTGTGGATATCAGGAATCAAACTCAAGTCAGGCTCTGCAGCACATGCCTATATCCACTAACCCAAGACACCAGACCCAACAGTCATTTGGGGGTGGGGGACTTGTGTCATTGCATGTTGATTGAGGGAAGGTCTCATTATGGAGCCCTGGCTGGCCTGAAACGGGCTAGTTGTAAACTTGCAGATCTGCCTCTTGAGTGCTGGGATTAAGTATGTGTTCTCCCATATCCACCTCCCAGCGGGAATATTTTAGTCAGTTGCTTGGTTTGTTTTTGTTTTGTTTGTGGGGGAGACAGGGTTCCTCTGAAACACTACTGGCTATCCTGGAATTCACTCTATACAGCAGACTGACCTCTTGAACTCACAGATTTGCCTATGTCTGCCTCCCGAGATGGGATTAAAGGTGTCCGCCACCTGGCTAAGGTATGTATGCTTTTTTTATAATCTAGGGATGTACACACACTAAAGTGGTTTTCTATTGTTTAAGAAAAAAGTCCCTTTGCTTTTGTTTTGACTTTTTGAGGCAAGAGCTTGGTCTTCCCTCTGACCCCAACATGTTTGGATTACAGTCATGTACTGCCATGCTTGGTTTAATTTTTTTTTTCTTTTTAAAAGTTATTTTTTAAGACAGCCATAGTAGCCTGTGCCTTTAATCCAAGCATTAAGGAAGATGATACAGGCAAATCTCTATGACTTAGCATGATCTACATAGCAAGTTACAGGGTATCCAATTCTACAATGGTTAGATCCTGTCTCAAAAATAGTGTTAGCTGGGCCTTGGTGGCACACACCTTTAATACCAGCACTCTGGAGGCAGGGGCAGGTGGATCTCTGTGAGATTGAGGATAGCCTGGTCTTCAGAGCTAGTTCCAGGACAGGCTCCAAAGCAATACAGAGAAACCCTGTCTCAAATAAATAAGTAAAGAGTGTTGTTTTTTAAATAATGCTATAGGGCAGACAAGAGAGCTCACCAGATAATGGGGCCTGTCCCCAAGCTGTCTTGTGCCCATAAATTGTCCTCTGACGGTCACATATGGGAAGAGAGAAGGGAGTGCAAATTGATTGGGATGTAATATGAGAGGAAAAAATCCTAAATGTGATACAATATTATTGCCAATGATCCTAACATTTACCGAATCTTTAGACTTATTCATGACAAATACTGTTTTGTCAGTTTTAGTTTTTTGTTTACTTTGGTTTGGTTATTGGTTTTGTTTTGTTTTGTTTTAATATTCTCACTGTGTACCAAAGTTTGGCCTGAATTTCAGGACTTTGCCTTTGCTTCCCTAGTGTTTGGATTATAGCCACAAGTCACCAAATCAGGCAAGTTTGTTCTTTTTGTTTTTGTTGTTGTTGTTATTTTTGTTTGTTTTTGTTTTTGAGACAAGATTTCTCTGTGTAACATCCCTGGCTATCCTGGAACTCACTCTAGACCAGGCTGGCCCCCAAACTCCCAGAGACCTACCTGCCCCTACTTCTGCCTCCCAAGTGCTAGGATTAAAGGCCTGTTCCACTGCCGCCTGGCCAGGCAAATCGTTTATATATTTTAAGAATTATTTTTAGCCCAGGTAGTAGTGGCACACACCTTTGATCCCAGCACTTGGGAGGCAGAGGCAGCCAGATCTCTTAAGTTTGAAGACAGCCTGGTCTACAGAGCGAGTTCCAGAACAACCTCCAAAGCAATACAGAGAAACCTTGTCTGGAAAAACTAAAAAAAAAAAAAAAAATTATGAGTGCATAGCAACTTGCAGGGGACCAGCCTGTCCTTTCACTATGTAGGTCCTGGGGATTGAACTCAGGTATCAAGCTTGGCACGGAGTGCCTGCATTTGGACCATCTTGCCCGCCCATGCTTTATATCTTTTAACCTCATCTCATTTCCTCCCCATTACTCTGTCTCCACCAAACAGTGTTTTATGCTGTATCTGTATATTCTAAGTTGTTTTAGATTCCACATATAAATGAAACCAGGCAGTAGTTTTCTGTGTGTATCTTCTCTACTTAGTATAGTGTCCTCTAGTTTCAGCTGTGCTATAGCAAATGGCAGGATCCCCTGGTTTTACTGTAACTGAATAGTACCCCTTTATGTATATATACCACATCCTCTATCCATTTGCCTGCAGTAGGCACCCAGCCCCTTTATGCATATATACCACATCCTCTATCCATTTGCCTGCAGTAGGCACCCAGCCCCTTTATGCATATATACCACATCCTCTATCCATTTGCCTGCAGTAGGCACCCAGCTCCTTTATGCATATATACCACATCCTCTATCCATTTGCCTGCAGTAGGCACCCAGCTCCTTTATGTATATATACCACATCCTCTATCCATTTGCCTGCAGTAGGCACCCAGCTCCTTTATGTATATATACCACATCCTCTATCCATTTGCCTGCAGTAGGCACCCAGCTCCTTTATGTATATATACCACATCCTCTATCCATTTGCCTGCAGTAGGCACCCAGCCCCTTTATGCATATATACCACATCCTCTATCCATTTGCCTGCAGTAGGCACCCAGCCCCTTTATGCATATATACCACATCCTCTATCCATTTGCCTGCAGTAGGCACCCAGCCCCTTTATGTATATATACCACATCCTCTATCCATTTGCCTGCAGTAGGCACCCAGCCCCTTTATGCATATATACCACATCCTCTATCCATTTGCCTGCAGTAGGCACCCAGCCCCTTTATGCATATATACCACATCCTCTATCCATTTGCCTGCAGTAGGCACCCAGCCCCTTTATGTATATATACCACATCCTCTATCCATTTGCCTGCAGTAGGCACCCAGCCCCTTTATGTATATATACCACATCCTCTATCCATTTGCCTGCAGTAGGCACCCAGCTCCTTTATGTATATATACCACATCCTCTATCCATTTGCCTGCAGTAGGCACCCAGCTCCTTTATGCATATATACCACATCCTCTATCCATTTGCCTGCAGTAGGCACCCAGCTCCTTTATGTATATATACCACATCCTCTATCCATTTGCCTGCAGTAGGCACCCAGCCCCTTTATGTATATATACCACATCCTCTATCCATTTGCCTGCAGTAGGCACCCAGCCCCTTTATGTATATATACCACATCCTCTATCCATTTGCCTGCAGTAGGCACCCAGCCCCTTTATGTATATATACCACATCCTCTATCCATTTGCCTGCAGTAGGCACCCAGCTCCTTTATGTATATATACCACATCCTCTATCCATTTGCCTGCAGTAGGCACCCAGCTCCTTTATGCATATATACCACATCCTCTATCCATTTGCCTGCAGTAGGCACCCAGCTCCTTTATGCATATATACCACATCCTCTATCCATTTGCCTGCAGTAGGCACCCAGCTCCTTTCTATCTTGAGTATTGTGAATGAAAAGTTTTGTTTTATATATATAAGAAGTATTTTTATTGTTTTGTTTTGAGACAGGATCGCAGGGAGCATAGGCTGGCCTAAAACTTACCATGTAGTAAGGATGGCTTTAATCTGTTGATTCTCCTGTATCTCCTGCACCACCACACCTGGCTCAAGCATTTTCTTTTCTGGCTATTTCTCTAGTACCACACCTGCCTGCTTTCTTTTGTAGGGTTTCCCCCGTGGCGGTGTCTCTTCACAGCAATAGAACAGTGACCAAGAAACTTTCCTTATTCACCATGTACTTGCCACGAATTTCACTCACATCTTGCCCTTTGACTTAGGGTTCAAATGTAAACAAGTTATCAGGCGGAGGGTTTTGCATCTCCTGCATGCAAGCTGCCAAGAGTCATGCTGCTCAACTTCCATCATAGTCCTTCAAGATCTAGAGAGAAGTCTGAGGACTCCTATCCCCTCCCCATCCAGGCAGGGGGACTGCCCTACACCTAATGGTGACATCGCAGGATGAGGATATGCCCCTAATATGTATGAGTAGTTAAGTCCTTTCCTGCAACCATTCACAAGGCCTGTTACTGCTACCTAGCTGCCACTAGGGGGAGCACAAATGGTTCTAGAGAAGAAAGAGACAGCTTGGAGTAGCCATGGCTGGAGGCTCTTAGCAGTGAGATGTGAGAGCCTAAGCACCTGTCTCTCAGCTTTCCAGGGCCCCGGTATCCATGGTAACAGCACAGTTCTCAGTTCACATTCTGTGGGCAGACAACTGAGTGTGCATCCCCCATGTGATTAACTTGATGTATTGTCACAAATAGGCTCTGTGCCAGCTGTTAAGAAAGCACATGACTGTGACAAGGTCCCAGTCCTTGGGGCACCCTTACTCGCCAGGAGGTTTCTATTTTTAAGTAATAATTAATTTTTTGAGACTATTATACAATGTATTTTAGTCACATTCGCCCCTCCCCCAAATTCATTCTCCCTTGATTTCCTACCCATCTTCGAGTTTTCTTTTTCTAGAGAGGGGTGATTGAGACAGTGTCTCTACATAGCTCTGGCTGTCCTAGAACTCATTATGTAGTCCAGGCTGGCCTCGAACTCAGAGATCCTCCTGTGTCTGCCTGGCTTAATTTTATTTCTTTTTAAGACTTTTTGAGTGGTCACATTAGAGTTAGCAATATGTTATTCATAGGCAATTTCAAGTCAAGTAGCAAAACAACACTTGGCATGTCAAACCACTCCTGTGAGTGGGTGTGTCCTGGAGGGTGATTGGCACAGCAAGGGTCACGTCAGTAGTGGCTCTTCCCGCTCCCAGCAGTCACAGAACACCACAGCTCCCCTGTTGGTAGCAGGGTTGCATGCCCATTGCTCCCCCTACTATGCTGGGATTCTGTCTAGCCTGCCTGAGCTCATGCAGGATCTGTGTGGTGTCAGTCACTGTGAGTTCATATGTACACCTGCCTGTTTCCTGGAAGCTACCCCCACCACCTCTGTCTGGATTCTGTCCCCTGCCACCGTGACGGTCACAGGCTTCGGGGAGAGGTGTGCTATGTGCTCTATTTAAGGCTGAGTACTCTATATATAGTCTCACTATTTGTATGCTGACCGGTTGTGGGTCTCTGTTCAGTCACTACTGCAAGAAGAACCTTCTCTACTGACAAATGCACTTCTACCACGATTTTATCCACTGGGCAGGATGGTTTATGCAGTGACTTAAAAGCAGGCTGCTTAAGCTTTCCACTGGTGGCCCAAGAAATATTTTTAGGTGTCACTGGGTATGCAGGTGAATAAACAAGTATATAAATGAAACCTTTACTGAGAGTAAGTCTAATTTATTTCAAACTTTAATTGATCAGCATATGATTTTATTATTAAAGATGAAAGAGCATTAAATACTAAATGAGGTGGGTTGCTTCCTTATTTTACATTAAATTTTGGATGAATATTTGATAATACAGAATGTAGGGTTTTTTGTTTGTTTTATATTTTTGTCATGTTTTGTTTTTTGGTTTTGTTATGTTTTTGTCTTTTTTGTTTTGAGACAGGGTTTTCCTGTAGCTTTGGAGCCTGTCCTGGAACTCTCTGTAGACCAGATCGGCCTCGAACTCATAGAAATCCGACTGCCTCTGCCTCCTGAGTGCTGGGATTAAAGGTGTGTACCACCACTGCCCAGGTTTTGATTTTATATTAATCTTGCTGAGAATGCCACTGTAGATAAATACCTTTAATCCCAAACTCAGGGAAGGGTAGATATATCTGTGAGTCCAAAACCACCCTGAGTTACCAGAGAGTCAGTCCAAGTCCTTTAATCCTAGGACTCATGTGACGTATTTAAGACAGGAAAAGAGTCTCAGGGCTGGCATTCATTTTCCAGCTACATGAGGATAGGAAGGCATTCAGTCTCAGGATTCTCCAGCCACATTGAGAAGAGCATAGCAGTCTGGGATTGCAATCTGAGGTTTGGTGGAGCCAGGATTGCCTTTCAGTCTCAGGTAGAGTAAAAGCTAGTAGCCAGCTGCTTTGCTTTTCTGCTCTTCAGCTTGAAGTTTGAACCCCAGTATCTGTCTCTGGGTCTTTTATTCTTCATGTTACAAAGAACACTAGCTGGTCTTCCAGAGGTCTTTTAATTCAATTCCCAGCAACCACATGATGGCTCACAACTACGTGTAATGAGATCTGGTGCTTTCTTCTGGCCTGCAGGGATACACACAGACAGAATACTATATATAATAAATAAGTAAATGTTTTAAAAAATAAAGTGACTCTAGCTTAGTACCCAGTTGGCATAAAACTGGCAAACACGTGGGTTTAGGTGTTCAAACTCAGATCACCAGGCATGCATGCATAGTAAGTGCTTTTACTTGCTGAGTCATTTTGTTGGCTGCTGTGTGACAGTGTTCCTGTAGAGACATGGAAAAAAAAAAGAACTTACTCATCTAAGATAGCGAACCAATGGCAACAAGTTAAATATACACCAAAATCCAACTCGGTGAATCAGTGAGTATTATTGGGGTTACCTACAACAGTATGTGTCAGGAGTTACAGGAGCAGAAATGACTGGAAGATGACTACATGACAAAAGCCCACACCAGCATGAATCATGGCTCATGACATCTAGAACTCTGGAACACAGCCTCCAGGCAGCTCAGGGGGTTGGCCAGTGTCTTTTAGGCAATATGGCTAGTCTGAGAGCAGCTCTCAATAATACTTACTGCTTATCTATGCTTGGGAAGGAAAAGGCTTAGTGTATCCAGTCAGCCTCCAGGCTTCCTGATGCCTTTCAGTGTCTTATCTCCTGATCTTAAGGAGCTTCCTTTCAGGATGGAAGGTTTCATGGAGAGGAAAAATGCTACACAACCTCCAGCTGTGTGGTCCTTTGCTTTCTGCTGCTTTGGGTCAAGTTTTCACCCTGTAGCCCAGGCTGGTCTTGAACTCTCAAGCCTCCTGCCTCATTTTTTTCCCAAGTGTTGGCATTGTAAGTATGTACCATCATGCTCAGTATAGAAGACATTCTTCTAGAATAATTTCTACCCCTCCTAAATACTTTCAATCAGATTGATTGAAAGTGAGGGTGCAAACCCTGTAGCTAACCATAGCATGGAGCTGTAAGTCTGAAATCCTAGCCCTTGGGAACCGGAGACAAGAGGATTGTGACTTAAAGTCTGGTAATAAAACTATAAGAAACAAGGACAAGAGAGAAAAGACAGCAAGCCCATGTACTCATGTGTTAGGGTATTGGGACAACGTCAACTACAGCTGTATCTTTTTGTCCAGATAGCATCTGCAGATCTTCATGAAGATCAAGTATCCACAGTGACTATCATTTTTGTCCGTTTTTACCTTTTCCACCTGGGTGCTTATTTTATTTTCATTTCTATATTTTTTATTTTATGCATATGGGTATCTTGCTTTTGCATGTATATCTCTGCATCATGTGCATGCCTGATGCTCTCAGAAGAAGGCATCAGATCCCCTGGAAGTAGAATTACATATATGTTCATGAGCCACCATTTGAGTTCTGGGAATCAAACCCAGGTCCGCTGAAAAATCAGCTAGTGCGCTTAACCACTGAGCCATCCATCACTCCCACCATGTCCGTGTATTTTAAAGACAGAATCTCATGTAACCCAGGCTGCCCTTGAACACACTATGTAGCTGAGAATCAATTTGAACTCATTTTCCTGCCTCTACCTCCCAAATGTATGATTGTATATGCCTGGCTTCGAAAAGGACTGCCCGGAAAGGGCAGGGAAGTCATGGAACCAAGGGGATCTGGGGCACAGGTTTAAGTACATGTATTAAGTGTGTAAGGTAAAAATTGTGAGACATTTATAAAAGAAACAAAAGTCAATGAAGATGGGGAAACGAGGGGAGGAAGAGGGAACTGGGATTGGTATGTAAAATAAGATTAATATTTATTTATTTTGGTTTTTAGAGACAGGGTTTCTCTGTTTTGCATCAGAACCTGTCCTGGAACTCTCTCTCTGTAGATCAGGCTGGCCTTGAACTCAGAGATCTGCCTGCCTCTGCCTCCCAAAAGATTGTTTTCAATTTAAATTGAAAATTAATTTTTAAAAAATCCAGTGAAGAAGGCACTAAAGGAAAAATTGTATTTCTTTAAAAATGTTGGAGCTAACAGTGTCACAGAAAATTTGGGAAAGGAGTCTACGAAGTCTTCCTCAGAACCGGCCATCCCCTCACAGAGATGTGGGAGCCATGCATGATTGAGGCCATTGCAGCTGCAAGAAAATGAAATAATCTAAAGTAACAGTTTGACAGTCAAAAGCCACACTTAAAGGTGCCACCAGTAACCAAATGGGGACAAATAGGACCTACTGCAAAAGGGATGCTTTCTGTACTTTTTATGACTGAGACATAATCATCATACATTGTTATCAGGTGCAAAGTGACACATACAGTGTAATGGTCAGATCAGTGTAATTCACGAATCGACCACCTCAGAACTTTAGCATTTCTTTGTGCTGAGAACATTTAAAATCCTCCATTGGCTTTTTAAAAATAGTGAGTGGCTGTCACCTGCTTCAGAATGATAGAAGTTATTCCTTGTACTGTCCCTTAATAACCATCCTTTTTCCACCTTCCCTATCCCACATCTTTCCCAAGCTCGGGTAACCACTGATTTCACCTCCTCCTGTTCATTTTTTTGTTTTTCAAAACAAGGTTTCTCCATGTAGCCGTTGCTGCCCTAGAACTTGCTTTGTAGACCAGGCTGGCCTTGAGCTCACAGAGATATGCCTGCTTCTACCTCCTGGGTGCTGGATTAAAGGTATGTGCCACCACTGTGCAGGGTTCAAGTTCCTGCTAGCTTTCTTTCATTCTTTCTCTGATAGTTTCTTGTCATGTAACCCAGGCTGAGCTAAACTTTACAAAGTAATTCAGACTTGCCTCAAAATGGCAATCCTGTGCCAGCTTCCAAAGCACCTTGCAACCACAGGCAGCATCATGCCTGCTGATTCTCTATTTTAATTTCCACACAAAATATGGTGTTTGCCTTTCTGTACCTGACTTATTTCAAGTAACACAATGTCAATTCCATCTATTGCTGGAAATGACAGACTTTCATTATTTTTATAGTGGAATCATAATTTATTATTTATATTCATACTTCCAGGTCCCCAAGAAACCCAAGACAAATGGTTAACTGTGGTGCCTATTAGCATACCAAAGCACACTCTGGCCACCAGGCTTACCTGTGGCTTTTCTCTGCCACCACACCCCAGCCATCCCCTTTACCCTAAACCTCTCCAGCCCTAGGGCTTCCCTTCCCCAGCTTCTGTTTCGAAAAACCTGCCATTTTCGAATTCACTCTCTTAGTTTTCTTTTTCTTTACTCTCTTGGTCCTTGACTCCTCTCTTTGTCTGCTTGCCCTTTGTCTCTTATGCCCCCCCATCATGCCCCAGTTCAGTTTGGATTCTTCCAGATGCCTCTGGCTGTATTCTCCCTCAAGCTACAATAAAATCCTTCTCAACCATATCTTGGAGTGATCATGTCCTCATTTCATTCACAAACCAATGCATACTTTTTACTTTTTTTTTTTTTTCAATTCATCCGCTAATAAGCATCTCAGTTGAGTCCATATCCTGGCTACTTCGAACAATGAAGCAATCAACATAGGAGTGTAGGTATCCTCTTAACATTGTGGAACTTGCTGTGAGGTGGTAGCGAATGCCTTTAATCCCAGCACTTGGGAGACAGAGGCAGGTAAGATCTCTGAATTCGAGGCCAACCTGGTCTACAGAGCCCATGCCAGGTCAGCCAGAGCTACACAAAGAAACTCTGTCTCAAAAAACAAAAACAAAACAAACAAAAAACACAAGAATGATAAAAAGATACATAACAAAGACTCCAGTCTTGCTCTTTATAGCCATCACTGCCCCTTCTCTAACTCCTGGCAATAGCACATCTTGATTTCTAAATATCATCACTGGAATTGAATCATGCAGCACAAAGCCTTTGGGGATGGCTTTATTACTAGTCTTGTATTAATAGTTGGAACTGAATCCAGGGCCTTGTTCATGCAAAGCAAGTGCTCTGCCTCTGCTACAGCCCCAGCTCAGTTCTGGCCTTTTTGCTTGGCCTGCCTGTCTGCAACTACACCGAAGTTGTATGTATCAGTAGTTTGTTCTTTTATTGTACTTATCAGGATAGTGTGAGTGCACCACATCAATATGTGTGCTTCCAGGTTATGGTGATTGAGAATAGAACTTCTATGGTCTATAAACCTGCAGGACATTATGTATCTATAAAATCCATGACTCACAAATGAGAGAAAACACGCAGCATTTGGGTCTGGCATATTTAGCCCACTTCTACTTGTGTTCACTGTTGCTGTGATAGAGCACTAACCAAAAGCAACTTAGGGGGAAGAGAACTTATGGGTTTACAGGTTGCAGTCCATCATTGAGCAAAGTCAGGGCAGGAACCTAGAGGCAGGTGCTGATGCAGAGGCCATGGAGGAGTGCTGTTTACTGCCTTGCTCCTCATGGCTTGCTCAGTCTACTTTGTTGTACAGGGATGTCAATACCCACAATGCACTGGGCCCCTCCAAATCAACAATCAAGAAACTGCCCCACAGACCATGCTGATGGAGACAATTAGATTACTTCTTCCCAAGTCTGTCTGCATTTGTGTGGAGTTGGCAAAAACTAAGTAAGACAGCTTAATACAATGATCTCAAGTCTATTTTCCTAAAAACAATGCAGTTTATTCATTATGGTTGAAAAATGCTCTCTTGTGTACATATCACACTTTCTTCGTAAAGTTTATTTTAGCCGGGCAGTGGGGGCATGCACCTTTAATCCCAGCACTGAGGAGGCAGCGGCAGGCAAATCTCTAAATTTAAGGTCAGGTTGGTCTACAGAGCGAGTTTCAGGGCTGCCAAGGCTACACAAAGAAGTCTGTCTCAAAAAACAAAACAATGAAAACAGTATTTTAATGTATAAAATTATGTATATGATGTGAGTGCAGATGTTCATAAGAGTAGAAGAGGGTATCAGATCCCATGGAGTTCCTGCCTATTATGAGCCACACAGTGTGAGAGCTGGGAATTGAACTCTGGTCCAATGAAGACCAGCAAGTGCTCTCTCAAACACTTAAGCCATCCTTTCAGTCCCCATATTATAGTTTCTTTATTTGATCTGTAGAAGGATAGCTAGACTGCTTCCATGTTGGCTACTGTGAATAGTGCAGTTAAAGATGGATGTACCCATACCTATTTAGTAAGATGATTATATATGTGCAGAAATTATATAGCTGGGGTCATATGGTAGTTCCATTATTAGGGTTTTGTTTTGCTTTGTTTTGCTTTGCTTTGTTTTCCAAGACAGCATTTCTCTGTGTAGCCCTGGCTGTCCTGGAATTCATTCTGTAGACCAAGCTGGCCTCTAAATAAAAGATCCGCTGGCCTCTGCCTCCTAAATTTGTATTTTTTCTTCTTTTTTATGGTTCATTCGTTTGTTTTTTTTAGAGCATCTATAAATGTCCATAAATCCCATCACTGTGTACAAAGAATATATGCCAGTTTTAAAAGGGTTTGGAGAGATTGCTCAATGATAACATGAGTGCAGATCCTCAACACCCCCATAAAAGCTGGGAATGCTATGCACATTGGTTTTCCCAGCACTGGAGGGAAGAACCTGGTGGATCCTGGAGTTCCCCTGGGTAGCCAGCCTAACCAGGACAATGATCTCCAGGTTCAGTGAGAGACCCTGTCTCAAGAGAATAAGGTAGAGTGTGATAGAATAGGATGCCCATATCCTCCTCTGCATTCTGAATTCATGTGCATACACATACCACAACACACAGAATAAACCTGAGTTGGACATTAAAACCACAATAGTTGGAGATGTACCTCACTTGGTAGAGTGCTTAGCATGGAGGACACCCTAGTACCCAGTACTGTATAAAACCATTTAGGGCAATGTACCCTTGCAATCCCAGAACATGGGAGGCAAGGACAACAGGATCAAGAAAGACACACACACACACACACACACACACACACACACACACACACACAGAGTGAAGCCAAACACAGAAGGGCATATGTAAAATCCCAGAAATCCAGGGTGGGAGAGTGGGGGAATAGAACTAACTGCTGAGAGCTGGAGAGGCTGCATAACAAGACCTTGTCTCAGGAAACAAAGCTTGCTAAGAGCATTCATTGACAAGTTGTTGCATGAATGTCTGGGAATAAAGCTCAGCAGTGACAGTGCCAAATCATGTGGTACTTGTATGTTTTCAGAAACTGCCAAAATTTACTAGAGTAGAAGTACCATTGTACATTCCCACCAACTATGAGGGAATGGTGCAGTTTCTTCCTGTACTCTATTTGATGTGGTCACTAATTGTCTTTGTTTCAACTATTCCCACAGGGGTATAGTGATAGTTCATTGTAATTTAGCTTGTTTGTTTGATTGATTTTGTTTGGTTTTCTGAGACAAGATATTCTATAGCCCAGGACGGCCTTGAACTTGTCAAGTAAGAGAAGACCTTGTATTCCTGATTCTCCTGCCTCCACCTGCTGAGTGTTGTGATTACAGACATAGTTCCCCATGTGTGGGACCAGTGTGGGTTCTTTTTCTGATTCTCCTGCCTTTGCTTTTCATGTTCTGGTATTGCAGATGTACTCTACCTTGACCAATTTACATAGTACTGGGGATCCAACCTGGGACCTTTGTGTATGCTATGCAAGCACTTTACTCAGTGGGGTACATCCTCAGCTAATCTGTTTCTAGACTTTTATTTATTTCTATCTAACTGCCAAAGCCAACAAGATACTTTTCCACTCCCTCCCTCCTTTCTCTCTTTCATTTTTTTTTTTTTTTTTTTAATATTTGTTACGGCTGGAGAGATGGCTCAGCAGTTAAGAGCACTGGCTGCTCTTTCAGAGGACCTAGATTCAATTCCCAACACCCACATGGCAGCTCACAGCTGTCTGTAACTCCAGTTCCAGGATGCCTAATACTTACACAGAGGTACACACAGACCAAAAAAAAAATCTGTTTTTATTATCATCATGAATATATAGATGTATGTGTCTGTGTGAGTGTATGCCCTCTGTGTGCAGGTGTCTTCTGAGGCCAGAAGAGGGCATCAGATCTATTGGAGTTAGAATTTTAGGTGTTTGTGTGCTATACAAAAGAGGTACTACACATTTGTTTTTTGTTTTGTTTTGTTTTTGAAACAGGGTTTCTTTGTAGCTTTGGAGCCTGTCTGGCATTCACTCTGTAGATCAGGCTGGCCTCAAACTCACAGAGATCTGCCTGGCTCTGCCTCTGGAATGCTGGGATTAAAGGCATGTGTCATCCAGCTGTTGGTGGTGCACTGTAGGGTCCTGCATGGACCCTCCAGGCACCTTGAGCAAGCCTGAAGCTGTTGGCTGGGACATCTTGCCCCCAGGAGTTGTCATTGGTACTCTTCCTGTTTTGCTAACACACCTGGTGGGGAGGAGCTAAGTCTGAAAACCTTGTTGTTTTCCATTGTGCTATGAGTTAATACATAAGCTCACCCCTTCCCCTCAATAAAGGCATTTGGCATTCCGATGTTGCTGTTTTATGAATGACCTGCTGTCTTGTCTCTTATTTCAATCTTTATGCCATCGCCTGATTAGTGGAGCAGATCGTAACACGAGCGCTACAAGTGGAGGTCCCACCAAGATCAGGAAGAAAGGATCACTCAAGAGATCACCCTCAGAGGCTGGCCGGCAAAGTAAGTGAATGAGGGTGTATTGAAGGATGGGTGCCAGTAACTCTAAGGAAATTCTCAGTGGGCAATTAGTGGCCCTATTGAAAAGACAGAGCACCAGGATTAAAACTAAGACAGCTAAAGAATTCTTTGCCGTATTAGAAAAACATAGTCCCTGTTTTATGCACTCTGGAGGCTTTGACATCCCCTATTGGAACAGGTAAAAAGAGATCTCCTAAAGGCTTATAAAGAAGAGAGGCCTGATAATTTCCCTATTGCCACCTTTTCCCTTTGGCGTCTAGTTAAAGATGTGCTCCTGAGCAACAATGTTAAAGTAAAAGAACAAATGGCAGAGATGAACAGGACTTTTGAGGAAGTACAAGATTTAGAATCTGTGAAATCTGTCAGGGAGCAAGAGGATCTCAACTAGGAGATGATAGTCCTACCGTAACTGATGAAGAGGATACTTTGGAAGCAGAAGCAGAAATTGAACAATTAAACAAAGAATTTCTGAAGCTGATGAGTGCAAGTGTCGTGTGCCGTGGCAAACCCCCTTTCTTGAGATCCCTTTAGTAGGGCCTCTGTGCCTCGAGGGATAGAGGAGAAGGTCAAAGATTTAATAACCAAGGTAGAAGCCTTAGAAAAGTAAAGACAAATGTTTCCAGTGATTGAGACAATGGATATCCTCAGGATAACAGGGCTAGAACAACTGAAGGAGGCTGTCACTGCTGATGGGCCCTATGCTCCTTCCACTCAGGCAATACTTGAGTCTTTCCCAGAGTTAAGTTGCACCCCTAGTGATTGGATGCAGCTCTGTAGAGCCACACTGAGTGGGGGTGATTATTTGCTCTGGAGAGGTGAATTTCAAGAATATTGCAAAGAAACTGCCCTACGCAATGCCTCTGCCAGATTTCCTGCTAGGAATTTAGATATGCTCACAGGCACTGGGCAATATGCTACCCATGCAGCTCAAATTCTTTTTGACCCAGTGGTCTATGCACAAATCGCTGTTGCTGCTACTAATTTTGGAGGACGTCTCAATTGTTCTCAGCAGGTGTGCTGACTGGTTAGCTGTTGGATGTATGAAGTAACAGCTGTCGTGGTTGGCGTACCCGGGGTGGTACCTATGCTGGAGACCTCCTCTACAGATGACCAACTTGTGCAGCATAAAGAAAGGAGATTTCGGGATCACAGCTGCCACCTCCATCACTGCAGCAACAGTTTCAAGGATAGCCTTCTCCCAATCTGTAAATACTGCAAGCACAGTGGAGCAACTACCAAGTGAATTGGCTGAAGCCTTAGCCACCCAAAAAAACATTTGATTATCTAGTATAAATTGGCATTTTAAAACTAAACGTACAAACTAGCCTCCTATAGGAAGAATTGGATTTATTATGAGAGGCCCATATGGCTTCTTGTTCTCTCTCTTTCACACATATCTGTGTTATAACCACTAAAATTAAGAATGCATCAGTTGTAGTTACTTTGCTCCAGAGGTCCTGGAGTGATCACTTTTTAAATTACACACATGCTTTAACCACGCAGATCATTAACATCAATGAAACCTGAGTACCACCTGCCAGCGCAGATGACCTTTTATAAGGACTTCATCTTGCGGGCAGATTAATTAGAGTATGGGCAAGCTCTCTCTCACTGGGGCTCATAGCCCTTACATTTGGTGCCATCTGCCTGATCTGACTATGTTGCCAGGCCCAGGGCAACTTTCAAACAGGACAGATTCTACTGTCTTTAGCTCAAGAGAACGCCTCTGTCCACATCTGAACTTACAGATGAACTATCACCAGAGACGGGTAAGCAGGAAGGTTATGGGCCTGGGTGACCTCTCCAATGACAATTAAGAAATTATGCTAACGTCCTCTGCCACCTAAGACAGGTGTTAGTTTATATTAAAAGAAAGGGGGACCTCTAGGGCCCTGCATGGACCCCCAAGGCACCTTGAGCAAGCCTGAAGCTGTTGGCTGGAACATCTTGCCACCACCATCACCCCCACCAACCCCCCCCCACCGTAGTTGTTATTGGTACTCTTCCTGTTTTGCTAACACACACCTGGGGGAGGGGCTAAGCTGAAAGCCCTGTTGTTTTCCGCTGTGCTGTGAGTCAGTATATAAGCCCACTCCATCCCCTCAATAAACTGCATTCAGCATTCCAACATTGCTGTTGGATGAATGACCCGTTGTCTTGTCTCTTATTTCAATCTCTAGGCCTTCACCTGAGTAGTGGAGCAGATCATAGCGCAGGCGCTACAGTGTACACCTTTGAACCCAGCACTCGGGAGGCAGAGGCAGGCAGATCTCTGTGAGTTTGATGCCAGCCTGGTCTACAGAGCTAGTTCCAGAAAGGCTCCAAAGCAATACAGAGAAACTCTGTCTCAAAAAGCAAAACACAAACAAAAAAAAAAAACAAATAAAAGTGTGTGCCATCACTATCTGGCTTCTGGAAGACAGTTTCTGTCCCACCTGGTCCCTCAGCTGTTTAGTCCCAAATAAACACACAGAGGCTTATGTTAATTATAAACTGTTTGGCCAATGACTCAGGCTTCTTATTGGCTAGCTCTTTCTTAATTATTAAGCCATTTCTATTAATCTGTATATCTCTGTGAGCTCTGGACTTACCCAGTGATGCCCAGACTTCTTGCGTTCTCATCAGGTACATGGCGACTCACTCTGGCAACTGCTCCTGGCTCCCTGGCTTTCCTCTTCCCAGAATTCTCCTAGTTTGGAGAATTCTCCACCTATACTTCCTGCCTGGCTACTAGCCAATCAGTGTTTTATTAAACCAATAAGAGAAACATATATTCACACCATACAGAAGGAGCTCCTCCATCACCTCCTAAATATTTTTAAATTATTATGTAGATGGCATGTGTGTTCACATAAACATGTGTGCCACTGTGTTCATGTGAAGAAGAGCTTTAGCTGTTTATTCCACTGTAGGCAAATAGGGAAAAGCTGTAGCGTTACTCTACCAGCAGAGGCTAAAGGGAGAATACTACCAATCTTTTTTTCAGATTATAATGAGGGTCTCTCTCCAGCTTTACAGTGGAGGTTGCATTGTAGATTTCCAGCCCCATTAGTTAGCAATAAGGTGAGCCTTTCTTTCCCTCACTTGGATAACATCAAATGATCAATTGGAACATTGTGGCTTTTGCCATCACCCACCAGTAATAAGGCCAGTACTCTCTCCAGCCTGTTAGGCCAATGAAGGCCATGTGGGAATAGTAGTGAGCAAATCCTACTCCTCCCCCTCTGGAGGAGTCAATGGAAGCCTAGTCACGAAGTTCTATCCCACTCAGTAGTAAGGAGGAGGCTTCCAATGCAGCTGTCAGAAGAGGCTCAGTGGGGGAGTCTATCCCCAAAGGGCAATAAGGCGGTACTCCATTTCCCACTTCCCTTACTGAGTCTGAGAAAGCCAGCTGATGTTCAAGACCTAGATAAGAGCTCCCCATAAAGAAACTTCAGTAAAAAAAAAAAGATACGAGTGCCAAATAAACATATTAAACACCAATAGACGAATACACGTTAAAACTACATTGGCAGGGAAGCGGGATAACTCAGCAGGTAAAAGCATTTGCAATGCAAGCCCAAGTTCAATACTGGAAATCCGAGGTGGGAGAAGAGGACCTTTCCAAGGCTGTAAGGATGAAATCCAATAACTAAGGTGAAGCGCTTGTAACAAAACCCAGTGTGGAAGATAGCTTTTGAGTTGATAGAAGATTTTGCCATTGGTACTGTTATTAGGGCTGTTGTAAATGATAAAACAATGTGGAGGACCTGATAAGAAGAGTCCTCACCCCTGGTAAGTGTTAGTTCCCTTCCGTCCTCCTAATTCAGGAATAAGGAGGAGTCCCTATCAATGGTAACTCTGTTCTTCAGGCTGGTAGCAGGTGAGCAGAAGGTTGGGTGGAAGAGCAACTATTACCTTGGTGTCCTTATTAGGACCTCCTGAGATTTGACAGTATCAGCTACCACTGACTTCCTTCAGCTCCTGGAAGGTTCCAGGCTAACAGAGCTATATGTCTTCCTAGCTTGGCGTGTTAGTATTTTCCTCTCTTTGGCAAACAGCATTGGTGGCCATGCCCAGTCATGTTTCAGTGAGGTCCCAAGATGGTCCCCAGTATTCCAGTTTTGGTGTTAAGGGAAGAGCTTGTCACTTAATGTCCAAATTATAGTTTGAAGTGATGTTTTCTGGGTTTGTGTTGTTTTTCTCGTTTTATTTTGTTTTTGTGTGTTTGATTTTTGAGACAGGGTTTCTCTATGTAGTTCCAGCTGTCCTGGAGCTGACTCTGTAAACCAGGCTGGCCTTGAACTCACAGAGATTTGCCTGCCTCTGCCTCCTGCATGCTCGGATTGAAAGCATGCACCATCACCACCCAGATATATTGGTATAATACTCATCTTTGAACTCTGTCATTACATGAGGAGAAGGGGAATCATTTCTTGAAATTAAGTAGCACTAACACATTGTAAATCTCTTGACGTTGGGAGCCATCTACTCTAATAATTGGACATAAGTCATTAACTTGTTCCAGCCCAGTGATTTACGGAGTTGCCCTACCCTCTGCAGACAGCAGAGGGCCTCATTAGCACAAACTCAGTGTCCCTGGCAAACTCATAAAGGGAAAAGAGCCAAGGTTCTAGAAGCGCAGTAAAACTTTAACAGAACTGGGCAAGAAGACTGGCTGGTCAGCTTAGTTCTGTTCAGGGGGAAAAGGGACAATGGGGGTTGGACAGAGTGTTCTTGTTGTTCCCCTTTTTGTGGTCGGAAATTCTTCTAAACTCCCCCAGTTGTTTTCACTAGTTCAGCTAGTAATTAGGATCCTGGTTAGGATCTCTAAGTTTGGGAAATAAAGGTACAGGACTTACAGCCAATGGCACTGAGCACCATGTATCGTTTTTTAATGTAACTGTCTTAAAGACAAGGGAAAACTAACTGGAAACTTCAGGACGTGAGCATCCCAGCTTTTCTTTTGACCTCATATATCCTGACCTGGGTGCCAGACAGGTTGCCAGATACGCCAATGGGCACAGAAGACAAAGAGAATGCAACTTCTCTGTCTGGGCAAGGGACCAGGAAAGAGGCAGCCTGGCAAGACAGAACACTTTTCAAAACTACTGCTCTACTGCGGCCAAATACCACAAAGCAAAACTGCCCCAACTCAGCCAGACCAGCAAGCACCGAGTGACAAACCTAAATCTCCACTCTGGTTGGGTTCTTCCATCCACACCAGCTTTCAGCAAAATGTCTTGTATGGAGGTGGCAAGGCCAGTCAACACCCATACTAATATTTTCTTTGCTGTGTCTGTTTCTTTCTTTTCCTGGGGTACAGTTCACCTGAGGTCCTGATTTTCATGGGGTTGCTCTAATTTTAAGTGAATCTTGATCCCGCGACTGAAGTCTAGCAAGTCGTCACCACTCCAAGCCTGGACAAGAAAATGGAGAGAAGGTCTTTGGAGGCAACATCAAGTGGGTGGCTCCTGGGCACCCCTCCCCACCTTGATGTCTGCTTTTTAAAATGCTCTGCAAATGCATGTTTTGCTCACTCTTACTCAGCTATCCTAAAGATCAATTATGGGAACAACAAAAAAAAAAATCCCAAAAGCAGTTCAAATTCATGCGTATTCTCCAAGGAAGACTGCTGAGGCTAACGTCTCTGGCAGGGTTATTATGTGGGGTTAGTGAGATAAAGCAAATGGGAAAAGACCCTTACTACCCAGGAGTGGCTCAATAGATGTTAGTTTTCAAAAAAAAAAAAAAAAAAAAAAAAAAACCAGGTGGTAGTAGCACATGCCTTTAATCCCAGCACTTGGGAAGTAAAGGGAGGTGGATCTCTGAGTTCAAGACCAGCCTGGTCTACAGAATGAGTGCCAGGACAGGCTCCAAAACTACACAGAGAAACCCTATCTCCAAAAAAAAAGGTATTTTCTTCTTTCTTATTATAGCCTAGGCTTACCTAGAACATTGTTTTCAATTGAAAATTCATACAATATATTCTAATCATAATTTCCTCTCCCAAATCTCTTCCCATATCTTTCCTTGGAACTTTTGATCATCCCACCTTAGCCTTCTGAGTGTCGGATCACAGATAGCACAGATGTGAGCCATAGCACTGGGACACCGAGTCTCTTTCTCATCTCTCTTCCGCCTTCTTCCTCTCTCTTCCCTTCCCCTTACTCAACAAAAATCTCGCCATGCAGTCCAGACTGGTTTTGAATCCACAGTCATTCTGCTTCGGTGTCCTCAGAGTTGAAAATAGAGGCATGCATGAGAGCCATCTCACTTCCCGTTCCTTATGTGAACATTAAAGCTCATGCTTGGCCATCCTCACCCTGCCTTTGGCCCAGGGATGAAGCTCCTCTAATCCTCCGAGCCTTGAATTCCTTTGTTATTTTAGCAATTAACCAATGCTTTCATTAAAACAAACCATGGTTAATGAAAATCCAGGCAGTATGAACTGGTATGGGGTAAAAAGGAAGTCTCTCTCTCTCCTGTCCCAGGCCACAATTATCCACTTCCTGTCCCTCCAGTCAACTGCTATTACCAATTTATTCCTTCAGCGACATTCTGTGCATGCATTTGCCTATATATAACCCTTTTCCCACCCATGTGAGCACTAGATTCCATGTTCCATACCTTCACATGCTATTTTTAGCATCTAACTGCCTGGTTTTACTGGGCTACTGACCAGCAGTTGATCCTGAGGGTCTTTATGAAAAACAGCCCTTTGAAACTTGTTGCTACCGCTATTGGAAGGATGTTGTCAAGGATGTTGTTCATTGTATCCCACAGCATCCTCTTAGAGGCCCCTGGGAGGAATTCCTGTCTGATCTTAGTACTGAGAACAGTTGCCCTTCTGAGCAATTAGTTTGTTTTTTATCTCCTGGACATTGTGAATTGTGTAACAGCAAGGTTTCCCCTTTCCTGTTGGCTGCTAGAAAGCTTAACGCCAACTTTTGGGCCCACCCTTGTGGCAGCATGGTATGCGTTTGGAGCCTTGTGCTTGGCTGTGCTTTGAGTCCACCTCCTGTTTTTCCAATCTTTAATTTATGCCGTCTTAACCTATCTTGTGTGTCCTTATAAGGTATCTGAAATCCTTTATGGAAGGCAATGAGTTCGGGATAATGACATGACTGCCTTGACTGGTCGGTCACTCACTGCCTGCAGAATCTATGCCTCCCTCCCTCCCTTACCTCCCACTGGATCTCTGTAGCGCTTTCTCCACATTCCTGTCTGGTTGCCTAGCTATGATATCTCCTCTCCAAACTTTACCTCACTTGTTCTTCACTGCTTTGTGGCTGTGATGGCAATATCATGCTTGTCACTGTCCCATGTATTTACTCTCATTCGCACTCTTTGTGCACAGTTGTGTTGCTTTCATCGTTCTAGAACAGAGTTTCTGGGGCTTCGGTCTACACTAGGATCATTTTTAAAGGAATTTGTTTAAAGACTTATTTATTGTATGTATATGAGGTTTTCCCCTTGCATGTATGTCTGGCACCACATGAGCCTGGTGCCCAGAGGTCAGAAGACGATGTCAGATCCCTGGAACTGGAGTTAATGGATGGTTATGAGCTGCCATGTGGGTGCTGGGAATTGAACCCGGGTCCTCTGGGAGAGCAGCAAGTGTTCTTAACTGCTGAACCATCTCTCCAGCCCCCATCACATTAATATCATTTACCATCTGCCCAGGGTTGAAGGTTGCAGCTTGCAGCCAGGCAGGCAGTGTATGTCACGCTGGGCCAGGCTTCCATAGACTGATGAGATGAATTCTTCTTTATTAAATTCCTAACCCATATTGTCTAATGCCCAGTGTGCTATACCAGCTCTCAGAAGGGTGAGGCAAGAGGATCACAAGTTCCAGGTCAGCCAGAATTCACAACAAGAATCTGTCCAAAACAGCAACCAAATGACGATGAATGTCTGAAAGGAGCTGTATATTGTGGAAACCGTCCCTTAAAGTTAAGAGGACCAAAAAGCCAAAGTACTCTGCAGGAAAAAAAATCATGAAGATCCTACAGAAAAATTAGAATTTCTATGTCTCCCAGCTCTATCACTGAGCACCAAAGCAATAACCATTTAACTCTTTTTTTTGTTGGGGCCTTGGGTTTCTAATTCATAAACAAGCAAACAAACAACAGCCTGGTTTACAGAACAAGTTCCAGGACTGCCAGGGCTACTCAGAGAAACCCTGTCCTGAACAAACAAACAAGCAATGAAAATAAAAGAAAGTTAGACGATCTCTGAGGACCCTTCCACCTTTGATGGTTTATGAACAGATACTCTCTATCATTTGTTGTTGTTTTTGAGACAGGGTCTCATATAGCCCTGGCTGCTCTTGAACTCTGTGTAATAAAAGACAACCTTCTGACCCTGGTGATTTTTCCTCCCATGTGCTGGGATTGCAACATGCCACCCCAAGTCCAGTAGTCCCTACCAATCCCTTATGGCCTCTATCCATTCCTGCCTGGGCCCTGCTGTGGGGAAAGGGAGGCCCCTAGCCCCCATCTGTCTGCAAAACCAGGCTCCAAACAGCTGGATGATTCTACTTCTTGACCATAGAAGAGAGCCTTGCACAACTATTAATTTTCCAGACTGGTAACAATGCTCCTAGATCCAAATTCAAGTTGACTCTTGTATGAAGCTTAAGGGAAGCCCAGACAGATGTTCTGATACTGCTTAACTGTTTGCTTTGTCCTTCTGAAGTGCCAACAGCATCAACAACAGTAGCTGAAGGTGAAGCCATTTCACTGTTACTAGTCATCAGTCTCATTAGAGATGACAGTGCTCAGTAGTCCGAGGGTAGCAGCACCCTTTTCCTCTATTTTTTTGAGACAGAATCTTGTTGTGCAACTCTGGTTGGCTTTGGACCTGCTGTGGAGCTGAGGCTGCCCTCGAACTCCTCACAATCCTCCTGCCTCGGTCTCCCCAGTGCAGAAATGGCAGGAACTCTGTGTGTGTGTGTGTGTGTGCGTGCGTGCGTGCGTGCGTGCGTGTGCGTGTGTGTGTGTGTGTGTGTGTGTGTGTGTGTAGCCATGCATGTGGAGGTCAGAAGAGAATTTGTAGGAGTCGGTTCTCTCCTTCTAATGTGGCTTCCAGAGACCAGAGTCAGATCATCAGGAACATGTGCCACCTCACAATCCTGCTACTTTGATTTTGCTGGGCTTGGTGGCATGCACTTGTAATCCCAGCACTCAGGAGGTGGAGGATCAAGAGTTCAAGATAACCCTGGGCTAAATAACAAGTTCAAGCCTAACCTGGGATACATGGAAGACCCTATCTGGTGAAAGAAAGAAAGAAAAGAAGAGAGGGGGGATAGGAGGGGGAGAGGGAGAGAGACAGAAAGAAAAGAAGAGAGAAGTGCTGAGTGGTGGTGGCGCACACCTTTGATCCCAGCACTTGGGAGGCAGAGGCAGGCAGACCTCTGGGACTTTGAGACCAGTCTGGTCTACAACAGCTAGTCCAAGGACAGGTTGCAAAGCTACACAGAGAAACTTTGTCTTGGAAAAAAATAAAAATAAAATGTGTATTTAGGGATGCAAACACCTTTCAAATATACAAACTCTAGCATTTACATGAAACCTGAAAATGTTCAACGTTCTTCGTCATCAGAGAAATGTGAAGCAAAACGACCTTGAGGTCCCTGCCTTATTCTGATCAGAATGACTATCATCAGGCAAACAGGCTGAAAAGATAGCTCAGTCAATAAAGCACCTGCCTTGCAAGCACAAGGACCTGAGTTCAATTCCCAAAACCCCAGGAAAAAAGAGCATTGGTGGCACAGGCCTTTAATCGTGCACTTGGTAGGCAGAGGCAGGCTGATCTCTGAGATCAAGGCCAGCCTTGTCTAAAGAGTGAATGCCAAGACAGTCTCCAAAGCTACACAGTGAAACCCTATCTCAGAAAGCAAACAAAAAATTCTACTATTTTATACAATTAACGTGAAAGTTGCATGCATTTTAAGAACAAAATCTTTTTATTCACACAGTAATATGCAGAAACAAGAGAAGTAGATTCAGATAGTTCACAATTACTGGGCACAGGAATGTGCCAGTCCTTTCCGAAGCAGATGGATTAACTCATTGGTCACCATAGTGTGATGAGGTTAGAATCATTCCAGTAAACACATAGATAGCCCCTATATAGGTAACCCCTACTTCAGATTCCACAACCTGCTTGATTTTCCTTGGATAATTTCATCTCCACAAAGGAAAGAAAACAATTACAGAAACAATGCTCTTCCCCCCCCACATCACAGTCCCCTCCTCTCCCTATTGGCAACTGCGAACAGGCAGTTGGTAATTTGGGTAGGTCTTCTTATGGTTTTATACTGTTAGCATACCGTATGAAATACCTGTAAATATTATGTAGTTTCATTTTTGCTTTTTTAATTGTGTGTGTATATGTGTGTGTCAATATGCACAGTTGAGCGCAAGTTTGAAGGAGGGTGTTGAGTTCCATGGAGTTAGAATTACAAGAAGCTGGGAGCTGCCCAATATGGGTGCTGGGAACTGAACTTGGGTCCTCTGCAAGAGTAATATGTGTTCGGCACCAGTGAGTATCAGCCACTTTGCTTTTTTTTTTATTTTTATTTTTGGTTTTGGTTTTGTTTGTTATAGCTTGGTTTGTTTTTTCAAGACAGGATTTCTCTGTGTAACAGCTCTGGTTGTCCTGACTGTCCTCAAACTCACAGAGATCCGCCTGTCTCGCCACTACCACCCTTGTCCATCCTTTTTTTTTTTTTTAAAAGAAGTTATTATCTTCTCAACAAAATGGAAGGACCATGCACAATTAATTACATTTGTGTTTTGTTGTAATGGGTGCCTTCATTCACACAGTCAGTTTCCAGATAGGATGGCAACAATTAGGTCCACCCGGACTCATTGTAAAGCTGCAAATTTTCTCACACTCTTTCTCGAGTTTCAGATATCTTCTCACTTGTCTTTCAAGGACTATATTTATTTATTTTGGAACAGAACCAAGCTAACTATTTCCTTTGGAGCAGTCATCCGGAAACTTCTTCATTTTCATTATTTTTATTTCATTACTTTTATGTGTAGGGGTATTTGACCTGTGTATACACTTTTATATCTGGTGCCCAAGAAGGCCAGAAGAGGGTGTCAGATTTCCTGGCACTGGAGTTACAGTGGTTGTGAACCACCATATGGGTGCTGGGAATGGAACCCAGGTCCTCTAGAAAAGCACCCAGTGCCCTTAATTATTGATCTATGTCTCCAGTTCCAACCTCGTCAATTTTTGAACCACACACCAAAATACCTGCATCTTTATTCCTCCCTCAATCATCTTTTTCCAACTAACTCACCATTTCTCCGATCTTGAATGCTTTGCCTATTTAATGGTTGACTCACAGATGTGAACCTACAGCCCAGATTTTCTTTCTTTCTTCTGGATTTCCAGGCCTGTACATCTGTGTCCCTGATGGCATCACTCATCTGGTTGTCTTCAAACTTACCTTCCTAGTGAATACAAGAGAATTCGCCACAGACATGCTTTCCATATCTTCCTTCCTATTCACTTCCAAAAGAAGTTCATTTTTTTAGTGCATTTAATTTCAATTCTGCCCCCACCACTTCATAAATACGATTCTTGTCAAAATTCCTCCAGTTAACCAACCCCAATGGTCACTCATTTGCCCTCAATTTACTAGGTTTCCAGGCCTCATTAGTTACCCACTCCTTGAAGCTTCTGTCCCACGGCTCACAGATCCCTTTCCATTTTCTAAATCTTTTGTTTGTGGGTGGTGCTGGATGTTGAACACAGAACCTCACACATGCTCTGTAAAGTAAGCCCTCTATCACTAGGTTATGTCCCTGAAATTTTTTTAGAGTGTTTTGTCTGCCTCTATGTATGTGTACTATGTGTGTGCCTTGTGCCCTTCAAGGCCAGAAGAAGGCATCAAATCCCCCTGAAACTGGAGGTAGGGCTACCTCTGAGCCATTGTGTGGGTACTGGGAACCAAATACAGGTCCTCTGCAAAAGTAGCTAGTGCATGTAATGGCCCCCTCTTTTTTTCCCCCCCATTTAAAATTGTTAGTTCAGGCTGGCCTTCTTGAACTTCTGGATCACCTTTACAAGTAGCTGGGGATACAGACCTATGCCATTGAACTTAGCCAGGATCCTAGTTATTGTGCCTCATTTCATTGCCTGCCCTATGCTGTCTCCTTCACTGAGAAAGAATTCTTTTTGGGGGGGAGTTATTTATTATGTGTACAGTGCTCTGACTGCATATATGCCTGCCCACCAGAAGAGGGCACCAGCTCTCATTACAGGTGGTTACGAACCCCCATGTCCTTGCTGGGAATTGAACTCAGAACCTCTGGAAGAGCAGCCAGTACTCTTAACCTCTGAGCTGTCTCCCCAACCCTTCATTGGGAATTCTTAATATCTCTGATTTCTATACATTGATGTGTGCCTCCCTGCACTGAAACCTTAGTCGAACTCAGCCAGGCTCCTCCCTGCTGAATCCACTCCACACTTACTTTCCCAACCCCAGACTCACAGCGTCAACTGTTTATACATCATTTCCACTGGGGTATGTCATCGCATGAGATCAAAACCAAACTGAAGCTCACCCCCAAATGAGACTTCACATTCCAAGAAATGGCACTCACCAAATGCCCCTAGTGAGAAATCTTGCCACTTTGTGTATCCACTCCATCTCCAAGTCCCTTCAGTTCTACTCCCTAACATAGTTCCAGCCATGGGTGGTGCCTAACTCGTGTAATCCCACCTGCACACAGGGAGCTCAGGCGAGGGGGTTGCCACAAAATCAGGGCTAGCCTCTGCTACATGGTGAACTCAAGGTCTGTCTGAGATACAGAGTGGGACTCTGTCTCAAAAATGAAATGGAGGAAGCATAGTCCTGTTCCTGTCATTTCTTAGCACTGGAGCAACTTTTCTGCCTAAGCTGCCTTATTCTCTTTCCTGGGTGTCTAACTGGTTTCTCTGCCTCCTTTTTGAAAAAATTAGGTTGTGCCTTTTAAAATCTAGATGTATTCTGTTATTTTACACATATGAGTGTTTGGCCTGCATGCACACGTAGGCCCCGTATGTGTGCCCGGTGGTGGAAGGGGTACGACCAAGGTGACAGATGCCTGGGACTGGAGAGTTCCAGACCATTGTGAGCTGCCATGTGGGTCCTGGGAATCAAACCTAGGTCCTCTGTAAGAGCAACAGGTATTCTTAAATGCTGGGCAACTCTCCAGCCCCTCTGTAATCTTCATCTATCAGTTGTATACCCAAAATAACACCAACTCCTCCCCCACCCCAAACCCTCTAATGTGTACTTATTGTCTACCGCAGTCATTTCCTGTGTTTATTTTATTTTACAGTACTGGAGATCCACCTGCCTCTGCCTTTTGAGTGCAGGGATTAAAGGTAGACAGGACCATCCCCTGGCTGAATTTTTAGGTTTTTAAAACAACAAACCAAATTCCTAGACACTGACAAAAGCAGAAACTTTTCTACTTGAAGAAACATACAGATCCTGCCGTCCTGTCTGTTCACTCCCTTGTTCCCTGCTTGTCCCCTGCTTGTCCCCTGCTTGTCCCCTGCTTGTCCCCTGCTTGTCCCCTGCTTGTCCCCTGCTTCACTGTCAGTACCAGAGGAGTTCCTAAGGGAGCTAACTCTGTTGAACCTGAGTGCTTCAGGGGAAACACAGCTGAAAAACTGCAAGATACATTTCAAGCTCTTACAAAACAAAGAAAACAACAATAACAAGATACTTTCTCATGCTCTCAGCCTCCCTTGGTGGCTGCATTGTATTTGCTAAACCACCTCCCTCAACTCCTGAAGCTGCAGCTGCAGCCATCCACCAGCATGACCCTCAACAACCCCCGAAGACCAGTTTTACACCAGTTTTAGCCGTCAGTCCATAAACTTCCTGTTCCCTCTCTGCCAAGCCTTAGTCCTAGATCATGACCATAAAAGTCAAAAAAGTCTTGAAAGTCTTCCTTGTCGCCTCCAGGAGGATTTGTGGGCATCGGAGATAGGGGGTGGGGTGGTGTAGGGGACTTCTTCAAATTCTCAGAGCCTGCAGGCTGTCTCATTATCTTGATCCTCCAAATGCCTCAAGGGCAGCCATCTTATTCTGCTTATCTCTGTGTACCACAGAGCCTGGTTTATAACAGGTGCCCAATCAATGCTTGGAGAATAGCCCAGTAAGACTGAAGTGAGATGGTCTTGACACTATTAATAGACCCTATTAATATGGTATTTTAGCCAACAGGACACACGCACTAGATATGGCTATCTGCAAAGATAAGCATGAAATACACTGTGCCTGGTTTCTTGTTTCCTAGCACAAACAATGTATCCCCTCTGTAACAAGTTCCTGAGCGGAAAAAGAGGTTTCTCACAGCCAGCTGCTGTTGGCAACTTTCTGGAGTCAAGTTTGGTCCTTAATGGAAGCCCAATAGGACTACCAGGTTGTTTTATGTACTGCACTGTAGTGCTATGTCTGGCCTGTGTGAGGAGTGAGACCACACTCTATGTTCTTTTACTGTTTACACTAGCTTAACCAAAGCATTTTGCTCCGTGGTGGGAGAGGTGTTATCCTAGGAAAGCCATCAGTACTGGGTGGGCAGTAGAGAAGTGGTCCTTTATATTCAACACCAGTCCTCCCTGGGACTGGGACTCTCCCGAGATTGCTCCTAGGATCACCCCCCACGAATTTTGTGAGCAGAAGGAGAACTTAAGATGCCCATTCCCATTTCTTTACAGTTTTCTCAGCACCAGACCCTTTCCTGGTCTTACACAGGAGAGAGCTAGGATCAAGATCTCAATATTCTAGCTCCAGAGTTCATGGCATCACACTGTCTGTCATTTACCCTGGTCATTGGAGAGCCAACAATGACAGCAAGCAGGTATGGCATGATCTTCAAGAGGAGATGATAGGACCAGAATGTACAAGGCAGAAACACAAATAATGAAGATCAGAGATGCTCACTGGTCAGTTGATTCTGGGGATGAAGGCCAAGTCTAAGTAGAAAACTGTGAGAGCCAAGCTGTGAGACTGCTTCAAGGAATAGGTAAGTGGTTCCACCATGCATTCCTAGGGCTATGTTTGAAATGATTGAAATAAGACACTTGGTCATAGGCTTGTACACCAGTACTTTTCACAATAGCCCCAAAGTGGAAGCAACCCTAAAGTTCACCGATAGATGGAAGGACAGACAGCATTTACTATAACCATGCAGTGGCATATTACTCAGCCTTCAAAAGGAATGAAGCTTTGACACATGAACAACATTGATGAACCATGAAGACTATGCTACATGACAGAAACCAGACACTAGGGGAAAATACTGTGAGAGTCTGGTAATAAATGATACTTAGAATTGTCAAATCCATAGGGATAGAAAACAGAGTGGTAATTAATTATAAGGGATAGAAAACAAAGTAGTATTTAATTATAAGGGATACGGAAGGGCTATGAGAAAATAGTATTTAGCATATGTAGTTTTAGTTTTGCAGGGTGAGTTCTAATGATGGATTGTTGTAATAGTAGAAGGACTGTGGTAATGCACCTTGGTCACTCAGGATCTACTTGAACTTGTTCCAGAATTCCCAGCACCCGAGAATGCTCAATCTTTTAAAATTGGCATGACATTTGCATATAAACCAATGCTTATATGCACCTAGCAGTGGTGGTGCATGTTTTTAATGCTAGCTCTCAGGAGGCAGGAGCAGGACAATCTCTGTGAGTATGAGTTCGAGGCCAGCCTAGTCTATATTAAAAGTTCCAGGACAGCCAAGAGAGACCCTATCTCAAAAACAGGCAATCTTCTGGGTGGTGGTGGTGGTGAATACTTTTAATCCCAGCACTCAGGAGGCGCAGGGAGGCAGATTTCTGTGAATTCGAGTCCAGCCTGTTCTACAGAGTGAGTGCCAGGATAGGCACTAAACCTACACAGAGAAACTCTGTCTCGAAAAACAAAACAAAAACATTCTACTGTATTTTTTTTAGGGAATAATGCAGAAAGTCTGCATATGTTCCATACATGTGTAGTTTTTCTGGGTATTTTCAGATATTGGTTGAATGCATGGATGCACATGATACACTGCTCAGTACCCCCCGAATTATGCACTTAGCATGGTCTAACAACTAATGAAAACAAAAACAACAAATTCGCTCGACAGCAGCCTGCTTCAGAGAACAGGTGTGCTTTTAAGTCCAGAGACTCAGCCTCTATTAGATAACAGACATTTGTGGCTTGGACAAGAACAGCAGTAATCAGAAGTTGCCTGAAGAGGGTGCAAAAGAGCTCTGGGACAGCGAGTTTCTGACCCCTCCCTTTGACCACCTCTTCCCAGTCTCCGTGAGCCCTCTGTCTTCATGAGCCCACAACCTAGGCTGACTCAAAGTACAGCCAGCCAGTTTAGCTTAAACTGTTGGGTGTGGCTGAGCTCCCAGGGAGTCCTGGGGAATCCCTGTGAAACAGCAAATTTACTCCTAACTTCTCCAGGGAGTGCGCTCTTCATGAAGGCCCAAAGTACTGTATTCCCCAGTGAACACTGTGAATGCGTGCTATTCTGCCCTCACCGGTGACCTGAGGGGTAAAGAGACAGTTCAGAACTGAAGAAAAGGTCATGTGCTTGAACAGCAGACACGTTCAAATCCTGATTCTCCCATATGATAGTGACAGTGGATGGCCTTCTACACAGTATTTAATTTTTCTCTCCATTTCCTTGTCTGCAAAATAGGGTTAGTAACAGTTCCAGCAGAAGGGAGGGTGATCTCAAAAACGTTCAAAGGGCTGCCAGATAGTAGCCCCAGATCATAATCACAGTGCTCAGGAGACGAGGTATGAGAGTTGCCAGGAGTTCTAGGCTAGCCTATGAAGCAAAATTCTGCATCATGAATCTGAAAGAAGGGTTGTGGTGTAACTCAGTTGGTAGTCTCCTTAGCATGAACAAAGTTCTGGGTTCAGTCCCTGTAGCCTAAACTGGACATGGTGGTGCATGGAATCCATCCCAGCACTTGTTGAGAAGAGGCAGGAGGATCAGAATTTCAAAGTCATCCTGAGCTACATAACGAGTTCAAGGCCAGTCTAGAATACATGAGACACCGTCTCTAGAAAACCAAAAAACAAAATACTAGAGGCTTCGAATGTAGCTGAGTTGGTAGAGTGTTTGCCTAGCATACAAATTCTGTATTCAATCCCGAGTACCACGTAAATTGGGTATGAGAGTGCATGCCCACAATCCCAGAGAATCAGGTGAGGGTTATTCTTTTCCTTTTCTTTTTCCTTTTCTTTTTTCTTTCTTTCTTTTTTTTTTTTTTTCTTTTCCCTTTGGTTTTTCTAGACAGGGTTTCTCTGTGTAACTTTGTGGACCATGGTGACCTCGAACTCAGAGATCCGCTCCTCTGCCTCCCAAGGGCTGGGATTAAAGGTGTGTGCCTCCACTGTCCGTCGGTCAGGATTACTCTTTACTACAACAGGGAGTTTGAGGCTAGCCCAGGCTACATAAGACCTTGTCTCCCCAAAATATCTAAGGGTTGGGAAGATGGCTCAGTAGTTAAGAGCATTTGCTGTTCTTTCAGAGGATCCAGGTTCAATTCCCAGCACCTACATGGCAGCTTATAACCAACCAACAGTAACTCCAATTCTAGGGGATCCAGGGACCCCTGGATCCTTGGCAGCCTCTTCTGTTCTCCCTGGGTACCAGGCACACACATGGTACACATACAGTCATGTAGGTAAAACACTCATACACATAAAATGTAAAGAAAATCTTTTTAAATCTAAGAGTTGTGTGGTTTACAAAAATGATACATACGAGTTGCCAACCTCAGTGCCTGCATGTAGGAGTGTGAAATGTGTCAGCTAGGAATGCCCCATAAAGTGGCAAAGTTGTTGTGATGATTAAAAGCTCCAAGTACCCAGTACCCTCTGGGGCCTCAGTCAGGTACTAGTTGGTCATAATGAGACAATAACTATGGAGGCACCGAGGCAAGAAACCTAGCTGAGGAATATGGAGACCATGAATGCCAGCACAGAAAGGAAAGCAATATTTGGGGACTTGGGTGGGGGACAGGCGCCAGGCACCCTTGCTCTTGAGCCACATGCTGTGGCTCAGGTAGCCCTCAGGAAAGAGGGGAGGGGAGCTTTTGGCACCCTTGACCTTTGACTCAAGGTAGGCCGCAGGAGAGGGGGAAGGCATGGCTCCGCCTCAGAGCCTCAGGTGTCAGCTGTAGAGTAACAAGTTCTGTTTCAATTCCTCCCAGCTCAGTGTCTAAGCTTGTTTTTGTGACTGGCGAGGAAAAGCATAGGCGGGGCTCCCCTGCACAGCACCAGCAACCACAAACCCGTCCCCTAACTAGGGTACAGAATGTACCCAGACTACAAACCACACCCTTGTGGCTTGGGGAGGCCCTGGCCGACTGGGGAACTGTCACACTACATCGTTTGAGAGCCGTGCCTAGCAACCAGCTTGGGATTCCTTACTACTCAAACAATGGGATATCCCAAAGGGCTAGGACTTAGCCAAAGGACGGGTTGCCAAAGGGTCGGCCAGAACCAGAGATGCCTCTGATTGGAGAAGAGGTCCATGGTCCTCTGACACCCTCCTGGGACCAGATAGACTCTGGGACTGGCCTAAGCCATTGTGAGGGGACGCCCTAAGGTACAGAGAGGCTTACCAATATCCCAAAGTAGGGGTAACAGAGATTGCTTCTCTTCACTTGTCCCCATCATCTCCCAGGAGGCCTAAGTGGGGTTTCCAGAGCAGTAAAGAGAGGACACCAGCTGGGACCTTTGGCAAGGACAGAAACAGTTTCTCTAATCCCAATGTGACTTGGAAATGAGAGAAGGTTGGGAGGGGGCCAAAGCCACAAGAGATAGGAGAAACTTCCAGTTGGACGGGTCAGAGGGAGGCCCTGTGAAAGGAGGATGCAATTCAGTGGGGACTACCGCAAGAGATTCCTAGTGATAAAAGCCAACAGCATAACCGGGCTCAACACAAACAAGGGAGACACCACATAACGAGGTCGCTAGCCACAAACTGAATATGATTCAGCTTCAAAACAGAGCACAGTTCATAGTGTAGACCACATTTTCCACACCAAATATCAGGCCACATATTTGACAAGCTTGAGTGTACATGCGGGGAAACAAGCCTGGGGTTTGAGACTTGCCCCAGCCACTATCGGTCCTAGATTTGATGAGGTCATGCTAGGTGACAGTTCAGTCTTCATGAGAGAGCGGTGTCCAGAATCTGGGGAAAACAGACAAGATTACTATCAGAAAGAAAGAGGTGGAAAGACAATGCTTCCATAAAGACTGGAGGAGGCAATGTGGTAGGGCAAAAAGAGCTGGGCCTCTGTCATTGAATGATCGAGTAATATCAGGAATGTTGACCACTTGGAGCTTTAGTTTCTTTGTCTTTAAGACTGGAATGAAATTTGAACCATGGTGCGCATTTCTTTAATCCCAGCACTCAGGAAGCAGTGGCAGGCTGATCTCTGTGAGTTCGAGGCCAACTTGCTCTATGGAGTTAGTTCCAGTACAGCCAGAGCTACACAGAGAAACCCTGTCTCGAAAAATCAAAACATAAGCATAATAAATATTACTATGATGATAATGTTGGTTTTGTTTGGGTTTAGGTTTTTGAGACAGGGTTTCTCTATGTAGCCCTGACTGCCCAGGCTGGCCTCAAATTCACAGGTCTGCCTACCTCTTCCTCCAGGGTGATGGGATTAAAGGTGTGCATCACTACCTCTTCCCAGGTAGATGTTGACAGGGTTTCTCTGTGTAGATTTGGAGCCTGTCCTGGAATTTACTCTGTAGACCAGGCTGGCCTTGAACTCACAGATACCAGCCTTACCAGCCTGTCTCTGCCTCCGCAGTGCTGGCATCAAAGGCATACGTGAGACCACCCAGCTTGTTGGTTTTCTTAAGACAGGGTCTCTCTATGTAATTCTGGTCTGGAACTCACTGTGTAGATCATGCTGGACTTGGAACCACAGAGATCCCCATCCTCAGACTCTCGAATGCTAGGAATTTTAAAGGTGTATGGCACCACACTTAGACCCATTCTGATTATTATTAACATTTACACGATTCCAAAACATAAAGCACCAAGCTCATAGTAGTTCCTCAACCAATGTATGTCTTTTGGGAGGAAAGAAACAAGAAGATACAATATTTTAGGAAGAGGCATCTAAGTACTCCTTCCCCCACGGATTTGGCAACAAGAACAAAGACACAGACTAGGCTGCAGTTACAGTGGGCACTGAAGGAACCCAGTGACCATCAGAACTTGCCAATTGCCACTGAACAGGCTGAAACTAGCCTTCAGGCAGGTTTTGTTTGGCTTGAACAGCATGTCCTCAAAAGTTGAACGGTAGGCCACTTTTTAAAAAGTGGAAGATTTTGTAACTGCCCTGGCAGAAGAGGAGACATTTTAGAGACAGGAAAGGTTGGGGCCTGGTGGCAGCCAGAGGAGGAAAGAAGAGAGTTCACAGAGAGGCCACAACTTGTCAGACCACCTTGCAAGAGACATTGGAGCCCAGACAGCTATGGATCAACAGTGGGCAGGACCACACCTTGCTGGGGATTGCTTGGTGATTCATGGCCTTTGCCCTCTACTGAAAACCTAAACATCTTGTTAGGACCCTGAAGACCGGATAGACCCCTTTATTTGTTCCTCTTCCTGTTGTGGCTACATTAGATAAACCTCCTGCCTCTGGCTTCCATTGTTACTTGCCGTTGCATTGTGCATCTCAGGAGGATGATGGCAGTGCTTTCTTTGTTGTGCTTGCCAGGGCCTGAACTTTCACCCTAGGGGAAAAAAAAAGAAACTCTAGTAAAAAGTCCACCCAGGTTTAGTGGTGCAAGCCGGTAGTCCCAGCATTTGGAAGGCTGAAAGGGGAAGTTTGTCAGTTTGAGGCCAGCCTGGTGTATACCTCTGAAACCTTCAATCTATCTATCCGTCTGTAAGATTTTGCACAAAAATCCATTTTTAAAACTCATGAAAAATCAGAAAATGTAGTAATGCTGGACTCTCATGTCCATTAGACATCAGTTATAGGAAGGGGATGAGGTGGTACTGATGTTGCCATACTGTCATGCATATAGATGAAAATATGCCAAGGAGACAAACCTGTTGGAACAGGAAGTGTGATAGTGAGTGCCTGACTGAGGGGTGGGGGCAAATGGAGAGCAGCTGCTCATGAAACAATTTTTCTGGAAGGATACAAATGAAAGATGATGGAAGTGGTTGCACAATGTAATTTTCAAAGATGAAATTTAAGGTATGTGAATTATATCTTAATAAAACTGATTTTGTTGTTGTTGTTGTTGTGCTTTGTTTGAAGTGCAGGTGCTGATTCAGCAGATCCAAGCTGGAGCTGGAGCCTTCCTTGACTTCTTCCCGGCTCGGGAATGAAAGAAATCCAGTGTCTTAGGTACACTGGGGTTGCACACATGAGCCTGCATTTCTGATGAGCTCTCAGGTGTGGTACAGGGCACTGGTATGCAGGACTGGTTTCTACGTTTACTGCACATTCAAACCTTCTGGACAGTTTTTTTTTTTAATCCTTTTGCCTAACTCCCTGTCCATCGCCCAGCCTGTCAATTTTCTCTCAAGGCACTCTTGCATTCCTGCAGGAGAGAAGACAGTTTACAAACAGAGCTGGTGCCTTTCTCTTCGCCAGACTGTGGAAACAGTACCCCAAAGAATTACAGTTTCCCCAGGAAGTCCTGCTAGGGAAAGAGAAGTACTGAAGCCCCGCTGGCAGCCAGAGGAGGAACTTGCCGCCTAGGAAGAGATTTCACACAGTTCTGACAGCATAGTTTGTGGAGACTGGAGCCCAGACAATAACAGGTCACCTTGTAGCATATACCTTGGCTGACTACTTAGCTACGCATATCTGTTCCACTCTGCTTAAACCTAAATCTCATATAAGCACTTCAAAAATTGGAGAGGTCGTCTTTGTTTGTTCCTGTTCCCACTATGGCCACGGTGAATAAATCTTCATCGTCTATTACTTGTCTATATAATTGACTTGTTGGGGATGGCAGTGGTGAGCCAAGCGTGTCTGGGAGAGGAGGGCCCAGACTCTGACCGTAAGAACTTTCGGTGGCATGCTGGAGGTTTTGCACACTGGTACCTGAAGAGCTATCAAGATGAGCTAATTTTTGCAGCAAAGTTTGGGAACAACCCACTTTCTGTTCCCCCCTCCCCAGCCCCAGCCCGGGCCGCAGAGCATTTGATCCAAAACTCTCAGCTTGGCTCTGCTAGGCTCCCTGCTCAATGCCCCTCTACCCATCCTATTTCTGACATTCTGAGTTTAGGCCCTTACTTCCCTGTCCCCCAAGTCCCTTATTAATGAAGCTTGTTTGGTTTCCTTGAGGGCATGTTAGACACATTTGGAAAATTCTTAGGCACTTCGCTCCTCCCCGCTGCCTCTCTTCCCCAAACCAGTCATCCAGAACTATCCAGGAGCCGCAGGCTGGGCGGGCCACCCAGAGCTTGCCAGGCCCGCCCTGTCTGGCGACCGCATGGAGAACCACATGCCTTCCGCCTCCCAGCTAGCCACTGAACCTCGTGGGGAGCCATGTGCTGCCGGTCACCAGGGAGGGGCAGCCAGACTCCAGCACAGGCTTGGAAGCCACCAAGAACCAACCGCAGTGACTTTTCAGAGGCCCGAGGGAGGGGAAGAAAGTGGGCAGGACAAAGGAGGATAGCTTGCAGCAAGGATGCCTGGGTAATTTATTATTGCGTGAGAGTATCTCAGAGCGATCATCAGCCCTGATTGAGGTCCAGACGTGGGCAAGTCATTCCAAGGGAAAAGAGGTTATAACCACAAAAAGAAAGAACATTTCGTACCGAGTGAGAGCAAGACAGCTGGGCAGGGCCAATGGAAAGGCCCCCAGCCAGCCTTGCTTTGAAAGTGCTTCTTCCATGGCTCAGATATTTTGTAAACATAGGGTCTCTCCTATTTTCTCTGTTGACGGTTTTCTCTATGAAGACGCCTTGGACACAGCTATTTATGTCTTTCCCTTTACTCTTTTGGCTTGTTCCTTTTCCTCCAGCTTTGCAAGTAATTAATGAGAATCTACTTAGAAGGCGCAGTAACAGCAGAGGAAGGAAGCTCCAGTTAAACGGTGGGCTCGGTTGCTGAAGGTGTCCTAATGGATTTAACACCAGGGATATTTTCACACTTGCTTTGATAATTCCTCTTAAGTTCAGTGGCAAGTGCCAGAACCTAGTGTAAAGTTTGGAGAGCAAACAAATGCCTCCAACCAAGACCCTTTCTTCCTTTCAAGACTAGCTTTGTTCCCTGACTTTTCAGTGTTGGGTGCAAATTGGGGCACATGTGTGCCTGCAGGAAGCTTTCCAGTGTGGCAGCCCATGTGGAGGTAGGTCTATGAAGGTGGTGATCTTTGAGTTCCTTTCACACAAGAGGCCAAATAGCCTGCAGGAGAGAACTTATGAACTTGGAGCAGCCCAGCTTTGAACAGGGTCAGAGTTGAACATTCCCAGAAAGTTCTAGTCCTTCAGCGGCTGCCTTTCCACAAGGAAAAATTGCTGATAAGACAGGCAGTACCTTGGCTGCCCCACCCAGCCTTGCCAGCTTGCTGTTGGCCCCTGCCCTTTGCCTTCTGGCTCTGGCTCCTTCTAAGACAATGGCAGCAGAGAGGAAAGGCAGCATGCAGAGGTATACAGGGCAAGTGGCTCTGAGTTCAGATGAAAGGCCCCAGGAGAGCCACCATCTGTCGAGCAAGAACTGGGAACCTCCCAGAAGAATTTTTTTGGGGAAGGTTGTAGCCTGGCAACAGTGGCCAAAAAGGGTTGGTCTGAGTTGGGACCTTGGGAAAAAGAATTCCATGAAAGATTTAAAGGGGGTAATGTTAATAGCTAACACTTATTAAAGGCTTAGTGTCAGATGCAAAGCCAGATGCTTAGCATGAATGATCTCATTTAATTCTCTTAAGTATCTTTATTATCACTGCGTTGTTCTTGAGTAGTGGAAATTCTGGATCAGAGACATTTGAGTACCTTGTTTAAGGTCTACAGCCAGTAAAGGGAGAGTAAGGCCTAGAACCTACATGTGTCAAAGAACCACTACTTTGAAACATAATCTTAAGCAGCCTCTTCCCTGCAGAGCTTCAGAGGTACCAAGGAAGGGTGAGGTCTTGAGAAATACTGCATGCAACAGATCTGCAGAAATGCAGGGACAGTCCTGGGGAGGGCCATGCCTAACCAGTGCAGCCCATGGGGAGAAGCTTTTCCTGTTTTCAGCCTCCTCTCTCTGTCAAATCCATGTGTAGATCCAGCCCTGTGCAATACATAGGACCATGGGCTAGTGATAGGTTGGAACAGCTGTGCTGTTGTTCAGTAAATCAAGGCACAGAAGACGTTTCTGCCTTCTTGACTTTCATATCCTCTAAGATGATGAAGCCGGAGCTAGAAGGGTGTGCTAGGGACTCATGACAACTAGGCCTGAGACAGGGCATCAGTTCATGAACTGTGCTGGAAGGCACCCTAGCAAAGACCAGCACTGTTTGGACACCTGTTGTTTTCTCCTATGCAGACCTTTCTATTCAGATTCCCACAGGAGGCCTTTGGAGTGTTCTTTGAGATTGCCTTGTATCTGGCCTGGCCCTTCTAGCCAGGGCAGTGATTCACCCAACCCAGAACATTCACATCTGCTCAGGAGAACAGCGTGTGCTCTGGACTGGTGCCGGAGCCCAAGGGAAAAGGGAAGTGTGCAGACCAACAGGCTAAGGGAAAGTCTGGGAGGGGTTCACTATGGCAGCTCCTCACACACTTCCACCAAAGCCTGACCTTCTTCCTCTGGGCAGCAGGAGGCCATTGGAGACTGTCACTAGGTGCTTCTTTAGCTCTTCTTGGGGGTTGCTTTCCAGCAGGTAACCACTCTATGCCTTTGACTCCTCATATGAAATCCCTTTAAGGCAGCCTCAGCTGATTTGAAATGCATTGCTTTTGTATCCTGCCATCCTGTCTATGCCCACTGCCTCTACCATAATTCCATCTCCCATCCTCTTCCCCATAAACTTCCCCATCTCCCATCCCCTATCTCCCACAAACTTTGTATACCCCTCAATACCACCTGAGCCATCTGTTTAAAATATATGTTTGATCCTGTCAGTTCCTCAGTGAAAATCTTTCAGCGACCTTTCTCATCACCTCAGGACACAGGGTAGACACGGGGTTGTAATGCTCAGAATGTTCACAGTTCATCCAGACTTTGCTTTCTACCACCATGAAGATGCCAGATTAAAAAAGAAAGGTTTCTTTACTGTAAATGTGTGCCTTGCCTTATATCCCATGTTGTTTCTCACTATGTTTCTACCACACGTCCTAGCTTTTCTACCAATAGAACCCCAGTTAAACCTTAACATTCAGTTCCTGTATTGGATGACATCATTAGCATCCAAAGTGACTCTGGAGCCCCCAAGATCTCTGTCTTCCAAACTATCTGTACTATTTATTTTTATCACTGTTGTGGCCACATGCCTGACAAGAAGCAAGTTAATGGAGGGAGGGTTTAAGAGATTACAGACCATCATGGCAGGGAATGCATGGCAGTGGTAACATGAGATGACTAGTCACATCCTGTCCTCAGTCAGAAAACAAAGAAAGATGACTGCTTTCTTCCTTCCATTCATTCAAGGACTCCAGCCCATGGAAGAGTGCTCCACACATTCAAAGCAGATCTTCCTTCTCATGTAAACCTTCTTGGAAATACTCTCACAAACATCCCCAGAGGTATGTTTCCTGGTGATTCTAAATTTAGTCAAATTGACAATGAAGATTAACCATTGCATACATATTATCCTTCCCTCTGTCCTGAGATGCTATTTAGGCCAGTGTTGGATGATATATTTCCCAATCGTGTTGCAAATTCTCCCTGTCTCTCTCCACCCTCCAGTTAGTCCTGCATGATGCTTTCTGTGGACATCTGAATGACAGTTACTCACTCTCTTCATTTCCTGGAATGTTGACACCAGACATTATTTGATCATGTAATGTTTTGCATTGCAGCCAGTGGGTCTATGTGTCTTCTGGACTAGATTGTAAATTCAAAGAGGGTAGGAGCCATGCTTTCTCCATTTTATCCTGCACTGCTGGCATCACATAACAGAACTTCAGTAACTGTAGCTTGCTCCATCGTTTGTTTCCCCTCTCATGAGACTGTGGACTTTAGGACTATGTCTTCGGAGTTTGAGGCTAGTTAGGACACCAAAGTGTATGTATACTTACAATGTAGTGTGAAGTGGGTATGGAGTAGAGCATGTGCAGGGGACAAAGGACCTGTGGAGAAGGGAAGGGGTGGGCAGAATTGAATGTTGAGGATATACCAGAGCTAATGTCTGTCTGTGGAGAGTAGATGGGCATTCTAGTCAGGGGACACAGACATGGAGGCAAGAAGGAGCACATGATGTAGGTTAAGGAGTCACGAAAACATTATATAAGGGAAAGTTTGTTGTCATAAGCACTTAAATTAGTCCTTTAGTAAGTAAGCCAAATCATTGCTGGTGTTCTGCTTCACTTGATTGCCATTGACTTGTCTCACATGTGGGCAGCATTTCCCTCTGCTGAGGACAGTGTTGTTTTAGGTAAAAACATTTACTTTCAAAACAATGACTTTTAAAAAAATGTTAAAGGAAAGCCAGCAATGCCAGCTCTTAAGATGCAGAAGAAGGATGAGGATTTTGAGTTCAGGGTCTGTTAGGATAAATAATGCCTCAAAAACATAAGAAAGACAGGGCTGAGGGGAGGAGAGAGAGAGAGAGAGAGAGAGAGAGAGAGAGAGAGAGAGAGAGAGAGAGAGAGAGAGAGGTTGGATGGATACCAAGTTTGTGGCTGCTGTGTGTGAAGTAGATAGGAGTGGCTAGCCTGGATGTGGAGAGAGCAGTCAAGAAATTTCTACAGCAATCTAGAGTTAGCCAGCTAGTACAGACAGGTGGAAGGTCAAATGAGAGAGTGAGAGAGCATGGAAGTGAATTGTTCGTGCAGTGGATGAGGCTACCTGAAAATTAATTGACCCCAGAATCTAGGAGACTCCTGTCTTGGGCTCAGTGTTTGTCTCTTACCCCATTTAACCTTCACCCTCTTACAGACTCAGCACTCACCCCAATCTCACCCTTTCCTAATACTCAGCCACACGTGGCATCAATCAGTGATGCAATGGAAATTCTCTGAACCCAGTAAAGTCCTAGGCTTTCACTGGTTCCCACATAGATCAGCCACCTGCCAACCCACAATACCAGCGGGCGTCTAAGTGTTCTCTTTAGACCATTTGTCCCTGAACCATGAGGAAGGGAGATAGATACCATATGCAGACAGTGAGCCCCACACCTAAACCTCTGAATAATAATCGGGGGGAAGAGGAAGGCTTAGAGGAAGGCATGTTTCAGAGGCTCTCTGGGTGATTCTGGTGTCCAATAATGCAGGATCTGTTCTGGTGCATTAAGTGGCTCTGACACTCGGACATGTGCGTCCTGCTGGCCACTGGTGGACAGAGAGCTTGTCCTGAAATGCTCCCCCAACACAGGCATCTTCCTCTCTTGCTCATCTTTCGGTCAGGAAATGCACCCCTGCCTGGCCACTAATCAGATTACCGTCTTGCACAATTTTCTGCTCCTTCTCCCTCCCCCATTAACTTTCCATAGGACAATCAGTTCTCAACTGCTCTTTTCACTGTCCTTCTGGGCACTTCTCACAGTCTGTCTCATTTAGGAATTGCTTGTTTAGATGTGAGTTTTTGAGATGCTCAGAATTCTCGACAGACTAAACTCGACAGTCTCACTAATGTCATCTAAGACAGAGCCAGGTCCACCATAGGTAGCCAGTAGATACTGAATGAATTGTATCAGTCACAAAGCTGGCAAAATGTGGAACTAACATAAGCCACAGACCTTTGCAGTTGGCTTGGAGTTTCTTGCAAGGCCAGGTATGTCCTCCTAGCTTGCCTGATACCACAGCTTTATAGGCTCAGAGAGGTGGGAACACAATGGCCTGCAACAACCAAAGCAAGAACTGTGGGGCTGGCACAGTAGGCTATCTGAGTTTGCAAGGTTCATCATTTATCAATTGATTCACTGCACCATTCCTTTCATTTTAGGCACTACAGGAAGTACCAAAGATACATACATGAGAAATGAGCTCGGCTCAGTGAGTCGTACCTGTACTCAGGGCTTGTGGAAGGTGGAGGCAGGGGGATCAAGCATTCAAGGCCAGTTTTGGCTAAAGAATGAGTTCCAGGCCAGCCTGGATTACATCAGACTTGTTCAAGGCCAGACCTGCCCCATGGCTTGACAAAAAGGCATGAACAAGACACATGTGACTCATGAACTCACACTAACACAGCTTACAGTTTACCAGGAGACACAGATGTTCAACAGCTACAGTTGTGATTAGTGCTCTGAAAGGACAATGCCCAGTGAAAGTGTTAATGAACAGGAGGGCCTTGACTGGGGCAGTAGAGGGGCTGCATGGAGGGTTTATCCAAGGATCCAAGGGAGGGACTTAGAGCTGAAACCACAGGCATAGCCAGGGGTTAAATAGACCAGAAAGCATCTGAGGAAGAGAAGAGCCATAAGCACCTTAGGCAGTTGCAAACTTGACCCTTGTCCAAGAGGCAAGGTGTGGCCGAACAGCATGAACTGAATTACTCTGAAAAAAAAAAAAAAAATGAGGCCAAAGTCTTTTATACTTGGGTTGAGAGCGACTGTGTTCCGAGTTGTTTTCAGGGCCTAAGCTTTCCTGACTGCAAGGGCATGAGAGACAGGATGTGACAGTAAGAAGCCAGCTATGGGCTGGGACTTTGTGGATCGGGTCAGGGCCCTGGGTTTTTCAAACTGTGGAATGGGAGAGTTTTAAATTGGGAGTAGGGGTAATGTGACGTAGCATGGCTGCTGTGTTGGTTGTCAAGAACGGAAGCAGACAGATATGTGAGGGGGTTATGATTGCGACCTTCCTTAAGTTGGTGACTATTGAAAACCGGACTCGGTTCAGCCCACACATTTTTCAGACAAGCAAAGTGAAGCCGAGAAACAGGGAGTGGCTTGTCTAAGGTCATCCTACTTCTGGTTCTAGTCTCCCGTTAAGAAAGAAGTTAACAGAGAACTAATCAAAGAAAGCCAAGTAGGTTGTGATAGGATAAATTCACTAGTGCATTGTGGGAAATGTGGAGTTCTGGAAGCAGAGATGTCCAGACAGGGAAGGAAAAGAGACTCTGGTATACATTCTTCAAAGTGCTTTGCCCTTGCAGAGCATATAGGCTCACTGAAACCAGGCAGCATCAGCCCTCAGTTACATCCCAACCCTGTTTAGTCTGGCAGTTGCTCAGACAGGAGCTGCGTTCTTAAGGGCGGGCCAGTTCCTTCCTGCCTGGAGAGTCTAACGAAGTGCTGAGCTGGGCAGAACTCCCAGTGCTCTCTGGGTCCCAAAGCAAGCAAACAGAAACCTCATGCAAGGCCACGTGAGGTCAGGTGGGGCGGGGCCTGGAAGCCCAAGCTGCAATAGGATTGGCTGCTGTTTGACACACCACTTCAGGAGCCTGCCAGCCACAGGAGGCGCAGCACCCTTGTTGTTTCCTCCCACCCCTCCCTCACTTGTGTTTGTGGGGTGGTGGTGGTGAGCCTCGTCTCAGAATTCCCTTCCACTTACGTGAGCTCCAAAGAGAAGTTTCTACCCTTCACCAGCTGTATCTGATCCAAAATAACTCTGTAGAGATGTGAGTGATACCACTCGCCCTGCTAGCCAGCCGCCCAAGGAGGATGGACACTGTGCCCCTTCGGGCCTTGGGAGGAGTGTTCTGGCAAGACCAGGCTGAGGAGCAATTAGGGAGAAAACAAAAAACCAATAGATTTTCAACCAAAGTTTTGCTGAAACCATCTTGGTTGTGTATAACCCCCAAAGTGGCCTTAAAAAACGTTTCTTCCGTGAGACTTGACGCTTCACCTTCAAGTGAGCATCTGCTAGCCAAACAGGCTATTGCCACCTCCCCAGCATAGGCTCCAACACTGCCTACCTATCTGCTTTTCGAGAACAATTCGTTGGTATGAGGAAAAAACCTGGTGTATTGCAGATGGTGAGGAAATAATTTTACTATTCTCTATCTACAAATTGGCAAGTTCAGAGTAAATGCTTTTTAGGTGTGACATACTAATAGTTTATACACCAATATTAGGCTACAAGTTTTTAGTTTTTTGGTTTTGTGATAGTAGGGTATCAAACTCAGAACCTTGGGCATGTAGGTCACTTCTTCACCACTGACCTATATTCTCATTGCACACTCTGCTTAATAAAAAAAAAAAAAAAGGTTAAGGAGCCGGGTGTTTGTGGTGCACACATTTAATCCCAGCATTCGGCATTGGGGGGGGGGGGGGCAGAAGAAGGCAGATCTCTGTGAGTTCAAGACCAGGCTGGTCTGCAGAGCTAGTTCCAGGACAGCCTCCAAAACAATACAGAGAAACCCTGTCTCAAAAAAAAAAAAAAAAAAAAAAAAAAAAAAAAAAAAAAAGGGCTTATTTATTCTCCACAACAGCTACTTTGAGTTAAATACTGTTGATGATCCACTGACAAGAACTTATTTTTTGTGACAGGGTCTCACTTTGTAGATCAAACTAGCCTGTAATTATGTAGCTCAGAACTACAATCGCTCATCTCTGCCTCCCAAGCGCCGGAATTACAGAGGTGAGAGCCCAGAGCAATGCCCCACATGTACTGTAAAGGTGAGGCAACTGTGTACGGGGACACATAGCTTATAAAAGGTCGAAGCAGGATCTGGATTCAGTTCTGTCTAACCCAGCACACCCTATAGTTACAATTTCTTTCCTAAGCAGTGTCTACAGAGACTTTAGGTTGTCTGCATTGCTCTTGATATCGTAACAATATGGGCCTACCAGAGAAAATGACCCATCTGCCTGTCCCAAACTCCAGAGAAAATGGCCCCTGTCTGCCTATCCCAAACTCCAGAGAAAATGGCCCCTGTCTGCCTGTCCCAAACTCCAGAGAAAATGGCCCCTGTCTGCCTGTCCCAAACTCCAGAGAAAATGACCCCTGTCTGCCTGTGTCAAACTTCGTCGTGCTGGAGTTGCGTATCAGTGGAAACAGGTGGACAAAGCATCAATGTCATGAGCTGAATTGTCATAGACAGCCTCTTCCCAAGCTCTCCCAGTGGCGATGATCTGCTGCCAGACTGGGAGAGGGGGGCAGGTGGGTGATGGGGCTCTAAGCACCTAAAGAAAAGCAAGGACAGCTGGCAAGTTGGTGAAAGGTGGCCTGCAATGTCTCCTTAGGTTCTTCAGCTCCCGACACATCTTGGATGGGTTCTTGGTTCTCTTCTCTAAAGATATTAATGAGGGCAGGGGAGCCTAGTGAATGTTTAATAGACAAATATAAAAGGTTTCACAGACTCTGTCTACATAAAGTTCTTTTGAAGGCCCACACAAAGCCACAGGGGCCTCTTGGAACTCTCAATCCAAGGAAATGATTAACTTTCCTCATTTCTGGAGAACGATACAATCTGTTTATGAAATGCCTAAATTAATGGGAGAGCATCCAGAGCAGTTGGGGGTTTTCCACCATCATTCATCTGAAGCTACTGGTCAGGGAAATTTGAGCCTGGGGCCCACTTGGCTTCCTGACCACTTCCTGCTCCCAAGCTCCTCCAACACTGTGACTTTAATAAGTCCAGGTTGTTTCCAGTTCAGCGTTAGTTAACCCTTTGAAGTCTGGGTGGACCTATCATACTTAAAACCCACAAACCATTTAATATACATCAAAGATTAGCCAGCAATGCAATTGTCCCTATGTAGATGTTTCCACTGTAGGGATCAAATGAGATAATATGTGTGTGAAAGCGCTGTGTGATCCTTGCGGCACAGTAAAGGACTTTATTATATTTCTCAATAGAATGGCTTATTTATTTATAAGATGGATGCTTATGATGGCCCTTTGAACAAACCAAATTGGTACTTGTTGAGTGTGGAAAAGCAGTAAATTTCCCTTGCACTGCTTTCCATCTTTCCCAAGCTAATGGACTTCGGATGCATTGCCTTTCTCACTTCAAGTCACTATAATTTGCTTTTTCTTTGTTTTTCCGCAACAAGGAATGTAAAAGATGAAATATGCAAACATATTCCTCGAAATTTAGGAACTTGGTTTTGTGGCTCTTGTGAAATGCTAGCTGTGAGTGCTCGACAGGGCAGGGCTGTCCACGAGGAGGCTTTCTGGGCCACTCCTGTAGACTAGCTGTAAAGACAGGACAGCCTGGGAAATGGAGCTGGTGGATATTCTAAGAAAATCTCTTCTCAAAAGATCTGAGGTGATTTTCTTATGGTGCTGGAAGGAAAAGAAGATTTGTTCAGCCCTTTGGAGGGGAATTTGACGATATCTCACAAAATTATCTGTGCATGTATCTTTTGACCCACAGATTCCATTTCTAGGAATCTATTTCCAATAGTCTGTAAATGCACATGTGCAAAGGTAACTATTGCAATGTTGCTTATGATTGCAAAATATTAATGAAAGAGGCTGGAGATGTAGTTTTAGTTGGTAGAATGCTTGGCTTGAATTCCTGAGGCCCTGAGTTCTGTTCCCGACACTATGAAAATTTCTTAATGTCTAGAGACAGAGTTATTACTTCATAGCCTGCAGCATATCCACAGCGGAGTATTGTACAGCTGTGTGAAAATAATACGGATACTTCCTATGAACTGGGAGGGAGGGACTTCTAGGTTCGTTCTTTGTGTAATTAAGTAATGTTGAGATAATAGGCTCTTCCTAGGTAGCCCAAGCCTAGAACCTGCAACCCTCCTGTTTTAGCCTCTCAAGTGCTTGGATTATAGGTGTGAGCCACCACATCCACCTGAGATATATACATTATAAACTAACAAGTATGGGACTGGGGTAGCTCAGTGGTACAGTATTTGCCCAGCATACATATGAAGCCCAGTGGTCTAGAGCTAACATCACAAAAGCAAAGACAAGTGCAAAAAAAGTGCCTGCATGACATTCCTTTTTTCCTAAGAAGTATAAGTAAATGTATATATGTATGTGTATATATATATATATGTATATGTGTATATATATACAGCACACATACATTATATCTAATATATGCAAAGCTGTTCATTTATGCAGAAAGAAACAGAAGAATAAACCAGAAACTAATAGAATTGGTTGCCTACACGAAGAGGGAAAAACAACACATAATAGGCTCTAAAGAGGCATTTCTGGTGTTGATTTATATGGTATACTAGAGGGAATAGTCGATTCAGCTGAGGAGTTTTGGGAAAGTTTTCTATTGCTGTTTTGAAAAATGAGTATGCTATCACCAGGTTGGCTGACCTTAATGGAGAGATTATTACTGCCAGGTGGAATGGTTATGAGCAAAGGCCCAGAAGTAGAACAGCTTGGCATGTAAGGTGACCCGGGCATTGCGTGGGAGGTTTTTTGTATTTTTTTTTTTTTGAAGAGTTACCGGAGGGGACAGACATGACTGAGGCCTGGACATGCTGTAAGGTAATGACTCAGAGTGTGAATTTCATTGGCGATGAGAAGCCATAGGAATATTTTGAGAAGAGGGGAGATCCAAGCAAGTTCATATTGCAGCAATTCCTCTGGCTAGAAGTGTATGGTGTGGATTGCACAGGGTGAGGGAACAGCAATGAGGTTCATTAGGAAGCTACTGTGACCACTGCTATCAGACAGGAGAGGCTGGTGGCTTGCACCTTGAACATAAATAAAGGTGTTCTCGGTCATTGTAGATTTCAGAATGAGTAGAAAAGAAGATTTTGGCCTTTAAAAAAAAGAAGTTGAGAAAAACCAGGCGGTGGTGGTGTATATCTTTCATCCGAGCACTTAGGAGACAGAGGCAGGCGGATCTCTGTGAGTTCAAGGCCAGCCTGGTCTACAAATCAAGGGCCAGGACAGCTAAGACTGTTACACAGAGAAACCCTGTCTTGAAAAAAAAAAAGTTGAGAAAGGGTCTCACGAAATCGCCTAGACTAGCTTTAAATTCATTCTCTAGTCCAACAGGTCTTGCATTTTTGATCCTTTCAAGTGCTATCAGGTCTGGCCGTAGAGAAGAATTTGCACATTCCCATCACAATGACATGATAAGTACACGATTTGATCATTTATTACACATACTGACATATACTGTGATGCTACACTGCCCTCCACATATATGTAGGATTATTGTATGTTAATTACAGTAATTTTAGGAACTGAGAGAGTGTATTGGCTTCTATCTGTAACCACAGCAATTGGAAGGTGGAAGCAGAAGGAGCTGAAGATACTGGCTAGTCTTGGCTACATGCCAAGAACCTCTGTCAAACTAAGAAATAACAACAAAAGCAACAACCCCCCTCCCCCACAAAACCCTCTGAACTTTACAATGAATAACTACAATCTTATAAAGGGTTGACTTATAATGTGTGACTGCTCTGGCCTTCCGTTGGGAGCAGAGGGGCAGAGAACAGGCCTCAGGGAAAGGCCTTTGGCTCTTTTCCTGGTTCTACCCTCTGAGTTGTCTCTAGCCCCAAAGAGTTAGAAGAACTTGAGATGTAAATTGGGCCTGGTTGTTGTGGCTTGCTTGTGATTTGCCTTTGTTTTGTTTTTGAGATAGTCTCCTTTTTTGTAGCCCAGGCTAACCTTGAACCCTAATCATTCTTCCTCAGCCTTTCAAGCACTAGGATTACAGGTGTGTACCACCAAGCCTGGCATTGATTGTTCTGTCTTTTGACTTCATAAGAGCATACACTAATCACTGTCTAGCAGAAAACAGTGGGGTGATTCTTGGTTTGTGGCAGTCTGACGTATATAGAACAGAGAGGCAGCATGGTGCGATTTTAACCCTGGCTCTACATTGAACTTGCTGTATTTGTTCTGGGCAAGCTCCTTCCATTTATCAAGCCTCAGCTGCTCTGGCCACCAAATAAAGTGTAGTGGGCAGATGGTCTGTAGGTGCCTGCAAACTCCAACTGTACACATTTCTGAAAAAGTTAATGAACTTAAATTACATTTAACAGCAGTGTTAGGTTCACAGTAAAGTTGATTAGAGAATACAGAAAGTCCTCATGATTTCATAGCCTCTCTCCATGACTTACTGTTGACGTCCCCAACAGAAGGGGACATGCATTAAAATTGATGAGCCTGCACTGATGCACTCTCATCACCCAAAGGCCACAGCTTGCCTTAGGGTTCAGACTTGGTGTGTGTCTCCTATGGGTATCAGCAAATGTTGAGCTATGTGTGTTCCATGACATTATTACATGGAATAGTTTCATTGTCTCTCAGATCGTCTGTATCATACCTATTGTTTCTCCTTTTTACCAACGCCCAGCAATCCTAGATATTTTCACCAGCTCTGACGTTCTAAGGTAGCCATAGTGTCCCATAGTTAGGATCATACAGCTTTTGGCCTTTTTACTTTGGCTTCTTCCACATAGAACACTTGCAGTTCCTCTATGTCACTGGTTCTCAGCCTTCCTACTACTGCCACCCTTTAATACAGTCCCTCGTGTTGCGGTGACCCCAACCATACAAGTATTTTCTTTGCTACATCATAACTATAGTTTTGTTACTGTTACGGATCATAATGTAAATATCTGATAGGCAGGGTATCTGATATGTGAGCCCTGTGAAAAGGTCATCCAATTCCCAAAGGAGTTGAGACCTACAGGTTGAGAACTGCTGCTCTGTCTTGAGTATCAACAGCTTCTTTTTAGACCTGAAAAAAAAATCCACTACCACTTACTGGTCCATTCATCTACTCAAGGACATCGTGGTTGCTTCCATGTTTGGGCACTGATGAATAAAGTTGTTGCAAACATGTTCAAACATCTTTTCGTATGGGTGTAAGTTTTCAGGTCATCTAGGCAAATACTAAAGAGTATTATTGTTGAATCATGTGATAAATTCGGTCTCACAACTCTTCCAAACTTATTGTACCTACATTTTGCATTTCCAGCCAGCAAAGAATCAAAGTTCCTGTAGCTCCACATCTTTACCAGCTTCTAATGCTCATAAATGTTCTAAATTGGGGCCACAATACTAGTGCCTCATTCTTTTGTTCTTTTGTTAATTTCCAATCCCCTAAGAATACACATGCACAGTGTTCTGGTTTTTTGTTTTTGTTTTATTTTTGGTGTTTTTTTTTTTTTTTTTTTTTTTTTTGCGTTTTGGTGTTCTGTATTTTTTCTTATTCTCTCTCTCCTCTCTCTCTCTCTCTGCATCCCTCCCCACCTCTCCTTCTTTCGTTTCCTTCCACAACTCATCCCACATCTCTGTGTATGAGACAAATTTACACTATGCAAATGAAATTGACCTGGAACTCACTCTGTATCCTAGGCCAGTCTTGAATTTGTGATCCTTCTGCCTCAGCCTCTCCAGTTCTGAGGAGACAGGCATGCACCATCATGCCTGGAAGCTTTTCATTCGAATGAAATTTCATTTATCAATTATTTCTTTCACAGATTATATGTTTGCTGTTCCATATGAAAAGTCATCACCACACCCAATCTGTGCCTGTAGTGATGGCTACAGAGACAGCCCAACCCAAAAGTCATAATCTTACTTAAAGCAAAATGAGATTTTGTCAGTAGTTATGAAACTCTATTGTACAATTCTTCAGCATGAACTCCATGGGTAACATGTTGTCACAATGTCAAGAGACTGGATACACATCGAAACCATTCTTGTATATTATACTACAGGTTACTGTTGTTTGTATTTGAGATACATTTGTGATTGTTGCAAGGTGTGCATCTGGATTTGTTTGTTTTTTAGATACATGGTTTCTTTGCGCAACAATCCCACCTGTCCTGGAACTTGCTCTGTAGACCAGGCTGCCCTCCAACTCACAGAGACCCACCTGCCTCTGCCTCCCCAGTGCTGGGATTAAAGGCTTCCACCACCACTGCCCTGGATTCATTTTTGTACACACTTTTTCATGATAACAATTCTCTCAAACAGTGTTAATTTATTAGCTGAATGAAGAAGTCATTTCTCCTTGGCATATCACATCTAACACATTAAACTCAGGGTCATTAAACTCAGACCTGTTCCTCATTCCTTTCCCTCCATCCAGTCCCTCCCATGTAGTCTAGCCCCCTTTCTGTCATTCAAATCCATGGCCTCTTTTTTCATTAATCATTGTTGCATGCATCTATGCGTATGTACACCCATGTGTATTTGTAAACATAGCCTGCTCAGTCTGTATAATGTTACATGTTTGCATGTTTTCAGGGCTGACCATTTGATATTAGATAACTACTTTGTGTGTTTTTCCCTGAGGAAGACTCTTCTCCTGCTCTCAACATTCCCCAGTTGCCTGTAGTTCTTTATGTAGGAATGAGGTCTTGTGAGCTCTCTTCAGCCGTCTATTTTTGACCTATCTATTGGTGTCTCCCTTGTTCAGCTCATGTTTAGGCAGCCACGTTGAAGAAGACTTCATAGACGCGGCTTCATGACGTTCGTTAAGAGACACAATCTTGTAGCAAACCCCCTGTATAAAGATTCAAGCATTATGCTGGCCTGCCCCTGTCCTTTAGCAGAAAGCACGCAGGCAGTACCCTGGTCAGCCCAGGGGTCCATGGCTGTGAAGTCTGTGCGCAAGTGCAAAGGACCCCTTTAAAAGACAGGACCCCCCCCCCAACTTACCATCTCTTTTCGGTTGATCCCCTGGGGCAGACAGGACATTTTCTGTTTCCCACCTTCCACTCAATAAAACTTTCAATATAAGTCAAGTCTACAGGTCTTTGTTTCCCCATCCACCGGCCATCCATCACCCTCCCCGGGATCTCGATCCTCGTGGTCCCAGCGTGGAACCGAGATCTGGCATTCGTGGTCCCAACCCACTCCACATTATTCCTAACGCCCTGTTCCTCTGGCTCTTATAATCTTGTTGCTCTCTGTTCTGCAATATTCATTGATCTCAGGTGCAGGTGTTGTGTTGTGGATTCATCATCTGGGACTGGGCTCCACAACTATGATTTTCTCCAGTGTGCCTCAATCCCTGTGCTGCTCTGGCAGGATAGACTAGCTGGAGGAGGCTGGAACTGACTCTCCCATCCGCATTCTTCCCACCCACCCCCATCCTTCACACATACATGCCCCATCTATGTGGGAGGCCCAAAGAGCTGGGGTTGAGTATGTCATTCCCCAAGGTTGGTTGGGCTCTGATGTCACGTCAGCAGGTTACGTTCTAGTAAAATTGCTTTTCCTGAGGCCTTCAAAAGAAGAACAGAATGCTCTGGCATATTTCAGAATGTGTTCTTTTCTCCTCCACCCCCTTTCCAGAAGCCTGGTGGGGTGTTTCTGATATTGGCTGTGAGCTGTTGGAGCTCCTGGAGGTAAAACAAATGTCTGCTGCTACTCAGGGCAGGATTGCACCGGCAATGTGTAACTAACTCGCAGGCTTGTCCACAGCCTCCAGCAATTTGTCAGTTCCAGTCCAGAGTTTTCTGACCTGGCACTGGCCTCTGCAAAGGGTTTTGTTGTTGTTCCAGCAAGTTGTCCTTCTTTTTAAGTTTGGAGGTAGTTTTCCCTGTGAATTTTAAGTGTTGTTGACTAACTAGGCTGGTGACACTCGTCTGTAATAGTACTAGTCACAAAGAGATCAGGAGTTATCAAGGTTATCTTCAGCACAAACACAGACTGAGTCTGGCCTGGGGGTGTGCAGGACCCTGTCTCAAAACACAAAAGAAGAATAAGAAGCAGAGAAGGAGGAAGAGGAAGATAGCTTCCCCCCCCCCGTGTGTGTGTGTGTGTGTGTGTGTGTGTGTGTGTGTGTGTGTGAGAGAGAGAGAGAGAGAGAGGTTCATGAATGTGTGAGTGTGTGTGTGTTAAAGTTTGAGTTTTTCCAGCCTTGTATTTGTTATGACTATATGGAGACTTTGTCCATATTGGGGTGTGCACACATGCTTGCATCCACAGAAACCAGAAGAGAAAGTCATGTCTTGCTCTAGCACCCTCTCAACAACTCCCTGGAGACAGGGTCTGTCACTGACCTGGAGCTTGCTGTTTTGTTGTGTTTTCATGAGACTGGCTGGCCAGCAAGCACCAATGATTCTCACATCTCTGCACCCCACAGAGCTGGCCTTACAGGAATGCATATGGCCACATCCTGCTTTTTTTTTTTTTTTTTTTTTTTTTTTTTTTACAGGAGTCCTGGGGACCCAAACCTAAGTTCTCAATGCTTGTGCAGCAAGTGCTCTTACCCATTGAGCTAACTTCCTCCTATGCCATACTAGAACCCCCTCCCCCGTGTGTGTGTGTGTGTGTGTGTGTGTGTGTTTGTGTGTGTGTTTATTCAGTTTGCCTCCCTGATTATATTATAGTTTTGCAAGAACAGAAATATTTATCTTTCTGAAAAGCAGGGTCTCACTATGCAGCCGGCAAACCCCAATCTTCCTGCTGTGCCTTTTCTGTGTTGTAGTCACAGTTGTGCAGCACTATACCTGGTTCTTTGACTCACTTTCTGTCTTCAGGGCCTGACACTAAATGCTCAACACACAGTATATGTCCGGTGACAAAAAGACGCTGGACATCACAAGGCTATATGATCTAGGGAAGACCACTTCTTCCCACCCAGCCTTGGTTTCCTTAACCCTTGATGCTGTTCTTACTTGTTTCTGTTTTTGTCTGCCTGCCTCCCTCCACTACAATTTGAGCCACAAGAGTTCAGGAGTTTTACCTGCCCATGAACCACGCATGCAGGATGCAAGAGGTTCTCTCTAAGGATTTATCCACTGAACAAATGCATGATGGAATGGCTGACTCCACGGGAAGAGGGCCTCAGCCTTGAGACTTTGATAGCAGATTCTGGGAAGTCCCCCTGCCCATCTCACCGTGGGGTGCCTGTCTAGGCGAGTTGTCGGTGTAGTTACATGGCCACGTGAGTTTAGCTGGCCTGAAGTGTATGGAAAAACAACTCACCAAACTTTGGAACTCAGTAACTTCCCTTTATGTTACCCAGGAGAACAGGGGCTCTGCTCCAACATGTGTGTGGGACAACAATTTGAAGCTTGATGTTCAGCCCATCAAAACCACACAGACTTATGTAACATGACCCAGTTCCTTGATTTTGTAAAGAAGGCGGGGGGGGGGGGGTTGCAACTGGGAGGAGAGAATGTAGTTATTTACCAGTTTCTTCCTAAGGGCAAAAAACAGAATGTTCAGCATTCAAGGGAGGGGCGGGAGTTGGTTCTGCCTGAGTAATTCTTGCTCACTGGAAAGACGGGGTCAGGTGACAAACTTCCATAGCTAGGCCTGGCACCAGAAAGGGCCATGCCCAGAGGCAGGACAAATGCCTTCTTGCAATCCTAGTTTCTCCAGCCCTTTGTAACATTGCCCTGGTGTGTCCCATTTCCTAGGCTGTAGGACAGGGATGTTAGACAGGTCTAAGCTGTGGGCCCTGCAGGGGAAATTGGAGGTAGAAGAGATAGATAAGGATCCCTTGTGACAAAGTACTGAAGAGCCCCTGACCTGTGTACGTGTGTGTGCCTGCATGCACTTGAGCACTTGCACAAGTACACACACACACACACATACACACACACACACCCTCTGAGCCCCAGATTGGCCTGCAATCCACCATCTACCTGCTTCACCTTCTAGAGTGCTGGTTCCATGCCTGACCCTGGCCTTTTCTTCCTTCCTCCTCTCCCTTCTCCCCTTCTCTTTTGGGACAAGGTCTCACTACATAGCCCAAGCAGGCCTAAAACTCACATGTAGCCCAGCTCAGAGCTACAGTGATTCTCCTGTCTCACTTTTCCAAGGACTGGGATGACAGTTGTGCACCACCACACATCACCCTTGCCTTTTTCTAAAGGCGAAAGAAACATCTGTCTCTACCTCTCTTGCAGGTTTGAAGCTTCTGAGGTAGGGAATGACATAAGGGGATGATAGGGGCCAACCAGGCCTTCCACAGCACCCAGTTTCCATGTCCTCTGTGTGGTAGTAACTGCTCTTCAGCAAGGTCCAAGAATGTTGAAATGTATCTGTACTCCTAGGTTTGGGGAACTGGGTGTTATTGTGTAATGTGTTCATCTACACACACAGAGGAAAGCCTTAAGACCTGAAAGAAAGCTACATTCCTGCAGGGCATGGGTCTGGTGTGGCAGTCTTGGCCTTCCCTCCCAACACTTGAGAAAGTGGGGAAAGAGAATGTCAAGATCAAAGACAGTCTGGGTTCCATAGCAAGACCCCATCTCACAAATTAATGCACAGAAATGCAAGGGCTACAGTCTCAGGGAAAACATTGCCCTGAAGCATCCCCACACAACGCATGTGTCCTGCAGGAGACTGCAGTGTGAAGGTGGGGGTGGGGATGGAAAAAGATAGGGTATGATGACTCTCCAGGGCTCTCTCAGCCTTAAAATCTTAAAATGAAGAGGCTTTTTTTTTTTTTGTGGAACTCCTGATTTGAATAATTAACTTTGGGATGAGAGCTGATTATTATTATTATTATTATTTTTGTAGACAGGGTTTCTCTGTATATCCCCATTGGCCTGGAACTCCCTCTGCAGAGCCGGCTGCTGTCCTCGAATTCACAGATCCACCTGCCTCTGCCTTCTGAGTGCTGGGATTAAAGGTGTGTGCCACCACTGCTGGCCAAGAGCTGACTATTTTAAAGATGGCTATGGAAAGACATTTAACACGATAGTCTGGGATCCCTGTTTCTAAAGTTCCTCTGATCACCTTCTGAGCCCTTTTTTACTACATGAGCCTTCTGGAAACCTATTCCATAGCAGGACAGACTTCTCCTCCTAGGAGTCTGTGCCACTTACTGGGCTGCCCAGGCACATAGCAATGCCTCTAAGCCTGCTGAGGCCCACTAATGTAAGCAGTGAGGGAGGTAGTGGTTCCAGATGTTCCTGTGAAGCTCTTTTCTATGCTCTCCTCCTCTTCCCTTCTCCCTACCCTCATTATATGTTTTGGTGTCTCTAAGTACCTGAGGGTAGAGATACTTGCTGCCTCTCCAATGTCTGTGTTCTCTGGTGCAAATGTGGATATGTTCAGTGCTCACAGTGTGATCAGTCAAGGAAAGCCTCTCTTATAACTAAGGGTGGGCAAATCACCTTCTGGCTAGTGCGATGGAAGCAAAAGTGTTATGCATTACTTCTAGGGAAAGCTCTCAGAAGCCAGGAGCGGTTTTCCTCGCCTTTGGTGTAGATAGACTAGCCAGCACATGAACAGCCCTTCTGGACAATGAAACAATTAGGTAACTATGGTGAGTAGCAACTTGGAAGGACTCTGAGTCACTGGTGACTTTATAGGAATGTTGTATCCACCCACCTAGGCTGCCTATCTTCAGACTTCTATAATGACAGAGATAAGTGAACTATCATTTAAAAGCAATAGGGGTTGTTGTTTTTTTTTTTTTTTTTTTTTTTTTTTGGTTCTAGAGCCAACCCTAGAAACCCTAGAAACCTAGGCCAACCCTAGAAAAATGGGCATTTTTCTTCAAGAGAGATGTGGTTTGGCCAATACCTCCAGGCTTCTTGGTTAACACCTGGAGATGGAGAAAAGCAGACATGTTGAGTTATTGTAAAGGACAATGGAGGGGACATCTACAGTCTCCCTTTGCAGTAACCCATTTAGAATCCTGCACAATATCTCTTAGGTTTACAACAGCATATTCCCAGTGCTGAGCCTGCTGCTTGACAGATGCATACAACCAGTTTAATTAAAAGTTGTTGACAGAAGAAGCAGTTCATCGGTCTCATCGCTGACATGATCAACAGACTGGTTTACTTGTGCCATTTGAAAGGTTTTGGACATCATATCCCCCATCACACCTTCTTGCCCAACCTTCCATCACTGGCCACAGTATGCAAAACACCAAGGCATTTCTTTATTGATTGACATGGGTCAGATACTGTGTTAAGTCCTGAAGATGAGGTGCCCTATCCAGGGACGCAAACAAAACGGTAAATCATGCAATTGGGATAAATGCCATGAAAGAAATGACAATGTCTTTGGAAAGAGTAGTGAGCAAAGATCTAAGAGAGACAGAGAGCCATGAGGCAAGACCAAGTAACTTTGTGATGAGCAGAGTGGGCTGATAGTCTGCTGGATGGTTTTTCACAGAGAAGCATATATCCAAAGTGTGTGAGTAGTGGGGGAAGGAGGGAGTTCTGTGGGACTGGAGTTTGGTCAGAGCAGCAAAGTGGCATGTGGAGAGACTCAAGAGGTCAGGGGAGGCTAGAACATGCAGTGCCTGTGTGCTCTGAGAAGGAGTTTGGACTTTAATCTAAGTCTGGAGATAAGCCATTGATAGGCTTCAGGCAAGGGAAGGCCATGATTTGATTTGGCATTAAGGCAGCTCGCTGTAGCTGCTACCTGAGAGGGACAGGGTCCAGCATGGAAGCAGGGAGCCCAGTATGTAAGGATGTGACAAGCTGTGTGAGGGTGGTTTAGGCTATGGTGCTAGAAAGAAGGGAATCTCTCTCCCTGCTCCCTTCCCCCTCTGTATATGCATTTATATGAGTGGCGAAACTAGGATGGAGACTTGAACAGCTGTGTAGTTGAGGATCCACAACTGTGGAGGAGAGAGTCAAGATTTTGATATGGATCTTATAGGTATCAATGTCCTTGTGAAACACATGAAAGGAACTGAGAAGGAAAGCTTTTTGTGTCCAAAAGCTCAGGGGAATTCTTGAATCCAGACATAGAGATTTTGGAGTCACAGACAAGGTAATGGTACTTAGGACCTGGAGATTAGCAGGGTGTGGTGGTGCATGCCTTTAATCCTAGCACCCAGGAGGCAGAGGCTGAGCCATGTAATGTAGTCTTTTTGTTACTGTTTGCTTGGTTATGAGACAGAGTCTGATTGTGTAACCCAGACTAGTTTAGAGTTTATTTACATTGTAGCTCATGCTGCTTTTCATATTTCACCATCTCATGTCCTAGAATTCCAGGTGGGCGCAACCCTTCTGGATAATGGGTAGGTCTTTAAAATATATTTAATCTCGAACTCTCCCCAAAATAGTCTTCACTGATCCATGTAGTTTAGAACCTAGTTGATTAAAGTACAAAGTTAATCTAGCCTGTAACAATTGCTCTGAGAGTTGTCCTGTCTGCTGTTAGGAAATACAGTGGAGAGCTAGGGAAGTAGTGATAGGGTGCAGGAAACCTTGGATTTGGTCCCCAACACAACAACATAAACCAGGCATGGTAAATCACACCTCTAATTCCAGCATCCTCCAGGTAGAGACAGGAGGATCAGAATTTCAAGATTGCCCTCTGTTACATAACCCGAGGTTGAAAAACACAAAGGAAGGAAGGAAGGAAGAAGAAAGGAAGGAAAGACGAAAGATAGAAAGGAGGTAAGACCCCCCTAAAGATATCTTTTTGTTTTTTGTTGTCGTTATTTTTGTTTTGTATTGTTTTGAGACAAAGTTTCTCTGTGTAGCAGCTTTTCTGTCCTGGAACTTGCTCTGTAGACCAGGCTGCCAGGCTGGCCTCGAACTCACAGAGATCCACCTGCTTCTACCTGCCAAGTGCTGGGATCAAAGGCATGTGCCACCACCACCTGGCGTGCTAACTGAACAACTTGATAAGAACTTGATATGATGAAAAATAGAAAGTAGAGGCTGGAGGGGAAACTGAGACCCCCCCCCCCCAAGAGCAAAGAGGTAATCCCTACAAATCTTCCAGCCAGCCAGAGAGCTCCTTTGTCTTTGGACTTCCTGAGCAGCAGGTTTAGAAAGGACCTGATGGAAGCACTTTGTTTTGCAGCATGTGAAACTGAGGTCTAGAGAAGCCAATGCCAAGCCACCATGAAATAGCTGCCCCGGGGAAAGACAAGAAAGGACTGAAGCTCAGAACCCCTGGCTGCCTCTTCCCGGAACACCCACTTGCTTCAGTCTTCCTCAAAGTGACCTTTAGGGGTATGTTCAGTTTTATGGGATGCCGGGGCTGTGATAAAGCTGCTGAAGAAGAAAGATCAGAAAGAATGGATCAAAAAGTAAACATGAGAGCTGGTCAACAAGCAGTATTTTCCCCAGCTCTTGCGTCACAGCCGGACTGGTTCCCTCCTGGGCTTTCTGTTTGTTCTCTGCAGCCATTACTCCCCTAGGTGGTGACTTTATGTCCATTCACATGACTTCAGCATTTCAGCTCCGATGACATGCAGACATGAGCATATCATGTGTTCCAGCTCTGACCTTCACAGGCTACTGTCCACACAGTTAGTGGAGGGTCTTTCCATATGCAAATATTGTTAGCTCAGCCGGAAATGCAAATTAGAATTCTTGTTCTTTCAGAAAAGTCTTTTCAATCTTCTAGATACAACACTTTCATGGCGGGAGTGGGAGGAAGGTGGAGTGAGTGTTTCCTGGGGACACCGTACCATCTTAGGATATTGACTACATTCTGGGGATATAGTCATGGTTGCATGCCAGTCTGAATGTTCACCTCCAAATTGGTTAAAATGATAGAAGGCCTGGGTGGCTCAACCCTTTAGTCTTGGCTGCTTTAGAATCTTTAGAAGGAAAATCTTCATCTAAAAGGAAAAATGGTTACAGGGCTGGAGAGATGGCAAAGGACCAAGAATAGTGGCCGCTGTTCCAGAGGACCCAGGTTCAATTCGTAGCATTCACATTGCAGTTCACAGCTGTCTGTAACTCCAGTTCCATGGAATTTCATGCCCTTTTCTTGCCTCCTCGGGGACAAGGAATGCATGTGGTACACAGACATACATGCAGGCAAAATATCCATACACATATAATGAATAAATAATTTTAATTGGTTAAATTTGGATTTTGTGTTGCATATCTGTGATCCTAGTATTCAAAAGTGGAGGCAGTGCATCTTAATTTCTTGATCATCTTGAGTTATATAATTTAAAAAATTGGTTGAAGTCCTAAGGCGGTGCTGGTGGTGGACACCTTTAATCCCAGCACTCGGGAGGCAGAGGTAGACAAATGTCAGTGAGTTCGAGGCCAGTCTGGTCTACAAAGTGAGTTCCAGGACAGCCAGGGCTGTTATACAGAGCAACCCTGTCTCAAAAAAACAAACCAAACAAACAAACAAAAACAAAACAAAAATTACCCACCCCAAATCAGTCCCCTTGTCATTTCGAGCTAGACTACTTTGTTATCTCCTCTCTACCTGACTCATTTTGCTACTAGGTCATACTAACTTTTCACCTGCTAGAAGATCCTCGAAGTGTCCCAAGGCAAATTGTCTCATCAGCAACATGGACTTGTGACATATGCAGGCTCTTTAGCCTGTGTGTGTGGAGCTGCAACCTACATTTTGAACTTCCGGGGAATCCTGATGAGGTGGATTACAGACTACCCTTGAGAAATAACTGCCGTGTATTGGCTTTGTCCTTTCCTTCTGTGACCTCTGTTTTCACCCTTCCCTGGGCTGGCCCTCATCACCCCACCCACACCTGGATTAGTACAGCAGCTGGTCCACCATTATCCCTTGCCTGTTTCAGCCTCTCTAGTTGCCAGAACCCATCATCTACAAATAATTCTTGCTTCACACCATTACCCTACTCAGAAATTTCCTGAGACCTCTAAGATGCTATATAAAGGCATTTGGCTTGTGGCCTGCCAAGCCAGCTTCCTGCCCTTTTCTTTTTCTCTCTGCACTCCTGTCTTTCCCCACCTCACTGATTTTTTTTTTTTTAAATATGGTAGCCTCTGCTAGTTTGGACTTATTTCCTTTCCCTTTCCAACTCTCCATGTTGTACCCATATTTGGACGTGAAACATTACACTACATGGGAGAAATTAAGAAAACTATTGAGGTGGTTCATCCCATTTCTTCAGGCATCCATCTCACCTCCTCTATATCCCTGATTTGCCTTGCACCAGCTATATGGCTTTGGCCAAGGAACCTAACTTCTTTGTACTTTACTTAGTGTTCTCATTTTCTCATTGGTAAAATTAAAATGTTTATTATTGGTGGCATTCAGCTGGAGATTAAACCCAGGACCTTTTTTTTTTTTTTTGTTCTGGCTGTGCTCTCTATCACTGAACTACACTGTGTCTAAACAGGGACTTTTAAAAGAACAATAATTCATTTATTTTTTTTCTGCATTGTAATTGTGAGCTGCCATGTGGGTACTGGGTATTAAACTCAGGTCTTCTGGAAGAGCAGCCATGTTCTTAACCACTGAGCTATCTCCCCAGCCTTCCCAAACAGGGATTTTTAATAGGACATACCTCATAGGCTTGTGGAGACAATTTAAAAAGTCAATAAAATTGCTTATAGAGGTGTGTGACATAAACTGTCATGTAAGTGACAGTATGATTGTGATCTTTACCTCGTCCAGCCAGCTCCTTTCTAGAAACCATTTCTTCTTGGAATATCGAGCTCATAGAGTCCCTGGTAAAGCCTTGACTTTGACAAATCCAGGGCTGGGGGTGTTTAAATGTTCAGTGTTTGGGTCTGAGTGTGTTTGTCTGTATCCCTCTCCCAGGGACTGGGCTGTCTCTCAATCTGTAATTGGCCTGCTAGGAGGAGAAAAGGTAAGATTTGAAAGTAAAGGTTTCTAGAAAAAGCATGATGATGCTAGTACAACTTCAAAACATCCCCCCAGGAGAGTGGGCTCTGCAGTTTCCTTCCTGTGTGCTTTCTCCTGTCTTTCTATACTCCAGGTGCAAATGGCCCTGCCTCCTCCTCCAGTCAGTCCCCACTGGCTCTCCAGGAGGCCTCCCTCCCAAGATGCTTCCTTTGTGCTTGTCCTGTGCCAGGGGGCCTTACTCCTTGTACCCAAGGCAGCCCCTTTCTGTAAGTCATGTGGTCCCACTGTGCGTGTGTAACTAAACCTACTGTTCTAGTATTCAAATGAATGTCTCTGCTTTTGTGGATAAATACAAGCAATTCTTTAAAAAGCCACACTGAATTCAATAATTTTGTTCTTTGCTTCCTCCTTCATCTCCTCCTTTTTCTCTGTTGTTGTCAGCAAAGATTCAAAGTTTAACTACTATGGACTTGAGGGAGGTCTGAGAATAGTTTTGACATTTCAAGGGGAAACTGCTGTATCCTGAGGCCAGTGGGAACTCTGGGAGCTACACAGAGCCCTCTGCCTCTCAGTTTTCTGGTCTGTTTAATGGAGCTAAACCATAACTGCCTTTTTCATAAGGAGAGGAAACACAATTTTGCCTCCAGGAGGGTTACAGAGCAGAGCTCTATGATCATACCAGGAGGACTGCCAGGAAGATCGATGAGACAGTAGATCAGAGTTCACCCAGCAAGTTGGCATGCCCAGAAGCAAAAGATTACTGCTTCAAGTCTCATTGTTGTGTTCTGGGTCTGTTGGGACCAGCTGCAGCTAGAACTTCAAAAGCCATGAAAGCCCACCAGTGATGTTTTTCTGCTCCTTGTATGGAGCAACAATAACAAAGAGTTGCTCCTGTGTGTGAATAACAAACCTCTAAAGTTCCTCTTATCTGGTCTAGTAACCACTGTGGCCTCCGAGGTTGCAGTTGTTTGTCTCTGTTTAGGCCCGGTTGCCTAGGGAACAAAGTTGTTCTCTTTACCACTAAGTGACTGTGGGACAAGTTTTTTCCCCTTTCTTGTACAAAAAGTGCTTGTTGACCAGAGGGTTTGATGGGCAACTTTCTGCCCCTCCTCACTCCCCCTCCCACTCAGACCTCTTCCTTTCCTCACGCTCTCTCCCCTTTGAGACAAGGGGACCCTAGGCTGTCCCTGAAATTCTTGTCTGCCTGCCTCCACCTCTCACCTACTGAGATTATATCAGACATGTATACCACACCCTCTTTCCCCACCTGCCTCCACTCCCACCTTCCAGTCTTTGTAATACTGTGGATTAAACCTTCCTTTATTCATCTGTTATTTTTCAGCTAGAAAACAGGGGTGTGAAGTCTATGGGTGTACTGAATAGTCCAAAAGTCCCTGGCCTTGTTTTATAGGGAAAGGGCTTGGGAATGAGGATTGAGAAAGCCAGGTCAGATGAGGGATGGGTGCTTGAAAGCTGACAGGGTGATAGCCCCCAGTTTGTATCTATGCCAGCAGCTGTGTATTTGGCACATCATGAGCAAATTGACAGGTGTGCACAATGCACTTGGCATCCTGAGTAGCAAGGTTCAAATTAGGTAGGGAAAATGGGGCTCAGGAGGCCAGCCAACAGAGATGTGCAAAATTAGGAAAATGTTTTTGACAATTGGGAAAAACAGGCCAATATGTGCAAATTTGACAGAGAAGGAGGCATGTCCTTTTAATTTAATTTGGGTAGTAACTGGGCCAAGTCATCTTGGTCATTTTTGAGGCTTATGATTTAAGAAAAATGAAAGCTCTGTTCAATCGCATGTGTCTAAGTAATAGTTGTGTGTTCTACAGGAAGCCCAGATTAAATGCAATGGCTGGCATAGGGGAAACTCCCTATGTAAACTTACAATTGGGCCAGAATTAAGTCCAGATGAGCATGCGGCGGAAGAGACACTAAATGTTCTTCAATAGTCAGACAAACTGCAAAGAAATATGGGTAGGAAAGGGAGGTAGTAAGTAGCCTTCAAGAGGTGCAGAGGGAAGCTGAAATAGATTTTGCCCACACCACTGGTGGATGTTGTGAGAGAACTCCCAGGATTGGTGGAGAAGTAGGAATTGAAGGTATCTTTCTTTGGGTGGGGTGGGAAATGCAGACTAAAAGAATGCAGCTTTGCCACCTCACACAGTCTCCCTTTTCTTACTAAAGTACTTTTACTTTGTCAAGATCAAGGGTTCCAAGTAGATTTTTAGAATGCACTATAAGAGTGACAGACTTCAGAAGCAGGAAGAGCCCCACCTGTGTTAACTTGGCTCATCTCTTGTTCCTACAGAAATATACCATACCTGTTTAGAAATATACCATACCTGTTTCTTTGAGAGCATTCTTGGGGGTTATTTTTCCAAATTTCCCCTCAAGCTCAAGTGGGGTGTTAATAGTCATTCATTCTGTAGCTTTCATATAAAAGAGCAGGATGGAGTAGGAAGGTTAAGTTGAGTCCAAGTTTTTATAAGAGCTGTGTGACTTTGGACAATTTACATAAACTTGTTGAGTCTCAGCTTCCTTGTGTGGTGGACAGAGAGCTATAAGAGCACAAGCATATTCTTCATAAAGAATATGTGGATGACATACCCTCATGGATACAGCTTAGGTCTGGCCCCACTGGCATGTTCAACAAATAATGGACACACTAGCAAAACATTTTGCTTTTATCAAGTGCCGACCCAGTTTACATATACAACAGACACCAAGTTTATTTTTAGAAAAAAAGAGCAAAGTTTATTGAAATTTCAAGCTACATCTGAAAAATCAAAATCCAAATCCTGAAGACATACAGCAGGATAAGGTGTCAGAATGTGTAAAGTGTTCACTGTCACAGAACCTTCTTACACAAACTTCCTGGGTACATCTCCCAGCACCCCCAAGGGACCAAAACTACTTATTCCTGTTGTCCACCACAGGACTCCATACTTTGATTAATCCCAAAGTTTCCCACAAAAAATAAAAAATAAAAACAAAAAAAACCCCAAAACAACAACAAAAACAAAACTAACAACAAAAACAAATAAAAAACTTTTCTCAAACAAAAAGGTGAAGTCCACGCTGATCATCTCTCAACCCCATTCTATGTAGTCAGCACCAATGAATGGTGGGTTTGGCATTCAAAAGAGGACTTCACACGTCTTCAGTGGATAGATGAGGGAGGGCTGCAGCAGCAAGGCATCTGTGACCGCATTGTGAGGCTGGTCCCCCTCTCCCTCCCTTATATCTTGACTCTTAGTTAATCTAAATGACAAAGTGGATCAATTTGGTAAGTTAGCACAGTCAAAAAATTAGCTTTAAGAGGTAAGGGACCAGTCAGTACTCCCAAAGCTGATTAGGCCCTTCAACATGTAGGTGTATGTGTGTGTGTATGTATACATCACTACACTAAGATATAGATCTAGCCCTATGGGTATATATATACATTTATGGCTATATAGAAAAACTATGCCAATACTAACCAAACAGAACTTTGTAAGCGGTCATCCCAAAGCTGTAATCCCACACTGGGCTGTGCACAAAGCCATGCATTATACCATATTAACCAACAGAAGGCTGACTTGGCTCAATCTCTCCCATCTCTGCCCCTGCCTGAGCAAATCAGAGGAGAAGAGAGAGATTGCCTCTGCCTAAAACACAAGTGGCTTCTTCATAGAACAGTTGTCAGATGAAGCTGTGGAAGATGTATGTCCATGGAAATGAAAAACAGACCCCTTATACTTTCTGGAGCACACTGGCATTACATCTCAAACTACTTTCTCCTTTGCCAGCTGTAACTAAGTTGCCCAGGTCCTGGAAGGCCCTGGACCCGGTACCATGAGAGGCTCACTGGCTTGGGGTTACTAGGCCCCATGCAACTCAGTTTCCAGAGACCTGCTATTTGTCAGGGGTCTGTCACTGGAGTGGACCCAGATGGCCGTGTCCTTGGTACATCTCTTGGCACCAGCTATGTTAGGTGTAAAGTTCTCCACATGAGATGACGCTTGGGGAACCAAAAAACAAACCGGAAAGAACTAGGTAGAACAAGTTGTGGCTCTGCCCACCCTGAGGACAGAGCCACTTACACTGCAGAACCATCAGGGGCTTCTGGGGTTTCTGGGGTTTCTGGGGCTTCAGGTGCTGGCTCTTCAGGGCTCAGCCGGGACTGGAACTTTTCCAGCTGCTCCGGGCTTGCCAGGGTCTTCAGGAGGGTGTTCTCACGCTCCAGCTGGGAGTTCTTCTCCACCAGCTCACGAATCTGCTCCTTTAGGATCTCCACCTCCTCTCTCACAGCATACATCAGATGATTCTTCACTAGATCCTGTCATGTAACAAATCTATTTGTTAGCCATCATGGCCACTCAGCAGCACTGTCACCCTGCCATCAATCTGCTGCACAGGTTTTTATGCCAACATCATGCAACCGTCACATAGCATATTGTGTCTGAAGCTCAATTTTTTATGTCCTGTGCTCTGACACACTCAAGATGCTTGTTAGGAGAGTCGCAGGACGTGCGCCATGCCAGGCTTGGGAGCCTAACTTTGTTCCTCCAAATTACTAAAGACTTTCAAGTCTAACTAGGTTAAGACCTCTCTTAGTTTGTCCTGTTAACCTCTCTTAGTTTGTCCTGATGTTGTCACAAATCTTGGGAAAGCCTACAGTGTACTGCATATTGTTGATTTGCTTTATAAACATTCGACAATAATATGAAATTATCTCCTAAAGATGCCACCTATTGTGGCATTTTCTCCCCTGCACACACCCAGTATATTGAGTCACAGTTGTCTTGCAGACTCAAATAGGACACAAGAACCTTGCTCTGGAGAAGGGACAGAGCTTGCTATACCCTTTGAAGTTACTGAAGGATTGGGAATTATGACATTAAGCTCTACAGCACAGCTGAGGAGCTCATCACTGCAAAAGTCCCAAGCCTCTGCAGCATTTTGGCTCTTTGGTGACCTCCACCTAGTAAGAAGCAGGCCAGCAAAAGGGTGGGGTGCTTTGCTTTCTATTTCCTCCCACTCCTGACCCCAGCCCAAGATCTGCAGAGGCACTGCAGTGCAACTGCATCCAATGAGCTCAGGCCCCTGACAACTGCAGGAGACAGACAGATCCAAGAGTCACAGCTCTCACCTTGCACCATTCAGGAGGGAGCCAGAAGCTGCTGCAAAGCCCTGGGGTCGAGGAGTTAAAAGGGTGGTAGTGTAGCAAGGGTAGGTAAACTGGAAATGTCCTAAAAGGCAACCCTATGGTTGTACTTTAAAGTCTCCAATGAAGATGGGAAGCTGATAGTAACTTTCCATAGGGTCCTGGCTAAACGCTTTTCCGTCCACCCCCTCAGACCTGCCCAAAGTTACATAAGCTGCAGCTGAGTCCAGGGACAGTAATGACACTGTGATGCCACTCACCATGGCCTGCTCAATCTTGTTGTCTAGGGCCACCACGCTCGCTCCGGAGGCACTGCCAAGACAAAAAGCAAAACCACCCATTACTCACTCTTTAAGTGCAAGGCAGCTGTGGCCGAAGTCCTCCATCTGCCTAGGGTCTTCCTCTCTCTTGTCTCCCTGGCCTGAGTTCCAGGCCCTTTAGTGTTTAGGTCCCTCTTCAACCCTTGCAGGAAGCTGTACTTCTCTAACCCCGGCTAGCTTTGCTCGGCCCCGCCCTGAGTTCCAACGGATTGGAGCCCCACGCGGTTTCTGAGGCGCCCAGGCCTAAGCGGCCTGCTTTCAGACGATTTGCAAACAATAGAGTGCACGCCCGGGGGGGGGGGGTGAGGGGAGCTCCTGCTGTGGGCCCCAAAGGTTCCGGGCTAACCTACCGATCTCCGAACCCAGCTAGGAATTCCTTCTCTATTCAGGAGCTTCCAGCCTTCTTCCAGACCATGCACAGCCTGCCCTAGACCTGCCTAGGTCGCGGCCCCCTGCCTTCTCGGAGGGAGCTGCTGGTTCTCACCACGCAGCAGCCGCAGGGACGCTCCACCAGAGGATCCCAGCGCGGAGGTGACCCCCCCCCCCACTGCGTCCCCTACCCCCGCCCCTTCCCAGGATGCTACACCGCGGGAACAGGGACCAGTGCAAGACTAGCTAGCTCTGAGATCCACCTCGCAGCCCAGCCCGTTGGCTCCATGGCTTGATTCAGCGCTCGAGCTCGGACTAGTAGTTACCTGTTATCCAGTTTAACGGAAACCACATCCCCTCCAAGCAGAGAAGAGAAGAAGGAGATGGAGAAATTGTGCAGCTGATAGACCGCCACCTCCATGGGGGTCTGATACATTTCGGTGTTCATGATTCGAGTTGCCGGGAAGCTGTGCCTGGCTGCTGGCGCGCTGCTATGGGATAGGCTGTGGCGCCGCAGTCTGGCCCTGGAGCTAGTAGTAGGAGGAAGGCTGCAGTGCAGAACCTGAGCAAGTCAGGCACTTCCAAGCTGGAGTTGAAGGGAAGTGGCTCGAGGGGTGTCACCAAGTGTGTCACAAACTCCACAGCTGCCAGCCCAACCCAGACTCAGAGATAATTTCGGCTCCTGGTTCTTTATATAGGAGGAGCCGGCTGCGTCACATGGCGTCAGGGGCCATGCAAATGAGTACTGTATTGGGCTTTGTGGCCCAGTTAAACCACATCCCCCTCCCTGAACCTTAGTCAGGGAGTGTAAACAGTTCAGCACTTTCTTGTGCCAATTGGCATCTCCAAAGAGGACTTTGGAGGCTGGTAAAAAGCAAAGTGGAGTGCATTTCTAGAGAAAGAAGAAATACTCTAGTAGGAGATAGAAAGCATTCAGTAGAGGGCGGTCCTGCATTCATAAGCTTTCCGGGTGACAGTCAATGTGCTCTAACTGGCTTTGCAATGCTCTCCTAACACTCTGTGAATGCCTACTCCCACCATTAGGAATCTCACTTTCTCCAGCTGACTGCCCCATCAGCCAATCTCTTTCCTTGGACACAATTTTCTATCTGTATGTTCACTCACTCAGCAATGCACTTGTCCAGCAAGTATTAGCCAGATGCTTACCTAGCCCGGCACAAACTCCAGAACCTGGTCAACTCATCTCTTCTTTGACAAGTGCAAATGTGAGAATAATGGGTGGTCTGCATGTGATACATGCACAGGTCTACACTAATCTATGCATGCATGTATGTGTATGGGGAAAGGTTACCCAAGAACTGATGAGATGACAGATGGGTGACAGAGACTGATGAGATGGGTGGCAGAGGATGTGGAAAGATGACGGCTTGTGGAGACAGCAATGGGGTGACCACAGATGCAAACTTTTTTCTCTTTGGTCTCTACACCCTACTCTGCAAAGAAAATACATTCAACACTATATTACCTGAGAGCTCATGACCCTATTTATTTTTATTTTATGTTTATGGGTGTTTTGCTGGTATGTATGGTTGTGCACCACATGAATGCCTGGTGTCTGTGGCCAGAAGAAGGCATTGGATCCTCTAGGACTGGAGTTACAGAAGATTGTGAGCAGACATGTGAGTGCTGGCAATGGACTGGGTACTCTGGAAGAAAAGCCAGTGCTCTTGCTGCTGAGCCATCTCTCTAGCCTTAATTTTATTTGTTTGTTTATTTACTTACAAACAGGGTCTGTCTATGTAGCTCAAGATGGTCTCTAATCACAATTTTCCTAAAATCTGGGATCATAGGCTGCAACAACATGACTTGGCTATTTTTTAAAAACATTTTTTTAAACTTTCTTATACACAGCAAGCTGAAGAAGAAAACTATAAACCAAAGTTACACATAAACTGCCTCAGGAAAACAGTGCCATGTGATGATGTAACAGTATAAACTGTAAACAGGAGCCCCAAGGAAAGGAAGAGTTAGGATTTTTCCAGGTGCTCCTAAGCTGAAAACCCTGAAGCATCCACACCAAGGGCAACTTGCTTCCCAGGAATCTCAAAGTGCTGATAATAGTTCCATCTACATATGCGTATTTCTTGTTTTCCCCCAACTTTTATCCTTATAAAATATGAAATAATGAACGATACAGTAAATCCACAGAGAAACTCCATGCCCAGGGGAAATTTGGTCAAACTATAAATAAATCCACTTTTATTTACCCACTTCTGTTTACTTTAGAATACAGGAAACTAAGCTGGTATGTTGTGTACCTAAGTGTCTAGTAGTAATGGGTACTTAATGATGCCATAAGGAAAATGAAGTTTCTGTTGTCTAATAAAATTACACATCTGCATCAATATATTTTCATTCTTTGGAGTATTATAAAGAAAGGAGGGAAGGAAAGAAAAAGAATGAAAAATGAGGTGGCACCTAAGTCTTGAGGTTCTTTCTTCCTATTCCTTCCTAGGAGAGGCCACCTGGTGGACACAATTAGAACTGCAAACATAAGAAACAATATGGGCAGAGAAAGGAGTAAGTGATGCAATCACTAATACTGTTTACACCAACCCAGGACTAGAGGAACATTAGGTTCCACCAACATATACAATGGTTTGCATGATGTACACATAAATCGGTGCTCTACAAGCTATGGTCCAATGAAACAGCCTAGTGCAATCATTCTATTGGAAAAGTACTAGGACCTCTTATCAGCAAAGGAGGTAATTATTTGCTTCAGGATATTTCTCTTAGACAGGTACCTGGTACTGACACCCTGGCTAAGGCCCCAGCCAAGCCCAATCGGAGACCTTGACTTTCTCCTGGCTTTTAGTGCAGTTATGCCACTGAACATCCACTGTTTTCAGCTATGAAATGAGCCTCCACTTGTAGATTTCAATGGTAACATATTCAATGCCCACTGCATTTGCAAAGAGCTGACCAATAAACTCTCCAAGCTAATCATTTGCATAGCCCATTTCATACCATTTTAGGACGGAGATAATGCCAACCTCAGGATATTGTTAACTTCAGGCACTAAGTGGTGTGAAGCAGACAGAACAAAGTATAGATGATATTTATAGGTCATCAAGAATGTCATCTGAAGCAGAAAGAGAAAACTTTTAAATTAGCAATTTAGCTACTTTCGGAGTTCCCTGATTTATTAACCTTCCCTCTGCACCTAGAGCAGAGCTGAAAGAACTTCTGAGGTGTGTGTGTGTGTGTTGTTAATTTTTCCTAAACTACTGCTACTCACCCCAAGATTACAAAGGAGATAGTGGGAAGGCAGTAGGCAGTAGGGATAAAACAGGTTGGCAGGGGCAAAATACCACCAGGAAAATGGGGTACAAAAGAAGTAAAACAACCATCTTGGTGCAGATTTGGAACCAGTGACAGAGAAATCCAGGTACTTTGAGGAGAGAAGAGAAAAGAGGAAATAGGGGTTGCTCACAAGGTTGAATTGAATTGCTCACTAATTATTCTTCAAATAAAACACAAGCTGAGTCTGAGTGTTACTGACTGTAATATTTACCACTAATGGAGAACTAGCTATGGGCTGATGCTGGCTATACCACAAATCCTACATTTTAGACACTATCACTACCATTTACAAATGAAGAAACTGAGGGTTTAGCTACCTTGCCCAAGATGATGAATACAGTACAGAGCTAGGACTCCAGCACAAATCTTCTTACCTAGAAACAAAGGTGCTTTTTTTTTTAAACTATATCAGCAAATACACAATTGTGGGTCAGGAAACAAGTTTACTGAAAAAGCAAAGATTGCTGAAGTAGGAGAACTGAATTGGGAGTCAGAGAAGGTTAAGGAGGAAAGAAAGGGTGAAGGAAAATGCCTGTAGGATGCCAGCAACATTGATGGTATACAAGAGGGAAAAATATTCAAACTGTCCCTAAGAGCTTTGAAAAAGGGCCATATTCATTTAGATGTGTTCAAAATACAGTTGAAAAGTATTCAAAGTCATGTTAGTCTCACAAATGGGAGATACTAATCTAACCTGGTAGTTCCAGAAAGAAAATGAATATATAGTCCCAAGCACACACTATTCCAAATAAAGTATGTGGTTACAGTCTAGTCAGACCTCAAGTTTTTGGGCCCCCACTTACTGACATTCACTTTTTTCTTACTCTTGCTGTACGCAATCTTTAGAATGAGGTCAGTAAGAAAACAAGCATTGTAGCATATGCTTTTAATCCCAAGAGGCAGAGGTAGAGGCAGGCAGATTTCTGTGAGTTCAATGCCAGCTTGCTGTACATAGTGAGTTCCAGGTTAGTTAGAGCTACACGGTGAACCCAAAGGAAAGAAGGAAAGAGGTGAGGGAAAAGAAGGGAAGGGAAGGGGAGAGAACGGAAGGGGAGTGAGTGGTAAGCTTATATCAAGAACTTAGTGTTTTGTTTTTCAGACTCACCCACTATCCTGTGGATTGAGCCCACTTAGATCAATTTCTCCTCTGTTATATGCCCATAGTTCTGTTATGTGAAAAGTAGGCTTATCTTAGTTTCCTGAGAATGACTGTATCCCAGGGTTAGATAAAGAAAACAAAACAACTGATGTAAATGTCTCTATACAAAGATTTTCTAATAACAAGGACAAGGGAGATTGGGGGAGAGGGTTGAACTTGAACAGTTTTCCTAGTTAACCCTCAGCACACCAGAAAACTCCTCTATTCAAAAGAGTTGCAACAACCCTTGGAGAGGGTGAAAGATGGCACAATATGCATTATCTGGTCAAATACTTCTGAGTAAAGTGCTGATCTTATTCTTCAGTCCTGTACAAGTGGACTCCATATAGGAAACTAGCAACTTAAGGCTTCAACAGCCCAGGACATCAACATTCAGAAATATTTATAAGCCTCTTCTTATATCCCAGAACTTATAAATATAGCCTAGATCTGGAGTCAGTGCACCAGCAGCACCTGCTGATGAGTTAGGTCCTCTACTGGCATTTACTTCTAGCCCTAATGCTATAGTGTTTGCAATGAAGCAGACATAACTGGAACTACTTCCCTCAGTGGTGACCTCCTGGAGGAGGGTGTTGAAACGAGAACGGATCAACTCTCCTCATTTCAGGAGGCCCTGGAAGTTAGTTTATAGCTTGAGTTGGAAGAATGTTTTCATATTCCCACTGGTCTGTTTTACTTTAAAAGCCAAAGTCATTGGGATAAGAGCTTCTGCCTGCTACTTGGGGTTCCCACAGGACAGTAAATAGGTGACTGGGAAAAATCATAGCAGTAGAAAGCTTCAATTGGGATATCAGCAGGCTGCAAAAGGGTGGAGAGCAGGCTCCGGTGGGTGTGGTACGTTGGAGGAGGCAGTGAGGGGGAACATCTTACTTCCCTTTTTGTCACACTTGAAACATTGTGTACCACACAGCCAGAAGGAAACTATTTATAGGCAAGTCTTCCGTATTTTCTACAGGGAATGTTCCACCCAAGGATTCAGCAATATTGCCAGCAAAACACAGGGTCCTATGTCAGGAGAAGCGGAAAAGGACATGATGCTAGAGGTGTGGGACCAGCCACAAAACAAACTCTGGGTTAGGAGCTAGAAAAGGAAATACAAAAAGGATATTGAGTGACTGAACATTAGTACAGTGTTAATGGGATGGGTCAAAAAGCATCCCTCCCCACTTACTCCTCCACCAGAGGCCCCTTCTTTATGAGGCTCCAACTAGTTCTGGTTGGTTACTTACTTGTCCCCTTTTCTGAAGAGGCTGAAGGAGTAAGGAGGCTGAAATGTCATGGTATAATCTGTCCTTGTTTCTTATCGTCTCTCTTCCCCTCTGGTTCCACTCCAATGAGGGAGACTATAGACAGGAAGGCCACTGCCACTTACATAGTTATTTTGACTTCATGGAAAATCCCCAAAGTTCAGAAGGAGGGAAGCAAGAAGAAAAGATGGTGACAGAGAAAGTGCCTTGTTCTCTGTAGATCATGTGAATTGCCTTGCATGGCCAGAACCCCGAGCCTTAACTTTGTTGGGCAGGAAAGTGAAGAGGATATAGATGTAAATGCAAAAGGCGGTGGTGTTGAGGAGGGCAAGGAGAATCCTGCTGAAGGATACTCTCTTGAAGAAGTAGCTCTAGCAAATGATTTGGGGCACACCTTGGCACTGAGTGATAACAAGAACAATGAATTGTGCCTTTCAGCTCCCTCCTGGACAGGGTCCCATGTGAGCCTCACAAACAATTTCTGAGTGACACTCGGGATAGGAGGCAGAACTGAACTCCATTTAAACAAGGCATTCTGCCCCCCCTCCCACTGCTGTCATTCACATAAGTAAACACTGTTCTTGTCAAATCACCTTTACTACCTCAACTTTGATGGCTAACTATGGGGAGGTCTTGTATTGGAGTCTCAGCAGGACTGGAAATATTGATAACTTACTCAGGAATGCAGTTTAACCTCAATGGATCTTAAATTTCATGAACAATAAACCTCCATAATTTTTCCAAGTCTTTTCATTTTCACCTTTACCAATATCTATCTGTAAATGTCCTGATAAAGAGGTTTGTAAAATTAACCAAGGGAAAATGTAAACTGGTAATAAAGATATAAATTATGTTTCCTTCTAGAATATCTTAATTTTGCGGCAAATTCAGAAGTTCTCCCTACTGTTAGACATTGTGAAAGGTTTGTAAAGAAAACAAAACATAAAACAAAAAACTAGGGTTCGGCACAGGGAGTGTAGCTTGGAGTTCATGGGGACGATACCATTCCCACCTCTGGGCATAATTTCAAAGTGAAGAGTGAAGTTTTCTTATTCCCATCCTCTTCTCTCTTTGGTCATTGCCTACCTGGAGCTGGTAATACAGCAGCCACAGAATATGGAGTTTTTGTAGGACCTATGTTTTCTCCAACACTGGGGTCTCACAGTGCCTGAAAGGGTTTGTAATGCAAGGCCAACATGGGATTCACTTCTCCCTGCCATGTGCTTGACCTTTCTCCCTTGGCCAGTTCAGTCGCTCAGTCTTAGTCTCATTCCACATTCTTTATACAGCAGGTACTGGGGTTGTTTGCACTCCACCCCCGAGGCCAAGAGACATATTCACAAAGGCAAGTAACTGCTCTCTGAAAATCTTGGTGTACTGTATCCTTACAGAGGCTGGGGAAAATAAAGAGTGTAATATAGCAAATAAGCATGTTTGTTCATCTGCCCCTGCTTACCCAGGACAAGGAGACACTGGCAGGACCTTCTTACCCATTTACCCACTTTGATCTATAAAGCCATCCTGGGAGCCAAAATTCCAAATTATTTTTATAGCATTTGCCAAGGTTACTTTGATAGGTATATCAAGGACTTTAAGCTACTAAAAATGTTTAGGAGATAAAATCCTAGAGGACTCTGCTAGGGTTGCAGAGATAACAGACAAAAGGTTTGTGAAAAGGGCATAGGCTTTAAGGGGGAACGCCTGTATCCATTGTTTGCCCCACAATAGAAGAGGTTACCTTTGAAGTGATACAAGGTTTCTAAGGAATATAAGGATGGTTAATAATGCCCTGCTCTTCAGGGTTTTTGGCTCCTGAAGCCACAATGGGGTCTTACAATGTGTTTAGTAAAGCCCCATTTATATCACAGCAGAACTATTTATCAGTCCCACCTTGGAACTCTTGTGGGATTCTATAACTTGTGAAGAGAGGCTCTGCAGATTTCAAAAAGTCCGGTCTGTCCACACCCTACCCCAAGGCTTCCTGGATGGTGAGAAGGCAGGCCAGATGGAGAGGAAGGCCATACTGAGGATAAAGAAATTGGTTGGGAAGTAGGGGGTACACTTCTCTTAAAACAGAAAGCAGAGAAATAGGTCAAACTATTCTTTGGACAGGGACCCCAACCATGGGAACAGTACCAGAGAACACTCAAAGGAGTGATGGGAATGGTTAAGGAAGGCCTCTCAACAGGTTTAAGAAATGCTGACAAAGAATACACACATCTTCTCAGGAAGAAAGAGAAAAAACCCACACATTCTAATATTCTGCATACACCTTCCTCAACCTTTCACACATCTCAATTCCCAGAGATAGTTAGGGATAGAAGGACATTCCTTCCACAGTCTCCTTCTTCCTTGGCTGTTTCCAGCTTCCTTGTGTCCTCAAAAGGGTAGTAAGATGATAAGATATGACAAGGCAGCACAAATTCTAGAGTTTAAATCAGCGTCAAACGTCATGGCTTCTATTCTGACATCCAGAGCTGGCTATGTGTTGTATAGAAGTCACAGGTGATAGGATCTTAGAAGAAACTTGGAATGGCATTCAGACAGAGAAACCGCTGAATTGCATGTTGGGAAGAAGAACTCTTTGGTACTGCTAAGGCTACAGTTTTCAAATAATGGAGTCTTTTAAGTAAAGGAGAAATAAAGACAGGTGACATTTGTACCCAATCAATCGTATGGGATGCCTAAGGAATGACTCCCACAGGTTTTTCCTTAGGACAGTTCTAATTAGGGCCAGTTCTGGCATAAGTACCTTCTGTGACTGGCTACCTTGGAATGTAATTTGAAAGGCAGAGGAAAAAAACTTCATCTTAGTTGTTTTCCAGACCTTCAACTGTGGTGCTTATTAAAACCCCATCACGGTCATGACTCTGGGTTTTGTGATATCTTCTGGAGTTATACTTTGAGGAACTAGAAAAGTCCCCTTACCGATGGAAAGCAACAGTAAATGGGTACCATATGCAGCTATTAATACTTCTAGTACTTCAGTATTAGATAAATTATCAAAGTACTTTCTGTAGTCAGTGGCCAATCAAAGTTAGAACACAATTTAGACTCACAGAAAATAAATCTTGATAGTGGCCATGGAGGGAAAGTGATGGGCCACTCCAGTGAGCAAGTGAGACTTGTCAGGAGAAAGGGAAGGTTACTTTTTAAGTGATTTGGATACAATTCTTCTACACTAGTCCAAGCAACTGATTTTAAGAGCTGCTGACAAATACACACATCTTATCAAAAAGAAAGATACAACACAACACACACACACACACACACTACACACACACTTATGCAAATACCTTTCTCCAGCCTTTCATAAGTCTGATTTCTACAGGTAGGCAAAGAGGGGCCTCATCTCCCTTTCTCCTTGTTTGTCAGATTTCCCATGACTCTCAGTAAGGTAATACAGCCACAATATGTGGCAATATAGCAAGACATGACACTTGATAAATCAAGTCAGTGCTCGAATCATGGCTTTAAGGTGAGAACCCAGAAAGGGCCTATCTAAATATCTCCTGTGGTGCCACAGATACTGAGATCTACTTTGCATAATGCGGTTCAACATATTCCAGGCCAGCTACCTAAGTTTTTATGTTTCTCACTTTTAGAAACTTGATCAGACCACAAGAGAGGTATTATTAGGGGGATAATCACAACCTCCTCTTTTTTGTTGTTTTATGTCTCTTTTTGAGGGGAGGGGGAGATTTTGAAATCGCTTCTTGCTAATACAGTCTTGACTGGCCTGGATCCTGCTTAGTAGCCCATGTTGACCTTGAACTTGGAGATCAATCTGTTTCAGCCTTCTGAGTGCTGGGATTACCAGGTGTGTGACAACATAGCCAGCCTTTCTGAAGTACTCTGGTTTACATATAAATATTGAGAACTTTGCCTCTGTTATGAGAAATAGATTCTTTCTAAGGCACTTCACATTTGTCCTGGGAATTCTCAGCCTGTGAAGTTGAGAAGGTTTGGAAATGGGATATCACAATGGAGAAGAGAAAACTCAGGTCAGAGAATAGGAAAGGTCTGACTTTTCTGAACATCACAGCCTGGCCAATGAACAGACCTTAACTCTATTTACAGAAGCTAGCTCAACTGAAGGTCCTTGCTTGCCATCTACACAGTTAAATATGGGTTGGATTGTTTCCTAGGTTTGCCATAGGAATGTGACTCATTCGCCATCAGTAACTTGCTAGGGCCTACTACAAAAGACTAGTTGGGGACTGTTTGCTGCACACACTCCTACCCCTATCCTGATCAAAGGCTGAAACTTACCTACTTCTACCATCACTATCACCCTATGCTATGATTTATGAGTCTGTCTTTGGTCAGGAGGCTGCCTCCATTGCTTACCAACTCCCCTCTCCCAAGGGGTAACAGAAGGGGAATTCACAGCTGTCTGTGACATGCATCTGATATGTGTCCTGTATGTGGGCATTGTGTTTCATTTTTATCTTTATTTTATACTGCTATATTCTGAGGCTTAGAAATAAGCAAAGGTTATGCTTTTTTCCAAGGACTGGACTTCCTGGTTGCCCACCAGCAACCTAATTATCTTTTTAACTTTTTTTTTGTCTGTTGCTACTTGAGACAGTGCTGTATGTGAGGTTTTAAAAGAGAGATACTTTGGGTCAAAAACCTGGAAAATCTTAGTGCCAGTCTAAAACATCAGTTATTATGGTTTGAATATGAAATTATCCCAAATGAATTCATGTGCCAAACGTTTGGTTCCCAACTGGTGGCACTATTTCAGGAGTTGAGGTTGAACTGGAAGGAAGGAGGTTAGTGTTAACCTGCTCTTGAAGATTATGTACCCATTCCCCACTCTTTTTTTCCCCATGTTCTGTCCACCACTAGGTGAGTAGCCTCTGTCACATGCTTGTGCCACCATGTTGTTCTGACTAACCATAGTTCCAGAATCAATAAAAACAGAGACAAAGAATTACTTGTAGAATTACTATTATAAACAGCTCTCAACCCTTTCTGCTAACATATATGTGAAGTAGTGAAGTCACCTTTTTAAGTACAGACTTCTTTTAAAGACCATAAGTAGATTGTAAGGATAAAGCACAGAAATGAAAAATTCAAAGTGCCATCATAGATTTTAAAAAACAACTTATAGTTTGTCTTTGTGTCAAAAGCAAAGACAGAAGTGCCTGGGTCATGATGGGTGGAGGTTTAGTGGGTATAAGAAGCCTTTAAGACCCACACGGACAACAGAGTTGGTGGGCCTGACCAGGAAAAACTTCTTGCCAAAGCTCACACACCTTGAAAGTAAGATGAACACTAGCCCCACTATCCCGGGATAGAGCTCTAATAACAACCTAATGAATCCTGGTCAACCGTTCTGACATCCTGTTATTTGCTGAAACTAATAATACTGTGGGGTTTGTTGACAGAGTTGCAAGAGAACTAAGTAAATATGGAAACTGAGGAATAGCCAAGTATAGTTAGTTATTACCTCTATGGCTAAGAAGGGATTTTTTTTAAAGATACTTCTTTGACTTCCTGGGAAACCAGGGCCTAAGCAGAGTTAGGAGATAACCCAAAAGGTATCTTGCTATGTTATCAGCGATTCCTCTATAGGCAGCTATAAGACTGGGTTTGGTCCACTTACAGATACTGGTCCCTCAGACAGATGGTAATGACAGAAGAGTAGAAAGGTATTCCCCTAACATACCTTTTTTTTTTTTTGAGAGATACTCTAACATCTGTCCTAAATAAACTTTGTCAAGCAAGAAGAAAACTGTCAGGAGACAAGAGTATTTTTCTCATGTTGATTACTGACCAGCTGGGAGACAGCATAGATGACTTCTAAACATTCTATGTTGTTAGATGCTCACCCATAAAAAATGGAACTATATTTTCCTCTCATATAAAGCCTCACAGGGTGTATATGTTATGGACACCTTAAAGTCTGGAAAATCACTTTATTTTTTTTAACAGAAGATGTTCTAGATGATTATATGTATTATGTATAATGTATGTATGTGTATATGTATTATATTTTAGATTTTATTGACAACCTGTAGGTAGTCACATCCCTTAATTTGTTGGAGAGTGAAAAGGGAACATGTGAATGTGGTATACTCTATGATCCTAAAGAATGCCTAGAAAAAATGGCTAATTATGCAAACCTTTCAAACTGTTTCAAACTTTCTGTTTTCCTAATGGTTTCAGAAGTTATTTACATGGATTATGTGCTGGAAGGTAGTTTGAGAAATTGATATGGAAATGGCATTAACATGCAAATTAGAATACCTAATATTAACCAAGGTCACACAATCTCAAAACAAAACAAAAACAAAACAAAACAAAACAAAAAAAACCAACAACCCACATGGTCTCTTTCACATGCAGATCCTAGCCAATAATATATGGATCTGTAAAAACAAATGTATACATGAAAACAATATAGCATGAAGAAAAGAAAACAAGAAAGACAAAAAAAAGGGGGTGAGGAAGGACTGAATGTAGGAAATGTCTGTTATGAAATGTAATATCCAAGTCATGAAACAGATGTAAAGCTGTTTGCCTAGTACTAATTCTGTCATGGATATTTTGTTTGTTTGTTTGTTTCTGTTGGTGTTTAAGTGCATAAAATATATTTAATAATGAAAGTGTAAACTTTAATGTGAAGCCTCACAGCTTCAGTTCCAAATGACTATTTTAACTGCTTAGAAATTAGAAGATTTTTTTCCTAACAGTTTTAGTAAGGAAGAACTATAAGAAAATGAATTTATTGGCCTTTCATTAACACTTAAACTTTAGAATACTCATTGTTTGAAAGTAATTCTACAGTTAATACATGAAAGACATGCAAACCGAAATAATGAGTAAGTAGCTACTGATAACTTTTAAGCAAGCCTAATCACTTAAACAAAAGGGGCAGGTCACCTGAGTATGTACTCTTGTTCTCTGGTCAGTATCCATTTTCAGCTAAAGGGGCCAAGTCATTTGGGAACAGGTCACCCACAGGGAGCAACAGAGGGTGATAAAAGTCTAGGAGCAGGGCAGCCAAATTTCAACTGGCACCAATATCAAAGAAAGATTTAGGGTTAGGAGGCCTGAGTGACAGCAATATAACTTGAATGATGGAATGGGAGGGAACGACAAAACCCATCTAGATAAAAATATCCTAACATCCACTAAGAGTTCTGTCAATGTCACCCTTGGTTTTGAAAGCTTCAAGCATTCTGTTAAAATGAAAAGCCTTTCAGAGAGAAAACTCTTTAATTTTTCTCAAGGAAGGAAGGTGATGGTCTGAATTGGGAAAAATATGCTTACCTAACACATAACACATGCGGAAGTGATCCAAGGTATTCAAGACTAGTGGTCAACAAACCAAGCTAGGTGTGAGGGGCAACTGAAACGCAATAAACTTTATGGTCTCTGAGGCTAACTTGGAGATAACTCAGAGGACATCAGACCCAGATGGACCCTCTGAAGGAGGTAAGGGAGTAGTTAGGATGTTCTCACAACCCCCAGGGCCCTGCTATGAGGTGCTGACAGCTGGGAGAGGACCTGAAACCAGTTAGCCTGGGGCTCCCAGCCAGCAGTGTATTTTCATCTTGTTTTGACTGGGACTGTCCTCCCCAGTACAAACACATCTACCTCAGGGGTAGAAAATGTAGAACAGCTTAAAATAGGTGAGTGGAATGTTTCTCACCCCTGAATCACCATCAAAAGGATAGCCTGCAGGTGGGGCCTTGTTTAAAGCAAAATAAGACATAAAACTGTGGGAGTAAGGGTCTATAAGGCCTTGATCTAATGGGAGATCCCACCCCTCAAGCCTCACCTGGTCCAAACCATAAAAGCAAGAGCTTTCAAGTTCTGATAACCTATTGTAAGAGTAGATTCTACTTTTGGTTTTGGTTTATCCCCCTCAGCATTTTGAATCCTGTCAACAGTCTTAGAAGCTAGGTAGTACTATATGATCTTAGGCCTATTGTATGGAGCACTAGTGGCACAGGCTAGATAAGAACCTTTGGTATTTTATTCCAAAGCACTGGTTTGACTCTAATTGTGCACTGTGTTCATGGTGGCTTGTTTGTAGTAAAAGAACTGTATCACTAACTTATTATATCTCCAGTCCCTTGTATCTTTTTTTGAGGAGTGTTCCAACACAGTTGTATTCTTGGCAGTGACTAACTGTAACTTACACCCAATGTCACTTCTTGGGGGAATTCCTTTCATCACAGCTGCATGGGAATTGGGAAGGATTCTTACCAAGATCAGGAAGGAATCCCAGGACAGGTGACCCCTCTAGGATGCTAGGATGGAATAGCTCTGCATTTCAATACAGTGACTAGCCCTTGGTAATGGCAAACAGGTGCAAATTACCCAGAAGGCCAGGTAGAAGGGACAAAAGACTGACTATAAACTCAGTATAAGGAAAGAGAAAAAGTAAACATGTACTTTGAAACAAAGTGTCACTCATCACAGTCTCTTTGCAGGGCTGGTCCCTTGGGCTAAACTCAAGTAGAGCCAGTGTGTAGAACTTTCCTGCTTCCTTTTCAGGTACCTTCCTCTTGGTTTTGTCCTTAGGTGACCTGTGCCCTTGTCCTCCCACTGCCTGGGAATTTCAGGGTTGGTTGGGCATTGGCCTCTCCACTGCAATGCTGCTTTCAGGAAAACTCCAGGTCTAACTTCCATAAACCAAGTTTACATAGCATTTAGGCTAGCCCTAAAGGACAAATTAAAGAAATTTGTGTTTTCCAGGTCAAATCACAGGTGCTTTAGTTCAAAGAGGTTAGTCAGTAACCTTTAGGTGAGGGTGGCAATGCTGGAGGAGACTGCATATCAGCAATTTTTAAATATTGCCAAGAAGACCATGTTATACTCTCACAGAAGGTAAGTCTGAGTATATGTTTAGGGATCAGTACTACTATTCTCCTAGAGTTGCACCATATTCTTTCCAGAACTCAGTACAAATAGTGCTGGAATAGCAGTGAGGAAAAGCTGAGTTTGGGCCTGGTTGTCTCTTGCTACAAGAGACAACCAATAAATATTTCAGGTCCAAATTCCCTTAAACTGTAAGATGAGAAGGCCAGAGCTGCAAATTTATGCAGTTTTGGTGCTTCTTTCATAAATGGCATACCTAATGTAGACTGGGATCCATATTTCGGGCAGAATATCCATCCTCAGTACCCACAGTCTGGCACATTGTATATGCTCAACAAACAGTAATTGAATAAATAGAAAAAGTGGTTTTTGTATTTGACACCAGTTCTAATCTGTCTGCCATGGTCTCAGATGCAGTGGTTTTCAGGTATACTTTTGGGTCAGGAGGCCCCAAACCAGGTGAGATGGTCAGGCCCTTGCAGGACTAGATTATGTCTGTACTATTTGGTTCACAAATAGTCTGCATTGTTCAGGAATATTTTCTGGGAACCAAAGGAGCAATAATGAACTTCTAGAGGCCCAAGAAGTTTGCAGGATATTGGATTAGGTGGAAACGGTGGTATGAGGGTTGTAGGAAAGTTGGGGTCAGTCAGGAGGTGAAGCCAGGGGAGTAGCTTCTATATAGTTTTCTGTAAAAAGGGAAGCCAAAATAACAGAGACTTGATGGGTGTCTGAGCTGAGGTAGGAAAAGCGCCGAGTTGCATGGTGACTCAAGGTCAGGAGTTGGACTGGGTCCCGGAGCTCTCAAGCCTCTGCTCACCCCGTTGGGACTGGCCCATGGCTTCAAGCCAGCTCCCTGAATAGCTCCCGATTCTGCCCCTCCGTAATTCCAGCTTCTTAGGCCAATCTGCTTGCTTCTCCAGTCACTGCCAAGGGTTTTTTCCTTCCTCACACAAAGGTTACATGAACGTCTTCCCCAAACTTCTTTCCAAGGACTTAGCTGATTGGTGCAGTCACCATTTAGAGCTGTCTGAAACCAGCCTTGGTTTTGGTCAGGTTTGCTCCCTCCCAGTATTGCCTGCATTTACTTAGACATAACTTCTCTTCCACTGCTTATGCAAGTGGAGGATTGTCAGCCACCACTAGGTTCCTTCCCTCCCAAAATACCCCCCTGCTCCTCTCCACTGGAATCGTAGCTCCAGCCCACTCCTAAAAACATCCCCTGATACTGAGGTGCTGAGACATTCCCTTTGCTCTCCCTACTCTTGCAGTCAGTAGCCTCTTTCATTTCTAATGGGCTACAGTTTAAATCCAAACATAAGGAGCGTCTAGGAGTAAATCTAAGTATCTTTAATGAGAGAGAGAATAGCAGCTAAAGAACAAGTGATGTGAAGACTTTGTAAAGGGCAAGGCCTTGGATGAGTATCAGATATTAATTATGCTGCTTCCTCTTGCCCGTGGTCCATGATAGTATCTTAAACAAACAAACAAACAAACAAACAAACAAACAAAACACTAAAAACCCACATATGTCTAAGCCTGTTTCCTTCCCTTTCTCCTAACTTTTCTCTCTTTTCCAGGGCCTGGATCCTATTTAAGAGCACCTCCTGCTCAACTCTAATCCTCTTTACCACCATTGTGTCCTTTCAGGCTTTTCTTCATCATGCAAGAGCCTCTTGCCATGCTTCCTACCTATCCAATTTGTCTGTGGCCCTGCTTTTCTAGCATTAATCTAAGGCTCTTCCTATCAAAGCATTAAAGAGGAAAGGACTCTAGAGTGTAATGACTAGATTAGACTGGAGAATTAGCTATAAAGGCTTAGCACAATGGGGAACACCCAGCATGTGCTCAAGAAACACATCATTGTTTTGTTATATAGGCTAGGGAATACATTTTGGTGGAATCTGCTTTGGTTCCCCTGAAATCTTGCCAGCTACAGACAACTACATTCTCCACCATTACATTCCTGCCTATCTGTTCTTCCCACCTACCTTCCCCTTCACTTCTCAACCAGAGAATGGGACAATTTATTTAATTTCCAGGACCTGCATATTACAATATGATTTCAGTTCTATCTGGTCTAGTGCCACTGAGTTTTTCTGTTGAGTTGAACTTTCCTCTAGGGATCTGAGAGGCTGAGGAAGTATGGAACACACTCTTGAGTTTCCTCAGCATAAGCAATCAGCTATCTCTGTATAATCACACCTGCAAATCTTTCTCACCTGAAGCAATCTGGACCTTTCACCTAGCATTGAGAGCTCCTGAATTTTGGCCTAGGGGTAGATATGGGAACGAGTCTCATCACAACAGAACAAGAGACATGACAGTTCTGCTCCTATCCAAGGTGATGGCATTGCCTTGGTCTGGAATGTCTCCTGGACTGGAAAATAATGGATAGTTGTGCCACTCTTTTCCTTCCTTGTGGGGACAAAACCCTTGCTTTTATCTATGCTCCCTCTGGGCTGCATTTCAACCTTCCTCTCCCCAAAGGAGGAAATTTGAAGCAAAAGGTGACCTTGCTAGGCCTTGCCAGAAAACTGATGACAGGATGGCAACACATGGCCTCATTTGGTTGTCCCGTCACCTGTCCCCCATCTTTGACCTTCTTCTTGGGCTTACATGTACAGGCAGGTTGGGAGGAGGTAGAACACTCTGGAGAAGCTGCCAGGGAATGCTGGTGTCATAATGGAGTTAAGGTGGTCCTGAGAAAACAGGGCTTAATTGTTAGACCTGTATGGCAGGACAGATCTCCAAAGAAAGCAAGGGATGAGGTTAGTGGGACGTTGGCAAGGATAATACTAGACTGTCATATTTTCTACCAGTAGTGGTAGTAGTAGTAATCATAAAAAAGGATGATGGTAATGATGATTATAGCTACTGCTATTGAAAGTTTGTAATGTACCATTATGCTAAGTGCTTTTCATGCATTATTCCATTCATTTATAATAATAAAAAATTGTAGATGATAGATAAGGAATGAGAAGATTACACAGACAGCTTAGATTTGAAGATCCAGTTAACTGTGGACTCAAAGTCTTCCCCTTCATCTAGCCCTTACTGCCTGTGCCAGGCTCAGGCTTTGCAAACAAACAAACAAACAAAAAAAAAACCATCAAGTTCCAGCCTTTGTAGATTGGCCTCTTAGGGCCCTAAGAGACCATTTACCTGGAATTGGGTTTTCTTTACTGCTTTTTTTCTCTAATAGGCTAACAGTTCAGCTTAGGGGTTGTTTAAGAAAATCCAATAATGGAAGAGAAATGACAAGAATACTCTTAACAACTTTTGCTCCTGGCTCTGCCATGAAACTGTTACAGTGTTCTTGGTAGGTTGAATCCATAGCCACACAGACTTTGCCTCTATATGGATAAAATCAAAGAGTGGGCTGATAATGTACCTCACTTGTAGAATGCTTACCTACCATTCATGAAGCCCTGGCTACAACTCCCAGCACTGCATAAATGGGATATAGCTTTGGCTACAGCTGATTTCAAGGCCAGCATGGGATACATGAGACCCTGCCTAAAACACCAAAACACAAACCAACCAATCAAATAAATAAATGAGCAAGAAGGAGAATAAAATCCAAGAGTGTCAAATACTTGATGAAGGGCCCTTGACCAAGTTCTACACTCCTTCACCCTGCCACGGAAGAAAGCCTGCCAATTTGAAAGTGTTCCACCTCCCCTACTTTCCATTTGAGGTTCAATTTTTGGTGAGTCTGCTGTAGCACTCACCACCCTCTTCAACATCTTATTCTGGAACCCATTTCAGATCTTTATGCCAGGTGGTGGCTCATCACCAAAATGGTTTCCAACCAAGTCTTCTCTCACTAAACATGTGGTAATAACTCTTCCAACAATTCCTTTCCCCTCCTCCAACTTTTACTTTGAAAATGCCATTTACAAAAGAAAAACTCCTGACATAAATGATCCACAGTGGCCGGCTGCTTCCTTGAATGCACAATGACCGCCTTTGGCTTACTTGGCATCTTCTGGCTTCTCTTTATTATGTTTTGTTTCTTACATATTCGGATATTAAAGTAGCCTTCAAGGTCAACTAGATTAACTCCCTCTATTTATGGTGAAGAAATTTAAATTTGGGTAGAGAAAATGACTTGCTCAGGGTCACACAGCCAGATCTGCCTAATTCTGGAACCACTGTTCTTCTGTTTCCCCTTGCCCTATGTGTCAGATATTAACCTGACATTGACAGTGCCTCCCATCTCTAAATGTATACCACTGAGCAATGATTCTATTTCTTAAATGTTTGTAAATATATATATATATATATATATATATATATATATATATATATATATTGCCGTAACAACAAAATGGCCTGGGTAGTAGAGGATCACAGGCATGAGATACAAAATACAAAACCAGGAACTGACCTGCCTATTGTCATATAGCTCATTAGTGATATAATTGAGAAGAGCATCTATGCCATTCAGGATCACTCCCACTCCACCATAACACCTCATTTTCTTCCCCATTTTCCCCCTTTTTGTACTGTCCTAGAATTTTTCAATCTGAGTTTCTTTCTCTCTTCTTTATACATTTTCCTTCCTGATGCTGCATTTTCTTTTCATGAGTCTATAGGATTTTAGAGATAGAATCTCTTTACCTATTCATTAACAGATTAAAAATAAAGCAAATAAAACTAACCAACCAAGCAAACAAACAAAAACAAATGAGCAAAAAAAATATAGACAAAGAAAGAGCAGCTGTTTGCCTAAATTCAGATAGTTAATTCTGTGACACAAACCCAAGTCATCAATTTCAAGACATCCTTCTGCTGCCTCAACATCATTTTTTTCTGCTCCTTCACAATAGAAAAGCCTCCTTTCACTGACAAGAGCTTAGAGCATATGGGCCTAGGTTGATAGGACATCTCTGGGGAAACAGGAAGGAGAGGGGAATGCCTGGAATCAACATACATAGTATATCCTACCATGGGAGGCCCAGTTTGGCCTTGTGGAGAGTGGTGACTATCAACTGTGTTGAAATAAAGGCACAGCCTCTGTGATTCTCAGTTTATGGCGTAGACAGTGGTGTCAAGGCCCAAGCTGGCTGCAAAATGAGATCAGTTCACTGTCCTCTCAATGGAAAAATCTTGTAAAATCAATAGCAGTCATAATGCCAAAAGACATGGAGACCTTTCTTCTGTCCCTGCCCCCCCCCTTTGGGTCATTATTTCTAGCTGATTATGTGAAGAGCTATGGACAGCACAGAAATCTGGCATAAGAAGCTACAAATGCCAAAACACAGCTTTCAGAGTTCTTGCAGCAGTCAAGACCAGCCATGCTAAGTTATCAGTAACTGCTGACAATCCTGATCTAAAACTTTCTTATTCCCCCAGGAAGTGGTTCCTAACTCCAAGGCACTTCCTGAACATTGCATCTGGTTGGGAATAATAGTAATGAGTTGCCCCAAAGCACTAGGAGAGATGCTAAACCTCAGCTTTTACATAGCTTTGTCACATTGGGACTTTCAATCCCTAAGAGAGCCCCAAACCATGTTAGACACCACCACGGTGGTCTTCTTGTGATATGAAATATCACAGTTTCTCAGACTGCAATGAGTCCTTTGTCCAGATACCATAGGTATATTCTACTTTTTCTCTACATATACAGAGGGTGCATGCCTCCATATTATTTTCTGGCAGGTTTCTTCTTTCTGCCCCTTCCCCCAACTGAACAATTCTTGCCATAGAGAGAAACCTGTCTGCCTGGTATATGTACCAATAGATGCAGCCTTTTATATGAGAGTATTATACATGTATTCTAGACTGTATTAATTTGACAAATATGCATTGAGCACCTACTGAATGACAGACATTGATAGCTTCTGTGAACTGTGTTTTGTGCAATTGAATACTAGAGCACCCAATGAGTTCAACACCACTAAACACCCACAAAACTTGATAAATAGCATCTGTTGCTTGAGAGGAAACTCAAGAGATAAGATGTAAAGTGAGTTTTGGAACAGAGGCACCTGTGATGTTCCTTTTATGTAAACTCATGTCCCAAAGAAGCTGTCCTCTGTGGTTGCGAGGTGCAGAAGTTAGGACAACATCAAAGATTTGCTTGGCTAAGGAACAACTGTACTCTCTGCCCTAAGTTCTGGCAGCATGGATCTGTCTGTTGACTTTGAAGGAAACCAAAAGACAAGGATTTGGAAAGAAGTTACCCTATCTTTTCCGATATGTCCTCTGGGCACCTGAGCTTGGCTATGTTAGTGGTCAAAATGCATCCAAGATACTTAAAGTCAATATAAAACTTCTTGATTAAACACCAATCTCCACCTCTCAGATGTATGAATACGATTTTGCAGCTCATCTTCTCCTAGGCAAGGCCTTGGCCCTGTGCCTATTCCCCTAACCCTGCCTTCTGGGTGATCTTGCTCAAGGACACCAAGGGAGTTAGTGGCAGAGGCTGGGAGCACAGCCCAGGCTTTCTGGATCCTGGCCTAGCACTGTTGCCACCAGAGTCCATTGCTGCTCTCTTTCCTCTCTTGCCCTTTATGCTCAGTCTGCACCCCCTGGAGGCACATATCCTACATCCCACAAGCTTTCAGTGGGTGAGATATTTCTGTCCAACATCAGTCAGCATTCCAGCCATATGGGGCATAGGGAGTCTGTCTGGCTGCTATCCTTGAAGTCAAGCCTGGGACAGGATGGAGAAGGACCAGCCACAATGCTGGTCTAAGACCAGCAGATCTGGATCTTTAAGGCAGTTATTTTTATCTGGGGCCCTTGACTTTCCAGAGCTAGGGCCAGGTCCCTGTTGGTACCCTACTCCTAGCCTTGTTGCTGTGACACATGGCTCTACAAGTGCTGAGTGGTATTGTTGGGGCCGGATGCAAACAGCACGCAGCAGTGTCTAGCTGTGAGCCAGTTGGCTAGCTAACATTTCAGGGTCCAAAGAGCTTGTGTGTACTGAACAAGCTGTTTATTGTGGTGTTGGCACTGCCCAGCCCTTCAGACAGCAACAAATGCTTTCAAACTAGGAAAGGAAAGGAAATACCGAGTCAGTGGTAGCCAAAGCAGAGCTAGACTCTCTCCCCTCTTGCCACTTGCTCCCCACAGCTGACATACTGCTAGTGCCAACCACTGGAAGTACTCTTTGGGGTAACTTGAGGAGTCAAACCCTTCAAACTTCATTTGTGAAGACCTAGATGACAAATCAGAGTGCTATGTCAGCCTCCTTCTGACTGTCTGGCACTACAGAAGCTACTGCTAATAGTGGGATGAACATTTTACAGTTGGGTTAGGACAAGAAATCTTGCTTTCATAAAGTTTACCATGCAGAGTAACTGGTACTCCTAGGTTGTATACACATACTCACAACCTTGGGGATACAATAATAAACAATCTGTGATAGAACTAGTAGTCTTTTAGAGGTACTTAACCTTGGCCACATGCTGGGAAATATGTGGCAAGGGATAGTATATTATTAGTACATAGGACAGGATGGAGAGGTAAAACAGAAGCAATCCTAAATGAGGGAAGAAAGGAAGTCAGATTAGAAATGTTGTGGGGAAGTCAGAACTTTTCAGAAGACATTTCATCCCTTACCCAGGAACTAATGTAGTCTGTGTGGCCCAAGGTTTAGTTAATTTGGACAGACATAATCAAGCAGGTGTTGAAATGAATCTTAGGCCCTTGTTTTTTGCATCTTACTCCATCAAGATTGTAGTTGCCAGGGCTGAACAAATGGAATTGCTGAAAGGTCTTCAGAGTGTCCCAGCGAGGGTATCTGGTTTTTCATAAAGTCAGTTCTATGAGTCCATCTGTGTGGGTCAAATAGCATTAATCATCCCAAAAAGTTACAGTAACAGTGAGGAATGGTAATAAAAATCAGCAGCTAACAATCACTGAGTGCTTACTTTGTACTGAATAATGTCCAAAGCACTTCACATGCAATATATACATAAGCACAATCAGATTTCCCCAGTCATGAGGTTAGTATTATAGGTACCATTTTCACACAGTGAAAAAAGCAGAGGCTCAGAGAAGTGAATAACTAACTCAAAGTTAAGAAGAGGCTAAGGATTCAGAGCCTTTTGTGACTAAGCGTAAGAGTAATCTCATTTGTAGAAGCGTCATGGAAGGAGGAAGTAAAGACTGAGAAGGAAGAGTTAACTTGGCCAGGGTAGAAGAACAATGTTAAGTAAAAGACAGGGATGATGAGCAGCGGAATGCCTATGAGATGCTAAAGCTAAGAGCAAACACATTTTTGGTTCATTAGTACTCACTTAAGTAAAATTCAGCTAAAGAGCAAGGAAACCCAACATGGTAACTTTGAGCAATACACCACCGAGTCAGATCCAAGCTTTAAAGTAAATTTCTCCAGTGTTTAGGCCATCAATTGCTTAAGCAGGCAGAATAGGGAAACCACTTGGGATATAAGAGATGACTAACAGGGATCCTGCTCTTGGGGCTGTTTCCAAATTTCTGGGGTGGGTTATTGTTTTTTGTGGGGTTTTTTGGAGCCATTTTCAGGCTCAACTGAGGCAAGAGGTGCAGATTGTATGACCAGACAATAGAATGAGTTCTCTAGGCCTCCCTGAGAATGTGGCTGTTGTCTTCAGCACACAGAGATCAGTACTATCTTTGAACTTAGCAGCCCCAGTGGATTTCATTTTCATGAAGTTGCTTCCACATATGCATCTCAATGTATAACTTTTGATACTGGCCACTTCAGCTGAAAAACCAGAAATCTGAAGAGGGTGCAGTGTGGGGAAAAAGCCATAGGAGGTCTTCTTGATCCTTCTTAGTGTCTGGCAATAATCCTGTAACCCCCAATCAGAGAAGAACATCTTTCTTCTGAGCTCTCTCTCTGTCCAACATTGTTGTCTCTTTTCTGGATCAGAAGTCTAAAGCTCAGAGAAGTCAATCCAAGTAATTAACTAATTAATTAATATGGAAGGTAAAGTTGCTGACGTTGCTGGAAAACACCCTGTTGCTGCCAGCACACATAGTCTGGCTAGGTACCTACCTCCCACTGTGAGTTGATAGGGAGGCACTGGATTGTTTCTTCCCAAGACTAGAGGTGTAGCAAAGAGCTTCTATAGTGCACACCCATTGCTCAATTCCTGCAGACAAGCTTTTGGGCAACACATTCTCTCTCAAGGCAGCCTCTTCTAGACCAGCTGGGGATGTGATCTACTTAGTTACTTAGCATGAAGATTTCTCTCTGGTACAAGGATATCTGTATATGGCCTTTCCCAATGCAAAGTGCAAGGCTGTAGGAGATGGATAGATGGAGATAGGAGAAGAACGAAAAGGAGACCAAGAGGCACACACAGCTGGCAGGAGCCCATCTCCAGCTGTTGGGCAGGCTGTTTCCTTTGATAAAGCACTTGGCAGTACTCCCAGTTCTGTAGTTTCTGGCCTGCGAAAGCATACCCGGAGCACGAGCCTGCCTGTGGGAGGACTTCAGCTTTTCTTTGTTGTCTTTTCTTTCTTCCTTACTTTTTTTAAGTATTAGAAAATGTCCCTCCCCTCCCAAGGAACACCTGTCCAAAGTGAAATTCTACCTATAGTTTATGTTGCCTGGGTCACTAGCATCTTCACAGCAAATTAGTGTGATGGAACCATGTTCAGGGTCTGGGATGAGTATGCAGTGAAGCCTCTGCATATATTTGTTGGCACACGTATTTAAGTGTGTGCATGTGTATATATAATAAGAAAGTGTTTGTAAAGAAGACTGTGTGTATTTGTCTGAGAGGCTGTGCTTATTTGTTGTAGATGATACTACTTTCTGTTTGGCATATTATCACTGTTCTCCCTGCCTAGTTTTTTTTTTTTTTTTTCTGATTTACCAATGCTTTCCTCAAAAGAATTACAATATAGTACAATATAGGGGGAGTCCTAGTGTCACCACATGGTCACACAGAACAAATCCTCCCTCCAACCCTGGCCCTGGCTTTATGAAGGTCTCTCTTCTTTCCTTTACTCATCTCTCCAAAAATGAAAACCCAGGCTGGAAGGCCTAGCTTCATGGTCCCTTGGGAAAAAAACAGTATATAATGTTGCACAGCCCTTGCCCACTCCCATTTATAATCTACTGGCAACACTCTTCCCCAGGCCCATAGTTTGGTTTTCTCAGGGCCATTACATACAAGTTTCCCAGATTCTTGACATGAATCTGACCCCACCCTGGGATCAGCATGGGATCTTCTAGAAAAATCCTAGCTTCTTAGGAATCCTTAAAACAGCTTCTGTTCCCAAATGTGGCTGACCCCACAATGCTATCTGCCTGGCCATCAGGTATTTCAGGTAACCTCACAGGTCAGCGGCAATGATTCTGAGATAAGGGGCTCTACTCTTAACAGCTGATCCCAGCAGAGGTGATATTTTTCTACCAACCCATGCTTCCAGAGTGGCCCTGAACCACTGACCTGGTGGACCTGCTGCCCTACCTTGTCCACCTGCAGCCCAAGCCAGAGTGGCCCTTGGTCCTTAGAAGTGAGATAAATCAGTTAGGAAGAAGCAAACATGACACAAAACAAACCCAGCCTGGGAACTTTGCCCCAGCTTCCAAACTGGAAGTTCTCAAACATCCCTTGCTACCCCCTCCACCAGTGAAATGTTTACCTTATCAAAACAAAGAGGAGTCAGGTGGTGGTGGCTCACGCCTTTAATCCCAGCACTCGGAAGGTAGAAGCAGGCGGATCTCTGTGAGTTCGAGACCAGCCTGGTCTACAAGAGCTAGTTCCAGGACAGGCTCCAAAGCCACAGATAAAGCCTGTCTCGAGAACAAAAAAGAAAGAAAAAGAAAACAAAGAGGGCATATAAATAAACAGGGCAGATGTCAGAGCTAGAAAGCTACCTTGGGGATAATGTATTCCAACCTTTTGCATCTTCCATATGGGGAGACTGAGGCTCACAATGGAAATGAGATTTCTGCTAGTTTTCAGAAAATCTGGAAGATATACTAACTCAAGAACAAGTAGGAATATGAGGACCCATAAGCACAAGACCCATCTATAGAGCTTAAGTGGACAGTGCAAATTAGTGTGAATTGAAGCTAGCCAGAATGGTATTATTGAGCTGGAGTACTCAAGACCCCTTTGTTTGTCAATTGGCATGCTTGGTAACACTGTTTTGTCAGATGAAAAGCACATTTGGGACTCAAAATCACACCTGAATGGTAAAGAACTTCCTTCTTTCATCCTTTCTGGACTAGTCTTAACCCTTAACAGTTTTTGGGGATTCAGACCCAATTTGTGCATTCCACCCCCCCCCCCCACACACACATATACTCTACTTGAAGCCTGTGTGTGTAGCCTGAAATGGAGCATTGAAGAGGAATTAGATAGGCAGGAATACCTACTAGCTTCAGGGTGGTGAGTTGTTGGGAATTTTCTAAACTTTGAGCAAGTTCTGGGGTCAGATTCAGGCAGACAGAAAGGTTCACAATGTTGACTCAAGTGTGCCTAGGCCATCATTATAATCAAACAGGTCTGTGCTGAAGCTATGAGCAGGGGCTGAAGCAGAGGTCACTCCACGCCCTGTCCTCTGTGGTATAACCAAATTTCCACTCTTATAAGCTGCCAATCATTCATTGTGACCAGTGGAAAAATAGTACACATTGCGTTCTGAGGTAAGGTAATCTGGATATTTCCTATAAGATCTGTTAAAATAAAGAACCCATGCCTACTACTCTGAACACTTAAACACATACCATGAAACACATCCTATAGTAGGTTTAGTAGTACACATGCACCAGAACAAAGTCTTCTTTGACCTTACATAAATTATGATCTTCATCAAGACTATAGATAGTAACTGTCACCTAATTTCTCCTGATGCCAGAGACATCATTTTGGTTTGCACAAATTTTGTGTCTGTGGACAATATATCCTTGTTATTGTTCCTGAGGTTTGTCTGTGTATCTCATCTTCTCAACCTAAAACTCCTGACGGGTGGGAAGCAAGCCTTCTTTAGTTTTCTTCCCTCCCCCTCCTCTTACAGCACCCAGTACAGTGGCATGGGTTAGCGAGTGGTCTCAATAGTGATTGTTCAATTCATCAACAACTGGGGAGGCCAGTATAATTTCTGAATTCATCTGCAAGTCTGTCCAGTGATGACAGAAATCTGCAGCTGGGTATATCCCTTGCAGCAAAGAAAGAGCTATTCTTGACACCCCAAGCCATTTCAGTTGACTTAACCAGCTCCTCCCCATCTCATCTTCATGAAATAACAAATAAGCAATTGGGACAAGGGTAGAGTACTTCACACCAGGCAGCCATTAAGCCCAGCATCTGGTGGGCATTCCACTTCCTAGCATCCTCTATTCTGTTGCGTCTATAGCATGAATAGCAAAGTTTTAAGTTGCTTTCTAGAAGTTGTAGCTCCTTTGAATGTACCCATGTGACTACATTGCCTACAAAATGAGTTATAGATAGGGAACCATTCGAAATTAGGTATATGAATGTTTAATAAGATATACTCTCTTTGGAATTTACGTACGAGACTGGTTTTGATGACTCTTCAAATGAAAGCTGAGTATTTAGGAATACTTTTCCTAAAACACTCTTCAAAGGAGAATTGGGTTTTACTTATCACCTGCTTCAGAAGCAGGAGAGTATGATAGATCAAATGGATAGATGTTTCTAGTTTCTAATAGGAAGAAGTCTAAAGACCCATGTTATAACTAAAGACAGATATTTTGTTAACTATCTCTATTAACCAAACCATTAATTAGGGTCATGTTTGCAATACAATTGCCAGCTTCAAACATTTGTTTATTTAAACCCAGGTCACTCTAGTTTATTACAGTTATAGCCACTGGTGAGATAATGTGCTTAGATTTCACAAGTATGTGTGAATTGCCTACTTCAGCCTTTATTTTCATAGAATGAAGGCATGGGGTCAGACTAAAGATAATAAATGATTTTTCTTCTCAATAGAACTAAAAACAAGGTTTTAACTAATTCATCAAAACTCAAGGATTGAATATCTATATTACATTTCTTGACAATGTTAGTCCAACAGTGACCCACAGGATTTCAATTGATCCAAGAACAATCTGCAGACAGACATTTCATTGGCTTGGAGATTGTTTCTCAGTCATTAGTGCTGCCTTTCTTACTGGTAGACTCACCCCCACTTTGTTAGAAGATTGCAGGTAGCCTTCCAGAGAGGTAAAAACAGAAATGTGGGAGAGGGAGAGAGAGACTCCATGATAGGAAATATCTCCCTAAGAAGGAAGAAGCAGAGAAAGGAGGCCTGGGATGCATAACAGAAAAAGGAAGAGGAGCCAAGATAGTTCTCCTCAAAGCAGAAGACTTTAGGATTGTTCAGAAAGACACAACCTCACTGGGCAATGCACACACACATGCACACACATAAAAGGTATATTAATATATCCACATAGGAAGACACACATACCTTCTTCACATATACCTTTGTCACCATGACTCTTGAGTCCCATATTCACAAAGATACTCCGGTGGAGTTACAGAAGTCACACACATAGGAACATCAACCCTACCAAATTGCAAACCTTCCAGGCATCTTTTATCAAACATAGGTACCACATAAATATACCCACAACCTATCTTTCTGTACCTTTTATGCATATGGTATAAACATTCTTTATATACATCTAAATTACTACCACAGCTACTCCTACAAACTCAAGTACACACACACACACACACTCTCTCTTTCTCTCTCTCTCTCACACACTCTCTCTCTCACTCTCTCTCTCTCTCTCTCTCTCTCACACACACACACACACACACACACACACACACACACACACACACACAAACTCTCCTTCCTAACAAAGTCTAAAAGAGTATGTGTTAAATAAATTCTTAGTGCTTTCTTCTTTGATGAGTAAAATTTAAAGCAGTGACTTGATGCTTGGTGAATTGAAGAAGTATCTTTTCTGATAGTTTATTAGCATGATGGAAAAGTCCATCAAGGACATTTGAAATCCCTCACAGAGTTCACTCTCTTGGCCTATAGACAAGACACCAGTGGTAACCTTTAGTGACTGCCAAAAGCTTCTAAGTTTCTCTTGGTCCTGCTATGCAAGCTGACCTTTGCAAGGAATCCTGGGTATTTTGAACTAGGAACATTTAGTATAAAACAAAACAAAAATAAAAAACTTTCCCTGACATTTAAGAACAATATCTAACTGCCTGACTAAACTAGCCTGGCAGGCCTGGCCTATGGCAAGCCAGTGATAAAAGGAAGAAGTGATTTTAAATCTCACTGGTCCTATATGTCACTTGGAGATTGCTCACTTCTCCTCATATAGGCAATCAGGCCTTATTTTGTTCGCTGCCAAGCATAGTCTGTTCTGACCAAAAAAGCCTAAAACTAGGAAAAATGCTTTTGGATTCAAATAGAAGAAAATGAGAGCTAGTTTAGAGGGATCAGTGAGATTATACATCCCAAACAATGTAGTACAACATCTAAGTGGTAGGCACTGTGATTCATGAAGTGTATTCAGCATAGGAAATCAAGCCTCCAGTGACCCCCCCCCACCTCAAGTTCCATCAGCCTGCCTGTTAAAAAGTTCAACTGTGCCTCTGCTGAAAAGCAATCAGATCTGTTATTGACACTGTTTCATTCTGAATAGCACAGAAGACTAAAGGCTTTCTTTACTCAGTTCATTAGTTAGCTAACAAGCATTTTTCAAGCACCTACTGTGCATGGAGCACTGTCCCAGACACTCGGCTGTTGCTGTTGCCGCTCCTGCTATTGAATTTCTGAATACAGACTGTTGCCAGACATCCAATTTTCTGAGTGCTTGCTCTGACAGGGAACAATGACTAATGAACCAAACATCAGGGAGGGCCCTCTGATCTCCAGCACAGAACATGCCCATAAAGGCAGAGCCTAATTTGTTCAGCAAGCAGCTGCCAATTCTTCTGGGATCTTAATTACCTGGAGCAGTTTATATGGGTGAATCCCCTTGGGAGAGAAACCCTGAACCCTGTCTTTCTCACACCCTGTCATACCCCAGGTCCTATAAATGGCTTTAACCCCAGCCAGTGCATATGTGTACATGGCCCAGGCTACAGCAATTTACCAGACAAGTATTCTCAGCACTGTTCACAGTCCTTAATACTCCTACACCATGCACAGACACACATGCACGCTTCAACATATTTGTTTTACCTTCTTTGTGTGACTTCCAGTAAAACTTTTTCTGTCTCTGGGATTCTATTTCCTGTCCTGGAAAAATGAGGGGCTGGATCTTTCCAGTTCTAGGACTTGACTACAGCTCCAGGAGTTTCAAGAAAGTCATGTGAAAGATCAGTTTTTTGGAGCAGAACTGAGACAAGGTAGGATGATGGCTCACTAGCCTTGGAAGCCACCATCATGAAGAATGGGATATATCTCTGCCTCCTTAGATGGGCCAATCCCAACATTCTATAGTGCTTTTGAAATGGTTCCCAAAACAGGGCTGGTGATCTGGAATACTATAGATCGTTCATCCCTTCTATTTCATTTCTCTTCTTTGCCATTCCTTTCATAACCCTTGTTCCAACTCTTGTTCCCTTTATCTAGCCTTTCATCTCACCCTGACTAGTTGCCCTTAGCAAGCTCTTCAGTGAGGTGGATTAAATGGTCTTAAGCCTCCCAGTCTGTAAAAGACAAATAATAGCCCCTACCCTGGCAGCACTCATAACCTTCCAGAGGATCAAATAAGATAAAGTCTGTGAAAGTACTTTGGAAATTTTCAAGTACTATGCAAATATGAGAGATTATTAATGATGGGTGGGGAGACAGTTACATGAAGTGAAAAGCAGAGTGTCAATCTGTTTGTTCTCCTCAACACTATAACTGGGTTTAGAAACTGGCATTTCCAGCAAGCCTGAGACACTAATCACATCTTAGGGAATCATTATTTGACTAGCACTATATCCATTTCACCGTCTGCTAGCAGAGTTCCAAATCAGGGAGAAGGAAAGACATAGGTTAACTTTGACATAAAGAATGGTCTAGATCAGTGATTTTAAAAGCGTGAACCTCTTCTTTCAATTAGTCTCATATGTAAAGCCCTATGTATAAAATAGACAAAAGCAGGGCTACTTGGTTGGAGCAAGTGGGAGGGTTATGTGGCCTCATGGGCTAGACCAACTTGTCCCTGAGATCCCTCCAGTGAATCCCTATATCTCAGGCTCCAAAGGAGTACTCCTGCCAGTTGACAGTGTAGAGCAGGAACCATTGATTAACACATGGTTCTCCCCAGTCATTCAGAAAGAGTATTGGAGGAGTTGGAAGACAGGACACAGGAAAACGAGTGAGAGAATGCTATAGGAAGGCAGAGCTGAGTGGAACATCTTTTGTCTAGTCAGCAGCTTTTTCTAGATCTCAATCATAAATTTTCAATCATTCTGCAATGGCGATACAGCTTTGGAAATCCATTCAAACAGTCTATTAGTAATGTAGACCCCCCAAATGGAGTTTTTAAAAAGCCAGGACCCAGGTGAATAAGAGTTGCATATCTGATTTCTAAGGTAAGTCTGTTGAAGAAGCAGCTTCAAACTTGTGGCACTATCACAAATGAGCAACCCTGCCATGATGCGGAGGAAAACACCAAGACAGTATCTTTAGGTGAGCTCAGTGGGCCATGCAGGCAGATATCAGCAACCAGCCCTAGGAGCTGAGCCAAAGAAGAGTGGTGGAAGCACCAAAGTAATATATTGAATACATCTGCAAACCCAGTGTTATAGGCAAGGGAGTTGAGTCTGATCAGGATGGGGGCCCAGAAACAGGAGACACAGAACACGTTTAGAGACATGGAAAGTGGGGGTGGGGAAACTGAGAACAGCTTCCTGCTAGAATGCTTGCTCTATTTTCCCACCCTCCCCACCCAAACAGGCTCAGCAACAGGGCATATCTGACTGACTAGGCAGAAACCGATCAGATACTGCAGGAACAATTTAGAGTCTCTTAAGAAGCATAGGGGTATGTGTGTCCAAGATGTTCACACAGCCAGAAGATGGGTAGTAGCTGATTCCCCAAGGCAGATGGACGAGTGTCAAAGATTTTGGTAACATCAATAAACCTAGGGAAGGATATAATAATCATTTAAAAATCACCCTAGAGTAAATTATGCTGGCATTCTAGAAACATCCGGTGCTGGCATTTCTACATTATTAAAGCTGTTTGCAAAGGCCCAGCATCTTTCTCTAGGAGATTCTTATTCCACATGTGTCTTCCCCTGATTCCTTTTCCACATGTTGGCCTAGAGCTGCTTCTCAAATTACCCTGAGGTAGCTGCTACAGAGACACATTTGCTGTGCCAGGGTTGAGCAGGAAATGGGTAACCCAGAGCAAAGGATCAGCAGCAAAAACCATTTGAGCTTGAAGGAAACGAGAACATTTGGAATTCCGGTGTGTTTGGGCGGAGGGGAAGAGGTCATTATGTTGACCCAGACAGTCTTTGTCCCTGCTCTTCTAGAAGGACCAGTGGGAACATCTCGGAAAATGAGTTGGATGAGAGAATTGCTTGGCTAGGGGTTACTTCCCCTGCATAAGCTGTGTGAGCACAGATATTGAGAAGGAGGTGGAGAGAGAGGCTCTCTTGAGGAGCCTAAAAGGGAACAGAACTCAAAGAGAAAAGAAGAGCAAATGAGCCAAAAATAGCTTTGTAGCAGACCCTTCTGAAGGACTATAACCCTTACTTTGTAAGTGGTAAGAGCCTCAAACAAAGGTGGGCTTGCCATTTCAAGTAACTGCCTCACACCTGCATTCTCAGATAGTTAAAAAGTCAACTAAAAGAGGTATACCATGAGGAAGAATTGCAATTTCTTGTCTGCATCTCTTGTAAGTGCTTGCCTGGCTGGTGGGAAGAGTGACTAGAGACCTAGGCAGAGTTTTGCAGGCTCAAGTGGGGAGTTTACCAAGTCAAGATTTTCCCAAATACTTCTGCTAGAGCAAACCACTATGGCTATGTAAAAGCATGGCCAGGGATGGCGTCACACACAAATGGAGAGGGTGGCTGCCTGTATAGTTTCATTTGAGAGGCTATAGATTGGACAATCTCAGTTTACCTGCTCCCTGCTGAGCCTGAATCTCTTACTGGACTTCATAGCTTATCTGGCATCATTGTAACATATGAATATTGACAGACAGCAAGATGTAGAAAGCCATGGATAGTTAAGAGGCCAGGGGATCAAAGTTCTATAACATAAGCTATAACCCTATTGTTGACAATTATGAGCAGCTGCTGGTTGTTTGAGGAATCGTTTGCCAGAAGGAAAAAAGCAGAAAGAAGGGATGGTGTTAAATTCAAATCCTACATGATTTGCTGATTTTTGAGAGTGAAAATTATTTCTATATAGCACCAAAGAGGTAAAATCTGCTTTCACACTGAGGAATTCTCCCTCAAATCATGTTCCTTCATCTCTCCCCACATAATACAGGGAACATGTGCTACAGAGAAGAGAGTAGGTCTAGAGTCTTGGTGGCATCTACGTTCCTTACCGAGATTCAAGGCTTGCCAAAGCTCACCTCATACTTCTTGAGAGAAGAAAATGCCAACGGTCATTAGGAAACAAAGAATAAGGAAGAGTTAAACAAATAGCTTAATCTAGATGTCTGGGATTTTTCTAATCTGTCTTAGTAAGTGCTGGGCTAGGTGTGAGCAGAGTGGATGTTTCCCAAGATAGCTGGATACAATTTTTTAGCTGGGACCCCTTTGCATTGGGGAATGTTAGAAGCCATCACGGAGGATAAGAGCACTAAAGATGAGTCCTGCTGCCCAGCTTAGATTCCCATGGACACCACTAGTGCCTAATGAGGTTGCCAAGGGAGCCAGTCTGGCAGGCTCACAGCAGGGGAAGGTGTGTAAAGCAAAGACTTAGTCCCAGGCTCAGCAGAGAGCCCAAAGCAATGATATGCATGGCTGGTGAAAATGCAGAAACCTATTCACAAAGACAGCAAGAATTAAGACTAGATAGAGTCCAACTGAGCGAATGGCTGGTTTCTGTAGGCTGTGGGGACTGTCAGGACCCCATTAGTTGCCATTAGTGCCAGTCATGGTGACATGGCATCAGCTGCAAGCCTGCTGTGGCTGACCCAAGCATCTGTGCCGGTCCCCACATCCTCTAATTGCCACAAAAAAAGCAGTCCAAGGCCTTGCTATCCTTTCTTCACCCATTTCTTGGCCACTGGCAGGGTTCACTTAGCCAGTTCAGTTGCTTTATTCAGTGTGTGCTGAGCAAGAGGGATGAAAGAGGAGAGAGCAGGGAGAACGGATTCAAGGAAGGAAGAGAGAAAGAGTCAGTATGCAACTGATTCCCAATGAATGCATCAACGACTGCTAAAGGTAGCAGTGCTGCCCTGGCCAATTCTTGCACTTCTGGGAGTCATTTCTCAGCTCACACTTCCCTCCCATGACAGAAACATAAATTCCTGGCCAAAGAGGCTGCCGTGCCCCTTCCTGTCTCTGATGTGATTTTCCTTAGATGGCTTACACCACCTTTTGCAGACTCACAGGGGTCAAATGAACAGGCCAGGCATAGGGATATAGCTACTGGACTATGATGAGGATAGTGAAGGAGTCTATTGATTTCCTGAGAACTGCTTGGTTCTATCTCTCCAAGGCAAACTAAGTCCCAGTGGGTAACTCCCTTAGACCTTTCTGGACAAATCCATGGGGTAAATGGCCATATAACACATTCCAAAGACAAACAGAAATTATTTCTGTGTGCCAGAAAGTCAACTTCAAGAGTTTCATGGTAGTCTGTGACACATACCTGCTCTCAGCTTAGTTTCTCCCTACATCCAGATTATTCTCCTAGTTTTTTTCACTCCAAGGATGCAAACTCATTTTCACATCAGCTCAAATAAGTAGAAAGGCACAGCTACTGAAATAGATGCTACCCACAGTGCACTTTTAAAGTTTACTACACATACTTTTCTTCCATGTTAATCCTTTGTCATACATCCTACCTTAGTGATCCTGCCATGGGGAATTCAACCATGCTTCAGTATGGAATCCAAGTGTAAATAGGTAATATTGTTTTTCAAAATCCTTCTTAATTTATACTCTGCTTGGACTGGTATCAAAGCACCCTTAAGTTCCCAGAAACTAGCTAGACAGTATGGAATTGAGCTACATGAGATTTTGGGATTGTTATGGATAATTCACAAAATGAATAAAAACTGGGATAGTTCAGATGTGGCTCTACCAGTACAAAATGGGACAATACGGGTGGGTAGCTAAAGGCTACTACATGATTTAGTATTAAAAGGAAGAGCATCATCAAGGATGATCTGAATGTGAAAGCAGTATATAGACTTTGAGGTCATTTTCCTTCTCTATTCCATGGCCATTAAGCTACCAATAAAATCCTACACAGCTCCAGTTTCTAAAGGGACAGCTAGCAAAAGGGCTTAAGGCAGGTGATTGGGCCTTCCACAGTCCAGTTACTTTTGATCCTTTCCAAACCTGGCATCCTATAAATGCAAGTCATTGATCAAAATGGGAACGGAGTAACTAGCTAAAAGTAAAGGCATTCATGCTATAATCTCTAGCCTTTTTAAAAGGCAGAATGAAATCTCTATTGGAGAATTTGAAAACTACATTAAGGGTAGAGAAATGTGAGCTGTTTCAAATTTGTTTATTTATTTATTGTTTTCTGAGACAGGGTTTACCTATATAATCTCTCTGGCTGTTCTAAAACTTAAAATTTGCTTTGTACACTAGGTTGGCCTCGAACTCAAGAGATATTCACCTGTTTCTACCTTCTGAGTGCTGATATTAAAGGTGTGTACCACCACGGCCTAGCTAACTTTTTTTAATTTAAAAAAATTCATACTATAAATTTGGTCAAGAACCCATGCTTGGGAGCTCATAGGCTCCAGCAGGAGAACTCATTACTATTTTTTGGCTAAATGGACATATCAAACTGCCATCTAAATTAATATTTCTCTACCTATAGATTAGTGCAGCTCTCAGACGTCATCAGTGTTTCTTTGTGCAATGGATTGTAGCAAAAACAGAAAGTAATAACTGGTAAAAGTACAGAAAATAAGATTCAGTGGAGTATTCAGCCATAAATGGGACATGCATATCACACCCCTCTCCAAAGCTTAGGGATCATTGTGGAAGAAGGGGGCAGAAATACTACAAGAGGCAGAGGTCAGAAATAGCTAGACTGAAACAGTATCATTTGGATATGACAGGACCACTGCACTTATGAACTCACAGCAGCTGTGGTTGCCCGCACAAGACTGACACGAGTTCCAGCCAGTTAACATTCTAACATAGAGTGGGATGGGGTACATTACTTCCTACCCCTAACTTAGTAGCTATAGACAATGGATGTCTTCTGGGATAATGAGGATCAGTCTTCTTTAAGTTTGTGGCTCCTGGTAGGTAGACCACACTTCAGTAGATGGCCACACCCCAAGAGTATATTAGTAGCTGCACAAACTGGAGTGGATAGGTTCTTTACTTTTTAAAGGACACAAATATGGGGGGAGGGTAAGAAGGTGAGGTGAATCTGGGAGGAGTTAAAGGGAGGAGACAGGGTGATCATGATGAAAATACATTGCATGAACTTATCAAAGAATTAATTTAAAATATGAAAAATATATTTCACCAATTTTTGAAAGAAAGCTAACAAAGAACATAAGTATAATTTAAACATCAAGTGATATATAAGAGAATTTTAAAGATTCTAGAACTGGTGGTAAGGATTTCATAGCAGGGGTAGTTAACCACTAGAATGTATGACCAAAGAAAATTGTAGTATTTCCTTTCTTGGAGGTGTTTGAAGATCAGTAACTTTACTTGAGCTAGTTCAAAAGACAAGACATGCAGCAAAGACACACAATTCTCCTGCATACAGCCTAGGCATAAAGAAATATATACCAAGCCCACAACTTTCATTGCTTCTGCTCAGGGTTTACCCTCATAATCTGCCAGTAAGAACTCTGGGAGAAAGCAGGATTAAACATCATGTTCTATAAAGCATCATGTTATCGGTCTCAGGTTAATGGAAGGAGGACATGAACTAAATTTATATACACATAGTCCATTACGGAATCCCAGCAGAAGTGAGAAGTCTCTTGCTCAGTTTGATTTAATACACATTCCCCAGAAAATCTTGTTCTAATCTATCCAAAGATCAGTGTAAACCCAGGCAAAATTGCCTCAGTGACAGTTCCTGTCCTCCGTTAGTTTTCAACATTTAAAGAAAGACTAAACTCTCATCTTGCTTCCTGGAGATACCTACCTCAGAGTTGAATGAGCCAATGGACAATGCTGTGAGGAAATCAATGAAATCAATGGAGGCAGGTGGGGACAGTTTCACCAGCTCTTTAACACTTATTAGTTGATGTTTACCAAAATGTGGTCAAGACAGTGTTCACCATGACTGAAAGACCTATCTCTAATCTGGAGTGTTGAATGTAATGGGGCAGAGCAGGACACCAAAGATATAAAAATAGCAGGTTGATCTTATATTTGGAATAAGGTTGTCAGAATGATTTCCAGCCAGGCTCACATGAAAAAAAAAAAAAAGACCTCAGGCCCTACTGTATGGCTCCTGTTTTCCCCTGGGTTTTCTTGCTATGTAGCTGTTAAAGACACAGTGTGGTAGTACCACATCCTTGACTTACTTTTCAAGAAATTTTCTCAAAATCAACTTTAAACAGATTAACCTTTTAAAAATGACTCATCCTTTTTTTTGAAATATTTCTGAAATCAGAGTGCATGTGCTAGTCAATTTACCCCAATACATGTTAAATCAATAAATAGTTATAAAAATAGAAAAAACAAAGTTAGTCCTTATACCACCTAAAATCATCTCGCACACCACCAGCGTGTTTACCACACTTGGAGAAACAGTGCTTTTTGTATCATGCTCACAGATGGTTCCCACAGTTAACAAGCACTGCTTTATTTCTTGCTCCAAATGTAAAGCCGATGGGGCTTTAGACTGCCCCAAATGGCCAGGATGCTATCCTGGGCCTGGCTCCCTCCCTCCTTCCTCTCAGAGCCAGTTATTATTTTTCTTCTTTCAGGTGACAGCCTTGGCCAAAGCTGGAGTTTGCTACAGAACACAGGGCCCTTATTCCTGGTCAAGTGTTCCTTCCCTCGAGCTATTTCCCCTGCTCAGAATGCCACACTAGACTTCACTTAACCAGTACACTCTGTGGAGTGGACTTCCTGTACCTTGGCCTCAGGGGCTGTACAGGCTAGAGTGCCTCAAGCCCACATCAATGACTAGTCTGCCCACCCATGCGCCATATGTGGTGATTATAGAGGTACCATGAAGCACAACATGCCCCTAGTTGTGAACATTGCAGCCAGAAACACCTCTGGCCACTAGCCTGCTACCTGGGTGGTAAAGAAACAAAGGAGGCCCGCAGCAGGGACGCTACTGGAAGGCCAAACTGTTCCGTGATCAAGAAGGATGTATGCTGATTTGATTTGGATTAAACAGATAGGCTGTCTAACAAGAGAAATGGCTTGTGCTCATGCTATTTGTCTAAATCCAAGCAGGGTCTCCACCTCTTATAGATTATTTATTTGTAAGAGATTCTTGTTTGGTTAGAGAGTTAAGGTCCTTCAGTGGTTTACAAGCCTCTTTGTGGTTGTTAAACAATAATCACCCTCCATCCCTCCCCTACCCCCTAATCTAACCTAAAAACTTTTAAGGTCTCTGGATGCTTGTCCTTAAAAGGAAAGAGCTGCTCTATGGGAGGCTGGGGGCTCCAGCCACCTGGTTCCCCTGTGTCTCAGGCCTGCCTAAATGTACCATCCTTGTAGTACATGTAGAAAGCATGTAATTCCTTTGGCAAAGAAAAACAGTCCAATTGAGGACCAAAGCTCTATAAGCATTAAAGACTCATGTAGATTTTTTTTGTTTGTTTGTTTTTGTTTTTCGAGACAAGGGTTCTCTGGATTGTTTTGGAGCCTGTCCTGGAACTAGCTCTGTAGACCAGGCTAGCCTTGAACTCACAGAGATCTGCCTGCCTCTGCCTCCTGAGTGCTGGGACTAAAGGCGTGCACCACTAACGCCTGGCTCGACACATGCAGATTCTTATTTGTGACTTTATTTACAAGTACAATTTCTGCTTAGGGGGAGTGGTAACAAAATATACCTCTCTTTTATTTGTCCCTTGTCTTCCTTTTCCCCTTCTCTCCCTTAAATTCATTTCTCTCCTCCCCTCACTAAAACATTGTCCCTTTCTTTTGCTCTCCTTCCTACAGTTGCCAGAAAGAATTTTACATCTTGCAGCTATTCAAAAACATGTTGCTCTTTGGAAATAAGAAGATCCTTTCCAATCTTATAAACCTACTAAAATCAATCTAAGTGGCCAGAAATCAGCCAAGAAATTATTGAAGAAATGAATTCAGCTGAGACAGGCAGAATTATGGGCAAGTGTAAAGGTGAGGGTGAGGACAAAAAATGTGTGATTAATGGTTCTAAGGATTTGGGCAAGTGTATGTACAAGTTGAGGGAGGCTCCTTTTCTACTCAAGGCTCTCACTGCAGTTTCTCCAGCAGTAGAGATGCTGGTGTACATAAGGATAGCAGACGACAATGTAAATAACTTGCCTTATGAGAAACTTCAAGGTAACATACATGCCATGATGAGCTCTTTGATTGCTAGATAAATGTCTCCTCTTATGCCCTGTAGACACTTGCCAGATAGCCCAGAGAAGCCAGTATTGAAGGAATCTGAATGCAGTACCATGTCCCAAACACTACCACACATGAAGCAGATAAGGTTTTGGCAGCTCATCCACATGTTATGGAGGGGGGAACCATATATATAGAGATCTTAAGATTTTCTAAAGGGTCTGCCTTAAGTCATGCAGCAGTGATTCTAGTGGGAGTTGTGGTTTGCTAGGAGTTCTAGATGTGAAGAGTTATCTGATGTTACCTCCCACTTGTTCAATTGAGAACTCCTCCAAAGCTACATATGAAAACACAAGAAACACAATCTTGGTTCAGTATCTACCTTTTAGGATGGATGGTGCCTCTAGGGGACAATTGGTTGAGGTATTATAAACTATACATCAACAAGACCCCAAACGTCCCATTTCCCATTACTTATAAGTTTGCTTCAAGCTTTGACTTTAAGAAAAAAAAATCAAAAATAATATTCTGTTAAGCCTGTATTTTGGGGGTCATAACCCCCACATTCACATTTTTTTTATTTGTCTTACATGAATCTCTTGTGCCTCTTAAAACATCGTTCTGATATTAAGATGAGCAACAACCAAGTCAACTTTTTCTCCAATCCAACCCTACACAGACAAATATACAGACATATTCTTCCCAAATATCTGAACTGGAAGAGACCCTAGAAAACATCTTATCTCCCCCTCCCCCATTGTATAATGAGGGAAAAGCAGTCCATAGAAAGGCAGGGAGTTACTTACTCAAGCTCAAGCATCAGATTGGTGGCAAAGTCTGGACTCGAACCCAGATCTTCTGGATCCAAATCTGACCCACTCTCTACCACTTCCAGCTGTAACTCCTCCAGGAACTGTGCCTCCTCCCCAGGCTCTGGGTCCTCCCCGAGCTGAGGCTCCTCCATGAGCTGGGGTTCCTCCAGCCTTTCCACCTTCATTTCCCAGCTCTACAGGGAAACTTTAGTTGTCTGGCTAGAGTTGTTTTTTCTCTCTCTCTCTCTCTGTCTGTCTCCTCTTGCTCTTTCTCCTCTCTCTCTCTCTCTCTCTCTCTCTCTCTCTCTCTCTCTCTCTCTCTCTCTCTCTCTCTCTCTCTCTCTCTCTGTAGCTTCCTGGTTAGGGCGGGAGCGATTGGAAACTCTTTAACAGACACCAAAGAAAAAGTGCCCAAGGAGCCTCATGGCCAGCCGAGGCTGGCTTTGCTGTGGAGGCAGTTAGATGCTCCCTGCCCTGAGTCCTGAGTGCCTTTGGGGGCTCTTGTGCTCTGAGGGAAGACTGAAGCTCCTGAGGCAAGTGCTGCCCTCAGGATCTTCTGTGCAGGCTGGGCCAGCTTCCTAAACTAACTCCCAGACTAAAGGGGAGGGCCGGATCCTCCCGGGGAACCCAGACAGAGGCTCTGCCAGCCAGCCCCTGTGGTTGGAACTTTCAAAAAGACCAATGTTTCAGCAACTGATTTCTTTTCCAACCCGAACAGCAAGGTTTTCTGTCCCTTTTGCATGACTGTGGCTGTGGCATGCAGCCCCAGCCTGGACAGAAGTAGGATTCTAGGGCTGGGGCTCCCTAACACCCAAACCACTGGTCAATTCCATTAAATAAAATCAAACTTTAAAAACACGTTTTTGGCATTCAGTGGGCCTAAAGCTGGTCTTCTGGCATGGAAATGTTGTGTACCTACTGGGACGGTATGTGCACAGCCATCTAGAAATGAAAAGTTGAAAAATCATTGGATCATAGAATCAGGAGACATGATCTCTGTATCCAGCTGCTCACTAATTGGCTGTTCAGTTTGAAGCGGGCACCCACCCCACTTGGGGCCTCAGTTTTCTCCTTGGTAGTGGGAGGGGTCAGACCAGATTATTGAGAGTGTATCTACAGTTATGTTCTGTTCAAGGTAGAGAAGATAGTATCAGCCAATCTTGGGAAGGAAGTTCAAGTCTCAAAGATGCTATCCCCAGTTCCACAGTGCTCTGAACTCCTTCATATATTGGCTAGTAATGGCAGGAAGGCACCCCTCTGCTTATGTATGTTTCAATTTCTGATATAAATGTCAAAGCCATGGCACACTCACTCCCAACCCCACACCACCAGCAGCAGGAGGGAAACCAGAAGTATTCTTATTCCTTTATTATACCTAAATGTGAATGAAGGCAGAGAGAGCTAGCCTTGATACAGACAAGGCTTGCCAGACAGGATTTCATTTGTGGTTCTTTCTGGGCAGAAGAAGGTTTGTGATTGACAGCAGATTGGGAGGAGTCAGGCAGAGAAGGATTTAGGGAGAAAGGGAGTCAAGGACAGCCACAAAAGATGTGCTTAATGCTAATGAAAGGATACTGGGATACTAGTGCTTTCTAGGAGTCTCCTCTCTCTTAATTTTCCTAATCACAGTGCCACTTATTTCTAAGTGATGACACCAAGGTTTACTACAAAAACTGACAAGCTCTCATCACTATGTTAGGTGATTGTGTCCATTGAATGGGAAGTCCCTATGTCTCACAAACACACAATGCCTGATGACCTCTCAGCCACTACAAAGTCCATCAGTTTCTCAAAGGACCAGAACCAACCAGTTTCCCGAGAAAGAGATAAAACAGCAAAACAGGGTACTATTTCTCTGGGACCTTAGATTCCCAAGGACTAAGCTACTTGCTTTTCAGCACTGGACCTAACCTGCTACCCAAACAAGGTAGCAAAGCTTCTCACATTTAAAGAGTAAAGTTTCTGGTGTGTGTGTAGCAGGAAGTTTGAAGTGCAATTTCCTTTTATTTTACTTCTTTTGAAAGTGTCTCATGTAATCCAAGCTGGCCTTGAATCTGCTAAAGATAAGCATGACCTTGAACTCCTGATCTTCAGGCCTCCACTTCCCAAGTACTGGGATTATAGGCATGTATAGCCTTTTAGTATAAGTTTCATCATGTTAGTCCTTTATTCACTTCATTGACCTCCACCCTGTTCATCTGGCAGGTAATAAAATCTTCAAAATCTTCAAGACACAGATTTTTCTCAGCTGACTGGCCATTATGACATAGAGAATTATTGTGAGCTTGACAATGAGAAAATCTCCTTGAGGTGAATTCCTCTTATTGACAAAGCTTCAGTGAGCTGCAGGAGAGTCAAAATCCACTTTTGAGGACATTAACAGTGAGTAGGTTCATTTAAAAAAAAAAAAATTTGCTACTGATTTTGAGCAAGACACACTCACAGTGAGTCACAGGCAATTCCTAAGGTCCTAAGAAGGGATTTTCTTTTGCAGATTCTCTAGCCCCAAGTGAAGCCTCTTGTGCTTTGCTCTCCAGGTTCCTGCCCCTTTTCTGTGATCAAGTGAAACAATATCTTTGTATAACTATTATTTGATATCTAAACATACTACTGAAATTTAAGTTTCCTGGGACAGGAAAACTGGCATGATTTGTTCTGTCCTCTGCATCTAAACTTTGTTATATGAATGAGGAAGAAGTCCTTCTTCCCATAAACACCTGGAATAGGCAATCTTGTTTCACTGTCTCCAGAATAGAGTGAATGTCCAAATCATTAAGTGTAGGGGATGGGAGTGCCCCATTGATAGCTAAGAGACAAGAAAGCTGGAGGATGCTGGAAGGGGCCTTAATAGTTCCTTAGTTCTTTTCCACACACTTAGTCATATAAGAACATATGCTAGCTGTAATGACTTGCCTCTAGTGGAAATTTAATTGATACTCTTTCAAAGATTTATTTTTTACTATTTTTAATTATGTATGTGTATGTGAGTGCAGGGGCCTGTGGAGCCCAGAAGTGTCATATCCCCCTGAAACTGGAGACATGGGACATTGTAAACTACCCAACATGAGTGCTGGGAATTGGGTCCTCTATAAGAGCAGTACATGCTTTAAATAGCCAGACCATCACTCCTGCACCACAACAGCATTCTTATTATAAAATTGCCACACATTTTCATCGTGTATCATGTGCTTTCCTTTTCTTACTAAATTCTTGTTCCTTACCTCTTTGCTTTCTCCAACTGTTTGTCCCCTCCTGGAAAAGCCTTTATTAAACCAGCTCTCTCATTCTTTTACCCAACTATCCATTGACAGCAACACATCTGTTCCAAAGGTTAAAGTTATGAATAATACTCTTTGGCAATTTTGTCTAGTTTCTCTGGATGCTTATAGTCAGGAAGTTCCTTCTGCTATCTAATCTCAGTTATCTGTGATATAGTATAGGCCTGTTTTCTCTTGTTCTGTCCTTAGTGTGGTTGGGAAACAGCTAGTCATCCTATCTGAGCTGTGACTTTTCTTCTATTTGAAAACCAACTTCTGTTTCTTGATTACCCTCCACTTTCTCACACTTAAACCCCTCTTAAATCAATAATCTTAGTTCCTTAGTTTTGACAAACAGGTACCTCCAGGCCAAGGTTTACCTCTTGTTGGCTCTGAAAGATCTATTTCCCAATCCTGACCCTTCACAATCCAATTTCCCTTGAATCCCATTGAGCTTTCAGCTGTCACCTCCTTTCCATTGTGATGAGGTCACTTCTATCGTAGTAAAGCTACATGAGGCCCTTGGATCTATTTCTGTGCCCTCCTCAGTGGTATAGTTCTCCTACCTGGGGCCCTAGAAAGGAGTGAAACCTGAATGGCTGTGCCCAGTTGCCTCTGTACAATAAGAATCATTCATAGTTCAGAAGAAGGATCTCAAATGAGAAAAAACAAGCAAAAAGAGCCCTTCTCTCTGTTGTTTTTTGTTTGTTTTGTTGATGTTGCTGTTATTCGGTAAATAATATACAAAACCAAATTTTCCTCTCCACAGGTTATACCCACTTTATCACTGGTCCCAGGATAGCCTTAACACATTTCCATACTGTCAGGGGTTATTTTTAGCAAAGGATGACATTAAATGCTAGTTGCCTCATGGACTTCAACCTTATCTCTTCCACTTGTCAATGTTCTTCTTCCTGCTTTGGACCTGCTGGCTACTCATGGCCTAGACATATTTCTAGGTGTGTGGTATTACTTTAAGAGTTCCTAGAAAGCCTTTTTGTCTGGACATGTCTTTCTTTGGCCTATGTCTAATAATTAGAATTTCAATGATAAAAATTCATTTCTTTAGCACAGTTACCATTCCTTACAAAGTCTCTTTGTTATACTCTTCCCTCTTGGTAGTTTGGAATTTATATATTCATTGCCATCACAATCTGGTTTCTGCCTGACTTTCTCAGATAAGATCATGCATGCCTTTTGTGCATTTCCCATTGTACCCTCAGTGTATGACATTGAACCTAGAACATGAAAGACATGCAATGAACATTTCTTGTTGACTGAATCAGTTTATGAACTTAAATGTGAATTTTTCAGACCACTTGTAAGAAGGGATTATGGGCCCAGGTGTCCAGGACATTGACTAGGGTAGAGAGCACTATACAATAAAGATGGAATACTGACATTAAACAATACCTGAATACCTTGCTTGCTCAGTTGCCCTGAGGCTGCTTCTTTTGCTATTCTAGTTTCCTCTCCGTTTCTGCCAACTTGAGGCTTCCCACCTTTCTTAAACCTACCTAAAGGCCTTCTTTTAGAGAGCATCTAAGAAAGAGTTTTCAGCTGTGTAAACAAGCCTAAAATGACACCATAGACAGACACCAGTCTCTTTCCCAGAAAGACATGAGGAAATTTTCTCTTTCTCTGTCTGTTTCTGTCTGTCTCTCTCTCTCTGTCTCTCTGTCTCTCTGTCTCTCTGTCTCTCTCTCTCTCTCTCTCTCTCACACACACACACACACACACACACACACACACACACACACACACACGGCAGCACCTTGAGACTACTCTGCTTCTATTACCTACTTCTAAAGGATCCTTGGAGATCCTTTATGAGATCCAGATATGAAGCTGTACCCCAGGCTTTTCTGGGGCTTACACTTTACTGTATACCTAAGCTCAACCTTCTTGGGTCCAGTGGTCATAAGACAGAGGTATTTTCCTGCTCCCATCCTCTAGCTGCCTCCCTATATGAAGGGATATTCCAAGGTCCTGAACGGAGGGCATCAGGGTCTAGCTTGTTCTGAGTCAAAATGGAACAGTGAAAGAAAGTGCTAAAGTAAGCCATTCTCTCTTGCTCCTGAAGCTTGGTAACTCTGGGTTCCAGTCCAGGAAGAATAAAAAATGTTCCCACTCCAGGCCAGCCCCTTCCTACCAGGATCCCTGCAGGGCTGGCAAGCTTCTCCTCTCCTCTCCCAACCAGAAAGTCTTGCAGCCAGCCAGCCACTAAAACACCTGCCAAAGCCAACCCATTCGTTAAGGCTCTGCTGGAAGCTGCCGCCATAAAGAGACTCTCCCTTCCTAGTTTGCTTTGGCACAACCCAAGCTCCACTAAGCTTAAGACATTTTTTTTCTCAAGGAGCATAGCCTCAACTCAGCCTTCAGAGGCCCAAAGCCTGCAACACTTCCTTACCCCCAGTCCTTGGTGGCAGCTGCTCTACTCCCCAGGGCCACACCTTCAACTCTTCAGACACTGACCTTGGCCTCTGACAACCCTGTGTCCTTTCCAGTGCCTTTCAGGAAAACTAGGCATTCAATAAATCCCCAATCAGAGTTCAATAGGTGGCAGGCCTTTGGTAAAAAAAAAAATGATGGATTAATTAATTGAAGTATTTGGTGGCTCAGTACAATGCCGAATGAGATGCTGCCATTATTCATTTATCTGTGTACCTGAGCAGGCAGATTAAGTACTGAACAGTTCTTATGCTTCCTTTTTTTTCTTTTTAATTCCTTTCCTTTCCCCCTACAACTACAAACCAGGGAGGGAGGAGTGACAAATTAAGTGCAAAAATCGTGGTAGGGGTTTACAATTTTCCTTGATTCTGGCTGTGATGTGTCTTCAAAACTTGGAATGCCCAGCTCTCTTGAGTCCTGAGATAATGGTCATGGGCTTGTCCAAGAATTCATGAGTACAATCTCTGGATGAAGATGAGGCCTGCTAGTAATTTCCAAGTCAGTTTTTTTTTTTTTTTTGTTTGTTTGTTTTGTTTTGTTTTACTCTTCTCTCTCTGTTTCTTGGACTGGAGAGCAGTCAGTCTCCTCAGCTAACCTCAGTCAGCAAGCCACTTACCTGGTGGCAACATAGTGGAACAGGCTGGGGCAAACACAAGGGAGGAAAAGAGGAGGAGTTACTGACTTAGTCACAAACTTTGATCCAACAGAATATTAGACTGATAGGGCTACAGACAATGTCAAAATCTAGCAACACTAACTTTACTAGGGCTCTCAGTTCGACCAAGCTGGTAATGTAATTTTTCTGAGCAGACAAAGAGAAAAACACCAAACAAACCTAAAAATCATTGTGAATTTAGGGAGGCTTGGGAACTAGGAGACCTCAAGGGAAATGGACTGGAGATTGGCATGTGAAGGGCTTTTCTTTAAATGGTTCCTCTAGCTTCAGCTACACCTTTCTGCCTAATGTCTATCAACCCAGAAAAGTTCCTGATCTAACAATCAGATGAAAAAGAAAGAGGGGCTTCCTGAGACCTGTTCAGAATTGCCTTCACAGACAATTCCTTTTAGTAATAGTGAATTATTAGGAAAAAGTAGCAGTGCCTCTGCAAAATGACTTCATTCAAACCAAATCCATTCCAGCTTGCCTGTCTGTTTACATCTACTTCTAAGGTGGGACTAAAGTAACTCACACCTTGAAGTCTGAAGGCATTTACCTCTGAGCCAGCTGTCTGCCTCACATAGGGAATAACAAGCTTTTCCTTGCGAAGTATGAGTGAGCTCCATTTAAACCTGAAGCAGGCTTCTGAGTGCCTGGCCTTGGGGGAAGCCCACCACTGAGCAAGCAGAAGCTTGATGTCTCAGTAACCTGGCACTGTTACATAAGGCACTGCATGAGATATGAGTCAGGGCCCTGAGGCTGGCAAAGGCCCAGCCTAGTTTGGAAAGTGTGGCTAAACAGAAGTATAGGAGAGGTGCTAAGGGGGCTAAGCTAGAATGCAGCCACTGGATCCACTTCTCTCCTCTTACTTCTCACTTTCTTTTCCTCAGGGGTAGTTTGAGCCAATTTCTGGCATGCACAGCTCAGAGAAGTGGGAATCCCTACCAGACCCCTACACTGTAAGCAGCTGCTCTTCATCTCCTCTGAAGACAAAAGAAAGTAGGTTGAATACTCAAAGCTATTTTGTGAGTAAATTCTTCCTTTGAGGAAGGTCACTATGATGCTTTCATAGGCAGGGGGCTGGTTTCAAGCTTGATCTATCTAAGAAGCGTTACTCCTAAGAAAGGAAGGCAATAGCATGCTTTGGTCATCACTGACTGAACCTGCTTGCAGTCCTTTTCTTCTCTTGGACTAGTCAGCACATTGGGAAGTTTCTCATTTAGTTTCTTGTATTGGTTAGGACCTTACACCTCTTAACAGCATTTCCAAAAGTTCAATAGCTACTTTGGGGAAGATTCCTAGCCAGAAGGTACAAGTGAACTTACCTTGCTTGCTGATATAATCATCTCCTTCCTAGAACAGCATTTGGAAGAGCTTGGGTTTTGCTCCTAGTTTATTCCTACTCCAACTCAATTAAGCTGGACTTCAGCATGAGAGGCAGTAACTTCCAGAAGTCATTTTCCCCAGGCTGACCCTTCACTGGATGGAGGTTGCTAAAAGTTGGGTTTTGCCTTCAGTCCTTCATAGGGCTCCCATTAACCTAGGCAATTCCATGGGTGGCTTTGTCTGCCAAAGCTCTGGCACAAAATGAAGCCCTAACCCTTGCCCGAATATTGCAGGCATTGGGGCAGTACAGTATGTCCTGAGTCATCATTATTCTCTACATCTAAAAAGGAAATTTCATTTTTCTAACCCTTGTGATCATGGAATGCTCTCCCTTGAGTACAACAAGCACACAAAGTGCCCCTCCAAATGAGCCCAAGCTTTGGCCTCTTTCAGCACACTGGTTTCTCAAGGGCTCAAAAGACTATTGCATGACACCAACCAATTTGTTATGTAAACTCAGCCAGCCATGGCAGATTACAGCTTTGCAGTTATCTTGAGGGATGCCTTACATAAGAGGAGAAAGTTCAGGTAGGAGCAGAATCACGATGAGCAAACACAGTGCAATGGCTACCATCATGTACAGACATAGTCGGCCTCATCCCTCTTAAGAAATTCACAGTTCGGGGCTAGTATTTGGTTGTGCTCCATCATTAAGGGGGCCCAGAGACTCTGGAAACCTTGGCCAGACACATCCATCTCCATTTATCTAGACGTCTTGGCCTTCAGGAATAAGTCTGGAAAGACGCCAACACTACCTGGAATTGAGAGTCTACCAGTTTATCTGGAAGTACAAATATAAGCAAGGGTGTTAACTTCACTCAGGGAGGGAAAATAAGGTCACCCTGGAAAGAGTTATTTTCTAAGGTATGGGCTCACATAGGTCCTCTCTGGGCTAAGCTGACAAGAAGATAAAATTAATGCCCCATTCTGACCCTTTTTAAGAGCTAAACCTTCCAAGCAAACTTCTTGTGCTCTCTTGTTTCTCAGTGCTCCACAACAGAGACCCACCCACCCTGGCCTTTCATAAATCCTGCACCCTCTCTTTACTTCTATTCTCTAAACTTGTTTTTTCCATGTCCCATTCACATTGAATTCTACTTCCTATGAGCTGACACCCTGTCCTTAGAGATGAGAAACAATTCCACATAAAGAAATAAATGACAAGTAATGGCTGTGAATAATTGGCCAATATTATTGATGAAAAATAGGTAACAATGCCATCCCAGGTATATAACCCCAAATAATTGCAAATAGCTACTGGAACATATACTTGTATAGTGTTAATAGCAGAATTCTTCATAACAGCCAAACAAAGTAAAAACAACTCATGTGGCTGTTGACAGACAAAAGCATAAACAAAATGTGTTATGGCAATAAAATGGTATATTATTCAGACATGAAAAGTGAAGTAGTGTTACATGTTACAACATGAATAAATCTTGAATATATCACGAGGATGAAAGAAGCCAAACACAAAGGATCATATATTGCCCAATTCCACTCATATGGAATAACAATAATAGGCAAATCTATAGAAACAGAAAGTACAAGGTTACCAGGGATGGGGGAGAGGACATGTTACCACTTAGTGAGTACAGTGGTTAAAATGGCAAAATGTAAACTGCAAATATTGGGTCACTAAACACATAAAAAATATAATGTGTATGCACACAATATATACCATACAGGGATACTCATGTAATACTGGGTGGTGGTAGCAGGGCATTGAGCTTACTCATCAGCATATGGACTGGCTTCCATGTACTAGCCTGCCAGCACATGCAATTCACATCTGTGCTTTGGCAAAACGACAATTTCTTATATGGTAAGGTTCTCATGAGGTATCCAAACCCTTAATGTTAAGTTGGCAAATGCATTTGTATTTTTAATGGAGGCTGTCCCTTAATCCAAGAGTGCCTATTTTGTGTCAGACTACTAGACACTCAAGAAATAGTTATTTTAAATTACTTTGGGCCAAGGAAGGACTTTTGAAGCGTGATACCAAAAGCAAAAATCACAAAGGCAAAGAAGGACAGGCTTAACCACATAGAAACTCAAAACCTCTCTATGACAAAGAATCCTGTCCTTGAAATCAAATGGTAAATTAGTTGACAAAGGGTTGCAATCTCTAGTTCAGGGTTTCTCACGGTGTGGTCTACATACCACTGATGCTATAGGAAGAGTTTCAGATAGTACAAAGAGTGGAATCTTGAATAGTATGAAAAATTTCTTGAAAAAAAAAACTGATCTCTAAATCTAACTCTTCCCCTATGCTAATATATAACAGCTCAACAGAGAATATTAAATGAATTAGCATACACAAAACTATCAGAAATATCTGATATTATTTTCTGAGATTTGCTTTATGAGAACTGGTTGTTAGCAAGTAAGTTTACAGGTAAAATTCTAGGAATGTTGAAGCTGATGGGAATTAATATTCAGAGTTTTTGAAATGACACTGAGCAGGTATGCTTTGGGGGCCAAAAGCAGCAAACGGTTGATCTAGCTGGGTGTGGTGGCTCATACCTGTAATCCAAGCACTTGAGAATCAGAGTCAGAAGGATTGTACTGAGTTCAAGACAAACCTGGACTATGCTGAGTTCCAGGCCAGGCAAGATTAGTGTGAGTTCCAAGACACCTTGGGCTGTAGAGTGAGAGATTCTATCTCAAAAACAAATCTTGGAAATAAATTTGAGGTTATAAAAAGAGAAATCATAAAACAGAATATTTCCAATTACCATGTCAATTAAATTCATTCAAAATTTTCATTTAAGGCTATTTTGTTTGTTTGACATACTGCATTTAAACTGGAAAATTCAGCTGTCTAGTGTATTTTATTTTCCTCCTAAACTTTTTAGTATTCAAAAGCATAGTTAAATGATAAAGGGAAATCTAATAATAGTGTGACCAAACCATCACAATTTCCCTGAGACTGTTCAAGGTTGATCATCAGAGTCCTGTGTCCCATGGAAGATTAAGATAGTTGGCCATTTTGATAATTTGGAATAACATTTTTGTTACGAGTAATGTTTTCCCTGCTGCTGGTCCCACCGCCATGCCTGCCCCAAATATCACACGGAGACACTGTATTAGATATAATGCTGTTGGCCAGGTACTAATTTCCTATCGGCTAGCTCTGTCTTAATTATTAACCCGTTTCTATTAATCTAAGTATTTCCCCATGGTCTCATCTACCAGAGAGTGTCTGGTGTTCTTCTCTCCAGTCTCTACATGCAGACTCCTCCTACTTCTCTCAAGTCTCTACATGCTGACTCCTCTTACTACTTCCTATTTTTTCCTTGTCTCCTAGTCCCTCCTGTCTTCCTTTCCTATTGGCCAACAGTGCTTTATTCATTAACCAGTATGAGAAACAGATTTACAGAATGACATCTCCCATCACATTTTTCTTTGCTTCATAGAAAAAAAAAATAGTGTTCTAGACATTCAGCAGACTCCAGAATCAATGATTTCAGTTTGGAGTTTTGGCATGGTTCTTCATTGTGAGACATAGGGCAACTTACTTAAAAATTTCAAGCATCACTTCCCTTCTTTTAAAAGTCAAAGTAGGTGCTAATAATACCAGTTTTGTTGGATTGGTATAGATACTAAATGAGATTATATACAGATGCTATGCTATTTGGTATGCATTATAAATGAACAATATTTGTTAACTACTAATTCTTTATAGTTATTAATTACACTACACAAGATTTAAGGGATGGTGTTTAAAATATATTTCTTCTCCCTACTAATCTAGAGGTACCACTTATATATCAAAGGCTGCATACTCATTCTCACTGATTCCTGAAGTACAAACACTCAGTCAGAACTTCTACTATAGTCAGGTGGTGGTGGTGCACACCTTTAATCCCAGCACTTGGGAGGCAGAGGCAGGTGGATCTCTGTGAGTTTGAGGCCAGCCTGGCCTACACAGCGAGTACCAGGACAGACTCCAAAGCCACAGAGGATACTGATACTGCCTCAAAAAAACCAAAAATCAAAACCAAAACAAAACAAAAAAAGAACTTCTACTATAATATTAGTTACTAAATGTGAATAAAACTGAAGAAAAATCCACATTTAAACACTAATAAGGGTTTTCTAGCACATGATTAGTTGTAGGGCTGTATAGATGGTTCCTTGGTGCTCTTGTAGAGGAATAGACTGTGGTTCCTAGCACCCACATCAGGTAGTGCACAACCACCTGTAACTTCAGATGTAGGGCTTCCGATACTTTCTTTTGGCTTCCATGGGTACCTTCACATTTGCGTGCGCGGGCACACACACACACACAACATGCATACACATACACACACACACACACACACACACACACACCATCAATTAATTTTTTTAACAAGTTAAAGTTTGAAATCTTTACCTCAGAGCACACCAACAATTAAGTAGTTATCCATAACATAATCACTAGAACAAAACAAAACAAAACACCTCTATTGAGTACTGCCTGCATAAGTAGAAGCCAAGGAGAAACCGAGCAAGCAAAACACAGCCCTACCCTCAGATTGCTTATACTCTTTCTTCCAAGAAAATCGAGGCCGCTGGGCATTGATGGGCACACCTTTAGTCCCAGCACTTGGGAAGCAGAGGCAGGCGGATCTCTGTGATTTCGAGGCCAGCCTGGTCTACAAAGCTAGTTCCAGGACAGGTTCCAAAACAATACAGAGAAATCCTGTCTTGAAAAACCAAACCAAAAGAAAAAAAAAAGAAAGAAAGAAAAAAGAAGACAAAAACAGAAAGAAAGAAAAAGAAAACCAAGGCCTAAACTGTGAAGTGGGACAGATCAAAACCAACGAAACAGATATAAATCAAGAATGTGCCATGGTGTCTTCACAAGAATGTTGAAGGCCTTGAACTAGCAGAATAGGCTAAATGATAATGGGTGGAGATTGGCTTCTCTGGTAGGAAATGTGGCCTTGAAAATGCTAATGGAAAACACACTCAGACATGGACCTGACATGTCTTCTTGTGGATTGCAACAGGAGTAACAATTATGGCTGGATTATACAGGTAGAAACCCAGGGAATCAAATGAATCAAGAAAGGATATGTTTATATAGCAGGCTGTCCAGCCAAGACATTGGAGAAACCCATAACCAGCAATATAGCTCTTCTAGTTTGCAAAGAACATGTCATTCTGTGCAAAGCCGCAACTCAATCTGGGATCTCCAATACCAGTCATTAAGGAAAGAGAGTAATTTATCCTGCTAAAATTATTAGGTTCTTACCAAAGGATTCTGTCAATCACTACCAAACTTCAAAAAAGCCCGGTAGACTTCTCTGACATAGCAGCATATGACACTGACGGAGTTCCTCTGGTCCCAGAAGGCATTATGGTCAGATGCATATCCCCCTAGTTTGTTCTTTCCCCTTATTCAATTCCTTTAATAATATCCATATTCAGTGGTATTTCCAGGTTTTACCAAGAACCAAGTATCAAAAACTGTTGTTAGTGAAGTAGATGACAAAGGAGGTCTTTCAAGAAACCCAAGCAATCAGGACACTACAGAGTTGTGACACAAAGTGAACTCTGCAATCTCAGCCTCACACTTCACTCACCCAGGTCAGACCCTCCCTAAGGCCTAGAAACAGAAATAACCTCACTTCACCAAAGACCTAGAGGAGCCCTTGCTTTCCCAGTTGAAGCAAATGCAAGTGCTCTCTTCAGGTTTCCTCCCCCACACCCTCACCTTTGCCACTCTCTAACTGAGCTACGCCAACAAGCAGAACACCATGACCATTACGAGTCAGTTAAGCATTGTGCTCTACAGGGTTTCAGTGTCTGTGACTGAATACACTTGTAGCATATCATCAGAAATGAAGATCCCCCCCCCCCGAAACCTATTCTCTCTATAGCTTGGCTTTATTTTAGACCACGGCATAATTTGATGCCTAATGTGAAATAAGCGAGAAAATTACTCAATGGCAATGAAAATGCCTCAGAAAAACAACTTGACATAACAACATCAAGCCTTCCTTGTCTCCATCAGGAACCACTGGGGCTGATTGTGACAAAGGAGGTAAACACATTCTTAGTGATTAATAGGAGTACCTCCTGCATTTCTTAATAGCTAGATGCCCTATTTGAGTTCCACTGCCATGCAAGTAATGCATGAGTGTTCAGCATTTCTTTGGGCATTTCATCACTTTGGGCACACCACACCGTCTGCCCAAAGATAGAAAGTTCCACAGAGAGCAGGGAGGTCAGATAACTTGCTCAGGCTCATACAAAAAGGTAGAAGCATAACCCAAGTCTCCTATAGCAGAAAATGTCGCTCTTACATAACCTGTGTCATTGAGCAAGGATATAATCTACCCCAGTGTGCACACATATATACATAATGTCTCTTCGAACACAAAAATCTATAGAAGGGTTTCCTTAAGTTCCTGCCTCTAAATTATCTGAGATTTAAGTTAATACCGGAATATCTAGTTGTTGGAGATCGCAGATGCTGTGGGCATTACCATTGTGTTTATCTCCTCCCTTCTCTCGTTCTTTCCAGAAAATCTGACACATCTCAGACAGTTCTACATGGATGTGGCTTCATCCACTCTCCTTCCATACAGAGGTCTCAAAGCACTTAAAGTGATAATCCTAAACCATTTTTTTCCTGGGTTTGCTTTTCACCTGCACTCAGAATGGAAGGCTATAATTTACAGAGCAGGCCAGTCCTCCCCATCCCAAGTTTCAAAAATTCTTACAGGTTTCTACTTTTCCCATCCCTCACCCTTGATTTTGACCCCCATTAGAAGCCCAATTTATCGGTGACATTTTGCTTGTCCTCATTGTCAATGCTACACAGTAATTTAAGAGTCCTCCCAATTTCAGTTCCACTGAGTAGGGTGAAACTCCAATTCCAAGAGAACCCCAGAGCACAATTGTCTGAAGGACTAAGGACTATAGAAATTCCAAGAGGGGGCACCTACAACTACTTCCAGCCCATACAGAGTCACCTCATCTTCTGAGCCCTAGTTTGCAAGCCTTTCCAGGCACCATTCAAAATACACTTGCACCTGCTAGAATCCCCTACGCTCTGCGGGGCGGGGGACGGGGGACTCTAGCTAGCCTAAAGGGTTCAGTTAATGGCAGCCTAGGAACCCAACGCTCCCCTCACCCACCCAGTGACCCTCGGGGACTTCCTGGTTTGCCCCCTTGTCAGAGGTGAAGATCCAGCAGAGAGGCTGGTGGCAGCAGGGCCATGTTCCCACCCGCTCTGGCCAGCTACCCACCTGTGGAAGAAGAGCAGGATGGAGAGCATGGTCTGGTCGATGTTGCGGTTGCAGATGCCCTCGTTGATCAGGTAGCAGGGGTCCCGCAGCACGGGCTCCAGGGAATCCTGCCGCATTATGTTGTTGAGCTTGTCAGTGTTGAGGTTCTCGAAGATCAGCTTCTCCTGCAGCTGCTTAAAGTTGCTCACGGTGGGGCTGCTCGGGTTGTCCCCGCCGCTGCCTCTCTGGAGATTGCTCCGGTTGGCCAGATCCAGACAGCAGTTGCAGCAGTCGAGACCGACAGGTGAGCGGCAGTCGGTCTTGCTCTTGGACTGGGCCATCTCCTCAGGCTTGGAGGCTGCCTGATCAGCGGAGTCAGGGGTGGCTGGCAGGTGCGCACCCGCCGAGCTGGCCTTTTGGGACTCCAGGGTGCCTGGAAATGACAAGCTGAGAGAAGAGTTGGAAATTAGCGCCGAAAGTGGGGGGAAAAAAAGCCGGACGCCTTCAGTTCGGGGCCCCCTTCTGGCTGTAGCGCTCGGGGTGCGAATAGAAACAGCTGGACAAACAGCTCCCAGCGGATCCCTCGGGCTCACTTCCTCCTCCTCCTCCCCGTGGTCTGGAAGGCAGGGCCGCTCCCCCCTCTCTCTCCCCCCCCACCCCACTCCACCCCACCCACAGCCCGCGCCGCCACCTCTCCCCTCCTTCCCCGGAGGTTCCACGCGCGGCCCCCAGCGCGGTCCTAAGTTTCCCAAGTGTGAGCATGGCTGCGGGCGGACCTGCAGGCGGCAGGAAGGGCGGGCAGAAAGGGCGAGAGCCGTGTGGCGCGCCCTCCCCGCCTCTCTCCTGGGGCTGGCGGGGCTGCGCTGACTGAGCGAGCGGTGGCAGGAGCCCAGAGCGAGTGAGCGAGAGGAGCCCAGGAGTCCACACCGGGCTGTGACAGCATGCAAATGAGCCCCGGGGGGGCGGGCTGGCGGGCGGAGGACGCGCCACCGCCACCGCCGCCGCCGCCGCCTCCGCCGCCGCTGCTCCCGGGCTGGGGCTCAGAGCCGCCCCCTCCCCCGCGCGCCCGCGCGGTCCCCCCCAGCGCCCGCGCGGTCGCTCACACCTTGGCCCGCGCTCCTGTGGAAGCCCGGCCGTTCGCTTCAACGTCCAGACCTCCAGGAGCGCGCGCGCGCCGCTCTCCCCGGCCGGGGGGTGGGGGGGTGGGGGTGAGCGGGCGAGCGAGGCGCCCTGGCCGCACAGGTCTCCGGCTCGGTGGGAGGGCAAAGGGTGCCTGTCCCGCCGCTGCTGAGGGAGACAGAGAGCCCTGTGACAGCCCCGGGCCCGACGCGCTCCGGGCCCTGACCTGACCGGGCCTTTGAACCGCCCAGCAAGCGCAGCCCGGCTTTTGGGAGAACTTAAGAGCCCCCGGGGCCTCGACGAGCCAGCGAGTCGAGAAAGTGCCAGAAAACACCAGGAGTCCCTAAGAAATGCCCGACTCGAAACTCCCAGAAACACGCCCCAGACTCCATGAGCCCGTTTCTCCTCACTTGTCACCCCGGCTTGCGCTCCGTCCCGACGCCCCATTCGACGCCATCTCCCTCGGCTTCCGTGGTCCCGGCGGTTGCGGGCTTGACTGCCACCCCCCGGCTCCGTCGCCTCCCAACTCGCCCGTTTCTGCTCCCGCTCTTTCCGCTATGTCTGTCACATTTAACGTCTCGTCTTTCCCCAAGTTTCCTGACTGGTTCCTTCTACTTTCTGTCTGTTTCCGCCTTTCCCCTCTCGCGTTTTTCTTGTCGCCCGTCTTGTCTTACTTCTGGCCGCCCCCTCTTCTTTTTCTCTTGGACCCCCTCCCCTCTTATCCCCTTCATTTTACCCCCCCCCTCCGTCTCACGTCGGCACTCCCTCTTTCTCCTCACTCATCTTTTCTGGGGTATTTTTTCCTTCAAAACTTGTCCTCCCGCTCTTCAGACGCCCCTTACCTGCTGCTTCAGGTGCTCTGTCTCCTTCGCTCCTTCCAGAGACTTCTGCTCAGCCACCCGCCGGCAGAGCCAGAAAAGGAGTGATGAGTCCGGTAATGGCGGCGGAGGGATCTGGGAGAATAAACCTCCAGCGGAGGTATAGCAAAAGGGCACATATAGGGGTCAGTCTGGTGCCCCGGGGCTGTCCACATGAGCTCCAGGGGAGCGCTAGGTGATCAAGTAGGGCGCCTTTTCGGCTGTCTGCGAACTTAGAATATGTTGAACGGGAAAGACTGAGCAAGTATCGATTCTTGGAAAATATAAATAAGCATCCGCAATATTCACTTTTTCCATAAAACTCAAATTTCTCTTAGGTCCTACTCATTTACAACACTCCCCCCCCCCCCGCCCCCTTCGTTCGCTTCATTCATGAACCCAGGGCATTTGAAATAGAGCAGTATATACTGCCATCTTCTGCCCAAAACCTGAACTATTTTCTGTCAGTGCCTAAGATTCAGCACTACAGGTGCCTCCTGGTGGAAGAATCCATTGGGACTTCAAGTCAAGAGCCGCTGTATTTCAACAAAAGTGAAGTTCCAGTTGCCTGAACCCTGGTATATTTGGCTTAAATACATTTGAGATTTCCTAGCCTAACGCGGTGGAGCACACCTTAGATACAAGCCACTCGCAAAGCAGAAGCATGAGGCTTGCTACTTGCGGGCCTGCCTGAACTAAATAGTGAGACTGTCAAAAAAATAAAAATAAAAATAAAAAAAATATTAAATACCAACCAGAAAAAACCCAGAAAACAAAAAGCAAAAAATAAAAAAATGAACAAACAGAAAACCAAACTAATAAAAACACACACACACACACACACACACACACACACACAACTAAATAACAGCAGCAACAACAAAACCCAAATCAATCCCACATAAAACCAACCCACAAGCCAGACCTGTAATTAATTAGGAGCGTGCTGCAGCCAGCTAATCCCCATTTCCCAGTCCTTTTGGCTATTACATAGGACCCAAAATGTAAATAATGGGGAAGGCAGTACTATGTGCTCTAGTGACTAGAAAGATCGTATTATATTTCTGCAGGGTGAAGGAGGCCATGGTGGCTGTAACATAAAGTAGTATGCCTGAGTGTATCATCCCTGCATTCTCACAGACTAAGAAATGTCTATAATTTTCCCTTAAAAGCCCATCACATCATTTTCCTGCATTTCCTTCTTCTTTCTTCTCCTTTTTTAAATTTTCTTGGATAAAGGCCAGAGGAGGTAGAATATAAAATTTCATTGGCATTGTGTAGACTCATAGCCTACTGAATTGTTTTTTTTTAATTACAGTGTTTATTATTTTCCTTCTTGTTTATAATGATTTTATGTTAAATGTTATAATAAAATATATTAGTTCCATAAATGTTTATTTGCGTTTTGGGAACAGCTAGGCCTTTTGCTTCTATGTTTGCCTGAACCCTCTTATCTTTGTGTATAACCTTGGGATGAGGCCCTAGTGGAAGGATTTCCTTCTTGGCATTTGGCACTGTTAAACTCAAGATTTTTGTCCCCTTGACATTTCCCTGTTGTAGTCCTTGTTCTCAAGAATTATTGTTAATAATTCAGCACAGCTTTGCCCATCATATCAAGGCTGATCAAGAGCAAATATAATTGAGATACCAAAAAAATCTCGATAGTGCAGAGATAGAGTTCAGAGAGTCGGCATTTGTGTGCACATAAGTCCAGCTTGTGTTGACAGACTGCATACCTCTGTGAGGGAAGGCTGACTGGACGGGGCCCCCTTGGCTGTCCTCCGTGAAGCCTTGCTTTACTGACATACAGTTGGGTGCAGAGATTTCAAACAAACTTTGTTGAATAAACTCAGAAAGCTGGAGTCTGAGGTACTAGATACAAAGTTGGTGGTTTTGGATGGGGAAAAAAGAGAGTAGAAGAAACACTTCTTGGATGGAGTCATTCAACAGCCATTTACTGTGCACTTGTCCTGTGCCAGCTACAGCATTAATGAAAATCCAAAGGTAAATAAGATCACTCCAAAGCTCCCCAAATGAATTCCTGGTCTAGCTGGAAAACCAGATGTACAGACAAACAAAATACTACAAGTCAAGCTGAGTCTGGTGGCACTGGCTTGAAACCCCAGTCTTTTGGGATGCAAAGGCAGGAGGGTCACAAGTTCAAGGCCAGCTTGGACAACTTAGTGAACCTCTCTCTCTCTCTCTCTCTCTCTCTCTCTCTCTCTCTCTCTCTCTCTCTCTCATGTGCACAAGCATGTGTGTTAAGGGTTGAGGCTGTAGCTCCGTGGTGAAATATTTGTGTGACATGCATAAGACATTAGATTCAATCCAGCACACACACACACACACACACACACACACAAACCCAAAAACACTACAAGTGGTGATTTTTGGACAGGCAGCAACATATCCTGAGAAGGTGGGGGAAGGGCTTACCTTGGGGTTGAAGGGCAATCCACACATGTTCCTTGGTTGAATTATAGTAAAATACATTCTAGTGAATCCACCATGAACTGAAAACATCATAAATTTTAAAAATGGAATTGCTACACTTAGTCCACTGAGCACCATAGCTTAGCAAACACAGTACTCCATATGACCCTCCTTGTGACTTACTAGGAGCTGTCCATCATTCAAATCTTAAATTTGAAGGAGCATTTCTACTGAATACACATTGATTTTTGCACCATCCTAAAACACAGAATTTGTAAGTAGAATCATTGAAAATCAGGTACTAGCGGGAGAAAGGTCTGTGGGTGAGAATAGTGGGTATGTTTGGATCCTGTGTGAATTGCAAAAGAGTTCTGTGTTTTTAGAGAATAAAATGGAAAAGATGGAAGTTGAGAGTTGGAAAGGGACTCAGAGCTCATGTCTTAGGGGATCCAATGTAAAGCATTAAAGAAAATTTTGCACTGAGCCTAGTGTGGTGACTTACACCTATAATCCCAATGCTCAAAGTTATTTTGAGCTACATAAAATACCGTGGTTCAAAATCAGTCAACCATAAATCTTTCCATGTCACAGATTGCCTTGCTTTAGATAATTATTAAGAAAAGAGATAAATATCATTTACTGAGTCCTTACTATGTGATACAAACACACATATCACACACACATACATATACACACACACATGCACACACACACACACTTGTCACAATAATCCTGTGAAATAGGTATGATTTCAGTGATGATGTGACCTTGGATAAGTTAAAGAAGCTATTCGGTTATACAAGGAATATATGATGGAGTCAGGGGTTGAACTTAAAATTTCCTAGCTTCAGAGCTCGTGTTCTTACCCATTAAGTGACTTTTTAAATGAAGGCTTATCAAATATTTACAAAGTGTAACATCTGTTTTAAGAAGTCTGTGCATTCACAGAAGCATATGTGCATCCAATGATTTGCTGACCAATGTATTGAAAGATTTTTATTTACACTGTGGAGTACCATGAAGGAAATTGATGACCCTGGTATAATATTGTAATAGCTGAATTTCTGAAGGGCCATCATGATCCAGGCTTTACATTAAGTGCTTTGTATGCCATCATACGAATTAATCATGCTACCATTATTTTCATTTAATATATCAGGAAACTGAGCTACAGAGGAAAAATATAGCACACTTGGATTATAAGTAACTTTCCTTTAAACAAGTATAGTCTAGTTAGGCTCAAATCAATAAACTCAAGGGAGCTGTAGGAAAGTTCATTTCATATCATCAATACTCAATTTTGTTAGCTTCTCCTCACAGTGGGAATCAGATTCATTAAAACCCACACACTTTTGTATCACAGATTTGTAAAAGCTGGTAATGGTGTAAAATCTAGATCAGGGTGTTCATAACCTTTTTTTTCCTGTTTTGTACCACACATCCTTATGACAGTAAAAGGATGCTTATGAACTTCTTCTCAAAATAGTGTTCTTAGATAACACAAAATTAAATAGTTACAAAGGAAATCAATTGTACTGAAGTCAAGATTTCAAAATACACAAGATAGAAAATTATGTAAGTGCTTGTTAGTACAGTAAAAGCAAGATTCTAGATGCAGCTTTGATAACTGTGATAACTTCAGTATAATGGCTGTGAATACATTTCAAGATACCCAAAATAACAGTAATGTGATATAGAACTGTTAACTATTTCTTGGGCAGGAGAAATGCCTCAGTCAGTAATTTGTCTGCTGCCTGAGGACCTGAGTTCAGATCTCCAGCACCCATATAAAAATAAAATAGATTTTGTGGGTGGACTGAGGACAGGTGGGGTTGGGAACAGAAGGGATCAAGTGGGGGTGGGGGGAGTAAATACTGGGAGAAACAACTGGAATGGGGGGGGGGAGGGCGTTTCAGTGGCGAGATGGAAACCTAGTGCAGAGGAAACTCCACAGAATCTAATCCTAGCAAGGGGGTGGGGTGGGATACAGAGCCTGAATAGGCCACCTTCTGTAATCAGGCAAGGCCTCAAGTGGAGGGATTGGGACATCAACCCAGCCACAAAACATTCAACCTACAGTTTGTCCTGTCTGCAGAGTGTTCATCAAAGAGATCAGAGAGACTTCACCAGCAAGTGATGGAAGCAAATTCAGAGTCCCACAGCCAAACATTAGTCAGAGCTAGGGGAGTCCTGTGGAGTAGGGGAAGGAAAAATTAGAGGAACCAGAGGGGTTAGGGACACCATAAGAACATGGCCCTCCTGGGGACTCAGAGAGATCAGGGAGCCTGTAGGGGGTCATATATGTTATGGGTGAATAGCTTTATGTTCTTGTAGGATTCCTAACAGTGGGGGTTAGTGGCTGACAATTTTTTGTTTTTGTATTTGAGACAGGGTTTCTCTGTATAGCTTTGGAGTCTGTCCTGGAACTCTCTCTGTAGAGCAGGCTGGCCTTGAACTCACAGAAACCCATCTGTCTGCCTCCCAAGTGCTGAGATTAAAGGCATGTGCCACCACTGCCTGGTCAGTATGTACTTGATTTTTCAAAATTTATTTTTCTTATTTTACATATCAATCCCAGTTCCCTCTACCCCTCCCTCCTTCCCACCCTCTCATGCCCCCCACCCCCATACCCCCCACTCCACAGGGAGGGTGATACCTTCCAGGAGGGTCAACAAACTCTGTCAGGTCATTTGGAATAGGGACTAGGCCCTCCCTCCTGTCTCTAGGTTAAGGGAGTGTCCCTCCATGGGGAATGTGCTCCTAAAGTCTTTGTGTGCACCAGGGATACATCCTGGTTCCAGTATCAGAAGTCCCTTAGACTGCCCAGGCCTATCAGAGACATGTGGATCTCTGTGAGTTCAAAGCCAGCCTGGGCTGCATAGTGAAATTCTGTCTCAAAAAATTAAAAACCACATAATATTTTTATATAACTCTCCATTTGTATTCCAGGTTTCACAATTAATTCATTCATTTTCACTATAATATATAAAGAGCCCAGCATTGACCTTGATAATCTAGGCTTTAGCTGTGCATTTAATTATTGTATATTTGTCTTTCCTTAGCCCAGTAGACTTCCTCAGTCCTCCTTTGTCTCAGATAATGTTTGTCATTTAAAACAATGCCTATTTTCTTATTTTTCTTAGTTTACATATCAATCCCAGTCCCCTCTCCTTCCCTCCCTTCCTGTCTCCCACTCTCTCATGCTCCCCCGATCACCCTCCCATCCCATACCACCCCCCACTCCACATGTAGGGTGATGCCTTCCGGGGGGGGGTCATCTAAGTCTGTCAAGTCATTTGGAGTAGAGTCAAGGTCCTCCCTCTCCTGCCTCTAGGTTAAGGGAGTGTCCCTCCTTGGGGAATGTGCTCCCAAAGTCCTTTCCTGCACCAGGGATTCATCCTGGTTCCACTGTCTGAGGTCCCTTAGACTGCTCAGTCCTTCTAACTGAGACCCATGTCCAGGGGGTCTGAGTCAGTTCCATGCTGGATTCCCAGCTATCAGTCTGGGGGCCCATTAGCTCCTCCTTGTTCAGGTAAGCTGTCTCTATGTGTTTCTGTAGCCTGGTTTTGTCCTCCCTCTGTGCATCTGGATTCCAGTTCGGCTCAGTGTTTAGTTGTGGGTGTCTGCCTCTGTTTCCATCAGCTACATCGCTTATTATCCAGTGTTTGGTTGACATCCTTGGGAGACCTGCTCTTTTCTGTGGGGAAACAGAGGGAAGGTGGATCAGGGAGAGAGGGGAAGTGAGGGGGAGAGACTGAGAGGAGAGAAGTGTTGGTGGATATTCCATCACACTGTGAACCCCGAGTTTGCATTTAAATACTGTTAGTAACTGGTTGACAGTAATCAAAGAGCATCAGAGGGCATCTAGAAGAGATAAAGAGACACACTGGAAGTGACAGGGAAGGGTTTTCAGTGGCTTTTTCAATTTTAGCGGAGTGGAAAGACAAGCTTTTGAGAAATGGCAGCAGGAGAGAAGGTTAGTCAGGTGCTACTCAACCGCTCTGAGCCAGCAGGGTTCACCCCAGCCTTTGAGTCTTATTCCTAAGTAGAACAATAGAGATTTCATTAAAGCTACCTTTAGCTTCAGTGGCAGAGCCTGTCAGTGCTTCCAGGGGTAAAAAATAATTCCCCCACCAGGCCTGAGTGGCCAGGCCCCTGCCAGAGAAGCAGGCCGGTAACTTCAGAGTCGCAATTGTTGACTGTAATAGCAGTAGATTAAGGCATAGCCACTGTGCTGACGATAAAACGGGGGGGGGGGGGGACTGCAGTTGGGATGCAATATATGAAGAAAGAATTAAAAAACAATAAAAAACAGGCATGGTAGCACCCATGTTAAAAAAAAAATAACAAATAAGCAGGCATGGTCCCACAAGAGTATAATCCTAGGCAGGTGACTGAAGTCTGGAAGCAAGCACCCAGGCGTGTGTGAGGGACACTCAGGGTGGATCCCCAGAGCTTCTGGTCAGCCATTCTTAGGCACGTGTTCAGTGAGGGAACCCTGTTTGCAGAGCTAAGGGAGTAAGTGGTCTTGACAACAACTTATGGCCTGCACACACACACACACACACACACACACAGAGAGAGAGAGAGAGAGAAAGAGAGAGAGAGAAAGAGAGAGAGAGAGAGAGAGAGAGAGAGAGAGAGAGAGAAGAGAGTCATACACATACACACAAAGACTACACACACATGGATGTACACAACCAAAACTGTTATTGATTCCTATTGATGAAAAACCATAGACATTGGTAGTACTATGACTTGCTCTTTACCTTTATAGTTGAAAAAAACATGAATTTAAGCTGGAGACTGATGAAAATGAAGATTTAATATGTTTTTCATCTAAGTACATTTACTCTGAAGATTTCTACAAATCCCTGTTCTAGACATTGTCTACATAAATAATTAAAGGTACACCATACATGCATGTGTTAAGAGGAAAGTACCTGCATAGAGAAATGAGACAGTAGCAGGATGCTGGAGAGATTGATCAGGGTTTAAGAGCGCTGACTGCTTTTCCATAAGGCAGAGGTTTGATTCCCAATACCCACAAGGGTGCAAGCAACCTTCTGTAATCCCAGTCCCAGGGGATCTCACGCCCTCTTCTGGCCTCAGAGGACACTGCACACATGTGGTCACCAACATAAATGCAGGTGAGATAATACATTGTAAACATGTAGGAAATTGCCAAAAATTAATTTTTAAAAGAGAGTGAACATAAGGAGCTGCTTTTTTTCTAACTTTTATTGATTCTCGGTGGATTTCGCATCATGTATCCTGATTCCACTCATCTCCCCATCCCCTTGCATCTGTCCTCTGCCCTTGCAACCTCCCCCAAATCAAAACCAAATTTGAAAGGAAAAAACCAACCAACCAACCAACAGAAACACTAAAAAAACAAAAAAGAAGAATCTAGTGGAAGCTGTAGTGTGGCCCTGTCAAGTCACACAGATTCCCTCGAGTCCCTTCATTTTTACTTGCAAGTGTTCATTGCCACAAGTCATGGTCTGGCTCCAGACCTCTGCTTTCTGCTAAACCCTTGAGACTGGGTTCTCACTGGAGCTCCTCTTGGATGCCCTATGTCATGGAGATCCTGCGGCTTTGGATCTGCTCCAGCAGATGAGGTGGATGTTGGGGTGAAGGAACTCATAACCCTGGTTGAGGGCCTGGGTGGTAGCTGGGTTGCTCAATCTGCCGGCTTGTCCCTACCTGGGTGAGCTCTTTAGCACTGCTTTGGTTAGCTTGCCCAATGCCAGCTACAGCAAGGAGCAGGGCCAGTTCCCCTGCTCTAGAGCCCTGGCCCCCCACACTCATACTGCTAGCGCCAGCTGTTCTGTTTGTCCCAGCTGAAGTGGAAGGCCCTCTCTCCTGCTTGCTGTAGGAGGAAGGTGGAGGGTGGGAGGGGCGGGGTCGGTTCTCCTGCTCTCATGACCTCAGGGCTGGTTCACCTGTGCCCTGACAACAGGTGTGCTGCCCAGGCAGGGTGCAGGGCCTGCTCTCCTGCTCTTATGACCCTAGAGTCAGCTCTCTCACCTGGCGCAGGTGGTAATGAAGGGTGAAGGGGGAGAGCATCTTTCTCTCACCCATGCCACCACATGGCAGACAAGGGGGGGTTGGAGTCAGCTCCCCTGCTCTCACTCCCATCAGGGCCAGCCCACCTCTAGTGAAGTGCACGCCTGTGGCGAGGGATGGGGCCATCTTTCCTGAGTAAAGGGGGCCAACTCTCACCTGAAGGGCTGGGCCAGCTCTCCTGCAGTATCCAGCGAGGGGCAGGCTCATACACCCCAGAGCCAGTGTGGGGAGTGGCCTGGCTCAGCACAGCATGGTTCCAATGGGCTAACACAGGCCAAGGACATTATCACAAACCCCATCACAGACATGGCCTTCAGCATCAGCCCAGGCCCTGATGTCATCAGGGCTCTGGTGGCAGCACAGGCTACCCAGATCAGTATGTCCTGGACAGCAACATGGTCTTCAGACACCCTCATGTTCACAGATTATGGTCTAGACCCTGTATATCCATTTGCCCTTTGGTGGTAACATAGACCCTGGCTTCAGTAGGACCATGGACCCAGACATGGTCCTTGGCAGGGGCCCAGGTCAGGAGGCCACTCAAACTGGCATTCACCCCGTGGCAACATGGCCCTCAGATACCAACATGGCCCCTGGGTGGTGGCCAAGACTACAGGCCTCTGCATGGCCTTTGGTGGTGACCGAAGCCACAGGTATCAACACAGGCCCCCTTAGCTGCTTTAGGGTCTTGGACCATGACTGGACATCACCTTAGACTCGGGTGGCTAGCAGGTCATTCATCTCAGCTCATTCCTCTTCAGATCTGCCTCTCTTCCAGGCCAAGAACTCTGCTGCCTCACCCTCTCTCTTCTCTTCCCACCCTATGCTCACTATAATAATGCCAGTCTGCTGGTACCAGGGACTTTGGTTGGGTCACAGGTGACACTTGGTTGAGTCCTACCAACCCCAGCCTCAAGGCATGACACATAACAATCGTTTTACTTCTCTTGAGAGCTTGGGCCTAGAAATCTTGGGCAGGACTTGGTATGATGGTGCTGGACTGCCTGGGCTGGGACTCTGGGTTGATTGTGTCCTACCCTCCAACACTAAGACGTCTGGAGGAAACCATTGTTGTCCTCTGCTGGCTCAGGCCTGGAAAGGGCCAAGCTAAGAAGTTGCTTTTAAAGGGATAGAGGGGTTGGGGAGTTAGGAAAGCACTGTTTACACAAGCCTGACTATAGAAGTTCAGATCCCCAGAACCCACAAAAGCCTAACACAGAACTGCATGCCTCTGCCATTCCTGTGCCCTATAAGAAGATGAGAGGCTGTGCCAGTGAGAGGTTTTATTTATTTACTTTGTCAGCTTGACACAACCTAGAGTCATCTGAGAGGGGGGAATTCAACTGATAAAATGCCTCTATAAGGAAAGTTTGACACCCAGAGTCAGGTAAAAGGCAAATAGCAGACTTCTTCATTCAGCAATGGGGAGAGCCTTATATACCCTCCTCCCAACACCCAGACTGCGTTCCCATCTGATGACATTGCATGTTCACCCCTCATTGGCTAGACATGATCAGGACCTCTGACAGCACACTTTGCTAGTCCCTCAGGCAGGCTCCAGGTTGGCTTATCTCTTGGGCTTGTAGGTCTTATCTTCCTACATGTAGGTAGTCCTAGGATGTTCTTAGCTACAGGGTAGGTAGTCCTTAGGATATTTTGTTGCTGTGAATGAACACTGTGACCAAGTAAAGTTATAAAAGGAAGTGTCTAACTTGGACCTAAGCTGCTTACAATTTCAGAGTGTTAGGATCTATGACCACCAGGCAGGGACTACAGCATCAGGCAGGCAGGCGTGGTAGTGGAGCAGAAGCTGAGAGCTTACATCTGATCCACACCCACAAGGCAGAGAGGGGGGGGGGAGAGAGAGAGAGAGAGAGAGCGCTAACTAGGAGTGGTAAGGGCTTTTGAAAGCTCCAAGTCCACCCCAGGGACACCTCCAATCAGGCCACATGCCCTAATACTTCCCAAACAGTTTTACCAGTTGGGGACCAAGCATTTAAATATGCGAGCCTACAGGGGCCAGTCGCATTTAAAGCATCATGGGTGTAAGAAAGCAGACAGAGCAAGGCAGTAAGCAGCACTCCTCTGCCTCCTGTTTCAGTTCCTGCCTCCAGATTCTTGCACTGAGTCCCTGCTGACTTCATTTCACAATAGACTGTTACCTAGAAGTGCTAGATAACCTTTTCCCTCCTCAGCTGTGGTGTTTTAAAATCACATCAACAAGAACCCTAAAGAAGTTACTAGAGAAGCCCCAGGAACCAGCCAGCTAGCCTGGCACATGCCTCGATGAACCACATGACCCTGATAAGGTGGGTTCTCAGTAGTGAGTGACACTTGAAGTTGACCCACACACAAACATGTGACTTTCACACATCTCTTTCCTTTCTCTTCCCCCATCTCTTTCTCCTCTTTCTCTCTCTCTCTCTCTCTCTCTCTCTCTCTCTCTCTCTCTCTCTCACACACACACACACACATTCTCAGATAGCAAAACAACACAGGAGAAATAAATAAGAATGGTAAAATTCAATATATTCAAAATATTTGCATTATTATTGTAGATATATGTGTATGAAACATGTCACCAATTTCTGATATGCATTTATTGATATTGTGTATGTGGGGGGTGACATTTTCATAGGGTCATGCATAGGTGAGAAGGAACTGTATGAAAAGTATGTAAATGTGCATGTGTAGTAGAATTCTTGTTTTCTACTGAAGGCTGCTTTCCCTTTCCTCATTGAGTGAAACAAATGGCTGCCATTGTGATAATTTAAAGTACAAAATAGCAACAGTAGTCAGAGTGTGATATTGGTATCAAGTCCTTGTCCTTAAGAATTTCTATTTTTATACTCCCCATTCTTCTTCTTCCCTTCCTTTTTGTCTTCTCAGGACAGCAGACTTCAGAGAAATCACAACATCTCAGAGAGGTCAGCTCCCTTATAGCCAGCAAGTGGGATCTTCTTTAAATACTCCTTTATTTTCCTCTAATGTTGGTTTTTCAACTTTCAACCACAGGTTTGTGCCGCTCAGAATTCACATATATTTTTGTTGCTTAAGTTAACATAGATCATCTGTGGAAGGGTTCCAACTAAAGTGCTTACCTCTAGAGGGGATATTGGGCGTCAGGGGAAAGGAATGAAAGGAAGGAGATTTCCCCGTTTTCTCATTTGCCAGAGTTATCGTGGTTTGCCTGTATAAAATAAATGCTTTATTGTAATGGCAATACAAGATGATTCTAGGAAACTGATGGCGTGGGATGGTATGATGAATTCTCACAGCTCACCCACGACTTTGCCATCCAAGAGCAAGTTTTCTCTCAGCTTTCCCTTTCTACATGTGATTTTTTCACGACACAAACTTAATAGCATTGCCTCCCACCCCGGGGCAGCTTTTGTTGACATCCGGGTGTCTCTGCTCTCAGCTCTCTTTCTCCAGGCATTGTGAAGAAGCAAATCCTTTGATGACAAAGCCCCCTTACTGAGGCTGCACAAGTAAGTCAGTACACTCGGGGTCACCCCTGATCTTTAGCTCTAATACCTGAGGCTTCTGCCTTTTATTAAGTAGGATGGGTACCTGGGAGTGTGCGCATCCTTTTCATGATGAAGACTGCAGAGACACAAGTGCAGGGCATCAGAGTCAGCCCCTTGAAGAAAGCAGCCCACACACTTGGACGCTTAGGATGTCTATGTCCCCTGTGGGTTCAGAGCTTGTAATTATGAGTCTACAGGATAGGAATCAGTAAACTTTTGTGTGTGTGTGTATTTTTCCCTTTTCATAGTTGCTTTTATTTATTTTCCTATGCTTTATTTTGCTACAGTTGACAAAAAATGCATGTACAGTGGTATACAAAGTGATGTTGTTTTTGTTATATATACAAAATGTGGTGGTATCTTTTTTTTATACTCTGACAAATAAAGCTTGCCTGAAGATCAGAGGGTGGAGCTAGCCACTAGCTGACCATAGTGGTCTGGAGGTCTGTACAGACCATCAGGAAGTTTGATAGCTGGGCAGAGAGAGGAATATAGACAGGAGGAGATAGGAACTCAGTCTCTTTTCAGTCTGAGGATTTTGTAGAGAGTGGCTGGCTGCTCTGCTTCACTGATCTTTTCAGCTTTCACCTCCTAATATCTGACTCCGGGCTTTTATTATTAAGACCTACAATCGTGAAATTATTTTCTTCAATGGATCAAATTAACATATCTATCATGCTCTCTATAGATCTGTTTTTCAGAGGTTATCTGTTATTGCATCCTGGTGTGTGTGTGTGTGTTTTCAGGGTAGGAACAAAGGCAAGTAAAGAGTCATTCACAACATACATTTAATGAAAGTTGTGACAGCCTGCCTGTGGTGGCCCACAGTTAATCCTGGCACTCAGAAAGCAGAGGCAGGCAGATCTCTGTGAGTTTGAGGCCAGCCTGGTCTACAGGGAGAGTTCCACGGCAGGCTCCAAAACAATACAGAGAAACCCTGTCTCAAAAAAAAATTTGTGAAAGACACACAGGAGTTGGTAGAAGGGGCACAACGTGGGCATACCAAATTTACATATGCAGATTCAAGGAAGGCTTTCTGGAAGCGAATAATGAGTTGGGAAGACTGGTTTGAAAGACTATTTTCTTTCTTTTTTTCTTTCCTTCCTCTTCTCTCTCCCAAGAGACTCTTTTGTCACTCAGACTGGCCTCCATCTCACTAAGTAGCCAGGGATGATCTTGAACTCATTATCTTGCTGTCTCTTATTTCATGACTATTACACAGATGTGCCTCATCATACCTGCTTTTACGTGGTGCTGGGCATTGAAATCAAGAGTTTCATGTACCCTGAGCAAGCACTCTACCAATTTAGCACTATCCTCAACCGGGTACTCAAAGCCAGGTACAAGTCTTGTATTCCTGAGCCACATTGCCAACACTCCGGTTTTTCTCTCTAAAATTTGAATTAGCTGTGCCCCATTAGGGTTAATTATGACATTCATTCTTTTTTTTTTGTTTTGTTTTGTTTTTTTGTTTTTGTTTTTGAGACAGGGTTTCTCTATGCAGCTCTGGCTGTCCTGGAACTTGCTCTATAGGCCAGGGTGGCCTTGAACTCAGGGATCCACCTGCCTCTGCCTCTCAAGTGCTGGGATTAAAGGCATGTGCACCACTGTGACCACCACCACCTGGCTAACTAAGGCATTTTCAAGCAAAACAATTTTGTTTTTCTTGTTGATTCCCTTCCCTGCTTCTTCCTCCTGACCCACTGTGAACAGGCCACTACTTTCTTTGTGTTTTCAAGTCACATGTATCCTATTGCCCTTGCTGCTTCCACAATCCCTCTTTTTCCTCTCTTGTCTCCCTTCTACTTTCACAGTCGATACTCACACTCATTCCCCCACTTATTTCCATAATACAAACATTGTAAGTTAGGAGGCACATATGAGAGAGAATGTGTGATTTCTCTGTGTGTTCTGATGATTTCATTTCTCTGTACAACACAATAAAATGCCATTATGTATAAATACCACATTTGGTCTCAGTTGGAAGGCCTGGGCAGTCTAAGGGACCTCTGGCAGTGGAACCAGGATGCATCCCTGGTGAACAAAAGGACTTTGGGAACACATTCCCCATGGAGGGATACTCTCTTAACCTAGAGGCAGGAGGAAGGGCCTAGTCCCTACTCCAAATGACTTGACAGATTTTGTTGATCCCTCCTGGAAGGCACCACCCTTCCTGTGGAGTGGGGGGGATGGGATGGGCGGGATGGGGGTTGGGGTGGGAGGTAGGGTAGGGGGATTGGTCAGGGGGTATGGGAGGGAGAGAGAGGGAACTGGTATCGATATGTAAAATAAGGAAAAATAATATATATACATAAACATATATACATATACATACATACATACATACATACATACATATATATATATATATATACCACATTTTCATTATTCATTCTTCTCTTGCTAGGCATCTATACTGGTTCTATGGCCTTCCTGTTGTGAACAGTGAAGCAATAAGCATGGATTTGCAAGTATCTCTGTGGTAGGATAGTTTTTTTGGGTCCATGCTCAAAAGTGCTATAGCTGGGTCATATGACATAGATCTATTTTTAAGTTTGTGGGAACCCGCTATAAATTGTGACAGTGGCTGTACTAGGTTACATCACCACTAGCAATGAATAAATGGTCTTCTTTGCCCACACCTTACTAGCACTTGTTTGTACTTTATTTATTTATTTATTTATTATTTATTTTGGATGATAACCTTCTGACTGGGTGAAATGGAATTTGAAAAGTAGTTTTAATTTGCATTTCCCTGATGTCTAAGGATGTTGAACACTTAAACTTATTGGCCGTGTGTATGTGTGTGTGTAATTTTTGACATTCTTCATATATTATAGTTATTAACATGAAGTTTAACTTGCAAAAAATTTTCTCCTGTTCTATAGGCTGTCTGCTCACCCTGCCAATAGTTTGCTTTGCTGTAGAAATGCAAAAGACTTGCAGCCAGTCAAACTGATGGGTGTCCCCAAGGAGAAGCTGGCATGCTGGGTGGGGAGGAGTGTGCAATGATAAAAGACCGCTTAGGAGCAGTTGGTACCTTTCATGAATGCATGACCTTTACAGTAGCACTCAAGGGCCCACTGTGGGTTTCGAAGCTTCTCAAAGAGATCACCTGCATTTGTTAATTACTCGCAGCTTTCTGTTTTTCGTTTGTTTGAGGTAGAGCCTCATTAAGTTGTCCAAACTGGTCTTGAACTTGAAATCCTTCTTTTCCTACCTCACAAGTAACTGAGATTATAGGTACTTATCACTGTTCTTAGATTTCCACCCCCTTTCGTAATCCCTCTTAAACATTCATATAATTAGCTAGTAGGTATATAAAACTAGATGCCCAGAGCATAGTTAAGTGTTCAGTAAGTGGTAGACATCATTATAACTACCTGAAAATGTTAAAGTTCATGACAACTTCTAATTGATTGGAGTAATAAATAAGATCATGTATAATGTGTAAAGTATTTAATGAGGTGTCTAGAGTATGATAATTACATACCAAATGCTGACAGTTAACAGTGTTGTTATTTTTAGGTTCTCCTCGATTGAGATGGAATTTTCTCTTTGATCTTCTGGGTTGTCTGACACTGCAGTTTGTCATGTTACGTTATTTCAGATATGATGCCTTCAAGTGTGCTTATAGTTCGAGCTTTTCCTGGCAACAACTTCTGGCCCGCACCACTGATACCAGCTATATGGAATGCTCAAATAGCAGCTACTAACCATTTAGAAAACAGAGAGGCTGATGATTGAAGAAGGGGGATCAGAACTCTGGTTGCCTTCGAGAATATTTTCTGTAAGGACATGACTCAGGTTTTCTTATCAGCCTATTTTCTGCATCACAAAGCTGAAGAAAGTCGATCAATAGAAGTGGATCAAAAGCTTTCTTCTTTTTTCTTGAGTTCTGATCCAATGGATGTTCTGATCCAATGAGAGAGTCTAAGAAGGACAGAAATATGTTCTTCAATTCTACCCCATCTCCCTACAACAGCTGCCAGAAACTCCATCCTCACTAGCAAGTGGTGGTTACTTTCCCCATGTTTCTTAAGCTAATACAAATCTTAGTGTCTTTCTAGAACTTCTTGGCTCTTTTAATGGGCATTCACAAACAGTGGTCATCAGACACTGCTAGCCTTCTGCCACATTAACCCTTTGGATATAATTCATTTTACTGCTACCAATTTTGATGAGAAGATAAAGAACTCCTTTGATTTTTTTTTCATGGCCTTTCATTACTAGCTTTCCATTTCTTGTCATTCTGAGACCGCATTTTTACTGGCCAGCTCATTTTACCCAGTATAGGAGTCTTCTTCCTTTGCATATAGTAAAGCTACAGTGGGTTCCCCCCACCCCCACTCCCACCCCACCCCTGTGCCATAAGAAGATAGGCTAAGGGCAGAAAGAAACTGAATTAAGTTGAAGGTTGGATGCTAGAGTATGTAGGTGAATAGGACTGGAGGCAGCTGCCTGTACAGGCTGCTAATTGTGTGGCAGGAAGAGGGTAACTACTTTGGAGGTTTAATTGCTAACCCTCTAGTACTGTTTGTAAATTCTGAGCTACTAATTAGTGGTCTTTTACCCAATACAGTTGAAAATGCTTTGCTTGTCACTATTGCTGTTTTTTTTTTTTTAAATGCACCCTTATCTATAGCTCCCTTCCTATTAGCTCTCTGAATCTTGATACTGTAAACTCAGATTGATTTGTTAGCCTTACTTTCCACTTCTTTTAGTAGTGAATGTTTGTGCGCACATGTATATTTGGTCTAGTGTATATGGATGCATCTGTGTGTGAGCACTAATGGGAAGGCCAAAGGTCAACCTTTGGAGTTGTTCTCTCAAGAGTCACTCACCTTGATATTATTTATTTTATTCTTCTCTAATTCTCTAATACATCACATCCCAACTGAAGTTTCCCTCCCCCCCCTCACTCCTCCCCGTTACCCCACCTCCCCTGTTCCACCATATCCACTCCTCCCCTGTTTCCCTTCAGAAAAGAAAAACACTCCCCACCCAGGGATGTCAAGTGAACACAGCATAACAAGTTACAATAAGACTAGGTACAAGCCCTCATATCAAGGCTGGATGAAGCAACGCAGAAGGAGGAAAAAGGTTCCAAGAGCAGGTGAAAGAGTTAGAGACATCCCCATTCCCATTGTTCAGAGTGCCTAAGAACATCAAGCTATACACCTATAACAAATATACAGAGGACCTAGCAAAGACTCATGCAGGCTTCCTGATTGTCACTTAAAATTGGGACTCAATATACCTCAAGACCCAATCTATACCACTCTTGGGCATATACCCAAAGGTCATTCCGTCTTACCACAACAATTGCTCAACTATGTTCATAGCAGCTTTATTCATAATAGCCAGAACCTGGAAAACAACCTAGATTTCCCTCAACCAAAGACTAGGTGAAGAAAATGTGAAACATTTACACAACAGAGTATTACTCAGCTGTTGAAAACAAGACACCAGAAATTTGAAGGCAAATGTAAGCAGAACTAGGAAAAAAATCATCCTGAGTGGGGTAACCTGGATCCAGAAAGACAAACATGGTATGTACTCCCTTATAAGTGGATATTAGCTGTGAAGTAAAGGATAATCATGCTACAATCCACAGCCCAAGAAAGGCTAAGTAACAATGAGGGCTCAAGCAGGGATGCTTGGATCTCCCTGGGAAGGAGAAATAGAATAGATTTTTTGCAGGTAGACTTGGGGCAAGTGGTGATGGAAACAGGGGGGATCAGGAGAGATCAGTGGAGGGATGGAGAGAGAGTATAGGGAGAGCCCATCTTCAGTTTTGAGACAGGACGACTCACTGGGACCTGAGGCTCACAGATTAGGCTAGGCTGGCTGGCCCTGAAGATCCACCTATTTCTGTATCTTCCCAGTGTTTTGATTACAAGCACCTCTTACTACAACTAACTATTTATATGGCTGCTGTATATCAAACACAGACCCTCAGGCTTGCCTACGAAGCACTTTACCAATGGAGAGGTCTATTTAGCCCTCCTTGTAGTATTTCTTATTTGCCTCACAGGCATCTCTGAAATTCTAGATTTGGTTTCCTTTGTGGCCACTTTATCCGTTAAAATACAGGCAGCCTCTACCCTACAGGCAGGCTAAGTTCTCCAAGTTCATTCTGAAGTCAATTGTTTGGAAGGTAACATGCATTTTTCCATAGGAGAAAAAAAATGTGATAAATGGAGTTTCATTTCCAGGCCAGCCCACAGAAGAATGTTTCCTAAGCTCCAATACACTAGAAACATGGTCCATTTGCAATGAAAAAGTAGGAAATCTTGATAATTACACAAGACTCAGAAGACAACCCACTGGAACAAGAAATATTTTAGTTCAACTGCCGGCATTGTGGTCAAAAAGGCAGACAGAGTTCCAAAGATATCCAGAAAGACAAGGATTCTGACAGGCTGAAGAGGACCATGGTCCAGTTCTTTTTTATTTTTAATTTTGCTTTAAAACTAATTGATTTTGTTTTTTGCTTGTTTGTTTTTGGCTTTTCCAGACAGGGTTTCTCTGTGTAAGAGTCCTGGCTGTCCTGGAACTCACTCTGTAGACCAGGCTGGCCTCAAACTCAGAGATCTGCCTGCCTCTGCCTTCAGAGGGCTGGGATTAAAGGCATGAACACCTACTGCATGCCAGCCATTGCACTAGTAGGCAGCTGGTAAAACTCCTCCATTTCAACTTCACAACACTATGAGGAAAAGCATATAGTGATCGATGTTTTCAAATGTGTTAACTAAGAAGCTCCATGCAATAATACTTCTCAAACGGTGCTGTGACATGCAAATCACCCAGGGTTTCTGAAAAGGCCGATGAGTGTTCAGCCTGAGAGCTTGCCTTTTTTAACGAACTCTGCTGATGCTGTGTTTCTGGGTCCAAGGACAACACTTTGAAGACCAAGGCCATACAGCATAAATGACAAACATCCTTTACTATCTGTTTCTTACTAAGTTTCTTGAAATCACCTTCTTACCCTACAGTCACTTAAATCTCCTGCAAGATGTTCAAGGCCACTGTCTCTGCTTATGATCTGCCAGTTGCTTTCAGTTTATGTTTAACTGTTCATATAAATACAGGTGTTAAATAGATAAGAGCATATTCTCCCATTGTGAGGTCCAGGTCATTTCAATCCAGCATTGGTTTTTCTTAGCACAAGCTAGATTGCTGGTCACAGGATATTCAGGTCTCAACAACTGCTCACAGCATTCCTTAGCCCCTCCCACCAGCAGTCTTATAAAATAAAGGTAAAACTCGTTCAAATTTCCTTTCTCAGAGCCACTGCCTTCATTTGCAGCTGGAAACAGCATAGCCTTTTAGAGTGTTCAAATCTGTATTCTTTTCACATAGTTGAAACAATACCAAGTGTTAGTCTAAGGCAGTCACTGGAAAAATTCTCTGCAGAGCCCTCTCAGCAATTCCAGAAGCCCAGTAAAATTTGTTTCCTGGAAGGTTATTTGGTTTTTCTTGCCACCTTCCTCCCTTTAGGGTTTTGAATGTGATCGTTTTGAACTGTTCTTCAAGCTCCCTTCTATTTTTAAAGTCTATGACTAACTCTTCCCCAATAGCATGAGTCAGGGAGAGGGCCTTCTACTCCAGCCAAGCTATACAGTTTAGGGAGGAAGGAATCTTCCATAAGTGTCTACAAATCCACTCGGTAGTCTGTGGCCCTTAACAACTTTTCTCTCTTTTCTTTAACATTTTGGGAGGCTAGTCTTGGAGGGTAGCCTTTCTAACATCCTTAAAAGGTAGCTCTTTATTTCGTGTTTACTAAAAAAAAAAAAAAAAAAAAAAAAAATGAGGCTAAAGGAAAGAATTGCAATCTTTCTGCAACTTCCATGAAGTAATCTTGCTTCTACCATATGGAACAGGAATAGCTCTTCAAGTGTCTCGCAATAGCTGTCATATCCCCTCCCCCCATAACCAGGCATACTCATTTCCTATGTCAGTTTTTGGCTCCCTCTAGCCCTGCCCCACCCAGAGCCTTTCACTCGCTAAGCAAGTGCTCCATCACTCCTTGGGGATTTGTTGACTGGTCTCTGGATACACCATGTGTTCTAAATATCCACTGTAAAATAAAGCCTTCAGGAATGCATGTGGTGCTCTCTGTGTTTTGTTCAGTGCTGTGAACATTGGAACTGTCACTTCTTGTAATCTTCAGATATAATTTTATGATCACATGAGCTTAAATAAGAATGAGTCACTTCATATTCATTGGGCACCAACTTTTGTCTGATTCTTAACATCTACCAAGAAACTAACCTTCCCAAATGATCAGTGTTTAGAGGCTTTCTCATCCCATGAGGCCATGAGACAGTATGGTCTCTCTTTCCAGGCCATTTCTACTGGTATCTACTCTCTGCTTCTCTCACAACCAATCATCTTTTCAATTATTTCCTCCCACACTTCAATTCCCTAGCTTATTTTCATTATTAACTTTATTCCAAACAGAAGACAGTATTTCTTAGTATATTATGAACATCTAGGTAATTAGTTGAAAATGCTTATTTTCCTGTTTTCACTTCACACTGTCATACAATTTCATTTTCACATGTTCTATTATCCTGAAAAAATCTTTTATCTTGAAAAAAGAAAAGCCTTTACTTATCTAATTCAAATGTAATCCATCCATCTAAATGCTTTGGAGCCCATGGCCTCTCATTTTCTTGGAAAACAGTTTCTTTCTTTTTTGAAAGATTATATCCAGGGAATTTTTGTTGTTTTTAGAGACAGGGTTTCTCTTTGTAAACTTGCCTTTCCTGGAGCTCACTCTGTAGACTAGGCTAGCCTGGAATTCAAAGAGATCAGTCTGCCTCTGCCTCCCAAGTGCTGGGATTAAAGGCATGTGCCACAACTGCTCAGCGTATCCAGGGATTTTTAAAATGGAGAATTTATTTATTTTTATTTTGTGTTTTGCCTGCATGTGCATCTGTGCACTGTGGGCACACAGTACCCAATTAGGCCAAAAGAGAGCATCTGATCTTCTGGAACTGGAATTATAGATGGTTATGAGCCACTGTGTTAGCCTCTTTTCTGTTTCTTGAATCACTACTTTTATTGGAATCTTCCCATTCCCATTAGCATTTAGATATGTTCAACTTTCTTCTTATTTTCCTGTGATCTACCACACACCTGACCAAATTAAGATCTTTATAACATATATACATTTATGGATTGATTGATAGATTTTGTGTGTGTGTGTGCGTGCATGTGTGCTGACACCCATACACATGCTTGGCAGGAGTTGGTTTTCTCCTATTACGTGGGTTACCACGAATGGAACTCAACAGGCTTTGCAGCCAAGTACCTCACCTTTGCCAGCTGAGCCATATCGTTGGTTCCCTAAATATGCTTCCTTTAAAAATAAGTAAACACAACTTTCCTCCAACTATATCCCTTTGAATCTTTTCTCCAATAGTATTGGATGCTTTTCTTTTTTTGTAATTTGTTTTTATTTTAAATTTTTTTGAGAATTATTTTGTTATTTTTTTATATCTTGACCACAATTTCCCCTTCCTCATCTCCTCCCAGTCCCTCCACTTCCCTTCTTCCCAATGCACTCCTCTTTGGTTTCTTTTTAGAAAAGGGCAGGCCTCCCATGGATATTAACCAAACATGACATTTTAAGTTTCAGTAAGACTAAGCAACTCCTGTCATATTAAGTGAGGAAATCGAACAGACAACCAGTCTCTATGAGCTCCTATGAGACCAGATTAGTTGGATCTGTGGGTTTTCTTGTGGTGTCCTTGACCCTTCTGGCTCCTACAAATGGATGTTTTTCTTACACGCTTGTTCCTCACTTCCTTTAAAATCTCTGTTCCTAGTGGCTCTCTCTATTAAGATATCGCTGCTGTTGCTCTTTCACTGTATCCCTTCCCACCTTGGTCATCTTGTTCCCACTTGTTCTCATCCTTCCCTCCTCTCCCCCTTGCCAGGCCCTCTACCCCCAATTTGCCCTGTAGATCTCATCTAATTTCCCTTCTTGTGAGGTCCATGTGTCCCTCTTAGGGTTCTCCTTGTTTCCTAGCTTCTCTGGAGCTGTGGATTGTAGTCTGGTTATCCATCCACTTATTAGTGAATATATACTGCGCTTTCTGAGACTTCGTTACCTCACTGAGGATTTTTTTTTTCTAGTTCCATCCATTTGTCTGAAAATTTCATGAGGTTATCATTTTTTTATAGCTGAATAGTACTCCATTGTGTAAATGTACCGCATTTTCCTTATCCATCCTTCGGTTGAGAGATATCTAGGTTGTTTCCAATTATGAATAATGCTGCTATGAACATAGTTGTGAAAATGTACTTGTGCTACAATTGTGCATCCTTTGGGTATATGCCCAAGAATGATATTTCTGGGTCTTGAGGTAGATTCCAAATTTTCTTAGAAACCACCATACTGACTTTCAAAATGGCTGGTGCTGGGGTAACTCCCAAGAATCCACAAGGAGAACTCCAGCTAAGATTCCTAGCAGTAGTGGAGAGAGTACCTGAACTGGCCTTCCCCTATAATCAGATTGGTGAATACCCTAACAGGAACCAGATGCAGAGATCCACATCTAAGGATCAGGCTGAGCTCTGGAAATCCAGTCAAAGAGAAGGAAGAGGGAATATATGGACAAGGGAGGTCAAGATCATGATGGAGAAATCTACAGAGATAGCTGAAACAAGCTCGTGGAAACTCATGAACTCTAGACCAACAACTGTGGAGACTCCAGGGGACTGAACTAGGCCCTCTGTATGTGGGAGACAGCTGTGAAGCATAGACTAGCTGAGGGGCCCCTGGCAGTAGGACCACAATACAAACCTGGTACATGAACTTGCTTGTTGGAGTCCGTTCTCTATGGTGGGGATGCCATTCTCAGTCTTAATGCATGGGAGAATGGCCTAGCCATGCCCCAACCTACTGTGCAAGACTGTGTTGACTCCTCATAGGAGCCCTTACCCATGAGGAGTAGTAGTCTAGAGGTGGACTAGGGGAGAGGGAGGAGGTGGAGGTGGGAGAAGGGATTGGAGGGAGAATTGTGGTTTGAATGTACAATGAAAGTAAAATTTTAAAAAATGGGGAAAAATCACTCTGTTTCTAGCTGGGTGGTGGTGCACAACTTTAATCCTAGCATTTGGGAGGCAGAGGCAGGTAGATCAATGTGAGTATATGGCCAGTCTGATCTATAAAACTAGTTCCAGGACAGACAAGACTATTACACAAAGAAACACTGTCTTGAAAAACCAAACCAAACCAAAAAAACCTCAGTTTCCAACTTTGTTTTTCTATTCACAGAACAGCACCATTACGGTTCCTGTTAAAAGGAAAACTTATGGCCTCCTCTTTGCCAACACCAATGAACAAATTAAAGGCTCTCTACTGTGTGAACTGTGATCACTCTTACCCAACTTGTAGTTTCATGCCTCTTTTGGAACTGCCCACTCCTTGAGTTTTATGATTATAGTTCTCTCCTGATGCTCCTCATTCCTCTCATGTTACTTTGTGGATGCTTTCTCTGCATCCCATAAAGACTAGCTTTTCTCAATGTATATCTTTCTAATTGATCACCCACCTCATCTACTCCAATTACTTTATTGAGCATAAATCCCTATCTGTATGCACAGGCCTTTCTCTTTGATTGATACCAATCATGTATTTTACAATATATCTCACAGATGTCTACAGACAAAACACCATGTCTTAACTTCATCTTCCTTATACAAACCTACTCCTCCTGTTTTTCTACTCATCCTTCTTATCCATTTCACTGCAACCAATTTGGTGACTCACCTCTATCTTCATAGTTGTCCAGCCCTGAAACTTTAGAGTCATAATAATTCCCTTAGTCAGTCACCATGACCTATTAAGTCTATCTTCTAAGTATCAGATACACCTGCCATTTGTGGTAATATATCATTAACTGTTCTGGTTCCCCATCATTTCTTTTCTGAATTATTTAAATAGCTGTCTTCCCTTCTCTTCACCTGCTCTTTTAACCACATTGGTTCCATGAATGGGTTTTCTCTAATGTAAATGAAGTCCACCCACTTCTAATTTAAACCTTACTATGGCTTCCCACTACTAGAGTCCAAGACGCTTCACATGCCCTACAACACTCTTTACAGCCTAGCCTAACCTTGCTTTCCAATCTTTCCCTTACCACTTTTTATCTTCTTTGTTCAAGTAATGTCACCCTGAACATGTCATCATGTCTTCCAGTCAAACTCTTGTTCTATTTTCAAAATTGATTCTGAATAGTCACAAGAAACTATTAACTGCTTTTCTTCTTCAGAGAACCAAGTGGATAGGGCACAGGAATGAGTGGAATAATTATGTTGCTAATCCTTTTGCACATTTTGCACTATAAATTTAAGTTATTAAAAAATAAATGTGACTTTTAAAAAGAATCAGGTCACATCTTGTGGGGACCCAGGTAGGCTATCTCTGCCCTCCTTACCATAATCTATTCTGGTCTCCCTATGGTACCCTTAGATATGCTGTTTCCAACTCGGCCCCTCCTCACAATCTCCATATGGTACCCCTAGACATACCAGGACCAAAACATCCAGAAAACTTGGATCAAACATATGAGTAGGTAGTGAGAAAGGAGAATAAACCCAGGTTAAGCACATAGAAAAATATCTTTAAACAAATTCACAGAAGAAAGTGTAGTTGTTTTTTTTTCTTTGTACTCTTTGCTCTTTGGGGAAGGGCTGCTACTGAGCTCCCAAATAAATACACAGAGACTTATTACTTATGAATGTCCCGCCTTAGCTTGGCTTATTTATAGCTAGCATTTCTTAACTTAATTTATCCTATCTACCTTTTGCCTTTGGGCTTTTACCTTTCTCTATCCTATATACTTTTCTTTCCTTCTTATTCCATGGCTGGTTGTGTGGCAGGGTGGCTGCCCCCTGGCATCCTCCTCTCCTCCTTTTCTCACTCCCACTCTTCCCCTTTTCTTCTCCTATTTATTCTCTCTGCCTGGCAGCACCACCCATCCCTCTCCTGCCTACTTATTGGCTGTTCAGCTCTTTATTAGACCAATCAGGTTTTTTAGACAGGCAAAGTAACGCAGCTATACAGAGTTAAAAAAATACCACATAAAAGAATGTAACACATGTTTACATCATTAAACAAATACTCCACAGCATAAAAGATGTAATGCATTTTAACTAATATTCCACAAGAAAATTTCATTAAAAATAAAAAGTAAAAAATAAAGAAAATTTTATAAATAAACTAAAGATGAAAGGGAGACAGTATGAAAGACACAGAGGAAATTCAGATAATCATAAGGACATGCTTCAAAACTCTGTATTTCATCAAACTAGAAAACCTAAAGTTATGGATACATTTCTTGACATATGAACTACTAATACTGAATATAGATTAAAGAAACAATTTAAGCACACCCATACCCACCAATGAAATAGAAACAGCAATCAAAACGCAACTAAAAAAGCACCTAACATGATGGATTAAGTACACAATTCTACCTGACCTTAAAAATAACTAGAGCCAATTAGCTTCAAATTATTCTGCAATATACAAACTGAAAGAACATTTCTAGATTCTTTTTATGAAGCCACTATTGCGCGTACAAAAATCACACAAAGTCTCAACAAAAAAAAAAAATTGATGAATATCCCTAAGAACATAGATACAAGATTTTTCAATAAACCATTTGGAAATCACAGAGATTTCCAGATTTCAAGAACACATCACAGAGATTATCTACCATGATCAAGTCGGGTTAATCTCAGAGATGTAAGTGGTATTACATGTGTAAATCAATAAACTTAATCCACCACATGAACAGTCTAAAGGATGGAAATGACATAACTATCTTATTAGTTACAGAAAAGGCCTTTGACAGAAATTCAACATCCCTTCATAATGAAAGTCAGAGAGAGAAAGAGAGAGAGAGAGAGAGAGAGAGAGAGGGAGGGAGGGAGGGAGGATACGAAGGACATCTTCATGTAATAAAGGCAGTTTATAGCAATCCTATACCTGATATACTAAATGGAGAGAAAGTCAAAGCATTTCCACTAAATCAGGAATAAGACAAAGATGTTCATTTTCTCCATACTTATTCAATAATCTTTGAAGTTTTAGATAGAGCAATAAGACAACTGAAAGAGATCAAGGGTACAAATAGGAACGGAAGAAGTCAAAATGTTCTTATTTGCAGGTTATATGATTATATAGGAAAGAAAGAAGTCAAAATGTCCTTATTTGAAGATTATATGATTTTATATATACATATAAGACCCTTAACAATCCACCAGGAAACTCCTACTGCTGATTAATGTTTTCATCAAAGTAGCAGGACATAAAGTTAACACACAAAAATTAGTAGCCCTCTTATATACACATGAAAAAAATGGACTGGGAAGAAAATAAGCTAAATAATACCTTTCACAATAGCCTCAAACATATCTTGAAATAACTCTTCCCAAGCAAGTGAAAGACTTACATAATAAAAATTTTAAGACATTGAAGAATGTATTAGAAGTTGGCAAGACCTCCCATGCACAAGGGTTGTAACACGAATAATAAAAACCCAGAGACAGATATTAGGGTTCAAGCTGAAGATCAGAAAAGCAAAGTAGCCAAGTCAGTAGATCTTTTACCTCTATGAAGCTGATATGGCTATCCTAGCTCCATAAATCCTCAGAGACAATGCTCTCCATGAATCCTCAGAAGCAAATGCTCCCAAGTTCCCATCTCTTCCAACTTTATATTCCTTTCTCTGCCCAGCCATGTCACTCTTGTTTCCTCCTCCCTAGTGCTGGGATAAAAGGCTTGGATTGAAGGCATGAGTTCTGTTACTCTTTTGGACTGATTCACTCTTGTGTAGCCCAGGGTGGTCTTGGACTCACAGAGATCCATCTGCCTCTGTCTCCTGAGTCCTGGGATTAAAGGTGTGTACTATCACTGCCTGGTCTCTATGGCTAGCCAGTATGGCTGCTGGGACTAAAGGTATGTATCACCACTGCCTGGCTCGATGGCTGTGGCTAGCTTTGCATTTTGATTCCCAGTGGTTTTATTAGATCATAAACAAAATATCACCACAGTTAATAGTGTGTAAATGGGCATCCCGCCAAAAGCAATCTACAGATTCAATGCAATCCCTGTCAAAATTTCAACACAGCCAGGGGTGTGAAAAGATTACCAAATAATAAAAGAACTGCTGGAAGTATTGGAATCCCAGACTTAAAGTTGTGTTACAGAGCTATAGGAATTGAAACAACATGGTGTTGGCATAAAAACAGACATGTTGATCAATGGAATCAAACTGAAGACCCATGGACACAGATTTTTGACAAAGAGATGAAAATGCACACTGGAGAAAAGACAGCATCGTCAACAAATGGTGCTGGTCAAACTGCGTAACTCAACTCCAAATGGATCAAGGATCTTCAAAATAATATTTGTTACACTGAATCTAATGAAAGGGAAAATGGGGTATATACTTGAGTCCATTGGCACAAGAAAGGACTTTTTGAACTGGATCCCAATAACACAGGCATTAAGATCAACAATTAATAAATGGGACTTCATGAAACAAACAAAATCTTCTCTACAGAAAATAACACAATTGTTTGATAAAAGAGCTAATCTACATAATGGAAGAAAAATTGTTCTACATATGACAGAGGGTCAGTATCTAAAATATACAAAGAGCTTAAACACACACACACACACACACACACACACACACACAAGAATACAAGTAACACAATTAAAAATGGGACACAGAACTAACACAGGGTTTCCAAAAAGATGAAACACAAATGGCTGAGGAATATTAAAAATTATTCAACATCTTTAGTCATCCGAGAAATGGAAATTAAAACAATTTTGAGATTCCAACTTACCTCAGCAGGAGTGGTCAAGATCAATAACACTTACTCATTCCTGGTTGGACTGCAAACTGGTACAGCCACTATGGAAATCAATGTGGAGCTTCCTCAAAAAGGTGGAAATCAGTTTACCAAATATCCAGTTACACCGTTCTTGGGCATATGCCCAAAGCACTCTGCATCCTACTACAGAGACGCTTGCTTGCTCAGCCATGTTCATTGCTGCTCTATTCACAACATCCGGAAATTGTAAACATCCCAAGATGTCTATCAGTTGATGAATTGATAATGAAAATGTGATACATTTACACTATAGAATATTATTCAGCTGTTAAGAAAAGTGAAATTAGGAAATGGTGAATAAATGGATGGAACTAGAAACAATTATCCCCAGAGAGGGAACCCAGATCCAGAAAGACAAATATCACATTTTTTTCATTATATAGATGTTAGCTTTTAAGCTTCAGATACATGTGTTTTGTTTAGAATATCCACAGAGGTTAGGTAACTAGTAAGGGACCAAGAGATGTCCCAAGGAAGGAGATACAGAATACAGTGTTTTAAGGGGAAAATAGGACAGGAGGATTAAAGCGGGTGTGAGATGAGAAACAAGGTAGAGGGGATATGGGGAGGGATAACTAAAAACACTGAAGTTCCTTTAAAAACCATATGGAAATCTACTACTGTAGAAGCTTCCTAAAATATATACATAGATAAAAGGAACTTAAATGGAGTCACCATGCAATGGTAGAGACAATACTCTAACTAGATAAAAACACAGATGCCACAAATGGGTTGCATCTTTTTTTGAGTCACTGTCCAAAGGGGCCCCACAGACCCATCCAAACATCACAGACTATTGCTGAGGCTGTTGGGTACCCTCTACAAACTGATGGTAAGGTCCTATTGCTGAAACTATCTCTTATGTCATCAAATATGGAGAAATTGAGCTGGTGACTGACTAGAAGCTTCACCCCTACTGACTAGTGTCCATGGTGCTGGGACATACTCTGCACGCCACCAGAGGAGAAAAGTAATCATCATCTCAGTTAGTTATGAACTCTGTGAACTCTAATATCAATCTGCCTACAAGATACACACAGTGGTACAAAAATGGTATGAATATTAGGGAAATAACCAATCTTTTTTTATTGGATCTAAGGACCATTCCATAAGATGGAACCCATACAAGACACTGCTAAAGTGTCCATGAGCCTGAGACTATATAAATCATGGGCCTAGTGGAAAACTTATTAGTACTATTCTGCTAACTGAGCATAGCAGTACAATGACTCCTGATGGGTGTGTGTGTGTGTGTGTGTGTGTGTGTGTGTGTGTGTGTGTGTATGTATATATATATCAGGGCCTCACTCAACCCTAATTAGAGGGTATTGCAGTCAATGGTAATTAACATAAAGACCCATAACTGAGACTGTGAAGTACTCAGCCCTGACAGGAATATCCTGATCACACTGCTCCCATCAAGGTTCAGGGATCTATGTGGAAGGGGGGCAGAAAGATTATTCTAAGAACCAGAGGTTTTAGACAGTTCTCAAGATACAACAGGGCAGATGCACGTATGATATCACAGAAACAGACAGTGCATGGGAAACCTACAGAAACCCAAACTAGACACAATTCCCACATGGAGGAGGGGCACAAAATCCCACTCCTAAGACTCTACTTGCAACTGACAACTGCTGGGAGAAGGCAAAATTAGTATTTTCCAGTGGAGTGACACTCTGTATCAACCACACTCTCATGCATCCCAATGATCCGGAGGTGATGGCCAACACAAACTGGACTCCATGCTTTTTAGTGACTTTTGTTTCTATTTTTGTTGTAAAGAAAGAGAAAAAGCATCAAGTTGAAGAAGTTGGGGGATGGGAAAATATGATAAAGCATACTGAATCAAAATTCTCAACAATAAGTAAAATGGAAAAAATAAGTTTAAAGGGCTCGGGAGTCATGTCCTGTAGAAAGTTGTTTCCCCCTTAACCTCCAATGCTATACTTTTGTACTCCCTTCATTGTTCTTCCCCTGGACCTCTAACTGCATCTATAATTGGAATAAAAACACTCTGTTATTGTTCCAGATTATAAGCTCCTTGAGGAAAGGGGAAGCATATTATTGCTTTCAATGTTTAAAATTTTGTTTTTGTGTATAAGGGTGTTTTGCCCGCATAAATGTCTGTGCACCACATGCATGAAGTGCCTAAGGAGGCCAGAAGAGGGCATCAGATGCTCTGGGACTGGAGTTACAGAAGGTAGTGGGCTGCCACAAGGATACAGGTTATCAGACCTCTCTCTTTGGGAGAGTAATAAGTGTTCTTAACCACTTAGCTATCTCTTCAACCTAAGGATATTGCTTTGCATGGCTTCCCCAGAATCCAGTAGAATGTTCAACAAATACTTAACGTACAAAATGAAGAGACGAGGAAAAACAAATAAATTACTGAGTGTTCTATTTCTAAAACAAAGCTTCTAAGCAAGCCTGCGATCGTGTCAGATTAGTTTTTTTTATTTATTTTATATAACTAAGTCCATTTAAATGAAAACAAACATTTATTGACAATATTTGGGAATTTGGGCGTCGTTCTTTCCAAACTACTTCCTGCTGGTAAAGGGCGCTGTCTTGGGGGGATTCGACGAAGATTCAGAAATCCTGGCTGTAGTCTGTAAGGCTGCTTTGTCCAGCTGTTTTGACTGTAGGATTACCTCGTACTCTGTTTCAGGTGGTCTGGCTTGATCAAGCCACATTAGTCTGGAAGGAATCCACATCTTTTCATTTTCTGTGGAAACAAAAATAGAAATCCTTTTCCCCAGTGACTTGTCCTTGAACTTAAATTTTGGAGTCAGAGTATCTGCTTAGCAGGTCCAATCCCCATGCATGTGCACACGCACACCCACAAATCCAAAACCCATCTTGACTGGGCCTCAGACTTCCAATTCTTTCAGATTAGTTTTAGGTTGCAATCATGTCATTTAGTTTTATGTTGCTCCTAGAAATGATATTTTATATGTGTTCTTGTTAAGTATTATCCATCATTTTGTCAGTTTGAGTATGGCATCATCTAATACATTTTATATTATTAATTTTGGTTGTTGGTGGTAGGTACCACAGTGTGTATGTAGAAGTCAGAGAATAACTTTTAGGAGTTGGTTTTCTCCACCATTTAGGGCCTGGGGTTCGAACTCAGATCATCTGACTTGGAGGTAAGCACCTTTACCTGATGATCCATCTCATCTGCCTTTAAAATTGGGGGAAAGGTAATCTAGGATTAATCAATTCAATTCAAAGTCTCTTGCATCTTTATGTCATAGGTAGATTTGAGATGTGCTTGCATGTCCTCTGAGTCACTGAACAAAAATATCGTTATAAGGTGTCCCATTTACTAAATACCAACAAAGTTTCACACCTTGTTTTGTGTTTTTACATAAAGGTTCTTAAAGTATTTGCTACAGGTTAAGTATTTTGATCCTTCACTTACAGCTGAGGAAACTAGCATGATTTTAGTTATCCACCCTGCTCAGAGCCCTGTTCTCGTAAATAGCGAAGCTGAAATGTGAACTACAGTCTCATTTGTTTGCTTGTTTGTGGTAGGATTTCCCTCTGTAGCCTAGGATGGGCTAGTACTCACTATGTAGTCCAGGGTGACCTCAGATTCCTAGCAATGCTCCTTCCTCAGCCTCCTTAAGACAAGGATTTCAGGCATGCTTCATCATGTTCATCCTTGAGCTGTGATTTTTTTTCCTGCAAGTTCATGCTTGATTTGAAATACCACACTAATTAAAAGGGCCCCGTCTACTACTTGGCTACCAGACAATAGACTCTCTATGGTTGACTTGAATCTTTCAGTGTCTAGTGCTCATTGCTTTTTAAGGTGGGCACTCCATCTTTGGACTTCTCTAAGCATCTTTAAAGCTGTTATTATAGTGATCCAAAATTATCACTTAGCCAAAGATGAGTGAGAGGCTTTTGGTTTTCTATTAGAACTTTCTTTCCAGTCTGACCAAATCATTCTTTTCCTTCTTTGACTACAGTTACTCAACTAGTTACAGAATTATCTTGACAAACAGCTTAAGCATCCAACTTATATTTTACCACCTCGTGTGCAAGGAAACTACTGGAAACTATGTCCAATCTCTGTGTAAAATTAATCTGTAACTGTCACATGATCTAATTTGCTCATTTATGAACAGCAACAGCAAAAGGACATAAAATCTAAAAGAGATATTTGTTTTTTCACAGGGCCATTTATCAGTGACTCAAAGCAATAAATTCCCAGTGCCATAGTTTTAGACATCAATGATAACCTGTGATAACACACACACACCACACACACACACACACACACACACACACACACACACACTACTACTGCTGCTGCTGCTGCTGCTGCTGCTTTACCAAATATTGTCTAAAAAGTAAGGGTATAACATTTAATTATAAATCATATTTAAATTATTTAAATTAAAACCATAAATTATTCTATTGTTGACACTTGATGTGATGGTCTAAATGAGAATGACCCTATAGGCTCATACATTTGAATGCTTTGTCCCCAGTTGGTAGCACTGTTTGGGAGGACTTAAGAGGTGTTGTTGAGAAAGTGTACCACTGAGGGTGGGCTTTGAAATGTCAAAGGCCCACATCACTTCCAGTTAACTAACACACACACTCTCTCTCTCTTTGCCTCTGGCTGTTGTCTCAGCTAGTGCTCCAGCACAATGCCTGCTGGCCTGCTGCCACTCTCCCTGTCACGATGGCCATGGACTCATCACAACAATTTAAAAGTGACTAGGACACCTGGGTTCTTCAGGCTTACACTCCAGTTTTCTATGCTTGTATTGCTATGCTTTGCCTCTGCGTTTTGATGTGTTTCCTCTGCCTGGCTAATTTTTCAAATTCCTACATCCCTCACACACATTCCTGTCCCTCTGAGAATCAATGGATGCAGCTTTCCTTCTAGACACGTTCTCTGTTGTACCTAAGCTGAGTTAACTGCTTCTCCTCCTGGGTGACACAGTAGGAAGTTGACATAGTGCCTGACACAAAATACACCACAAATAAATGCTACCTCCTTTCTCTTTTCCTTCATAAATATCTCTAAAATAGTATTATTCATGATGCATTATGGTTTTTTTTTTGGTCTGATCTCATCTGAGAACTCATTCATTCATTTATTCATTTAACAGATATTTATTGCATGTCTACTGTGTGTACAAGTCATATCATGAAGGTACCAGAGATGACTGCTAAAATATTTCCATTCATTGAGTCATTTCATTATTGTACTCATAGTGTCTATCATAAATTTCCAGAAAATATGTTTATTTAGTATTTGTTAAGGGAGTGTTGTACTTCAGCAAATTTTCTCATACTGTGTTTCTTGGATACCTGGCAGCTGGATCAATGAGAAGTGCACATTACAACATCAATTCCTGCTTTCTTCTCCACATCTCAGAATTTCTTAAAGGTGTGCTGCAACAATCTACGCTTACATTTAGTTCTTCGTGCATTTCTTTCATTGTAATTTTTTTCTTTTGACGTCTTATAATTTATTAAATCCTACACAAAATATAAAAATCGTAATAAACATAATCTTCACGTACAGCTCAAGAATATGAATCTCCAGTTCTTTTAAATACAATTCTATGAAATGCTAGCATGTCACACACAAAAACATGGCATCCACTTTTTGAAAATAAACTATGAATCCTCTACATATTATTTGTATTTTCTCCAGCTTGAGTATAATGTTAACACATGGTCCCGAGTCCTGAGTCCCTCATTGGATGTTTTTTAAAGGCAGGCCTAACTTACCCCTTGCATGTGCAATTTTTACTTTTTCTTAAGCCCTTGGCATAGGTCATTGCATGTATTGGGGTCACTGAAAATATGAGAGGGGAAGGGAGATAATGCCTTTGGTGAAAAGTGTGTCTAACAACAATTGCATCCTTGTTTGCTTGAGATACAGTTTGACTATATGCAGTTTGACTCAGGCTGGCCTTGAACGTGCACTCATTCTGCCTCTGCTTCTCCTGTGCTGAGATTACAGGCATGTGCCACTAGCTCCAATGAAATCATTTAGTGGCTGTTAGTCCTGTTAGAAGGTTTAAAAAAAGGAGAATTATTTAAAATTCTCTGTGACGTTTTCTAAAATAGACTTTGAATATTAAGGTAATTAGACAAAACTGTCTCTAAAGTCTAAGATGACAAGTAGAATTATTGCTAATAAAATCTCATCTTAATTCAGGTCAAATTCATAATACTAGAGAGTTCTCATTTTTATAGAGCTACTTGAATACTTGATATCTAGCATATAGGAATCCTTTGTGTGACTTAACAATACAATATATTGATCCTCATATTGTAGACTCCTAACTGTAAATCCACTGAGAATACTCTAAGAGTAGGATGCATGAATATGCATTTCAATCAAGTTCAACAGGCATTTCTTTTGTACAAGAGTTTGGGAACCACTACAAGATAGGAAAGGGTAAGGGATAATATATACAGGACTCTTTGTGTAACCTGACAACAAAACATATCATAGGTGTGAACTGTAAATTATTAGGATATGGTTAAAAAGTGTTTGTACTTTCATACCAATCACATACATGATTTATCTGATAACCTACTCTTTGAAGTTGTTTTCATTGTATTTTTATTGATTAATTTTTGTGTGCATGTGCACATATGTGTGGAGCACATGTGTGTCAAGGTGGGTGTGGGGAGGTCAGAGGACAACTTTTAGGAGTCAGTTTTCTCTAAAGTCATTTGGCTTAGTGGAAGATGCCTTTGTCCACTGAGCCATCTTGAAGGCCCTATGTGATACCTACTCTTCTTGATCAGGGATAGCTTGGCTCATTCTCTGAAAGCAGTTATACATTTAAGAGTTTTGTGCCAAATTTTCCCAAGTGCACATTGTTAGGAAAGTGTTTTTTGGGTTGGGGATGAGGAACAATGGTAAAGAACTTGCTAAATATGTGTAAGGCCTTGGGTTCCAACATAACCACAGGGGGAAAATTGTCCTCTGTGAAATAGTAAATATAATCTAAGTCAACCAAAATCAAACACTAAGGCATTTATTTTTCCAGGAAGACTTTAAAAGTCAGATTTTATGATCATGTTTTTTGCTTAGAACAACTGAGATTGTCCTTACAGTTGGACATAAACCTCTTAAATATTCACATGTGTCTTTTCCCTCTTATTGTAGCATCTTTCTGTATTTTAAATTTAATTTAAGGTCTTGGTGGTCATGTCACTGTTTCCAAACCAGATTGAGAAAAGATATCTACTTGCTACCTATGTCACAACACATCCAGCCGCTTGAGGAGTATGTAGTGAGTCCTTTCTGGAACTGAGTGCACACTAGACATCTCATGAAGATAACAGTGACCATGAAAACAAACTGAAAGAAATCTCTACATGGCATGTGGGCAGGCTTACACTTTATATGATCAAAGAGTAAATACATGATGTCTTTAATACATTTGGAGACAGCAAGAGTGTAGTTTTGAGCATCTGGGTACGGTGGTCCATGTTAGCAATCCCAGTACTCATAAAGTTGAGACAGGAGGAATTTAAGTTGGAGGCCTGTTTGGGCTTAGTGAGTTCCAGGCCAACTTGGGCTACATAATGTGGCCCTGGCTCAAAAAGAAAAATAAAATAGTAATGATTATGGGAAACAAAAAGAAAGTATTTATGGACTGGATAGAATAATAATTAGAAAAAAAAAAACACCAGGTCTTTTCTGTTTCACACAATACCATGATGAAATACACGCTGAAAATGCCATGTAGTTCCTTATTGAGGCCTGCCTCGATAGCCATGTCATCAGCACAGATTGGAATGTAAGTGTTAAAGAGGGTATACAGTACATCTTGTGGCAATCTAGAGGAGAGGCAAAGACTTTCACAAAGATTTTGACACTGGTAGAGGAGGCTTTGGAATGAAGTTTGCAACCACAGTAGGAAAGGAATCCATGAGAGAAATTGTGCAGCACATCGTGCTTCTTGAAAAGTCTATTACAGAACAACAACACTGGGTTTGCAAATAGTCCATCCTTCAACAACTGTAAATTACATTCCTTACCGAGCAGACATCCTTTTGATGTCCCTTCCTTTCTGAAAAGCTATTAAATAATGAACAAAAATGAAATCCCTTTGTTGTCATCTTAATTTTAAAGCCAGTTGCCAGATTACCAGTTAGACTATCAGGTGGTCAAAAGTGAAATGTCCTTCAAAGCACAACTTCCTTTTAGGAAGACTTCATTTGGATCCTATGCCTGTGTTCTTGGGACCCGAAATGATCCCCTTTTAAGAGCTTGTGTAAAATAAGGTTGAATAGATGGAAGTTTTCAGTAGTCATCAAAGGAACATGAAAACATTAAATTTGGACCATAATGTCCAGAAGAGATTATGACGAATGAAGAAATCCTTCAGCTTTACTCCTTCCTGGCCTATGTCTTCCCCCCCCCACACACGATAATTTAATCTTTAAATAATTTTTAATTGGGGAAATTTATTTTTATCTCTAAATAACATGAATGTTTGTTAATTTGAAATATTATCTGTTGAGAATTTGCTTACATAGTGCTCCTATTTGTACTTCTATACTCTTGATTCTCTCTATATGGTTGACAACATTTTATTTTCTGTTGTTTCATGGTCTCTGTCACTATCTTCAAAACACCAGTGGCTTAAAAATACCCTAGGCTGGAGCTGGAAAGATTCATAAAATAAACTGAATAAATATAATTTAAAATCAATTAAAAGGTCAGTTGCCTACAAATGTGAACGTTACTTCTGCGTTGTTAATTATATTTCATAGTAAGTTTGTAATGTGAAAGTGTGAATCCTCCGACTTTTCTTTTTTAATTTTTATTTTTTGAAATTCCGTTGCATTTTCACATACATTTTAAGATCATTTTGTTAGTTTCTTTAAAAAAAAAAAAGCAAACTTGAATTTTTATAGAAATTTCTTCAAACCTATAGTTCACTATGAATGATATTGTCCTCTTAACATTTTAAATTGTTTTAAGTATTGTTTTTTACATTTAATTTAAATATAACCACTTCATTTTACCTCTCCTGCCAACCCTTTCAATGATTCCTTAAATCAGCTCCTTCTCAAAACTCAGGGCCTCTTTTTCTTCAATTATTATTGTTACATATATATAAGTAAACATGAAAACATATCCCACTGAGTCTGTGTAATGCTGACTGCATGTAAAAGTTTTTAAGGCTAATGATTTCGTTTTGGATAAACATGATGATGTTATTGTGAACAGAGTTGCTTTCTTAAAAAAACAAACTTTAAATTTAATTAAAATATATCATTTCTCACTTCTTCTTCCCGTTCCCTTGTCCTCCTCCTTTCCTGGTCCTTCTCAATATCACATTTCTGTCTCTTCTCTCTCTTTTAACCACTGCTATTACTTAAACACATAAGTTAATAAACATAAATAGAATTTGTGGAGTCCATTCAGTATTGCCTGAATGTGTATGCCTCTAGAGCTGACCACTTAGTACTGAGTGACCTATCAGGCTCCTCATCCTTGAGGAAAACTAATTTTCTTCCTCTCAGATATTGCTAATTCTTGTAGCTCTTCATGTAGAAATGGAGCCACATGAGATTTCCTCCACCTACACTGGGATGTACTTTGGTGTTGGAACGTTTCAGATCTTCTTTGGACAGGTATACTGTGGAGAGTTCATGGGTGCAGCTTTACCTGTTACAGCTAGAAGGTATAATCTCACAACCAGACTTCCTGATCCTCTGGTTCTAACAACCCATCCTTCCCCTCTTTCAAGATGTTCCCTGAACCTTGTATATAGGAATTGTGTTGTAGATGTTACCAATCAGTGCCAGGCACCCTGTCAGTTGTTCTCTGTTCTCTGTATTTGACCAGTTGTGGTTTTCTGTGATGATCTCTATCTGCTTCAAAAATAAACTTATCTGATGAAGGAGAGCTACACACGCACACACACACACACACACACACACACACCATGCACGCACGCATGCATGCACGCACACACACATTTAGAATGTAATTAGGAAGTATACTAGTTTAGGAATGTGGTAGAGGTAGGTTCTCTTCTAAGATCCGTGACTAGCCATTTGTTATTGGTTAGGTTTACAGTACCTGGCATGATATTCCTCCTGTTAAAAGGGCCTTGATTCCAATTAGATAGCTGTTGGTTACCACAAAGATATAAATGCCACTATTGCACCTTTAGGTAGCTCTTGCTATATTGGTCATAGTAGTGGTTCATAGATGTGTAGCAGTTTCCTCTGATATTGAAAAATTCCATCCTGCAGGCAAGTATTTTTAAGCAGGAGGATAAACAACTAAAAATAGATGCAGGAAGTCCCTGAAACTGAACAGATTCACTAGGTCAATTCTTCCTAAGAGTAAACAGGTCAAGCTGCTGAGTCAGCTGCAAAAAGACTAAAACCAGCTGAGCTGCAGAAAGAGGTTTAGACCAACCAATCATATCACCTGGAAAGGACATTCTCCACCTTGTTGAACTGCCTGCCAGCTATGCAGTATTCTACAAGTTTCCAGCCCTGGTGAACTGTCATCTGTGCTGTGCTGGGCTTTGATGACACAGCTATCTTTGAGTCCTTTCAGCTCCTGTAAGTAATCCATCACCCATTGCTGTAACTAACCCCATTAAAATTCATTGGTTCACCAAGTTGAACTTAGTTGTATTCATACTTTGGTCCATCATGGACTTCCTGTCTGAGGAGACACAAGTGTGGCATTTCCCCAGGAAATGTCTTGTTACAACTGCACTCCCAGCTGGCTAGGGCTGTTGGTTGTTTTACTCTTTTAACAGCTTGCATATCACCTTCTGGTACCATGAAAGTACTAGTCAGGGAGGAGTTTTTCCAGGGTAAATCACTGAAGCTACATTTCCAAAGTGTGTGGTATCTTCAGCAATAGAGACTTACCTTCAACTTCCGGGAGACAACCAAAGATAATAGCAATAGTCTATATTGCTTTGGGAGTTTCTTGGTCTCTGCTAAGCAACAACTCATAAAGACATAGTTCATGCCTCATACTGGAGTTTTTATTAGATAGTTAATGGCTCTTGGGGAAGTATTTATATCTCCCCAAGCAATGTAACTTCATTTAAATATATATTACAAGTAAGTGTAATATATACATATATACTTAAATGTAATTTTAGGTAAATATAAAATGATGCTCCCCTATGTCTTTTTCAAGCATCATTAGTGTTATTTATCTCACCTCCCTTCCTCTCCTGTATTATCCTCCTTTCTGTCTCCCCATTTAAAGCCCTCCCATAGTTGTTTTCTTAATTTTATCTTGGAATTTTTTATCATTAGTATTTAATTATACAATTATGGGTATTGACTTTCTATTCTGCAGTTTTGCTAACCTATTAAACCTCATAGTCCTTTTTTGTGGACTCCTTAGGGACACACACACACACACACACACACACACACACACACACACACACACACACGCACGCACACAATGACACTTGTAAGGAAAGACAATCGCATTGATTATTTCCCCATCTGAATTCGTTTTATTTCATTAACTTGCCTAACTGCTCTGATTAGAACCTCCAGTACAATGTTGTATATAAACATTTTGCCCTTGGTCTCAGAGCAAAGTTTTCAATCTTCACTGTTGATAGTAGGTGTGGGACTTTCAGAGATGCCCTTAATCATGGTGCAAAAGTTCTGTTCTATTTATAGTTTGCTGAGTGGTTTTCATCAGGAAAACGGGTATTGAATTTTTTCAAATGCTTTTTCTGAGTCTGTTGAGATGATCATGTGGTTTTTATCCTCTATTCCATTGATGTACTCAGCATGAGTTTGAAGAGTACATTGTGAGAACGGCTAGAGGAGTCTTCTAGCCACACAGTGAGAAAGTTCCTTAACTTCTCCAAAAGTATACTTCACAAGATCTTGTCGAAAGCTTTTCTGAACCTGGGAAAATACACTTAGATACAATATATTTGGGAAACCACTATAGGGAGAGTTTGAGAGTTACCCACAAAAGAAGCCATTTAGAAACACCTTGTGATTAAAAAATCCTTTAATTCTGTAATTCTAAAATCTTTTTACTATTTTAAAGAAGGTGCTGGAAGGAAATGCTAAAAAAAAAAAAAAAATCAGTAAAATCCATTGGTGAATGTAGAGTATGCTAAACTGGCCAGAAAAACCTGACAGATAGTCTTCTTTCTCCCCAAAAGAGAGGATAAGTATGGCTGGATGGCAGGCGATATGGAGTCTGAGAGTTCCTAGAAGCCAAGTCAGAAAAGAGAACATACTGGAGATATTTGTTTGTGAGAGAGTTCCACTGTGAAGTAGCCAGTGTTGTTTGATTCTCTGGGGAAAGGGAAATCCAGAAGTTTACTTCTAGCAACCTAATTGCTAGAAAGATAGGATAATGTACCCCATTTAAAGGTACTAATTTTAAAATAAATTCTTGTGGCTGGAATCGAAGTCTGCCACTTACTAGTTGATTGTGGTAACATCTTGTTTATAGTCCAACACATCAAGTTTGCCTGAAGATCAGAGGATAGACCTAGCTGCTAGTTAACACAGACTTCTGGAGGTCTGTACAGACTGACAGGAAGTGAGATAGATAGACGAAGAGAGGAACATAGATAGGATGGGGCAAGAACTCAGCCTCTTTTCAGTCTGAGGGTTTCATAGAGGTAAGAGATCTAGTGGCTGGCTGCTCTGCTTCTCTGATCTTTCAGCTTTCACCCCCTAATATCTGACTCTGGGCTTTTATTATTAAGATCTATTAGAACTCTTGTTAAAGTTAATGATCTGAAGAATTTTCCCTGGCCAGCCTTCTGATGTTTTTAACCTATTGCAATAAGCACAGAGTTGTTAAAAACAAAATGAAATCATGCTTTACTACCAAGTGCCTAGTATACAGTAAACATTCTTTTAAAAGGGATGTTGTAGGCTGGTGAGAGTGTTCAGTGGGTGGAAGCCCTGCCCTCGACAGTCTGATGACTTGAGTTTGATATGTGGAACACAAGTGAAGGTGAAAAGAGAGAACTGACCTCACAGAATTGCCCTCTCCCTGCCCCATGAATGCTGTGGCCCACACAAGTCCATATGCACACAATAATACATTTTCAGAAGTTCAGATGGATATTCCTTTTCTTCCTGATTCAGTAAAGAGTAATATTGATCAGAGACAATGACTTCGGGTCACAAGTTGAAGTTAGGACTAAGAAAGTAATTTTACCCAACTTTCCAGCTGAAAGATCATAAACCCTGAATATGTATGCTTAAATTAGTGAAAGACTGATTCAATTCCTTTATGCAAGAATAAAATTTTCCTGACAGGCTAAAGCACAACTGTAACACAACTGTGATCCCAGCACTTGGGAAATAAAAGCAGGAGTATCAGGAGATCAAGGTTATCTTTCACTATATAGTAAGTTCAAGGCCATCTGGAGCTACATGAAATCCTGTCTCAAAAATTAAAGATGAAATGTAGGAAGTTATCAGAGTGCTTGGACAACCGAAAATCCTGCCACATGCAACTTTAAATAATAAAGTATATCTTCTTTCATAACTCATACCCATTACCTGAATTCAGCCTTATATTCTGACATTTAACCTTTTGCTCCCCTTTCTACATGTTTTTGGCACCCAGATGTACATTTTTACACACACACACACAGCTAGATTCCACATATGAAAGGTGATATAGAGCTAATTGTTTTTCTAGTTCTGTCAAAGATTTTTTTGCTTTGGTGGTGGATAAGTGTGTAAAAAATATATTCCATAGTGGAAGTGTAAAATCTGATGTGAACTTCCATTCCAAATAGTTGTTCTAACGGTATAAAATTTCACTGAGATCTATAGATTGTTGGGTCTGGTTAATTTCCGTGTGTTAGTTTTTATTTATTTTTGTAATAAAGTTTGTGAATAAGAAAAATAATTTAAATAACAACAATAGAGTATAATGTATTAACTTACATAATGTATATACAGACATACTATGTGCAACAGGATTTGTTAATTCATCAGCTAGATAATCTCAAGAAGGACACAAGAATTTTTGATCCCTCTTATTTCTATCTAAAGTATCCCTGTCATCTTAGTCCTTGTTTTTCCTATTCATAAGAAAGCTGTTTGTAGAAAGTACTGTTTTTGCTTTCTTTTGGTTTTTGAGACAGGGTTTTACTATATAGTTCTGATTGTCCTGGAATTCGTTATGTAGACCTGGGTGGCCTCAAACTCACAGAGATCTGTTTGCCTCTCCCTCCCATGCTGGGATTTAAGGCATGCACCACCATGCCCAGCTTACCATAATTACTGTATGTATACTTGTTCCCATTACATGTCTCTCCTCTAAGAATAAGGCAACATCCTTTATTTTATTTTATTCTCTCTAGAATCCTCATTGGTTATTGCACACTTTGAATTTTGAGTAACTGGCATCATAAGATTACCAACTCTGGTTGTCTTGTGGCTGTGTTCCTAAACTAATTATCAGCAAGAGGAAAATTATAGCTGATTTACACAAATCAGGTCAATGGAAACTAAAGATTTAACACAAGATGCCCACTATCTAACAGAGATCTCACGCACAGCAGAGAAAAGGTAGTGGAAGAAATTATAGATATAAATAATATAATGTAAATTTATTCCAAATAGTACACAAATATCTAGATTGAAAATTTTCCTTGAAAGACCATCACAGTAAGTGAACAGAAAATGAAAAACAAATACTAGAACAGTTTGTGAAACTGTCAATACAGCCAAGAGAGTACTGATGAAAAATAACTGGATGACAACTAGTACCTAAATCAGTTTTGCCTCTGCATTGGCTTTCCAGGAGCAATTAATAATGACTGGAGATATTTTGGTCATCATAATTTGAAGTATGAGTATATGTCTGTGTATGCAGTTGTGCAAAAACATAATTACTACATACAACAGGTATACGTATGAGATAAAGGATGCTGTAAAACACTCTGCAGTGTATAGAATAGTCACTCCCAATAAAGAATTATCTGGATCAAGGATCAGTAGTGCAAAGGTAAGAAGTGCTGTACAAGAGTGATCAACCTAGACAAAAGCACAAGAACAGGTAAGATTGTGGGGACAAACGTGGTGGGCTTTCATTTAAGATTTTCAGGAGAAGTTTCAAGAACATTACTTGCATTCAAGGCCTCTTCCTCCAGGTATTTCTCCACCCCCTCAGAAGTTGATTTTGGCAAAATGGTTTGAGAACTGAAATTTTAGCAAATGTGTCATTTAGAGGTGGGAGCTTAAAGAGCTACTTTTTGCCTTCTGTTGCCATCATTCCAGAAAATGGTTATACCACCAGGTTGGACCCTAGATGAAGAAAAATCATGCTATGGAACAAAGCCCTCGGGTAATTAACAACAGAAGAGTAGTGAGGGGAATGAACCATAGTGTTGTTTGTTTGTTTGTTATTTATATTACTATTTTATGCATATGGGTGTTTTCCCTGTATGTATAGCTGTACACTTGTGTACCTAGAGTCTGTGGAGACCAGAAAAAGTTGTCAGATCCTCTGGGACTGGAATGATCAGTCATTGTGAGCCATCATGTGAATTTTGGGAATCAACTCTGGGTCCTCTTGAACATCAACTGGTTCTTTTAACTACCAATCCATCTTTCTAGTCCCTGATAACAGACTTTTGACAAGGTTTTGACAAGACCCTCCAATTAAGAAAATTGTATTTAATTTTGAGACAAGATCTTGCTACTTTGCCTGGAACATTTGAGTAAAGTGATCCTTCTGCCTCAGCCTTCAAAGTACCTGGTACTAAAAGAAATATGTGTCTCCACATCTGACTAGGAAAAGCCTTTCAAACAAATGATATACAGCTGGATATAATCATCCAAAAGAATTTTTAAAAAATGGAATTAGACCCTTACTTAACACCATCAACATAAGATAGCCTGAAATGGATCAAAAACACAAATTTAACAGAAAACAGTCTTCAGTTATTGGGAAAACCCTAAGTATGACTTTTTAAGAGTTTGAATTAGGCAGTTGTTTCTTAGGTATGACACCAAGAAGTAGGAAATGGATAAAGGAATTGAATGTATCTGCAAAGATGAGACTTTTGAGATGAAACTGGTTAAGGAATCAAACCTAAAGACAGGTAGGATAAGAGTGACCACTAATGCACAGGAGGTATCTTTTTGGATTGCTGCAAAATAAAAGGCTTTGTGCTCCACAGTAATGGATAAATTCACCAACTGAAAGAATATAAAATGAAAAGAGAATAGGGTATAGGAAAGATTGTTCCAGAATACCAGTGTTTTTCAAGAAGGTAAAGGAAGATCAGATATCAAAGGAGAAGGAAGAATAGCTAAATATTTTAAGAAAACAACCATGAAACTACAGAGTCCAGAAAGGCAACAGTGATGTGTATTTCAAAATGGAAGGAGTGTTCAGCAGTGCTGACTACTGCTGACAAGATGGGTAAAATGAGGGCATATAAGTACCCATTAGATTTGGTAACATGCAGGTTATTAATGACAACAGCTATTTTGCTGGGGAGATCTGATTATAATAAACTGAGAATTGACTACAAAGGCAGGAAGTGGAGAAAGAAGATGCAGACAACTCTACTCCATATATGAGAAATTACTGATAAAGTGGACTAGATGAATAGTATGAAAGAATGGAATTGGATATATGGTCAGGGGAAATTCGTTTTTAAGGAGTACTGGGATATGAATGAAACTGATGGAAATGGTCCAAGGAAGATGAAAAAAAAAAGTCACAAAGGAAGAGATTCTTAGAAATTAATAGGATGTGATTCAAAGTATAGGGGAGGGTCTGAGTTATTTGTGAGGTCTAAGTTCATAATTATTAAAGCTTGACCTGCCTGCCAACTCAGTTGTGTGATATTTTCCTGCACTCTTCAGTAGCTTGGCTCAGACTCCAAGAAAGAAAATGGTAGTGTGCATTTGGGTTAGGATTTTGTCAGTGGACTGAGAAGTATGTAGCCAAGAAAGTTGAATGTATTTGTAAGGATGAGACGTGCATTTGGGACTGGCTAAGAAATGAAGTCAGGAGGCAGGCTGATGAATATGAAGGGCATCAAGAAAGAGTAGATTTGAGATCTTATAGAGGCTATGAAGTGGTTAGGGAATGTGCGTTATCATCGATGGTGGGTGGTAGAAGATTGGGTATTTCAAATAAAAATGGTAGATAGAAGTGGTATAATTTTTTATGATAGTGGGGTCCAGAGTATTAGCATGGAAGTAGGTGGCTGAGTTATTAGACTTAAGATAAAGATCATGGGAGACAAACAGGTAAAGGGACTGAAAATTATGTGGTACACCCACATGAATACTGAAGTACAAACTGTGGAGTAGGAGGTAAAGCTATAATATAGGGTGAGTCAACAAATGTGTTTGCTCTTTTGCAAACATATCATGTGGCCCAGGCTGGCCTTGAACTCACTACTAAAGATGACCTTGAATTCCAGGTTTTCTTCTTCTACCTCCTGTTGTTGACCGTGCAGCCAGTTTCAAATTAGCTTTTTGTAATTGGATTTTAACTCCCTCGAGTTTCAGCTGTATCCTAAACTACACCAGATAAGTCATGATTTCCTCTTTTTTTCCTCTCCCCATTCCTTAGAGCACATATTTTGATTGTATACTACTTTCCAAATAATGCACTTTACCACCACTCTCCTTACACGTCTTAGATGACTTTGCTAAGACTCAATAAATACTGTAGTTCAGTGGTTCTCAACCTTCATAACGCTTTGACCCCTTAATATAGTTCTTCATAGCCAGGCGTTGGTGGTGAACTCCTTTAGTCCCAACACTTGGGAGGCAGAGGCAGGTGGATCTCTGTGAGTTCAAGGCCAGCCTGGTCTACAGAGCTAGTTTCAGGATAGGTTCCAAAACAATACAGACAATACAGAGAAACCCTGTCTCAAAAAATCATATATATATATATATATATTCATGTCATGGTGACCCCCACCATGAAATTATTTTCATTGCTACTCCATACCTGTAATTTTGCTATTATTATGACTCATAATGTAATTTTCTGATATCCAGATGGTTTGTGAAAGGGTTGTTTGACCCCTTTAAGGGTCTTAACCCACAGGCTAAGAACCACTGCCCTAGTGGGAGGGAAAGCTCTTCTACCAACCCTCTGCATATTTCCTGCATAGGCATACTTCTATGATTTCACGAGGAGGGAATCTCCATTCTCCCACCCTGTCTATCGATATTCCTGATGGCAATATTGCCAACTCAGAGTCAGGAAATTAACAATGTTTAGCTAATTTCCAGGTCTAATTCAGATCTTACTCCATTTGTTGTGCCAATAATGTCCGTGGAAGGAGAAGAAAACCTTAATTTAGCTGTATTCGATTTTCACGTGTCCTTTAGTTTGGATGTGCTTCATGACACTGATAACTCAGAAAAGTACAGTCCGGCTGTTTTGTACACTATCCCTCAGGATGTGTCTTAGGCTTCTATTGCTGTAAAGAGACACCACGACTACAACAGCTTTTAAAGGAAAGTGTTTAATTGTGGCTGGCTTATAGTTTCAGAGATTTAGTCCATTATCGTCATGGCAGGGAGCATGGTGGCATGCAGACAGACATGATGCTAGAGGGGGAACTGAGAGTTATACATATTGATCCAGAGGCACAGAAAGTGATCTTCCTCACTGGACATGACCCCAGCATATATGAGACCTCAAAGCCTGCCTACACAGTGGCACACTTCCTCCAAAAAGGCCACACCTCCCTATGCCCAAGCATTCAAACACATGGGCCATACATACTCAAACCACAACAGTATGTATAGGAATTCTCCTCATTATTCGTTATTTCATTAACTTTATGCACTTTAAAAAGGACTATCATAGAAGTATTGTGCCCTTGGTAAACATGTGATGAGTAGTTATTCCTTTAATGACCATATTGTTTGACCACTTGCTTATGATACTTTGACATGATACAAACAGCTCATTAACTCTTCAGACTTTCATCCATTAGTTTTGCATTCACTGGTGTTTGTTACCTGATTGAATTCTTATTTTTAAAAGTGTTATGTGTTTATTGAGAAGTTTATGCATGAGTATTTACTTCATTTCCACCCCCCACTCCTTCAATTCTTCCAATGTCGCTCCCATTCCTTTTAAAATTCCTTGTCTTTTATTATTTAATAATAACTGTTGCACACATGCGTGTGTGTGTGTGTGTGTGTGTGTGTGTGTGTGTAAAATATAAGTGCCAGCTGCTGAGATCATTTAGTATAGTATTGTTCTGATTCAATTTCTGTGGTGAAACCACAGCCCCAGAACCAGCTATTTCTCCAAGAACTTCTGTTCTTTTTAGTAGGGACTGGCCTTTAGAGCCAAACAATTGGATACTTATTTTTCCCAGCACTCTGGAGGCAGAGGCAAGTGGATTTCTGTGAGTTCCAGGACAGCCTGGACTACAGAGCGAGTTTCAGTACAGCCTCCAAAGCAATACAGAGAAACCCTGTCTCAAAAAAAAAAAAAAAAAAATGAAAACAAATACAAACAAACAAAACCAAATAAAATCTGCTTAGTCTGGGCCTGGCTGATCTCCGACCCCCACCGCTGGTCCTCTGCCAGAGGTCTGCCTATCCTGGCAGGACCATCCTGAGTCCTTGGCTGCAGGATCTTTGACCCCCATCACCTGGCCTCTGCCAGAGGCTAGTCTGGGACCAGTTCAGGTTGAATACCCCCCACACCCTTCCCTGTGAACTTCCTAGATTGGCCCCGAATCTCACTCCCCCCCCCAGTCCTGTCACCAGTGAAAGTGCTCCTGGTGCTCTGATACACACCCCCACACACACCCAGAGCCCGCTCTCCCCCCACCCTGTGCCCTACCAAGCCCACTGCCACACTGTTCTAGTTGAGCACTGGAACAAAGGGCAAATCCAACAATCCTGCCGCCACTTCCTGGGGAACTTCCTGGATTTTCTCTGAGCACATTAAACCCACCTATCCAAGCAGAACCACCCTGAGGCCCCGCCTGCCTGATCTCTGATCTGCTGGGCCTCTGACAAAGACACGCCTATCCACGGGGGACCACCATGAGCTTCCACCAGCATGATCTCTGACCTACCATCACCAGGCCTTGCTGGAAGGAACTTCCTAGATCTGCTCTCAGCACACTAGACCACCAGGACCACCCTAAGTCCCTGCCTGCCTGGGTACATGATCTGATTGCAGGGCCTCTGCTGGAGGACCACCCTGAATCCCTGCCTGCTTGAACTTTGACCCCCAACGCAGGGTCCCTGCCAGAGGAGAGACATTCTAGAGAGCTTGGACACAGAGCTACATACAGCAAACTTCTGACCCACCTAAGCCCACTGGGGGAGTAGCATAGAGAGAGAGAAGAAACCTCACCTGCATCCACTGGAAGAAGCAATGGGAAGATGGCAATACAAGAAAGCACCTAACAATAAAAAGACAAGCATGACACCACCAGAATCTAGGGACTCTACACCAACTAGACCTGAATACCCCAAAGCAGATGAAGCAGAAGAGAACGACTTAAAAAAAATCTTCACAAAAATGATAGAGACCTTCAAAGATGATGTGAGAAAATCCCTTAAAAAAAGGAAGAAAAACAAACAAAAACTGGAAGAAATAGAGAATAGAGGAAACAACCACACAAAAAATGCAAGAAATGAACAAATCTCTGAAATAAAGTAAGGAAAGACAAGAAAAAATAATTAAACAGGTGAAGGAAACAGTTCAAGCCTTGAAAACTGAAATAGAGAAAATAAAGAAAACACAAACTGAGGGAATGCTGAAAATAGAAAAACTGGGCAAATGATCAGGAACTACAGATGCAAGCATAATCAACAGAATACAAGAGATGGCAGAGAGAATCTCAGGTACTGAAGATAAAACTAAAGTCCAACAAATCCTTAACACAAAATATCCAGGAAATGTGGGACACCGTGAAAAGGAAAAACCTAAGAATAATAGGCATAGAAGGCAAAGAAGCCCAGCTCAAAGGTGCAGTAAACATATTCAACAAAATCATTGAAGATAACTTTCCAAATCTGAAGAAGGACATGCCCATGAAAGTACAAGAAGCATACTGAACCCCAAATAGGCTTGGCCAAAGAAAAAAGACCCCTTGACACATAATAATCAAAATACCTAGCATACAGAATAAAGAAAGAATATCAAGAGCAGTGAAGGGAAAAGGCCAGGTAACATATAAAGGCAAACCTATCAAAATTACACCTGACTTCTCCATGGAAACCCTCAAGGCCAGAAGGTCCTGGATAGATCTTCTACAAGTACTAAGAGTCCACAGATGCCAGCCTAGGCTACTATACCCAGCAAAACTCTCAATCACTATAGATGGAGAAAACAAGATATTTAATGACAAAGACAGATTTTCACAATAAGTATCTACAAATCCAGTCCTACAGAAATTATGGAAGGAAAACTCCAACCCAAGGAAATTAACTATGCTCACAAAGGCATAGGCAATAGATAATCCCACTTCACCAGAACCAAAGGGTAAAGCAGGGCAAATATATTCACAATACCACCAGCAACAAGAAATCTAAAACAGACAAGCCTTTTCAGTCAATGGTCCTTACTTTTCCTCAACATTAATGATCTTAACTTGCCTATAAAAAGACACAGGCTAACAGAATGGATACAAAGACTGAATCCATCCTTCTGCAAAAATAGACAGGTAGACCAATGGAATTGAGTAGGAAATCCTGACATTAATCCACACAACTACGAACACCTGATTTTTGACAAAACAGCTAAAAGTATATAATGGGGGGAGAAAAACATCTTCAACAAATGGTGCTGGCACAATTGGATGATGGTGTGTAGAAGACTGCAGATAGACCCATGTCTATCGCCATGCCAAAACTGAAGTCTGAATGGATCAAAGACCTCAACATAAACCCAGCCACACTGAACCTCTTAGAAGAGAAAGTGGGGGGGGGGGGAGTACCCTTGAACAAATTGGTACAGGAGACTGCTTCCAGAACATATCTCCAGTAGCACAGACACTGGGATAGACAATTAGTAAATGGGACCTCCTCAAACTGAGAAGCTTGTGTAAGGCAAAGGACACAGTTAACAAGACCAAATGGCATCCCACAGACTGGGAAAAGATCTTTATCAATCCTACATCTGACAGAGGGCTAATCTCCAAAATATACAAAGAACTCAAGAAATTAGTCACCAAAACACCAAATAACCCTATTAAAAATGGGGTACAGAACTGAAGAAAGAATTCTCAATAGAGGAAATAAAAAAGGCTGAAAGACACTTAAGAAAGTGTTCAACATCCTTAGCTATCAGGGAAATGCAAATCAAATCAACTCTGAGATACCACCTTACTCCTGGAAGAATGGCTAAAATTAGAAACAGCAATGACAACTTATGCTGGAGAGGATGTGGAGAAAGGGGAACACTCTTCCACTGCTGGTGGGAGTGCAAACTCAGTCCAGTGGTCAAGAGTCAAACTAAGGGGTCAGTCATCACAGACAAAGACACCAAAGACACACAGAATGAAAATGCATGAAACAGGAACTAACAGATCCAGACACAGGTGACCCATCCATGTCTTCCACCATCAGGCAAAAGAATCAAACAGCCGTGGAGGAAGCTTCTGCTTCAACAACAGACTCGGTTCTACCGACCAACCGACAGACGGAAGCCAATGGGCTCCTCACCTCCAGGGGTGTCCCCCAAGGCAGCACTAACAGATTCAGACACACGCAACCTGTCCATGTCTTCCACAAACAGGCAAAAGACGCTAAGGGCCGCGGAGGAAGTTTACACTTCAACAACAACAGAGCTCAGTCCTACTGACAGAAGGAAGCTAACAACAGGGCATCCCCAGGCATCCTATACCCCCCATGGGTTTCCCCCAGGGCACCAGCTTGTGACCCTCCTAGAACATCTGCTGATCACAGTCCCCTGGTCCTTACGACCCAAGAGGACAGCTGCAAACCGAAACCAAGAACTCGTTCCAGAAAACAGATACTCAGAACAGAGATGCCGGCCGACACACATACATACACATACATCAGAGGGGATTCCCGTACCTCTAAGTCAGTTCTCGGGTGAGAGGGGTGGTCGTGGTTTGCTGGCCAATGTACCAAATGAAAGACCCACAGAGCGTGGACCTTCACGCTCCCACTCAGGAAAGGTGACACCCCAAATCACTCACGAGAAGCGGGTTTGATGTAAAAGCATGAGGTCTTTTATATTCCAAGTGCACTGAGGTCCACAGTCATGCGCCACGCAGGGATAGAGGACTGAGGACCCTGAATACAGAATTGAGACAGCTTTTATAGGGTTACAACAGGTTTAAGCCTGCAGGTCTTAAACCAATCATCTTATAGCATCCAGAGCCCGTGCAGTGCAGACCAATCAATTTAAACCCTCCAAGCCTGAGCTTTATAGACCAATCAGTTTTCCACAACCCCAAAGGTCGGCATTTGCGCGGGCTCCTGGGTGGGGTGACAAAGCTCATTTTCTGTACTCACATACTTACAGTTCCTGTCATAAACAGCAAAGAATGTAACCTTTTGCCTAATTACTGCCAGGGGACAGGGTCTGGAATTTAAGTTACTTAGGGCCTTTTTTAGACTTCTAGTTTCCTGGGGTCATTGGAGAGTTGGGTTGTATTTTTTCATCCTTACAGAGCCAGTTGGAAAGGCGCCTCCAATTGACCGGAAGTTTGGCCTGCTAGAACTTGGGAGTCAGGCTGGCCATTCAGCCGATGCACCCATAGCTTAACCCAGGGGGTTGGATTCTGGACTAAGTCATGCCAAACCTCAATGTAGGGTTCTTGGTTCACGTATTCTCCTGGGCCTGCCTGAAAAACACTGTCCTTAATGGCAAGAACTGTGGTCAGGTCAAATGGTCCCTCAGGCAGCCATCCTACATTGAAGGTAGGCCATTCTGAGGTGCAGAAAGTTTGCCATGGTCCCTTTTAGACCTCAACCGACAGGTTGTGGGCCCTGAGTTTAATTTCAATCCAATGGTCGATAGTCAGGCTAAGGGGTGTTCCATCGTCAATTGGAAAGTCAGATACAAACAGAGACAAGAATGTGAAAGCAACACTCAACAGACAAAAGCGGCCACACTTGCGGCGCCACAGATGGTGGTGCAGTCCTACAAGCAGAGCGCCAAATCAGGAAGACCTGATCAGACAGATCGGGGTCCTCTTCTGAGGAGACCACCAAGCGTCCTTGGTTCTTAGTTCCTCCTGGGGCATCCTCCAGGGCAGCAATCTGTTTTCCTCTATGCATGTCTACGGACCACAGCACAATTGTTCTCACGAATGGTTGGGCAGCTGCAAACCAAAAGTGAACTAGAATCAGATGACATTAACAGATAGAGAAGACAGAGTAGGTGCCTTTCTAACTCCAAGGTCGAGTTTGCCAGTAGGGGGTGACCACCAGATCCTGGATGAGCCCCCAAATGTTGGATCCCTGCACTGGGGAGACCCCCATTCAAATTCCTAGATGAAATGATCGTTCCACAAACCACGGAAATTGGCACTTAATGCAAAAGAGCAAGAGGCTTTTTTTATTCCAGTCGGCTGGGGCTCAACTCACACCACACAAAGGAGGAAAGAGCGAGCCCGGAGCCCAATTTTACATGAGTTTATAAAGACAAAGACCACAAGGGGGGTAAGGGGTCTGGGATTAGGGACTAGCAAACTCATGATTGGTTGGGCCCAGGTGGCCCTGCTCATGCTCCTTATCTGGCACCTGCATCTGTGTTTCTAGGAAATGTTTAAGGAGCCCATCCCTGGGGGGGGGGGGGTCCTTCCTGGTCAGGAGTGCATGTTTTCATGTTATTCTGGGACCTAGGGCAACTGAAATTTTTCCATCTTAACAACTAAACCTTGGGCTCCTTCAGGAAAAGGATTTAGTTTACATTGGAAAGATAAACAGTAGAATAATGAATTTGATTTATATCATGTATGATACCTATGAGAATCAATAATTTTTATATATTTTTGATTATGTAAATATAGATTAAAATCCTTTGAAATCAAATATAACATTGCTGTATTAATTGTAATATATTTCTGCTCATTCTGTTTGTACTGCATTTTCACTCATTGAAATTTAGAATTTCTTGGAAATTTAAAGTTTCTTCTACATATCTGTCTTCAGCTAACTTATCTGTTCAAGACCCCGATGGTTTCCCACAGATACACATAATTGAGGTTTTTTTTTCCTTCATAAAAATATGTCAGGAATTAGAGTATTTACAGGTTGGGAAGGACTATTATAGGCCCTGTTTTCAGTGATTCTCAACTCATTTAAGAAATCTATAAAAGCAAAAAAGAAACAAACAAACAAAAATTTCCTCATGTCCAACTCTAGAATGTAATATAGTACAATCTTAGTATTCCTAAAATTTTCTTCAGTCACTTCAGGAAAGCAACCTCCTCCTGAGACAGTGTCTCTCTGTGTAATCGGTCTATTCTGGCTTCAAACTCATGAGCATCCTACCTCAGCCTCTCATGTTCTTGGGATCTAGTATTTTGACACCACACCTATTTAGCAATCAGCTGTGAGGATTCTTACTGGGGTCCAGTCTTGTCTCCCCCATAGTCACATATTCTTTGCATTGTAGTAGGTTCTCCTATGGCATTTCTAACCACTGGGAGTTGGCTCAGTTAACAAAAATACCAAGCATGAATTTCTTCCAATTGAGAGGAACTTAAGTTCAGTTAGGAGTTGTTGGTTAACCCACAAGATAAAATATTCACTTTTGCACCACTGGGGACATTCTCAGTAGTCATTGTTGTGGTTCACATGCTTTATAGCTGAGTGGGATTACCAATTGCTCTGCTCCACCTACCCACCCCCAGCTTTCATATCACCTTTTGATGCCATGTGAACCAGTCCTCAGGGAAAGTGCTCCCAGGTCAGTTTCAGATTAATTTTTTCATGCCCCATATTCAAAGTGTGTGGTATCTTCAGCTATAGAATCTTTCCTTCAAGTTCTGGAAGGTAACCAAAGGCAGTGATAATAGCCCATATTGTTTTGGGAGACTCCTGTATTCCTCCTACTGTTTCCAAGACATGACAGGGAAAATGTACCCATGAAATCTCAATAGTATTATAATTGCCTGAACAAGGATGACATAATGTCAACAGCAGTTGACTTGCCAACACGGACAGGTGAAAGTCCACAAGGACTGGATTAAGAGTGGCTGCTGAGAGAGAGAATCAGTTTCTTTGGAGAGAAGCTACTGCTTATGTTGTCCAATTCCACATGTTCAGCTCTGAACTCCTATACATAAGAGCAAAGCTAAATTAATTTAGTAGTATATAAAAATTTATGTGTGTGGTGTGTAGATTCACTTCTCGTGAATGCATTTCCCAAAAATTGCCCTCCAAAGCAAATCTAAACAAAACAAAACAATAAAGAGATGCAATGATTAAAGCAATTTACAATTCCTAAAACATTAGCTGTGAGTGATACAGTAGCTTACAATTTTGAGAATATTTATAGGTCCCAAGTAGATTGAGCTCTATCTTGTAGGCAATGTATCATTCCATGAGAAAATATTTATTCTCTTTGAGACAAGGTTATGCAGTATACATCACCATGTATTTTAGGCTGGCTGGCCTCAAACTTGCTATCCTCCTGCCCCAGCCTCCTAAGTTCTGATATTACAGGCTGTGCCATAACTGGTTCTCAAACTTTCACTTATGAAAGGCCAATTCTGGGGTCAGTGAAATAACTGTGGGTAAAAATACGTACCATAAAAGTCTATTGACCTTATTTCAGTTCTACAGAGGAAGGAAGGAACTGACTTCTGAAATCTGTCCTCTGACCTCTACAAGTGTGTACTCTCATACACACACACACACACACACACACACAGAGAGAGAGAGAGAGAGAGAGAGAGAGAGAGAGAGAGAGAGAGAGAGAGAGCACAAATAGTAAAGAAAATAAAAAAGTATTTCTGGAAGGCATGTGGAGAATGGAATAGATTAAAAACTGGAAAAAGAGACCAAAGAAGTTGATTATTGCTGTGAGATAAGCTGAAAATTTTAAGGAGAAACATCATTGAGATGGGGTTGCTGTTTAGACATGGGTAGAATGAAAGCAGAGTGGGAGCAAAAATGGCATGTAGGTTTCTAATGTGGAGGTTACAGATGATGTCAGTAATTAGGAGTTGGTGTAAGAAAAAGAATAGGAATTTCATTTTGGACATGTTAACTCAATGTGCCCATAGGACCTTTCCAGGTTTGAAATAAATATGTGCCCAAGTGTTTGACTGAAGTGTTATTAGGATGCAGCAAGAATGGAAATAGTGACAATAGCAGGGACTACGGAAGAGCATTTGGGAAATGGAAGGAGCCAAGGGCTGAGGGTGGGATCCTGGTTAACACCCACAGTTTAGGGAATGATTGATGGGGAAGAAGATGTTACAAAGGACAAAGTAAAAATATTAAGGTGTACAGGGAACTAGGAAACCAAAAAAATGCCATGGAAACCAAACAAAAAGGGAAAGATAAAGTATCAAATGACATGGAAAGGTTTTGTAAAATAGAAAGTCATGTTTAATGATTTGTTACAATGCAAAAAACACAATGTCTTAGTTGCTTTTCTATTGCCATTACCAAGGCAACTTATATAAGGAGGAATTTATTTGGGCTTGCTTATAGTTTCAGAGAGTTAGAGTTCATGGCTGGGAGCTTCGCAGCAGGTAGGCAGGCATGATGCTGGGGCATTAGTTAAGAACTTACATTCTGAACCACAGCCAGGAGAAAGAGAAAGAGAACTAACTGGGAATGGTATGAAATTTGGAAACCTCAAAGCCAACCCCCAGTGACATACCTCCTCTGACAAGGCCATATCTCCTAATCTTTCACAGTTTCACCAACTGGGGACTATTGCGGTTAAATAAGGATCAGGATAAACAAATAGGCCGAATAGATGCTTATTCAGGGAGAAATAACTTACAACCTAGACAGATGAACACCAGCAAATTTTACCGGTTGCTCTCCTCTCCACTACCCGCCAGCAAGAGAGCTTTTCTGGCTCCTCCGTGTTCCTGGCTCCTCCTCAGACCTAGTTCCACAGGTCACTTCCGCCCCTGGCTCCACCCCCAATGGGCGTGGTCAGTACCACAAAAGGAGACAAAGTGAATAACCCACTACAGGGGACCAAGCATTCAAAGATATGAGCATATGGGGGCCAGTCTCATTCAAACCATCACACACAACATTGTACTTCTTTTTTTCTTGTCTCATCTAGTAGCTTCATTAAAAAGAAATACATTTCAAGTTTGTGGAATACTGACTCCCTTAAGCAGAGAATCTTAGAGTTTTTATTCTTTTGACGTATATTTATTGACCAGATGCTAGACACTGTTCAAGGGCCATCACTGAACAGGACAGACAGGATATACACAACATAGAGCTTATCACTGAGCTTTAATGTAGCATACTGCTTAGGGGCCAGGGTCTAAATCCTGGAACTATCACCATCTCTGCTATGTGATTGAGAATAAATTACTTAATGTTTCAGTCTTCATTTTCTCACTTACAAATTGTGTCAATTAAGGATTATTTTCAATATATTATTTTGAAGAGTTAATGCATGTGAAGTGTTCAGAACACTGCCAAATATACAACAAAGCTTAATAAATATTAATTATTATTTTGGTATGTGGGGAAGGTGGAAGAAATCAATAAAAAAGAAAATACCATTTTGGAATAGGTCCAAGAGAAATAATTAAAATAGCTAGATTTTAAAGCAAAATAGTGTGGCTACTTTAGATTGGATAGTGTCATCTGAAACAATAATATTTATGTTAAATTTTGAATAAAAATAATCATTCATAATGATTTTTTACAGTGTTTTCTCCCGATTGAATAACTTTAACCCTTGATTCAAATTTGATCCACATTCTCATTCGGAAAGTGAAGTTTTATTGCTTATGTCTCACTATGGTTACCTTAGCAGTAACAGTAGGGCAAAGTAGTTGGCCCACAAAGCCTAATATATTTCTATATGCTTACAGCAGAAAAAGCTTTGGCTATCTCTGAGCTAGGCAGAGGGAACAGTGACTGCAGACGCCATAAGCAGCAGCCAATGTTGAGTGCTCCCAGAACAAAAGAAATACTGAAATGTAGAACAATGTATCTGACTTTCATTTCCTCTGTCCATTGCCTTGCAAATCCCTCTCTTCCCCCTCCCCTTCTACTTTTTTTTGACAAGTTCTCTCACTATGGAGCTCTGTCTGGTCTTCAACTTGCTTTGTGGATTAGGCTAGCCTCTGATGGGAGAATTCCCACTGAGTTGCACCTTGTTTTGCCCCAGAGTGCTAGTACCTAGCCTTAAATACACCTTTTGTTTAGCAGTTTTCCTTTGTTTATCTTGTTGCTCTCCATGGGAATCTTGGCTTAGAGTTTCCCAAAGGTACAAAGCCAATGCAAAACTTGGTTGGGAAAAATCCCGAACACTGTGATAGTACTTATTCAAGAATTTGCATTTGGCCCTGTCCTTTTGGAAGCTTCATCGGATATTTGGAGGATATGGAAATCAACTTGCTAAAAGTGTAAATTGGAGAGCAATGAAGAAGCCCGGCTAGCTCAGTCCAGGGTTGAGTCCATAGAGACGAATCCACCCTGCAGCTGAAAAAGGCTAAAAATCATCCTTGAGATGCCTCTATACTTCTTTCCTAGACCCATGTTAATGAAGACCCACGTGAATGAACACCCACACACAAAATACAACAAGCCTCTGTGGACTGAAGTTTCTGTCCTGCTTTGTCCTGCAGACTTTCAGTCCCAAATAAACACACAGCTTATTATAAACTCTTTGACCTATTTCTCAGGCTTAATACTAATAAACTCTTACAACTTACATTAACCCATAATTCTTATCTATGTTTAGCCATGTGGCTTGGTACCTTTTCTCAGTATGGTATTCTCATCTTGCTTCCTCTGCGTCTGGTTGGCTGCCTTTTCTGTTCCCAGAATTCTCCTAGTCTGGTTGCCCTGTCTATATTTCCTGCCTGGCTATTGGCAATCAGTGTTTTATTAAACCAATATGAGTGACAAATCTTTACAGTGAACAAGAGCATTCATCAACATCAAGCCTCAAACTCACAGAGATCTACCTGTCCTTGCCTTTCATGTCCTGGAATTGGACAGGTACTACCAAATTTTATCATACCCTTCCCTTATAATAGCCATTCATCTCTAGTCTTCTAATTTGATAATAATACTTTTCCCTGTTTTGTGAATTCTTAAGGATAACTTACAGTGTGTCATAGATGCCTGTGTGTATTCATATGTGTATGCATGTTCATGTGTGTTCAGGTGTATATATGCATGTGTACACTTGTATCCACATGGTAGCTACTTAAACCTTACGTGCTAGTTTTTATGGGCCATCCACCTTATTTCTTTGAGAAAGAGTCTCGTTAGAACCTTTGGCTCCTAATTAGCCTAGACTGGTTGGCCAGTGAATCCATAGGGATCCACCTTGTCTATCTCTCCAGTACTGGAATGAGAAGGATGCACTACTTTGTTCAAATTCTATGTACATACAGGCATCAAATTCAAGAAGTCATACTTACATGAAAAGCATCTTACCAACTGGATTATCTCCATAGTCTTTTCATGAATCTTTTCCAGATTATCAGTGATGTAGTAGTAATTCTATGAGGCAATAGCATTTGAACTAATTTAGAGCAATACTGTTCACTCATTGTAGGATCATAGCCACTGTTATAAAGGAAAACATTTAATTAGGAGTAGCTTGCATTTTCAGAGATTTAGTTCATTATCACCATGGCAGCATGCAGACAGACATGGTGCTGGAGAAGGAGCTGGGAATCCTACATCTTGATCTGCAGGCAGCAGAAGGAGAGGAGAGTCACTAACTTCTGAGACCACAAAGTAGGCACCTACAGTGACACCCTTTCTCTCACAAAGCCACGTTTCCTAATAGTGCTATTCCCTGTGTGCCAAGCATTCAAACACGTGATACTATGGGAGCCATTCTTATTCAAACCATCACATAGGTTTATATTAACAGGATTCACTGTCCTCAATTGTTGCTGTATTTTAGAGATTCATTTATTTTATGTATATTGATGTTTTGTTTGCGCGTATACCTGCAGAACAGAAAAGGGTACTGGATCCCATAGAAGGTTGTGAGCTGCCATCATCTTATTTTAAAGTTGCATCCTGATCTACTTCATTTCACAAGTGAATTTTTTGATTAGGGCTTATTGCTACAAACCTAAATCTAACATTGATCAATATCCATGATACATGCTGGTGTGTGCACTTGTGTGTGTGTGTGTGTGTACACACAGAGTTTATCTAAATTTCTATGACAGGACTTCCAAAACTGTATTTGGAATATTGTAGGACATTGTAAGATACTGTTTTACTGTAGTGTTAGAGATGAAATCCAGTGCCTTACACTTGCTAAACAAGTATTCTATGAGCTACAGTTCCAGCCCACTGTGAGATGTTAATAAGTGGATGGACCATAAATGTTTCATGGCCAAACATGTTGGGGGAAATGTTAAACAAAGTACAACTAGATTTTATTTCTGGCAGAACTTCTTAGAGTCTTAATATGCTAATGTGTGCTATGAGTCTCTGAAAGAGACTGTAGTGTTTTCTACAAATCCTCCTTTTCTCATAATACCAGTTATACCAGTTAATATCATTTTTTTTCGGTCTTTCTAGACAGGTTTCTCTGTGTAGTTTTTGAGCCTATCCTGGCACTCACTCTGTAGCCTAGGCTGGCCTCAAACTCACAAAGATCTGCCTCCTAAGTAAGTACTGGGATTTAAAGGCATTTGCCACCACTGCCTGCCTACCAGTTAATATCTTAAGGGACACTAAAGTTTATAGAGCTGGTTTAAGAATTAGAGTATAGGCGGTTGAGTCATCTGAGTCATCTGTCTGGCCTCCCATCATGAGCCTGTTATGACTTACATGGCCTCCCACAAGATCCCCTACAACTGTCAACAACATCTCCCAAAAGGAAAGTCTAGAGGTTGTTCGGTTTTTATTCTTACTTACTGAAACTCTGAAATGGTTCCCCTGCCATATGGCTGATGTCTTTCAGACATTGTTGCTACCCGTGCCCTCCTCTCCAAGCAAATCTTCATGGTTCTGTTGCTGCTCACGTCACGTATCTTTTTTTTTAAATATGTTTTTATTTATTATGTATGTAGTGTTCCACTTCCATGTAAGCCTGCAGGCCAAAAGCAGGAACCAGATCTCATTACCATGTGGTTGCTGGGAGTTGAACTCAGGACCTTTGGAAGAACAGCCAGTGCTCTTAACCTCTGAGCCATCTCTCCAGCCCCCATGTCATTTATCTTATTCTCACTCACTCTATGCTTTGCCCCTTCCAATGATGGATACCTAAAGTGAGGGGAGTGATACTTGGGATTTTTCTTAGTTTTTCAGACTGATGAAGGTGGGTACTGATGAAGGTGGGTTATGACTGACTGTGCTAGTTCTGCCAAGAGAGCCTCTCCATATTCTCATTATGTATTGAAAATTAGGATAAACCTAGGTCAGGTTGCAAAGGTCATCTCTGGATCATCAGTGTACTTAGATTATGTGGCAAATCTTCACAATTACTATGATCCAGGTACTGTTTGATGTGTTAGAGATACACCAGTGATAGAGATAAGCAAAAATCCTACTTTCATGGAATGCATGTTTGTGTTTGTGCGTGGATATGTGAGTACATAAAATAAACACATGTAGTTTTTCTAATCTGGTGACAAATTTACACACACACACACACACACACACACACACAAAATGCACCAGGACACTATGTTAAAGGATGATGAAGATAAAGAGAAGGGGCTACTTTAGAGTGGTCAGAAAGGATTCTCTGATGCGGTGGTATGTATTCTGAGAGAAGACATTGGACAGCATGTGGAGAGTGCAAGGAAAAACACACAAACGGCAGAAGGAGGAAAAGAGCACATGAAGTTCTTGGTATCTAAGAGCAGTGTGTAGTTCCAGATGTGTCAGAAGGTCAGTGTGCTTAGATTGCCATGGGCAAGGATGAGAGTTGGATAAAATGAAGTTGGTGACTTTGGCAGAGAACAGCTGTATTAGTTAGGGTTCTCTAGAGTCATAGAACTCATGGACTGAATCTCTGTCTCCTCTCTCTCTCTCTCTCTCTCTCTCTCTCTCTCTTTCATCTATCATCTATCTGTATACATGGGAATTTACAGGAATAATTTATAGGTTGCAGTTCAGCAATGGCTAGCTAGGAATGGCAAGTCCAAGAATCTAGTAATTGTTCAGTCCCAGGAGGTTGGGAGTCTCAGTTATTCTTCTATATATGTTAGAATTCCAAAGAAATAGGCTGCAATGCCAATGAAGGAGTGGATGTGCTGAAAAATCAAGGGGAAGCAGACAAAGGATGAACAACCCCTTCCTTCTTCCATTGTCCTTATATAGGTTTCCAGCAGAAGATGTGGCCCAGATTAAAAGTGTTTCTCCCTGCCACAAGATCTGGATTAAAGGCTTATGTCATCCCACCTCAAGATCCAGATCACAGGTGTGCCCTCCATTTCTGGACTGTTGTTCATTCCAGATATATTCAAGTTGACAACCAAGAATAGCCATCACAACAGCTAATGCCCTGTGTTGTATACCTTGTGCAATTTGAAAATTCTTTTAATGACAATAGAGGAGTCTGAAGAGTTTTAAGCAGGGAATGAGGCTTTAAATGATAAGATTCCCATTTTGAAAGGATCACTGGCCAGAGTTATTAGTGTAAGTAGAAGTGAGAAAATGAAACTCTGACTGTATTATAAGTTAGATGTTGGGCTCTGGGGTATGGAAAGTGTCAAGGATGACAACCCAGTCTGATTTAAGTAGTTGGATGATGCTACTAAGCTAAATGAGGAGGGATAGAAAGTTAAGAGTTCCTTTTTTAGCCAAACTGTTAGTATTGCCTATAAGGCATCCAGATGGAGATGTAAAATACTCAGAAGAATATGAAAGCTTGGACCCAGGGGAGAGGTCAGAGTTGAAGATAAAACTGGGATCCATAAGTATATGGATCTAGGGTATACAGTCTTCAGGAGCAATAAAAGAGCAGGAAGAAACAACAGAATCTGAGTAATAGGTAGTGAGATGGTAGGAAAACCACGAAAGGTGTGATGCTGTGGAAGCCAGAGAGTAAGTAACTGACACTACTGATTGGGAAGGCCTGGCCAGCAGTAAGGGTTAAGGTTGGACCTGATGGCACATTAAAACTCCAGGAATGCAATGGAGATAGCAAACATACATGTTTACTATAGCAATTCAGAAAAGCTATAAAAGCAGCAGCAGAGTAGAAATAAAATAATACAATGCACCAGGCACACACTACTTCTCCACATTAGGAACATAATTATTTTGAACCACTGTCTCTCAAGCAGCCTGTGGAGCCATTTGGCCGGTTCACCACTAGTTTTAGAACAGTGTCCTATTGACAAGACTATGCCAAAAGTGCTTTTCTTCCCACCATCCTGTTAAGAGCTGCTTGGTTAGAAAAGCCTTTGGTCAACCTCTGGATTTCAGACAAGTAGCTGCTTCTTTTGAGAACAGGTCCCCTTCTGCAGAGGCAATGATGCTCTTGTACAACAAAATCACCCTTCTGTGATTTTTTTCCCTTCTGGAACAGACTGGCCTCTGTGCTGTTCTCTGAAGAAAGTATCTGGAGCCACTCCCTCCCTCTTACATTCTCAGCTGGAAAAAAATAGCCATGAGCCGTCCTTTTCATACTGCGGGCCTGTGGTGTGGTAAGTCTGCTTCAGATTAATTCAATTAAACACCTCCAGCTGCATCTGTCAGACATCGTTTTTTATGGGCCAGATTTATTTTGTTAATAGGATCAACATATGTTATATACAAAGGTAACCATTAAATAATTATAAACAACTAATTTCACCACACATTCCCAGCCAATTTTACATCTCCTGCCAGATACAAAACATTTACTTTAATAAATTTACAGTGAGAAATTTGCATAAAGCTGTTGAAAGTGGGGATATTTTCAAAGCAGCTGCTTATGTGATGTGATTAGCAAAATCCCCCATCCCCCATTCCCACCCACACAAGCCATTAGTCATTCCTTTGAATTAATACATTGAAGGCCTCTGTTAAAATTAAAATATTATCTCCTAATAGAGAGACAAATGAAGCTATTAACATTTAGCTTGAGTTAGTTGATTGAATTCCTTAATCACTTAGCAAGGTCTTTTGTGAAAGGGACCCAGCAGTTAAATTTTGAGGAGGGAAAGGAAAGGTCCAGAATAGTCTCTTGGGAGAAAAGACAGGGTTAGGGGAGTTCTATATAGAGCTCAGAGACTCTGAAGCACCAGAAACTTGGGTGCAGGGGAGATGTCTAAAATGCAAAGGATGGAATCATTTCTAAAAGGCGAGGAAAGCCAAGAAAAGCAAATCTCCTTTACTGTCAGTGCCACCAGGAGTGAGCTAGCTTTATACAAGTACACCCAAATGCAAATGGTCATTCTTTTTTTACATTGTTCAAAAATCTCCATTGTCCTGTGGGCATCTCACTCAGTAAGACTGGAAGACAATTCACAGGGCTCAACCAATTTCTCTCTTGAATTTGTGACTCAACTTGAGTATTTTTTTGTAGATTTTCTTTTTCTGTGTTGATTTAAAATATCAAAGAGCAGTCTCTTTTGGATTTTAGAGACAGTGTTTTACTGTGTAACAACTTTGGCTGTCTTGGAACTTGCTCAGTACAGTAGACTAAATTGACCTTGAACTCACAGAGATCTGCCTGCCTCTGCCTTTCAATTGCTGGCATTAAAGGTGTGGGCCACCATGCTCTGCTTAAAAATAGTCTTTTTTTTTATTCTTTTTTTCTTTTGTTTTTTTTGAAAGGATTTCGCTGTGTACCCTTGGAGCCTGTCCTTGTTTCCTTCAATTGCCTGTCCTCTGTAGACCGGGCTGGCCTTGAACTCACAGAGATCCACCTGCCTCTGCTTCCTGAATGCTGGGATTAAAAGTGTGCACCACCAACCAATGGCTCAGAACAAAGTCTTAATGCAGAATATCCAGTTATCAAAAGATCTCCATAAATACCAAGGTCAGGTCTAGGTTCATATTGTATATAGGATGACTAGGCTCTTCTATACATGTGCTGATACACATATAGTCTGCTTACACAAATGGGATGATCTATACTTGTTCAGTGTACTTCCTCTTTCTTTTTTACTTTTATCTTGTTTTCATACAATTTATCATTTTAACCATTTTTCAGTGTATAATTAAGTACTTTCATGAAACAAAGTATTTTATATATGTTTTAAGCAACTCCTCATTCCCTCCTGCCCTTGGCCCCTAGTAACTTTCTATCTCTATGACCTTTAGTCTTTAAAAATTATTTCTAAAAACTCAATTATTCCTATCTGAGTGGCCAGTCCCTCCACCCAGAGCCAGGATGTAGTCTGGGCCCAAGCTGTAGCCTAGGACCATGTCTGGGTCTGTGGTCTAGCTACAACTGGGGTTGTGGCCTGTGTCACCTCAGGACACCCTCGGAACCATGCAAGCTGAAATCAGAGTGCCATGCTGAGCTGGCCACGCCCTTCACTGGGCCTGGGAAAGCTGGCCTTGCCTCTCACTGGACACTACAGCAAGAGAGCTGGCCGATGGATGCTGGTGAGATGGCCCCCACCCTTCACCACAGGCCAGGGTGAACCTATCCTGAGGGCATGCATGTAGGGGAGCAGATTCTACCCTCTCTTTGTATATTCTAGATATTAAGCCTTTATCATATATGCTCTTTAAAATATTTTCCCCTCTTCCCATCTGTGTTGATTGTGCACTCCACCGTGTAGGTGTTCGGTGCTATGTAGTCTCATATGTCATTTGCTTTTGTTGTCTGTGCTTTGGGTATGACGCATTAACTTTTACATCTCTCAGTGCTGTACTTCACTTAAGGTAGCATGATTGGGTTTTCCCCCCTTCATTCCCACCCCAGAGTTCTCTAGCATACCGTTTAACAGTGCTGTTGGCTCACTGCTATTGGTTCCCTGAAAAGACCCAGCTACCTTCATTTTTTTTTTTCTGGATTTGTTCCCAAGCACAGTAATAGGAGGCTGTTTTTTGATTGCTTTCCTCTTCTCTTTATGAGTGGAGCCCTAAACAATATCCTTTGGGGCAGCTTCTTTCATCCACCTCAAGAGGGGCAGTGGTCTCTGAGCCAATGATAAGTCAATAAATAGTAGGCAGGCTGACTCCAGACTAATGGGAGGCTCCTGGGTTCATCTTACTAGGGATATAGAATTCCTGGATGGCTAGCTTCTGCCTCATTGACCTCTTCTTAATGACGGTCTTGTCTTGTTGGTCAAGTATCTGAAGGTGCAAAAGAAACCTTACCTACCCATACACTTTCAGTGGCTTTAATCCACCCGAACAACTTGTGGCCAAGGCCAATAGAACACAGCCATTCTCCCTTTGTAAAAATGAGAAAGGGTTGGGTTTCCTTCAATTGTCTGCCCTTCTCTATCTCCTCCACTATTTTTGTTTTACTCTCTAGTTAACTTTGCATACATAGAACAGCTTCACCAGTAGGACCTGTGCAGAGGATCCAGGCAGACTCTTCTCACTGGCGTGCGCAACGGTCTTTTCCTTGCTAATCTGAGGGTTTGTGGAGGTAGTGGGTAGTGGGTGGGAGAAGAGTTTGGCCATAGTCTTCCCTCTGCACTTCACACCACACACAACCCGCTCGCAGACGCGCGCGCGGGTACACACACACACACACACACACACACACACACACACGCACACACACACACGCCTGCCTGCTCAGGCCCCTTTTCCCTGTGTCTTCCATCAAGATGACAGGGCACTGGAGAAAAGGCTGCTGGAATCAGCTGGTAGGTACAGTAGTAATCTGAACCCCACCCACCCGCTGCCTTTGCTTGCTCAGGTTTCTCCGGTCACTCCTGCCAGGGGAGAAAACATGTAAGCGCGCCTCCAGAGGAGGGGCTCGGGGAGCTGGGAGTGGCGGCGGCGGAGGAAGGTGAGCCTAGGAAGGTGGCCCGGTGCCCCTTCTGCCCGGGCCCCTCCCAGTGCTCCCTTGGGGGTGTCAGCTTCGGCTCCGCTTGCCCCCACTCCACCCTCCTTTCGAAGGGATTGCCTTTTTTTTTTTTCTCCTCTGCGGCGGCGGAAATGACAGTGTGGTGCTGCGGTGGTGTCATGGTGCTGCCTCTGGACTGAGAGGCGAAAACTCTCAAGTTTCGCCCGGGAGACCCAGACGCGGGAACGTCGCGGTCTCCGTGCTGTCCCCCGTGGGGCGCGCGGGCTGGCGGATCCCGGCTGTTGCGCGGCGGTGGCGGCGGCGGCCGCGGCGGCGAAGGCAGGCGGCGGCCTAGAGTGGTGGTGGCGGCGGCGGCAGCGACAGCGGCCCGGGAGCTCGCACGGGAGCCCAAGCCAGCTTGCTGCGGAGGCCGGCGAGCAGCCGACGCTCCCAGGCGCGTGTAGGACATGGCTGGCACCCGGGAACAATATGGGTAAAAATGCGTCCCGTCGCCGCGGCCCTGGGGGGGGGGTTGAGTGTCGCCGCCCGCGTAGGGCTCGGCCCGGGCTCCGGCTGCTCTTCAGGTGCCACTGGGGCCGGCGCTGGCCGAGGAGGACACCCGGGCTCGGCGGGAAGGGGAGGGGTGGAGACGGCGGCATCCGAGGCTCCAGGAGGCAGTAGCGGGGCCCGCGGTGTCTGTCACCCTGTGATGACCCGGGTGCCTGCTGCTGCCCTCATGGGAAGGAGTTTGCACTCCTGGATCCCAGGCAGGGGACGGCCCCAGGCCTCCCGCTTGGCCAGGCCGAGGCGGGAGAAAGCAGTGGAGCGGCTCTCCTGGCGCCTAGGCGCAAGTCTGGGAAAGGGCGCAGCCGCCTTCCCACGCTCCCGCAATCCGAGGCGTCCTCGGCCCGGGCGGCGCCCCGAGGTCGGCGGTTTGCTCGGCGGTGCTGGCGCAGCAGCCTGTGATGCTGCGGACACCCAGCCGGCAGGAGCCTGGGAGAAACTTAATCCCAGCTTTTCGCTAGGGAAGCAAGGGATCGTCAAGTCTCTCTGTCTGGGTGGTTCCTTATTTCTGGCCTAGCAGTGAAAGCAGCGCCGTGGGGTAGAGGGAAAACTTGAGTGTGTGTCCATCCACAGGACACACTGCTACTGAAGCAGGAACATGGGAGGGTTTTTTTTTTTTTTTTTTTTCCCCATTTCGGGCTCGTAAGAACTAAGTAAATAACGGCAGAGCAGATTTACTGTAACGTTACTGGCGATGAGCTGGCTTAGGTTATTTCGCACTTCACGTGCAGCACCTTATTTATTTATTTATTTATTTATTTATTTTAGAGGCATTTCTATTTCGAGCAGGAATTTGGGACCCTGAGATGGTCGGACTCCTCACTTTTTGCTCTCTCTTCTGCACTCCTTATTCACTGTCACGGTTATGCCTCTTATTCCCCCTTCACAGCATTTGCCCACCCAGATCCCTCAGCGCGGTCCCTGCACTCTCAGATTTTCTCTACCAACCTGTGCACATCCAACAACGCAGCTGTTTGTGTCTCAATCACTTTGCTTGCTTTTTTTTTTTTTTAAAGATTTTGGAGGGTGGGGCTGGTGAATGGCAGTTGGGTATCTCCGAGGGGGAGTATTTATGAAGGAAAACACTGGAAGCTGTAATAATAGACAACTGTTGTGTGGGGATTAATTAATCCGATTTTCAAATTGGACCATAAGGGCTGACTTTAATTCTATTCTACTTCCTCTCCGAAATCGAATCTTAGTTCTCTGGCAGTATTCCAACAGGAGATGGGGTTGCCAAATAGAAAGTTCATATTCCTCACTTCTGCTTATGGAGCTTTTGCTATACCCTGGTTTAACCCCCCCCCCCCCACCACACACACACCTTTTTACATCCCCAGCCATCACGGCGTTGAGGGAGAATCAGTTTATATATATATATTCCTGCTCAATCAATTAACTTGATACAGACTCATAATGTGAATTAAATTTCTCTTGATTGTTCCTTACAAAACTTGATTCATGTGGTTGAAACATAAGTCGTGGAGCCAAGAAGATCAGAGAGTCCATTCCAAATGTGCTGTTGCATTGGCTTTATGGCCCTTGGACATTTGTATGACCTTTCTTTCACAGTTGCTGTACTTACATAAAAGGCATAATGGTATGAACTATTGTGAGTATTGGCTTGGTCCTTTGAAGATAAAAGGTTTCTATAAACCTCAGCATTATATTTTCCAATGAAAGCACTTCATTTATCCTTTATTGGATTACTGGGTTGACTGGGTATAAATGAGAACACTAATTTACAGAAACCTTACTTTGCCATTATTAGTCCCCCTGGGATTCAAATCGTTATTGTAATTTAGATCTTAAGTCAATTTGTTTTTACCAAATGTATGTTTAATGAATGGAAACATATACAATTAGGCATATAAAGTAATGGTGATGATTTTAAGTCATAAATCATATTGATTGCACTGTAACTTAACAATCTGAGTCAGACTCATTTGAATACACAACCTCACCCATTTTTAGCTAACATGGGGGCAGTTAGTTAATGCCCAATAAAAAGTGGCATAGTTTTAGGTCTGGTTATACAAGCATGATTAGCACCTTACAGCAGTGAGTCAATATTTTTTAAAGAACCTTTCATATACAGAGGTTAATACAACCTCTTCTGGCTGTGTTAAGGCCCCAGACTTGACTCAGTATTTTGGGCTTACATTTGTCCTATGCTGAACACAGCTTACGTCCCCATGGCTAGGATGGGATGGGCGAGTGTGATGTGGGGAGTATAAAGAGATGTTATGGGCCAAGAAGGGCTGTTTCCTATTTACTTTCTTAACTACTAGGATTCCTACCTAGCATGTTGTACCTTGCAAGACCACTTCTGAGAGGTACTGCTGCAAAAAGGAGAGACATGGTTGCTTCACAAACAGATCATCTGAACAGTGCAAATTGACTTAGATAAAATTGGTTAATCCTTCCTCTAAGAACAGGACAACTTGCTCCAACTTGCAGATCTTAAAATAGTGCTGGTGGAGTCCCATAATTGTGTCCAACTAGTGTTCTGAGTAGTGAACCTTTCCATTCCCTCCTCCCATAAAATCTGCTGACACCACGACAATTAAGAAGGAAACTACAGAATATTGTTTTTGTTGTTGTTTTTTTTTAATCAGCAAACCTTATTGGCTTGATGAAGAGGAAAGAACACTGTCTTTATTAGGTCCCTTAGAACTAAAATTTCTTTCTTAACAGGAAGGTAGAACCCTAAAAGGTCAAGACAGGGATGAGATAGAAAATGATGTCTCAGATGACTGTTTTTAGAGATAATTGCTTGTCTTTGTGTGCCAGCCATTCAATCTTTATAGATCTTGCTAAATTTCTAGATATTAGCCATGGGACTCAGCTGTTAGAAGAGGCCCAAGGATGTTCCAACTCCATTTAGAGTTGAGTTTCTGTTCTGTCTTCTGTGCAAAGAAAGCTTTGTGTCTGTGGCATGCCTTCTTAAGCTGAATGTCCTGACCTGAAGCAGTGTATTGTCAAAATATGAGGTATAACATATTCTGAAGGAAATAACACAGTTCAAGAGGTTTTAAAGACAGCCACTTAAATTTTTACCTTTATTTATTTGTGTGCATATCAACATGCATATGTGCCATAGTGAACATTTGGTGCTTAGAGGAAAACTGTGTTTCTTCCTCCCACCATATGGGTTCTCATGATCAAATTCAGGTCATCAATCAGTCTTGGTGGCCAACAATGTTACTTGCTGAGACATCTTACTGGCCCTAAATATAGTCACATTTTGAAATTTTTGGTACAAGGTCTGTATTGTGCTTACTTCTCTATTTTTGGATCCACAATAAATACGGTGTTCATCACTGAGTGCTACATAGAGGAGGCTAGAAAAGTGCTTCTCTGTGTGTAGTGAGATATTTGCTTTGTCCCCACCTGTGGCACTGACCACGCTCATTGGGGGGTGGGGACAGGGCCAGACATTACCTGGGGGAACTAGGTCTGAGGAGGGGCCTGGGAGCATTCTCTTGCTTGCAGCACAGGGACAGAAGAGCATCTGGGGGCATCCTTGGGACCAGGATGTTCATCTGTCTAGGTTGTAAGTTATTTCTCCCTGAATAGACATCTATTCGGCCTATTTGTTCCTCCTGATCCTTATTAAACCACAATGCCTGTGTGTTGAGTCATAGTGTCAAGTGAGAGAGAAGTTCATATGAGTGTCGTGAGAGAAGAAAACTCTCCTTAATTATCTGTCCTGTGTAGACTGCTAGTCCCCTTTACCAACTCTCTCCTTGCCTTCAAGAGTCAGTATAGATGTCTCAGATACACATCTTCGTGTACTAAAACTTGACTGAAAGTTTTCTGTGGGCTGAAGAGGTTTGTATTCTGTGGCTTTTTCTGTCTGCTCCTTTTTTCATCTTTATATTCTTCATGGCCATAATCACATAACAGTTTTGGTAGTCAAACTTCAGATCCTGTATTTTCCCCTAGAAAGCCTATAAACTGGTGAGGCTACTAGATGGCATAAGATGCTTCAAGTAAATATGGCAGAGGGATTTTGAAAAAACAAAAGTGACTTCATCCCACCATCACTTGCTCCATGTGAGGTTTGCCTGAATAGAATATGCACTGTGATGTTAGTTCAGCATAAATGGGTTAGAAAAGTGTAGGTCCTTGTCTCTCCTCAGCACACAGATGGCCTGACCTTTCTTGGGCTTTGTCTCAGCTTCTTTCTGCAGGTCAGAGTCCTGTGGTTCATGATGAACAGTATCCTCTGGCCCTGGATCATCCTCTTACAGAGACCAGATGATCCGATAACAAACCCATTATATAATGAAAACTCTTCCGGAAATATAGAATCCCAATATTTGTGATTTGCTCTAATAAGAACATAATATATAGGTATGGAAGACAACATTAATTCAGGAGAACAAAACTTGTGTGCGTGTGTATGTGTGTGTGTGTACTACCCAGAGATAGAAAAATTTTTTGTAGTCCAGAATCCTCTATCACTTTGTCTATAGCCTTTTGTTCAGTGTTGCTAGGATCCATGTGGTTCCCTGGAGAGTAGAAGCTTGATTTAAAATAGGCCTCTGTTTTCTGTCCCTTGTTACTAACCAGAACTTGGGGTCCTTGCAAGCCTAACATTCAATAGAATTGCCCTACATACATCCAAGTTTTATTATGTAGAAGTAGAAATGACTGGCCACTCTGGTAGACCATTAAATACTTAAAAAAAATCACCGAATACTTAAAAATATGTCATTGAAAAAGAGAGGATTGGATTTTGTGTCTTAAAATGGATGAAAATCTGTACTAATAGCATAGGTAAATAAGTTTGTTCTTCATTTGTTCCCAACCTTCTAATTTTGCCAGTGTAATCTGCATTAAGATAATGGTGTTATGAATCATACTTATAATTCTTGTCAAACATTATAAGTTACCTCAGCATATCCATTTTTGGTAACTTTGATTAATCATTTCTTAAATAATATTTTTATTCTTTGAACATTTCATATTCATACAATGTATTTCAATCATACTTTGATTAATCTTTAGTATTTGTGGCAGATTTAGGATTTTTGGTTTTTGCTGACTGAATTATATAAAATACCCGAAGTGTTAGGTTTAGGAGCTAATTATTGGAAGGAAATATCATTAAATTCATGTACTATAAAATGCTAAGTAGGCCTTAATACCTATTAGGTAGGAACTGGATTGTGTTCTCTGCACTGGTCAGTAATAAACCTCCAGTTCTGAGGTCTCAGTGTGTGAAGGAAGCCTAAAAGAAAGCGCTAGAGATAATTCTTCTCGAAGGAGGACCCCTACCCTGAATGGGAAGACATGAGCATCACAAACACTCCAGTTAAACTCATGGTTTTCTTGGGATTTTGTGGAGAAGTATAATTGTTGTTCTTTAGTTACAGTTATAAGAATAAAAGGTGGAGAAGGGGGGTGGGGAGTCCCGAGTGAGGGTCCCAAGTGAGTGGGGTCCCAAGGTAAGGGACCACGTGGGAGAGCTTAGTGTGTTCCATAGCAGGTGAGTGTGATCAAGTTGGCAAGGCAGAGGGAATAACACGCCAGGCAGTTAGAGCTTAAATGAGTTTATTTAGAAACATGAGTGAGGGAGAAGGGAAGAGACATAGAGGCACCCAGAACAGAAGAGGAGAGAGGGGGAGAGAGAAAGAGATGGGAGAGAAGAAAAGGGGGGTAGCTGGTGGCCAACCGAAAGCAGGAGGGGCGAAAGCAGGAGAGAGGGGCGGCGGGCTTGCTTTTAAAGGGAAACTCGCCCATGACTTGAGTCCCCTATGAAGTTCCTTAATGAGTGATTTAGCAAAGACTTTGCCATGCCTGTCCCCCCTATCGTTAGTGGGCGGGGTCAGCTGAATGCCAGTTTCCAACAGTAATTGTCCTCTATCATGTCAATTTTGTGTTTGGGATGAATTTCCAAATGTCATTTACTGGCCTGTAAAAAAGTGTTCTGGGTGTATCATGTGTGAATGTGTGATGCAAATAAATGTAATTTAAAAGCAGGCTGTTTTATTTTATCCTCATTGGATCATCAAAAGAGCCTATGCTATGCATATGGCATGTGCTTTTAATTAAAGAGATAAGGAAGCTATGGTCTAAAGAATTTAAATGTTTTACCTAGCACTTCTAAGTTAGCACTGTTTAGGTATAAGACTTTAAGGAGATTCTATTATAAGAATGAAATGTTTTCTAAAACTACTATGTAAATATTATTATAATTCATTATGGCCATTGATAACCTATCTAACCTTCATTTTGTCTTCTATTTTGAGTCCTCATCATATAGAATATAATGCCTTGACTATTTTTTTAAAGATTTATTTATTTATTCTGCATACTATCTCTGCAGGCCAGAAGAAGGCACCAGATCTCATTACAGGTGGTTGTGAGCCTCCATGTGGTTGCTGAGAATTGAACTCAGGACCTCAGGACCTCTGGAAGAGCAGGCAGTGCTCTTTACCTCTGAGCCATCTCTCTAGTCCCCCCCCCCCAGTTTCAGGCTCTCCTTGAAATAATTTGTGAACCTCCTGCTTCAGCTTCCCAAGTGCTGGAATTACAGCCATGTTTCAACATTCAAAGGGCTCCAAATAATCTTTTCTGAACTTGAAAGAGTCATTTGCTAATCATAAAGTTCTTGTATTTGGTTGTTTTCTTTTGCAGTTCCAGATGATGTTTTCATTGGTTGATATTCACAAGCGTTTCCCCTCCCCTTTAGTTGTTTACTGAAACATTCATTATGTCTTCCTTGAGGAACAGCGGGTAAATCCATATACTACATTTCACATTAGCTTAGCCAAGGGACGGTCATACACCTTGTCCATCTTTCATTCCTTTGGTGATAATGTTTTTCACTTCTTAGCCTGTCTAGTTATGCTTGTAAATAAGAGTCATGTTTGTAGGAGCTAGTTTATAGCATTCAAGAGATCTTTTTTGCATAATGATAAGTAGAAAGAACTCCATAATAATAGGATATGTGATCTAGAAAGCATCTTAAAGGATCAACTGGTGATTCTAGTTCAACTTGAACAGCAGTTTGCACTTGAAGAAACAGACTAAGCCTGGACTTATTTGTTCATCCTCCAGGGAAGAAGGATAGTTTTTAGTATGATCAGGAAAGTCTCATGGGTAGTTAATGCTAATATCCTCAAAGGTTAAAAGTAATATCTTGAAGGATAGTTTTTGCAATACTATTTTCTAAAAAAGAAAACGCTATCTCCTTTCTCAATCTACAGTCCAGTGGTGAGGCTTAGTTTCACATTTATGGCTTTTCTAAGAAGAAGGGTTGGCTGTCTCTCCCAGGGAGAGAGTGAGAGCCTAGAGCCATAATCAGAAGAGCTGGAAGATGACAACTACATAGGCTGTTAGCTGTTGGGATAAGTAGGTATTTAGTTATGTTCAAACAGCATTGGAAATAATAGAATTCTGTCAAGTGCAGATCCCAGCTTCTTGATCATAACTCTTGATCAGAGCTAGCTAATGCTAGATTTGGAGGGCAATACTTAAATCAATTTTTCTTCTTGTAAGTGTATTAAATGTGTTATGTTTTGAAACTTTAATCACTTTTATCGAAGCATTTTTCTCTTCCTTTTAGGTAGGAGTGATGGTGCATGACAGTAATTTCAGCATTTGGAAGGCTGAGACAAGAGAATTGTTTGAGCCTAGCCTAGGTTACCATTAAGACCCTGTCTCAAAAGAAAGAGAAAGAAGGGAGGGAGGGAGGGAGCAGGGAGATAGAGAGGGAGGGAGGGAGGGAAGGAGGAAGAAAGACAGAGATAGAGGCAGAGAGCCAGAGAGCCAAACTCTTTGTGTTTCTATACAGGTCATTACCTCACCAGTAAGTATACTTTCATTGGTACCACATCTTCCCCACTCCTCTTCGTACTTCTTAACAAAGTTCAAACTGAAGAAGATAGTAAAGATAAACTTCAGGAGCAATTTTCTAGCAGAAAGAACAAAAACATGCACATTTATTTATATACTGGCACTTAAATTATCTGGAAGGGAACTCTAGGTTGTAGGCACGTGGGTATTTATTTCTTTTTTATTTTTTAAAGGTTTATTTAACTATATATACAGTGTTCTGCCTGCATGTATGCCTGCATGCCAGAAGAAGGCACCAGACCTCATTATAGATGGTTGTGAGCCATCATATGGTTGCTGGGAATTGAACTCAGAACCTTTGAAAGAGCAGTCAGTGAGTGCTCTTAACCTCTGAACCATCTCCTCAGCCTGGTATTTATTTCTTAATATGTCAATTGATTCTACCATTTCATATATTTCATTAATACATTTTATGACCAACAATTGTGCTTTATAGGGAAAACTTTAGATTACCTGTCATTGGCTCATACTCTGAGATTTCCATTCTTTTGTTGTCTTTAGCACCTTCTGATTCCAAACAGATCAATGACTGGAAAACTTTGAAGTTGCAACAGTTTTTCATTGTTTTGTTTGTGTTGCAAACCTGCCACTGCTAAAAGTATTTTGTGATGTAGGTAGGAATTAAATGCTTTTTTAGTAGCCATTTAAATATTTTTCAGTGAATAAGTAGTCAGGGCTTAAGAATTTTCTGACACTTGTTGACACATTGTAGATGTCTCAGGGCATTGCAAGAGCTAGACAGGGACTCACTGACCTAGAAATGCAACTTAAAGAAGTTATTGTTTCAAGCTGGGAGTGGTGATGATGGCCTGAAGTTCTAGCAGTAAGTAGATGAAGCAGGAGAATCAGGAACTCAAGGTCACCATTAGCTACATAGTGAGCTCAAGACCTACTGAGATACACATAAAAAATACAAGACGTCCAGTAGAGTTTATAGGTACTACATAACCACGACTTGCAATACATTAATACTACATAGCTATGTGCCTTTTGAGTTTGTTTTGAATTTGAATATCTTTTTAAAAACTGATATATGGTTCACATACCAAAATACTCACCATTTTAAAGTATACAACTGAATGGTTCTGAATATAGTAAAAAAAAAAAAAAAAAAAAAAAAAAAAACAAAACAACTTCTGCAACCATCACCACTATCTCACTCCAGAACATTGTGAAGGTCCCAGAAAGAACGCCCATACATATTCCTAGTTACACCCACTCCTCTCTTCTAGGCCTTGATTACTGTTATGCTTTCTATTCCTGAGTTTCCCCATTCTAGGCATTTCATATAAAGGAACTCACACAATATACTACGTTTCTGTACTTTCTTCTTTCATTTGGAACTATAGTTTAAAGAATTATCTATATTGCAGCATCTATCAATACTCAATTTGTTTTTTTAGCCAAATAAAATTCTGTCTTATGGATGAACCATGTTTTGATCATTCACATATTAGATGATGGGCTTTGGTTGTTTCCTTCTTGGCTACTCTGAATATTGCTGTGCATGAGTTTTTAATGAACACCCTTTTTTTTCACTTTATTCAGTATATATCTAACAGGGGAATTGCTTGATCAGATGTTAACTTTTACATCATTTAATTCTAGAGGAAATGCCAAACTATTTCCCAAGGCAGCTGCACCATTTTATATTCGTGCCAACAAGATATATATGAGGGATTTAATTTCTTCATAACCTGGTAGACAGTTGCTACTTTTTGTTTGTTTGATTTGTATTATTATAGCTATTCTAGTGGATTTGTTTGGTTTGCATTTCCCTAATGGCTACTGATGTTGGGTATCTTTCCATGTGTTTAACTGGCTATTTGTTTATCGCCTTTTCATTCTGCCGATGGTGTTGTTTATAGCCCTAAAAGTTTAAATTTGGATGAAGAACATTTATCTGTATTGGTTACTTGTGCTTTTGCTGTGAACAAAAGAATCATGTTGTCTAATCTAAGTCATCTCAGATTTACAGGAATCTTTTCTTCTAAGATTTCTACTCTTTTAATTCTTATACTTAGATGATTGATCCATCTTCATTTATTCATCTTGTAGACTGAATTTTTTTTGTGTGTGTGTAGCTCAGGATCTCCCTATGTAATCCAGAGTGGCCTTGAACTCACTATGATCCTTTCAGCCCACCTCTCAAGTGCTGGGATTATAGGCAACCACCACCATGTCTAGTTTGAATTGTTTTTGTTTGTTGTAAGGTAGGTTTCTAACTTCATTTCTTGTGCACATGGAGATGAAGTTCTTCCAGAACTATTTGTTGAGATTATTGTTTCTTTGCTGAATTATCTTGGAACCTTTGTCAGAGATAAGTTGGCTGTAAATATTCTGGTTTATTTCTAGAGGGATTTGAACATTTATTGTGTTTGAACATTTATTGTGTTATTTGCAAGTAAGTATGACCTTGGGCAAATTACTTTTTTTGTAATGATAGTACTTATTTTTTAAGAAAACTGAAAAAGGTAATTGCTATATAATGATGCTTAGATAGTAATGGAGGTAGGGAAAATGGAGGAGAGTTGTAGACATACTGAAACAGGAGTAATGAGAATTGGGAGCCTTAATAAATGAGAAATGAATAAACAAATATTTGAGGAACTTGCAAAAATTATTCAATCCCTCAAATTGGCTAATGGCATTACTGTGTCTTAATGGAATGAAACAGAATGGAGTGCCATGTATGGTAGAGCACACCTACCATCCCATCACTTGAGAGGCAGAAGCAGGAAGATCAGGTGTTCGAGGGCATCCTCAGTCTAAGATCAGGGACCTTGTAACCGTCTTAACTGATTGCACTTCTGTAAAGATAAGGTGTAGCTTGTTTAAGTAGTTTTCTGTACTTTGTCTATCCTTTCTGCCGTATTATTTTGTTCGTTTGTTCTTGATATTAGACTTTACTGTTAAGGACACCTCTGAGAGTCTTGAAAGCTATGAACAATCCTCCTCAGGTAATAAATGCATATGATGTTCACACACTCTGCAGACATTTCTAGGAAGTTCAGAAAGCCCTAGTTAAGGTTTTGACCTTATATAAGGCAATTGTGTCCCCAGAATGTATTTCTCCAAGTTTAATTTCATAGTGAGGTTCTAGGGTCATATTGATTTGGGAACACATTTTAGGGGTTTATGTGAAATTGAAGAGGTATTTCTCTCTACAGAATAGTTTCTATGGCACTTTCTTAAGGCAGAGGAACTGTGGCACTCTTAACTGATTTTATGTAGGTGTCAACATGTAGAAGTGACTTTCAGCATTGCCTCTGACCAACCTAGGTACTTTTCAGCACAGATATTATGGAATGCTTGAAGCCCTGGAAGGGGTTGTAATGGAAGTGTGGTGTCAGATGGAGATAGTCCTAGAGGAAGGAGTCAGAGAGGCAGACAGGTTCAGGGGGACAAAGAGGATCAAAAATAGAAGCGGAAGCAGGCCATTTAGAAACTCTTGTAAATAGTCTAGATAGCTTCAGTGAAGGAGGTGAGATGATAAGAACAAAGGTGTGGGGGAAAAAGCCCAGGCCTTGGCATGAGACTGGCTTCTTTCTGCTCTTGGTTTGTGTTTCTGGTTGATTTACTAATGACTCTCAGCCTCATTTTCCTAAATATGTGATGGGTCTAGTAATAATTCCATATTCACAGTCCTGAAAGAATTTCATGAATAATGTACATGAAGTGCTTAACATAGCACTCAGAACATAGTTAAATAAATAATCCAGAAACACTATGTACCTTTTTACTTTTGGTTTGAGTAATACTTTATTGGCCATTATTGAATAACTATTTTGTACTAGTCAAAATGCTCTGAACAAAAATACACAATTGTTGATGCTTTCCAGGAGAGGAGGGAATTGGTTAGAAATAAAGATATATTAATGAAAATGTGCTAGAGGCCCTCAGGATTTGAAGTAATAAACACTTCCTAGGCTTGGGTGTTAACATCCATGTTTAGGGAAAGTCGAAAAAGGAAACAATTGTGCTTTTTGCAAGGGTGGTCAGAGAGTATAATTTCATTTGTGGCCATGTTCAATTTGAACAACTGAGGGGTATCAGTTGAGGTTATCTAAGGAAATAATCTTACCTTATGTGGAAGTTGTAATCTTTCTTCTCTAAGGCATCCAATTATAAGATTTCAATACAGACATGTGTGAATATATGTTTAAGTACCTGAAAATTGTAAAATGAAAATATCACATATATATTTTTTTTTTTAAAAAATGTACCTAAAAAAACGTTTGAACCTATTTAAGTAACTGGGAGTGTCTGCCTTATAAAGAAAACCCTTCCCATTTACAGCCCCATTTACTGTAGGATGTTCCATCAAATAGCTGGTTAGTTCAGTGCATCAAACAGGTTTAATTTAGAAACATCTTTTGTGTATACATTTATTGTACTTAAGTGCTAGATATAATTGTACTCAGTATTTGGTGATTCCTGTCAGAAGTCTATGCACATATAACTAATCAATAACAATATTTGAACAAGTACCAGTGCATGATCAAAAATCTCAGGTCCTGATGAAGATGTCTAATGCTAGTGGGATGAACAAGACTACTCAAAATCAAAAGATGTCCTTCTTTCTCCTCTTAATAGAAGCAATGGTTTCAGTCATTGAGACTGTTTTCTATTTGTCCTTAGTGAGGGCTAACTTAGAATGTTAAGTTAGCAATATCTGTAGTCCAACTCTGAAATGCCTGTGGGATAATATGGATAATGTGACAAACTGATTTGTTCTGTCAATTAGGAGATTTCCTTTAGTCTCTGATCCACACTAAAATGAAGGTTACCAGATCTGAAGATTTCTGGCTGATCAACTTGCCAATTGTCATCTAGATATTGATTTGCATCAGATCATGGTTTGTAAACGTGCAAACACCCATGAGAGGTGAGCTTTGCAACAGGCCGGTGCTAGTTGAAAAGTATTTATTTAACAATAAAACCAAACTGAAGCCATCATTGATGGCAGTTGTTACTAAGTCTACAGTTGAAATTCTTCACTACTCAACTTGACAGATTTAAAGAGTCTTTGAAGGTGAGGGTTTGAGAAAGTGAAAGGGAAAACTACCATCTTTTGTCTTTAATGATTCTAGAAATAGGATCAAACAATTTTCCATGTGTGGTCATATGAAGTAATACAAGTTCTGAAGAAACAAATGTGTTACCCTGCACTGAAAACTGCATTTCCCCAAAACTGTCTGTCTTTTTTTTTCCCATGTAGATGCTTAGAATGGAATCATTTCAGGAAGGAGAGAACTGGTTTGAAATACAGCCTTGTTTTCCTTCCACTGGATGTAAAATAGGAACAGCCTTTATATCTTGCATTGACATGAAATAAGAGAACAATATTGGCGAATAGGGATTGAGAAATATTTGTAGGGCCTCCAACTCATTACAGTCTCAGAGAAGAGATGTCAGTGGAGAAATTAAGAGAGAATGATCCATGCCAATTGTGTGATCTGGAATAGTAATGTTAATCAGGAAACCAAGGCAGAGGTAGCTGCTTGCTTCTATTTATTAGTGATGAAAAAAAAAAAAAACCCTCAGGCAAGTGTCTCAAACAAGGTTTGAAGGAGAGTGGTGTGCAGAAAGGCTTCCTGATTAATTTCCAAGTAACTCTTATTGCTTAAGCATCCCTGGGGAGTCTATCAGGCCGAAAGTCTCCATTGGTTGCAATAGAATTATTCTACAATCAGTTTTCCTTTGGAAATGCTTAACGACTCTTACTTTGTGTTACTTGCAGGTGAAAGCCCAGCCTCTGCGGTTCTTAATGCCTCAGCAGGATTATTTTCACTAAAGATGGAAACACTGGAGTCTGAATTGACCTGTCCAATCTGCCTCGAGTTGTTTGAAGACCCCCTTCTGCTCCCTTGTGCTCATAGCCTGTGTTTCAGCTGTGCCCATCGCATCTTGGTCTCGAGCTGCAGCTCCGGTGAATCCATTGAACCCATTACTGCTTTTCAGTGTCCTACATGCAGGTATGTTATCTCGCTGAATCACCGGGGCCTGGATGGCCTCAAGAGGAATGTGACCCTGCAGAACATTATTGATCGCTTCCAGAAGGCTTCAGTCAGTGGGTCCAATTCTCCAAGTGAGAGCCGTCGGGAGAGGACTTACAGGCCAAGCTCCGCCATGTCTAGTGAGCGAATTGCTTGCCAATTCTGTGAGCAGGACCCTCCAAGAGATGCTGTGAAGACGTGTATCACCTGTGAGGTCTCCTACTGTGACCGTTGCCTTCGGGCCACACACCCCAACAAGAAACCTTTCACCAGCCATCGCCTGGTGGAACCAGTTTCGGATATGAATCTTCGAGGGATTACCTGCCTGGACCATGAGAATGAGAAAGTGAACATGTACTGTGTATCTGATGACCAATTGATCTGTGCCTTATGCAAACTGGTGGGTCGTCACCGAGACCATCAGGTCGCTTCCCTGAATGATCGATTTGAGAAGCTAAAGGTAAGCAGTATCCCCTCCCCCCACAGTTTTGATTTAATACCTAGTTAGCAATCCCTCAATAAACGGGGTCACTTTTTCTATAGGATAAGTAAGTCAACTTCAGGTTGTTTTCATGGGGAATAACCTATTCACTGCAAGCTTTCCCTGGAACTTATCTTTTGCATAAGCCTGCTTGCATTTATGTATTTCTGTGCAATTCTGGGAAAGTTAAGCCCATTGTCCACTTAACCAGGGTAACAGCAGTCTCTCTCCTCTGAGACACATCTAACATTACCTATCTTCTTTTCAGTATCTGACTACCTGTGTAGGTGTACTGCGATTATCATATGTGCTAATTTGCATACATTTGGGTGGGTCTCTGTGGAGATGTGGGTGGGTGGGTGGAAGTGTCTGAGTGTATATCTATGTAGATGAGAGATTTGGGAAGGACATTAGTACATGTGTTTGCAAGAGCTGGGGATGTGGCTTGGTAGAGCGCTTGCCTAGCAAGTGCCAAGTCCCTGGGTTCTATTTCCAGCTCTACAAAAACAACAAAAAATACCTAGTCAGCACAGCAAAGGAAATAACACTCTGCATTAGGCATTGTAAAATGCCATTGAGCTTAACTTAGAGCTGATACTTTAGACAATGTATCACCAAGTCGGGAGATGTGGTCAAACACCTGGACTAAAACTTGAAACTGAAGGCTATTAACCTAGTATTCCCGTTTGTAGCAGTGTTTGTTATTGTAGCCCCAGGCTCAAACATTCACTCTCAGTTTCCATCTTACAAGTTTCAAGTCTTTGACTTGTGTTCAGTGGGAGGTTTTGTGAAATTATGTTAAAGTAATATTTGTTTTCAAGTCTGAGCGCCTAGTTCTAAAAGTCCTCTTACCTGACTTTGATGTTCACAAATGTCAGATCTAGCAAACTGTTCTTTTATTATCGTTTTCCTGATATGTGGTATAATTTTTCTCAAGGAGGAAGCCACTTAACATAGATTCCAGGCAAAATAAAATGTTTAGTGCTAGCTTTGGCAGCACATATAGTAAAAGTGGAGTAATATAGATAAGACTGATTATCATGGCCCCGGGCGCAAGAATGATGTGAAGCATTCCATATGTTTCCATGATTGGAATATATGGTATGGAGAAGATTATTTTCAGTTTAAAAAAGGTTTAAATTTGGTAATGTCTAAGGACGTCCAGAGGACTAATCCTGTAGTGTACATTAGATATTGTTTTATAAAAATTAAATGTGTAACTCCCTACATTGCTGTATAACTTAAAACAATTATTATTTCTTCAATGGATATTATTATCATCACACATTTAATTATGTGTTAGTTATAAAAGAAAAGGAAATCTAACATATAAGATGTTCAAATGGATAGTAAGAACAGTACCCCCAATCAGAGCCTGTACACATTAGCCAAGCTAGAAGACAGTCCCAGATTACATTCATGGAGGGCAAGAAGGCAATGGACATTTTCCTTCTGTCATAATCTGATAAATTTGTTATTCAATTTTACATTAAAGTAAGTGTTTGTAAGGCTAACAACAGCATTTTTTTGTCTGTAATTTACTGCATATTGACTCTAAATATTGGTTTGTGTCTCTTTGGATAATTATTTGCTTCCAATGTGTAACCTCTTCTCAGGTTTTTGGTTAAGAGCAAGTGTATATCTAATATGTATAAAAGTCAATGTCAAACTTTGATTTCAGCTGGAAAAACGTTGATTCTTATAGGGCTGCAAAGGGGAATGCTATTGACTTAAATTCTTAGAGTCAACAAATTGTTAGGCCATGTTCCTGGTCTAGTCAAAGCCATATATTTTGAAATTTCATAAAGCAAGATTCTGTTACACAGTCGTTTGGTTAATGTTAGCAGAGCTGTTAAGCAATTGGGCTGGAACTGAAAACCAGTCTCCAGGCAGAGTCAAATACCTAGACCCCTCCAACACCCACCCCCACAGTTGTTGGCTATTACACTGTTGTTTCTGCCTCTGAAATGTGACTTAAAACTTAGCTCTATGCTTCCAACATTCCATAGGTCATGATACACAGTTAACACAATCAGGAAAAGGATATAATTACATAACGTTCAGCTTCACAATGGCAAAAGATGGGGCGGGCTGTGAGAAGAGTGGAGGATGTGGAGAGGATGGAGTGATCACTGCCAAATATTTTCAGGTGTTAGGATCATAATGAGGCATTGGCCTTGAAAAATATTCCAGACAGAAATACCAGCATCCATATGTACTGCTGAGATAACAAAGAGACTGAGTAGAGTCAGCCTGTATCTACAGAACACTGGCTACTTGAAAATAGCTGAATAACATGGGGTCGTTGATCAGACATTTGGCAACATACAGCTATAGTCCCTGTCTCCAGAATTGGAGAAACACAGTGTATTTTATAAAAAAGATGCCTTAGCCTGTGACTATTCAGTATTTTTGGGGGAACGAGTGGCTATATTTTTGATAGTTTTCCTTTAATTTTTAGGAAATGTGCAGAAAAGTCTGTTTATAAATTTAAGTGGAAACTATTTTTGCTCATTTTTGGATAGAGAGTGGAGACATCTGAATCATTCCCAAGTGTGTGGTTTGTTATGTCGTCTGGAACATCTTGGAAAGGAGAAGGAGGTTCTCTGTATGTGTATGTACGTGCACAAGTGTGTGTGTGTGTGTGTGTGTGTGTGCATGCGTGTGTGTGTGTGTGAGTTTGAGCATGTATGTGTGTAGAAGAGAGGGTCTGAGAGAAGAACGGAAGGTGGGAGAGAGGCAGAGAGAGGGAGAAATGGGGGCAGAGGGACTGGGGGTGGGGAGCTTGAAGAATTCACTCCATCCAGTGCCAAGTGGGAAAGGATATTATTTCTTCATATGAAACAGAGAAGTATGACTTTTAATGTCATATGTAATACTTTGTGTTAATTTAAAATTAGAAAACACTTATTATTATTCACTTGGTTCTTCCCTAAGGAGAATGGAGAAAGCCAGCTAGCTGGCAAAGGCTATGTGATAGATGACCTAAGCACATTCCCCTGGTCCTGAGAGAAATAGAAAGTTTTGTCAGAAAAGGGCAAGAATGGTAGTGTGTACCCCTCATATACACTAACTCACCACACACACACACACACACACACACACACACACACACACACACACACACAGTTGACTTATGGTCAATAACTGATGTTTATTTTTACTTTTGACTTTGGGGCTTCACTTTTGGCCTTTTTAACTACCTTTTATGTACAACATCCTTGACTAGGATTTCTGACCTGTAATGTTGTCAGCAAGAAAGCATGAAAACCAATATGGTATAGAAGAAAGGCCAAAGTAATCAGAAGATAGCTTGATGTTTTGAACATATACTCAAAATGGAGTTGAGGATTATATAATATTTGTGATCTTATTTGTTTAGTCTGCCTATAGGGTTGAGATTCAGGACACACAACCCTTAGAAGACTACCAGTGGTTTAATTAATTCAGACAATAGTCATGATCCTGGCAGTTACTCATACCTTATCTCATAATATATGCTATATTTTTATAAAACTGCTTCACATTTCAGAATTTCCATTTATAAGAGTTCCTCCCCTTATAAAAGGCCGATATTATTATATTATCTAATGTTATATATAGAGGCCAATTTCAGTGGCTCTCTCTTGCTGATAGACTTCAAGTTGATCTTCTAAAATCTGCTTTTTTATCATTTGCTCCTCACAACTCTCAAATTTTCCAGCTTCATCTACTCTGAGCCTCTTCACTGAACATCCAGCCCTTTTTTTTTTTTTCATTAGTTCTTCCCTTGGACTGCTTAGGAACTCCACTGGTTTTTTTAGAGCTTGAGCCAAAGCCACAAGTCTGCTGCATCTACAAGTCTACAGAGACATCTTAATTCCTTGAGGCTAGATACAAAGTCTTTGTTTCTTCAGGATCCTCCTTAGTGTCAATCCCACACATGAACATAATATCTCCTTAAGAAATCCAAATAAGTTATATATTCATAATGACAGTTTTTTTGCTTGTTTGTTCTATTTTGGGTTATGTTTTTAGACAAGGTTTTGTTATGTAACACGGGCTGACCTTGAATTCACAATCTTCCTGAATCTGATTCCTGGGTACTAGGATTTATAGGCAAGAGCCACCATGCCCAACATTATAATTATTTTGTAGGAAGTATACTAGTGCCCATAGCTTGATTTACTTCTCATGATAATGGCTACAAACCATTAGGTGTACCTTGGAAATCTGAAAATGCCTTCTGTGAACTACTGATAATTTTCAAGCCCAGAGCATGAACAAAAGTATGACATATCCTTAATTTTAAGTGCCTTTTCATTTTGATTACTGGATTTTCCAACTGCCTAACCCTGTGGTGACATCTGTATAAATCAGATGTGATTATTATAATTCTCTTTGAGAGTGATGTCTTCACATTTCCATGACCATAGCCTGCCAAAAATATAGCTGATGAAAACCAGGGGGAATAGAGAAATTTCCTGAAAGGGATAAACAAGCACATTTTCTTTTATTCATTTCATTTCCTCTAATTCATCACTACAAATAATTCTTCAATGAAGCCACATTTACATTTCAAGAGGCTTGTTGTTCAGTATATTACTTGGAATTAGAGTAAGTTTTTTCCATGGAAAAGTAATACACACACACACACACACACACACACACACACACACACACACAGAGAGAGAGAGTGTGTGTGTAAAGGTTCTCAGATAAAGAAAAGGGAGCTTTAAGTTTTGGAGAATGTTCAAAGGAAAGCTACAGTAAGAGTTAAAAGTTGGAAAAATAAGATATTCTAGAATTTCGTCACTTTGGTGACTATCCTTTTCCTACTCAGTCACTCTGCTGCCCTTTCACCATTTTTCCCAATCAATTGTCTGTTCATACACACTTGGCACCCACTTCTATTGGCTAAGACAGATACCCTACCAGTGAGCACTTGATTATACCTGAACCAATGTGAGCATGAATATAAACATGAGAAGATACATATCTTTATGAAAGCCTGGGTTGGGAAGAGGGTATATTTCCATAAATATGTATGCATCATCATTTGTAAGTGTGTACATTCTTGCATGAATTGGTGACTGAGAATGGCTCTATGGTATTGCATCATGTATCTGTAAATATGTGTCACTGTGTGTGATGATGAGAGAATGTCTGTGATATCTACTACTAAGTTGGGCAGGTGGGAATCATGAGGATAAGACAGACTTTCTGTAGACACCTTAGGTAGATTCTCAAAAGAATCTATCCCAAGGCTAGGGGTCACTAATAAATAAGCCAGACATCTATGCTCAATTGGGAAATCTTCAGTAGAGGCCAGAGTGGGTTAGCATAGATGATGGTAGATGAAAAAGTTGTTTCTATATCTTGCTCACTTGGGTCCAGAATCACAATAGCTAAATATAATAAGAAAACAACACTCAATACATTTTCTACTAAACTTAAAGAAAAAAGAAAAAAAGAGGGTTGGGATTTGTGCTCTCTGAGGTGTGGTGATGATTGTAATGGATGTGTGTGGATGGGAAGGCTGATATCTGTTAAGGGATTTTTTGGCTAACCCTGTCTTCAGGTTTTAACTCAAGACCATGAAGTCACTCTTGCTTGTAAAGATGGCTTCTCTGTTGTTTCTTAACTGTTCAAGACTTCTCCCACATCATACGTGTATATATAAATCCAAAACCATGTGTGGTGTTAAATGCCTACAATCTTAGTACTTGGGAGGTGGAGGAAAAAGGATCGGGGGTTCAAGGACATTCTTGGCTCATAGTGAGTTTGAGTACACCATAGACTACATGAGAATGTGTCTCAAAACACACACACACACACACACACACAGAGAGAGAGAGAGAGAGAGAGAGAGAGAGAGAGAGAGAGAGAGAGAGAGAGAGAGAGAGAGAGAGAGAGAACAAACACAGGCAAGGGCATGTTAGCACAAGCCTGTAATCTCAGCACTTGGGAGCAGTAGGTGGGAGGGTCACTGTTAAATTTGAGGTCTGCCTGATCTGTATAGTGAGTTTTGAACTATCCAGGACTACATAGCAAGAGTAAATCTCAAAAATAAGAAAACCGAACATGATTGTAAAACAGAACAAAAAAATAAAAAATCAGAGTAATTCCATAAATGGATTATGTGGGTGTCTGAATAAGTGTAATTTTAATTTCATCTCTACTAAAACTGCTTTCTGGGGCTCATCTGAATCCTTGTTTGCTTCCAAGATTTTATCGATTTCTCTGGCTCTGCACTCATGTAGTATTAACGGGGCCCTGTGCCAGAAGATATTTTCTGATGTCTCCCTGCTTTAAGAACAAGTTTAGCAAATAGGAACTCCAATTATTTGTGTTCTCATCTTTCTGTTTTGATTGTTTTGAGATTGTTTTGTCCTGTGACTTTTAGTCAACAGTGTCTGAGATAAATCACCACTTTGAGAGTACTTCAAAAGATGATGGATGATTCAGGTTACTATTAGGTTGATGAGAATCTTGTCTGCTCCTATTGGACACAGGAACTTATTACATAAACATAGAATATGTAAGGAGAAATTAAGGAAACAGGAAGTGTTGAAGTTAAAGGAATGATGTTTGAAGATGAAAATATGGTCTCTTAAGATCATGAACATTTGATATAACAAGAGCATACCTTTGGTCTTTGTTTCACCTGAAGATAGAAGAACCATTAGCAAACTGTAGCATCAGGGATTTGGGCTAGAGAACCCTTTCTTTACTTCAGGGACAATTAATGAACATTTTGGACATTGTGTTAGGAGCAGGCATTACAAGAAATAAGGCACAGTCTCTGCTATAGTGCGGCTTTGAGCTTAGTAGGGAAGATAGACACAGCAATTGAAAAACCCAATTCAGTTTGATTGGTAACATGATAGAAAATTGCACAGGATGCTCTGAAGGCCAGAGTCAGGGAAAAGATGTCATCAGGTTCAGAACTGAGAATTGGAGATGGATTTATGACCAAAGAAGGGTCAAACCTGGAAAGACTCCATGAGGAAAGGATTGCCAGGGCTTGATGAATGACTGCTGTGGCTTTAGGGTTAAAGACTGTCTGAGTTGGGGATGTTTTAAAAATGGAGACATGAAGATGGAAATAAAGAAGTTAGTAACAGGCAACTTGTAATTATGGTTTATTCAACATTCATTCATCAAACATTTGCTGACCACCTATTAGGTGCCAGGAATAAAAAAAAAAAAAAAAAAAAAAAAAAAAAACGGTGTTGATGCTGCTATGATAAACACACCTTAAGCTCAGAAAACTGGTGGGACAAGGACAGACAGTTAAGAACACGGTTATTGGGAAGTACAAGCATGAGACATTATGAGAGTCTTGGAGGAATAGTAGGTGAGACTTTGGACCTCCTTATTGGGGAGTGGGGTCAAAGTCAGGGAATGAGGATGTTCTGGTTAAGAGAACAGAGTGTGTTCAAACATCTGGCAGGTAAGACTTGAGAGGACAAAGATTCTAGAAGGAATTGAAATTCAAGTTTTACCAGTAGCTGAGAAATCATGGCTAGAGGAGTAGATTTAGTTGGCTTTAGAACGGAGGTACAGTCAGGCAAAAGCAAACTGAAAGGGGGTCAAGGGTTGATTTCCATAGTACACTTATGGTCAGAAGTTATATATGAAGGAAGAACGGATGAAAGAGAAAAGATTGTAGCCAAAAGATGAGGGACAGTGCAAATAGAACGGGATCCTGAAGCTTCTAGGAGAGTACAGTTGGCTTTTAGTCACTATGATGAGTGTTATCAAAATAAGTGCATGTTTAGATTTTTAAAAGAAGGTCTAAGTAAAATTTACTCATGTAAGCTATTTAATTCTCATATGCATCCAAGGAGGAATGGAAGCATGCAGAATGGTTTGAGCAACATTCCTGGTCATGACATAAGTGGTGGTGTGGATCTGTGCTCAATGTTTGTAGAGACATCGGAACAAAAGTGAGGGAGGTGGTAACAACATATTTCACCTGGCTTGAGAGTCTGGCTATTTTCCAACAAACTTGAGAATTGGCCTGTGGGATACACAACTAGTACATCATCTATATCTCATTGTAGGGCATAGCTTGCTTGTGTCTTACAACAGCAAATAAATGTTGGGGGAAAGAATAAACTGTGGCATAAGGGTGTGGGCTTCAGTTTGTCGACCAGATGGTGTGTTCTGTTGTTGAAAGGCCATATGTAATTGATATATAAAGTGACAGACTGAAGAAAAAGCAAAGTGTTCCTAAGACAAATACTTTGGGAGGGGATTGATGGGGAAGAAGAAGGTAGAACATGATCAGAAAACATTATTAAGATTATGGCTTCTGGTTCTTAGAAGAGCAGGTAATGTCCATATATGGATAGGATGCAAAAATGAAAAGGAAAAAAAAAGGATGTTGAAGAATGGGCATCATAGCACTGACTCAGATATTTGTTTTGCTTGTGTAGACAGATCCTCACTCTATTGGCAGGAACTTATGGATGATCTTCCTGCCTCAGCCTCTTGAATGCTGTGATTATGGATTATTTTGTCAATTGGCCTCCTCCCACCACACTGAGGTTTGAACACAGGGCCTTACATGTTAACAATTGCTGTACCTCTGAGTTATATCCCTAGACCTGGAATGATGATTTTTGTCTGGTCTTTGTTCCTCATCTACCCCATGTATTCTACTCCCTACACTGATCTTCTCTATTCCCACACTTCTGTTGTTTTCCACAACTGAATTACATGATGTGGGTATCCATGGATGTTGTCTTCATCGTTAAAAGCTTAACTTTGTGGTTGATTTTTTTCTCTTTCTCATTTCAACCTCCTGCCCCAAGGTTCAGTTCTCATACAAAACCCCAAAGTTCTAATGTTGCCCACGTTTAGCCAATATTCTCCGTCTGTCTTTTGGAAAGCTAGATCGAATACAGGACTTTGATGGCAATACTAGATGTCTTAATAGAACACAGAAACAGAAAATCTGGACCCCTTTCTAGGTCTTAAGACTGTATCAGGTCAGTGTGTATAAGTTCATGTATTTGTGATTACATATGCCTCCATGGAATGGAGCATGACAAGTAGAGAGTAGGGCTCTTTAATGAAGAGCTGTTTTTTTCCTTTTTGAAATGTATGACTAAATTTATTGAGAGATCCAATAAGAAGAAGAATGTTACCTTAAGTAACCCTGTGTCTAAGGTTGTGAGAATTAAAAAAAAAAAAAAAAAAAAAAAAAAAAAAAGCAGGGATTATTTAGGTGAGTCCGAGAGGGCATTTTGAAAGAAGAGTAGTTTGTGCCTGGCTTCCTGGGTAGAAAATCCCGTTCTTTAGGAAAGGGAAGTACAGCGCACAAAGAGGCCAAGTCTGTACAATACAAATGAAATAGAATTAGGGTGCAAATGGAATCAGTATAGACTGCCAACTTAGCTAACACAGGCCTCTTACAATCTCAATTATGGAAGGCAGCCAAATCTTCCCATCTTCTTGTGCTGTTTAGACACATGTTCAGTTTTGTGAGAGCTAGAAGGTAGTCATTAGAAGGTGAACAGGGCTCAGAGCTTCATAAGCTAAAATGGCTTCTCACCCTCACAAAAGGGAAATGCAGAAAAACTCAGAGGTAACCTCCAGCAGCAGGAAATGGGAACTTCATCCTGCTCTCTCTGCCAACCTCCTGTCCCTGTTTCCTCCCAGCAGATATCTCCATTCCAATCTCCCCTGCCACTCTGGCTCTCCTGCTGTCATGGTTCAACTGTTTTGAGAAAGTTACACTGACTGGGCCTGGACAGAGGGAACCTAGCCCAGTTATTAAATGGGATACATAGAGAGGAGCAAAACAAAGTGATTCTTTAAAACTTAATTACAATAACAAAGAGGCATGTTTATTTTGACATGAAAAGATTTTGTGTGAGTGCACACACAAACACACAAATCAACTTTGTTTACTCAGACATGGTATAGACAAGATAATTACATGGCCAAGTGGATCCAAGTCATTCAAACCTAGAGGGGCCCAGGAATTTGGTTCTAAAGGATTTGAGAGTGCTGATCTTGTTGGAAAGGGCGAGGAGATAACGCTGCTTCCCTTCGAATGTGTTCATTATTGAGGATCAATTCCAATTTGAAAGGAGGCTTTAATTCCTTACAAATGAATAGGAAGTAAGTAAATGTTCAGTGTTTCCCCCCAAATTACGTCTCAAATGTAAGAAAACAGTGGCAAAACGCCATCAACAGATGGTGTTTTCATTAGCCAAAGATTTATTTTTCAAAGCATTTTTCATATTAATGAAGCAAGGTTGAAATTAGAGTCATCTTGTCAGTTCTAGAACCGTGTTGTTCAAATGGACTGACATTCTGCAAATTGCTAGGGGGCCAGAGCAAACTAACCATTTGCCATAATTTTGTGATGGTAACTCAAGGCCTGTAATCTAACCAGACCCTAAATTATGTGTTCAGCCCTAATTTTTGTTTTCCATAGCTTTATACAAGCCATGACTCTCAGTTCAGGGCCATAAATGAGGAACGCACAGCAGGGATCTTAATCCTGCTCTGCAGTATGAATTATTTATGATATATCAATTTCAAGGCCAGTGTTACAACAGGTCTCATGTGCTTGTTAAAAAAAAAAACATTCATGCAGTGAAATCACATGTCTGAATGGAAACACACACATTGTGGTGGGAAACACAGAATTTTAAATCAGTTTTCTTTTCTGGGTTTATCAATGAATGGGCTATTTATCAAGTAGGTCAGTATAATGATGTTTGGAACATAGACTTTCCATTGATCTGGGGATGTGGACTACTCTTAGGGGAAATTTTTGACTCCATTGGTTCCATTAGTAATTTCCTCTCTTATTTACACGAGACCCTTTGAACAAGCTGAGATCTATTCTGTTCACTTTATGGTTTGAACTTTTGGCGAGGAGTCTAGGCTTGCAGCCTTCTGATGTACTCTAACCCTGTATGCTTTAGCATCTACTTCCAAATCCCCGCTAAAACTACTTTTACAAAGCTGAGTTTCTACCTCTGATTACCCAACCTAGCCCACTCCCCACTTTTGAAAATAAATTCTCACATTTCTCTTGGTCGTTGCATATTTGACAGTGATGAATCTTTTCCTGAAACATGTTCCTCGTGATTGTCCTCCGAGCTTAGCCCAGACCGGCATCTGCAACTGTCTTGAATATTGCAGTATCTTCACAAGCAAAGTCCCTGCGTTCCAGGCTTTCCTGTTTTGCTCTGTTCCCCATATTGCTGTGAGGTTAATATACTAAATGTAGCCATGATTATGTCATTTCCTTATTCAACAGCCCCTAGTAAGCCCCACAGTACTAAAACAAATAGGTACGAACCTATTTGCATAACCCTCAAAACAGGACTCTTTCCCCTCCCCAAGATGGGTTTTCATTATGTAGCATTGGTTGGCCTGGAACTTGCCCTATAGCTCTGACTAACCTGGAACACACTCACGTTTGCATGTCCTTGTTTCCCAAGTGCTTGGACTAACGATGTGTACAACCACACCCAGCAAAACAGGGCTTTGATCTCCGTTTTCATCCTGGTACCCTGTGTTCTAACCAAACTAAACTGTTTATTGATCCCTGAATATTAATAATATTTATTTTTACGGAGAAAAGGAGACTTACAATGTTGTTTAGTACATAGGAACTGAACAAAAGTTCAACCTCCTAAGCTCAAGTTGTTCCCCTGCCTCAGCTGTCTGAGTAGCTGCAGCTACAGGTGTGTGCCACCACTCCTGCCTGCTTTACTTTTAACTTTGCTCATCTTATTCCTTCCTCACGCCTGGAACACCCAGCTTTCCATCATCTCCGTTAAATTCCTGCTCATCTTTCAAGATCCATTACTGCACCCTGAGCAGAATAGATGCTTAATATGTTTTTGTTGTGGCAAATCTCTGAACTGTCGTTTCTTCTTTTTCTCTTTGACATCCATTTAGTTTAGTGATTATGCCTAATTCAGTGATTTCTGCCCCTACTCCCACTCCTTTCTCTTGAGAACACAGATTTAGATGGTAGCAGACTTAAAGAAAGCTGAGAGAGAGTCCTCAAGAAATGAATAAATCAAGCAGAGGCGGCACCGGTCACTCCATGGACTAAAGCTAAAGAAACCAAGAAAGATCTGTGTGCTAGTGACTTTTCTGTTGCTATGATAAAACACCAAGGTCAATGCCAACTTATAGAACAAAACCTTTTGGCTTACAGTTCCAGAGGGATAAGAGTGCATCATGGTGGGGGACCATGGTTGTAAGCAGCAGGCATGGCTACAGGAGTAGGAAGCTGAGTTATCTATCACTCCTTTATCTGCTAACAAGCACCACAGAGAGTGAACTGGAAATGGTGCAAGGCTATGGACTTTCAAAGCCCACTCCCAATAATACACATATTCCAGCAAGGCTGCACCTCCTCATAACCTCTCCAAACAGTGCCAAAATGTTCAAATATCCGAGTCTATGGAGAATAGTTCACATTTCAACCATCACAACCTGACATGAAGGGAACATTAAGCTGGTCTACAAAATTCCTTTGTTCACTCGTTCTCAATCAGATTAGCCAGCCTAGCTATACATATATCTATATGAATATATGCTTTGTGACACATTCATAAAAACAGTGCCAAGGTTATTAAGAAGTCACAGCTACTTCCTAGACAGGAAAGGATCCAAGAGCATGAGTCCCCTCTCTTTGTCTAAATTCCCTTACTCTTCAGTGCCCTTCCCATCCTCTCTTTCAATAGCATGAACTTTGAACAACTATAAATCATAACAACCATGGAGATAGCAATGTAACAATGAGTATGTTCCAGGGATAGAAAACTACCAGTATGAGGGTCAGGAAATTGGGGCAGATTTGGTGGAGTATTCATAAGAGAGTGGTATATATTGAGACTAGTTCTGGAGGGGAAGCAGACATCAAAGCTAAAATTTGGAGGTAGGGAAGAATGAACATCCATGATCAATATAGAGAGACATGGTGTTTTAGTTTTCACACAAAAATAGGAGAGAATAGCTTGTTCAACTGGAAATATGTTGGAGTTCTAGGTACTAGTACAACTAAATGTTATGTTCAAAATGTCTGCAAAGTGATTTTCATTTGAACCTAAAAGTGACTGTAAATAGTAGATATTTTCCAGATAGAATAAGGCTTTGTGTTTGAAACTCTGGCTCTATAAAAAGTAAAACTGTGAGATACAAAGTTTGACTTTGGTGGATGTCACATTCAAGGTACAATATACTTTTCATGAATAGGCCTACTGGTAAGTATATAATGTAGGTATATAATGCTATAATCAAAAATGCAAAACATACAGTATTGATTGGAAACTGGAGAAATGAGAAATCCAGGTTTCAGTCCTAGCTTTGCTGCATACACTACACTCTGCCATTCACTTCTTCCTCATTAAAATGCTAGCATATTCTTCTTTGTGAGATTGTTAGAGTAATGATACATAAAACATTGTCTGGTAAGAAGCACTCATTCAATAAATGATGGGGCCTGGGAAAGAATTCAGTTGGTAAACTGCTTGCTATGCAAGCATGAAGACTTGAGTTTGATCCCCAGAACCCATGTAGTAAAGCTGGCTATGGTGGTGTAAACTTGTAATCCCAGTGCTGGGGGGGGCAGAGACAGGCAGGTTTCTGGGGCTCACTGTTTAGCCACCCTGGCCTGATTGGTGAGCAACAGGCAAATGAGTGCCCTTTCTTAAAATGCAAGGTGGATCGCTCCTGATGAACAAAATTCAGAGTTGGATGGTAGTCTCCACAAGTGTGTACATACACATGTATGTGCACTTTCATACATGTGCACCATACAGTATGCACCTGCTATGCACATACACACATGCATGTTATAGTTTTCTTAGTCTGTTTATGAATAAAAGTTGATATTACACCTTAGTTCTCTTATGTTGCTGGACTTTCTTGGAGAGCAAAAGGAGATGACCATGAAATGTTTTGAAAAGTTAACGATAATATAAAATTATGAAACCTTTAGGTTGCCTTAATGTCCGCAAATTCCTGTACTAGTCTACAAAGTCATGAATGCCACCTCTCCCTCAATCAGGGAATATTTCCTATTCTTGGTCTGTAGCAGACTTGGCAAACTTATGAACTATGAATCTACTGAGCTGGTAGTATGGCTCAGTAGTGTAGCATTTGCTTAGCCTGTACGAGGCCCTCAGTTCTATATTCATTGAGGGGCGTATACCTACAATACTAGGAATTTGTGGGCTGAGGCAGGGGGATCACTGTAAGTGTGAAGTCAACAGCGGGAACGATCGTGGCATGAGCCTTAGAGATTGCCAGCCTTTATCTTAGAATAGCCCATTGAGTTAGAAGATTGCTACCTTTGATCCCAATCTACCTTCTCCCCCTCCCCAACTTCCTGACAGGTAGAGAAAGCCTGTCTTGCTGCCAGGTTTCTCTTGTCTCCCGTTCTTCATTCATTCCAGGTCCTTTGAGGTTCAGGCCTTCCTTGCTGCCCCGCTGGTCAGGGCAAACATGGGCTATAGAGTGAGGCTCTATGTCACTCTTGTGACACACCTCCCCCCCCAAAAAAAAAGTGGGAGAGAGCCGTCTTTTGCCTGAATTATTTCCATATTACCTTGGTTCTCACATTCATTGTTCATTGTTTTCCCCCCTTTCTCCTGTTTCTCGCTGGCTTCATACACTCTGCGATGGCAGAAAACTCTGGAGATGAACCTCACCAACCTGGTTAAACGCAACAGCGAACTAGAAAATCAAATGGCCAAACTAATACAGATCTGCCAGCAAGTTGAGGTATGTAACAGTAATATTTGCAATTTTTTTCTTTGAATGGTTTTTGGAGGGACTTCAATTTGGTCAGACTGTAGCTCAGCCATTTGGGGTGAAGGACTGAATTGTAATGTAGAGGCTCTCATGCCTTTATGAATTTTGTTCTAAGGTAGGTCACAGATATGGATGATTTTTAAAATTAGGTAATGGTGATGGTTTGTGGGGAACAACAGATGAACAGATGAACTTCTTTTCAAACAGTAGATGGTATGAGAATCATAAAGGAAGTGATCCTTCAATGATGAATCCTTAGGGTAGGGTGGTATTCATTCGAGGCAACATTCTTTCTGATCATCATTGCTTCCTCCCATCCTAGCTTATCTTCCCTTCATCCCATAGCCCTGGTCCTAACTATATTCTCACTCATCATCTTTTCACTTATTTTTAATTCCTTTACCTAGTCTTTTTGTAATCAACAAATAATGTCTATGGTTCAATTTTCTGAATTATGAACTGCTGTACAAGTATAAGGTTTAAAAATATTACCAATGTCGAATATTAAAAGAGCTTAGAAGAGCTGGGCATTGGTGGCACACACCTTTAATCCCAGCATTCGGGAGGCAGAGGTCAGCACCTGGTCTACAGAGTGAGTGCCAGGAGAGGCTCCAAAGCTACACAGAGAAACCCTATCTCAAAAAACCAACAAACAGACAAACAAAGGAGCTTAGAAGGGGAGTTCAGTGCTCCTTGGCAGGACAGAATAAAAGAAAGGTGTTATTCTTTCTTTTTTCTCTTAAAAGCATATACTAAACTCCACATATATCATTTTGTTTTGTGTGGGTTTATGTAATAACTGATAATAATACTTAAAATCTAAATACGGACCAATAAAATATAGGATGTCTCATAGGCAATGATTGGGTAATTTTTTTTCTAATTCTTTATAGAGTCTTACAATTCACTATTAATCTTAATCTTTCTTGTATAACAGATAAGTGAAAGAAAATCAAGTTTGTTTTGTTTTAAATGATGAAATAAATCATTTCATCATGATCCCAGTTCAGGGTTCCTCTTTAAGACAGAAGAATAATCTCTTAAGGTAATGAATCCTTGTGTATAAGTAATTACACATCCCCCAACTAATTGGTCTTAAAGTTTTTGGTTTCTTCTAGTGGAGGGAACATACTTAGATGATGAATATATGTTGGTAATATAATCCCTGCTGGGCACTGATCTGTACAGAGTACTTGGGGTCCTGGTTAAACTCACATGTGAAATGATAGAATGGGGTGCTGTGGGTGTAGGGAGAAAGCATAAATGATGAAAAGGAGCATTGCGGTGTTGGAAAATTAGATTCCTGACTTGCCTTTTGTATGAACTAACTGGTTACATGAGGATAAGTAGGTTAAGACCTCTCACCTGTAAAATATGAAGTAGGACTGACACTGTGCTTTTCACTGCCTTTTTCCAGATTGCACGAGTCAGGGCTCTGTCAATGGTTGCTGTCTTTATTTTGGTCTTTTCTTCTACTGTCTCATCTTTTCCAAGAAGTAAGAAACAAAGCAGAAAGTTATTATCTCTGAGTAGTCTCTAACCAATCAAAATCCCTCTTCGCTCTATTTTATCAAAGCTTTTGATTATGCCGTCAGGTTATATATAGTGTAAGGGATCTAGAGTGTCAAAGGGAAGAGAGTATTTTAAGCAGAAAATTGGATAAGGGATACCTCAGCTTAGAATTTACATGATTAGCGGGGGAGTAATAGATAATAGTGAATAAAATGTTGTTAGAAATGAAACTATCCTTGCATTCACTCTAATTAAAGGACTAGTAAGTATAGAGAAGGTAATCGTGAAAAGAGAAAAGCTTTGGTTTGTCCTATTGCTCTTACAAGTTAGAATCTCTCTAAAATCTCTTTTCCTGATAGCTGGGCAATTTATCATACTAGCCAGCCTCGCCTAAGCACAGCCTTCTTCCAACTTTTCACAGGCTATTCTGGGAACCAGTTCTTCTTAATATTTGTTCTGTTCCTTTGAAGTGGTAGCAGCAGGCCTCATAAAATAATCCATTGTTGTGTTTGTAGGGTAGAATGCCCTCTGGCCTTTGGATAACAGGTGATTTTTCTTTCTCTGGGTGCTGAGCAAGTGCTAGGCAAGTGTTATACCATGGAGCAATATCATAACCCAAGAAGTAATAGTTCAAATGTGGCTTTCTGAAGTTAGCATTCAGAAGTTAACCTGTGCCTTAAGGAAGTAGTGCTAGCAGTACCATGTGTAAGTAAGAGGGAATCCCATGGTGATCTAGTAAAGCATCTATTTAAATAGCACCCTTAGGGATGTTTGTTAAATCCCATTATGTGAGCTACTGTCTTCTCTGGCTACACAAAAGATCAGCTTTTTATGTATGGCATCATGCTAAGTAAAGGAGAAGAGCTTAGGCATGCTATCTCCATACAGAATGGCTTACACACTATAAAAATCCACTCTGATGTGGTTACACCTGTACAGGGGCTATAGATAATGGAATAAAAGCACTAACTAGGAACCACCAAAGAACAGTGAGACAATACAATAGTTTTGAACATGCTTTTGTAAGAGTTAATAATGTATAGTTTATTCTGTTTAGGGTTCTGTCCTGAATGAAGTTGGGAGGAGTGGTAAGGAAGTTACAGGGACTCTGACAGATTAAAATACATTGAATAAAATCCTCAAAGAATTCTTATTTTTAAGAGTCTATCCTGGACAGGGCCCCTCCAGAATGGTTTATGAAAGTCCATGGCTGTTCTTTATGACATCATCCCTTCTGAAAGCTTAGAGATATGCCCTTACCTTCCCCTTTAATAATAGGGTGCATTCAGACTACCTATTATACTCATTCAACACAGAGCCTGTATGTCCAAAAGGCTTCAGGACAAGCCCCAGGATTAGTATTGCAGTTAAAACAGGGACTTGAGATTTCAAAAATACATGTAAGTACTTCATACAATGAAGTAAATAGTAGGATAATGCTAATTATGAGAGGCAGACACTGAATGGCGTCTGGATCTCCCCCACCTCCATTTTATCTCATCTAAATTTGTCTGTAGAGAATGACTTCTATATTCTCAGTGTAATTCAAGCACTTCACATTGGGCGGTGGTGGAGGATGCCAGCTACAACACAACACTTTGGTAAGAACAGGAATAGGTTATATTCCTGCCAAACCTGTTCCCCTTCCTTATTGTTTGAGAGTGTTTTTGTCACAGATTGACTTTTCATAAAGAGTCCATAAATACTGCCTCCCCATCCTGCTTTTTCTCTGTTCCCTATTCTCCTCAGAAAGTAAACAAAGCTGGACTCTTCCTATTATTCCAGAGACAGAGGTTAAGATCACCACAGATTTATTAGCTGAATTGTAGCTTATACTTGAGGCTCAGCTTCCAAGAACCCCCCCCCCAAACAAAGGTGCTTGGAAATCATGTCATTTGGGGCTGGAGACCATGCGAAAGATGTAGATGTAGGTCCATTGCTCTCCTTTAATCTGGCTAAGGAAGGGCATGCTTTGACCTTGATACTCTGGCCACTTGAACTCTATATTTAGTTCTTTGTCCTGGCTCATCAAGCATCCTTTGTTTATTTTTCCAAAGGAAATCTCTGTATAACGCATAGCTAAGGGAAAATGTATACCAACAGATGGTTGCTTCCTTTTGGCTTCCAAGGCGCCACAGCCTTGTGAATAATAGGCATTCCTGAAAATTTGCCAGGGAAGAAAAATAGTTAAGTACGTAGCAATCAGTGCGTCAACGGTGCTTCTTGAGCATACACTATGTACTCGGTGTGCTGAAAGGTTTAGAGAATACAAAAGAAACATGTGGCTGATGAGCTCCAGGAACTTATAGTTTGGCAAGGAAAGCACAGTCTCTAGCAAGAAAAGGAGAGCAGCATGTAGTGTGGGGAGAACAAATGAAGGTCGCTTATCCCCTCTCCCTTTGTTTATGTTTGCTCTGAGCTTTTAGACCCTGAGCACATGAAACAAACAAACAAGCAAACCACACTTTTCTGAATATGCTGTGCACCACTCTTTTACTCCTCTCCCAAACTGCTTCAATACTAGGGGCCAATCCGCCTCAGAGGGCAGGTTGATAACCATCTGGCTCTTCTTAAGCCTTTCCATGGGGCTGAGCAGCACTGCAGTGTCTGGACAATGAAGAAACAAAGGCAATGGAGAGAAAGCCTCCGGGGGGGGGGCGGGGGGGGAGCAACTCCTTTGCATTGGGGAATTTAAGCTCTGTGCCTCTTACCAGTTTGCAGTTCCAATTCCTTTCGAAAATCTTTGGTGTTGAAAGTTTCCGTGGCTTTATGTTCTTCATCTGTATTTCTGTTACTTAGGTAATTGGTTTCGACTGCAAAGGAAATGGATATTTTAAAGGAAATTAATTTTTAAAAGCACCGCTGTCACGATTTCAGCAGTGACCCTTAAATACATAAGGTGCTTGAGCTAGAATTAAGAATAGAATCTAAACCATTTGAGCACATATGCTGAGGACATAATAAAAATGAATGAGTAATTACAGAGAAGTGAGCCCAATCAGAGGAGTTTTTTTTTTTTTAATGAGAAAATGCATTTTAGCTAAGTGCTGAAGGAGGAAAAATAACCTCTAGAGAGGTAGGCAACAGAGATATTAATGAAGGTGCGAATGTCAGCTTGCAGGGGAAAAGTGGTACCCCGTGCTTTGGGTGTATAACAATAAATGAAAAGTGGCTACTGCCTCCAAGGAACATGCAGATTGGGTGAGAACCTGTCAGACAAAGTGGCAAATCGAATGCAAAGGAATCCTTGTTGTAATGAAGACAAATGCAAGATGACAGGCTGGCATAGAGGAAGAAACATCCAGATGTGCTCAGGGGACTTAAAAAAGAATGCAGCATGAAATGAAAGTGGAGTTATCTCGAAAGTGAATAAACTTTTGCCAACAAAAATGTGATTGAAGATTGAAGGGGCTGCATGCAGGAATATAAAGAGGTGATCAGCATAGAGGTATTCAGGGGAATAGAAGAAATTTGATTCTACCAAATCTAAGATTTGAGAACCATTGCAAAGAGGCAAGTCTGGAGAAATAGCTTAAACCAAGAAAATGATGGGCTTTTTTCGCCATGGGCAGATAACATCTAGACTTTATTCTAAGGAGTTTAAGCATCTATGGGATGACTTTAAGCAGATGACTAACTTGATAAAATGTGTGTCTTAAGACTGTGAGATGATAAATGGAGAAGGAGTCATAGGTCACAATTGAAGACAAAAAGACTTAGATTTTTACTGATACAGGGAAAGTCTGTCACTGTACCACCTTGAATCTCCAGATCACATTTGGTACAGGGAAACATGACAGGCCTTCGGGGAGTAGTGACAATAAGGTTAGGGAGGAAGGGATAAAATCAAAACATTTCTGGAAGGTAGAGTTAATATTCCTTGGTGATGCTATGGGTGATGACTGTGTATGGGAGTACTAGAATAGTCCACAGATTTATTTTGTCCTTGCCTGAAGGAATGAACACATCTATTGCTTTTAACTAGAGGAGGAAATGCGAAGGAGTTCTTTTTTAGACATTAGTGCTTTGTGGTGCTTGGATTAGAAAGTCAGATAGGAAATGCCTGGTAAGCAGCTGCTGGCTGAATATGGGTATCAGGAGAGAGGAAGAAAGTCATCAGAAACAGAGACTCAAAATGTCAGGGAAAAAGAAGCCTTCATCATGTGGAAGATTTAACAGAATCTACCGTTACAGAGACATCAAAGAAGATACTAAGGGCCTTTGAGGGAGAAGGCTGTGTGCAAAAAAGAGGATGGAAGATAGATGTAGAGAGGCCAAGGGGAAAGAAAAGTGTAAGGGAATGCAAGTTGTAAGAAGCATCATCATGAAGATGAAGGAAGAAATGGGCGGGTAGTCATTATCCTTTTAACATGCAGAGCAGTTGGATGCATACACATATGCAATCTTCTAGCTGTTTATTGTTCTTTTTCTGAGCAAATGATAGGAATCACTAGATTTACTGCCTCCAACCACACATGTTCCACTTCCCGACAGCATCCAGCCACCCTTCCAACACAGGACTATCTTGCCCAACTCCAAAGCCTTGATTTGTACAATTTGCTTCTCCGAGAAATGGTTGTGTAGGTTCTGGATTGCAGTGTGCTATGCTAGCTTTGGAGCTAAATAGACAGTAGTTGGCACTAACAGCATAATGTTAGGGCATATAGATTCTCTGAGCCTCTGTTTCATCATTTATACTATTTGTACTGGTGCCTTGAAAGGTAAGGTAATTCAAGGAAAGCACCCATGACTGTGCCTGGTTTAAGCTGAAAATCAGAAAAGCAAAGCAGCCTCTACCTCAGCCCACAAGGGTTGACCCTATCTCCAGGAGCTCTCCACCAAGCCTCAGACTGCTGCCTCTCCTCAGTGTGGTCTGAGACACTCCTCTCTTTTATACTAGCTCTCTAGGGCTGGGATTAAAGACGTGAGCTCTAATTCTTTTTTAGACTGATTCACTCTCGTGTAGCCTTGGGTGGCCTTGAACTCACAGAGATCCATCTGCCTTTGTCTCCTGAGTCCTGGGATTAAAGGTGTGTGCCGCCACCACCCAGCTTCTATACCTAACTAGTGTTTCTGGCTTTCATTCTGATCCTCAGTGGCTTTATTAGATCCTAAACAATACATCACCATATAGTGAAGGAAGAGGAAGAGAGAGGTGGTGCAGGGAGAGAAGCAGGTAGGACCAATTGCCAGCAGTAGTAATCACCTTAGGGTGCCACACTCGACCTTAGGACTTGCAGAAGTATTTATCACTATGAGGCACAGGAGAATATCAGTCATTCCAAAATGCTTACAATCAATTTCAAGCTCAGGAATTTCATGCCATAGCTTCCCTTTGGGAGGGCACAGTGGTAATAACATTGTAACACCTAAAACCTTGAGGGGTCAGCCCCATGGCTTTTTAAATAAACTGCAAGTTGCTTTTTCAAATGTGAACGGACATGTTATGTTCAGTGCACTCATACTTTTCCGCTTTGATTTAGTAGGTGGAAGTTCACTGCCATTCTACCAGAATAACTAAAGGATTCTTTCAATTGATACTTAAGTAAAGTTGTCAATTACCCTGTCCACCTTCCTCTAGCATACAGCCTATATGGAAAGGCAAAAGGAAAATTTTAGAGAAGAACACATGGTTTCAGCTTGAGTAGTTTAAAGACAGGGAGTTCTTTGAGATGTAGTATTTGTTAGAGAAAATGTTCTGTGAACATTTTTATAAAACATGGAAGAGCAAGTAAAGCATACTTGATAGCTCCCAAGAAGGACCAGTGCCTTGCGAGAATGAAATACCCATTTTGAAACCACTGTGGAATTACAGGTGGAGAAAATAGTTTCCATGAACAATGAAAAATAAGTACATACTGACCTAGTCGTCTATTCAGCAGTGACTAATTCAGAGTGTTACATTCAATCTTATTAAGTATATAGCAATTGACATTTAATATAGATGGAGAATCTGAATCTATTGTGCAGTCTGAAGTGTGGGCACAACCTATTTTTATACTACAAAAGAAAACACTTTATAATTTCTCAGACACATAATGCATTCAATCCTTCTTCAAAGCTACTTTGTGACAATTCTTGACATATTGGCGTAAAATAACATTTTTGAGCATGTTAACTGTTGCAGTGGGTTATATAGATACATGATAAGGTTTAAGGATAAAATGAATTCAGGTTAATATTATTCCCCTACTTCCATATCTATAGAACATGTAAGATTTCAAGTGTGGTCATGTCTTCTTAGCCAAAATGGTACATATAGGCATACATTCTCATTCCATTCTAATATACTTCTTCATAGGACAAACCTCATATGTAGCCCCATTTCCCATTGGCTTATCGTTCTCCTCCATTTCGCATTACTCAGTATCAGAATCCCGGAATTCACTAAATGACTAGAACATTTACCTAGTTTTAACTCTTCCTGTTTGCTTAACTCTTCATGCTCCATTTTCTCTTAGAACACTAGCGATGCAGCTAAAGACCCATCCAAACTGTCTGGTACCCTTGAATAATTCTAGCTCTTTTCTTACCTCCCGTTTCTCTTATATCATCTCAGCCAAAAGGGAAAAATTACTTTGGCCTAAAACACAAACAACCATATGACAACCACCATGCACACACATCTGTTGAGACATCCACTTTTATCTCCTTCTTTCAAGAGAAGTCCAGCTGCATGGTATGCTTAGCAGGGACTGAAGGAGAATCATATTTGAATGATTTATTCTTGGCATTGTGCTAAAGGAATCCTTGTTTGTGTTCTCAGTGTTTGAGACAATTTTGTGATAGAGTAGGTGAAATCCCCATTTCCTTTTTTTTTTAAAAAAAATTCTGATTGACTGAATATTGACCTTTTTCAAAAAAATATTTTATATTACATACCAACCCTAGTTCCCCCTCCCTCCACTCCCCTGCCACATTGAACCCTTCCTACTCCCCATCCCCTCCTCAGAGGGGTCAAGGCCCTCCCTGGGGGAATATCCCCATTTTCAAGCAATGAACCCAAGGCTCAGAGGGATGCGATGCCTGACTTACACAATAAACTGAAACGCAGTTTGAAACCTCTGGCTCCATTCTTCTGTTCTCTGTACTGTACCGTGCGGCTTAGAGCGCCTGTTTGTTCACTGTTCACTGTTCACTGATTTGTATACGGGGACAGCCCTGGAAAGCCCATTTTTTTCTTCACTAACTCTCTGAATCTCTAGAAGAATAGATGGTCTGTTTGAGGCTTTGGCATTCCTTAACCTGAGCCTCACATGCACATACTCTTGCCTTTGGCCAATCTTTGGCAGCCCAGGGTAGGCCCCCGTGTCCTAAGAGACTGTTTGGGGGAGGAAGGAGAGGAAGAATAAAGGAGGCCTCATGATCAAACTTTTTCTTGCTCAGATTATTTTGGTCCTACTGAAAATAAAGTAGTCAGCTCTAGGTATTCGCCCTATCCAACCTATCTTCGGTCAGTCTGTTATGGGACCTAGGCTGCTTGCTAAAATTGCCTTTTTCTGAAGGCAGAGTGTCACAACAGCACAGGGTAAAAGGAATGTTTTTGAGACACAAGTTTTCTAAACAGTTTCAAAGAATTTGGCAGGAAAGAGGTGTTGCCTCAAGTATACTTAATAGTATCACCTTGAAAACAGACTCTAAAAATAAGCACACCACCACAGTGAAAGCATTTCGTGCGTGCGTGCGTGCGTGCGTGCGTGTGTGTGTGTGTGTGTGTGTGTGTGTGTGTGTGTGTGTGTCTCTGTCTGTCTGTCTGTGTGTGTTTCAGAGTGGTGAGGTCTTGTTTAAGGGAATGCTAAACTGAGAAATACATGTACATTCAGGACATTAGCTACTTACTTCTTTAGCACAGAAAGGCAAGCCTGCCTCTCGGCCTGTGTGACAGTTGAACAGTATTTAGGCGTGCTGTCCCTGTCTTGGTCATTTCTCTAAGAGCATGTACCCTTGCATTGTGCTATACCTGTTTGTGTTTAAAAAATGGCTTTTGTGCTTTTAGAGGAAAACGGAGTATGTGAAAAGAAGATGTATGTGGAAAGAAGGCAGTTGAGATGTGCGTGGTTCAACTGGGTCATGGGTATTGCTTTGACTCCTGTATTTTCTTTTTCTCTTGTTTTTTTTTTTTGGTTTTTCAAGACAGGGTTTCTCTGTTGCTAGAACTTGCTCTTGTAGACCAGGCTGGCCTCAAAATCACAGAGATCAGCCTGCCTCTGCCTCCCCAGTGCTGGATTAAAGGCGAGAGCCACCACATCCTCCGCTCCTGTGTTTTCTTTCCCTGGAAAGTGTTCTTTCGATTCATTCTTTCAACTCCTTGGGGTTTTCTCCATATAAGGCGAAAAACAGGAACAACAGAGAACTTAAATTTTGTTCCTTCGATTTCACCTTCTCCTCCATAAAAATCAAAGGCCCAAATTGGTTTTGGAATAATCTTAAAACAGTAAAATTTTAGCTCAAAGATTCCATTGTACCAGTTGGAGTCTATGTTACATAGAACCACACTGTTCCAGTCTTTACTCTTCAAACTCAATCTGTACACAATCATGCATTGGCATAGGGCAGCAGGCATCTGAATGTTCAAAGATGTCTTAGTAGTAAAATCTCAGGTCCAGGGACAATGATAATCTCAGGACATGAATTGACAGAACTAGGCAAGGAAGGGTACCAATGGTAGATGAATTGAAGGAATGTGTAAAGGAAGAGGAAACAAAGCCAGGCGTTCATTTACTTTCTACTGAACATTCTGCAAAGTTCTTGCCAAGTTCCTGGGGGGTGTTTTAGCAAGTGAAGAGCCCTGAGTCTTTAAGCCCTCTGGGGGCTCTTCGGTGTTTCTGATTGCTGCCTGGTCACCAGCCAATAGCTCCAAACCAATTCAGGAAGATTCGATTGGCTTTCTAATGGAATGGAATTTATGTTGTTTTTGATAGCCTAGATTGTTGGATGCCGATATTTAAGAAGCAAACATCTGATATCACAGATGAGTAGGCAAATTGCATACTGTCTGTTTGCCAGCGAATAGAATTAAGCACCTTCATGCTTTCACACTCCATTTCTGTCAAAAACAGGATATTGGCAGCAACCCATCTGAAAAGAGCCCACTGACTTACAGTGAGTATTGCCAAGTTCCAACTAACCTAGTGACACATTAGGCTGGAAGGTAAAAACAAATGATGCTCTCTGGGGATAGGGATGGGGGGTGGGGTTGCTTTTCCTTTTTTAAAGATAGGATCTCACTACATAATCCAGATTAGCCCGGAGCTCAAAATATAGCTCAGGCTGGCCTCAATTTCACAGCAATCCTCCTATCCTTGCCTTCCAAGTACTGAGATTACAAGATTGAGGCACTATTTTGCACCTTATACTTAAAAGATAAATTTCCCCTTCAATGAGTCAGAAAAACTTCAACCACTTTTCCCTCTGTGGACTTTTATCAAAATAAAATAAACAAGAAACATTCACTAAGCTCCATTGTGTGTTTAGCATTGTGCTAAGTGCTACTGGGGATTGTAACAGGTGCCTTAAGTCATGATGCTCTACTTTAAAGACTTTCTAGTCTAATTAGCAGAGCCTACAATATAAAACAACAGTGAGCACTAAAAATAGGAGCTCCTGACTGGGGGATTGAGAAAGGCTACCATTCTTGTTACTATCACCAGTAGATAGCAGTTATTAATATTTAGTATGCACCAGGTAGTGTGCTAAATGCTTTACATGTATTATTTCATTTAATCCTCTCAAATGCCTCTGAGATAGGCACTTTTATTATCCTTAGTTTTCATTTGAAACAATTCAGCTGAGATATGGGACTTTCTCAAGGAGAGCAATAAAAGCTGAGACTAGAGGGGCATGGAAGGACCTGGTCACAAAGGATTGTAAAATCATATTCAGTTTGGAATTTACCCTAAGGTCAGAGAGAACCCAAATGATAATTAGCATGAAGGTATTTTAAGCTTGGAATTAATGTGTGTATGTTGGGGGGGGGTTAAATTATGCTGTGTGAGACTGGATTCAGAATCCTGCAGGAGAAGTATGGATATATCTCAATGATGGACTGCTTGCTTAGCATGCACAAGACCATGAATGCAACCTCAGTATTGGGTCAGGGGGAGAATGAACCATGATGATAAAAACTGGAATGTTGTGTTATACTGCTTGGCACGTGATGCCCTCAGTACACATTTCTTGGGTGTGGGTAGATTAATTAAACAAAGCCGTTTTGTTAGATTTAGTGAGGTAATAATTAGAAAGGCCGGAGAAAGGAATGCATTGGAGTTATACTTAGTAAGTGAAATATATGGAATGTGATGACTCATTGGATGTACAGACAAGAAGAGACAGTTTGGAACAATGAATGCCAGTGTTTCTGAGGAGTTCATGTGGCACTTCATTCATTACACTTAAGGACATTAGGGAAGATTTAGATTTCAGGGGAAGGAGATGAGCTCAACTTGGGAAACACAATTTACAGTGAGTGCCCATCTTTAGATAAACAAAAACTCCAGGAAGTAATTAAGTATATGGCTCCAGATTTTAGGAGAGATTTAGGATGGAAATATAGATAAGGCAAAATAAGGCTCTTTTTGATGTAATAGGATTGTTATCAAATTGGATTTCCTGAGCTGCAGATGGCTCAGTAGTTAAGAGCACTTGCTGTTCTTGCAGAGGAGCAGAGTTCAATTCCCGGCAACCACATTGGGAGGAGGGGGTGCTCAGAACTTCCTGTAACTCCCAACTCCAAGTCACCCAATGCCCTCTTCTGGTTTCCATGGGTATCTGCATGTACATGCATGCTCACATACAACTAAATGTTTCTTAAATCTTTAAAATTTTGGAATGTGTTAATGGTTTCATATGGCTTTAAACTTACCCAAAGCCATTGGATTGTTGACTTAAAATGTATTGATTGCTTGGGATGTAACATATCAATAAAATAGACAAGAAACTAGTATATAGTGACAATTGAAGCCTCAGAAATAGATGAGATCATGTTTAGTATGGTGACATGCACTTGCAATCCCACCCATAAAGAGACTGAGGTCAGTCTGGGTAGTTTGGTGAGACATTGTCTCAAAATAAAGTGATAAGAAAAGTATAGCTCTGTGGTAGGTTGCTTGCCTAATATGTGAAAACCTAAGATCAATTCTTAATACAAGAGAAATAAAGAGAAAAACCAACCGCCCACACCAAAACACGGAAAAGTCCCAACAATCGGAACACCAAAAACTGCAAGAGTGCTAGAAATCTGAGAATACTGGCATTTACAATGTGTGGAAAGGAGCTGGAATGTGAGCAAAACAAAAAACAAACAAACAAAAAACCACCTAAGATTGGTGTCATGGTAGCTGAGGGAAGACAGTGTCTCTAGAAGTAAATGGGTTTTCAGTTTTTGTAATGATGTGAAAGACAGGTATCTTTAAATGCCAGTGGAAATTAACCAAGTGTCAGAGAGAGATTGAATGACAGGAACAAGAGCATTAACTGAACAAATGAGTGCACCAAAAGAGGGGGAAAACGAGAGCCAGAGCACAGGAAGAGGAAGGAGCTTCCTGGAGAAAGACACATACCCCTGTCTTTCTCTAAAAGGAGGGGAGAAAGCTTGAAGAGGTATGCCTGTCGGGTGTTTTGTGCTATGATTTTGCTGCAAGTGAGCATGGAGGTGGTGGGACTTGAGGTTTGAGGACTGAACTGCTGTGCTTATAGTTGGGCACCATGAAATTAAAGAGACATTATTCCCATCATAGGTAATACGCAAAAGCCCTATGGCAATGAATGTTTCCCAAGGGGATGCCACTGAATAGGTGAGCAAAGTTCAGGAGCTTGTGGAATTTTCTCCACAATGAGCTTAACCTCTCTTTCCCTTTCCCTTTCTCTCCCTCTCCCTCCCTCCGTCCATCTCTATTTGAGATAGGGCCCTTCTGTAGTTTGGATTGGTATGCAGCCAAGGCTTAACTTTTGCCTCTGCCTCCCAAATGCTAGGATTGCAGGTGTGTGCCACCACACCCGTTTATATGGTCATAGGGCTAAAACCTATGGCCTTATGCAAGCTACACAAGCACTCTACCAACACAGCTACACATGCCTCCTCCATAAACTTTCATGTCATATTTGAAATAATTTTAATTTTTATGGTTAAGACATTAATACACCTGACATTACTTTAGGATATATGAGGTCTTGAAATTTACTTTCGGAGAATAGTTACGGCCATTTGCTAAAATTTAAAAAGCCATATAACAAATCTTCATGTGGACTTAATTCTGTTCGAGACTGTTTTCCGTTCCATTGATTTAACTTTCTAATCATCTCTCAATAATTTATTACTTTGATTATGGTGGTTTTATATACTGGTTTTATACTAGACTAGGCATGGTGGCACATAACTGTAATCTTTGTACTTGGGAGGCTAAGGCAGGAGGCTAACAGCAGTCTAGACAACATATTCCAGGCCAGCCAGGCCTATATATGGAAAGCTTCTCACAAAACAAACCAGAACAAAACAAATCACATTGAACATCTGGTATCTGTTTTCCAATTGTTTTAGATACTTGTTTTTTATATAAATTTTAAAGTACTTTTATCCAGTTATAAAACAGATTCAGTTTATGTATAATTATTATTACAATTACATATTACATTTGGAAGAAAAATATTTTTATAACATGAGGTTTTTCATCAAGAAACCTGATAATAGTACATCTCTATATTTTTCGGCTTTTTCTTTTTGATATTTTTTTCCCAAATAGATACTGTACCCCTTTGTTAAATCAAATCCTAGGTGTTTTTTTAAATTTTTTTTATTTTTTTATTTTACATATCGATCCCAGTTCCCTCTCCCTCCCTCCTTCTCTCCCTCCCTAGGTGTTTTATAGACCTGTTGAGAATGTGTTACTTTTCCATTTTCACTTTTAAAAAGCATGTGGAGAAAAGGTTTCGATTTTGTGTGTTTTCTTACTATGCTGATAATTTTTGATCTATACTAAAGTAGTCTCTTGGATTATCCAAGATGCTTTTATCTTCTTTACAAAAATACACCAATTACTTCATTTTCTTTTGCCTCAACCAAACATCAAGGGCTGTGATGTCAGCTCTTCTCACTTTGTCTGTGATTTTACTGGAAAGGGCCATAGCATGTCACTGTCTAGTATGATGTTGGCTGTTTGTTTTCAGCATCTTCAAACAACTTTTTTGTAATTTAGACTTCTCATTTGGTTTGGCTACTGATTTTTTTTTTTTTAATTTAAAAATGTGTTACTATAATTCCATATGCTGGTAAATCTTCTAGTGTTAAGTCATTCTTTTCTAGAATGATATTTTCTTCCTTTGTTGCCACGTTAAAAGTCATTTTAAAATGCATTTAGAATTTTTAATATATTCAGACGTGAAATAACCCTATAGTCTTATTGTTTCTTCTTTTTGGCTTTGGGTATTGTGATATTATACTAGATTCGCTAGATGCATTTGATATCTTTTTAATATTTCTCCGTTTTTAAATGAATTCAGTGATATGAAACTAATCTGTTCTTTCAAGAGACTATAGCATTCATCACTACAACCATCTGGACATGGATCCATTTAAGAAAAGGTTTAATTTTTGTTTATGTTTTTTATTTATTTGAGATAGGATTTCTCTGTAGTTTTGGACACTGTCCTGGAACTTACTCTGTAGACCAGGCTGGCCTTGAACTCACAGAGATCCCCCTGCCTCTGTCTCCCGAGTGCTGGGACTAAAGGCATGTCCACCAACACTTGGCAAGAAAAGACTTTTAAGTAACTTTCCAATCTTGAGTAAAGTTAGTTATTAGTCTCGATATTTTTGCATTTCTTCTTTGGTAAAGTTATGTAGTATTTCAATAATTTTTCAACTATGTGTCATAAAGGTATATGTAATATTCCCTTGCAATTGTGTTAGTATCCTTCAAGTAGTGTGTGGGAACTGGCTTGCCTGCTCTATGTCATTCCTTCCCGTTTGGGGCTTAGTAGCTACATACTGCTGTTTAAAGTCCACCATAGTTGAAATTTTATACTATCAAAACAAGTAAGTGCTGTAAGTTGTGACCAATTGTTGTATCTTTACCCACTATTCATTGTTTATAGCTATGAGCATCTCTCTTTCCATTGTCACTATTGCATTTCGTGTGTGTGTGTGTGTGTGTGTGTGTGTGTGTGTGTATGTATGTATATATTTTTGAGACAAGATTTAACTATGTAGCAAAGGCTATCCTAGAATTCTCTGTATACCAGCATGGTCTTGAACTCACAGAGATTTACTTGCCTCTCTCTGTCTCTGAAGTGCTGGGATTCTTTTTTTTTTATCTTTCTTTTTTCATTGAGCTTTCAAAGAACCACTTTTGATTTTAGTTATGATTATAGTTATCTATGGTAACTTCATTAATATCACCTTTCTAAAAGAGAATTTTTTCTCCTTATTTACTTTGATTTCCTTTTCCAGTTTTTTTAGTTAAATTGCTTATTTTTATAGGCTCTTGAGGATACAATAGATGTTTGGTATTAAGACTGCATTCCTGGGGCTAGACATATGGCTCAGTGATTAAGAGCACCAGCTTCTTTTCAGGATCCAGGTTCAGTTCCCAGCACCTATATGGCAGCCAACAACCATCTGTAACTCCAGTTCCAGAGGATCTGACGCCTTCTTCTGGCTTCTTCAGGCCCCAAACAGACATGGTGCAGAGATACGGGTGCAGGCAGAACACCAAACATATAAAATTTAAAACAAGACTGTGTTCTTTCATTATTTTCTATATAATTAACAATTTGACTTTTTATATTTTCAGAGTTATTTAAGAGTCTATTCATTTACAAGTAGTTAAGAATTTGGAGATTTTTTCCTTTTGTGATTTTTCTTCCTCTATTGCAGAATAAAGTAGAGTATGAATTCTTTACTATTTTAATGTAACTTTGTTCTTTGTGACTGAATAGAAGAGAAAACATAAAATTTCTGTAAGCTACAAATGTCTATATACAACCATTATATACATTGATAGTTTTATTCAAGTATTTTAATTCTTATTTGCTTGTGTGTGTGTACATGTGTATATGTGCGGGGATGGAGGCCAGAGGAGGATGTAGGTGTCCTGCTATGTCCCTCTTTGCCTTATCCCTTTGAGGCAAGATCTCTTTGTGATACTGAAGCTTGCCTTGGCTCAGCTAGGCTGGCTCGCAACTCACCTCTGGCAAACCAACTATCTCCTCTCCCTCCCCAAAGCTGGGGCTACAGCTGTCCATTGCCCAGCCTAGATTTTATGTTGGTGCTGATGCTCCAAACTCAGGTCCCTGTACTTATGCAGTAAGTGCTCTTATCTCTTGAGCATCTCTTCCGACCTTTTATTTATTTATTTTTTACTCGATCTGTTTTATACTGTAGCCCTATTTTCCACTTATTATATTTCTCTTTATCCTTTCCTTTATTCTTTTGCAGTCTGAGAACGGAAGACTGGGCCTCTTGAATCCTAGACAAGTGTTCTATCATTTAGTTGCCCTAGGGTTTTTAAAAATACTTATTTCCTATATGAGGAACTTTCAGTTTAGAGTTATTGAGTTGTGTTGTCAACAACCTCAGATTATTGAGATAATTCATCCTCTCAATACCAAAAATATACCAGCAGGCAGGTGGGACTTTATTTCATGTTTTCCTTTACCATGCAGTTGCAGAATAAGATCAAGTTCGGTCATTTATACCTAGTGCTTTTGGTCAGCTCTCTAGTAGAATAATAGATATCAGATGCCAACTAAAGTTGAGAAGAGGGACTACCACTTGGTTTAGGGTGTGTACTGACACATATGTTATCCAATAAGACTAGCATCCTGTTATAAATGAGTCAGTTTTATTTCCAGACTTGAGTTGCTTCAGTACAAAGAGAAATCAGTGAAATAAGAACTAATTTTGATTGAACAGCCCTTTACTCCTGAGTATCTCCTGTTCTGTTCTATCCTGTGATGTTCTAGTTGTCTGTTCAATGTTTGCTTTGCAACTTACTTTTCAGTGACCTGAAATTCACAATGCTGTGTGAATGGATGAAATATCCTTTTACAGGTGCCTACATTTTTATAAAGGTAAAAATAAATGCTACTACCACCATGGGTCTCTCTCCTGCAGCAGATTCCAGCATCTCTAGCCGGTGTAGTTATGGCTGTCTTTGATCATGCTGGGTAGCTCAGGTTAGCCTCTAATTCAAAATCATCCTGCTTCAGCCAACTGAGTGCTAGGATTACTGGTATACACCACCATGCCCCAGTTTCAATTAGTATTTGAAACAGATTCATATAGCCCAGATTGACGTGGAGCTCACTTTTAGCCTAGCCTAGCCTGAGCTCCTGACCCTCCTGCCATTGCCTCCCAAGTGCTGGGATGATGGGAACAATCCACCCCATGCCCAGATCAAAAATCTTAAAGGACGATGGAAAGGGTGAATAGTACAAATGAGGGATTCTAATTATTCAAACATATGGCCTTTGAAAAACCATTATCAAATTCTTCTTCATAAAGTACCAGATTCAAATAAATCAACTGCAAAGGCACTTCTTTATATAACCAGTAAAGTTAAAATATGGAACAGGCAATAGATTTTGGCATTAGGAAATTGTGTCAATCATTATGCAATAAACCATCTTTTTTGAGATGTAAACTAAAGTATCAGGGAATGAAATAATAATTTCTTGCTTTGAAATACTGCAGCAGAGAGGGAAAAGCACAGATCAAACAAACAGAAATGTGGATGGCTTTTGAAGCTAAAGGATGAGCACATTGGGGTTTTACCATGCTGTCTAGCTTTAAATATGCTTAGACAATTTCACAACAAAACTGTTTAAGATGGCAGTAATGTTTGCACTGCAACCAGTTAAAAACTGTCACAATGTATAATAAGGAAAGCATTTCAAAGCTTCCCCTACCCTCTTGGCAGTTAAACTCCACAGAGCTTACTTGTTTTGAAATCAAAGTCCTATATCATCACCCCAGTACTAGGCCAGTTTTCTGTTATGCCCATTGAATGTTCCTTTATGCCCATTGTTTGACACGTTCATTAAGGAGAAATAGCTAGGTACAAGCTAACCCACACTGACTGTCTAAAGGTAGCCCATGGAAACTGAATAGTAGTTGCTCCTTCCTTTGCTAGAAAGTCCATTTGGAATCTAGCTCTGAGGACATGAGATCTGAACTTGGTAAGAAGTCACAAACATAAAGTATCATTTATTCATATCAAAGTAAGTGCCTGCCTAAGTTAGTTCCTTTCTCAAATGTGGTCAACCCAGACTTCCTGATTCTACCTTAATAAGTGGAAGAAGACAGATTTATCTGGTTTTATAGCCTGACAGTAACATCTGAGTAATAACTTAAACTTTTCAATTACTTAGAAACAATTTCTCATGTTTAAGCACACGAGCGTGTGTATGTGTGCACCCCCCATGTGTACATACAGCAGATATAGGTTCCCAGTTTGTACCATAACTACCAAAAGATTATGGAGAGCTGGGATGTAGTTCATTGGATAAAGTGATTGCTGTGTAAATGTGAGAGATGGAGTTCAGAATCCAGAACCCACATAAAAGGTGAGACATCATGGTAATCAACTGTAATCTCAGCACTCAGCAGGCAAAGAGAGAGGATCTTTGGAACAAGCTAGCTAACTAGACTAGCCAGAATTACCCAATTCTTGGTTCAATGAGAGACCTTGTCTCAATTAAAAAAACAAAACAAAACAAAACAAAAAACATAGCGAGCAATTGAGGAGGGCACCCCAGATGAATTTCAGACCTTTGTGTGTGTGTGTGTGTGTGTGTGTGTGTGTGTGTGTGTATACAACACACACGTGCACTCGTGCGCGTGCACCTATGCATGCCCATATACATATAAGAATGCATGCACACATGTGAACATGGACAAACACATGTATAATACACCATTTTAAATGATAAAGCAAAAGCTGAAATGTGAGCTACCCTATGTTACAGTAAGACAAGTAGGATCATGAATCAAAGCCTGAATTTCTGCTTTGGCAAAAGAAGTGATGCCTGTTTTCAATCCAGCACAGCAAGATGGAGTGGGAGAGTACCAGGAAGGCAATCCATATTTATTTAACTCCTACTTTGTACTAAGTACTGTGAGATCCCTATCTCTATTAGTTCATTTGTTTTTCACAACTGCTTCTGAGATAGTGTTATTTCTGTTTTACAGGTCAGAAAGATAAGTTCAGAGATAAGTGACTTTTTCAAGGTCACTGGTCTTGTTAGTTTTAAAGCTGCAATCCAGACAAGCTGACTTGACGTTAAATATGGAGCTCTTTTGACTTGACTCTGCTGCCTCCTGGGGTAGAAAAAAAGTACTAATAAAACACAGAAACAGCATATGAAAATCCTCAAAAGAAAGAAGGGGCAGTTTTCTCAAATAATAGTTTTAGCTACAAAGGGCATGATCAAAGGGCAGGGCGACTTTGATGGTTCCAATGGTACATGGGTGAGCTGGGGATGTAGCTCCATTGCTAGAATTGCCTGCCTCGTGTGTGCGAATTCTTGGGTTCAATGTCCAGCAATGAATAAGATCCTAGTACTTGGGAGGTAGAGGGAAAGGATCAGAAGTTAGGGTAATCCTTATGTACAAAATGTGTTTGAGTGCCTTTGAGAGAGAGAGAGAGAGAGAGAGAGAGAGAGAGAGAGAGAGAGAGAGAGAGAGGGGAGAGAGAGAGAGAGAGAGAATGGAAAAAGAGAGAAAGGGAATGTAGATAACATAGATAACTGCTTTGAAGTTAGGCAGCCTAACTTGAGTTGGAGCCAACACTTGCTAGCTTATGTGATTGTGATAGTTCACTTGGTCCCTTGGGATCTTGATTTTCTCATCCATAAAATGCAGACATTAGTATCTGTTCCGTAGACCTCATGGGTATGGGGAAGATAGAGATACGACATATCTCCATGATGACTCTACAGCACTGTCTCTCTCTCCATGCTGTCACTAGATGGATACAGGTGAATAAGGTTAAGGATGTTACTGTGGGCAAATTTGTATGGGAAAGAAGCTTTGTAAAGGTAGTCTTTTGTTTAGCAACAGTTGGGGTGGAAAAACAGGTTTCCTTTCCTCTCCCTACTGATGGTTGAGAGTTATGTCATCTGGGTATTGTACACACAAATATAGGGACACAAATCCACACTGGGCTTTGAAAAACAAGGCAACACCCATTGGGATCCCTGGGTAAGCCTATGTTACCCTGTGACTCCAGTAGTCCCAGAGTTGCTGTTATTTTGATAATCAGTCTTCCTTGCTACCCCAATGCTAGGCAGGCTAATAGGTCGATCCCCTGCTATGCTGCACAGAATGGAGATTGAATGGGGGAAGGTATGCATTCATTGATGTGTTATCAAGTATTTTAATGAGCCTCCTGTATATAGAGATGTACTCTGCTTGGATCTGAGAGCTCAGAACAGATGGACTCCCCCCTCTCCAGAAGCGCTATACAGAAGACTAAAACGGAATGCAATTACTGTGTTACTTTTTTTTTTTTTTTGACTATGTTAGTTACCTTTCTTTCTTTGACACCTATTTCTTCTAGATTCCAGCTAATATCTTTTGGCCTCAGAGCCTGTGGATTGTGTTAATTATGGGGTAGCCCAGAGCAGAAAAACAGGTATGGGCCAGCCAGATTCCTTTCTAGCTAACCATATGAAATGTAATTGGTGTTTTGTTGGAAATCAGTCGTTGACCTCCCTCCTGGCATAGCCCTTTTGCTCTGAATGGTGATAGTAAATAGGTAATGGTGTGGTTCCTAGTAGGGAGAGAGCCAATCTCTTTTGGCATTGACCTTTTGTTCTGAATGTTGATAAGAAATATGACAGTGTGGCAGTAGGGGGGAGTCTATTTTACTTTTAGAGGCAGAGCTAACCCTGTCCTACAATTTGGAGGTCACTGCATTTGAGAATGGGATCAAGGGGTGTAAGAGAAGTGTAAGAGAAGCAGTCTCGGGGACAAAGCATGTATGGCCCAGTATGTTCCAGAAAACAAAGCAGATTTTATTTTTAAACTGAATAAAATGAATCCTCATAATGAAACAGTACTTCCTTGTTTCTGCAGATGTTATAAAATCTATAGCAGTAGGAGTCACACTTATCATCATGACACAGTGGTAAAAAACCAAACAAAAATCAAAGCAAAAGAAAACCTATACAACATACATTAGAAAATGTATGAGATGATTTAATTACATCATAATATTATGTTGTATATGTATAAACATATACAAACCCTCTGAGACTAGATATTAGTATTGTCCTCTATAAAGGAGAAGAAACTGGGACCACTAGGAGTATGTTTTTCTCTATTGGCCATTTATAAAAATCCATTTACAATATGAATTGAATTTTGTTTTTTAGTTTGTCACCCCAGGAGTTCCAGGGAACTTTTCTTCTTTTACATTGTCCTTAGAAATTTGCACTTAAAACATGGTGTGGACAATGTTCACATATGTATGTATGTATATATGGACAGACATCGATATATTAATATAGATCTGGTTCTTTTTCTTACCTCATCCCCATCAAGTGCCATATGAAGTAGTTGAGACCTTTGAAAATATATTTTGGAGACTATTCTGGGACTTCCTATGTCAGGGATGTGCTCAGACGTGACTGCTCAGGCTCTTGCCCTTGGGACACTGCCCTGGTACTTCTTTATCTTCTCCTCTTAATCTTGACCTTACTGACCTATGAAGCCTAGAGGAATGTGCTCCCTGCTTTAGCTGATTTCATTTCCTGCTTGGGCTTTTTTTTGTTGTTGTTTTGTTTTTTTTTTTTTTAAACCTAGTGATCATCTGCCTCTTCTAAACATAGAATGAGGACTTTGGGTTTTGTCTTGTGAAATTCGCTGATCCTGAAAGTCACGTCTTTCTCAGAGTAATTCCCTTCTTGCCCTTAGGTGTTATGACTTGGAATTTCCCTGGACCTTCCAGTAGAGATCGCTGACTCTGAATATGTGTAGGGCATATTTGGATGTTGTATCCATCTTTCTGAGTCAAAGGTTTTGTGGGAGAATGCTTATGACAGATGTGAGTGCGTACAGAAGGTATAAATTTCTCTTCACCTGCCATGCCCTTTCCCCCCTTTTATCGACCTGAAAATCACAGGCACGGCAGCTTTGATAAAGCTCGGCACTGCCACTGCCACCTATATATATATGTATATATATATATAAGCTTCATGAGCTCAGGTAGAGCAGCATATGGACACCTCTACGATCTGTTGTGCTGTCATTTCCTGATCATACATATTTCATGTTTGAACTGTCAGCTTCCTGAAGGCGGTGGCCATAGCTTTGCTATAGTCATTTTGAAAACCAAGATCGCTAATGGCTTCTTTCTGATACGTTCTGCCACCCCTCTACAGTCCATTTCCTACACTGTCTGAGGGACCGGGCTTTCGAAAATGCAAAGGCATCATGTAGCTTTCCTCCCACCAAGATTGTTCACTCATTGCATTTAGAATAATGATGTACAAGACGAATCATGATCCGCACTTTGTTTCCCTAATTTATGCTACTAGTTGTTCTTTTAGCATCTGCATTTTGTATTTTATTCACCAATTTCACACATACTTAAGCATATGTTTTCCTTTGGCCAGGCAGTATGACGAAGGGCATAGAACTTGTCCCCAAAGGAGATAAACAGTTTTTTCCTTCTGGTTGACAGTTTGTTCCATAAGCCTCTGTTCAAGGGTCTTTCTCCCAAAGAAGTCATTCCCCATGGATCTTCCTAGTTTAGGTTCCTCCCTCTTTGTGCCCAGAGTATCCTAAACACTTTCATTTCAGAAATTCTGGGTACTATTTTTTTTTCTCTCCACATACAAAACTCCTAAGAGTAAGGAATTCTGTACTCCTTCAAAACTTTAAAATTCTTCTCTCATACAATACATCTGGACTGTAGCTTCCCCTCCCTCCACTTCTCCTAGTTCCTCCCACTTCCTCTCTCCCCCAACTCCACTCCGCTCCCCACCTTGCCCAAGAGAAGAACAGACCTCCTTGGAACATCGACTGAACATAGCACAAGATACAGTAAGACCAGGCCCAAATCCTCACACCAAGGCTGGGTGAGGCAACCAAATAGGATGAAAAGACCAAGCAAAAAAGTCAGAGACATCACCCACTCCAACTGTTAGGAGTCCCACAAAAATCCTAAGCTAACAACCATAACTTATATGCAGAGGACCTAGCATAGATAGACCCATGCAGACTCTGAGACTGCTGCTTCACACTGAGAGGTCCCCTGAGCCTTGCTTGGTGGATAACTTTTGACCTTGCTCTCCTGGTGTCCCCCTCACCCCTTCTAGCTCCCCATTTCTCCCCCCCCCAAGGTCCAAGGGGAGGGACCCAATGGTGACCTCCAACCTGGGCTCTCTCATTGCTTAGTGTTTGGCTGTATGTGTCTGCATCTGCTTAGCTGCTGGAGGCAGCCTCTCTAATGTTGAGTGTACTAGGCACAGATCTGTGAGTATAATAGAACACTGTTAGGAATCATTGTTTTTTGTTTTTCTTTTCAGTAGTATTTAGATCTACCCTAGGTCTCTGGGCCATCCAGCTTCCAGTTCTTGGCCATCCAATCACTGTCAGGCATGGCTTCCCTCTCCTAGCATGAGCCTCAAGTTAGAGCAGTCATTGTTGGTCACTCCCACAAGTACTGTGCCACCATTGCCCCAGCACATCTTGTAGGACAGATTGTAGGTCAAAGGTTTTGTGGTTGGTTTGGTTTCCCAGTCCCACCAATAGGAAGGAGACTTGCTTGGTTACAGGAGATGGCCAGTTCAGTCTCCATATCCTTCATTATTAGGAGTCCTCACTAAGGACACCCTCATAGATTCCAGGGAGTTCCTACTGCACTAGGTTTACACATCATCTCCCAAATGCCCCAAATGCCAGTTGTCCATCCCAATACTCTCTCCCCATCCCCACAACGTGATCTCTCCTATTTCCATCCTCACCCATCCCCAGTCCACTTGCAAAATCTATTTCCCCTTCCCAGGGAGATCCGTGCACCCCCACCAGCCATCATTGTTACTTAGCCTCTCCGGGTCAGTGGATTGTAGCCTGGTTATCCTTTAGATAACAGCTAATATCCACCTAAATGTGAGTACATAGCAGGTTTGTCTCCCTAGGTCTTGGTAACAACATCAAGGATGACTTTTTTTCTAGTTCCATCCATTTACCTGCAAATTTCATTATGCCATTTTTAAACTGCTGAGTAATACTCCATTGTATAAATGTGGGAAAAGATTTTCACCAACTCCACATCTGATACAGGACCAACAAACCAAACAATCCAATTGAAAAATGAAGTACAGATCTAAACAGAGATTTCTCAACAGGAATAGGAAATGACCGAGAAACACTTAAAGAAATGTTCATCATCCTTAGTCATTAGACAAATGCAAATCAAAATGACTCTGAGATTCCATCTTAACACCTGTGAGACTGGCTAAAACCAAAATCATAAGTGGCAGCTCCTGCTGGAGAGGATGTGGAGCAAGGGGAACACTCCTCCATTGCTGGTTGGAGTGCAAACCTGTACGGCTACTATGGAAATCAATATGGCTGTTCCTCAGAAAGTTGGGAATTGATCTACTTCAGTCAAGATCCAGATATACTACTTCTGGCCATATGCCCACCCAGAGGACACTCCATTCTATCACAAAGACACTTGTGCAACCATGTTTATTCCAGCTTTATCATAGTAGCCAGAACCTGGAAACAACCTAGATATCCCTCAACTGAAGAATGGGTAAAGAATATGAGGCCCATGTACTTCTTTTTTATACCCAGCACATAGCTTGGTACTGGGTCTATTGAGAAATGATAAGTAAATAGTGCCCTCTGGTGGCTATCTTTTAGAAGTGCAATATTAATGCCCCAGCAGGATTAGTCAATACCCAGGTAAGGTAATTTTTGGCTTTCAACATAAAGAAAGGAAATATTTTAAAATATATGGTCTCCTAGAACCTATGTTGTTATTCATACATTTCTCCAATTTTTCGTATTTCGGTAAATAATATTGAGATGACAAAACAGATAAAAGAAAACAATTTTGAGCAATTGTGTAAAAAAGAAAATGAAAGAGCTGTTTGTCTCATAATGAAGTACTGTAACACAACACAGTTCTCCCTTGGTGTCCATGGAGGGTTGGCTCAGATACCAGAATTCGCAGATGCTCAAGTCCCTGGCATAGCGTGGTTTAGTATTTGCATATCCTCTAAATATATCCTTCTATATACTTTAAATATTTGTAGATTACTTACAATAGCACAGTGTAGATGCTATATCAGTATCCGTTGTACTATGTTGCTTAGGAATATGACCAAATATATATATATATATCTCCAGTCCAGAATAAAATTTGTCCAGATCTTTTAAATATGAAGTTGACTAAATCCACAGGTATGGAACTTATGTATATGAGGAGTTAACTGTATGGACTTTTCCATTATACCTTATTGCAGGGCAAGCACAGTCATATTCATTGATTTTTTTTAAAAAAAAATAGATTCAGAGATCTGCCTGCCTCTACCTCCTGACAGCTGGGAATAAAGGCATGCACTACCATATCTGGCCTTTCACCAGATATTTATAGTTCATCTACAGTATGTTAGGCTGCATGTTGTAAATATAGGAGTGAACAAAGCAATGCCCTCACCCTTAAGGAGCTTGCATGAAAATTGGAGGCGGGGTATACAAAATTAAAAACCCAATATTCTTACTAAGTGGGGGTATAGAATGTTTTGTGTATGTCGGGAAGAGAGAAAGAGATATAAAAAGAGACTGAGATTATATTGGATCCAACTATTTTATCAAATATGTGTAATTGTTAGAATTGTAGAAAACTATAGGAATGTTGCCTCCCCAGACCTGGCTAAATCCTTATAGGGGCTTGAGGGAGTTTTCTTTCTTTGTTGACATTTTTGTTTCTGAGGAGGGGTATGTTTGTGTTGTCATATATAGTCTTATAATCACCACTATAATTGGAACAGTATTGTTTCATCATCTCACCTTCAAACTCACTTGCGTGTGTGTGTTTAAATAGATTTCTTTCTTTATGTGTATGTTGTTTCGTCTGCATGCATGATGTGCACTGTCTGCATGCCTATGCTCATGGAGGTCAGAAGAGTGTTGGAATCCCTGGATCTGACATTACAGATGGTTGTGAGTCACTGGATGTGGGTGATGGGAACCAAATCCAGGTCTTTTGCAAGAGCAGCCAATGCTCTTAACCACTGAGTCATTTTCCAACCCCATGTGTTACCAATTTGTAGCATAGTCTCATCTGCCTTCCTTACAATTCTTGGTCTGTTCATCGTTATAATTTTGTCATTTCTATAATGTTTTGTAAATGGAATCATACAGTATTCAAAATATTATGATTTTGTATGTCACTCATAATGTCTATGTGATCCATTCAACTTGTATCAATAGTTTTTTTCCTTATGATTTGATATGGTTGGAAGGTTATTCTGTTGCATGTGTGTTCCACTGTTTGCTTATCCTTTCTCTCAACAAGGGATATTTCAGATGTTTCCAGCTTGGGGCTATTATAACAGTTCATATAAGTTGTATGTGCACAATGCTCATATTTGTAGAGTAAATGTATATAAGTATGAGCTGGGGACTTTGTTATCTCCTAAATAGTTTCTAACTAATTGCTGTGTAGTAGATGAGTAATACAGGGGAACGCCAGATAAGGAGTTAAAAGACCTAGCTCTAGGCTGGCTCTGTCACTTATTAGTAATATGATATTGGATGATTCCATCCTCTTTCTAGGACTCATATTTTAGTAAGTGATGAGATAGAAAACTATGGGTTATTTTTGCCAATCTTTTTCAAATCTAATCTGCCCATGATTCTGAAGAGATTTTTTAAAAAGTAGTTCTCTCCCTCATTTCACATAGAAAATTTTAACTGTGTACATAAACGAAACCTAGATTTTAACTGTCCTGCTTTTTTCTTTCATGTCCTAAGGAATTGCCTTGTATAAAATGAGTGTATTAAGGAAGACAGTAGAGAACCTGAAGGCTATAAAGGTTTGATGGTCTGATCGCTGGAGAGAAAATTCTCCAAATCCAGCACAGAATTGCTGTGCGCAATTATGTTAGAAAAGCCATTTCTAAGACTATGTCAAAGAGCAAATTGTCCCTTCTTTACATTGTCAAGATTTTTGGAGGCTAGGCAAGGGTAAAATAAGCATGTGATATATATGTAAAAATGCACATGTATACATCGTTTACATTTCTACTTATGTTACAAGATGTGTTTGTTGTATTTTCCCATAAAACTCAGAAAATAAATACACAAAGCATTTCCAGAGAATAAGTCTACGAAATGTGGTTATCTTGAGAGCAATCACTAAGAGGAAGAGAAGCCTGTTTTCTCTGCCTCTGTGTACCTGTCTGTCATACACACACACACACACACACACACAGAGAGAGAGAGAGAGAGAGAGAGAGAGAGAGAGAGAGAGAGAGAGAGAGAGCAGACAGACAGACAGAGACACACACAGGGAGAATGTGATTAAAATTATAGATGTGAACAGACTACCTAGTTTAAAATCTTGGTTTTGACTTTAGCTATATGACCTTGTGCAAGTTCTCCAACCTCTGTGTTTCCTGATTTCTTCTTCAGAAAGAATGATGAATGCTACTTTGTTCGCAGAGGGCTAGTGGGGGAAATTAAGTAGCTAAAATGCGTGAGGTAATTAGAAAAGTGATAAACAGCAGAAAGTGTTAAGTATTGTGTACCTATGCCATAAGCTGACAGGGGATTTGTCTCTTAGTCAATACCTGTCTGGTACCCAACTCATTAGCATTCTCTCACTGCTACAGATGGTTTAGCTTCCATTTCCCCCTTGTCAGGCTCCAACAGCCGTCCCCCATGCACACACCAACTTAGGTGCTGAGATTGTTAATTGCTTAATTATGCCCAAGTAGCCCATGGCTTCCCTTCCTAGGTTGTAGTTACCCACATTCAGGGAGCTAAACAAAAAATCATATTAATAGTTCCATATATCCCTTAGTTCTCTCTCTCTCTCTCTCTCTCTCTCTCTCTCTCTCTCTCTCTCTCTCTCTCTCTCTCTCTCTCTCTCTCTGGTTTCAAGACTGGGTTTCTCTGCTTTGCTTTGGAGCCTGACCTAGAACTAGCTCTGTAGCCCAGGCTGGCCTCAAACTCGTGATCCTCCTGCCTCTGCCTCCTTCAGCAAATCCTATCCACGTGTGCCACCACAACCTGCCCCTTGGCTCTTAAGGTGGACACCCTCCCCCAAATCTAAAGGAAAAGATCAGACATATAGGAGAAAGTCCTGCTTCCTTTGGTTATTTTTATTTAAAGCTTCAGTAGTGTCTTTGAAATGTTGTGGTGTTTTGAAAACAACATGAAAGATTTCTTTCTTTCCTTTTATTCATTTGAACCTAGCAGCTGTCTGCTGGAGGTGCTGGTGCTGATGATGGGGCCTGTATGTGTATGTCCTTAAAGTGTGATCTGGCTTAACACCTTAGCTTTGATGCTGCCACAGACAGTACTATGTCTGCTTCATAAACATCGCATTTTCTTGAAAGCAATGACTGTTTTGCGTCTTTGTAAGATGGCAAAGATGTTCATAATAGCTTCTTGGTAATTCATCAGCTGTCCAATTTACCTCTCACTTTTCCTTCTCATCTATCTCTTGTACAGAAAGCAACTGCATGTTGAATGATTTCCAACTCGGGCTCTTTTCTGCGATGTTATGGAGTCTGAGAAGGTGGGACAGAACAGTAATGGAAAAACAGGAGATGGGGGGATTGTTGCATTCCCTCCCACATCTTTGAGTCCTGTGCCTGCATTCTCTCTCCTCTGTACTGTTAGTAATTATAGCACCAAGATCCTGGTTCAAAATGGCAGCACGTCTTTCCACAGTATATCTGTAGCCGCCATGCTTTTCTTTTGTGTATAAGCATGTGTGTGTGCACATGTGGTGGTAAAGGGCTGATATTGGAGAAGAGGGTACTCCCTCTACTCCCCCCTGCCTTACTTGCCAAGGCAAGGTCTCTCACTGACTCTGGGACTTAGCAATTCAGCAGGACTCGAAGGCCAATGAGTTCCAGGCACCATCTCGTTTCTTGTTTTTCTTCAACACTAGCAGTGCAGGTGCACACCATATGCATGGCTTTTTTTTGCATGTTTTAGAGCTCTTACCTGGGGTACTCATGCTTGCATGGCAGGCACTTCACCCACAGAGTCATTACCCCTGCTCCATTTCTTTCTCTTCTTTAATACAACACTGTCTTGCATTGTACTTCATGGTGGTCTTGATCTCAGAAACTTGCCTCTTGAGCATGGTACATATATGGGTGCAAGCCACTTTGCCTGATTTGAAATCTTGTTAAACGTGTGCACGCGCGTGCACATGTGTGCAGGCGCACATGCCTGTATGTACATGTGGAGGTCAGCAGAAAGCATTTGAATGCCTTTGCACTGTTTTTTGAGATCATGGTCTCATTGCTGAATGTGGAACTTGCTGTTTTGCCTAGACTTTTTGTTCGTCAGTGAGTCCCAGGATCTCCGTGTTTGCTCAAACTGCATTGGGGTTACAGGTGCTGGTGGCTACACCTGCCTTTCTTTGTGTGTATTAGGCATCTGAACTCTGGTTCTTGTGCTTGTGAAACAAGCAGTTTACCCACGGGACTATCTCCCAACCCCTGCACCACTACTTCCAACATTACTTCACTCCATTGCATCTGCAGTCTGGTCTGTTTCACCAACTCATTCTCTACTGTTCCTCCTCATGCTTTTGCTTACTCTATTCATCCCGTTCTGTGCCTCGATTCCTCTCCCTTTAACCCCACTTCTTCATGCTCAGCTATTGCTTATTCACTTAAGCCAGATCAGCTAGGGAAACCTTTCATAATCTTCCTTGATGATCTTTTTCCACTGGCAAAAGTTGATGCCTCCTGGTATGTTCCCATTAGGACTTTGTTGTATTCCATTATATTGAGTGTTCTTTAAATGATAATTAGTTGTATTTACACTTCATTGTTTCTACTAATCATTGAGTTCCTCGAAGGCAGAAGCCTTGGTTTTCATCATTACATTCCACTCCTTGTAAATGGCAGGCACACATTGTTTGCTGAAAGAAAAAGTTCTCCAAAAGATCTTTAAAGCTGGAAGTTGAGCTCTATTTGAGTAGATGATTTCTTGGTTGGCTCTGACTTGTCGAGTGGAGGACATGGACATAAAAATTCCTTCGAGTCTGGATATGTGGGGTAATTTGCCACTACATAGGTATATTGTCCCACCTGAACCAGAAATCTGAACTCTTGCACAGCTCTCTGCAGGACTCATGATGTGACAGTAGAGGAGCACGTGGGTGAGGACATTTCTCACGGAAGCAGAGAGAAGGCTGATGAACTTTAAACACCGGGATAAAACAAAGACTTGGAGAATGAGCACCTGAGAGGGTTCCCCCTAAAATTGTCAGATGCATTTGTGATGGTTTATTGATTGTCAGTTGAGAAGGTTTAGGAACGGTGAGGAGATAAGCCTCTGGGCGTGCCTGGGAGGGATTATCTGGATTGGGTTCATTAAGGTGGGAAGATCCACTTGAACTGTGGGAGGCATTTTATGTGGAGTCTTAGAGTGAATACAAAGGAGACAGGCAGCTAAGCACTAGCATGTAGCATCCTTTGCTTCTGACTGTGGATGAAGAGTAACTGCACTCTTAAGCTCTACCTTCTAGGAGCTCACCACCATGATGTACACTTGGACCATGAGTGAAGTATGCTCTTTAATGCTCTTCAAGTTGCTTGGGTCAGGTGTACTGAAGTAGTAATAAAGAAAGCAGTTAATACAACATATCTGAAAGGAGCCAAGGTTCTATCCCACTTACATTTCAATACAGAGTTTAAGCACTTGCCAAAATAACTATTACACTAAAAAAAAAAAAAAAAATCTTTGTAACCCATGACATTTATAAACCCATTATGTATTTGTTTCCTTGCATCAGTCAAAATCCTCTCAACAAAGGAATTTGTGAATTTGTACTAGAGAAGGGTGGGCATTTGGCAAGACTAGATTTTACTATACAATCAGTTTTGCAGCTTGAAAAATTCTCTGTAGTAGATGGTTTGCTTAGCATGTATGAGGCCTTAGGTTCAAAACAATGAGTGGTATACAGATGGAAAAATATGCAAGTCAAGTTCTTGCTTCAATTGAGAGAAAGTAAGCCATCATGGAACCAAGAAGATGGCCTGGGTTCTTGCTTGGGTACCTAATACTTAGTCTTTGAAAGAGTGAGGCTGGGATCCTTTGTCTTAAATATTACAATTTGCTCCTCAAAGTCCTTTTGAGGTAGGTGGATCCACACAGATAGGTTTGCAGATTTGCCCCAATGGTATCTACAAGGGGGATGATTTTTTTCAAATTAAGGAAACAGTATTTTCATTTCTTTTAGAGGTCTCAAGATCATTGAAGACAATTCTGTATGAGACACTAGCAATTTTTTTAAATCTATCTAATATCTATCAACATCAACATCTTTTTTGTTCATTCACTAAAAATGTCATTTGTTCTAAAATAATATCTGTATGACTTTAAGAACAAACTAAAGCATAAAGAAATACAAATCCTTGAATTTCTCTATGAAGGATGAGCATGACCTAAACAATACAGACCAGTGAGGTGTCCTCTCTGTGACTCACATCTGTCCTCATCGTGGTGACTCACTTCTGTCCCCGTCTCTGTGGGCTCATTAGTCTTTTTTTTTTTCTTTCCATGATAATCTAATGCCTCATAATTTTTTCTTTTTTAATTAATTTTTAAAATGTATTACCTAACAGCCACAGTTTCCCCTCCCTCCTTCCCGTTCCCTCACCCATCTCTTGTTTACATCTCCCTATCTATTACTCGTCTGTTCAGAAAAGGGCAGGTCTCCCATGGGAATCAAAAGAGCATGTCATATCAAGTTGAGGCAGGACCAAGCTCTTCCCCCCTGCATCGAGGTTGATTGAGTGACCCCAGCATAGGGAACAAGTTTCAAAAAGCCAGCTCACATACCAGGGACAGATCCTAGTCTCACTGCTAGGAGGCCCGAAGCAGACCAAGGTGCACAACTGTCACACACATGCAAAGGGCCTAGGTCAGTGCCATGCAGGCTCCCCAGAGTTCATGAGATTCCAGTAGCTCAGGCCAGCTGTCTCTATGGGTTCCAAGGAGAATAATTTTTGTATTTTTATGATTTTTAAAAATTTATAGTCTTGTTTTACATGTCAATCCAAGTTCCCTCACCCTCCCTTCTTCCACTCCCCCCAACAAACCTCCATCCCATCCTCTTTTTGCTCCCCAAGGAGGGTGAGGTCTTCCATGGGGTGATCTTTAAAGAGTGTCACATCATTTGGAGCAGGGTCTAGGCCCTTCCCCTTGTATCTAGGCCAAGAGAGTATCCCTCTATGTGGATTGGGCTTCCAAAGTCTATTTATACACTAGGGATAAATACTGATCCACTACCAGAGGCCCCATAGACTGCCCAGTCCTCCTAACTGGCACCCACGTTCAGGGGGTCTGGGTCAGTCCTATGCTGGTTTCCCAGCTGTCAGACTGGGGTCCATGAGCTCCCCCTTGTTCAGGTCAGCAGTTTCTTGGGTTTCTCCAGCCTGGTTTTGACCCCGTTACTCATCACTCCTCCTCTCCAACTGGATTCCAGGAGTTCAGCTCAGTGTTTAGCTGTGGGTCTGCTTCTGCTTCCATCAGCTACTAGATGAAGGCTCTAGGATGGCATATGAGGTAGTCATCAATCTCATTATTGGGGAAGGGCATTTAAAGTAGCCTGTCCACTACTGCCTAGATTCTTAATTGGGGCCATCTTTGTGGATCTCTAAATATTTCCCTAGTGCCAGATTTCTCTCTAAACCTATACTGGCTCCCTCTATTAAGGTAACTCTTTTCTTGCTCGCCTCTATTCCTCCCCCGATTCAGTCTTCCTGATCCCTCATGTTCTCTTTCCCCCTCCTCTTCTCTTTTTCTTCCCTTCCCCCTCCCCCCATGATCCCAAATTTGGTCAGTAGATCTTGTCTCTTTCCCCTTCTTCCAGTTTTCATGTATGTCTCTCTTAGGGTCCTCCTTGTTTCCTAGCTTCTCTGCTGTTGTGAATTGTAGGCTGGTAGCCCTTTGCTGTATGTTTAAAATCCATATATGAGTGAGTACATACTGTGCCTTTTTGCGACTGGGTTACCTCATTCGGGATGGTTTCTTCTAGTTCCATACATTTGCCTGCGAATTTCAAGGCTCCATTATTTTTTTCTGCAGAGTAATACTCCATTGTGTAAATGTGCCACATTTTCTCCAGTAATTCTTGGGCTGAGGAGCATCTAGGTTGCTTCCAGGTTCTGCCTATTATAAACAACGTTGCTATGAACATAGTTGAACAGATGTCCTTGTTGTATGAATATGCATCCTTTGGGTATATGTACAAGAGTGGAATTGCTGGGTCTTGAGGTAGAATGATTCCCAAGGGAGATAAATTATCATACATAAAATGTAGTGAAAACTTTATATAAAATCATTTAGCCAAGCCCACTAACTCCAGACAAAGAACAAAGTTCAAATACAGAGCTGGAGTCTTCCACATACCAACCAATCTATCAAAGACATTTAATGAGATAACCGGAGTTCTTTTCAACTAAGGGTTCATAGATAACTGAAATAGCCTTACTGCATATTCAAATAAAACTGCCAACAAAACATTGGGCTTTCAAATGCCTTCCAAGTAATTTGAGGAGTTTTATTCACATCATGAAGACAGATTTTCCCTGGAGTTTTTCCTGTTTGGAAAGCATTTCAAGACCTTGCTCTTCTGGGCTGCTTCTTGACATGGAAACATTTTAATGTCATTGCTTCAGCCTTGATTTGGAATTTTGCCTCTTCAGCCAACTTTCTGCTCTACCAGCTGTGCTTTTTTTTTTTTTTTTTTTTTTTTTTTTAAATCTCTGATGTAATGGCTTCCTAGCTCCCACACTTCAACCTGAATTTTCTAAACAAAACATATTTACTGTGGCATGATTTCTGAAGTTTGGCCTCCTTGTTGTTTTCTGTTTTACTCGGCCAATTCTATCAACAAATGCTCTGTAAGTATTCATTTTGTTCAAGGCATTGTTCCAAGTACAGTGGAAGGGACAAAGTGGAAAATCTCTCCTCAAGGAGCTTGTTGTTTAATTGGAGAGTTTTGAGGAAGGAAAGTGTATTAGTTACTTGTCTTGTTACTGTGACAAAATATCTGAGAAAAGCGGTTTAAGTAAAGAAGGGCTTATTTTGGTTGATATTTGGAGGATATGGTTTTTATGGATGAGACAGAATGGCAGCAGGAATGTGAACCAGATGGCCACATTGTGTCACAAGTCCAGAAGCAGAGAGAAATGAATGCTGGTCAGCTCACTTTCTCTTTCTTATTTAATCTAAGGCCCCAGACAATGGGGTGATGCTGCCTGTACTCAGGCTGAGTTTTCTTTCCTTAGTTATGCCTTTCTGGAAACACCCTCATAAATACAATGAGAGCTGTGTTTCCTTGGTGATTCTAAACCAAGTCATGTTGACAATGAAGATTAACCATCATGAGATGGTTTCTTACCTTTGATATGTCTTGTTCACACTCCAATAGCTTCCTAAGTCTTCCTTAAGTTTGTTATTAGCCCAACAGAACCAGTGGTACTTTCTCTTCATTAAAAAAGTTAACTGAGAACATCCATCATTTTACTGTCCTTCTCCTGAAGAATACTTGGTAGAGAGATTTCTCAGTGGTTAGGAGAGCTTACTGCTTTTTGAGAAGACTGGAGTTTATTTCCTAAGCATTCATGTCAGGCAGCTGTGACTCCAGCTCCAGAGGGTCCTACATTCCCTTCTGGCCTCTGGGTATCCCACCAGCATGAACATATAGGCACAGTCACATACACATACATAAAAAGAAAAAACAAATCTTAAAAAAGAGTGTTTTCAATAATATCATATTGCATAAAAAATAACATTCTCGACATGGTGTCTCATTCAGGCGTTATTGTGTTGTTTGAAATTTCCTTACTTTTTAACTGTTAAATCTCCACATTCCTTCAGTGTTTAATATGCCCTATATCATTCTGGTATCTTTTTTACTTTCTCAATAAGAGTGTTGTGTTTGCTTTCCGTGTTTATAGTTGGGCATGGCTCTGTTGGTATTTAGCTTAGCTTATTCTACCTTGATTGGTTTAACACACACACACACAGCTTTCTTCCTCATCTAGATTTCTCATTGTTTGAGGATAGGGCCCTTTGCAGAATGCATCCCACAAAAGGTGCTTAGTAAATGTTTGAAGAAGTCAGAGGAAGAGTTATGGGGCTGCATGGCAATGAGAATGATTCTGAGAACAGAGAGCTTAGTTAAAGAGGCTTTTGAAAATGTGTGCAAAGGATAATAAAGGACTCAGTGTATTGGCAACTTGACTCAAATCCTCATTTCATTACTAGAGGAATGTTAGGGAGATTGAGATGACAATAGAGAAGGACTTAGGAATGTTGATAATTTACATGGACTACAAGGGACAAGTTTGCTATGAGACTGTTTCCTAGTGATCTCAGACCCATAAAGTCTCACCAACATGACTGCCTAGCCATGAGTTGAGCAAGGACAGCAGTAGACATGCCAAGATGGATAGGTGAAAGACCGTGAGGTCTCAACACTACACAAAACACTGCAGGCAACTAAGGAATTCTGAGAGTGGGAGAAATAGTCTTCCCCAGGGAAGTGCTTACCAGTTGATTGTCTAATTCTAAACGATGAATCCTGAAAATATCCATACAAGTACCAGTATACAGACTGACCAGGTTATATTTAGGATTGTATATGCATATACATATATGCATGTAACAACAATTAGTGAAAAAGAGGCCATGAATTTGAAGGCAAGTAGGGAGGGGTATATGGAAGAAAGGGAAGGGGGAAATTATATAATTATAATATCAAAATTAAAATAAAGAAAAAACTTTTCAGAAGTTACTAAACCCAAGTAACTAGAATAACATTATTGACAAAAGATAGTAAACCAGAAGTAGAGAGTAGACATGGAGGGAAATCTTTAGATAGCATATATAGTATTTGTAGCAACACCAAGAACCAACTGGATGTATCAAACAAGCTGTAAAGGATTCTTTGTGGGAGGAGATTGCCTTTCAATTCACTCCAATAGATACTGGCATAGTGTGTAATATCTACCATTCTCTATTCTGGAGATAGACAAAACACAGTCTATGCCTACACATTTAATGTTGAAGTGGAAAACACTCTAGTACCATTGCAGTTAGTGGTATGAAATACTAAGCAGAATTACTGATTATGGAAAGTATTATGTAAATGTAAGTGGGATAGTGATAGATTATATAGTTACCAATAAGAATAAGTTACAGAAGAGATGATTATTGAGTTTGGCCTTGGAAGATAAATAGAAGATTGTTCAATAAATGAGGACATGCTAAAGCGGGTAATAAGATTCTGGGACACAATACAGGCTGATTGAGGTTTATTCGGGGAGAATTCACTTACACAAGAGACAGAAAACCGCCGCAGATTCCGCTGCAAGGATGTCCACCGATCTCTCATCTCCGACCGGGAATTAAGTCCACACCTGTCCCGTGGTCAGTATAACAGGTGTGGGTAGGGTGGATATCTCACTACAACATGCCTTCTTCAAATAAAAATAACCTCAGGAAAACGTATAGGTCATACAAATTCATGGCATTCTAAAGGAACAATAAGAAGTCTGAAGTGACTAAAGAAAAAGAGATGTCAGAATAAAGATGGATAGTACAAAGGGGATAATGATTGTCAGAAACCAAAGGCAGATGTTGTTGCAGTGGGCTAAAGAGGAAGGATGTGTAATAGTTAAAAATGTGCAGTCTAGAGTTGAACCCCCTGTATCCAAATCCCATCTCTTAATTGTATATAGGCTTGAACAAGTCACCGAATCTCTTTGGGTTCATGTTTCCTTATCTCTTGAATGGGATTAATGATAACCTGCCATGAATGATTGTTTAGGAGGATTGAAAGGTGCTAAATATAAACAATTACAGTGGTGCCTGGCATATCATGAGTTCTGTAAAGGTTAGCCTAAGGACTCAATTACAAGTAACAAGGCACTGTGCCAATTTCTTCTGTACAGCAGTAGCCTGAAAAAGAAATTTTAATGGGAAGCAGCTATGTTTCCAAATTTCTAAGCAATGACCCTGGAAGAACTAGACATATCTCTCTGTCTCAGAGGAATGAGTGTTCCTTGATATGGTATGACGTCTACCTTGGAGAAGTAGATCTAACTTAAGAAAAAAGAGTTTGGGGGAGAAACAATGGACAACGGCCAGAGGGACTGCTTACTTAGAATAAATAAAAGCTGCCATTGTATTACCCCTGGATATAGATAGCTCAGTGCTATCAGTCAGAACTGAGTGCTAACAGTCAGAACTTGGGTTCAGTTACCAACTGCTACATGGTAGCTCACAACCATCCATCATAATCTAGTTCCAAAGGAACCATCACTCACTTCTGACCTCTGAGGACATCAAGCACATACATGGTACACATACACACATAAAGACAAAACACTTATGCACATAACATTTAAAAAACTTTAAAAAAGAAATATCTAATTATCCAGTAGGAACTGAGGAGCTCTCTTCAGTTGGTTGCTTCACAGAAAGAGTCAGTTAACTTTTTTAAAAAGATGTGGGCCCTGGTAGGTTGACCACACTCCAGGGGATTGCCTCCACCTCAGAATATCTGGGCAGCACAAATTAGGCTCACCAGGTTTCTTTGTTTGTTTGTTTTGTTTTGTTTTGAAAAGAGGACAGGAATTTGAGGAAGATGGGGGTGGATCTGGGAGGAGGTAGGGAAAATAATTGAGGGTGAATATGCTCAAAATACATTATATAGAATTCTAAAATAATTAATAAAACCATTTAAAAATATCCAGCAGGGACCTGAAGGTGAGAGGAGATAACAGGGCCCAGGGATATTGCTGAATTTGTAATATGTAGAGGAATCTTTTGAAGAGAGAGAGAGAGAGTGACTGACACCACATCCCCTCCTCCCTGGCTAACACAGCAATCTAGCTCCTGGGTTCTGATGCTTTCAAGGAAGCTATTGTCTATTTCTCAGCTTTCTAGAGCTCTGCTCAAGTGGTCCTCGAATAGACTGTTGGGATAATGGTGCTTCTTTGTGTCACAGCTCTGTGTGCTGATGAAATGCAACTGAACCTTGTTTGCCAGCCCCTGCCAGGGTTCCTCTTCAGCTAGCCTAGGCATTCATTTAAAAGAGCTCAATTTGAAATATGGGTTTGACACTTAATTAGCATTGTGATATGGAACAAGTTAGCAAAATTCCCAAAGCCCCTGTTTCTGCATTTGTGAAGTGAGTTAAAAAAAAAAAAGCAACTGCATTAGACAGTTATAATGATAATTCAAGGCATGGACTGGTTTTCTGTGTAGTGATTGGCATATTGAATGCTTCAAAGATGTCAGCCCCTTGTCTCTTCTTTTCCTATTGTATCTGGGGAGTCCCGTGCTGTCCTGCATTCATTTTAGCACCTTCTGGGAACTTCATTCCATCCATTATCAACAGTAATAGAGAAGAGAAGATGAAGAGATCTGTCCATGGAAAGACAATGAATTTATTCAACTCCCATCCTGACTTTGCAGCAGAGATTTTGATGTAGACAGTATCTCAAAATAGGAAAAGTATTTAGATATTGGATAGAAATTTCCTTCTAAGCCAAGAAATATGAGTAAAACGTTGTGACAACTATGTGAAAAAAATATCTACACATTCATATGCTTCATGTGAAAATAGATCTACACATTCACATATTTAAAATCAGAAGGGAACAAGGAAAACAGAAAACACTTTAAGCCAATAGAAATATGTTGCTGCTCTGTAATCTTAACATTATTGTGCCTGTGGAAGAGGATCTTCTTTCCTTGAGACACACGAGTCTTCTTGCTTTCTTTTGTAAAGAACAGTAGGAGGACAGGGTGCTAGAGTAAAGGGATTTGCACAGCAGGAATAACATGCCCCCATCTCATCTGCCCTGCTGCCCAGTCTTTCATTAACCATCATAACCTACCAGAGGCCTGTGCTGCTTCAATACCCTTGCATCATTAATAGCATCATCTTTCCTCTTCTTCTAGGAGCGGATCTTATCGAGGGAGGTATGGAAGAAGTTGTGCATGTTTAGCTGTCATCGAACCTTTTAGAGCCAGCAGGGGGCAAAGGCAACAATCACTGTATAATCCTTTGCACTTTCTTGGCAGGTGAATACTGCTATGCATGAGGCAAAACTTATGGAAGAATGTGATGAGCTGGTAGAGATCATTCAACAGAGGAAGCAAATGATTGCTGTCAAAATCAAAGAGACAAAGGTAAACCACAGGGCTTCAGTGAAGCCAAGGTGCAGTTGACTTTTTACAAGAGTTGGAGTTCATTCCTGATGATTGCAGTTTGAAATTGAATCATAAAATCAAAGAAATGAGGTCATTTGGAAAGATATCAGGAAGTAATGTTTGCCCTTTGCTGAGTACGATTAAAAAAAAAAAAACCATGGCATCTCTGGGTGCTGCAAACATTATGTACTTTGACCTGGATGTTTGTGTGTGTGTGTGAATTTGTGTGAAAATTATCATTTACTTAGGATTTAGGTGTTTTACTTTAGCATTTTCAGGTTGACTTTTTTAACCTTTATTTTGTGCGTATGGGTGTTTTGCCTGGATGTATGTCTGTGTATTGTGTGCATGCAGTCCCCTTGGAAGCCAGAATAGGCAAGTAGATCTCTTGGGAATGGAGTTAAGGTCAGTTGTGGGCCAGCATGTGGGTACTGAAAATGTAACGCAGATCTTCTGGATCTCCAGCCCCTCCCTCCCCCATATTTTAAGGTAATAAAAACAAAGAAATAATGGGAGAAACATGGGTTGGGATAATAGAAGAAATATGACTGCCATCTTGACCACTTGGGACTTAGAAATGTATTAGGAAACTATTGTGATTCTGTATGAAGGATGTAATCTGCTATGGTAGATCAGAGCATGATGATACTGAAGCCTGGAAAGCAAGTTAGGAGACATACAGTGATTTCTGATATGAGTTTTGCAATGTGAAAACCAGACTAGTGATAGAACATATGGAAAAGAAAAGCATAGTAATTGCGAGAGAGGAAATGGTGTCATTTAACTTAATAGAGGAACGAGAGAGAGAAGAGTCAAATAACTTTAGATTTCGAAGCAGGGAATGGAGGAGTAAGGGTTAAAGAGGTCAGGCGAGAGTCTCCATTTCAGCTTCTGTATGTTTTTAGGCTTGTTGGCCTGCTGGTAAGTAATAATGATTATAAGCCCGTGCTGTGGGTACAATGGGAAAAGTTGCAAGTACCTCATTTGATGACCAATACTTTGTGCCATGCTGGGTGGTTCCAGCTAACATGAATTGAAGTTTCCAAGAATACATTGTGGTAGGCGTAAAGGTACTTAGAGAAATAAATGCATGTAAATACAGCTAGTCATAAATATCAATCAGGTACTTTTGTTAAATGTGTGCAGAAAATATATCGTCAATGAAATGTAAACAATAGTGATCAGTGATAGAATTTCTTGTTACATTTGTATTTAATTTTTTTAATAATTAAAATGCATTGCTTTTACAATCAGAACAACGTTATTAATACAAAGAGGCGGTAGATAAGAGAGAAATGGCTGAATGCAAAGTAAGTAGTCAAGTTATAGATTGGGCAAGAGACTTGGCAGCCAGGATGAGGTGAGCAGTTGATGCAGGGGTCATGGGATGTTAATAACCCATACTTTTAGAATCACTGGGGTAGATCTCCTTCATGTTATTTTATTGTTTTTAATTTTAATTTCTCTTACCAATCTTTTAAGGTTATGAAACTGAGAAAATTGGCACAGCAGGTTGCTAATTGCCGCCAGTGTCTTGAACGGTCAACAGTCCTCATCAACCAAGCTGAGAATATCCTGAAAGAAAATGACCAAGCACGGTTTCTTCAATCGGCAAGAAATATCGCTGAGAGGTATATGTTCTTCTTGCATTCTTTTCAAATGCCTGATCTTGTGGACAGGGGCTGGCTCAAAGTCACTTAATTCTCTCCAGCCATTTTATAATAGCTGCCACCCAAAGATTTTTACTAGCTAGGTAATTATTGCGCTTCTGTGATAAATTACCCTTCAGATATCTGGACCCTTTTCTTCGTCTTTGCTGCCTGCCAGTTCTTTTAATACATGACCAAGTACAGAGCTACCTACTGCCTTAAGCTCCCTGCTATGGCTTGAGCAATCTGTTATAGTGTGGTATATGGGAATAAAAACTCTGGACTACATTGATAGGATGTGCCTGTGCTAAGTTATGCACTGTTTTCAAAATCATCCCTACTCCTTTGCCTCCTATTCCCTCATGCTACATTTCCCTCCCTACTCTTTTTTTTCCCCAAAACCATTGAGTTCATTTATGGTTGTCTGTATGTGCATGGGTTTTTATTGTTTCATTTAGGTTTTTCTTGGATAAATTCCTTAGAAAGGTAATTCTTTGGCTTTTGTTTAGTCATTTGGCCCTTTGAAAATTAATGTCACGAACATTGTTCCAGAGTGTCAGAGAACTCATGGATCATTCCTCTATCTATGGATCATTAATAGTCGATCTATTAATAGTGTATCTATTAGAGACAATGCTCTAAAGTAAATCATTGTCCAGTTCAGCACCAGTTCTTCAAGGGTCTACAAGAGACCATTAGGCCAGATATAATCTCTTTTACATATTTCCCTCTCATTCATTGAAGACTTTGGCTTTTAAGCTCCTGACCTTCCTCCTATTGGTACTGTCATCATTCTGGATAAGTTCACTCAGACAACTAACCCATGTAATGCTCTAACCACCTAGCTCTCCACCTTCTCTGGTACCTTCTTCTCCAGAGACTCCCGACTTGGATTCACTTCATTTACTCACTTCCTGAACCACATTTCATTAGCATCACTCAGAATCACACAACCATAAGCTAAAGCATCACATTTTCTAACTACAACATGTTTTTAAATTCAAAAATACATCTTTTCTTCAACTTTATTGAGACCTCCAAGGCCTGAATCATATACTTCTGTTTTCTACAACTGACTTATCTATCTCTACTTTTCTCTGAGCTTATTTGGATCTTGTGATTTATCACTTCAGCCACCCTTTTTAAAGCCTTTCCTTATCCCCATCATGGGATTCTTGGAGAAATGGTAATTCTTTGGGATTCATTCTTTCAGTCCTCTGATAGCCAGAGGATGAGACACAAGTGTCTGTATAATATCTCCTCTCCTGCCAGACCTGTTACATTGTCTTCTGTACTTCCCAGAATACCTGGTAAACTTTTGACTTCACTTTTAAATTTCAGCTCTGAAAGGTGGTAGGAAGCTATGAGGGGGCGGGGGCAATTTGTTGCTTGGTGAACTTAGCTGTAGGATTATAAGACAGAATGCCAGTTTTTTTTTTTCTTTTTTCCTGTTTTTCTTTTTCTTTCTTTCTTTCTTTTTTTTTTTTTTTGGATCTCAACTCTCAGTACTGTAGGTACTCATTTTGGGGTCCATTTCCCTCGAAAGGAACCCCACACCCTCCTGCTTTTGGTGGGCAGTGCATATGGGGTGGGCAGGCTTATAGGCCTGGCTGTCAGCATTCTAGCGGCCAAGCAGGGAAAGAGACATGAGACATTCCAGACTTTTTTTTAATGTCAAAACTCTGCTGACGTGAACCTCACATCTCTTGCCAGGCTGAGGAAAGGGCAGGCTGACTGGATCTGTGTGTTCTTGCTATTGTTCATGCAAACTTTCAACTTGGTGTCACTAAATCAGCTCGATGTTGGCTTCCTAATCCAGCTTTCTCTGGTCTGTTGTTGGTTACTGCACATCTGCCCCTTTCTAGCTTCCAAACATTTGTTGACAATCTCTTAGTTGCTGGCATCCATTTGTTTCATTCTCTTTGTCTTTGTGGGTTTGGGCCATTTGTATGCCTTTTCCTTCCAGTGGGATGTTGAGAAAACAGAGAAGAAATATCTATTTGAGCCACTATATTTAACTGTCCTTACCCTGCAGGCCTCTGAAATGTTTTCTCCCTCGTTAACATTATTGAAAGTGTTCTTTTCAAGGTCACCAAGAGAGGACCTTGTTGCTAAATATAAAAGATGCTCCTTTGTTCCATCTTTCCCTTTCATCTTGCTAGTTTCTCAGTAGCATGTGTCTGTACTGACCATTACCTTCAATCTCTCTGTTTTGTCTCTCAGAAAAATCCTCATTACCTGTCTCGTTTTCTTTTCTTTCCTTTATTTCTTTTTCTTTTCTTTCCTTTTCTTTTTCTGCCATTGAGAGCAGCTGTTCCCTGATCTGTTCCTTAATTACACTGTTCTTCCATATTCAATATTAGTAAAGTCTCTTCTCCCTGCACACAGTTTTCCTTACAAATCCATTAGCTTTTAGGGCTTCAATTACCAATTAGTTATGATCAAATGCTGTGTTGATATTCCCAAATCACTATGTAAATCTTCGTATGGGCTCTAGTGCATGGAATAGATGGCTATCAATATGATACCACTTGAGAATCATCTACCCAATATAAATAGTTTTCTCTCTGGTCTCTCATAGGATCTGAAATTCATCCATATTCATTATGTTGTATTAAGGTACTATCACTTCAGAAAAAAATGAAATTTTAGCTGGGAGACATGTCCTTCCAACACTTTCTATATTATTTTGTATAATGATCAAGGTTTTGAAAGATTGCAGTGAGACCACAGCAAGATCCAACATCCCATATTGTCACTTTTAACACATTCTTAAACTTCCAGCCACCACTAATGTTTAGGAATATAGTATTGTAACAATACACACACACACACACACACACACACACACTCACACGCATTCTTTCTCTTCACAAATGTAAGATAAAACTGTACATACTTTAATATAGCTAATGTTTGAAATAGTAGATCACACTTTCTCCTATATGAAAACTTTATTTCCAATGGCTTGTGAAACTTTATATACATATATTACTTAATTTAGTCTCCAATGTTATCTATGGTGTGCTGAGTGCATTTGGAGTTATTATTACACGCATCTCATTTATTTGCTGTGTAAGGATTTTATGAGATGGTTCATAAGTTAAGAGCACTTGCTGTGTAGTCAGGAAGACTAGAATAAAGGTCCTACCACCCATACTCCATACAAATGTCCTACCCATGCCTGTAACCCCAGCTCGGAGGGGTATAGAGACAGGAAGATTGCTGGAATTGTCTAGCTTCCAGTACACATGGAAGACATGGGCTCCAGCTTGTGGAGCGATCTTGTATCAAAGGAGTAAGTGCATAGTGACAGATGAGGGGTCTACACCCTCTTCTGGTGTCTGCATGTATGCATAGGCTCATACACCTATAAACACACGTGCACGCACACACACACACAAATATGACTAAATCTTTTAATATGGATATAAAGTAGTATCAACAAATCTGTAAGTCTAAACTGTCTTGATATGCAGTGCTACTTGTCCACATACCTATTTCAGTTCTAGTAAGAGTATGTCCGCCAGCACTGAGATGCACCTCCACATGCTTATCCTCATCTTCCCGAGGAATTCTCCTAAATCAGAGACCTCTATCCAGACCAAACCAGGATTCATGGTTTGGATGCAGAATAGAATTGTGAAACTAGCTAGTATGATGAGACAGAGCTGGAGATTTTGTTGAAGATATTTTAATAGGGCATTAAACACAAGGATTAAGAGAAAGAGGCACCCATGGAAAGAAAGGCACACCCAAGAGCATGGATGTGACTTTCCCTAAGTGAGTTCCAGAGACTAAAACACATCCATGCATGGATATGAACTCCTCAAGGGAGTCACAGAAAATAAGACATACACAGAGTATAGAATCATAGAAAACGAGGCATCCCAAAGTTGTGGATATGAACTCCACAAGGTAGACATACAATTAATGGTCTTAGCATTAACCACATATACTCTTGTGGTGGCTCTCATTTTACAGTTTAAATTGTTACTAGCTAAGAAACTTTTTCCTTCCTCTTTCTCTCTCTTTTGAGAATTGAGATTATATGGTGGCCTTTGATGAATGCAAATCTGGTAGATATAACCATAAGGTACTGTGGCCTCACAGAGGTCTTAGTGCATGCCTTTTCTCTGCAAATGGGGTTTCTAATGAGATTCTAGAAACATACAGGTTTACAGCGGGGAAGAGAGAAAGTGAAGGAGTTGTTAATTGTGCTAACATTCTTCCTTCATTTCTGGCAAGAGGCTTCTGATTTCTGAGTGAGAGGCTCTGTCTTTCTCATGTCCCAAAATTTTCCCGTCTTTTTATCTTGCCTCATGTAGGTATTGTTTAGTATAGATGTAAAAGCTCCTATATTGTCTTTACTTGCAATCTACGTGCTTTTTAATCTTAATTGCTATAGAGGCCAGGCTGGCCTGTGGTTCCCGGTGTGTGCCACTTGCTCTTTTTGAACCTTGTCAGCTCTTTGTTTCCAATGGACACGGTTATAGTCCTGATTGACCTAGACCTCCTTTTGTAGCCTCAAATCCTAGAAATCCTCCTGTTGCTGCCTCTTGAGTTCTGAGATCACAGGTTTGCACCACCACATCCAGCTTGATTTCATGTTGTTGGTCTTTTTTCCATCCATCCATCCATCCATCCATCCATCCATCCATCCATCCATCCTCCATTCATTTATTGTGTGTGTGTGTGTGTGTGTGTGTGTGTGTGTAGGTCTGTGTAGTAAATTAGAGGCCTGAAGCTAAGGATTTTTGATTGTCTAATAAGTCCTTTACCCCCTTTCTGTTTGTTACTCTTGTGCCTGTCATAAACAAAGGTTACTGGAAGGAGACACAGCACTACACTCACCTGCAGCAGCCTGAGTAATTCTTTTTAGGGACTTCCACTTAAGTGAAGACAAGATTCTTGACTACAATAGGAATTTCAGGCTGAATCAGTAGGAGTGTATTAGGAAGAAAGTTCAGCATAGATTTGAACATGGGTGTTAACAGAAAGAAAGGTGTTCTGGGAAAGGATAAAACACACCCGCGCTCATGAGTTTGGGCTTCTCAAGAAAACACCCCCCCTTGAATACCTTAGCAGTGGCTGAATATAAGATTTTAGAGGCCTTTCCAAATATATACTTTGAGATGTTTCTTGTAACACCTCTCCTTTGTCTCTTACTTCTTTGTTGATAAGTGTAATAATGGAATAGCTTTGTAGGAGCCTTGGGTATGATTGCAACTTGACAAGGCAAAACCAGGGGTTCTACAGGTTATGCAATGGTGTTAAGACATGCCTTTTATAGTAAATGTGGTAGTTATTGTAAGATTCCTTAATAGTTGAAGGATTATGGCAGACATTCTCTTAATTTTCCTACTCTGCTATCCTAGGGGACTTCAAAGATCTGATTGACTTCCCTCCGCTACAGCTTTAAAACTATTCAAACAAAAATGTATGCACAGCACTCCTTTATCTAAATTGCTTCAGTGGCTCCCATTATTCTTAGGTTAAAGGTTTAAGCTAAAACACAGCATAAAATACCCTACATGATTTTGCCTCATTCTCTACCATTTTAACAAGAGGGAACACATTTAGCCTTTAATTAAGTATCATCATGTAGGTCATGGCTTAAGAGTAACTTCCAGCGAAGCATGGTGGCACACACCTTTGATCCCAGCACTCAGGAGGCAGAAGCAGGTGGATCTCTGAGTTCAAGGCCAGCCTGGCCTACAGGTTCCAAAACTACAGAGAAACAAACAAACAAACAAACAAAAAATCTGTTCTGATTTTACTCTGTGCTTCTGTCTACTAGAAATTGCATATTGCTTCCAAGCTAATGTTTCCCTCCATTTTGTCATTTGTATGCACAAGGTTTCTAATTCAGAAGGCCTGATACAGGTCTAAAAACCTGACTTTTTGTAAAAGCTCTCCCAGATAAGTCTGATTAATTATGGAATCATAAGAATTGCTGACACACATAAAAAGGTACACTTAAAATTAGGAATAAATAAATGGTTATGAAAGCGGAGTTAGAATCAAATGGATATGGATTCAATTAAATTTTGACTTTTACTATTGTGTTTGATCTTGGCAGCTTGCTTAGCTTTTAAATGTGCATGCTTCCTCACTTACAAAATGGAAATAACATCTACTACATAACATTGTAGTAAGGAGAAAATTAGATAATTTATGTAAATTTTCATTTTCATGCCTAGTGCCTTATATATATACTAAGCATTCCATAAACATTAGCATCATGTTGTTGTTGTATGTAAGTCATTCAGTTTCTCATTCAACATATATTTATTCACTATGTGTCTAACATTGTTTTTAGGAACTATAGAAGATATAAATGGTACCAAATAGGATCCTTATTGCTGTTTTTCTTAAAAGTAGTTGGGAGATGAGCCCAAGGATGTAACTTGGTTGGAAGAGTGTTTACCTAGCATCCACAAAGCCTTGGGTTGAATCCCCAGCACTTCTTAAATTGGCACATGCCCATCTTCCCAACCTTCAGGAGATAGAAGCAGGAGAATCAGGAGTTGACAGTTATTCTTGGCTATGTAACAAGTTCAAGACTTGCCTGAGATACAAGAAATTTTAACTAAGTAACTAACTAAGGAAATAAATAAATGAATGGGAAAGAAGGAAAGTACTAGTTTGAAATATAAAATTACTACAAATTATGCAATCAGAATAATATAATGAAATATAAATGTAAAAGATAAAATAATGAATAGTATTAATGGGAAGCCATTAATCCAACATGTTGGTTTGTTAGTTAGCATGAAAAAAGAGATGTAGAAAAACAATCTTAAACTGCTCTTACTAAGCCAGAAGAGGTCTACTTTGATGCTGCCTGCCAGATGGAAAATGATGCAGAGGGGAAAAAATCCTGTATTTACTTCTCAAAATTAAGACAGGATGGAGGAGTGTGTTTGAGGGGTGAACATATGTGTATAAATATGGTATAAGTCTTAATTGGTTCCTTATGATTAAAATTGAAACTGTTTCCGTTGGAAAGGCAGAGATATGGTATTTTCACTTACAAGTGATTTATTTTTACCTTGTTAAACCAGAAATCAAACACTAGATGAAGGTTCCAAGCCCATTTTGATGTATATTGATGTATTTTTTTTTCCTTTTCAGGGTCGCTATGGCAACTGCATCTTCTCAAGTTCTGATTCCAGACATCAATTTTAATGATGCCTTTGAAAATTTTGCTTTAGATTTTTCTAAAGAAAAGAAACTATTGGAGGGGCTAGACTATTTAACAGGTGTGAATGTACTGTGCTTTCCTTTTTATTTATTTTTTTAATTTCTGTGCCCTTTTAGTCTAATATCAAAAGGAAAAGATTTACGATTAGAAGTTTTAAATAAAGGTACATAACACATGTACCTTTTCAGAAAAGATCAGGTATGTTCAGGGTGGTATGGTTATGGACCACATGTACTATTTTAGAAACAATATATTTTAGTTCATGTTACATAAAAGAAAAGTGGACATCTGGGACACTGTGGCTCATTGGCAAAGAGCTTGACCAGTATTTTATGTAGTTCAGTCCGCACTAAAAAGGAATAGTTTTATCGAAACCAATTTGTCAAATTCATTTCTTATAAAATAACATGTTATTTCCCTGAACTATTAGGACTCAGGTTTAGTTTTCCAGATAAAGTTTTTATGTATCAAATAGGTGTCAGAAGTGACAGCTTGTAATTTTTAAACTGATTGAAATAAAGACTAATAGTTATCCATGAAGAAGAATACAAAGAAAGTATAGGATGAAGCCAGCTTGTTAAAAATTCTAGCTACTTTTAGGATTACTCAATGGTCATTTCTTGAGAACAATCTACGCACAGTAACCTTATTGTTTTAGCTATGTTGTTATTATACCAGTGCAGCTCTTACTTGTTATCTACTTCATTCCAGACTCTATATATTTATTTTGTATCATTATTCTTCATAACAAATCTATGTGGTGATGCTTATTTTACAGTGGGAAATTCTTATTAATTTGCATTTTAAATACTACCAAATGTCTAGGAAAAGATTATTTTGAAATAAAAAGATGATGAAGCCCATGTAACAAGAAAATAGTATTTTTCTCAGCTATCTATGTATGTGTTTTTATGGGCATTTTAGAAAAGCAGAGAAACAATCACAATTACTTAGTCTTATATATTTGTTACAAAAGTAGCTGGGGAGAGCTTATGGTCTTATCACTTTGCTTCAGTCTGTATGGTTCTTGCCAAAGTTTGTCTACTAAGACAATTTCTCCAGAGCTGGGGATGTTGCTCTGTGGTATGTGCTTGTCTAGCATGGGCTTAATTCCCCATGACTGTAAACAAATACAAGAAACAAAAACTCCTACCTCTTCTGAAGAGACAGGGTATTTCCTTACCATTTTCTCTCCTTTTTTTTTTTCAGCCCCCAATCCACCATCTATCCGAGAAGAACTCTGTACTGCCTCCGATGACACCATTACAGTGCACTGGATCTCAGACGATGAGTTCAGCATCAGCTCCTATGAGCTTCAGTACACCATATTCACTGGCCAGGCTAACTTCATCAGTAAGTCATGGTGTAGTTGGGGCCTGTGGCCAGAGATAAGGAAATGTAAGGAAGCAGTAAGCTGCTCAAGATTGGCCGGTGCGCCACGAGGCAAGTGTTTGTAAGACATGTGAGGTTGTTTAGTATAGACTTTCATAGACAGTGTAAGCTCCCCAGGGTTTTGTAAAACATTACTGATGGTGACAAGCCACTTGTGTATTTTCTTGCTGGGGAGTCACTGGAATAAGCCATAATGGTTTATGTAATCCTTAGCCTTTTCTCAGTCCATACCACAACATTGATCCAAAGTGCTGCTTAATATCTATCTGTTCCTGGGTAACTAAGTCACCATCATTCTGTGTGTGAACCTCTCTCTCTCTGAGTCTCCTTCCACTTCATTATCATGATAAAATTATGTCCAAAGACCATTACTTCCTTTATTATACCTATTTGTGTTTATTCATCTCTTTAGTACTTCTGCATTTCCACAAATAATTCCAGTAAATATAAAACCATGACAGAGCCAGGTACAGTGGTTCAAGCTGATAATTCCAACAAAAAGGAGGCTGAGGTAGTAGAATTGCAATTTCAAGAGCTGTGTCATAAAGTAAAACAAAACACCGTACCAATGGATCATAGTTAGAGATGTTTAAAAGGCTGTTTTTCAGTCCATGTGTTAAGATGGTTTCATCTTCTGCTGAACTGGGGCAAGACCAGCCATAGTAAGAAATGAACTGATTGATTGCTTTCAGTAGGCATTAAACAGAAAAGTCCCCTCAGTTCACAGGAAGGGGGGCGGGGTGGAGGAAGAGGAAGCAATGGAAATTAAATCAGTCTTTTTTTTTGTCCCAGCCAGCTCCCAAATAATGACATGGAGTCTTATTATTAATTATGAAAGCTTGGCCTTTAGCTTAGGCTTGTTCTAGTTCTTATAACTTAAATTAACCCATATTTTATTCATCTATGTTCTATTACGTGACATTCCATCTTGTCTCTTCCATCTTGAATCTCCTGTTTCCTCTCTGTCTCTGGAACCTCTATTATCTCTTCCTCTTTCCGCTCTCTGCTCAGAAGTCCTACCTGTATACCTCCTGCCTAACTAATGGCCGTTCAGCTATTTATTAGGCCAATTACAAAAATTTATCTTCACACACTGTACAAATATCCCATAACAGGAACAAAGCAGGATCAAAGATGTTTTCAAGCAGTTACTTTTGCAAAGCTACAAATTAATAGTTTCTTTTACTTTGCACTTTGTATTTATGTTTATCCTCACAGACCAATATGAGTAGACTTTAATCAAATAAACCCTCCTTATGGGCTTTCTTTTCTTATTTGGTGACAATTCATGGGCAGAATTCTGTTTTGTGACAGTGGGGAGGACAGTCAAGAGGCTATTTGTGAGTAAAACATAAAATTCATGCCTCATGCAGCTCCAATATAAGCCACTTGGATCATGTAGCATGTTCCTGAATACCCCTTCAGAGGTCACAAGCTCTATAAGTTCTGGGAGGCAATGTCAAAGATAGGAACTGTCCTTTGCCTTCCTGATAGGGGAAGAGCAATCATCTCCCAGAGTGAATGAGAACTGACAAACTAAAAATTATCACCTCTGTCTCAAAGCTATAGAGTCGTTTGTAATAAGGCCTAAAGAAGTTGCTACTAATGCTACTAATAATAAAGTTAATAGCATCTTAGAGTTGGAATGAGCCCTCAAAAATAATTAGCCTAGTCTTCTCTTCCATCAGATAAGTAAACATCTCTGCTTGAATGTTGCCAGTGAGTGTGTGTTCATTTTCATGAAAACAGTTCATTTGATTGTTGAGAAGCTATACATTATTTCCAGTACTTCCTTGGAAGAGGCCCGTTTCTCTTTGTAAATAATGATAGAATTAAAGCTGTTAATAAGGACAGAAGTAAAGCTGTGTGTGCTTTCTGCTTTGCCATGTTCACAAATAGTCTCTCTCATTTAGTCCTCATGTGCTCTTAGCCTTCTTAAAGAGATTTTATATGTGAAGAAATTGGTGCTCAAGTCAAGTGAGTTTCCCAAGGACATGGAACTCCAAAATGATGAGGTCAAGATCCAAACCCGTGACTGCCAGACTTCAAGTTTGTTATACCTTAATGAATCTTTTTGTGTGTCACTAACAAACTTATTCCTTCTTTCACATAACAGTTTCTCAGGTATTTTAGGTAACTCATATGTAACTACTAAAGTTACATTTTTATGACTCAATAGTTTAGTTCTTTAGATGCTCCTTGTACAATATGTTTTTCAGATCCTATTAGCATAGTATTCTTTTTTATGAACAATCTTCTGTTGGTCAAAGTGCTTTTAAAATGTGCTTTCTGTCAAAAGTGACTGTAAGTACTCCAAAAGTGGTTTGACTTCCCCAGAGGATAGATGAATTGTGTCTTTTTTCCTCTTCTGAGACCAGGGTCTCTTGTAGTTCAGGCTGGCCTTGAATTTGCTGTGTAGCAGAGAGTGACTTTGAACTTCTGATTCTTTTCAGTACTGCCTGAGTGCTAGGATTGCAGGCATGTACTACCTATCACATCTGGTTTTATGTAGTGCTGGAGAAGGAATCTAGAGCTCTCTCCATACTGGGCAAGCATTCTACAAACTCAGGTGTGTCGCCAGACATATTTCTTGTCATGAGCCACTTCCCTCTTGTTCTGTCTGTACATTTTTGGCAGCTACATTGACTACTGAATGTTTCCAAGTATACACTTAACTGAGATTCCTATGTATGATAAGTTCTATATCCATTCAACCCAAACCTTTCAATTTATGCCTATTGCATTTTATCTTGTTACCCTTGACTCTGCATCCTGTTATGCCCAGACCCCCTTACATCTTGTTTCTACCTTGCAGTACATTTGATTTTCCTCTCAATCCTCCTGCCTCAGACTCCCAGAGTACAGGGATAATAGGAATGTGCCCCCTACCCGGTCATCTTGTTGATGAAGTTAAGCTGAAAGAGGTAGCTCTACTTCCCCATTTTCACTTTTTCCATTGACTTGAGCTTTCCTACTACCTCTTGTAAGATTTAAATGACTACAATCAGTAAGGTTTCAGACCATACTCTTGAATGAGAACTCCAACAGTTGTCTGTCTTCCTGGTTGCTACATTATCTTTCTGGCTCAGTGTGTGTGTGTGTGTGTGTGTGTGTGTGTGTGTGTGTGTGTGTGTGTGTGTGTTTTAAGATTCATTTATTATGTATAGTGTTCCCCCTTTATATATCCATGCATGACAGCAGAGGGCACCAGATTTCATTATGGATGGTTGTGAGCCATCATGTGGTTGCTGGGAATTGAACTCAGCACCTCTGGAAGACAAACCCCTGAGCCATCTCTCCAGTCCTGCTTTTTTTGTTTGTTTGTTTGTTTGCATTCCTAGAACATTGGGCATAATCTGGTTAGGCAGTCTGTATCACTTTGATACAAAAGAAAGAACTTCATCACTATCTTTTCCCTGATGCAGTTGTCTCCGTCACACATGTACACCTTGTCTCTTCAATTTTCATGTTTTGGCATTTCCCTTTGAATAAGAGGTGTGCTTTCATTTCCATGATTCACTTGTAGGGGCCATCATACCAAGTCTTACTGATACCCACAAAATGGTTTATTTTCCTTTATAAACTTAGGAGTGCTATTGAGGGAGATAATTCAGTGGTAAATTGTGAGCACCTGAGTTCAGTCCCCAGAACCTGTGTAAATACATCTTAGTATGATTAATACACTTGTAATTCCAGTGCTGGGGAGGTAGAAATGGGTAGGTCCCAGGGGCTTGCTGCCCAGACAAGCTAGCCTACTGGATTAGTCCCAAGCCATTGAGGGACTCTATGTCAGAAAAAAAAATAGTGCCTGAGGAATGACACCCAGGCTTGTCTTCCATCCTAGACACACACACACACACACACACACACACACACACACACACACACACACACAGAATGATTTCAAAATTAAAGAAAAATTGCAATACCTGTACAAAGAACACCCTGTACTTTTTACCCATATTTGCTTGCTGGTAATATTTTACTTTTTTTTTTATCTGTTACCATTATCTCTGTATTTTTGGAACCGTTTGAGAATAATTTGCATCCATTACATTTTTCAACTCTATATTCTTCAATGTAGATTTCCTATAAGGAAATTGTTTTGTGTGTGTGTGTGTGTGTGTGTGTGTGTGTGTGTGTGTGTGTGTTTGACAATTTCATATATGTAACAAGAGTATTGTGATTGCTCTCCCTGACATCCTCTCTATCTCATATCTCTATTAACTCCCGCCATCTTGTTGAGTGCCTTTCCCAGAATCATAACTTTTGATTTTGTTTAACCAGAGCTATCTGTATGACCATTAGATTGGAACTGTCCATCTAAGCCCTGTGGGGGCATTAATGTGTATATACCTTAAGGCAGTGATTACCTCTCTTTCCGAATCTAGCAGTATCAAATCCTTTTTATCAGTGAAGGGTAATGTTCCTGAACCTTTCTTCCATCCATGCCTGACTGGTGATAGGCCCACTCTTTTTTTTTGTTTTTTTTGTTTTTTGTTTTGGGGTTTGTTTATTTATATATGTTTATTTTATGTATATGAGTGGTAGCCTGGATATATGCACATGCACCATCTGTGGTGTTTGTGAGGCCAGAAGAAGGCATAAAATCACCTAGAACTGGTGTTACAGAGTCCTGAGCTCTCACAGACCCATTCTTATGCAGACTCAGAGCCAGCATCCACACTTAACTATGAGTTATCATTACACTGGTTTAGTGTGGCTGAGAAGATGGCAAATCACACCTCTGCTCTCTATCTTCTTACTCTTACATTTTTTTCTGTCCTTTCTTCTCCAAAGTTCCTAATCCTTTATACATCTGTCAACTTTAAGAAATTTAATATCAGAGACATGTGGATCTCTGTGAGTTCAAAGCCAGCCTGGGCTGCATCGTGAAATTCTGTCTCAAAAACTCAAAAACCACATAATACTTTTATATAGCTCTCCATTTGTATTCCAGGTTTCACAATTAATTCATTCATTTTCATTATAATATAAAAAGAGCCCAGCATTGACCTTGATAATCTAGGCTTTAGCTGTACTTTTAATTATTGTATATTTGGCTTTCTTTAGCCCAGTAGACTTCCTCAGTCCTCCTTTGTCTCAGATAATGTTTATCATTTAAAACAATGCCTATTGTCTTTTTTATTTTTTAAGATTTATTTTTCTTAGTTTACATATCAATCTCAGTCCCCTTTTCCTCCCTCCCTCCCTCGCTGTCTCCCACCATCTCATGCCCCCACCACCACCCTCCCATCCCATCCCCCCACCACACTCCACATGTAGGGTGCTGCCTTCTAGGAGGGGTCATCTAAATCTGTCAAGTCATGTGGAGTAGGGACTAGGCTCTCCTTCCTGCCTCTAGGTTAAGGGAGTGTCCCTCCATGGGGGATGTGACCCAAAGTCCTTTCGTGCACCAGGGATACATCCTGGTTCCACTGTTAGAGGTCCCTTAGACTGCTCAGTCCTTCTAACTGAGACCCATGTCCAGGGGGTCTGAGTCGGTCCAATGCTGGATTCCCAGCTATCAGTCTGGGGGCCCATTAGCTCCTCCTTGTTCAGGTCAGCTGTCTGTGGGTTTCTGTAGCCTGGTCTTGTCCTCCCTCTCTGCATCTGGATTCCAGTTCGGCTCAGTGTTCAGCTGTGAGTGTCTGCTTCTGTTTCCATCAGCTACTAGATGAAGGCTCTATGATGGTGGATAAGTTAATCATCAATCTCATTATCAGGGAAGGGCAACAATGCCTGTTTTCTAGGTGTGGTGGTACACATCAATAATTCCAGGCAGGAGGATTACAGCCTAGGACCAGCCTAGGCTATATAGGAAGACTCTATCATTTTTTAAATTAGGGTTTATCTGATACTTCCTCACAGTTATATTCCTTGCATGCATTCCTCACTGCAATAGTGCATAGATGATGGAATGTAACAGTAACAGTATACTTCTTAGGACATCATGTCTGGATGGATGCAATGTCCGTTTACATTACATTTTGGTGCTAATTTTGATTACCTGACCTTTTTAAAATTGTGTATTTCTGTTTTTTTTGTCTGCTATCAAGAAGCAATCTGTATGGTGATGTTTAAAACCATTAAAAATACACTGCTTCTTCATCAAACCCATCTCACCTCACTCTCACCCCCAATTGAGCATCAACTGATGATTTTTGTTCTATACAGTCTTTATATGATGATTGTGAAATGACAGTTTTCCAGTGGAGGACTCTTTCCCACGCTTACAAACTGTCACTCAATATTCCTCTGTGTAGCAAGAGCCTCTCCCCATTTTGTTTTTTTTTTTTAATTTATTCATCGCATTTTCATCAGTGATATAGATTTTTTAATACCTCCATTTTTCTTGTGTAAATTTCCAGCGAGAGCCTTTCAAGGCAACTCCAGGGTTTGAGTGAGCCTTTTTTTCTGGTCAAAAAAAAAATTGCAGACTCATTTTAACTGTATCCTGCCCAAACCTTCAAATCAGCTATTTTCCCAGAAGCCTTGGTTACTTTTAGTAGGACACTGATATTAGAAACTAAAGCCTTAGTGTACACACACACACACACACACACACACACACACACACACACACACACACTCTAAATTGTTATTCTTATGTTGTGATAAAGCATCATGACAATAGCAACTTACAGAAGAAGAGTTTATTTGGGCTTATGGTTCCAGTGGCTTAGAGTCTATGATGGCATAGCTAAGGTATGGCAGCAGGAACATCAGGCTGATAACTCACATATTGAACTGAAACAGGAAGCAGAAAGAACGAACTATGAATGGCACATGGCTTTTAAAAACCTCAGTGACACACTTCTTCCAACCATACCTCCTAAAGCTATCCACACAGTGCTACCAAAGGCAGATTAAGTATTCAAGCATCTGAGCCTATGGGAAACATTCTCATTAAAACCACCACATATACATATGTATATCGAGGAAGAGCTAAAAACATGTCCTATCAGAGCAAGCAGATTCTGTCCTGCTTTGTCATGTCATTTTGACTCCAGCAGATTAGGACAGTAAGGGTGCATTTGAGGTGCAAATGCAGAGTAATATAGCTCTGAAAGTCTATCTTATAGGGAGAAAGGGCTATATATGGTCATACACACACACACACACACAAACACACCACCGCAGGATACAAAGATCACAGGGTTCTACTTTGAGCACCATCTATGAGCATGGGCAAATCCTTCCATCCTGTTTACCCTGTGAAATGAAGGACATTCATACCTAGGTGGCCTTTCTGCTCTGAGCTTTCATGTTGCTGAGCTATGTACAGAAACTGTTCTGCCCATGCAAGAGCAGACTGAGTTCACACAGAAACGGACTCCAATAGTAAAGATACATAACTGCAGGGATTCCACCATTTGCAATAGTGACCATTCTTGTGTTCCTTGGCAGAAAAATGGTAAAAATTGGCTTTGGTGAGTGGTGGCTAGGTGCCAGAAGCCTGGCACACATCTAAGTGTATGACAAATAAATAATAGAATCATAAGTCCTGGTTCATCTCATTGCCTGTTTCAAGGCTCAGAAGAAAACAAAATGAATTCACATGGGTGGGTTATGATTGATTTTCATTGTTTTTCTTTTAATCCTGGCTTTTTATGATAATTTTTATTTAAATTTGAAATAAGCTTGTTTTACATGTCAATCCCTATTCCCTCACCTTCCTGTCCTCCCCTGTTCCCTCCACCAACCCCCACTCCATCCCCTTTCTGCTCCCCAGGGTGGGTGAGGCCTTCCATGGAGGATCTTCAAAGTTTGTCACATAATTTGGAGCAGAGCCTAGGCCTTCCCCATGTGCCTAGGCTGAGAGAGTATCCCTCTATGTGGAATGGGCTCCCAAAGTCCATTCCTATACTAGGGATAAATACTGATCCACTACCAGAGGCCCCATAGACTGCCCAGTCCTCCTAACTGATACCCACATTCAGGGGGTCTAGGTCAGTCCTATGTTGGTTTCCCAGCTGTCAGTCTCAGGGTGCATGAGCTCCCCCTTGTTCAGGTCAGCTGTTTGTGTGGGTTTCTCCAGCCTGATCTTGACCCCTCTGCTCATCACTCCTCCCTCTCTGCAACTAATCCTGGCATTTTTTTAAACCTGTTGATTGATGCCTTTGTCTTTCTCCACTTTATAGGCCTGTACAACTCAGTGGATAGCTGGATGATTGTGCCCAACATTAAACAGAACCATTACACAGTTCACGGACTCCAGAGTGGCACACGCTACATCTTTATTGTGAAAGCCATAAATCAAGCTGGCAGCCGGAGCAGCGAACCCACCAGACTAAAAACAAACAGTACGTTGTGGAGATTCTAAGAGGAAAGACCCATTTTCCTCTCTGTGCCAGGGAGGACAATTAGCCTGAGAGACTCCCATCATAATGTGTGAGAGCAGTGGTACTGAGTGGAGGAGCTTTACTGTTGTGCTTTGTGTATGGGATTTGTTGGTACCCATGGATGTTTGCGGGCTAAGATATATAGCATAGCATGTGACCTAGAAAGAGGTTAGGGAAGGGTTTTCCTCTGCCTTCCATCCCTGTGTCCCATGCTTGGAAGAAAAAGTTAGTTAAAGAGTATTACTTATTACTGTCTACAAATCACTTCTTCTTCTTCTTCTTCTTCTTCTTCTTCTTCTCCTCCTCCTCCTCCTCCTTCTCCTCCTCCTCCTCCTAATCCTCCTCCTCCTGTTCCTCCTCCTTTTTCCTCCTTCCTCCTCCTCCTTCTTCTTTTAAAAAGGTTTATTAATTCTATATGCCTGCATGCCATATCTCATTATTATAGATAATTGTGAGCCACCATGTGGGTGCTGGGAGTTGTACCCGGGTCTTCTGGAAGAGTAGCCAGTGCTCTTAACCACTGAGCCTTCTCTCCAGCTCAGGAGTGTTCTTGATTACAACTGATAAAGTTTAACAAGTATTTCCAAGTAGCTTAAGTGAATAGTGGTTTTAATTATTTTGTTTGTTTTTAACATACATACCAAGAAGTTTGAGGACAGCCTGTTTGTGGCTAGTATAGCAGCTTTGAGAGCTCATGGAAGGTTGGAGCTCCTTCTTTGTGCATTGGTTTATTCACAAGACCTCCAGATGGCCAGTGCAACTGCAGATGTCGTATTTCCCTTAAGATAGGAAGAAGGGAAAAGTTGGTAATCTTTTAATCAGAAAACAGAAGCTTAACTGGAAATTTCTTCCAATCTGTTTGACGTCAGTGTCCTTCTTATTAGCTATCCCTAGCAGCAAGGAAGCCTGGAAGACTGAGTGAGAGAGAGAGAGAGAGAGAGAGAGAGAGAGAGAGAGAGAGAGAGAGAAAGAAAATAAGGAGTAGACACTGCATTAGCACACAGTGTCTGTCACAGAGGCATATTGTATACCAAAGCTCTTGCCCTACCCAGCACCTGGGCCCTGTGACAGTGTTTTTGTCATAGGGTTATGAGTTTCTGCAGCGAATCTTTGATGATGGAGCAGTCACTGTAACAAAGTCACTTAATGACATGCACACCCTAATTTTGAGAAAGCGAACATCTCCTGCACAGTTTTTCTTTAGTGAGCAATTGCCTCATCAACACAGAGACTTTTCAACCTCAAACAATGCAGCACTCTTTAAAATCTACCTACAACCCCACCCACTCACTGAAATAAACCAAAGTACCAAACATATTTGAGGATGTGAGACTTTGAGTGGTCCCTTTTAGGTTCAAAATATATGATGGGAACACTACTAGCTCCCTTGTGCTTGGGCTATTGCTTCTATCAAAAGATTAATAAGAGAGCCCTACATTTTTCATGCAGATGGAAAATAATGCCCGAATGAAGGTCATTTTAGTGGGGGGATGACTTGTATTCTTACTTAATACAAATTGTGTCGTCTTGTCTGCTTCCTTAATGTAATCCACATTCCAGCTGACCTGCATTTAGTCATGTTGGAGATCCTCTGCTAATGATTGATGGTCCAGGAGGAAAAGGCACAGTTCTTAAAGCCTTGATCGTGATTTTCCCCTTTCTTTTACTTTTTTCAGGCCAACCCTTTAAACTAGATCCCAAAATGACTCACAAGAAGTTGAAGATCTCCAATGATGGGTTGCAGATGGAGAAGGATGAAAGCTCTTTGAAGAAAAGCCATACCCCAGAGAGATTTAGTGGAACTGGGTGTTATGGGGCAGCAGGAAATATATTCATTGACAGTGGCTGCCACTACTGGGAGGTGGTCATGGGTTCTTCAACATGGTGAGTGGCTATTGGTTTTTTTCCTTCTCCCATCTTCTCTGCTGTTAAGTTCCTAGGAGATTCCAGTCTATAGCACAGCTAAAATACCAATAAGTCAAGGTTAAGGGATACATGATAAGAACCAGTGCTAGAAAACGTAGCCAGCTTTTAAAAGATAAAATCATGGGAAATATAGTGGGTTAGAAGGTGGGAAGTGCTGTAGCACTGATTGCTGATTGCGGGCTTTACAAGATCTGATGATATTAACATTATGTATGTAAATGTAAATAAATGTTTTAAGGGAGAAGCACACACATAGTGAGTCACTCATAGGTCTGAAATAATGTCTAACACAACTCATATCATCTCTAAATAGTTTTCTGTCTTCTCCACTGTTCTCAGGTACGCAATTGGTATTGCCTACAAATCAGCTCCAAAGAATGAGTGGATTGGCAAGAATGCCTCTTCCTGGGTCTTCTCTCGATGCAATAGTAACTTCGTGGTGAGACATAACAACAAGGAAATGCTGGTGGATGTGCCCCCACAGCTGAAGCGTCTAGGTGTCCTCTTGGATTATGACAACAACATGCTATCTTTCTATGACCCAGTTAACTCTCTCCATCTCCATACTTTTGATGTGACTTTCATTCTTCCAGTTTGTCCAACATTCACAATCTGGAACAAATCCCTAATGATCATGTCTGGCTTGCCTGCCCCAGATTTTATTGATTACCCTGAGCAGCAGGAATGCAACTGCAGGCCTAAAGAATCCCCCTATGTGTCTGGGATGAAAGCTTGCCATTAAGTGTCAAGAGAGCACGCAATTCACTGGCTCTCCACTTCAGCATTTATCCCTTCTTAAGCTTCCATTAGTGTTCCGTATGTGAGATACAAAGTAAAGTTCATTGGAAGCACCCTATGTAACTAGAGAGCATAGATTTAATTTTTATGCATTAAAGCCTCTATTTGGATTCATGTATTGAGTTACTCAGAACAAATTATCTGAATATTCTGGGTTCATGCCATTGGGGAAGAATTTTAGAGAATATCACTGTCATTGGAAAATTAAAAATTCCCAGTGGTTTGGGAGTATAAATGAAACTGGAAGGAATTAGCCTTTCTAGCAGTGGCTAGTCTGACCAGATAGAATTTGCACAGTGTCAAATTATCATATATGTCACTTTTTAGTGAACTAACAATCAAGGTGTTATGAGAGTATCATACAGGTGTATATATAATATATAAAATGACTGAATTCATTTATGAACAAAATGGCATAGATCATTTTATCTATTACATATATACAATGAACCTTAATTTGTTCATTTAAGTAAGAAATATATTGAAAAGGAAAATAAATTATACTGACCATTCTTATCCCCCTAGATGAAACATCAGAGTAGACTGGTGTTTTTCTCTTCCCTTTTAGCCTCCCCTCCTCCTGTCACACATAAAAAACACATGCAATCAAGACACAGGGAAGTGAGAAGAACTCTTGGTTAGATTAAGAGAGATCTGCAGACAAGATTGCATAAGAGATGCTACTGCTACATTGAAAATTGATTCTGGTAGAAGTGTGCTGTGTAGCATAATTTCATTGATATTATCTAATAGAGGAGATTTATTTGAATTATTAAAAATTGTCATAGAATATTTCAAAGAAATATAGTTTTGTTACTCTCAAATACATAATTACTAGACTTAAGCTGAAAAACAGAGTTGCATAATGGAGTTTCCTCAGAATTCGCCTTACTTGATCAGTAAGAATAGTGTTACAGGTTCAACAACGATATGAATACAAATGTACATGTATTTTCAGATGAAGCACTCCTGAAATGCTATTTTCCTCAATAGGATCAATACTCATTCTCGTGTGATTTTGTTTACATTATTCACCCACTTAGCATCCCTTTCATGACAACATAAATTCCATCCTACTTTTCATCACACTAGTTAAAGGAAATTGAGCTTCATGGTCTGTGATTTCACCAATTATTTTGCAGAGATTGAAAATGCAGGACAATTAGAGCCTTCTCCCAAGAGCAAAGTTCATTCCTTGGTAGTTGTAAAATGACGACTACTACTATGTAATTGTAAAGTGATAATAGTAGGCATTACCTGGATTGTATGTAGCCTTGATGCAGTGTCAAGCCTGTCCCCCTCTTTCTACCCGCATGGTGGATTCTTACTTATTAATTTGTTCAATGAATTATTAGATGCCACACCACTGCTTCAAGAGTGCACATATTACTAAAATATAGTCCTTGCCGACAAATGACTCACTTTTATTCTCAAGAGACAACATATCTCTATAAATCCCACAAAGTAACACTTATCGATTGTTTGCTTACCTACCACGAAAAGTGAGATCAGTGCCGAGCAAAAGAAAGGCTCAGATTTAAATGTCAAGTGGCAACGTCAGTTTCTTTGGCTTTCAATATATTCTGTACCTTGCAGCTCATCAGGGAATGAGCAACTCAGTAAAGCTCAGAAGTGCTGGTAACAAGCATGTGGTATTAGAAAAGCTCCTAGCCTGGAGATTGAGATAGTCCTAGCTTATTTGCCATTTACCTAGCAGTGTGACCTCAGGAAAGCACTCCTCCAAGCCTGCTTTCGCTTCTGTAAAATGATTTTTATTTTATAAGGCTGGAGCAAAGGTTTTTAAATGTAGTGTCTATCAGTTGCCTAGCACAGCACCTGGCATTCACTCTATGTGCCACCAGCATTCATTTCTTCTCCAACACTATTCATTTATTTTTTTGTGCCCTTTGAAGTTTCAGTTCTAGGAGCAAAGCTTTATTCCCCATTCTGCTTTGGACTGCACCCTGGGACTACCTTTCCTTGTCCCTTCTCTCAGTTAACTAGTGACCTCTCAAACTGGCTTTTGTGGCACTCCTCCAGCACACTGAACATCCCCTCTCAGCAATAATCACATTGTATGGTAATACTTTGCAGAATGTCATTTTCAGAATGCCATCTTCAGAAGGCCCTTTTTAGAACCACCCTTAGTGATTTATTCCTTGAAGCTATTGATTCTTGGCCCGTAATCCTGATAGGCCACCTTAATTAGGCTACCTGGGGACATAAAGAAACTTACATTTGTGACAAGCTTCTCAGGTGATTCTGATTCACACAAAAGTTTAATGTATAATAAATCTCTTCCTGACTAGCGTGGGAATACCTTGAGGGTAAGGACTGTGGCTTTCGTTGTTGTATGTTTAATACCCAGCACGGTGTCTAGAACAAAGTAGTTGCTTGGCTAATGTTTGTTGAAAGAATGTATGAATGAACAAATGAGTAATGAAAATTGCTTTGTTTGACTGTGGTGTCCATTAGTGGTATTTGTTATTTTTGGGCAAGATGGTTACTGATTTAGTCTGTATCAATATTAGTTTGTAAATGTACCAGGGCTCATACATACAAAGGAACACGGTTCCAAATTGGCAGTTATCATGGAGAATTGTCTTTGGACAATTGGTACCATTCTCCCAATAACCTTTCATGTTTTCATGATCTTTGTTGTTCTTTGAAGTTAGATTTAAGTTTTCATTATAGGCAGAGCTAAGCCTACTAAAATAGGCTACTGAAATATAAACTGGGAAATTAAATAGGGTTTGTGGTAAGCAATGAAGCTTGACTCTGAAATCCCAACTTCTGAGGCACGTAATTGAAATGCCTTCCAAGGAACAACATGGTGGCAAATCACTCAGAGGGCTATGATGGCTTCCCGATATTTACTTCAGTAAACTTAAGGACTTTCGTAAAATACTGGCAATGGCAGGGACCAGAGGCTACCTCTAGCTAAAGCCAGTTGCACAAACGGAACATGACCTACATTTAACATCATCAAGACATGTGATTCAATAAATGTGGTTGTTGTGGCTTTACTCAATCTAACTATTCAGAACTTTTTTCTCCTAGAAAACTATTTTCTGTCTGCAATTTATGCTTGTTTCCACTTTTTATATTGTCTTGTTGAAGAAAGCACAAAATAAAGCTAAGCTTGTTTTGAGAATACGACAGACATTTTAATGCCACATTGATGTTCTTGCTACTTGTAAGAGTAACTGCATCTGGCTGTGTTTTATTATGTAATCCCATTGTGTGTCTTTGGATGCAGTGAAGTTCATATTGCAACAAAAATCACTTATATATGCTTTTCAGCTCAAGCATTCTAGGTGAATTTTTCTCAGCTTCCATGGTTTACATATTTGCATATGACTACCTGGATGGATCGATTTATGGATGGACTTTTAAATAAGCTCAGATGCTGAAACCCCCTCTTTCAAGGGATGGAGAATGTGAGGCAGGTAGACATGAACCATTCCCACAATTATTTGTAGCTCCTGAAGCCAATTTCAGCCTGAGAGCCATTGGGCTGTATTTGGCTGTCCATTACAAGTTGGCCAGATTTATTGCCATCAGGTTAGGCAAAACTGCCTTTTATGATGTGGTCTGCCAGCTTCAGAAATATGCTGTGTTATTGTTATTGGCTAGAATATTTATTAGACTATTGTTGGACTATTTTTTATCAAATGCTTTACCCCAGGCTTGTTTGTACTGGGAGCTCTGGACTAAAGTGTCTCTCCTAGTAACAAAATATGAGCATCTGTGGATTACACAGTCTCACCCCTCTCTAAAGATCCCAACCCATCAAAAATGCTATATTATGAATTAAATAAATATATATGTATTCATGAGTTGTTGATTGTCTCTCATTGGAGTTTAACTGGGGAAAAGACTAAATGGAAAATGAGTTGCCAGAATTGGGTAAGTGGCTGAGGGAGGTAGGGGTATGTGTCTGTAAGGATATAGTCAAAATTAAAGAAATGAAGGTCGAAGGTACAAGGGAATGTTATTCATCTAGCTTCAGATATTGTGGTAGAAGGCAATAATCAAAGAACAGTTCATCTATCTCCCACTGCTTGAATCCATTAGTTAAGACCAGAACATGATCACAATTAAGTGAGATGGTTGACTTAGTGTTAAACATCTGGCCTATAAGAGGATCTGGGCGAGTTGAAAGGTTCCTTGGGCCCCATTGGATATATCCTATTTAGAGTTGCAATTGCACTGAGACTAAAGGGTCATGCAATGTGGAGTGAACATGAAAGGTAGTAAAGAAATGGCTTGAAGAACATGATCAGACCAAAGATGCAAAGGCAAGGGAGTTAACCCACAAAGGAGACAAGACTTGAAACACTATGGATTTAATGGCCTGTTAGTGCCTACCAAATATGAAGGTGTAGTTGTCCACAACTAAGGTTTTGATAAAGCATTAGAGAGAGATTGATTAATTTTTGTAAAGGCTAGCTTCATTCAGTGTGATAGTAGAAAAAGCAAGGGTCCTTCATGTCCCCCTACTTAAGAACAGAATCAGTCTCAGAGTATCAGTGAAGTTGTATCCCACATGGTTGAGCAAAAGGTAGCTACGGAGAGTGGCTCTTTATGAATTTCTAGGCATGGAGGATCAAAGTGGCTGGCGCCCGTGGCAGGGTCTGACCAGCTCAACTGCCACCCTGGCCCACACTCAGGGACTTGGTTTGGCCCACCCTGACATCTTTCCCATCTATAACCTGCTGGAGTGTGTGGAGCTATACCAGCATGATCTCCATGTCTTAAGGAGTTTCAGAGAAGGTCCAGTGAGGATGGTGTGCCTGAGGCCTTGAACCAGACCAATGTCTCATCACAGTGAACATTTGCAAGTAAAGCTGATGGGACAGGAGGGTATGCGCCACAATACACATTGGCTCCCAATGCCACTGGGATGAATGGGGAGGTGTTGGAGAGTCAGGAAAGATGGAGGAGCGAGGTGGGATTTTGTTTGTTTTGGTTTTAATTTTTAAACATTTTCGTTTGGGGGAAGGGGTGCTGCAGGGGTGAAGGGTAGATACAGAAGGCCTGGGAAGTGGGTAGAAGTGGGATGCATGATGTAGAATTTCCAAGCAATCAACAGAGAAATCATGTTCCTAGCATTCTTTTTTTTAAAAGTTTGTATTTACTTATTATGCACACAGTGTTATACAGGACACTAGATCTTACAGATGTTTGGGAGCCACCATGTGGTTACTGGGAATTGAACTCAGGACCTCTGGAAGAGCAGCCAGTGCTCTTAACCTTTGAGCCATCTCCCCAGTCCGTTCCTAGCATTCTTTTCATTAGGTGTGTGTGTGGAGGAGGAGAAAGATACTAAGATGAAAAAGTATTGCTAATACTTATAATAGAGTGTGTAATTCAATAATTATTCCATATCATTTTAAATCTCTTGATTTGGTGAATTATTGGTAATTGAGAAAGGACATATTTCTTAGACACACAGATGAGCGTAGAAACTCTTACCAAGATGTATTATAGACACTGTGTCTAGTAAATTCTCGGAAAATGCTGCTAAATAAAATTAGAATAGGACATGATCAGCAAACAGACAAGTAGGCCACCCTGTCCACTTCAAGGTTTGTTTTGCTGACTTAAGCACCACCACATATGTAATCTTTATCAGGCCCTTACTTCTGGCCCAACACTTCCACAGGGTCTTCTTAACATTGTTATTGAAAACTGGGCTCTTTAAATTCAGGGAGCAATTAGATGGACTGAGAAATTAGTCACCAATATTATGCTTATGGAAGAATTTTGGCAAATTATATATGTCCACTGTATGTATTAACATTGCCAACTTAATGGGATCTAGAATAATGAACATCTGGACATGTCTATAGACGTTCCTAGGTGGGGCCAATTGAAGTGGGAAAATCCACATGAATATGGGCAGCATCATTCTGTAGTATGCTGGGGTCTCAGACTGAATAAAAAGGAGGCAAGCAGAGGAAAGCCTTTATCTTTCCTTGTGGATGCAAGGAGGCAGTTGGTGGGGACCTGACTCCTGATCATCATAGACTATGCCATCAAGTGGTGAGTCAGAAGAAGCCCTTTCCTGAGCTTGTTTGTTTATTTATTTTCTTATTTTATATATCGACCCCAGTTCCCTCTCCCTCCCTCTCTTCCTCTCTCCCTCCCTCCCTCCTGCCTTCCATTACTCTTTCCCTCTTTCCCACCCTCCCATGCCACCCACTACCCTTCCATCCCATCCCCCCTCCCTCCACAGGGAAGTTGATGCCTTTCTGGAGGGATCATCTAAATCTGTCAAGTCATTTGGAGTAGGGCCTAGGCCCTCCCTCCTGCCTCTGGCTTAAGGGAGTATCCCTCCATGGGAATGTGCTCCCAAAGTCCTTTTGTGCACCAGGATGTATCCTTTCCTGTGTTTTTATCAGGTATTTTATCGTAACAATGAGAAAGGTAATACTCTTATCAACAACATGTTTTTTTCCCTTCTCAGTAAGCAAGAAAACATTAACGAGGACCTTCTAGAGATAATTCATTATATAATTCAGGGGTGTCAAGGTGAGGATAGAAATTTTGAATTTTCAGGTTTTAAAGGGTCAGCTGAAGCCAGATGTGGTGGCACATACTGGTCATCTCAGTACTTGGGAGGTGGAGAATCAAGAGCTCAATATTATTAGTCTCTGATACATAGGGAATCTTTAAATCAGCCTGAAAAAAACAATAATCAATCAATCAAATCTATCAGCTGATAATATGGTGACAGGCTTATAGTAGACATATTTTGGAACAAAAAGGATCTTTCAGATGATGGAATGTAGATACAAACTCTTCTGTCTGTGAAGCTGGCCTCATATCACACTGCAGAAGCGAGCTGCTACTTCTCCAGCTAAATTAGGAAGCTCAGAAAATGGAACATTCCCTGAGATATAAACTGGTAGGAAACAGCCCATTATAATTTACATGTTTTTGTTCAGTTTAGCTCCTATAGGAATAAAGGAAGATGCTATATATACCAGAATTGTGAAATTTATAGCAAGTAGCTGTCAAAAACACAAGGCAAGGCTAAGTCTGATGCACTGGTAAAGATACAATGAATGATTCAGTGGAAGAAAAACACAGTTAAAAAGTAAAGTTTTTGGTAGCCTCTATTCCAGATACCAAGAAGAGTGCTCTCCCTGCAAAAGACATGAAGATGCCTGTGTATGTTGGAGAATGTTCCATTACTCATAAGCCAAGTCTCCTGACACTATGGGTTGGCTTTATAAAAGGATCTATTCTGAAGAAAATGATTAGAAAGCCTTGGGTCCCATCAGAATCCACATGATTAGAGGCAAAGTGAAACTGACTGATGACATCTTCCCTATGGAGAGATAAATTGGCAAGTGCCATATGGCCTTGAAGCAGTCCCTCCCAGACTCCCATTCTACTGTGCTCTGGGAAGAGAATCATAGGTATTCTTCTAAGATTCAGACTGGCTGTGGGCCACGTATGCATACAGGGCCTACTTAGATAGTACAAGGAAGCCAGAATGATGGAGGAAAGCCTTTTTTCTACAGAGGTTTGATTTTCCTGAGGTGAAGGTGGGAGCCACAGGAAGGAAACAAAAGGAAGTAAAGTTGAGGTATATTGAGGAATTTTTTTCTTCCCTTCCACTGATCTTCACACCTAATCTTTTGTTATTGCAAGTCACTCTAGAATAGCACTTTGGAATGGACTGAGAATTAAAGGAATATCCAAATATACCAAAATTGAGGGCCTGAAAGATTCAGTACCAAGGCCAGAAAAATCACAGAGCCAAATGTTCTGTCCTCTGGAGTATAAAGTTGTATTGCATAAATATTATTTATGTATTCTCTCTCCCTCTCTCTCTGTGCATGTCTCTGTGTGTGTGTGTGTGTGTGTGTGTGTGTGTGTGAGAGAGAGAGAGAGAGAGAGAGAGAGACAGAGACAGAGACAGAGAGGCAGAGGCAGGGACAGGGACAGAGCCAGAGCTAGAAACAGAGAGGGAAGAGTGTGAGGGTTCCTGTGGCGAACAGAAGGCAGTCTCAGATTCTCTGGAACTGGAGTTACAGGTGAGCTGCCTTACCTGGGTACTGGGAATGGACCTCTGTTCCTCTGGAAGAGCAGCAAATGCTCTCAACTGAGGGATCACTTCAGTTTCTGTATGAATAATTTCTTTAAACGAAAGTTTTTAAAATCACAATTTATGTGTGGGTGTTGTGTACATGTGAGAGTCAGAGGACAAGTTGCACGAGTCTGTTTTCTCCTTCTACCATGTGAGTCCCAGGGACTGAAGTCAGGCACTTAGGCTTGGTGACAGGCATCTTTACCCATTAAGCCATCTTACCTGCCCATGGATAAATTTTGTTTTTGAGGCAACGTATTATTATCTAGGCCAGGCTTAGCTCAAACCCACCTCGGCCTTCCATTTTCCCAACCTCTCTTCATTCATCCTGGTGGCATTGGGAACTTCAGTGTATCACTCAGTGTACTCTTTTGTTCAATCGGCCCCACCCACAGAATGCTCATTGCAGTGAGTCACTGGACTGGTTCAGGCCTCTGACATACCTTCATCACTGGACTGTCACAGAAACTCCTCTGGGATATCCTGGTGTTTCCCCAAATCATGGAGATCCTGTGGTTATCGTTCAGTAGGGCCAGTCCCTTCACGAACTCCAGCAGGTCATAGATGGGGTAGATGTCAGGGTGGGTCAACCCAGGGCCTAGGATGTGAATCTGGGTGGTAGCTGAGCTGGTTGGTCGGGGCCACTCGGACTGCCCTCAGTAGTTGAGGGGCAGTGCAGCTCTCTCAGGCTCATGCCATTAGGACCAGTTCTTCCATGCCCATGGTGAGGGATGGGGCCATCTCTTCTGAATGTCAGGACCAGCTCGTGGCCAGCTTTTCTGCTGCAGTGTCCATTGAGGGGCAGGGTCAGCTATCCCAGGGCCAGTGAGGGGTGGGGCTGGGTCGGCACAGTCCTCCAATATCAATACACATGGTTCCTATGACTCCCTGAGGTAAGAAACACCTTGTACATCATCACCATAGACCCCAGCTGCAGCAGGAACATAGACCCAGACATGGCTCTGGCATCAGCTTTTCTGGATGTCACCATGGCCCCGGTGGCATCACAGGCCACCCAGATCAGTATGGCCCTGGCATCAGCAAGATCCTGGGACATCAACATGGTCTCAGGTGGCTGTCCAGACCCCAGGCATGTGCATAGTCCTCAATGGTAACAGGAGCCATGGACAACAATTCAGACCCTGGCTGCTGCTGGGTTACAAACTCAGAGAAGGCCCTAGGCAGGAACCCTGGCCCAGATGATACCATGATCCCAGGTGACAGTGCAGGTCACTCACATCGGAATGGCACTGACCATGCCTGACTTTATACAGATAATTTCAAGGTCTCTTCTTGTCTTAAAAGTATGGATTTCCATTAACTAAAATTTAGTGAATATAAGTATATAAGTCAAATCAGCATTACCACCAAGAATGTTGGATAGTGGGGTACAATCATCAAGATAATTATGAATTCAACATAGAGGTAGATGGTGTTACTGTTACTTTATGAATACCCTTAGACTCTTTTTTTAGGGTAATAATCATCCAGACATTTTATTTCACTCAGAGTACCCCTGCCTATCTTCCCCACATATTTGCACATGTTGCTTTCTTTGTGTTTTACGTGCATTTGTGTTTTGCCTGCATGTGTGTCTGTGTGAGGGAGTCAGATCCTCTGGAAATGGAGTTACAGATAGGTGTGAGCTGCCATGAAATTGAACCTGGGTCCTCTGGAGGAGTAGACTGTACCCTAAAATGCCGAGCCATCTCTCCAGCCCCTGCACATGTTTTGAGACAGTCTTGCTGCATTGTCCAGGTTGGTTTAGAACTCTATACCTGCTTGTCTTAGCCTTTCGGAGTGCTGGAATTACAGGCATGCACCATCATGCCTGGCTCTGTGTACCATCATTATTTTTGAGATTTCCTGTCCATATCTCTCCTCCCATCGTTCTTTACTCACTAACTGTACAATATACACATACTGGTCTAGCATAATTACATTTTAAACTTCAGATTAGCTGTTTGACAGATTTCTGTGTCTGTATAAGAAATCGCCAAAGACATTCATTCCTCTTCCTAGGTGGTAGGGCAACCTACCTGTGCTGTGTACTACCTTCTATATGGCCTTCTCTCTGAACTTCTGCGTTTCTTACATGGCAGAGGCAAGAGTCTTAGTCTAGCTTCTAGTTTAAGTTATTGTTCACACCATTCATTCATTCATTCATCTTTCAACAAAGCATGTATTGGTAGTGTCTGTGTGACAGGTGCTGGAGCTCAGCAACGAATATAAGAAACATAGTCCCAGTCCTTATGAAACTCGTAATCTAGATGCGCAGATGTTCAAGAACGAGCACTTTCCAAATCACAAGATCACTCCTTGATGGATGTCTCCGAGTATGCACTTGGTAAGCAATGGAGATATGGTGGCTCATTTAATCCATCCAGTAATCACATGCCACGAAGAACATTAAGGCTCCTGTACATCAGGAAGGTCCTGTGCCAATATCAACAGATTCCTGCCTTGTCAACTGCCCCAAAAGGGTCTTAGTCGTAGCTACTCCTAGTATGGGGTAATCAAGTTTAAGGCCCAACACTGAGAAAACGGTTTAGTTCAGTTGCTTCTTGAATCTGGTTGAGTAGGATGATTTCCAGATAGTCACAAGACTTTTTTTTTTTTTTTTAATCAAAACTGCCCACGGCACAGTTTTCCTACTCTCTGAACCCTTTCTTTCCTTTCCTCTTTGTAGTGCCTTCTCAACTTTCCATCCAGGCACCTCCCTCTGGACCGCCTCCTTTCCGAGCCATTTTCCCTGACCCCGCCTTCAAGTCCGTGACTCCCACGATGAATCCCTTCGCTGCCGGCAGGAAGTGAAAGAAATGCAGATTGGCTTTGCAAACCTGGTGTTACTCCCGAGAGGTTGAAAAAGTGCCTCTGGGTTTTCCTGGATCCAAGCAGGCAGGAGATAGAGTAAGTTCTCTTAGGCCTAGCGGCTACCGACCCTAACTCCCTAGGGTCCTGGTGGCCGCCCGTGGGAGGTGCCACTCACTAACCCTGGGACTCAGAAGCTGCCCTGGCAGAAGTCCCTTGGGTCTGAGGGACTGCGGGTTCCGGCTGCGTGTCCTTGGGGCAGGGGGCTAGTGGGTCCGGTCATCCTCAAAAGTTTGCTTTGGTATGAAGGAAAAAAGTTCTCAACAGGCGGGGTGTGGTGATGGTGGGGGATAAGAGTTTGAAGAGTGCAAAACAGCGTAAATGTGGTGAAGCTCTGTTAAGGGGAGCATGCCACAACTCAGTTTTTTTTTCTTTATTCCAGACAGCTGGGACTAAAACCAGACGTTACAGATTTAAGTGTAGCCCAGAGCATTAGAGCAAGGGGTCTTTAAAGGCAAACCCACATCCTGTTATCGGCTGCACAAGTACGCAGTTTAACAGAAGCTAAGGTATGTTAGTTGGAGTACCTTGGCCTCGGGTCCTAGAATAAAAAGTTGGTGATTTCCCAAGGAAATTCTCCATCAAGGAGATCAAAGTCCCGTTAAACCTGAAAAGGCCTCTCTCTGCAACAGTACAAGATGGAGGGACCCTGCACTCTTTTCGCCTGTCACGGAGCTTGTGTGTGTGAAGTGGTGAATGGAGGAGATGCAAATGTATGTTTTACACAACTGCAGAGTTGGAATCGTGCGCTTAGTGACTTTGGTGCGATCAACCACAGAAAGATGTGCAGAGGAATGTGGTATCTTAGTGGAGTTTGTGTGGGCGTGTCCATGAGGGGAATTGTATCGCTTTGCACGAGGATTGTGCGCCAAGCCTGCATGGATGAGTTTGAGCCTGGTGCAGAGGTTGTATGTGCGCATGCGTGCTGGGGAGGGGAAACACCCCAGGAAGGCAAGCCCAAAGCAATAGTTGGGGCCAATGCTATCTATACCTGTGGAACTCAACTGAGCGGCTTTTGCTACCTGCTGGAAGGCATGGTTCTTACCCAGAGGACCTGTTGTACATCTGAGGAAACTATTCGATATCCCCTTCCAAATGCCTACAGTTTGCATATAAGCTTAGAGTTCATGCAGTGGCAAATCAGAGTTCTCTGGTTGTCATTTAGGAGAGGGACAGAACTAAGTAAGCTACTTTATTTGCTGTTGTTTCTTTTGATTATGTGTGAGATGAAATGGAGCAGGTGACTAACCTGTTTTCTAGTCTTTATTTGGGACTGTCCTTAACATAGGGCAGCCTTGAGGGTAGGTATGCTGTTCTGGGTGACTGAGCGCTCCCAGAATGAGAAGATTGTGAAAAATAATGATGTCTGCCCCACCTCCTCCAGAGTAAGCTTACAGGAGGAAGCCTTTGGACCTCAATTACAGCATTTCCCTGCCTGTCCCCTAGACTGTCCTGGAATATCATTAGTATCGGAGGGGATTGGTCTGTTGTAGAATATTATTTTAAGGTGTGTTACTTCTGTTTGTGCTCTGGAACATTTGTTTAATGATTCAAAACTGTGTTTGATTAAATAAGACTCACCTGCGCTCAGGAGGCTGGGTCAGCAACTAGCTGACAGGAAGTTGTAGGGAGGAGCCAGGTGGAGAAGGGTTTATTAGGAGGGGCGAGAAAAAGCTTGAGAACTTCTTGGAAGACTCCAGTTGAGCTAGGGGAGCTGCTTGCTATTCAGACTCTCTGGGAAGCAGGTTTCTACCTCAACCTTTGAATCTTGAGTTCTTAGCAGGACAGAGATTTAAACAAGTTTCCTTAGTAGCTTTGAAAGAGTTCACTCAGGCTCCTGGCTCATTTGGTCCAGGGGCTGCTGGTAGCAGTTTAGTTAAAATATCTTAAAAGCAACAACATTTTTTTAAAGAAACATTGGTAGTGTGGGGAGCATGAATCCAAGGTTGAAACTTCATTGCATAAATAATTGGAAGGGGTTCTGACCCCATCTTTACCACTGAGCAGTTCTCTTTAATGTTCTTGTGCTTCGTTTCTTTCTTTCTTTTTTTAATAATTTATTTAACTTTATTTTCTGTGCATTGGTATGAAAGTGTCAGATACCCTGGAACCAGACTTACTGTTTTTTTTTTTTTAAATTGCGATGTGAGTACTGGGATTTGAACCCAGGTCCTTTGGAAGAGCAATCAGTACTCTTAACTGCTGAGCCATCTCTCCAGCCTCCTGTGCTTCATTTTCTATACTTACAAAATTGGGTAAGAGTTCACTGAGTAATTACAAGTGTAAATAAGAGTATAATAAGCTTGGAGCACATAGGAAGCCTTTACTAAATAGGGCCATGTCTACAAATATGCATGTATGTATACAATGCCCATTTATATCCTCGGAGAATGGATTCTAGGAGTCTTCATTTATACAAAAAAGAAATTCTTGGAAACTCAAGTCCTTTACATCAGGTCTTATTAAACTTTTCTTTTGGAGGATAAGGGCGGGGGCTCAGAAGTTAAGAGCACTTGTTCTTGCAGAGGTTCCAGGTTTGATTCCCAGTACCCACATGGTGGTTCCCAACTGTCTGTAAAACTCCATTTCCAGGGGATCCCACACAGTCTTCTGACCTCTGCAAGCACTGGATGTTCATGTGGTGCACAGATGTATATACAAGTAAAACAATATACATAAAAAACAAGTAAATGTAAAAAGAAATTACCCCCCCAGCCTTTTCCCCACATTTGACACATTTTTTGCGCAAGGAAATTTAATGATATTCCAGGTATATAGATAAGTACACAATGCAAAAATCTTCTGGATAATCTAGAGCAATTTACTGAATGAGGGTTCTTTGGCATACATATAATTTTCTCATTTATTAAAGACAAGGAAATCAGCATACTAATGAGATGGATGTGCTTTGTTTTTACATACTGAACTAAATCATGATATTGTGTTTTCAGATATGAATGATAACTTTGATTGTCAATGTTGAGATCCCTGCTTTATGTAAATGTGTAGTACAAAACAACACAAATATATTTCAGAAATTCTCAGAAATTCTGCCCTAGTCCTAACCCAGAATTTACTTGATTTTGTTTTGAAATTCAAATCAGCAACTCAAAATAATTTAAAAAATGGAACATCCTAACACAATATAATCCAAACGTATTCAATATATGCTGAAGAATGACAGTAGGGGGATAGTAATTTTTTTTCTTAAGCCATTATGTCTCTATAGGAGCAGAAAACTTTAGACAGTAAAGCACCACAATCCCTAATATATAGCAAACTGCAATCTGAGCTGAGGCATTCCAGGTAGCATTTGCCCATGACAGCATGCTCAGTGCAAGTGCTCACGTGTGTTCAGAGTTAAGGCTACAGTGACATTGTATTATGGGAAACATTATGAGATGCACCTTGGACTCATTAAGAATTTAATTTTGAATTAAATTTGGGCCTTTGTACATCTGGAAACATGTTTGTCACCAGTTTTCCTGTGGCCTCCACAGTCTGTTAACATTGCTTTAGCTTAAGATGCTGTGTCATGGAGAATGTGGTTCAGAAACCCCTATGGATACACAACTCCTTGCACATTTAGTCTTATAAAATCTTACTTACAGTTATAATCTATGTACATACTCACAATATACTGAAGGCAGGGTTTAAATGAGTCCACCAGACCCAAGACAAATGATAATTAGTTATTTATTAGGGAAGCACTAACACAAATAATAATAATGGCTTCTGTTTACCTGCTCCAGAAGATGCAGTCTCTGCCTTTCTGATGCTCTCACTGACACCCAAGAGAGCGGGCCAACCCCTCCTCTACCTTATAAGGGGTCAGTTCTGCGCACTTGAAACCATGCCTATAGGGAGTGGCCACCACCACAAGTTCACTGGCAAAGCAAGATGCCGCCACAATATACTTCTTCCTTGCTTGTGTTTTGAAGCAAGATCTTTAACTATATATAGCCTTGGCTATCCTGGAGCTCACTACGTAGAATGGGCTGGCCTCAAACTCAGATCTGCGTGTCTCTGCCTCCCAAGTGCTGAGATTTAAAGCTATGTGCCACCACGCCTGTCCCTGAAATATACCTAAATCATCCCTAGATTAGATATATGTAGTACGATATAAAGCAGTGGTTCCCACCCTGCCTAATGCTGCAATCCTTTAATACAATTAATTCATGTAGTTGTGACCTCCAGTCATACAATTATTCTTATTGCTACTTCATAACTGTAATTTTGCTACTGTTATGAACTGCAATATCTGATGTATGCAGGATATCTGACTCATGACCCCTGTGAAAGGGTCATTTGACCCCCAAAGGGTTTGAAACCCAGAGGATAAGAACCACTGATACAAAGGCTGTCTAAATAGTTGTTACACTGCATTGTATTATTAGTATTTAGCAGAAAGAATCTAGTAATGCTAGCCGAGAATTGGCCTATTTAAAGTGCCAGATGTTGCCAGATGTGGTGGCACAGGAGGCACTCAGAAGATAGAGGCAGGTGGGTTTCTCTGAGTTGGAGGTCAGCCTTATCTACAGGGTGAGTGGCAGACTATTTAGGGCTACATAGTAAGACCCTATCTAAAATACACGAGTGCGTGTGTGTGCGCGCGCGCGCGCGCACACACACACACACACACACACACACCAGACAAACAAAACAAACCAAAAACAAAAGTGTAAGCTGTTAAAAATGTTTTCTTATGCTTCTCCAATTTTCACATCAGTATTCTATATTTGTGGATCTAGGTTCATAAGAGAGGTGGGCCTGTAATGTCATTGCCTTATGATTGTCAGTTTGGCTATCTAGATTATACTAGTCTTACTCTGTGTGCTGTAGTTGCCCTCATTTCTTATTACTATGAAAAATTGTATATGACATTTTACCATTTTATAGTCTAACTTCTCAGAGGAGACAGTGTAGTATAATTTGGCTTCTTGGACCTTTTATTATTTTTCACAAAGATTCCACATAGTCCCCTGGGAAATCTATGAAATACATTTTATTTCCTATCCTGGAATTTTTGCCATTCCACAGTCTTTATTCTAGTGTATATTAGTAACTAGCTAGAAATGCTTCCTACATAATTTCCCAAAGGTATCTTGACTTTAAATTGGTCTGTAGGTTGAATCAGAATTATTTCATTCTGATCAGCAGAAATTGATTTTGATAATGCAAGAAAAAATAATATATGGAAGGATACTGGAGTTATTGGAATTCAGATTGATGTTAGAAAAACAAGGCCTTAAGTCAAGGATCAACTAGGGAGGCAGAGACAGGCAGATCTCTGAGTTTGAAGCCAGCCTGATCTACATAGAGAGTTCCAGGACAGCCAGAGCAGCTGTTACACGGAGAAACGTCAAACAAACAAACAAACAAACAAAACAAAACAGAAAAACAAAGGATAATACTCTGAAGAGGTAGCCAAGGGGCTTTGGCTGCTTCCTGGGTTTGATTCCCAGTCCCTACATGGCAACTTACAGCTGTCTGTGAGTCCAGTTCCAGGATATATGATGCCCTATTCTGGACCCTATAAACACCAAACATGCATGCACAGACATAACATGCAGGAAAAACACTTAAACACATGAAAAAGTTTACAGACCTGAGTATTCTGAGGACTGTTTGGGATTCCTTAGTATAAAAGATCTGTGAAAAAATGCTAAGAAAGAAATGATTAGCAACTAAAGGAAGTATACACATCTCTATGTAGAGCTGTTGAGTAAGCCTTTAAATGTGTACACCAGGATCTCAGAAAGACCTGGACTGGGATTAAAGAAGTAAGAGCCATAAGGATAACTGAAATAAGGGACAGAATTTATATTTCTTTGGAAGAAAGTGAGAGTCGATGTATTTCTCCACAGGCATGTACTATTTTTGCAGTATTTTGAGGGTTCACCCTGTCTCAAGGCAGAATTAGACAGACCTGGAGACTGGGAAAGAACTTGAAGATGTAGAATTAAAACACTATACTGGAAACATTGCATTTCCTAAGAATGAAATTGTTATGTGTATGTTTTAATGGGATGTAGTCTCTTTTTGCCGAAGTTACAATAAACACCATACTTTTTTTCTTTAACGTTTATCATTTATGTTGCACCTGTCCTCATGCTATGTTTTTTATAAGTGCCATTTGTTTAATCTTCACAACAAATTAATTATGTAGATTTTATATTAGAGACAGGATTTCTCTATGTAGCTCTGGCTGTTGTGGAACTCACTTTGTAGATCAGGCTGGCCCTGCTTCCCAAGTGCTGGGAATAAAGGCGTGTGCCACTATGCCTGGCTATTATTTTATACACATTTTCCTGGAGTCTTCAGAGAGTTTAATTTACTCAAGGTGTTGTGACTTGAAAGAGTTAAAATAGGAGTTCAAAGACATAATACATTTCTTGTGTGATACACCACAAACCATAGCTGTAGGTTAAGATTTTTGAAACTTTCCTGTGTGCCACATGCTGTACTTAACACTTTATGTATCATCTCATTTTGTCTTTATGATAACTTTACAAGCAAACTAGTATTCTTGTCTGTATTAAACAATGAATTTGAAGCTTAAATGTATAAATTGTTGACATGGTTGTTGCAGACACATTTCAGTAAATGGAACAGCTGGCTCTGAATATATCTGCTGGATTCTAAAACCTATATGCATTATTGATATACTCTCTCATAACAAAACCCACAAAAATCTGGGACAGAGGTTCTCTTCCTTGACACTGTATTAAAGTCACCTGGGGAGCTTTAAACAAAATAACGGTGATGTTCTGATTTATCAGAAGTATGGTCCAGTGACTACCTTCTTTTTAAAATCTAGTCATTCATTTTGTCATTAAATATTAGACAAGCGTCTGTTTTGTTCCAAATGGTCTCTATGCATTTATATTGAAGTGTCAGTTGGCGCTTGCCACAGCGTTGCTAGCAAAACCTATCCACAGCATCTCCAATTGCTTAGGGACTGCTTGTTCTCACAGATTTGGAGTCCAGTTGAGACTCAGCAATTTTAGGAACCTTTTATTGGACAAGTCTGATTCACACAGAGGTTGTTCTGCCTTTTTTTGTGCCAGTACCATGATCAAAGCTATAGTGGCTATGCTTCAAGTATCTTTATTCTCCCTTGGACCGGTGGACTAGCTGGCCTTGCTTCAAAAATAAGCACCACCCTTTGGTGTGTAGAATTGCAAGGTTTATGGCAAGAGCTGAAAGTTGAACCCAATAGTTCAATTTAGCTGGGAAAGATGACATAAAACAGTATGTAAGTACATTAGTAAGTATTGTAGAGAGTGTTAGGTTGTATTGTAAAAAAAAAAAAAATAAGTTTTAAAAGCTACTATAGAAACAATGTGTACCTAGGACTGTGTAGTGGTTAATTGCCTGTCAACTTGACTACATCTGGAATTGAGTAAAATCCAGGGCATTGGGCACACCAGTGAAGGATTTTCCTGAATGCATCATTTGGAGAACACCCACCCTAAATCTAGACCATGCCTTCTGGTTGCAGCCCACAAAAAAAGGACATGGAAGAAGGAAACTTGCTTTTTGCCTGCTTGTCTCCTCTCCCATTGGCGAGTTCATATGTCTGGCTGCTGAGACATTCCTTCGCTGGTGTTAGAACCTTATTTTTGGGGGATTCCCACATAGACTGAAGACCAGCAGCTCTTTGGGAATTCCCTGGGCTTCCAGCACCAGATCAGGACTTCTGGGGCATCTAGTCTCATGAACTGAGCAACTGCTGAATTCTTAGCTTTTCCATCAGGGAGAGAATCATTGTTAGATTAGCCACACTAAATCTCTTTTTAATATGCATATTATATACTAAATATGTGAATATATTAAATATATCAGTCCTGTTTCTTTAGAGAACCCTGACTAAACAGGCTGATCCATTGTGCTTAAAATGGTAAGAATGAAACTTGGTCTGGCATTGCCCCAGCTATTTTGAAAGTAAGAATATAACCCTAAAAGGTGAAGAATCTTACTTCTAGATGGAAATGAAACTGGGGCCTAGGCCTGCCTCCCTTCCCCTTTATTTTCCCTCCCCTTCCCTCCCCCTCCCTCCCTTTCTTCCTTCTTTCTTGGGATATAGTCTCACTTTGGAGGCCTGGCTGGCAGAGTGCTCCTCCTGCCTCTGTATCCCAGGCACAGGGATTAAAGACATGTACTAACCATGCCAGGCTTTGCATCTTGGTTTCTTAGCTCTCTAGACTCTACTGTTTGAATACATAGACTTAGAATTTCCCCTTTACTAGAGGCACCAAAAATAATTTGTAGAGAGCCATTATGTCATTATGTCTGTTTCTGATTACAGTGGTGGCCTTGATTTTCCAGGATGAAGACTGTGAAAAAAAGAAAAGCTATGGGACCTGCTGTTACTTCAAATTTATTGTCTGGGGAGAAAGGTGAGTAATTGACTGAAGTAGAGAGAAGTATAAAGGGCAGCCTTCCTATTTTGTTTTATAGCTGCTTCCTCTGGCTAGTTGTCTTCAAGAGACTGCTCACTTGCCTGGGACACTCTTAACATCTCCCTTTCTAAAGGCTGCTTTCTTCTATCCACCCTTTCTTCCTCATTTTGTCCTGTCTTCTTGGTAATTGTATGCACCATGCTTTCAAAGGTGTGAAGTAGTTTAAAAAAAGAAAAAAAATATCCAGGCAGGTGGATATGCGTTTTCCTATGCATTTTTATTTACCTATATATGCAAGTATTTGGCTTGAGTGTTTTATGTATTTGAATGTAGGCTACTGTATGAATTTGTGGAAATAACATTCAATAATGCCTTATTCTCCAACATTACCAAGTTAGGCTCTGTTGTGTGCATGTGAAATGCCCTCCATGACCTTATACATCGGAACACTTGGTCTCTGGTTGTTGTTGGTCATTTGTGTAGGCAGAGTTTCTCTGTGTCCCGGCAACTCCCAAATAACCACATGTAGACTTTTTATTAAATATTACAAATGATCAGCCGATAGCTTAGGCTTGTTTCCAGGCAGCTCTTAAAACTTACTTTAACCCATTTCCATTCATCTATGTGCTTCCCTGAGCCTCCTTTACCTCATCTATGACCTCCCCATGTTGTTTCTTCCGTGTCTGGCTACCCAAATCACCATCATGAGACCAAACTCTGATGCAAAACACAAAGAGTCTTTATTTCCGAGTTAACTTGGGTCTCTCTGTCCGTGCAAAGCAGCAGAACAGGAGAGACCTGAGCTGTAAGGGAAGGGGGTTTATGTAGTAGCCAGGAAAGAGGGAGGGGCTTGGGGAACTTCAAACCTGCCTAGCTACAGGCTTGTGATTGGCTCAAGCCCTCCAAAACTGCATACTTACAGTCTTGGAGTTGGCACAAGCCTGGACTGAGCTGATTGGCTGCCCTGGGTCTAGGAGCCGTCCAAGCTCTCTGGATGGTGATTGGCTGCCCCCATGAAGTGGTGGGAATTCCCAGCCAGAGGAGCAATTCAAGCCCGCTGACCTGGGATTGATTGGTCAGGTTTTCTAGCTCCGGGATTGGCTGGATTTGAGCTGGGGCAGAGAGGGCTCCACATCCGGGACCACACTGTGTTTCTATGGTACTTTTTGGCTCTAAATCTGGGGCTTGGGCGAATTTCTTCTACATGTGCTGAATCTAGGGGCCAAGTGTGTTCTTTAGGTGATAATTTCAGAATTACATTGTTTTCCCCTGGTTCTAGGCTTAGGGATAAAGTGTCTTTTGCTGGACTCTGAGCCATTCAGGGTCTGTGCACAGGTTTTGGGTCAGGGATTTTTTGGGACCTGGTTCTCTCATTTCTAATATCCAGTGATGTTTATAGCACCTTAGGCTCCATCTTTATAGTTTCAAACAATGACCTTGTATGGCTTCCACATAAGTAATCTTACCTTGCCTCACATTGCTTCACATTGCTTGGCTTTAACAGATTTCTGGAGGCTATGTGTACGCCTCAATGAGCCCTAGCTCTTGAATCTGTTTTGTCTATAATCTAGTACCACATGGACAGTGCTGCCATGTCCTGCTGTGAGAGTAGATTAGTCCTCTTGGACTCCAGTTTACCTTCCAGTCGGATCGGATCGTGAGAGGACACTTTACTTGGTAAGTTCAGTTTGAATAGGGAATCCATCTCCATTGAGGCTCTTTGTTTTTAAATGAATTTAGACTTTTACACTTTGGAGCCCTACATGGGGTAAGGTTTTACCCTCAGGCTACCTTCCTGTTTTCCTAGTGCATGGTAGAAGACCCTCTTCTGCAGTTGCCCCTGAGCCTTGGAGGGGGTAACTTAGAGCTCTCACTACTAAATCCTTGTGTCATCTTATTTATCCTCAATTTCCAGAGCTTGGCTGGTGGTAGTCTCAGTGGCCTTTCCTTTTTTTTTTTTTTTTTTCCAAAATGCTATTGAGGAAAAGGAAGAAAAGGGAAAACAGAAAAATGCCCCAAACAGACCCTGAAAGTAGTAATAACCTATGGTTATAGATGCGAAATTTGGGAAACCCCTTAGCCATTATGTCATATTCATTTACCAAAGTAATAGCAATTGTTTCTCCACTGGGGCCTATGGCTTCTGGGGCCCTAGATTCCTCTCTTAAGCTCCCATTGTTAGATGTGAATTTCTATCTGTGGAGTACGCATAAATCTTACCAGAAAGCTGGGTATAACTGCTTGTGCCACTATTGCTCTAACTGACATGTCTTGCCCAGCACTTCCATTATGAAGCATGGCTAATCATTGGTAGAATAATGGTCCATAATTCTCCCAGGCAACCTTAGAAGCACCTTCTGGTGCACTACAAAGAGCTGCCCTAGAGTGAAGAGGACAATTCTCACCTAGTCCTAGCTTTATTTCTCCAAGTCTGGCAACCGTATACTGTTGGCATACTTTTCTGTCCCACCACCTCACTCCCAAATAACTACACAGAATTAATTATAAATGCTCAGCTTATAGCTTAGGCTTGTTATTAGTTGGGCAACTCTGCCATCTTCTTCCCTCAATTTTCTTTTTGTCCACAAGTCCTGCTTAACCTTTCCTGCCTAGATATTGGCCACTCAGCTCTTTATTAACTAATGAGAGCAATACATACAAGATACAAAAGGATTGTTCCACAGCAATATGCTGTCTTTAGTAATAGAGTCTTGCCATCTAGTTCTGGAAGGCAACCAATATTGTTTATTGTTTTAGGGGCCTCTAGCGTCTTCAAGGCCAGCAACTCCTGGGGGATGACCCAGCCTTAACTCCAGGATTCTAAACAATTGTGAGACTTTTATGGCACATGTATTTCCACTCACAAGATATCTTTGTTTGTAGCAGTTACAGGCCCAGGCTGTTTGCAGAACATTTTCAGTCACCAGCTGTGCCTTACACAGCCATAAAAATCCTCAATATTTCACAGCTGTGCCTGGCCCTTAGCCCCTTTTTGAACTGAGGTCTGTCCTTTCTCTTTCAGGTACATTCTTATGTTTCTCAAATGGTTGTCCAATTCTGCAAAATACTAGAGGGTTTATACAATTTTGCTATCCATGTCTAACAAAACTTTTTTTTTTCTTTTTATAGAGGACGAGCAGGACAACAATGTAAAGCCCTGAACTAACATCCCATTATGAACAGTGATGCTACGGAGATAACTTTCCTGAAGCACTCTGAAAGTCGATTACAATCTGTTCCAAGCAAGCGTCAGTCAGGTGATTGTAGTTCACACCCATTTTAGGATTACTATTGTTGAGATGAAATGCCATCACTGAAAGCAACTTGGGGAGGGAAGTGTTTATTTTGCTAATATCTCACTTTTCATCATTGAAGGAAGTCAGGAGAGGAACTCAAGCAGGCCAGGTACCTGGAGGCAGGAGCCGAGGCAGAGGCTGTGGAGGGGTGCTTTACTGGCTTCCTTCCCATGGCTTCCTTAACCTGCTTCCTTATAGAAACCAGCACCCACCAATCCAGGGATGGCCCCTCCACAATGGGCAAGGCCTTCTCCCATCAATCACTGATTAAGAAAATGCCCTACAGGCTTGTTTAGAGACTGATTTATGGAGGCAGGCATTTTCTCAATTGTAGCTCCTTCCAGATGTCTTTAGCTTGTGTCAAGTTGATGTAAAACTTTCCATAACAACAACTGAGAAGACACTGTAATATAGTTTGCAAGGTCTAATACAACATGAATTTTTAAAATCCATTTGTGTCAATTATCTGGCTGCTTCATCATGCAGCACTTCTCATAAGGCCTTTGCATTTTCTTCACCTCCCAAGAACTTGATAGGGCTGGCTTTAGCTTCTCAGTCTGAACTAAGGCCAGTGGGGTAATTGTTGCCTGCCTTCTTGGTTGTGACCAGGAGATAAATGTATATAATTTACTCAGGAAAGGCAACTGCCCATCCTTGATCAAGCTTAATCCCTTTCCACAACCCCCTTTTGGGTTTTCAAGACAGGGTTTCTCTGTGTAGACCTGGATGTCCTAGAACTCACTCTATAGACCAAGCTGACCTCAAATTCACAGAGATCTATCTGCCTCTGCCTTCTGAGTGCTGGGATTAAAGATGTGTCCCATTACTGCCTGGCGCCTCTGGTACTCTTGTGGGTCCAGCATCCACCCAAGCATAAAAAATTTTAAGATTAATAGAAGACCAATAAATTCACAAATCAGAATGGACCCTATGGTACTATGAATGGGCCCATAAGCTCATAGAGAGTAGTACTATAAGGAGGTGTGGCTTTGTTGGAGTAGGCATGGCCCTGTTGGAATAAGTGTGTCCCTGTGGGGGTGGGCTTTGGGGTCTCATATGCTCAAGTTATGTCCAGTGTTTCAGTTCACTTTCTATTGCTTGCAGTTGAAGATATATTAACTCTCAGCTCCTTCTCCAGCACATCTGCCAATATATTGCTATGTCCTGCTGTGATGATAATGGACTAAACATCTAAAACTGTGTAAACCACCCCATTAAATGTGGTTGGCTGGGCGTTGGTGGCACACAACTTTAATCCCAGCACACAGGAGGCAGAGGCAGGTGAATCTCTGTGAGTTGGAGCCCAGCCTGGTCTACAGAGTGAGTTCCAGGACAGGCTCCAAAGCAATACAGAGAAAACCTGTCTCGAAAAACAAAACAAAAGGTGGTATGATCACGTTGTCTCATCACAGCAATAGAAACCCTAAGATAGGGCTCTTACAGTAAACCTGACTGGTCCTCACCTGCAGGTGCCCTAGGGAAGTGGCTGGAGAGGTTTCTGTCACTTGAAAACCTACCTTCTCCATAGTGGAGGTACAGTAGGGATAATCTATTTTGTTTGTTTTGTTTTTTTTTTGTTGTTGTTGTTGCTGGTTTTTTTCCCCACAGCTGTGGTGAATTACTTGATCAGGCCATAAAGCCTTTCAAAGGCTCACCCTCTCCAGTACTGAATTTGGTCTCCAATCAAGTTTTTTCTCTAGGGACTCCTGCTGGATGGAAATCTATATACATTTGCCTCCAAGTGACACAGAGTGACCCCTTTGTCCTTTGTTGGCCTCCCCCACCCAGAATTTGTGTTTAATTTGTTTTAGTACTTTACAGATGTAGTTTGCCCCCTGGTCTAAGTCATTTGGGTTAAAAATTCTCTTTCAATGAGTATGTCCTATCATGAGACTCATCATAGCCACTGAAGCTCCATCCCAGTCTCAAGGTCCCTCCTAAATCAGCCTCTTCCTTAGTTTTTGGATAAACAGTTTCATCTGGTGTGGTGAACTGGGCATCAAAACACTGCTTGTCTTAATCTTTAGCTTTTTAAAATTGTCACTCTTGTCTTAACTTTTTCCCCTCTTTACTATCTAATACTTCCTATTGGTTTCAAGTTTTGGGACCTGAGGAAGGACTCTTTAGTATACACTTTGAAGGGAGACTCCAGCACATGGGGGGGGCTCCTCCTGGACACAAACACCTGTTTTCACAGAGATCCTTTATTAATTGGGGAAGTAGAGTTAAACGGACTGCTTTCTGACTCAGGCAGAGGAATGGCAGCAAATGACCTTGCAGGTATGGTTTTTAAGAGGAGAGAAAGGTGATGTCTGTGTTAGAATGGGCTGGGATGATAGAGGATGAAGGAGAAGGGGAAAGGGACGAGGGAAAGGGGACAGAGAGGTTTGGCCCAGAGGTGGGGAGAGGACTGCCTCTGGAGAAACAGAAGGTTGTACATAAGAAAATGGTGTTTTATAAAAGTAAAAGGCAGAACCCCTATGTTAGGATGAGGTGTTTGACTTTGATTGGGCATGCCAATTAGGTGAGTCAAACGGGGCTTCTGATTGCTGGACTTCAATACATTGATAGCTGGAACTTGGTGGTCAGGCTCAGGAGAAGGAAGTGGCCAAATAAGGGACTAGACCTTTGTGGTTCGCTTTAAGAATGTAATCTAATGGGTTTAGCAAGGCAGAGAGAATGGGGGAGAAGGGCAAGGCCTCCCAGAGCCACATGCTTCAGTGGGCTAGTGTCCCTTCACTCATTACTTGCATTCTTCCTTGTATCCTGTTAACAGCAGGACAGCATCGTTACTTCATCCTCTTACTGAAGCAAATTTCCACCGAGTAGCCATCTCAGTCATCTCTATCTTTATCTATCTATCTATCTATATCTATCTATCTATGCATGCATACATACATACATACATATATATATATATCATATATATATATATATATATATATAGAGAGAGAGAGAGAGACATACATTACTATACATTACTCTCATAGATCACAAAATTTGCTCTAATCCCTTACCTTTATTTTATGGTGTCTCTAGTCAGGCTGTAGAAATCACTCACCAGACAGACATGTGAAATCTTCCTTCCTTTCTCTGTCATTCTCCTCTCTCTCTTCCCCCTCTCTCCTGGTTTTCCAAGACAGGGTTTCTCCTGGATCCTTTCCTGGAACTCGCTTCTGTAGACCAGGCTGGCCTCAGACTCACAAATCTGCCTGCCTCTGCCTCTTGAGTGCTGGGGATCAAAGGCATGTGCCACTACCACCTGATGCTTCCTGAACCTTAATGAACCTCCTTTTAGAACATCTGAGTCTTAAGAGCTTTCTTGTAGGATGGAGTGTTTTATCTCAAAAGAAATTACTACACAAGTACCTCACTCCAACCCTTATTGCCTTTGTCAGAGAGTCTAAATGATTGTCAGAAACTTCACCCACTATCCATTCTCAAACATACTATCTACGTGACAATGTATTACTCAACTGTTTTTTTCCCCGTCAATCCCTTTAATAAGGTGCTCTGGGAACCAGAAGAATAACAGACAGGGGGTGGACAAAGTAGTGATTCTTAAGCCCTTCTCAGTAATTTCATCACTCATCTTCTGGTAACTGGATCTTGCTGGGATCAAAACAGTTGGATTCCATGATGGGGAGACTTTTGACTTCTCATATTTCACAAGTCTCTCAGCTTCTCTGAGGGTCCACTCTTGCATCCTGTAGTCAGGCAGATATGCCACAAAGGTGGTACAGAAGACCAGGATGATGGAAAAACCGAAGAAGACAGCTCACATATTCCAGATGTCCACCATAGGGTCCTGGTCATAACTATGAAAGTCTGGGTTCTTCAAGTTGATGTTTTCGTCCCTGAGTTCTGGGTCATTCTGCCAGAGCATGGTCAGTTCTTGTTGCTGCTTTATTTCCACAGCAGATGGGGAGATTACAGCCCTGGAGGATTCCCAGCTAGCACGGGCAGCTGGGAGCCATTGCATTGACTGCTGCTGCTGAAAGGCAGTGAGCATACAAACTTAACAGCCAGGTCACCATGACAGCTTGTGCTGATGGGTCAGAGACAGAGGAGCCTACTCAACTATTTTTTTAAGCACTGCCATTGACAGCTAGTACTGTTAGTCAAGGATGTTAATATAGCCAGGTGTGGTGGCACATGCCTTTAATCCCAGTATTCTCAGAAGACTGAGGCATAAGGATCTCTGAGTTTGAGGCCAGAGTAGTCTATAAAGGGAGTTCCATGATAGTTAGGGCTACACGGAGAAACCCTGTCTCAAATAAATAAACAAAACAAAAAAAAAAAACACAAAACAAAACAAAAACACACAAAAAAAACCAAAACCCAAAAGAATATGTTAGAGGGTTGGGGACATGCCCCAATTATTAAGAAGTGTGTGTCACACAACCATCAGGACATGAGTTTAGATTTGCTATCATTCATGTAAAGATTCAGATATGGTGGCATGTGCCTGTAATTTTAGTGCTGGGGAAACAAAAATAGGAGGATCTCTTGAGCTCTCTGGCCAGCTGGTCTTGCTGAATTGATGAGCTCCAGTTCAGTGAAGGAATGTGCCTTAAAACTAAGGCACATGGGGCTGCAGAGATGGCTAAGCAGGTAAGAGTGCTGGCTGCTTCTCTGAAGGAACCAGGTTCAATTCCCAGCATCCACATGGAGGCTCACAATGATCTGTAACTTCAGTCCCAGTCTGATGCCTTCTTATGGACATTTCAGGTACTGCACACAGACATATATATGCAGGCATAGTGCCTGTGTACACAAAATTAAAATAAGGCAGAGAGCAATAGAGGAAGATACTGACCTCTGGTCTCAACATGCATGAATATTTATGTGCATGTGTACCTCCTATAGGAGCACCTATACCACATACAAAAGTGCTTAAAATGTGGTCTAGTGAATACAGTAGTGATTACAGTATTTGTCATTGAGTTAACTCTTGCTCATCTTGGTCCATGACACATAATATGCCCTTGGAGTCAGACCTGGCTGACTTACTTACATGACCTTGATCAATTTTTAACTTTTTTTGTTTATTTTTTGAGGCAGGATTTCTCTCTATAATTTTGGAGTCTGTCCTGGAACTCGCACTGTAGATCAGGCTGGCCTCGAACTTTTAACTTTTATTTTTGATTCTTTGTGGGTTTCACATCATATATTCTGATCCTGCTTATCTCCCTGTCCTCTGACATCTGCCCTCAAAACATCCTTCCCCCCAAATCAAAACCAAATTTAAAAGAAAAATTAAAGAAAAGAAAACAAAAGGAAAAGCTGAATATTGTGGAAGCTGCCCATTGAGTCACAGTCTACTGATGTAGAATATTTTAAGGTATGTTAACTTTTGTTCATTCCCTGGATGGAACATGTGTTTAATGATTCAAAACTGTGTTTGATTAAATAAGATTCACCCAAGCTCAGGAGGCTGGGTCAGCCTAAGTTTCCTTAGTAGCTTTGAAAGAGTTCACTCAGGCTCCTGGCTCCCGTGTGGTCTAGCGGCTGCTGGTAGCAGTGTAGTTACAATAGATTAAAAGGCAACAACATTTTTTATTTTAAAAAAGAAACATTGGTAGTATGGGGAGCATGAATCCAAGGTTGAAACTTCATTGCATAAATGATTCGAAGGAGACCAGCTAGCTTGGGTTCTGACCCCATCTTTACCCACTGAGCAGCTATGTGTGAACCTAAGCGGTCTCTTTAATGTTCTTGTGCTTCATTTTCTTTTTTTAAAAAAAATGTATTTAACTTTATTTTCTGTGCATTGGTATGAAAGTGTCAGATACCAGGTAGAGAAGGGTTTTTAAGGAGGGGCGAGAAAAATCATGAGGACTTCTTGGGAGACTCGAGCTGAGCTACATGAGCTGCTTGCTATTCAATCTCTCTGGGAAGCAGGTATCTACCTTAACCTTTGAATCTTGAGTACTTAGCAGGACAGAGATTTAAACAAGTTTCCTTAGTAGCTTTGAAAGTGTTGGTGCCTGAAGGAACAGAATTCACTCAGGCTTTGGCTCTTGTGGCCCAGGAGCTGCTGGTAGCAGGGGATTTAACAGTTGCTGAATAGGATAGCAATAGCTTAAAAGGCAACAACTAAACAAACCAAGTTTACCCTTTAGCCTATTCATCTTGTAAGTGTTCATTGGCATTGCTTTGGCTCCTGGCCTCTGGCTTATGCTATTTCACTGATGCTGGGCCCTCACTTGGACTCTTTTCTGAATTTTCTGTTGTCCTGTGTCATGGAGATCCTGATGTTCATAGATTCAGTGGATGTTGGGATGGGCTAACTCATAGTCCTGGTTCTGGGCCTGGGTGGGATATGAATTGACCAGCCTGAAACTTTACCTCATCATCATCACCCAGGTAAGCTCTCCAGCACTGCCTCAACTAGCTCACCCAATGCAGCCTATAGGAAGGTGTGGGGCCAATTTTTCTGCTCTGGGTCCTCAGATCTGGGTTCCCCACCCTCACATCACCAGGGCCAGCTCTACTGTTTTGCTCAGGCAAGGTGCAGGACCCTCTCTTCTGATTGCTGTAGGGGGATGTGTGTGTGTGTGTGTGTGTGTGTGTGTGTGTGTGTGTGTGTGGGTGTGTGTGGGTGTGTGTGGGTGTGTGTGGGTGTGTGTGGGTGTGGGTGTGGGTGTGGGTGGGTGGGTGGGGGGGGTGGGGGGGTGGGGGGTGGGGGTGGGGGTGGGTGGGTGGGGGTGGGGGTGGGTGTGTGTGTGTGTGTGTGTGTGTGTGTGTGTGTGTGATCAGTTCTTCTGCTCTCATGCCCTCAGGCTGGCTGCCTTGTTCCCAAGACAACAGCTCTAGTGTGGTACCCAGGTCAGATGCAGGCCTGCTCTTCTGTGTGCTGCAGCTGGTGATGGATAGCATTCGTTCTCTGCTTCATGATCCCCAGGGACAGCTCTCTTGCCTGCTGTAGGTGGTAATGGGTGAGGGTGAGGGTATCTTTGTCTTACTCATACCACCACACAGCAGAAGAGTAGGTGGGGTCAACTCTCCTCTCATGCTTCGTCCTGACCACAGGGTTGGTTCTAGTATGCTGCCCAGGTGAGGTGCGTACCAGTGGTGAGGGATGGGGCCATCTTTCCCAAATGCAGGGGGATGGGGTTGCAGCAAGGCGGTGAGCTCTCCCCTCATGGGTAGGGCCAGCTTATTTGGTTGTAGTATCCATCTAGGGGCAGGACCAGCCAACCCAGGGCCAGTGAAGGACGGGGCCCATTCAGCACAGCATGGGTCCAGTGACCCTCCCCTGCTGAGCTAACATGGGCCATGGTCATCATCACAGACCTCAACTGCAGAAGGACCATGGACCCAGATATGGCCCTCGGCATCAGCACATCCCCAGGAGCAGCATGGTCTCTGGGCCACCAACATGGTCCCAGGTGGCTGACCGGAACCTGGGCATCCACAGAGTCCACTCCAGACCTCAGTTGCCATGGGCTCACAGACCCAGACATGGGCATAGGCAGTGCCCTGTATTTGGATGTTTCCATATCTCTAGGTGGCAGCACCAACCACCCAGATCAGCATGTGGCCCTGTGTGCGGCACACTGACCAAATTACCTTTTCTATCTTTAATTTCCTTGTGTGTAAGATGAAGTTAAATTTAAGAGGTAAATTAATGATTTCATGGGGGTAAACTTTTAAAACTATTTTTGCTTTTTCATCTCTTTTAGTTCCTTCCAATCACACAATTTGTCAGTGTGTCAGCTACACCTGTTCTATCAAGCACTGTTGTAGTCCATGCTGTAAAATCAAAGACTTGAAGTAAGTTGAAGTTTGCTTTAAACTCTTAAGGCATTAAAGATAAACACTGGGTTCCCAGGCATTAGAATTCCAGGAGACTGGAACTGACAACAAAATATAGCCAGGACTCAGCTTATCCATCTACAGTGGGACAGCACATGGGAAGATACTACAAGCCCCGAATGGATAGAAATGGTTCACGCTAAGAACTGCTTCATCCCTCCTTTTCTCCTTTAGATGTGCCTTTTCTGCTACAATGAGAGTGGGGTAGGTTGGAATGCTCGTAGATTTTGTGCTAGGTGCCCTTCCTAGTCTTAGAGCAGCAATCCATTTTTTCCTACCAGACTCGGATTGTCTAAGTTTCCTTTCAGTTTGGTCCTGTGCTAGTCCATTCAGCTTGATGATCCTTTTCTCTCCATCCATGTCCTCCTCTCTATGCTTCATTTATTCCTAAGATGGTCAAGTCATGGCCTCTCACTGCCCTAGACTTCGGTCCTCACTCATTTGCAGGTTCATTGCCCCCCCCCCATGCGTGCGCAGCCTGGCCACCTGGAGTCCCACCCCTTTGCCATAGATACCAGGTCTGCTGTCCTTTTTTCCTCTCATCCCCAAGGAAGAAACAGCCTTTCCAAACTCGAGTGAGTAAATTAATTTCATTTAATTTTTGTGAACATCTCATTACTTTCAAAACATAGGTACACAAAGAAAAACCTTTTATTCAAACTTCCTGTCTTCTGTCTTATATCCCACTCCACTCTGCCTTCTGTTCCCTGCCTGATAATCTTGTTTGTTGAATGTCCTTCCATACCTTTTAAATTCATACTGAAATGCAAACTGCATAGATATAAAATACAAAGTTAATAACATAGTTCCATATAGCATACATATACTACATATCTAAGAACTTTAAGTGTTTTTATTTTATACAAAACAAAAATGATCCCTTTCATTATACTGTTTTTCTTTTAATACCATTGGCTTCCCATACCACTTTACAGTAAGTACACAAGCTCGTTTTTCCTCTACTTGCATTTAGAGCTTTCTCTGTTATTGCCTTTAATGGCTCAAGTATCTACCAACAAGACTGCCTTTAGAGCATCTGGGTCTTAAGGTGCTTTCCTGAAGGGAGCAATGTTTTCTCTTAGGAAATTTTTACAAAAGTACTGCCTTTATTAAGTGCTTGTCAGATATTTCACCCAAATATCTTTTCCCAAGCATGCTCGCTAAGTGACAAAATAGCCCTTTCTTAACCTTGTATCTCACTTCTTTTCAGAGCCTAGTCCTTGTAGAGAAGTGGCTCTTCATAGCCCCCTTTGTGGAGTCAAATAGCCCTTTCACAGGGGTCACCTAAGACCACTGAAAAACACAGATATTTACATTACAATTCATAGGAGTGTCGAACTTACAGTTATGCAGTAACAACGAAATAATTTTATAGCTAGGGGTCACCACAACATGAAGAACTGTATTAAAGGGTGGCAGCATTAGGAAAGTTGAGAACCACTGTTGTTGAAGTTACCCTCACTCCTCAGCCCTGGCAGTTTGGCTTTACACCACCCTCAGTTTTTTTTAAAGATCCAAAATAAACACCAGACCCAGTGGACATTTTTTCAACCAGCTTCAGCCTTGTCTTTTGACTCCACCTGTTCACATGGCTAAGCACTTCGTTGCCTGATAAGCCAACTCAGGTTGGGTTTTTGCCCTCTAGTGGACATGGGGCACTATGCAAGGCAGTTTTGGTTTTCAAAACTGAAGGGGTAGGGGGAGTGGGTCACACAGTGGGTAGAGGCTAGGGCTCTACAGACTCCTTACAATGCACAGAACTCTTAGCCCACAGCAAAGAGCTATCCAAATTCAGATGTCAAGTGCAATGAGTTTAGGAAACCCTGCAGTAGACTGAGATAAACAAGCCCAAAGAATGTTCAAAGTGTAGGCTGGAAATCTGCAACAGAAGATAACTGTACTGTCACCAACAACAGACAATGCAAAGTCACAGTTCTGCTGTTACAGGTGTCCCATGCCAAAATGGCTTCTTATTCTCCAGGTTCATAGTCTCTAGGAGATTGTCAGCATTCTTCTAGTTGTGGCTCAGTCTGGTCCAGGTACAGTCCTCCTACCTAAAACACATATATAGTTCCTCTCAACACATTTGAAGCAGACTGATCTCCCTCCTGCTTCTTACTGTCCCCCGACTCCCACCATCCTCTGCAGTCCCTTCCCCCACTGAGACAGGGTTCTGTTGTACTTTCCATTTCAGAATACACGAGAGCCTTTAAAATCCACATTCTCCTTCATGTAGCATGCTGCCGAGTTGGAAGGGAGAATCCCACCAGACCACACTGTCTTTGGCTCACATAGACTGGCAAACCCTCTGTGTCCTATCAGAGGCTGACTCACCTTAGACCAGTAGAGATTCCTGTTCAGACCTGTCCATGGTTGTGCCCACTGGGGACCAGGGAGTTCTGTTAAAAGGCTGTACCGTCACAGAAGTCCTTGCTTGCATCTGGTGCTGGCATTCTCCACAATCTCTCGGAGTTCTCATAGGGGTAACAAATCTCTGCCATGTTAATTTGAGTCAAGCATAAACCTGAGGCTAACCCATCCCAGGTTTCATTTGATTGTTTAATTTCTTGTCATATTACTCTCACAGAACTGGCGCCTCCTCGACAGTTCATTCCTGGGAACAACACCTGTTTCTGGTAATAGAATTCCCTCAGAACATAGGCATCCTGCCCCGTTCATTCCTGGAGACTTGGGATAAAGGAATCCTCACTACTTTACTCACTTCTTCAACTCCCCTGCCAATTCCATTACATTTCTTTAACGGTGCTTTGTTTTGAAACTACTTTTCTGAGCCAGGCATGGCAATCCACACCTATAAGCTCAACACTTAGGAAGTGGAGGCAGGAGGATCTGGAGTCAGTCATCCTCAGCTACATCTTAAGTTTGAGGCCACTCTGGGCTACATGAGACCTTGGTTGTTGAAAAATCAAGATATACAAGAAAAATTGCCTGATGACAGAATGATCTAGTTGCTCAGAACAGGAACGAACCTGCTTCTTAGCTTAAAGAAGGGATCTAGGTAAATTGGAACCTTGTGTAATACAACTGCAAAGAGATGAAATCTAGCTGAGTTCTCTGTAGTCAGCTGATCCACTCCTCTGAGTCTCTTCCTATTTGTCAGCTCCTCAGAGTGTCTAGCATCCATCTAAAACTATTTGCAAAGCAGCCAGTTCTGTTCCCTACCTTAGCCAGGGCCAGGGATGGACTGTGACCTCCAGGATCACTGCCTGTGACCCTGGCCCCAACTTCAGTGATCACTGGCTCTTTACCTCAAACTATCCTGACAATTGAATGTTCTCATTATATCTTCCAGCCTGAAAAATCTTTGGCTCAAAATGGATCAAATAACCACTCAGGCTCAGGACTATTTTTAGCTGCTTAGGCCCACTAAACACTAGGGAGTTGGGGGATACACACACACACACACACACACACACACACACACACACACACACGGAGAAGCAGTTTAGGTGTGTCAAATACTAATGATCTGGAATACAAAAAAAAAAAAAAATCATGAAAACTTGTCCCTCCCCACACCGTTTGTACCCATCCCATTTCCCCATTACCATGCAACCCCCGCTCCTATTCTCCAACCTCTGACAATTGATTTCCTAACAGGAATTTTCTGTATCACATTTCTGAAGTCACTGAGGGCTTGCCAGCCACATTCGCCTCCCACAGTGGAAGCAGCTCTCCCGCTGTGAAAAGTTCACAGTTTTACACCAAGGGCAATCCCAGTTCCCCGATCTGCAGAGTGCCACACTGCTCTGCTGCTGGACTCCACTATCTTGGCTGTCTTTGGGGGGTTCTTGGAGGTATACTGTTGGGCCCTCAGTGTCAGACATATTCATATCAGTGGCCATGAAGTAGGGAGGCATCTGTGGTTCTGTGAGGATGCTTGGTGGTGGTGAGGGGGTAGGTGTGACAGGAAAGGGGCTTTCATAGGAGTATGTGAATGGGGCAGGGAGTTGGACAGTGACAGGTTGTGGGGAGGTTGTGGACGTGTGATCTAAGGACACAGAATCAGAACATGTAGGTGTTTCCATAGATTTGTCTTCCCCGTCCCCGTCCTTCACCTCCTCTCCTTTCTTCTCCTCCCCTGCCCCCTCCCCCTCCAAGCCCAAGGGATAGTTTTTCCACTCCACAGCTCCAAACTGATCCAGGATGTTTCCTTCTAGCTGTCCTGTGGCTGCCGTGGCTGTAGCTCCCTCCACCTGCTTCTCCGGTTCAAGCGCTGCTCTATCGCTAGATGTCACCTCTTTATCCCCTCCTACAGTTTTTGTCTCTGCCGTTGCCCCTCCAGCAGTAACAGGGGCTGTAGTCAGTCCTGGCACCTCTCCAACTGGAAAGGCCCTCAGCTCCTGGAGAGAAGTGGGCAGGGTTGAGACAAATTCTGGGAATTGGGTAATGGGCATAGGGTGAGGGTAAGACTGGGTTAGGAGGTAATCTTACTGCATGCAGTAACTTCAGTCTCATCAGGTCCCGCTCTCTCTGCACCTCTGCCAGTTTGGTGTGGGCCAGCTGAAGCTGGAAGGCCGCCTCCTTGCGTTCCATCTCTTGCTGGTCTGTGAGTTTCTTCAGGTCTGATGCCAAGGCATGTGCCGCTGACCGGTGCAGGCAGGCGAAGTCGTGCAGCCATTGCACTCTGCGTCCCTGCAGGTGGCCTTGCCTCCAAGCAAAGCGAACACCCAAGGCGAGGCTGCTCCAGGCACAGGCTTCCTGAGCCTCCTTAGTCATCTCACTATCCTCCAGCAGGAGTCTCAGTTTTTCTTCCACCTCCTCCCAGGACAGGGACACGTTCTCAACGTAGAACTCGGGGCCTTTTGTGTGTTTGGACATTTGCTCATTGATGAACATTAAAACCTTGCCATGCCGGAACCCATTACCGGGATCCTCGGGATTCATGATGACTTCGCTGACACTGCAAGAACAGAAAAATCTGTCGTAGGTCTTTGTTGGCACAACTTTATGCCTTAAGCCTCCCATCAGAACCTTAGCTCTCCCTTCCTCTGTGACCTACTAGCTACCCTTATTGAAAAGGGACTCCGTGGAGCATTGCAATGGTGGTGCACGCCTTTAATCCCAGCACTTGAGAGGCAGAGGCAGGTGGAACTCTTGAGTTTGAGGTGAGCCTGGTCTACAGAGTAAGTTCCAGGCCAGCCAGAGATACACAGAGAAACCCTGTCTCGAAACACCAAAAAAAAAAAAAAAAAATGATTCCTTGGAAGGCTTTATATCTCTCGCGGACACGCCCCACCCCCTCCAACGCACCTCTCCGGCTAGTGGCCAGAGGAGGTACAGTTCCAACACACCTGCCACAAGACCAGCCTGCCAACCAAATGGGACAGAGAACAAGACAAACTCCAGTCCTTGCTCTCAGGTAGACAGCTCCAGACAAAAGGACTGGCAAGAACCAAGTCTCGTTTGGACATCTCGCGAGTTTTGCTCTTGGACCGTTCCAATTTCCAGGACTGGCAGGGGGAGGTTAGGGAGTGCCCCCTGCTTACCAGAAAAAAATAGGAGCCAACTGTTGGTAGGATTGAAATCCTCTTGAAGAGAGAAACAAACACGAGTGAAAACAGACCAAAAAAAAAATCTATACACAAATGAATAAATAAATAATCTAAGTAAGTTTCAAAAGTTGTATCGCCAAGTGTAATAGTTTGTCCCGAGTACGAAAAGCCCGCTCTTTTGTATGGAATGTTCCAGAATGGGAACCACCAAACAGTTTCCCTGATGTAACTGAGGGAAGAGGGTGTAGTCTGGGGGTAGTACCATCCGCCGTAGTTCACTTTGAATTAGTGGTCATTTCTTTGCCCCCAAATGAAGCACCTGTAAGTTCCACCTGCTGCCACTGCTGCTTCAAGCACCATCTCATGTGGCAATTCATAATTGGGTCCCTTTTTCATTTCTTTTGTTCTGAGATTATGCAGGAATCACTGTTATGTCATATCTGATATGTCTGTTAAAATGCTCAGTGAGGGGTACTGGAGAAATGGCACATCGTTAAGAGCACAGGCTACTCTTGCAGAGGTCCTGAGTTCAAGTCCCAATACCCACATGGTGGCTCACAGCCTCTAGCCATAGTTCTGTGGGTCCAGTGCACTCTTTTGGTGTGAAGATGTACATGCAGACAAAACCCCCAAACATGTAAATAAAACTTAAACATGGGAAAATATGCTGAGTAACTTTTTGAGATTTATACCTGAGAAACCAAATCACAGGCTGAGTCCTATTTTGCCATTTATTATATGACTTAACTAAATTTTAGTTTCTTTCTGTGGGCCTATGTTGAGGACCAAATGACAAAAGTATATGTACATTTTGAGGGTATTTTGTATGTTTCTTTTGTTTTCATTTTTTTTCAAGAATTGCTTTGGAGCCTGTCCTGGAACCTGCTCTGTAGATCAGGCCAGCCTCGAACTTACAGAGATCCACCTGCCTTTGCCTACTGAGTGCTGGGATTGAGGGGGTCAGGCACTGATGGCGATTCCATGTGATTTTCTGTTTGTTTTTGCTTTTGAGAAAAACAAAACCAAACAACAAAACTCTACGATGTATAGACCATACTGGCCTCAAATTTACAGAGGTACATCTGTGTCTCCCTCCTAAGTGCAGGGATTAAAGGTGAATGCCACTAGTCCCCACCCTGATTTTGTTTTTGTGAAATGTATAAAGTAAGAATATACACATAATCTGTTTTGTGTATCTCTCTTAATATATTAAAGAGAAGTGAGGTAGGAGAGTGTAAATGTCATACTTTTTTAAAAGTATTGTTTTAGGAAAGATGATCCATTCATTCTGTGGCATGAAGAGCTGTGTCCAGGGATCCATCAGTAATGCTGAAAAGGACGCAGTTATCCACCTCTACTCATATACCCTTGAGCACAACGCTTGTCATCAGTCAGTCAGTTATTCAGGCTTAAACCATAGATTTATTCAGGCTTAAACCATAGATCTTTTTCTCTGTACTTTGCACCAAATCACTGCCATGAATGATGTTCCTTCCAACCTGAATGCAAAAATCCCCTCGAATGGTCTTTGGCTTAAAATCAGCTGGATCGATCACTCCCAGCATCACCCGACCTGTCTTTACCATATTGAGCCCCTCCCAGACCATGGCCACCACAGGCCCTGAGTTCATGTACTTCACCAACCACGGGAAGAAAGGACAGTCTTTCAGGTCAACATGGTGCTGCATCAGGTGTTCCTTAGAAGCTGGAGGAACTTAATGGCCACCAGCTGGGACCCTTCGGCTCAAGGAGCTTGATGATCACGCTGCACAACACGTGGCTTGATAGCAATGAAAATCCACTCGAGGTTGGCCATGGTTCGAAAGTCGGCTGGTTGGCTGGTGTCTGTGATGAGCGATGGGAACCTAAAAGTCATACTTTTAACAGTTATTTCTGGGAGGTGGGCTCAAAGAGGCAGTTAGGGGAAAGATCCTTTCTCCCTCCCTCCTTCCCTCCCTTCCTTCCTCTCTTTGAGACAGGGTTTCTGCAGACCATTTCTTTTTAACTTTAACCACACCCAGCCACCATGGTGGTGTCACAAGCCTTTGCTCCCAGCACTCGGGAGGCAGAGGCAGATGGATCTCTGTGAGTTCAAGGCCATCCTGGTCTACAGAACTAGTTCTAAGACAGCCAGAGCTACCCAGAGAAACCCTGTCTTGAAAAACAAAACAAAAAAATACAAAACAAAACAAAAAAAACCAAAAAAAAATCTTTCTGGTTTCATTTAAAAAAAAAATAAAGAAAATAGGTTTGTATGCTTGAAAAACCCTGTAACATTGGTCGGCCAGTGGAGCACACCTTTAATCTCAAAACTTGGGAGGCAGAGGCAGGTGGATCTCTGAGTTTGAGGCCAGCCTTATACTCTTATATCTACAGAGTACCAGGACGGCTGGGTCTATGTAGAGAGTGTCTTAAAAACAACTACAAAAAACAATAATCTGGAATATTGTATGACATTTTAGTAGTAACTTTCTTTGAGCGATAGAAATATCAAGTTGTGAGGTTTTGTTTTTGTTTCTGTGACAAGGTCTTACGATATAGCCCTGGCTGGCCTAAAATTCTCTATTCTCTATGTAGACCACGCCATCCTCAAATTCACAGAGATCACCCTGCCTTTGCCTCTGCCTCTGAAATGCTAGGATAAAATGTGTGCAATGCCAAGCATGGCTAGAGCATTTTCTAAAACAGTTTTAAAGCATTATAAAAATCGTTTAGAGGCTGGAGACATGGGTCAGTGGTTAACAGCAATTGCCACACAGATTGAGCATTAGAGTTTTGAATCCTTAGAATCTGCACAAATCCAGGTATGGTGATTGGTATCTATAATCCCAGTACTCTCCAGGGTAGAAGGATGGTAGTAGCAGGTAGCTCAGAAGCCAACTAGCCTGGCTTTGTCAAGAGCAAAACAAAAGATGCAGCCAGCAGTGGTGGCAAAGGCCTTTAATCCTAGTACATTTGGAGGTAGAGAGACATGTATTTCTGTGAGTTTGAGGCCATCTTGGTCTACAAAGTGAGCTCTGGGATAGCCAGGGCTACACAGAAAAATCCTGTCTCAGAAAAATGATAAAAAATAAGATGGCAGTTTCAAGGAAATATATCTGAGGTTACCCTCTACAGACAGACATACATAGCACATGCCCACAGTCACATGCACAAAAGTTTGTGGTGAGAATTATTATAGTTCTCCAAATACAAAAAAATTTTTCCTGATACCATTAGTTAATTGTAAATATTCTTTTAAAATTACATTATGTAAAATGGTGGGTTTTACTATGACATTTTCAAATATATATATTGTCCACTTTGCTCATAGCCATGCTCCCTTATCCTCTCTTGTCCCTCTTTCTTTACTGGTCCCCTCCTTCTCTTCAAATAGTAACCCTTATTTTGTCCTGTCATTCTCATGTGTGTGTGTGTACATATATATACACATGGTTATATGATATATGGTTATATATATATATATATATATATATATATATATATATATATATAGAGAGAGAGAGAGAGAGAGAGAGATGGAGAGAGATTGATTTCAAATGAGACAAAATTTTTAACATTTGTCTGTCTGACTGGGGCTCATTTCCTTAATCTGATGACCTCCAGTTGATGGGAGATGCCATTCTGTAAATAGGTTTCTCTTATTGGTTAATGAATAAAGCACTGTTGGCAAATAGGAAGGCAAGATAGGTGGGACTAGGAGACAAGGAAGATTCTGGGAGATGTAGTAGGAGATTCAACATGTAGAGAGACTTGAGAGAGAAGAAGATCCGGACCCTCTCTCCAGTAAGATAAGACCACATGAAAACACTTAGAGTAATAGAAATGGGTTAATATTTAAGACAGAGCTAGCCAATAAGAAATGGTAGTAACAGGCCAACAGCTTTATATTTAATTTATATTTATATTTAATACAGTGTCTCTGTGTGTTATTTGGGGCTGATGTGGCTCTGGGACCAGGCTGGCGGGAAAACTACTCATAACATTCATCCATTTTCTCATAATTGATAAGACTTTTTCTTAATTTTTTTGCATGTAGTATATATATATATATATGTGTGTGTGTGTGTGTGTGTGTGTGTGTGTGTGTGTGTGTGAAACACACAGCTGAGTATGTTTGTGCAGTTGCATTGGGAGTCTAAAGGCTGATGTTATGAAACCTTTTGCAATCACCTCTCTACCTTATTTTTTATTACATTTATTTATTTATGTGCATGTGTTACATTGCATATGTGGAAGTCAGGACAACTTGCAGGAATGGATCTCTTCTGCCATGTGGGTCCTGAGTATCAAACCCAGGTCATCATGCTTAGCAGCAAGTGCCTTTACACTCAGATTTGTTTCCATTCCTACCTTTTTTTAAAATGGTCTTTTTTTACATAGCGTATTTTAATGGAAACTCTTAACATTTTATGTACAGAGTTCAGTAAATACAGTGTCCGCTTTTAGAGAAATATTTTTCTTTAAAATTTTTCTTTTAATAAATTTGTTTATTTTACATCCCTCCCACATTTTCCCCTCCCTCCTCTCCTCCCAGTCCCTTCCCTCATCCCCCCTCTGTTCCCACCTCCTAAATCCACTCCTCCACCACCATTTGTTTAGGAAAGGGCGGGTCTTCCATGAGTATCAACAAAACATGGCACGTCAAGTGGCAGTAAGTCTAAGAACCTCCCCTTGTATTAAGCAAGGCGAGCCACTATGAGGAGTTGGGTCCTAAAAGCCTGTAAAACAGTCATAGACAGCCCCTGTTCCCACTGTTAGGAGTCCCACAAGAGGACTAAACTACACAACTGCAACATATTTGCAGAGTGTCTAGGTCAGCCCCCTGTGGGCTTCCTGGTTGTTGGTTCAGTCTCTGTGAGCCCCAATGGGCCCAAGTTAGTTGATTCTGTTGGGTTTTCTTGTCAAGAGACATAGGTGATTGATTACTGAGAGCAACCAGTGTAGGGTGAGTTCCATTAAACAAAGCAACAGTTTACTTTTTAAAGTTATTTTGAAACGTATTTAGTGAGCTGTCCTCTATTTGGAATTTGATATTAAGTCAAATTATCTTTAGACCCAGTAACTAGAAATGTAATTTAAATGACCCAAAAGTGTAATTTGAACAAAACTCTAGCAGTAAGAGTGAGTCAAGGCATACTTTTGCCTATAGTGGGAAACTTAAACATTTTAAATGCCAGGAGACTAAGTAAGGAATTGTTCACATTATTTAGCATACTTTATAAACCTTTTTTTTATTAAACAGAAAAGGGGGAATATGCCAAGGGCTCTGGGAATATACAGCAGTATTAACTAGTATTTAACATGTCTACCTACTAGACATTGTTGGGGAGCCCTTGGCAAAACCGTAGGGTTATTCACTATAAATGACTAGTTGTTCTGTCTGTAACATGCTCAGGTGTTTACATCCCTAATAAGAACAGCTGTGGAGTTCTTTCAACAGCCCTTTCGTGTGATATATTTTACACTTGTTGGGCACACATATAGCTATGGATGGCCAGGAGGACAATTTCTGCTTCAGCTGTATAAATTTGATGAGTGCAAATAGGATATTTTACTGTACTCAGACTGACATAGGATTCTCAGTCACAAAGACAGCCTTTTATACAGACAAGCTAACTTTAGACTTCAGAACAGAGTCAAAGCAGGGTGGTTGCCCCTAGGGACAAATACAGGAGGTCATTTTCCTGGGTTGTGTTTTACTGATCCAAGGCCAGAGCTCGAAGCTTTAGTCTGTACATACCATACTCCCTACCACTCCAGGTCCAGTTCATTAAGTCTTGGTTTTCAATGTCAGTTTTTTGTCGGGGAACCCTCACCAACTTAAAGCTACCTGCATGGGTCAGTGTGACATTCCTATCCTGAGAGAAACTACATGACTTAACCATGTGTTGGGAGAATGGGCTGGGCCTTGAAAATGTAACTTATGACTGTCCAGGGTTTGGCTGTAAGAGAAGCAGAGGCAGCAGACAGCAGCTGGTCCTCCTAAGTCAGCAACAGGTATGGTCTCTGTGATTTCCTATGAGCACAGGTTAGTTGATTCTGTGATATTTCTTGCTGTGTCCTTGACCCCTCTGGCTCCTGTAATCCTTCCTCCCCCTCTCTGTAGGACTCCCCAAGCTTGGCCTAATGTTTGGCTATGGGTCTCTGCATTTGTTTCCATCAGTTGCTGGATGAAATCTATCTGAAGACAATTGGGCTATACATGGGTCTGCTTACAGATGGCCATTTCAGGCTCTGTGTCTGCTATTTCTATGAGTCTTAGCTGGGGTCCCTCTTGTAGATGCCTTGGAGTTTCCATTGTGCCAGGTTTTTACCTGATCCCAAAATGTTTCCCGTTTCCAGTAGTCTCTTTGAGTATTTTCTCCCTCAGTCTGTCCACTTGTTTTGGCAATTTGTCTGTCACTTTTCTCTGTGTCCTGAAGACTGTCTGGCAGACTCTTCCATGAAGCAGGAACCCTGTAGCAAACCCAGTCATTTTCCTGTGGGTCCTGCATGTCCAGTTCAGAAAGAATAAAGTCAAACAGTCCAGACAAGAGTAGTACCTTGCCAAAATGGCTAGTCTTGCCATACTGAAAGCAAACTCCATATGTGTTTCTTCGATGTTCATCTTCATTTCTGATGCAGGTGGTGTTGCCAGGAGCAGTTATGTCTCATTGTCAAGAAAAACCCTAAACCATTTTAAATTCCATTTCTGTAGGTCTTTGAAAGGTTTAAAGAATATTTATCTACCTTATATACATCTCAAATGCATGAAAACCTGATAACTTTACTCTAAGTTTTGACTATCATAGGTAACTATCTGTAATCTGTGTTAAATTATACATTACATTTCTAAATGAGCTATATAAACACAATACCTAAACAAGAGGAGAAATATATATATCACAAAATTAACCTTAAATTGTATCAATAAATGAAAATCCATTCCAAAGCAAAGTATTCATATCTATACCATTATCCCCTTTTTTTTTTACCTTTAAAGAGATATTGGTTGTGATTATTAGCAATTTATAACCAACCCCATTTAAATGAAAACAAACATCTATAAATAATATTTGGGAATTTGGGCATCATTCTTTCCAAACTGCTTCTTGCTGGTAAACCAATCATTTCATAGCATCCAGAGCCCATGTGCAGTGTGGACCAATCAATTTAAACCATCCAAGCCCGCGCTTTATAGACCAATCAGTTTTCTATAGCCCTGGAGGTCTGCATTTGTGCAGGCTCCTAGGTGGGGTGACAAATGGCAGTTAGGTCAGGTCATTGGGGCGGGGGTTTCACAAGCAGTTTACAAAGTCAGGTAAGGAGCAAGGAGTGTGACTTTTCGCCTATTTACTGGCTGAGGGCAGGGTCTAGAATTTAAGGTATTTAGTATTTTTAAACTTCTAGCTTCCTGGGGTCAGTGGAGAGTTAGGCTGTATTTTTTCATCCTTACAATAACAGTAACAATATTAAAGCAATCCAGATATAGAAATACAATTAAGCCAATTGCAATAGCAATACCACCAATAACTTTATAGAAAGAAATGGTAACAACTGTTGTTATGCTACTATTGTAATTAAAAAAAAAAAAGGTTGAGAAAGTTGCCATGCAACAGAGTTCAAGCAGCAGAGGTTTTTTTTTTTTTTTTTTTTTTTTTAATAAGGGAAAAAGATCATAAAAAGGGGATGGGGGAGACCAGCCTCTAGAGACAGGAGCATCAAGAAAGAGGCAGAAAGAGTGGGGAGAGAAAGGAATAGAAGGAAAGAAAGGGAGGGATGGGATGTGGGCAGGGCCCCTTTAAAAGGGAACATAGAGAGTATGCACATAGTTGCTCTTAGCGGCAGCAGCTGAGGGCGTATCCTGTCAGAACTCCAAAGGCAGGCCAGTACAGATGCCTAAATACTAACAACTATTGCTATGAAGTGGACACCATGAGCAAGGCAGTTCTTAAAAAAGAAAGCAGTTAATTGGGTACCTGCTTTCCTTCTCAGATGATTAGTGTATTATCATGACAGGAAGGAGACAGGCATGGCACTAGAACAGAAACTGAGAACTTTATATCCTGTGCACACACCGCACACACACACAGCACACACACACACACACACACACACACAGAGAGAGAGAGAGAGAGAGAGAGAGAGAGAGAGAGAGAGAGAGGTGCTTCAAAAGCTCACTCCTAGCTAACTCCTCCAATAAAGACATACTACTTTCAACAAGGACATACCTAATCCTTCTCAGTTTGCCAATGGGGGACTAAGCACAGTAAGTTATAAAGTTATATTGTATTATTAAATAAGAAAAGTAATGATAAGTGAATTAAATAAAAGTAGAGAACTGGAAAGTGAAACTGAAGAAAACTTAAAGGAAATAGAAAAATGGAAGAATGTGAGGAAAAGGGAGGAAATATGTAGATAAAATTAGATGAAGGGAATAACAAGAATAAAAATAAAAAAAAAAACCTTAAGGCAACTGTCTTTGTTAGGGTTACTGTTGCTATGATTAAACACCATGACCAAAATCAACTTGGGGAGGAAAGGGTTATTTTGCTTAAGGTCCCTTATTGCTGTTCATCACTGAAGGAAGTGAGGGCAGGAATTTAAGCAGGAAAGTAACCATGGAAGCAGAAGCTGAAGCAGAGGCTATGGAGGGGTGCTGCTTACTGGCTTGTTCCTCATGGCTTGCTCAGCCAGATTTCTTATAGAGCCCCTGGGGTGACCGCATCTCATAATGTACAGGACACTTTCCCATCAAACAATAATTAAAAAAATACCTTACAGCCAGACCTTATAGAGGCATTTTCTCAACTCAGGCTCCTTCCTCTCTGGTGACTCTAGCTTGTGCCAAGTTGGCATAAAACTAACTAGTACAGCAACTGAAAAACAAGCATAAAAGTAAAACCAGCACTTAAGAGATTGGCGCGGTGGGGGAAGGAGAAGGACAATGACAACAGTAGGGGAAACCAAGAAACGCTGTGACTTCTTTCATAGTCCTCTAGTACTGGGATATGGTGTATGGTAAAGTTGATTCTGGAATCTCGTCTTTCCTACAGCTCATCTGGTGCTGAGCCCTGGCCAGTTAGAGTCAGCTGCCCCTCAGGCCTAGATTCCCTTTAAAAGCTTGCCATCGTTGAGTATCCAGAGCTGCTGCTCATTACACTCAGCTTTGTGGCCTATGGGCCCAGCAGGTTCTCACTTGCTCCAAAGACCATCCCCGTTTGTACACCCTGGTTGGCTAATAGCACAGTTGAGGGTTACCCCTTAAATGCATCGGACAGTGAGGGAGAGCAAAGTGCTGAGATCTATCCTAGAGTGGGAGAAGCACGGGAACCCAGAATTCAGCCTAGTGGTCTCTTTTCAGATCCCAGCTGCAATACACCACTCTGTTGTAGGGAGGAGGCTGTAGAAATCATTTCACTCCCTGGACCTGAAACCCAACTTCTCAGTCCTGTCCAACCAAGCGTATATGGCAGGGGAGGTGCTTCCAGAAGCAGAACAGTCCACTCACTGCCACTAACTGGGCTCAGGGTTTTCAGTCTCTGTTACCCTCAAGCAAGTAGTTGAAGTTGCTCCTCCCCTCAGGGTCTGGCCATGTTATCAGATATACCTTTCATGTCTGAGTGCCCGTGCTGTTTAAAGTTCTCAGCGTATCCGTATCTGACCATCATTCTATGTTCCATAATTGACTCTTGGGGTTACTGCCTAGACTCCTAACTACTTGGGAAGCACTCATTGTTCCTATAATCACACCAATGGCTAATGGAAGGGTGCTTAACTGTGATGTAGACGGATAGATGGGTAAATCGATGGATAGCTAACACACTAAGTTTTTACATTTAATTGTTAATATGCATAAACTTATTGGCATGTACCCTTGTGTATCATGGTACATGTATAGAGGTCAGAGGGCATCGTTTGGAGACTTACTCCTTTTTTTCTACCACGTGGAACTAAAGTTGTCAGGCTTGACAAGCACTCTTACCTGTGGAGCAGCTTGTATGCCTGCTAACATAAGACCCTCATCTTTTCTCTTGCTACCTGGCTTTTGCAAGGCTGCTCCAAGTGAGTGAGTACCTTCACTCCCTCCTCTTTCTGCTTCCATTTCGGCATCTGCTCAACTCCTGTTTCTTTTCCCTTCATACAGGTGCTCAAATATTTCTTTTTTTAATTTTTATTTATTTATTTTATATAACCAAGTCCAATTAAATGAAAACAAACATTTATAGACAATATTTTGGAATTTGGGCATTGTTCTGTCCAAACTACTTCCTGCTGATAAGGGGCGCTGTCATGGGGGATTCGAAGAAGATTCAGAAATCCTGGCTGTAGTCAGGCTGCTTTGTCCAGCTGTTTTGAATGTAGAATCACCTGGTACTCTGTTTCAGGCGGTCTGGCGTGATCAAACCACATTAGTCTGGAAGGAATCCACATCTTTTCATTTTCTGTGGAAAAAAATAGAAATCCTTTTCCCCAGTAACTTGTCCTTGAAATAAATTTTGGAGTCAAAGCATTGTTTTTTAATTTAATTTATTATTTTACATGTCAATCCCAGTTCCCTCTCCTTCCCTACCTCCCTCCATCCATCCCTCCCTCCCTCCTTCCCTCCTTTTTACCCTCTCTGCCCTCTCACATGCACCCTAACCACCCTCCCATCCCCCCACCCCAATTCCATTTGTAGGGGAATGCCATCCAGTTGGGGTCATGTAGATCTGACAGGTCATGTGAAGTAGGGACTAGGGCTTCTCTCCTGTCTCTAGGTTAAGGCATACCTCCATGGGGGTATGTGTTCCCAAGGTCCTTTTGTGCACCAGGGATACATCCTGGCTCCACTGTCTGAAGTCCCTTAGACTGCTCAGTCCTTCTAGCTGAGACCCATATTCAGGGGGGCCTGAGTCAGTCCCATGCTGGCTTCCCAGCTATCAGTCTAGTGGCCCTTAGCTCCTCCTTGTTCAGGTAAGCTGTCTCTATGTACTTCTACCGCATGGTCTTGTCCTCTCCATCTGCATCTGGGTTCTACTTCGACTCAGTGTTTATGTATGGGTGTTTGATCCTGTTTCCAACAGGCATTAGTTGAGGGCTCCATGGAGAAGTTAGTTGTTGATCTCACTCTCCGGGAAGGGCATTTATGGTAGCCTTTCCACGGAAGCTCAAATTGTTAGTTGGGAGCAGTCTTGTAGTTCTCTATTTCATATTTCTTGATCCTTCAAACCCTTTTTCACATTAGGCTGAAAGACATTTTATGTCTTTCTTATGGTATTTTTCTCAGTAGATTATCATCTGTGATGTTATAATCTTTTCCTGGTAACTTTACATTCCTTGAGTGCACAGTTTATTTATGTCTTTGCCATCTCTATGTTTTGGGAATCTATCACAGCGATAAGCATCCAGTAATTGTTAAAGAAATTGAAAGAATTAATCCCATCACTAAGGTATAAGGAAGTATCTTTTACCAAAACCAGTTTACTTACTGAAATGTTATTTTCTTTATAGACTGATTTTCTGCTACCCCCAGCTTCTTGTGCCAGAGACTGTGGAGAGAGGGTTGTTCCTGCTTTACTCAGGAAAGTTTTAATCAGTCTTTTTAGCTAAGTTCCCGAGTATTACAGATTATCTTCACTCACATTTCCTGTACCTATGAGATTAGTCAGATATAGATGCTTAATCTTCAATCACTTCATAGACATGCAGAACATGGCATTTAAATGTTTTAATATTAGTACTCCATTGACATGAGACACTGTTGCTCCTGACAGCACCGTGCACTTTCCCGAAAATATGTTGGACACTGTTGTTGCTCCTGCTGGAGTTCAATCTCGCCTCAGCTAATGGCCTGTTGGGCATAGAATTGCCCCCACCTTGACCACTGATTTGGACTTGCAGTCCTATGTGCTTACAGGAGACAAATATAAAAGACTGCTTGACCTTGCCAAGTCAGGGTAAGACAGCCATTCTACCTCCCTGCTGTTGTTGTGGTCTGTCAAGTTCTCTTGGCCTTAGCCAAATCTGGGTGTACCAACGTGGCTGTGAGACCTAGGGTGACTGTTCAGGTGGCTTGCTGTTTCTGTCCTTGCTTCACCTTTTTGAAGTTGTCCATCCGCATTTCCTGTCTACTCTAGTATTGTTAATTTCCTTCTCAGGTCTTGATGAGGTTGAAGATTAAACTATTACAACTATTATTCTCTCTTCATAGTTAGATATATTAGGTACTAGACTTACGTTTTCCAGCTTAGGACAACTCTATTGTAAACTCCATTATGCCCTCACCCTAGGACTAGATATGTAGGTCATTTTGTTCTCGATTTTCCTTTTCTTAGAGCACACTTGTTATTCACTGTTTTGTATATAGTTTTGTATTAAGCCTAAATCTTTTCTTTAGACTAAAAGGGGAATTGTAGTGAGATAGTCCTTCTCTGGCACTGACCACACCCATTGGGGGGTGGAGCCATGGGCGAAAGTGACCCGGGGAAGGAGGTCAGAGGGGGCCAGGAAAGGCGCTCTCTTTCTGGCGTGACTCGGACGGGAGAGGATCGGGTTGAATTTCCTGGTGTTCATCTGTCTAGGTTGTAAGTTATTTCTCCCTGAATAAACATCTATTCGGCCTATTTGTTTATCCTGATCCTTATTTACCGCGATACTACAACACATTTTATGTCTTTCTTATGGTATTTTTCTCAGTAGATTATCATCTGTGATGTTATAATCTTTTCCTGGTAACTTGAGTGCACAGTTTATTTATGTCTTTGCCATCTCTATGTGAGGTGGTAAGAGGGTTTTTGCTCTTTTGGATTTTTTTTTTTTTTTTTTTTTTTGCGATCCACCATTCAGCTCCCAAATCACACACGGAGGCTTATTTTTAGTTATATGAATGTCAAACCTTAGCTTGGCTTGATTCTAGCCAGCTTTCTTAAATTATCCCATCTACCTTTTCCCTCTGGACTTTTACCTTTCTCTTCTGTAAATCTTACTTTATACTTTGTTACTCCATGGCTGGCTGGGTGGCTCAGTGGCTGGCTCCTGATGTCTTCCTCTCCTTGTTCTCCTGTTGCTTCTCTTCATTTCTTCTTCCATTTACACTCTCTGCCTGCCAGCCCCACCAGTCCTTGCTCCTGCCTTGCTATTGGCCATTCATCTTTTTATTAGGACCACCAGATGTTTTAGACAGGCACAGTAACACAGCTTCACAGAGTTAAACAAATGCAGCGTAAAACAAAAGTCACACACCTGAAACTAATATTCTCTCACAAACGGATCTTCTCTCAGTACTTGAAACCTACCAGTATCTGAGAGGTGGAATTTGTGACAAGAACTCTGGAAGGTTCCAAAAGGAAGCGTCTGTGTGAATAACTAAAACAGTAAAGCTGTATATTGCAGATATCAAGGAAAATGATAGTAGGATAAAGTGTTTTTATTCATGCCATTCTTGCCAATTTCTAGTTCTGTGAAAGGGAAACATGAGTCAGGCAACAGGGTCATTCTTTTGTTCTCTAAATTGTATACAGGTGCTCTTCTGGTTCTTATCCTTAGTCAGTGGCTCACTGGGCGGGACTATTGTGAAACCCAATTGGAAGCCACAGCTTTGTAATTTCTCTTTGAAAGTTTAAAAGATCCAGATTGAGAGGCAGGTGGAACACACACACATGCACACAAGCGCACACGCACATATGCACGCTCCAAAGCCACAGAGAAACCCTGTCTTGAAACCCCCCAAAAAGAATACACACACACACACACACACACACACACACACACACACCCACCACCACCACCACCACCACCACCACCACCACCACCACCACCACCACCACACCACACCACCTGCCAGGCAGTGGTGGCGCTCGCCTTTAATCCCAGCACTCAGGAGGCAGAGGCAGGTGAATCGCTGTGAGTTTGAGGCCAACCTGGTTTACAGAGCAAGTTCCAGGACAGCCTCCAAAGCAATACAGAGAAACCCTGTCTCCAAAAACAAAAAAATAAATAAATAATAAATAATAAAATAAATAAAAATAAAAGATCCAAATTGCAAATTACAGAAGGTTCAATTAAGTTTTAATTGTTAGTTATAATTTTGCTGTGATTTTTCAATATAAAATCTAATATAGATGCTATTTATGATCAAAATAAATGCAAGGAGTCATAGAAAGGAACAATAGTGACTGTCTCTCAAAGTGTCCATGTGTAACATGGCTAGCAAGGGAATTTATATTTAAACTAGAAATACCCTATCATATTCTTTAATAATGACTTTGTACTGTTGTGTGAAATGCTTTGTATACATGATTTCCTTTGGTCTCTGTAATAGCTCTGAGAGGTCCAGATTATTATTCTAACTTCAGCAGAGGAGGAAATGGAAAGCTCATGTCATTAGGCTAAATTATGGAAAAACAAGACACAATTCAAAATCCAGATTATCTGACTTTAAGGTTCATGGCATTCCTGCTGGCTAGTTTTATGTCAACGTGAGCCAACCTAGAGTTATCTGAAAGGAGAGAGCCTCAATTGAGAAAAGGCTTCCATAAGTTATGGATGTGGGATATTTTCTTTTATGGGACAGGGTCCAGTCCATGGTGGGTGGTGCCATCCCTGGACTGGGGGCCCTGGGTTCTATAAGAAAGCAGGCTGAGCAAGCCATGGGAAGCAAGTCAGTAAGCAGTGTCCCTCTGTGACCTCTGCATCAGCTCCTGCCTCCAGGTTCCTGCCCCATTTGAGTTCCTGACCCAACTTCCATCCATGATGAATGACAATCATGAAGTGTAAGCGAAATAAACCCTTTCCTCCTCAACTTACTTTTTCTTCATGGTGTTTGACCACAGCAATTAAAAAAACTAACACTTTAATACAAATTGTGTTATGTATATATTAGAATTCTCAGAGAGACAGACAGACATGCATAGAGAGAGAGAGACAAAGACAGGGACTAACGATAAATGACACACAATCTGGTCAACTCATGTCATTATGGAAGGTGTCAGGTTCAAAATCTTCAGGGGAGAGACCCAGGTGAGAGACTATGTTGCAATTCATGTTCAATCTCTTCTTCTTAGGAAAATATCAATTATTTTGTACTAATTTTAACTTTCTAGAAAAGACCTACCTACAATACTTTATTTCAAGTCTCCTGATTAAAAAAAAATTTTAAAGCTTACCTTCACAGATATATATAGAAGAATATTTGATCAAACATCTGGGTATTGTTGACACAGTGAAGTCTCATGATGTCTAATTTCTGTTTAGTGCAAAAAGTCTTTAATGGTAAAGCTTTTTAAGAGCTTCTTTAAGAAATCATTGTATGCAAATGCCTCTATTTGAAATTTCTAAATTGATATATAAATGAATGAATTTTCTTGAAAATTGGGTTTGAATCATGTCAGAAGAATATTGAAGATTCAAAAATAGTAGTGTATATTTAGAAATCCTTTATGTTGAGAGAATAAAATGTTAATGGAACATGATTCAAGGTATTCGAACTTTATTCCAGAGAAATAGAGATAGAATACAGAGAAGTGAGCAAAAACTACTCTTTATACCATGCAGAGAAGATATTATATGGATGATGGTGATAGTGTCTAAGGATGATAAATTAAAAGTGAACATATAAAATTTATTATGTAGGTCTATCATATATGCTGTCTGGGATTTAGAAAAAATCCTGAGACAGTTCTACATTAATATGAGGATTTAAAGTAAGATTAGATGATCAGTATTTCTTCCCAACACTTTTTCTATTATTAAGCCAACCTTTTCCGAGTTCCCATACTGGGATTCATTGTTTTGCATTTCACAAGTCATTTCTATGAGGACAGAAAGGTGTGACATGCTCAAGAGGTGGGGACTTGTATCTGTTGATGTTCATTCAAATTAAAATGTGGTATTGTGGATATGATGTGTAGGTAGTATAGTGCTAGAATGGCCAGTTCATCCCGGTACATCTTTTCTTACAGTTTGTGTCTAGCCTTCTCCCCAGAAGCTCAGGGGCTTCTTGCTGAGTACCTTGTCCCTTCATTTTCAATGCACACTTAAAAATAGTTAAAATCCCCTGAGTAACAAAAGGGTGAAGTGTCTTTTCGAATGTCCCAACTGTAAAGTGAAGAAGTTAGAGTAAGTTTCTAAGAAATATATGGCATGTAATGACTATGGAACTGGTAGAATGCCTGCTGTTTTTTTTTCAGAAGTTAACTCATTGTATGCAATGCTTATAATAATCCCATCAGGTAGATTTAATTATCTCTGTTGTATAGATAAACAAACCAAGGATCTAGGGAAATTTGTCCTTTCTCATTTCATATACCTAAGTGGTATACTAAGGATTCCAAAATCTACCCCCAAATCTCATATGCAGCATGCCATATTTTGTAGAAATTATACCCATATTTGTTGTGGAATATTAGTTTAAGAAGTGTTACATTTATTTATGCTGTGGAATATTTGTTTAATGATGTAAATATGTGTTGCATTCATTTGTGTTGCACTTGTTTAACTTGATGAAGCTGTGTCACTTTGCCTGTCTAAAACACCTGATTGGTCCAATAAAGAGCTGAATGAACAATAACTAGGCAGGAGACAGAAATAGGTGGGGCTGGCAGGCAGAATAATGAGAGAGAAGAAAAAGAGAGAGGACACCAGGGGCCAGTCACATAGCCAGCAATAGAGTAAGAAGTAAAGAAAGAAATACAGAATAGGGAAAGATAAAAACCCCAGAGGCAATAGGTATATGGGATAATTAAAGCTAAGAAAAACTGGCTAGATATAAGCCAAGGTAAGGCAGGGCATTCATAAGTAAGAATAAGTCTCAGTGAATCTATTGGGAGCTGGGTGGTAGGCCCCCAAAGAGTAAAGGGGATAAAAACAATGATTTGGCATTCCAACAAGAGGCTCAAATATCTACCTAGAGCCTGAGAAAGCTGGGGGTGAAAAAAAAAAAACACACAAAACTGGACATGGTTCCTTTAAGAGTTTCTGCCTTCCCGCAAGCCCTTGAACAGCCAGCATGGAAGAAAAAAATAAGTGAAAAATGCCTGCAGCAGTGGTGTACGCATCCTCATTCTAGAACTCTGGGAGACTGAATGCAGTTCCTGGTCAAACCAACCCCCAGATGTCTGAGGGCTTAGGTTTTACTTTCATGACCCAAGAAGTGGGCAGAGCCAGCCATCAAAGCTGCAGTTGGAGGTCCTAGCCAAAACGCTTAGCAGGATTTTGCTCATGAAGACACACACACACACACACACACACACACACACACACACACACACACACACACACACACACAAAGACTAGAGAGCCACAGTAAAGACAGATCCAGAAGGAAAAGAAACAAGCACACATACACACACACACAAACACAAAACCTCAACAGTTTCCAGTGTGTATAGGCTTAAAAAAGAAAGAAAAAAGGTATAGACAGTCATAGAAATAGTTTAAGAACGGTAAAGTCAGCCTGGTGGTGGTGGCACATGCCTTTAATCCCAACACTGGGGAGGCAAAGGCAGGTCGATCTTTGTGAGTTTTAGGCCAGCCTTTACAGAGTGAGTGCCAGGACAAGATCCAAAACAGCACAGAGAAACCCTGTCTCAAAAACCAAAACCAGGAAGAGGAGGAGGAGGAAATTCTTTAAAGACAGAGTAAAAGTAATAAGATGGGAAATACACAGGGAGTCTTGGTCATGAAATAAACCAGTCTAGATATTTTAAGAATGCCTTAATACTTTATAGAAGAGGCTTTGCTTTTATTTCTATGGGAACAAGAGCCTGTGGATTCCTTCCAGGTTATTATGGATCAAGTTTGATCAAGAGAGAAATCTTGAATCTTGACAAGTGATTGTGTGTGTGTTTGTGTGTATGTGTGTGTATGTATGTAAAGGTTATATCTGCTCTTCCGGGTGTTGCCCATTATCTCAATTATCTCAGGGACCCATAAAAGATGCCTCTGCCCACAGACAACAGGAGACAGTCTAGAGAAGACAACACCCACATTCCCAGGAGGTGTGGTGGGTGGTCTTTGATTTTTTGGTGAATTATAAATGTTTGTTATCATTTAGGTGAATATAGGATAAAAAGACAACTATTAATCTCAGGTATTTTGCATCAGCATGCAATTTGGTGTATTGGTACAAATTTAAAGTTATTTTTGTTCTACTGTTTATATGTTTCTACTCTTGTTTGGTGTTAAGTTGTGGTTATATAGCTTATTTAAAAATGCAATATAAAATTAAGAAATGAGGTTAGTAGTTAATCTATAATAATCAAACTTGTGGTCATATTAGGTATGTTTTCAAGGTTTAAATAGGTATATTTTAGACAGATGATTTCAGACACTTCAAAGACTTACAGAATATAGCAGTTAAGATGTTTAATAACCTAAGGTTTTTCATGACAATTAGACATATCTGTTCTGGTAGCACCAAAGTATTGCATAAAGGATGATGGGAGTAGAAGAGACTCCATATGGAGTTTGCTTTCAATGTGGCAAGGCTAGCCATTTGGGCAAGTAACTGCTCCTGGGTTGACTGCTTACAGGAGGCTGTAAAAACTGGACAATCAGGACACAAATGAAAAAGACTTGAAGTTTGCCAGGACAAGGCAGGAGATTCTTTGAAATTTCCTGTTTCACTGAAAAGTCTGACAGATAGTCTAGGCTGAAGATGGATGCCTCAACTTTGCAGAGCAGCTTTGGGTGACTGTCCAAGCAGCCAGATGTCACATAATATTACATTCCTCTTGTGTCTTTGATGGAATTAAACACTAAATAGTTATGATTTTCCTCAGTGAAAAGTAAATAGGTTAAAAAGTAAATTAGGTATAAAACTTTAGAATCACCAAGAAAAGATAGATAATGAAGCATTTCCTCTAAAGTTGCTAAATACAAATGGACTGAATATTGTCAAATTAATTCTTACTTGATAACTGTCTTTGTTGTACATAGTTTTAACCTTTCATTTTTATTTAGAAAAAAAGAGGGAAATATTGTGAAATATTATTTTAAGATATGCTATATTCTTTTATGCTATAGACTATTATTTAATGATGCAAAGATGTGTTGCATTTTTTATGATGGATTTGTTTAACTCTGTAAAGCTGTGTCACTTTGCCTGTCTTAAATACCTGATTGGTCTAATAAAAAGCTGAATGGCCTAGAGCTAGACAGGATAGAGAAATAGGCAGGACTGGCAGGTAGAGAGAATAAATAAGAGACAGAGGAAAAGGGAGGGAGAAGAGGAGAGAGGACACCAGGGGCCAGCCACCCAGGCACATAGCCAGCAGCAGAGTAAGAAGTAAAGAAAGGAATACAGAATAGGGAGAGATAAAAGCCCAGAGATAAAAGATAGATAATTTAAGAAAAGCTAGCTAGGGAAATTTTTAAAAAAGGGGGGAAAAAAAAAAACACGCACACAAACAAAACAAAAAAAAAAAAAGAAAGGGGGGGGAAGATTCTCGGCGCGGGAGATAAACTAGAAGAAATAGATTCATCGACCAAAGAAAACCATAAATCCAACAAATCCTTAACACACAACATCCAGGAAATGTGGGACACCATGAAAAGGCCAAACCTAAGAATAATAGGCATAGAGGAAGATGAGGAAGCCCAGCTCAAAGGTGCTGAAAACATATTCAACAAAATCATCAAGGAAAACTTTCCAAATCTGAAGAAGGACATGCCCATGAAAGTACAAGAAGCATACCGAACCCCAAATAGGCTGGACCAAAGAAAAAAATACCCCCTCGACATATAATAATCAAAACACCTAGCATACAGAATAAAGAAAGAATATTAAGAGCAGCGAAGGAAAAAGGTCAGGTAACATATAAAGGCAGACCTATCAAAATTACACCTGACTTCTCCATGGAAACCCTCAAGGCCAGAAGGTCCTGGATAGATGTTCTAAAAGTATTAAGAGAACGCGGATGCCAGCCTAGGCTACTATATCCAGCAAAACTCTCAGTCAATATAGATGGAGAGAACAAGATATTCAATGACAAAACCAGATTTTCCCAATATGTATCTACAAATCCAGCCCTACAGAAAGTATTGGAAGGAAAATTCCAACCCAAGGAAGGTAACTACGCCCACAAAAATGTAGGCAACAGATAATCCAACTACACCAGAAACCTAGGGTGAAGTAGAACAAATATATTCACAATACCACTGCCAACAACAAACCTAAATCAAACAACCATCAACAATCAATGGTCCTTACTCACCCTCAACATTAATGGTCTTAACTCACCTATAAAAAGACACAGATTAACAGAATGGATACGAAGACAGAATCCATCCTTCTGCTGCATACAAGAAACACATCTTAGCTCCAAAGATAGACATTACCTCAGGGTAAAGGGTTGGGAAAAGATTTTCCAATCAAATGGAAATAAGAAGCAAGCAGGCGTAGCTATCCTAATATCTAACAAGCTAGACTTCAAACCAAAACTAGTCAAAAGAGATGAAGACGGTCATTTCATATTCATCTCAGGAGAAATCCATCAACACAAAGTCTCAATTCTGAACATCTATGCCCCTAATACAAAGTCACCCACATTCGTAAAAGAAACACTACTAAAACTCAAAGCTCATATAAAACCTCACACACTTATAGTGGGAGACTTCAATACACCACTCTCAACACTAGACAGGACCACAAATCAGAAACTCAACAAAGAAACAAAAGAATTAACAGAAGTTATGTCTCAACTGGGGCTAACAGACATCTATAGAACATTCCATCCAAAGACAAAAGAATATACCTTCTTCTCTGCTCCACATGGAACCTTCTCTAAAATCGACCACATACTAGGAGACATAACAAACCTCAACAGATACAAGAGAATAGAAATAGTCCCCTGTATCTTATCGGACCACCATGCTTTAAAATTGGAATTCAACAACAACACAAATAGCAGAAAACCTGCAAACTCATGGAAACTTAACAATGTGCAATTGCACCACTCCTGGGTCAAAGAAGAAATAAAGAAAGAAATTAAAGACTTTCTAATATTCAACGAGAATGAGGATACAACATACCCGAACTTATGGGACACCTTGAAAGCAGTGCTACGAGGGAAGTTCATTGCACTAAGTGCCCATATGAAGAAAACAGAGGATAGTCACATAAATGAATTAACAGCGCAACTGAAAACCTTAGAACAGAGAGAAGCGAATTCACCCGCAGGAGCAGACGCCAGGAAATAATCAACTTGAGGGCTGAAATCAACAAAATAGAAACCAGGAAAACAATACAAAAAATCAATGCAACAAAGAGTTGGTTTTTTGAGAAAATCAACAAGATAGATAAACCTTTATCCAAATTAACGAAAAAGCAGAGACAGAACATGCAAATTAACAAAATCAGAAACGAAATGGGGAACATAACAACAGACACAGAGGAAATCCAGACAATTTTCAGGTCATACTTCGAAAATCTGTATTCCACAAAAATTGAAAATTCAAAGGAAATGGACAAGTTTCTGGATAACTATCACTTACCAAAATTAAATCAAGAACAGACAAACAACTTAAATAGACCTATAACCCGAAATGAAATAGAAGCAGTCATCGAAAGCCTTCCAACAAAAAAAAAGTCCAGGGCCAGATGGATTCAGTGCAGAATTCTACCAGACATTCAAGGAAGAACTAATACCACTACTCCTCAAACTGTTCCACAAGATAGAAACAGAAGGTTTATTGCCAATCTCTTTTTATGAGGCCACAATAACTTTGGTACCCAAACCTCACAAAGACACAACTAAGAAAGAAAACTACAGACCAATATCCCTGATGAACATCGATGCAAAAATACTCAATAAAATAATGGCAAACCGAATTCAAAAATACATCAGAGAAATCATCCACCATGATCAAGTAGGCTTCATACCTGGATTGCAGGGATGGTTTAACATACGAAAATCTATCAACGTGATCCACCATATAAACAAACTGAAAAAGAAAAACCATATGATTATCTCCCTAGATGCAGAAAAAGCCTTCGATAAAATTCAACACCCTTTCATGATAAAGGTATTAGAGAGGTCAGGGATAACTGGAACATACCTAAACATAATAAGAGCAATATACAGCAAACCAACTGCCAACATCAAACTGAATGGAGAGAAACTTAAGCCAATTCCTCTAAAATCAGGAACAAGACAAGGCTGTCCTCTCTCTCCATATCTCTTCAATATCGTACTAGAAGTTCTAGCTAATGCTATAAGACAACAAAAGGAGATCAAGGGCATCCAAATTGGAAAGGAAGAAGTCAAACTGTCTCTATTTGCAGATGATATGATAGTTTACATAAGCGACCCAATAAACTCTACCAGGGAACTTCTACAGCTGATAAACACCTTCAGCAAACTAGCAGGATACAAGATAAACTCAAAAAAATCAGTAGCCCTATTTTTTTCAGACGACAAAGAGGCAGAGAAAGAAATCAGAGAAACATCACCCTTTACAAAAGCCACAAGCAACATAAAGTATCTTGGTGTAACGCTTACCAAACAAGTAAAAGATCTATATAATAAGAACTTTGTGACTCTAAAGAAAGAAATCAAAGAAGATACCAGAAAATGGAAAGACCTCCCATGCTCTTAGATAGGTAGGATAAACATAGTAAAAATGGCAATCTTACCAAAAGCAATCTACAGATTCAATGCAATCCCCATTAAAATCCCACCACAATTCTTCACCGATCTTGAAAGGATAATAATCAACTTTATATGGAAAAACAAAAGACCCAGGATAGCCAAAACAACCCTATACAATAAAAGAACTTCAGGAGGCATCACCATTCCTGACTTTAAGCTCTACTACAGAGCTATAGTTCTGAAAACAGCCTGGTATTGGCATAAAAATAGACAGGTAGACCAATGGAATCGAATTGAAAATCCTGATATTAATCCACGCACCTATGAACACCTGATTTTCGACAAAACAGCTAAAATTATACAATGGGGCAAAGACAGCATCTTCAACAAATGGTGCTGGCACAATTGGATGAGGTTGTGTAGAAGACTGCAGATAGACCCATGTCTGTCGCCATGCACAAAACTCAAGTCCAAATGGATCAAAGACCTCAACATCCATCCAGCCACATTGAACCTCTTAGAAGAGAATGTAGGAGGTACCCTTGAACAAATTGGTATAGGAGACCGCTTCTTGAACATAACTCCAGGGGCACAGACACTGAAAGAAACAATTAATAAATGGGACCTCTTCAAACTTAGAAGCCTCTGTAAGGCAAAGGACACAGTTGACAAGACCAAACGGCAGCCCACTGACTGGGAAAAGATTTTCACTAATCCTATATCCGACAAAGGGCTGATCTCCAAAATATACAAAGAACTCAAGAAACTAGTCAACAAAACACCAAATAACCCTATTAAAAAATGGGGTACAGAACTGAAGAAAGAATTCTCAATGGAGGAAATCAAAAAGGCTGAAAGACACTTAAGAAAATGCTCCACATCCTTAGCTATCAGGGAAATGCAAATCAAAACAACTTTGAGATACCATCTTACCCCTGCCAGAATGGCTAAAATTAGAAACACCAGTGATGACAGATGTTGGAGAGGATGTGGAGAAAGTGGAACACTCCTCCACTGCTGGTGGGAGTGCAAACTCATACAGCCATTTTGGAGATCAGTATGGCGGTTCCTCAGGAAAATGGGAATTAGTTTACCACAGGACCCGGCAATCCCCCTCTTAGGCATATACCCAAAGGATTCACATCAATGCAACAAAGACATCTGTTCAACTATGTTCATAGCAGCACTATTTGTAATAGCAAGAACCTGGAAGCAACCTAGATGCCCTTCAATTGAAGAATGGTTAATGAAGATGTGGCACATCTACACAATGGAATACTACTCTGCAGAAAAAAATAATGGTATCTTGAAATTCGCAGGCAAGTGGATGGCACTTGAAGAAACCATCCTGAATGAGGTAACCCAGTCACAAAAAGAGAAACACAGTATGTACTCACTCATATATGGATTTTAGAACTAGATCAAATGATCACCAGCCTATAATTCACATCACAAGAGGAACTAGGATACAAGTTGTATTCTAAGAGATTCATATAAAGTCCCTCACAGAACTGGGAAGGGACAAGTCCCCCAGACCTCAGGTAAAGTTGGGGAGGACAGCTAATGGAGAGAGAAGTAGGAGAAAATGAGAGGGAGGAGAGGAAGGCATGTGCGACCAGGAGGATTGAGCCTGGTTAGGAATGGAAAATAGGAAAGAGAGAGAGAGACAGAGACACAGAGAGAGAACATAAAAGAGGGAGCCAATATTGGTTTGAAGATAAAGTTTAACACAAAGAAAGGTCGAGGGAACTACAAGACTGCTCCCAACTAACAATCTCAGCTTCCGTGGAAAGGCTATCATAAATGCCCTTCCCGGAGAGTGAGATCAACAACTAACTTATCCATGGAGTCCTCAACTAATGCCTGTTGAAAACAGGAGCAAACACCCATACATAAACACTGAGTCGAACTAGAACCCAGAAGCAGATGGAGAGGACAAGACCATGTGGTAGAAGTACATAGAGACAGCTTACCTGAACAAGGAGGAGCTAAGGGCCACTAGACTGATAGCTGGGAAGCCAACAGGGGACTGACTCCGGACCCCCTGAATATGGGTCTCAGCCAGAAGGTCTGAGCAGTCTAAGAGACCTCAGACAGTGGAGCCAGGATGTATCCCTGGTGCACAAAAGGACTTTGCAAACATATCCCCCACGGAGGGATAACTGCCTTATTCTAGAGATAGGAGAGAAGCCCTAGTCCCTACTTCACAGGACCTGTCAGATCTACATGACCCCAACTGGATGGCATTCCCCTACATATGGTATTGTGGTGGGGGGTTGGGAGGGGAGGGTGTTTAGAGTGCATGGGAGAGGGTAGAGAGGGCAAAAGGGGAGGGAAGGAGGGAGGGAGGGCTGGAAGGGAGGAAGGGAGGGAGGGAGAGGGAACTGGGATCGACATGTAAATTAATAAATTAAAAAAAAATGCTTTGACTCCAAAATTTAAGTTGAAGAACAAGTTACTGGGGAAAAGTATTTCTATTTTTGTTTCCACAGAAAATGAAAAGATGTGGATTCCTTCCAGACTAATGTGGTTTGATCACACCAGACCGCCTGAAACAGAGTACAAGCTGATCCTACATTCCAAACAGCTGGACAAAACAGCCCTACAGACTACAGCTAGGATATCTGAATCTTCTTTGAATCCCCCAAGACAGCGCCCCTTACCAGCAGGAAGTAGTTTGGAAAGAACGACACCCAAATTCCCAAATATTGTGTATAAATGTTTGTTTTCATTTAATTGGACTTTGTTATATAAAATTAAATAAAAAATACTCTATATTCATTAAAAAAAAAAAAAAAAAAAAATAAAAAAAATCACAAAATGGAAGTAAAAAAAAAAAGAAAGAAAAGCTAGCTAGATAAAAGCCAAGCTAAGGCAGGGCTTTCATAAGAAAAATTAAGTCTCAGTGAAGTAGGTGGGTGGTGGGCCCCCAAAGACTAAAGGGTAAGTAAAAACAACCATCTACACATACTAACTGTATAAAGAATAGCTACATGTGACAGGAGATGTCCAGTTGGGATTCTGTCCCCCTCCATTAGTTGGCAATTTCATTTAGATCACCTTCATATATGTATATATTTTAGGAATTTTCTACTGTATTAGGTTTCCCTACTAGTCCCAAATGCCCCTTAGTTTCAGTAGTCCCTCTCCATATTTACCCCTCATCCTTCTCCTCTTCCCTTCTCTTCCCTATATGATCTTCCCATTCTAGACCCCCCCCCCAATCCATCCATAGCTATCTATCCCATTTTTTTTAAAAAAAGATTTATCTATTTCTTCTAGAACTCTCTGGTTCTATTGATTGTGATTGCCTCACACCTAATATCCACATATAACTGAATACACAACACATGTGATTTCTAGTTCCATCCATTTGTCTGCAAGTTTCATGATGTCATTTTTTATAATAGCTGAGTAATACTCCATTGTGTAAATGTACCACATTTTCTTTATCCATTCATCTGTTGTTTACAGGACATCTAGATTGTTCCCAATTCCTTTCTAGTATTAATAGAGCAGCAATCAACACGATTGAGCAAGTGTGGTAGAAAGAAGCATCCTTTAGATATATGCCTAAGAGTGGTATAGTTGCATCTTGAGGTAGAGCGAATCCCAGCTTCCTGAGGAACCACCACACTGATTTCTGTAGTGACTGAATTTGCACTCCTATTAGCTATATATGAATGTTCCTCTTATTCCACATCCTTGTCAGCATGAGTTGTCACTTGTTTTTTTTTTTTTTTTTTTTTTTTTTTTGATCTTAGCCATTCTGACATGTGTAAGATGGTATCTCAGAGTCATTTTTATTTGTATTTCCCTGATGCCTAAGAATGTTGAACATCTCCGTTAAGTGTTTCTCGGCCATTTGAGATTCTTCTGTTGAGAATTCTCCATTTTGATCTGTGTCCCAGTTTTAAATTGTGTTATGTTCTTAATACATAGTTTCTTGAGTTCTTTATAGGTTTTTAGATATTAGTCCTGTATCAGATAGACTTGGTAAAAAAAAAAATCTTTTCCCATTCTGTAGGCTGCTGCTTTGTCTAACTCATGGTGTCTTTTGTCTTACAGAAGCTTTTCAGTTTCATGAAGTCCCATTTAGTAATCGTTGATCTTAGTGCCTGTGATATTGCCATTCTGTTCAGAAAGTCTTTTCCCATTGCACTGAATTCAAGGCCATTCCCCACTTTCTCTTCTATCAGGTTCAATGTATCTGGTTTTATTTGGTCTTTTGTCCATTTAGAATTCATTTTAGTGCAGGGTGATTAAATGTGGGTCTATTTTGATTCTTCTTCATGCAGACATCCATTTTTACCAGTACCAGTAAAGGTTAACAACTGAACTGATGCCTTCTGGGAAAATCAGTTTCTCCAGCAGTGTGACACTGGGCATATCAACTACTCCAGGGCAGACCTCATGTTCAGGAGTAGTTAGGCAACATATAATTGGACCCAACAGTTTTTTTTGTGTGTGTGTGTGTTATTATTTGGTTATAGGTTTTTTTGTGTATTTTTATGTTTTTTGTTTGTTTGTTTGGTTTTTTTTTTTTGGTTTTGGGGGATTTGTGTTTGGTAATTTTTTTAAAATTTATTATTTTTTATTACATATATAATGTTCTGTCTGCACATCTGCCTGTAGGCCAGTAGAAGGCACCAGATCTCATGACAGATGGTTGTGAGCCACCATGTGGTTGCTGGGAATTGAACTCAGGACCTCTGTAAGAGTAGCTGATATTTTTAACCACTGAGCCATCTCTCCTGCCCCTGGTCGTTTTTTTTTAGAAAGAATTTAAAGTTATATAGATAGGGAGGGATGGGAGAGGAGGCTCTGGGATGACTTGGGAGAAGAATATGGTCAAAGTATATTTAAATTTAAAATTCTTTTAAATAATGGAATAGCTACATATTCTAGATATGGGGCTAGATGTGAATTATGTTATTACAAGTTCTATAATAAACATCAGCTGGAACAAGGATGAGGCCCTTGTGCACTGGAGACCTCAGGAGGGGTTCTCTGGGAAGGCGAGGTAGGAACTGAAACTCAAGAGAAGAAGCCAGGAGTTTGGTAAGATGTTCTAAAATATTCAAAATAACTGTAATGACTGATTTTTTTTTCCTTTTCCCTGGTTAGCTTGAACACCTGCTATCTCACAAATGCTAGCTGGGTAGAGCTCTCCTCTTACAAGTAAGTCAGACTTTGGGACACAGGAGTCCAGCATCTTTGTGAAGGTCTGCTGCACGAAAAGGATGTCATTGAGAATCTTGTGTGAGTTCTTGTCTTGCTCTTTTTTCTGGGCTTTAACATTTGGAAATCAGTTGGATTCTCTGCTACTTTTCTTAATAGCTGCCCTATGTCCCATTCCTCCAGGCTTTCTGAGTGTCCCTTTCTGTTTTTTGTTCTGTTTTTTTTTTGTTTGTTTTGTTTTTCTTTTCTTTTAATTATGTGTGTTGGTGTTTTGCCTGCATGTACATCTTTGTGAGTGTTGTGTTGGCTCCCCTAGAGCTGGAGTTACAGTTGTGAGCTGCTGTGTGGGTGCTGGAAATTGAACCTAGTCCTCTGGGAAGAGCAGCCAGTGATCTTAACTGCTGAGCCATCTCTCCAGCCCCTGAGCATCCCCTTTCTGCAGCTTGTTGTAAGCCTCTTGCACAAGTCCTCAGCTCTACCCAGAGCCTGATTAGACTGCTACTGCTGCTAATTCATAATAAAATTGGAGATTTGGGACTGAAATTGATATGTGAAGTATTAAAATAGCCTGTCAGTTAATAGATTTGACATGAGTATCTTGAACTCTGGGCACAGAGTTCATGATGTTACAGAAGCCCCTAAAATTAAGTTTTTTCTGTTTGTTTTGTGTTTTTTTGGGGGGGGCTTATCCTGGTGATTGAATCTTGGAAGGAAGTATCAGAGTGGGGGAAGAGTGGGGAAGAACCAGCTTATGTGGAGGGAATAAAACATCCATGACCCAAAATATCTGTTAACCCTGCATGGCTCTCAGATTCTCTAATGTCTTTTTGTAAATGATTCCTAAGATGACCTGGAGCAGGTGAGATGATTTTCCTTATTGTTCATTGGCAGATTGTGGACCTGTCACCCAGTCAGACTGTGTTGTCAGGATTTGTGTATCACATTCAATATCAAACCAACATCAGACACACCTTGACCTCAGTGGTAATGCTTTAGGTAATGAGGTTATGCAGATTATATATGAAGGTTTAAAACTCCTCTCTGCAAACTATAGACCTTGTGGTGAGTACCAGGGGAGTGTGTGTTTAAGAAACTTTTGTTCTAGGCTGCATATGAAAGGGATGGCCAATAGGAAACTTTGGATAAAATTAAGTTCTTGTTTTTCCTCCAGGATTGGGGAGGTCATTTGAGACAATCTGCCACATACTCTAGGCTGACTTTGGACTTAGCATCAATCCATCTGCCTCAGCTTCCTGAGTGCTGTTATTAAGATATATATCCACATGTCTAGTGAAGTTGATTTCCTTCTCTTTTTAATATTTAACATTTTTAAAAGATTTATTATGTATACAGTGTTCTGCTTGCAGGCCAGAAGACGGTACTAGGTCTCATTACAGATGGTTGTGAGCTACCATATGGTTGCTGGGAATTGAACTCAGAACCTCTGGAGGAACAACCAGTGCTCTTAACTGATGAGCCATCTCTCCAGCTTCAATGTTTACCATTTTTATTGCAAAGACACAGAAGGAAAATATTTGAACTTCAAAACAAGCTGTTATCTATGTGTAATCATAAATGATTGCAGGGAAATAAAGTTTATATAGAATAAAATAATATTACATAAACAACCATATGCCAAGAAACTAAAATATGCATCAAATTTTGAAATAGTTTGATATTGTCTGGTTCTTTACACAATATCCTGACATTCAGTCAATAAATCTTACTGTTTAAATAATTCCTACTAGGAATATTTATATATTTGCAATATTTGATGTTTATCTAGTTATATCCCCAACATTGGTGCATAAATAATTCAGTTTGTATGTTTGACTATAAATTTCAAATCAGGACTAAATTTGTGAGAAATCTAGGGCTTTCTAAGTATTGACTAAGCTTTAAAAATTAATTGAAGTATTTGAATCTGTGTAATAACTTGGTCAATGTATGTGAAACTATACTAAGAAATTTTATGAAGTATACTCATTAATGAATTTTCTAATGCATTTTAAGAGTTGAGCATGTGGTAAAGGGCTTGCCACATTCTTGACATCTGTATGGTTTCTCATCAGCATGGATTCTGGGATGAGTGTGAAGAGTGAAAGACTTGGGTAAAGGACTTGACATCTGTGAGATTTCTCACCAGTAGCTTGCTTGGAGATTTGCATGATGGGAAAAGGACTTGCCCTATTCTTTACCTTTGTATGCCTTCTCTTTAGGACGAGTCCTCTTATGCCTAGTGAGGTATGAACATCTGTTGAATCACTGCACATTCCTTATAGTTGTGGGTATGAACATTTGTTGAATCACTGCACATTCCTTATAGTTGTGGGGTCGCTCTTCATTTTGATTGCTTACATAATGCTTCTCTTGCATCTGGTTGTGAAGTATTCCAGATACCAACTTCTGGATAGAATCTTGAATATTCTCCTGTGAAAATATGTCTTGTGTCTGATGGGAACACAGAACGCCTTCACCATGGCCCCAGGTGGCAAGCAGGCCTCTAACATTTGCACACTGCTCACTGCCTTCATTTCTGTGTCTTTCGAACAGAACATGAACCACTCTCCATCTGTATCACTCCCATTTCTCTATATGCCTGGCTTGGACTGGCCCCATAGCTGACTTCCCATTAGCTGGGGCCTAAGGACCCTGGCTGACTAGTCCCTGTCTGAGTGGAACTGCATCAGGTGAATGTGGTTGTCTTCCCTCTTCCATTTCCTTAAATTTCTGATCTTCTACAGGTTGGTAGATGGTCATCTTACAGATACATGCAGTAGTACTCTTGCCTCTGATCCCAACAGAAATGAGAACCTAATGCTCCTAGACTTAAATGAAAATGACGTCAAGGATTTTGGAGTAAAAAATCTATGTGATGCACTGGTTTGTCCAATGTGAAAACTTGACACATTCTAGTAATTCACTGTTATGGGAAAGTTGGAAAAAAGGCAACAGGATAGGCATGTTGTGTTTGGTAAGAAGAAACTTAGGGCAGGACAAACCTAGAAAAATGGCAAAGTAAATGAAATTTACCCCTGTTCTCCTTGGATATATACACAGGAGCAGAGGTAGATAACAGGCAGCTCATATCTCATTGCTAAGAGAAACCTTATAGCAGAAAAAGAACATGGGATCTAAGTCTTGCTAGATTTGGCTCAAATCCTAGATCTATTAGCTACTAACTATGTAATCAAAGTAACAATCTCTCTGAGGTTCAGTATCCTTGACTGTTAAATGGAGATACCGCTGCTTACTGACTACTTGAAGTCAATATGAGGATTGAATTGAGAACTGAATTGTGAATGTCCCTAGTAAATGTATCTGTAGCACATAGGAGGCACTGAATGTTAAGCCAATTGCATTTCTACATCTTATACCTGCTGGTGTGCTAGTGTGAACATTTTGAGTGCCTTTGAAACTCAAAGGTAATGAGATTGTAATGGTATGATTTCAGATGGTGGAGATCTCAGCCTTCTTTGATCAGGGTCCATCTGTCAGCTCAGCAGGCTGACATGATGACACACAGAGTAATTTTTAATTACAGTACAACTATGCTCTCTTGGCAACTAACCTGTGGCCAGGTGGCCATTTGTTTCTTGCATGGAACTAGAACACATAGTCAAAGTGAGAGCTTAGTATAAAAATTCCATAGTTGAAAGCCAATTTGATAAGAGTGAACTCAGCATAAAGAACTGATCACAAGGCTGTGACAGAAATTGCTGCTCTAATAACAAAGTGGTTTCTTTGGGTTTCAAAAGCTCAAGAGTGCTTACTACCAACCAAACAGGGAATTATGCATAACATGATTAAGTCTTGAAGGTTAGGTACCCCATAGTAGCATTCTCAGAAAGATGTAAGTCTTTATTGTTGCTATTGATATACACCTAAGGGTTTCTTTAAATGTAGAGTAGCCTAATAGTGACATCATACAACAGTTGTGTGCTACAATAAAGGTTCTCAATAACAGCAAGGAGAAATTGTTTTGTTGGAAGGGAATGGCATTATGTGTTTTTATGTAAATTGTGGTGCCATTCCTCATTTCATTTGTGTTTATTCTTTTAACTAGCATGCTTCTACTGTATTTTCAGGCCAACTTTTAAACCTCTATAATCGGGCACACAGCAAGGCCATAGCAGTGTGCAATAACATTGAATACAAAATGAAGGATTGCACAGTAGCTATAATTTTCTGACCTCAGATTTTGAGCATTAGAAAATATATATATATCAGGGCTGAAATCAGTAGAAAAAATACATAATTATCAAAATAGATGAAAGATATGGATTATTTAAAATGGTGGGCTGGAGTCAATCTAGGAATACCAATCCTAGAGGACAATTCTGTGGAAATTGTAAAGATTAGAGGAAAGGTATTTTCTTTGAGCAGTTTACCAGGATCTGAATCTTATTTAAACTGTATTTTGCTCTGTTAAGTATACTAGCACACAGGAAGTACATATAAGAGGTTCGTTAGTAATTTGGGTATCTAGGAGAAAGACAAGAAGAAAGATAGTATTCAGCAAATATTAACTGTCTAAGCTAGTCAAAGTGGCTCACACCTGTAATCACAGCACGTAGAAGCATAGGCAGGAAGATTGCAAGTTCAAGCCTAGCCTAGGCTACATAGTGAGTCTCTACCTGTCATAAAAAGGTTAGGTATGTAGTCAAGATTCCAGCATGGATGGGGGAAGGGCTACAAGTCCCTATGCCTAGTTGAAGAGCTACAGGAGCCAAAGACTGCTAAGGGAGAGGGGGAGTCACTATTCCTTCAGAGACAAGCTCTCATATAGGTTGCCCATGCCCAAGTAGCCAGCCCTATATACACATATAGAGACTGAGAATGTGAATTTAAAAGGGTTAGGGGTGTAGGAGGAGCTGGAGTGGGGAAAGAGGGGGAGATGCGGCAAACAATACATTATGTTCACATATGAAATTATCAAAACACTAAAATTAGGAAAAATTTAAAAGACTGACCGCTTACAAGGTTAAGGGAAAATAACAGATTGTATCCTCCTAATGACAAAGCTCAAGTTAAGTCACTTCCTAAGCCAACATTTCTGTAGGGCTTTTATTGGTTTGGGAGTGAAGACACTGACTTATTCCATATTGTTGGTATATTTGTGATGAGATCTCGGTGTGTGGACTTTTATGTTCTGTGTCTGATGTGGCCAGAGCAGGTTGTGGCAGAAGAGAGGATGTATGGGTGGGTTGGGCCTAGAGGTTGGAAATGGTGGACATAGGTGACTGAACTATTGTACAGGATGCGTGTCCTGGTCTAAGCCTGCAGTGTAGGAGTAGATCTGGCTGGGTGGAAAGGTTGGATGTGGTATGAGAAGGGCCTGACAAGGCCTAGAGGTTAGTTTCTATACAGGCAGCTGTAGTCAGACTAGGCCAAGACACTGGATGTGGGACCAAGGCTGAATCTCTGATGGGTTGGGGAAGGGATATTGAGGATCAGTCAGAGTCACTGGGCTAGATCCTGGAGAAGATGTGCAGGACATGGTTGGGTAAAAGAGGTTGGATGTGACATGGGTCATTTTTTAATTTGGAATGGTTTTACATTATATTCCAGTAGTCCAGGTTACCCTGGAACTCATTCCAGTCCTCTGCTACGGTCTCTCTAGTGTTTGAATTAGAGTTGTGAGCCACCACACCGAAATATAAGGTCCTTTGCCTAGACGTTTATAGGAAAAAAAAAGATGTATGATATCATGGCCAGAGAATGTGTAGGATTGGAGAAATCAGGTGATTTTTTTTATCTTTTTGCCTTGTTTTAAGCTAGATACATTTGTAGAGAAAGTAGAAATGTGGCAGCTTCGTGAATCAAATCAAATGTACTAGTGGCACAGGTCATTAGGCAAGGCAGGAAGGGACAAACATTTTGTCATTTTAAAAAATAATTTTTATTTGTCATTTTTACGCATGTGTATAATGAATTTTAGTCTTCCTCATCCCATTAAACTGTCTCATCTTCTGTCTTCCCACTAAAAGCCTTCTTCTCCAAAAATTGGCTTCCAGTTTTCATTACTTATGTGTGACTGAGTTTAAATAGGATTGCCTGCAAGAGTGTAGTTGGATGTTCTCCTCTGTCTCGCCCAGTCCCACTGGACCAGTGTCTCTCTCACCTGCCAAGACCCCACAGCTGCTTATGAAATAACACTGTGCCTCTGCCACCATTCCCTATCAGTAGTTCCTCAGAAAAGAGTGGTGGCCTCATGACCCCTTCCCTTTCACACAATGAAATATTACCAGGGCTAATAGTATGGTATCCTTGTATAGGTAACCATAGCTGCAGTGAGCTCATGGGTGCATTGGTCATTCCATGTGCACAAAACACTGTTGCACAGCATTCATCCTCAGTTTCTGGCTCCTGGCCTTTATAATTTTCCTACCTTCTCTTCTGTGATAGTCTCTGGTCCTTGCAGTATGGTTGCGTGTGTGTGTGTGTGTGTGTGTGTGTGTGTGTGTGTGTGTGTGTGTGTCCGTGTCCCATTTACTCCATAGTCTCTTAATTTTTGCACTTTGATCAGACCAAGTGTGCGTCTTTTTATTACCTGTCATTTAACTGCAAAGAGAAGCTTTTTTCTTTCTATTAAAGACTAAGAGCTACAGTTATCTATAGGTATGAAGACACATATTTAGATGGCAGTGTGATACTATGTCAGTTTAACAAACCCATATTAGTAGGTTCTTCCCTAGGGCCTATGATCTCCCCAATCATGCGTCCTTGGCCAGGTTTACAATACCATCATCTCCACCTGTGGATGGAGCCTTAAATTAATCAGGAAATGTATGGTTACTCCTTTAACAGCCATGCCACTATTGAAACAATGGACATATCTTGCCAGATGGATCATTATTGTAGCTTGCATTGTTTATAGCTGTTTAGAACTGTTGATGGCCTTTCTCTACCAGCAGCCTGCATAGAACCTTCCAGTGCTGCAGAAGCTAGCCAGCAAGGTGGAAACCTCCAAGTCGGTACCAGTGTGTGGTGTCTTCAGCAGCAAGGTCTTATACATTAAATTCTGCTGGACAGCAAAGAACAATAGCTTGCACTATCTGGGGAAAGGGGTGTATATGGGAGCCTCCTCAAGCCATTTTATCTTTTGAGATTCAAAGGAAGTGGAGAAACATTATATAAGTGGATGGGTGGGTTTACTGAGTCATACCATGGATTGAATCAGAAGGGGACCTTATACTTAAGAAAAGGAAAGCTCCTGCAGACATATGTTGCCCTAACAGAAGATTCTTTTTCTTTCGTGGCAATGACACAGATCATTTACATGAACATACATTTAGTAAGACAGAAGCTTTAAAAATGAGTCAGCCTCAACTCAACTGGTATTTTTCAAGGAGAGCCCCAGAGCTGATTGCATATAGATTTTATCCACATTGTATCATCCCTAAAAACAGTAATATTTTTCCAAATCTGTTAAAGTATGTAGAGAATACAAATATGAATTATATAAATACACCCACTAGGTAGGATGCAGCAGGCAGAGGCACCCTAATGTAAACATTCCAGCAATATTCCATGCATATAGTACAGTATGATTTTCATTCTGCTGTCATATGGGCCTTCTAGGCTGGAAATATGCTATCTAGGGAAATTGTAATTAGCTACACTGGATTACAGCTAGGCTTTTCAACACCCAAACCTTGCAGCAAAACAACAGAATTAATCTCTCTCTCTCTCTCTCTCTCTCTCTCTCTCTCTCTCTATTTAGAATATACATTTACACATTATATAGTATGGTGATGATTTTAAGTAATTTTTGCAATTGATAAATAAAAGGTTTTGTGAAGGAGGTAGTATTGGATGGGTCCTTATAGAATGAATAGGCTTGTGATTGGTGAAGATATAATGGCTAGTGGTGGGCTGGAGATATGGCTCAGTGTTAGAATGCTTAACTAGTATGTTCAAGGTGGTAGATTTTTCCCCCTTCCAAAATGCATGCATGCATTGACATGTATACACATGTTCATACATAGTGACTTTTAAAAATATAGGATCATAGGGATGTATTAAATTAGCTCCCCAAAACAGTAAGCAGAGAGAAATATTTACATGACTTCATCAATGTCACAGTCCACTCCAGACCCCTTAGGAGAGTGCTTCAGTTCTCCATATCAACAACTTTCCTGAATTTTTAATTACCTTCAAGTATGATTATATTTGTACATGGATTCCCAAGAATGGTTCATCCTTGACAGCAATTTACTCAGGCCAATATCAGTCTTTATAACTCAGGTTCTGTCTCTTTAATTTCCACACAGTATTAGATGAGACAATGGAGAAAATGCCTGGTAGGTGAGGAAAATAGCACCAAGTCAGATAAATGAAAGTGAATATGGTGTGGTATCACCAGAAGTTATTAAACTTCGAATTCTATCTGGAAGCTATTTAATTTATTCTGTGACCATGATCAAGTCACTTTGGATTCCTGGGACCTAGGTTTGTGACATTAACCTCGTAAGGCATTTCTTCCCACTTGCTGCCCTCCCTGCTGTACTTGAGTCTCAGAACTCTTAGATTTTCTTGCCATTTTAGAGGTGATGTTACTGTGCCACTGAACTCAAGTGTGCATGCTGGAGGCAATAAGCTTCTGGAAGACACTGCACTCGTCTTATCCAGCACTGTGCATCATTCCCAGCTGTCTTGGAAGATGGTCATTCTCAGGGAGGAGCCCACATCTGTCCTGAGAACAATTATTCTTATGGTTTGCCTCACCTTCCTGCAGTCCTGCATGCTTTTTAGTTACTTAACACATACTTATTATGTGTCAAGGTTTGTGTTGTTTGACAAAGATGAATTTGCTCTTTTCTGAGTATTTCTCCTATTGTGTTCTCTGATTTGCCATTTGATAAGCATCTGATAAAATGAGTCACATTAAAGAACTCAAACAGCATAGGACAGTAGTACATGTCCGATATGCCCACACTTGAAATGTGAAGGCAGGAAGGTCAGCCTGGGTTACATAGTGTGTTCAAGGACAGCCTAGATTATGTGAAACCATGTCTTAGAAAAAAAAAGTTATTTGTAATATATCAAGAACCTGGAAGCAACCTAGATGCCCCTCAGCTGAAGAAAGGATAAAGAAGATGTGGTACATTTACAGAGTGGAAAACTACTCTGTGGAACAAAAAAAAAAAAAAAAAAAAAAAAACAATGGAATCTTGAAATTCGCAGGCAAGTGGATAGAACTTGAAGAAACCAACCTGAATTAGGTAACCCAGTCACAAAAAGAAGAACATGGTATGTACTCGCTCATATATGGGTTTTAGACATAGAGCAAAGGATCACCAGCTTATAATTCATACTGCCAGAGGAACTAGGATGCAAGGTGGATTCTAAGAGATTCATACAAGGTCCCTCACAGAAGGGGGAAGGGACAAGTCCCCCAGAGCACAGGGGAAGTGGGGGAGGGCAGTGATTGGAGAGAGAAGTAGGAGAAAATGAGGGGGAGGAGAGGAAAGCACGTGTGACTAGGAAGATTGAGTCAGGGGATGAATAGAAGACAGGAGAGAGGGGGGGGAGAGGGAGAGAGGGAGAGAGAGAGAACATAAAAGACGGAGCCATTATAGTTTTGAAGAGAAAACTGACTCTAGAGAAATGTCCAGAGACCTACAAGACTGACCCCAACTAACAATTTGAGCAACAATGGAAAGGCTACCATAAATGCCCTTCCCTGATTATGAGGTTGATGACTAACTTATCCACCATCATGGAGCCCTCAGCTAGTACCTGTTGGAAACAGAAGCAGACACCCACAACTAAACACTGAGCTGAACTAGAATCCAGATTCAGAGAGGGAGGACAAGACCAGGCTGCAGAAACCCACAGAGACAGCTGAACAAGGAGGAGCTAATGGGCCCCAAGACTGATAGCTGGGAATCCAGCATTGGACTGACTCACACTCCCTGAACATAGGTCTCAGTTAGAAGGACTGAGCAGTCTAAGGGACCTCAGACAGTGGAGCCAGGATGTATCCCTGGTGCACAAAAGGACCTTGCAGACACATCTCCCATGCAGGGATACTCCCTTAACCTAGAGACAGAAGAGAAGTCCTAGTCCCTACTTCAAATGATTTGACAGATATAGATGACCCCGTCTGGATGGCATCACCCTACATGTGGTGTGGGGGGGTATGGGATGGGAGGGTGGTTGGGGTGCATGTGAGTGGGGAGAGAGGAAAAGAGAGAGGGAGGAAAAGGGAACTGGGGTCCATATGGAAAAAAATAAATAAAATAAAAACTTAAGTGAATAAGTTCAAATTATATATCTATCTCTATATATATATATAGATATAATGTGAAGATATGTGAATATACTCTTTTCTATAAAATTGTGTAGTTTTTCCTCAAAATTCATGAATATAAGTATTTATGTATTATGAATACAGCTAAGAGTAGTTGCTCCTGGCGGGAAATTTGACAAGTATGGTAGTAGAGAGAATTTTTCTTCTGTAGGACTCTGTTTTACTTGGTGTTTTGTGCCATTTGAATCCATTACCTTTGTAATTAATAGACTTGAAGTTACAAACAAATGCAAGGCTCGGGACTTAGCTCAGTAGCAGAGCACTTTTATCGCATGTGCAGGTCTTGGCTTGAACCACCAGCATTGAAATAAAACAAATGTAAATCCAACCATGAGGCAGAGTTCTTCCTTCTTACCCCTTCTTTTCTTCCCCTTCCTCTTCATCTTTTTCTGCTCCTTATTCTTCCTTTTCTTCCCTTCCTCATATTTTTTCTTTAATTTCCTTTTACATATACTTATTTGGTGTTACAGGAGTCATGCATGGTCTATGTGTGGAAGTCAGAGAACAAGTTGTGGGGACAGCTTCCCTTTTGGTATGGGGCTTGGACTTGTCATCAGGTTCCCTAGCAAGTATATTTACCCAGTGAGCCACTGCTTTTTTTTTTTATTATTTTTTGTTTTTTGTTTGTTTGTTTTTTGACAGGGTTTCTCAGTGTAGCTTTGGAGATAGTCCTAACTTTGTAGATCAGGCTGGCCTTGAACTCACAAAGATCCACCTGCCTCTGCAGGTGTGCACCACCACTGCATTACTAGCCAACTTTTTTTTTCTTATTTTGCATATCGATCCCAGTTGCCTCTCCCTCCTTCTCTCTCCCTCCCTCCCATCCCATCCGCCACTCCACATGTAGGGTGATGCCTCCCAGGAGGAGTCATCTAAATCTGTCAAGTCATTTGCTATAGGGACTAGGCCCTCCCCCTGCCTCTATGTGAAGGGAACATCCCTCCATGGGGAATGTGCTCCCAAAGTCCTTCTGTGCACCAGGGATAATATCCTGGTTCCACTGTCTGAGGTCCCTTAGACTGCCCAGGCCTCCTAACTGAGACTCATGTTCAGGTGGTCTGCGTTGGTTCAATGCTGGATTCCCAGCTATCAGTCTGGGGGCCCATTAGCTCCTCCTTGTTCAGGTCAGCTGTCTCTGTGGGTTTCTGTAGCCTGGTCCTGTCCTCTCTCTCTGCATTTGTATTCCAGTTTGGCTCAGTGTTCAGCTGTGGGTGTCTGCTTCTGTTTCCATCAGCTACTGCATGAGGGCTCCATGATGGTGGATAAATTAGTCATCAATCTCATTATCAGGGGAGGGCATTTATAGTAGCCTCTCCACTGTTGCTCAAATTGTTAGTTGGGGTCAGTCTTGTAGGTCTCTGGACATTTCTCTAGGTTCAGTTTTCTCTTCAAACCTATAATGGCTCCCTCTTTTCCGGTCTCTCTCTTTTTTTCTTTTGTCTATTCCTCCCCTGACTCAATCTTTCTAGTCCCACGTGCTTTCTTCTCCTTAAAATGTGTTACATTATTTATTTTCTTATAGAAGTGTTCATGTTTCATGGCAGTATGTGCATGTGACTGCAATTGCTTCAAAAGGCAGAAGAGGGCATTGGACCCCTGGAACTTTAGTTACAGGCATTGTGGATGCTAGGAACCTAGCTTGGATCCTCTGAAAGAGCAGCAAGCACTCTTAAGCTCTGCACCATCTCTCCAGCTCGTCACTGAATTGTTTTACTGGTCTTTTTTTTTTTTTTTTTTGAAACAGCACTCATTATATAGCCCAAGCTCCTTTTGAAATCTTTTACTTCAGACTCCAATCAAAATGGTGATCATCCTTCCTCAGCCCTTTGGGTGCAGGTTTCTTTAATCATAGCTCATTAGCCTGCCCCAATCTGTTTTCTTGCCTTTCTAGCTTCCAAAGGCTGCTTCATTCCTGAGCTGACGGTTCATTCTTCTGTCTTCAAAGCCAGTGTGTGATGTCTTCTCATAATTCTTTCTAGACCCATCCCCACTTCCCTACCTTCCCATCTTAGTGCTTTTTCTTTTTAAAGTTCATATTAAGTTCAATTTGGGGTGATCAATTGTTGTGGGGCCAGCCCTGGGGACTGGGCCGCCTATCAGTGGTCCCACCCTTTAAGAAAACTGAGTCTCTTCCTCCAAGCAGGCACCAGAAGAAATGCACAGGCCTGGTGCTTCATGCCTGTAATCTCAGCATTCAAGAGGCTGAGGCAGGCAGGAGGACTGGCGTGAGTTCAAACTACGCTGGGCATAGTGAATTCTATACTAGGAAAGGGGAAAGGACTAGGGAGAGGAACTGAAAAAGAATTAGCTAGAGAGCATGTAATTGGGTACTGCTGGTCGTCTAGAGAATTGCTCAGCTCAGTTCCCTGGCACAGATAAGGAAATGAATGTCCAGGAAAGACAAGACTTGTCACAGAGCAAGGGAGACTAGCAGCCTTATACCTTCAGAGTGGGAGACATTCAGAGTTCACTAAAAGGACTAAAGGGAAGCTGGCTTGGGGGGGTTATTTTTTTTGTATAGATTACCTTACCCTTTCCCCTATTGGCCCAGTTTAGATAGCCCCACCCCAGACTTCCTGCCAGTTTTCTTCAGAACGTCTTATATGACATTTCAGGGAGCCCACTTTCCCTTGTCTACCTGTGTCCCTCTAACTGTCCTCCAGGGAAGGCTTTTTTTTTATTTTTAAAAATATTTTTCTTATCGATCCCATCCCAGTTCCCCCTCCCTCCCACCATCCTATGCCCCTCCCCCCCATCCCATTACCCATCCACTCCCCAGGGATGGTGAGGCCCAGGGAAGGCATTTTTAAACAAGGCAAAAACTCTTAAGGAAAAGAAAAGAGCTTACAATATTAAACTTTCAAAGTTTCTTAATGTAAAAAGTTACACTATCAATAAAATTAAAGCCCTACAGGTCAACTGAAAAGGGCGTGGCATACATGTAGAAAGGGTTGGTGAATGCGTCAGCTTCTGAAACCACTTATCTGCCATGGAATTCTTTGGTAGTGGACTCCAAGACCTAAAAATCCACTGGACCACTTAACACCCACAGTCCTGTGGAAGCTTCTCTCACTCCCAAGGCACTTAACATACACCTTCCAGCTAGAATGTTAACCACAGGAGTTACGAACTGTGGGGACTCAAGAAGGTGGGAGAAGCTTCCACAGACTACAAAGGGAAGGGTAGCTAGGAGAGGCTCTTGGTATGAAAAGAGGGGGAATTATTAAAGTGGAAATAGCTCTGGCAAATATCAGACATGTTTCTAATACAGGCCTAACACCAATGTAACCCATAGGAAAGATAGGACTCCAGTGTTCCATGCACATTCCCATACATACACTTGGGGGTCTGAATTATTTTTTAAGGACCCAGAAGGAACCTGCAGCATTTTTACTTAGTTCATATGTGTATCTGTGTCTATGTAAATATAGGCATGTATGTGGCACTGCCCTTATAGACCAGAAGAGTGAGTCTCATCCCTTGGAGCTGGAAATACAAACGTTTGTGAAACACCCGACATGGTATTGGGATTTAAACTCTGGCCCTGCCTTCATGATTAACAGCAAGGTGCCCTCCTAACTGCTGAGCCATCACTCCACTCCTACTTTCTTCTTTGGTTTATCTTGTATTGTCATATTTTTGAATATAAAAGCCTTTTTTACCCCTTTATTCACCATCATGCATTTATCCAGTTTTGTTTACACTTTTTTGTATAGACATTTTTTTCCTACTCCCTGTGCTTCCTTCCCCCTTCATTTTTTTCTTTCTACTTTAATTAGTAATGTCTTGACCTTATCTCGTTGTTTTAAAGCTTTTATCTTCCCAGCTTTTATTCACCTACTTACATCTACATACTTTTGATCACAAACCTTTTCAGTATTGGGGATTTTTTTTTTCTTTTTGTAGTCTCACTCTTTTCTCTTCCCCTTTATAATATTCTCATCTACTCTTTGTTTTAGCTTTTCATTTTTTAACCTCATACCTCTTTTTTTTTCATATCTTCCTGACACCTTCGTTTATCTCATTCATTTACTATTTCTACATTGAACTAATTTTTAACTTCATAGTACACTATATTAGTTCTGGCATTTTCATCTTATGGTCATTGGTGATATATTAATTGGTTTAATTAATTGGTTTGATTAAGAATATTTTTATATCTTTCATAGTTTGGTATCATTGCTATCACAGGATTGTTTTTCCTCTCTGAGTGGTACAAGGGATTAAACCCTCAAGACAAGGGTATTCACTAAGAAGATCCCCCAAATAAAGCTGAAAGACAGATTCAAACCAAAATATACACAGGTTGTAACACAGAAATACTAGGTGCGTGAAAAAATAAAAGCAGCATGACTCATTGAAAATACCATAACTCCTCAACTATTGAATTCAAATGAAATGAAATGAATAAATGCCAGATGAAGATTTCAGAAGTTTACTGGCAAAAATGATCATTAATATCCAAAGGATACACATAATAGATAAAGGTAATAAAAGAAGGCTAGAGAGAGAGAGCTCACTTTTTGCTTTTGCCGAGGACTTAGGTTTGTTTTCTAGCCACTGATGGCTCACAACCATCTCTTAACTCCAGTTCCATAGGATCCAAATCCCCCTGTGGACTTCTGTGAGTACTAGACAAATAGCAATGCACATGCATAAAATCAAATTAAATGAAATATAAAATAAAATTAGATTAAGGATGTAAAAGACTCTGATCCAGGGCCTGCAGATGAAAGGCAGCAATATAGAAGAAGTTAGCAAAATGGATGAGATAATACATAGTGCTAATGGAGAAGTCAGTGGTATAGGAGTTAAATTCATCAAAATGTAGAAGGAGTTTCTGTCCTGCCTGGTCATGCATCAGTTTAGTACCAAACAAACACACAGAGGCACAGAGGCTCATATTATAAACTGGCCGATGGCTCAGGCTTCCTATTGGCTAGCTCTCTCTAACTTATTAACCCATTTCTATTACAGTATGTATTGCCACAAGGCTGTGGCTTACCCTTAATGTCGAGTATGTTATGCCTTCGGTGGCTACATGGCATTTCCCTCATGACACTTTCTCTGTGTTCTCTCCCAGAATTCTCCTTGTCTGGTGGTCTCGCCTATACTGTCTGCCTGGCTACTGGCCAATCAGCATTTATTCACCACCCAATAAGAGAAACATAATATTCACAGCATGCCAAAGGACCTCCCCCATCAAAGAATCTGAGGTATTTAAAAAATATTAGAAATGAAACACTCAGTCCAATAAAAACCCAGTAGGAAACATTACCTATGAACTTGTCCAAATACTAACAGTGGAGAACATAGTCGATGAAATATAACATTAAAATATAAATTTAAGAAAAGAGTATACTCACAATTCCAAGAATGCTAGAATACAATCAAGAGAACCAGCCTAAGGATCCACAGGATAAAAGGAGGTGATTCAAAACTAAAGGCATAGTGAGACTATCTCATAAATGAAATAGCAGAAATTTTCCCAAATCTAGAGAAATGTATATCCAAACACAAGATGTATTTAGAATCCCAAGCAGATAGACCCATAGAAGTAATTCTCCAAAACAGATTGTAGTCAAAATGTCAAATATACAAGAAAAATAATATTAAAATGTACAAGAAATTATGATTAAAAAGACAAATACACCAATCAGGGTAACATCAGGCCTCTCATCAATAACCCTAAAAAGCTGGGAAACAAGGAGCAATCTGTTTCAAACATTGGAAGTAAATAACTGCTAACCAAGACAGTTAAGCACATATAAACTGCCTTTTAATTTCAAGAAAAGAATACACAAGGGAGAGCTAGGAATGAATTCATCATCGCCAACACAGTAAATCAGTCATTTTCTAATGCTAAAGGAGGAAGATTAGAACAAATACCAAATGAGAAAAGATTGAATGCAAATGGCCTCATTTCATCATTAAAAAGAGGCATACAAGATTAAGAACAAGATGATGTTTTGACTCCAAGCAATCCACCTCATTGGCAAAGACACTCAGACTAAGGTTCAAAAGATGCAGTGGATTTATCAAACAAATAGAATCTGGAAACAAGCTGGCAGATCTAGCTATTCAGATACCTGACAAAGGAAGCTTCAAAATTAGAAAATATAAAGTAGGCAACTATGCAACAGTAAATGAAATAATTCATCAAAAATTTATAACAGATAGGACTAGAGGTGTAGCTTAGTTGTAAATGGCTTGCTTAGCATGCAGGAGGGCCTGAGTTCAATGCTCAGCATCATTTAAAGTAGGTATGGTAGCTCATGTCTAATCCTAACAATTGGAAGGTAGAGATAGAGAAGGATTTGGATTTCAAGGTCATCCACAGGAGTGTAGTGAGTTTGATGCCAGCCTGGGTTGGTTACGTGGGACCCTGCCTGAAAGAAAAGAAGTATAATAATTGATTCTTGGAAAGAACTAAACATTGGAGCTCACGTGTAATAGGCATAAAGAGTCATATAGGTCCTGTAGTGTGATATCAGATGCCAGTCTCATATTTAGATATGTTATCAAAACTAAAAGTCAGTAAGCTTCAGGGTTAAACGTCTCCATAGATAGCCACAGGATATTCTATAATAGCTCAGTCTTCTAGGCAGTTCATGGGACTTTTTCTAAAATAGATCATATTCTAGGTTATAATGCAAGGTATAACTGATTCAAAATGACCAAAGAAATTATTTGTGTTTTATCTTATCAGGTCAGAATAAACTTGAGAATCAGTAGCAAGTTAGGCTGACTAGGTTTATACAAACTTGACACAAGCTAGAGTCAAAGGGAAAGGAACCGCCATCAAGAAAATGCCTCCATAAATCCAAGAAAATTTCTCCTTAGGATCAGGCTGTAGGCAAGCCTGTAAAGCATATTCTTAATAAGTGATTAATGGAGTGTGGAGCCTGTTGTGGGTGAGACCATCCCTGGGCTAATGGTCTGGTTTCTAGAAGACAGCAGGCTGAGCAAACCATTAAGAGCAAGCCAGCAAGCAGCACTCCTCTATGGCTTCTGCATCAGCTCCTGCTGTACTTGGCTTCATATCCTGGCTTCCTTCCATAATGACCAGGAATGTGGAAGCATAAGCCAAATAAACCTTTTCTTCCCCAAGATGCTTTTGGTTGTGATGTTTTGTCACAACAATAGTAACCCCAAGATAAAGAGAAATCTCAAAAACAACATAAATGCTTGGAGCCTGAAAAAGTAATTTCTTGAATGTGGAGTGAGCCACTGAAGAAATGGGGGGGGGGAAGTTTTCAGTCTTAGAAGGCACAACTTATGAGAACATTGGGATTTAACAAAGACAGTTCAAAGAGTGAAGTTTATAGCTATCAGTAATACATTAAAAATCCAAGAGGTTCCAAATAAATAGTATAGTCATAATTTACCTTGGGTTTTAGAAGAGAAAGTAAAAGCCAAAAAGTGTCAGGCATCAAAGAACGATGAAGGGCAGGGCTGAAAAAGTGAAATGGAGACGGAAAGAACAATACATGGAACCACTCAAAGTATGGGTTTGTTTGGAATATCAAAAACTGGCAAAACTTTTTAATTTAAGTAAGAGCAAGAAAAAAGCCAAATTAATAAAATTATTAATAAAAAGGGATATTATAACAGCTTCCAAATAAGTTCACAAGACTACCATTTGAGAACCCTGAGAAAACTTATAAAATGGGAAGTCCAGAAGAAAACAGGAAATTCCTAGAAGAATCATACAACAAAGAAAAGTTCAGAACTGGATGGACCTGTTGCTGAATTCTACCAAAACTTTAAAGAGAAGCTAATACTAAAACCCCTTAAACTGTTCCATAAAACAAAAACGAAGTAATGCTACCAAATGCATTCTGCGAAGCCACCCTCACCAGGATTCAAAAATTCAATAGAGACAGAACTAGGAAGGCAAGTGTAGATCGGTTTACATGATGAACATGAACACAAAAATTTTCAATCAAGTACTTGCATGCAGAATTCAAGAGCATGTTTCACCCCCGCATGCATACAGGAAGTACCATGTAGACTCAGTGGATTTAAAAATTTAGAGTGCATGAAGTTGGGAGGGAAAAGAGGTGGGGGATAGTGGAGGGATTTGAAGGGAGAGAAGGGGTGAGTTTGATAAAAATACATTCTTTGAATACATGAAATTCTCAATTTTAAAAAGCAGGCAAAAAAAAAAAAAAGACATCCACTATATCAATTCAAAAGTACCTCATTATATGGAAACCAATAGATACAAAACACATAAATACACTTAAGGTGGAAATCACAGGTTCATCTAATAGATGCTGAAAAGCCATTAATAAATTTCCACATCTTTTAATGATAAAAGTCCCGAAGAAAATCAGAATAGAAGGAACACACTTCAACAAACAACAGATTATATGTAATCATACTATAGCCATTATACCATATGTGGAAAAGCTGGAGGTGGTTCCTCTAAAAACAGGGCAAAGACAATGGTATCCATGTTTGCTGCTTTATATAATGCATTTTGCTAAAGCAAACAGACAATAGAAAAGGGGATATGGATAAGAAAGGAAGAAGTCGGCTGGGCAGTGGTGGCAGATACCTTTAATCTCAGTACTTGGGAGGCAGAGGCAGGAAGATCCATTTTCCCACATTCATCTCTATATTCCTTGTAATACCAAGAAGAATTCTCAATAGGGTCTTTTAGGAGAGAAATTGACAGGCTTAATCTCAAACTCATATGGAAATGCAACTAACCTAGAACTTCCCAAAGAACTTTGAAAAGTTAAGAACTAGAGGAATGTGGCTTGCCTGACTGCCAGACTTTAAAGGCCACAGTAATCAGTATGAGCAATACTGGTGTGAAGAGGGTATAGAGCAGTGGAACAGAATAGGAATATATCATGCGTGTGGACAATTGATGTTTTAAATAAAGATGTCAAGGCAAATTCCACTGTGAAGGGATGTTTGCCAGTCAATATTGCTGGAGCAGTTGGATAACTGTGACTGCCTCCCAGCTTTCATTCTACACCATGTATAAATGGTAATGCAGAATGAAATTCCAGAGCAAAATGTAGGAGCTATAGTCATCAAGCTTCTGGAAAGAAAACGGGTGAAGGTCTAGTCATCTTGGTTTGGAAAATATTTAGTAAGACATAAATCTTGAGCTAGAGAAGGAAAGAAACCAAAACATTGGACTTCATTGGAATGTGAATTGTTTCCTGTGCAAATTGCCCATTTCAAATATAAAGAATGCAAACCCCAGACTGGAAGGAAATATTTTCAAAATATGTTAAAATAAAGGATTGGTATGTAGAATGTATAAAGAAAGTTGAAAACTTTAATGAAGAGGTAAACAACTCAATTTTAAATGACAAGAATTGGAGCAGACAGTTCACCAAAGAAGACAACCACTTAAATATATGAAGATAGTCATATAATCATTATTTAGGAAAATGCAAATTAAAGCCACATGAGATACTGTTACCCACTCTCTGTAATGACTTATATTAGCAACACTGACCATATTTAGCGTCTACTAGGGGAGAACTCTCAAATGTTTATTAGTAGTATAAAATTGTATGTTCAGTTTGGCAGAAAATTTATCAGTTGCTCACAATGTTCACACACGCATGCGCACAGTGTGTATGCGTGGCAGGATTTCACAAGCTCTCCTTATACCTTTACTTGGGTTTCAGGAATCAAACACAGATCACTAGGTTTGTGGGACAAGTGCTTTACTCACAGTCATTGTTGAGACGGTGTTGCCATGGAGCCCATGCTTGAGACCCACAATGCTCCTGTCTCAGTCTCCTAAGTTCTGGTATCATAAAAATATGCCACTACAATGTTAAATATTTTCCTAACCAACAGCCAAACCATTTATTTCCTAGGTATTTTTTCAAGAGAAATGGCATCATATTTACAAACATCAAGTTACACATGAATGTTTAAAACAGCATTAGAAACAACTCAAATGCCATCAGTTGGAATGGATCAACAAATGTGTGTTGTAACCATTCCATAGAATATACCAAATTTTTAAAATGAAAACTATTCATTCACGTAACAATATGGGTGAACCTCATAATAAATATAACAGATGAAATAAGGTATAAAAGAATGTAGAGTTTATAACTCCACTTTTGCTGCTGCTGCTGTTGTTTTTCGAGGCAGGGTTTCTCTGTGTAGCTTTGGAGTCTGTCCTGGAAGTAGCTCTGTAGACTAGGCTGGCCTCTGCTTCCCGAATGCTAGGATTAAAGGCATGTGTCACCAACGCCCTGCTATAATTTCACTTTTTTTAAAAATTACAGAAAATGTTCTGATAGTCAAAAGACTATCAGAAGTTTCTTGGAAAGAGGTTTCAGTTAGGAGGGACAAAAACGTTTGCAACGATAGGTATGTTCATTGTCTTGCTTTTTGTGATGATTTCAATGAAAATTGTTTAATTGTACTTTTAAAATGTGCCCACTTGTATGCCAATTATACTTCAATATGTGGCTCTCAACACATATATTCATACATACCCTCATAAACATGTAAAAGAGTAATTTAGTTTTTTAAAAATAATTTTTATGTGTTTGGGCCTGTGAGCGTCGTGTGCATCAAATGCACATACGATAGCTTGAGGAGTTGAGAAAAGGGTATTGGGCCTCCTGCAGATTGTCATGTGTTTGCCGAGACCTGAACTCAAGTCCTCTGACAGAGCAGTAAATGCTTTTAACTGCTGAGCCATCTCTCCTGCCCCCTAAAAGCCACTTAAAAGTAACACTTGTTTAATATATTTTTCTGAACCTGGGGTTTCAATAGGTTATCACAACTAATTCCTGATAAACTAGGGTTGGATTTTAAGTGTTTTTGCTGGGTGTGGTTGTTTACTCTGTAATGCCAGTGCTTGGGAGGAAGAGCTGGGAAGATCACCATAAATTTGAAGTTGACATGGTATACACAGCAACTTTTAGACAAGCCAAGGCTACATAGTGAGATCCTGTCTCAAAAAAGAAAAGAAAACAACAACAACAATTTAAGTGTTCTTATTCTGTGTATTGCTCTTTTTAGTATGCCAAGTGAAGAGCTCAGATCAAAGCAGTGATTATCATTTGGTGGATTTTACAGGCTTCTATATTATACTTGTGGGGACGACATAATGAAAAGGGTTGATTTTTCTTTTTCCCCAGGATACTTTGAATAGTGTGCTGCAGCTGATCTGTAGTGTAGTGAAAGCTGGCTTTTTTTTTCAATTTGCAAAATAGTTATTCAGTAATGATTAATAAAATTTATAACTAAATAATGTTAAAATACAGATAATATTCAAACTCATCACTTCCTATCTTTTTGTATCTTTTACTTTTATCTGCCCTTCAGGTTTCTATCTTTTCATGTTTATGTGTGTGTGATGTGCGTTCACGTGTGTGGGAGTGTGCATATGCAGATGCATGTGAACATTTGTGGAAGTCCCAGGTTGACATTGGGTATCTTCCTCAGTAACTTTCAACCTTTATTGAGCCGCGATCCCTCACTTGAACCAAGAGATTACTGTCCTGTCTCCATCTCCAGAGTGCTGGGATTGCAGGTAGGCCTCTACATGGGTTCTAGGTGATCTGACAACCTCTTCTTGTTTGCAAGGGCATCATGTGCACATGTTGTACACAGACATACCTGAAAGCAAAATACTCACACACAGAAAAGAAATACAATAATAATAGTACAATTTAAAGGCAGAGCTAACTGCCTTTCACTATGCTTTCAGTTAGCTTTTGAGCCCGAGAGGAGCCGATGCTTTTAAACCAAAGCAGCTTCTAAGTACCTGTTACTGTAGGTGCTTAAGAAATGTCCACTCTTCTCCCACGTGCTGCAGCTGCTAAGGGTTGGGTCAGGTCCCCCACCTGCTGCAGGTGGTGAGGGGTGCCTGGGCAGAGTAGTAGAGCTGACCCTGTAGACAAGCACAGTTGAGCCAACCCTGAGGGTGTAAGATGGGCATAGCTGGTAGCACCTCCCTCATCTTCAACATGGGGGTGGAAGTGAGGGAAGGATGCCCTCCCCCCTTGCCCCTATCACCTCCAGCCAACACGGGAGCTGCCGGTGCCCTCTAACAGCTGCAACACTTAGGAAAGTGGGCCCCACAACTCATCTGGGCAGCACAGCGGAGCTTACCCTGTTTTAGGGCATGGGTGAGCTCTTTGAGAGCATGAGCATGAGAGATGCCCTCCCCCTAAGTCTCTGTGCCTGAGGCAGGAGAGCTGGCCTTTCCCCTCACCAGCTTCAGCACTTGGGAGAGCAGGGCCCTGCCCCTGGACTGGGCAGTCCAGCAGAGCTGACCCAGTTAATAAGGGTGCAGGTTAATTGGCCATGCGAACCTGAGCATGGGAGATTTTGCCCGACCCCCTTCATCAGCCTTATGGTGGTGGTGGGGGGGGGGAGAGATGCCCTCCCACACCTCTGCCTATGGCAGGTGGGAGAGCTGTCCTTGAGGTCGTAAGAGTGGCAGAGCTGTCCCTGTCCCTCATCTGCTGTAGCACTCAGGAGAGTGGCCATGCACCTCGCCTGGGCAGCACGGTGGAGCTGACCCCAATGGTCCAGGTGTGGGAGAGCCAAGCCAGAGAGCGTGAAAACAGGAGGACTGCCCCCTCCCCCCACTCATTGCCCTGACTAGTTCATTCCACTCAAGGGGTGAACTAGCCAGGGCAATGCTGGAGAGCTCACCCTGCTGGTCAGGACAGGGGAGAGGTGGTGGGCTGACCAACCCTGTAACTACCCAGACCCAGAACCAGGGTTATGAGTTGGCCCACCCCAACATCCAACTCACCTATGATCTGCTGGAGCTTGTGAGGGGACCAGTCCTGTAGACCCAAAGCTAGCTGCAGGACCTCCACAACACAGGGAAACAACAAGGAGGGGGGTCAGTCAGGGCCCAGCATCTCTGTAGCAGAAACCAGAGGCCTCGAACAAGACCAGTGACTCTTTGCAATGAACACTTGCAAATAAATATATATATTGACGAAGGGGTTTACTACATGACTTACTATATCCCACTGCAGCTTCCATGACGCGATTTTTAATTCTTTTTTTTCTCTTAAGTTTTATTCTAATTGCGGCAGGGAGGGGGCGTTGAAAGTGACAGGGAAATGAACGGGATTGAGATGCATGATGTGAAAGACACAAAGAATAATAACGACTAAAAAAGAAATGTGCACTGGTTGGGCCAGCAGAATGATTCAGCAGGTGAAAGCACTTCCTGCGGGTTTCTCCAGCCTGGTCTTGGCTTGTTTGTTCATCACTCCTCCCTCTCTGCACTACCTTACCTTATCCTTGGTGCAGTGTTTTGTTCTGGGATATAAGAAACTGGAAATCCCCACCGATGCTACTCCCATACTCCAGATTCAGATCCGCACCTGTAACAAGTCCTTTTCCCCAGGCAATTCCATTCTCACCACCTCCTCCAATTTAGGCATTGCTGAAAAGCCATCTCCTCCCCTCTCTTCTTCTTGCCAACAAAACTCACCTGCCATGTATGAGCTAGAAACCAGCCAGAGGTTAATTTTGTAACCTAATCAGAGGTTAGGGGTCAGTGGTCAGCTGCCGGCTGTCACCATGTAGTAGGTTTGGGCACATTTTTGGTTTTGTGATGCAGGGGAATCAAGCCCTGGGCCTTACCCATGGTTTGGAAGACATCTTCACTAAGTTTATCATCCCCAGGCTCTTTTTTTTTTCATTCTTTTTTCTTCCTTCACTCTATCCCTGTCTTCTTCTGTACATTCCTTTAACAGGGTCTCACTACATTGCCCAGGCAGGCCTCAAACTCTGATCCCCCTGCCTCGGGCTTCTGTGGAGCTGGGATTATAGGTGTGCACCGCCTCACCAGGTGCTGTTGAAGTTCAGCCCAGAGAAATTGGTGGGGGGGGAGGGGAATTAAAAACTTGGAAGTAGATTGAGGGTAAGTCAGTAGATAGGGGGACTATCCATGCTGTGAAGGTAGCTTCTTACTGGGCCCCTAGGAAGAGGAAGCTTTAAACACAGGTCTCAGTAAACTCTTGGCATTTTATGATTTTGTTTATTTGTTTGTTTTTGTTTTTATTCAGTGTGGTAGCAGCTGCAGTGTTAAGAGCAGTTTTTCCCACCGTTCTGGGATCACTGCCTCGACATCCCCAATTAACACACAGATACTGTATTTGACATAAAGCTATAGGCCTGTACTAATTTCTTATTGGCTAGCTGTGTCTTAAATATTAACCCATTTGTATTGATTTAAGTATTTCCACGTGGCCTCAACTTACTGGAGACAGGGCCCAGATCTCTGTTCTTTCCAGTCTCTACATGCTGACTCCTCCCTACTACTCCCTCACTCCTCCTAGTCCTCTAGTCCCGCCTATCTTGCTTTCCTACTGGCCAACAGTGCTTTATTCATTAACCATAAGAGAAACATATTTACAGAATGACATTTCCCATCAGCTGCAGTATGCACCTTAAAATTACAGCCCTTCCATTAGTATTCATATATCATTTCTGGTGATATTATCTTTTTTGATACATTTTTAGCACCTCCAACCCTCACCTGCCAGTATCCAGAGTCGCTGTCACCTGAAGTTGTCACTAGTTAGTAGACTAGACCCCTAAGCTTTCTGTTATCTTCGAGCTTCTGTCCTAGTCATGGATCTCTGTCTAGGTAGCAACTGCTGAGGTTTCCAGGTCCTCATGTCCCAGGGTAAAGAATTGCACCAGAGACAAATGGTGAGGTAATAGAAATAGAGACAGTGTACTAAGAAAGAGAAAAGTGCTTGTCTGAGTGGCAACTAGTGGGGGCAGTGACTCTGGACAAGATGCAGGTAGGGGCTGGGTTTTTTATTTTTATTTAACATTTTTATCTTCTGTATATGAGTCTTTTGCCTGCATATTTGTCTGTGTATCATATGTATACAGTGCTTGTAAAGGCCAAAAGAGGGCGTCATATCCCCTGGGGATTGGAGTTACAGATGGTCATGAGCCACTGTGTGGGTTCTGGTTATTGAATCAGAATTCTCTGGAGGAGTAGCCAGTGCTCTTAACTGCTGAGCTGTCTCTCCCGCCCCAAGCCTTAGTTGTTTTGACTTTTCTTGCTCACTTTTCTCTTTCTTGCTTTTCTAGTTGCTTTCCATTATCTGTAACTTTCAAACAAGTGATTGTTTCCATTTCTATGCTCACCTTACTTTCTTGCTTTTCCAACTGCCATAAACCCTCCCTGAAAATGCTGGAAGTGCAGTGACATGTTTCATTCCTTCATGTGACTGTAGCTCCAGTTCATCAAGCCACTCTTTAATTAAGAATAAAATAGACTGGGCATGTGACACCTTTCACAAAAGAAATAGGTATTAATAAAAGCAATAGGACTTTTACTGTTTACAAACATCTTTGGAAGGCCTCATATTTTACTGTATTTTCTGTAATTGTGTGAAGTAGATGTTACTTTGTGATATGGTGCATGAAACCCAGCAATAACAAATAATTACCTAAGGTCATATGGGTTAGCAAGTTGGCAGAATGAAAATTCAAACCTATGACCAAAACCTGTGCTCTTGACAACCATACCCCTTTATTTAAATTCCAGCTAGAAATAAAGGAAGGGGGGAGACACTTACTGTATCGTTCTATTTAATAAGTGTTTATATACTCACTATTATGTACAAAGGTGTGTGAAGTCTAAAAGGATAAATGTGCATATTCTCTTCCCTTAATAAAATTAGTTGGACAGAAAAGATGGGACCATTGTTTAAATGCCTCTAACAAAAGCAGAGTTGGATCACCACCGAGACATCATTATGATGACTACCACTTATTGAGAACATACATTGTGCCAGATAGGATGCATTCTGCATATATTTAATTCTCATGGCGATGCTGAGAGTATTGCTGTATTTTATACATGAGTGAATGAGTGCAGTGGAAGGTTAATTAACTTCACTAGCTGGGAACAGAGTGCTAGTAGACCCTAAGAGGAAGAATAGGCTCAGTGTATACCTCTTTTTGAGGGAACTGAAAGTGTACGCACCGGCATAGTGGCTGTGCCCGTGAACCAGCAGTGGTGTTAATGTCACTGGTACCTACCCCAGCCAGCACTACTTCTAGAGCACTGGAGTACCCGGGTCACTTCCATTTACAATCTTGAGAACAGTGAAGGGACCCTAATTACCATCATCAGTCATCACCACAGGTGTACAAAGTGCCACTGAATGCCAGAATACTATACATTAAAGGGCATTAAACAGTTAATTTTATGTTATGTGTATATTACCAGACAAAATGAAACATTTGTGTTATTATAAATCTTATTAAAAATACTTGTAAATAAATAAAAACATCAGACGCCCAAATCTTCCAGATCCAAAGTCTATACAACTTAATGAACTTATACACAGGCAGAATTTCTGTAAAGTTTTCTGCGGGTTATATTTAACTTTTTAATATTATGTTAATTTTTATTAAAGGCAGGTGTAACCTGCATGGTTGCAGAAAGTTTCTGCAGTTGGGTTCAAAATCCTGAAAGACAATGTTAAGGCACATACAAGCTGACACAAATGAACTTCTGATAAATAAAAATTTTAAATGAGCTCTTCAGTTGTTCTAACTACATTTCCCTTTCTAAAAACTTTTTGTTGAAAAAAACTTCACACAATATATTTTAATGTTTTTCATATTTTCCTTTCCCATTTCCAGATCCTCTCCATCTCCCTACCCACCCAAAATAACGTTCTTCCTTCCTTCCTTCCTTCCTTCCTTCCTTTCTTTCTTTCTTTCTTTCTTTCTTTCTTTCTTTCTTTCTTTCTCTGTTTCTCTCCCTCTCTCTCTCTCAAAAACAAATAAAAACATAAGCAAAAGAATCAAGAAACACAAAAAAAAACACAAAACAAAAATGCAAATAAAGAAGAGACAGATAAGGAAAAATGCCTAGACAAAGCAAAACAAGATGAAAAGTCTACAACAACACCTTTGAGTTCATTTTGTGTTAGTCTACTATTGCTGGACCTGGAACCTGCTCAGACATGTGATTAAAATACCCAGTGGGACTCCATTGGAGAACACCAATTTTTCCTTTGCCAGCAACTATCAGTTGAGGCTAACTTCTTGGTTAGGGGTGGCAGGGCATGCCCACTTCCGCCTCTCAGTGCTGGAACACCATCTGGCTTGGACCTGTGCAGACCTTGTCCATTCTGACACAGTCTCTGGGAGCGCATCTGTGCATTAATCTTGTGTTTGGAAGACACTGCTGCCTTGGAGCCTTCCATCCTTTCTGCTCTTACAATCTTGCCACCTCCTTTTTCACATAGCTCTCTGAGCCCTGCTGGGAGGGTACTGATAAAGACATCATATTTATGACTGAGTGCTGCAAAGTCTCTCAGTCTCTGCACATTGCCTTCCTGAGTAGCTCAAGCTAGCCTTGATTCATTTAGCAGCCCAGGTGGATCTTGAACTTGTAACCTCTTGCCCAAGCACCCCACCCCCCAATTGTTTAAATTTCTTAACAGCAGTAACACAGATATCTGGGGTTACAAAAGAAGTCAGAGGCAAAGAAACTTAAGGCTTGGAAACAATAATCGGGGAAATCATAGCTAAATAATAAGGATGATTTTTAGCAGAGAGCCTTGAATTAATGAAGTAGAGGCTATCCATGATCTTGAAGACCTAAGGAATGGAATGGTCATAATGTTAGTGTGGAAAATCTGGGAATTTAAGATTGTGACTAGAAGATGGGGTGCTTTGGTTCATAATTCTGTTTAGTTCCTGATTCTGCTGGAAAGGGGGAAGATTTCAGGGGTGGCTACTGTATGTGTGAGCCCAAAGTGAAAGATAATGTCCTTTTAGAGGATGTCAAGGAATTGAGTGGCAAGAATCATCAGATGGATTATCTTTTTGTTTTGTTTTGTTTTTCCAGATATGGTTTCTCTGTAGCTTTGGAGCCTGTCATGGAACTAGTTCATGTAGACTATGCTGGTATCAAACTCACATAGATCTGCCTGCCTCTTCCTCCCGAGTGCTGGGATTAAAGGTGTGTGCCACCACCACCCAGTGGATTATTATTTTTTTTCTTAAGTGAAGAAGTTTTATTAGAAAGAGAAGGGAATGGAGAATGAAAAGGGAGAAGGGGAGAGAAGAGAAAGAATGGGAGAGAAATGGAGAGAGAGATGGACAGAGACAGAGAGAGAGCGTGCTCACACCAGATGGATTATCTTTAGGGATGTCAAAGTCACTCAGGATAATAGTAGACTTTGGAATGAGAAAAAGACTGAGCAAGGGCCAAAGTCATTGATTTATGAAAGAAAGGACTCATCCCAGGACAAATTCATGAATGGTTAAGAGAGAAAGGGGTTATAATTGATTGATTTGACAAGATCTGGCTTTGGTGGTGTAGTCTTTTCTTGTGTTTGCGGAACACGGGAAAATAATGGTCTGAAAGCAGAAATTAGGGCAAGTAGAACACCAACCTAAGCCACCAGGTTTCAATGAATTTCAGGGGGGGGGGTGAAGGAAATCCTTGCTGAGCCTGAGGATATAGGAAAGTTTTCTGAGTGTGGTGAGACAATTCCAAAGAGACAAAACCAGTGCTCTGCTTCTGGGAGAGGACTGTCAGGTAGGAGAAGAATCAAGGAAGTACATGACATTATGGGGATGATAGTGGAATAGAACATAGGTGCCACGAGTAGGAGGAGAGATGATGTGTGCATGGATTTAATCTCAGCAGATTCTTTTTTTATTAATTTATATTTTACATTCCAATCCCAGGTCCCCATCCCTTCTCTCTTTCACCCCCCTCCCCACTCTCCCCACCTCCTATCTGATCTCGGAGAGGGTAAGGCCTCCCCTAGGGAGTCTACTAAGTCTGTCCCATCATCTCATTGAAGCAGGACCAAGGTACCTCTCCACCCCCACACCCCTGTGTCTAGGCTGAGCAAGGTATCTCTCCATATAGAATGGGCTCCACTAAGTCAGTTTGGGCATTCGAATTAGATCTTGGACCCCCAGAGGACAACAGTAACTAGGCCTAATGACTGTTATTTCCTCTAGCCTGTACTTCATAGTTCAAAAACTGGCAACAGCCCCAGAAGAGACAGTTTCAGTCTCTGTCCCTGTCATCTGTCAACCTTAGTGATTAGAACTACACTTCTCTAACCAAATCCTCTCTCTCTATTTTCTGTTGTGACTCTAGCTATTTTTCCAAATCCTTTAACTCCTTTGTCTTGTGATAAGTCCATCATTTCTCAATCACTCTATGAACCCTCTTTATTTTCATCTCTAGCCAGGCCTGGTGTCACACTCTAACAATCTCAGCACTTGAGACAATGGCACAGGAGTATAACTGTAAGTTTAAGACAAGCCTTGTCTAATTAGTGCGTTTCAATTCACTCTGGGTTACAGAGAGCGACTCTAATAATTACCTCCCCAATTTTCCAAATAGACTTGCCTCTGGTGTATCCATTTTACTTTTAAAAAATTGCAAAAATCAAAATCTAGTTCATAGCAAAACTTCATAGCAAAACTTCTACCATCTGTACATAGCAATTGGCATTAGTCTCAGCTGGGCTTTCAACAGTACCTCAGAACCATGTGTCCTTTGCTAGCATCGTCTTCTGTTCACTCAAGAATCATTTAAGTGATTCCTCTCTCTTTTTAAATCCTCCACTTTCCATCTCTCAACAAGCATATCACCTGAACTCCCACTTAACTCCAGATAGGGAGGCTATAAATAACCTCAGCTTCTTTCCAGCCAACCTAATCCATCTTCACAAAATTAGCAACATAAATTTAGTCATGGCATCTGTGCTCCATATCTTCCTTCTTAACAAGTTTGTGGTACTGTTTAACAATCCTCCTTGCTCCCCAGTTGGATCTCCAATTTTCCCTTTGCTACTAATATACTGTTGCATCTAATGTACACACACACACACACACACACACACACACACACACACGTAAATATATTCTAGTGTCATTCAGCCTAAAACAGCAAAATGTCCTTTCAAACAAATATATCTGTGACATTTATTAAGCCCATTTTGACTGAATGAATTCTGCTTCCACTGCACAGCTTGTGTGGGGGTGGGGGTGGGGAGAATGTAAAGTAGCAGAAGGGAGAAGAGGAGGAGAGAAAGGGAGGAGAAAAACAGCATAGGTGTTGACAGTGTAAGAAAGGGTGCTTTGCTACAACCAAGGGACTATTAAACAGCTATTAGGATGATGTTTATAGAGCACATGTGTTAACAGTACAAAGCATTTATAATACCTTTTAACTGAAAAAAATTAGAAAACCGTGTGTGGTTTCATTTCATTATTGGAAAAAAAAGTGTGTATTGTATGTATAGTACAATGATAGGCCATAAAGATAAATGCCAAAACATTACCAATGATCTGGTCTGGATGATAACAATACAGCCTCATACTCATAGACCAATGCCTTTCTCAGCCATCATCATAGAAGCTTCCTCCTTCAGCAGATGGGAACAAATACAGAAACCCACTGCCAGACAATATGCAGAGAGTCCTTCATCAAACCTCATCCCAAGGGGCTCAGGGAACCCTGTAGAAGAGGAGGCAGAAAGAGGTTAAGAGCCAGAGGGGGTGGAGGACATGAGGGAAATATGGTTCTCTTAAACCATCAGGATTGATGCAACAGAGACTGAGGCAGCATGCAGAGGGCCTGCATGGGTCTGCACTAGATAGGGCCCTAGAGCTGAAGTAGAAGTGGACACATGCCCGTTCCTCACCCAGAAGCAATCAGCATTGATAACCACATGCAAATGAAAACTTAGTTTTCTCCAAGGAGGTCTCATAGGGGAAAGCAACTACTCCAAAGAGTAGGCCGAATGCCCAGCAGTAGTGGCCAGCAGAAAACAAACTGGACAGCATGTTTTGGAGTTTCCTTGTCTCACAATCTTGTATCGGGGCTCTTTTTAAAATTTATCTTTTTCTTCTCTCATTTACCCTTCTCTCGTTTGCATAATATATACTATGGCTTCCAGTTAATGTTTTTATGGGATTCCCTAGTGTGTGAGTGAGTGGGTCTCTTTCTTTTGCCTTCTCTTGGGTCCTTTTTCTTCTGTTTGTTTTGTCTGATTTCGCTTTTCTTTTCGCTTAGATTTTATTTTATCTCTCAGAAGTCTGTTTATTTTCTAATGAGAGACAGAAAGGGGGTGAATCCAGATGGGACGGAATGTGGGGAGAAACTGGAAGGAGAAAGTGGAAACCATAATCAAGCTATAGTAAGTGAAAAAAAAAAGCTATTTTCAATAAAAGGGAAAAAGAATAAAGCAATAATAGAAGGCCATGAGGTAACTTTTAAAAGAAGGAAGAGGAGAAGAAAGAGAAAAAAGAAAGAACTAAAGAAAGAAGATGTGGCTTCCCTAGATACTGGGTTATTCTTCCTTCTCCTCTAGCCTTATCTCAGTCCTCCTCTTCAAATCTGAACATTTTGTATACTCCCCATTCACTGTTTCCATTTTGTTCCTTCTCTCTGTTCTCAAATGTTATCAGTCTCCCCCTAAAATCATCCTCCCAAGGTCTTCCAAGATAGCCTTGTTGCTAATTTACTGAATGTCTTTGTGCTTGTCTGCCTCTGGCTAAACTGTTGGGCTGATATTATACTATGTTTTTCTCTATTGTTCATTGTATTCCATCATTCCTTGGGTCCCACGGCACTGAGGTTTCTTTGAAATATTGGAACTGTAAAAGCAAACTAATTTGAATTTGAATCCTACCAATTATTAGCACAGACTTGATTAGGTTATTCTCAAGTCTTTGAGCCTCAACTTCCCCTTCAGTAAAATGAGAATGCTAATACCGCCATTATAAAGTTTTGTTTGGTATTTAAAAAGGGGACATCTGTAAACCATTTAGTGCCACTTGGCAAGTGGTATTGACATTTGAATTACTATTCTCCGTAGTTCTATGAATTCTCATTCAGCTTCCTTTTTAAAAGCTAGTTCTCTCAGCTGGGTGGTGGTAGCACACACCTTTAATCCCAGTGCTTGAGAGGCAGAGGCAGGAGGATCTTTGTGAGTTCGAGGCCACCCTGGTCTACAGAGCGAGTTCCAGGACAGCCAGGGCTACATGGAGAAACCCTGTCTTGGAAAAAACCTACCCACCAAATAAACAAATAGTAAAATAAAAACCAATTCTCGCTAATGTTTTCTTTATTCTCAACAGAGCCCTGGATAACCTTATCCAAGCTCATAGCTTTAACCACTATGTTCTGCTGATAAACTTTCAAATATGGACTCTGATCTAGATCTTTCCCTCAGTTTATATCCTTCTAAAAATCTGCTTGAGGAAGGCAAGCAGTTATCAACTGGAGGCCATTTTGTTCTTCTCTCCAGAGACATTCGGTAATGAACAGTTATTTTGGTTGTCATTAATTCAGGTTTGCTTCTTATTTTCAGTGGATTGAGACTAGTATATTTCCAAACATCAGTCATCAGTCAGTGTACTGAAGTCAGTGTGCAGTGTACGGGAGAGCTCCCTTCTCTTGCTCAACAAGGAATCTGCTACCTCAGAAGTCAGCAGTGTTAAGGTTGGGATACTCTGGAATAAGTAATTTGTGAAACCCAGCTCTCATTCCTTTATGAACTGCTCAAGTGATGATGAGTCTTGACCTCATGGTTTAGAGAATGTAGTGGCATGATTAAGAACACAGAAGGAGCTAGGTGTGGGGTACACATCTGTAATCGCTACATTCAAAAGGCAGAGGGACCAGCCAGGGTTCCATAGAAAGATCTACCCCCCTCACAAACACACACACACACACACACACACACACACACACACACACACACAAGCACACATACATGCATGCACACACAACACTTACAAACTTATAAACTTCATGTCACTTTATAGCTATGTCCAAGTGATGAAGTCTTTGGAAGTTGTTAGGTCAGACTACTAACGAGCAAAAGTAACTTCAAGTTGTGAGATAATGGTTGAAAAGTTGCAGGGACTATGAAGGTTCTCAAGAATGCACAGTGTGCTTCCAAGCCCCACAATTTGAATTTGATACCCAGAACCCACATGGTGGAAAGAAAGAATGGACTTCCCCTTGCAAGTTGTCCTCTAAGCTCCACACACAAGGCACACAGACATAAACATACCAAAAAGTTAATTAGTTAGGATTTTTAAAAAAGGAGTAAGTAGTAATACTTGCCACAACATTAGATGAAGCTCATGTTAATGACATTAAGTGAAATAAGTGCCACATACTATTTGATTCCACATGCTAAGTTCATGAAGAGGCAAATGTATAGAGGCACAAAGTAAATTATTGGATCCTGGAGCTGAGGGTGTGAGCAGGGATTAATATTAGGCACAAGTGATCTTGTATGGATAAAAATTTTCCACAGTCGATCTTAGTGATAACTGTGTTAAGTAAAGCTATTAAGGAGCAGTGTACATTAAACAAAACAGCAGTGTTATGAACTAAACATTCAAGTATCCACAACATGACACTAACAGAAGCTATGCTTTGGGAAGTGAAACCTTGGTGGGGGGCGTTGGCGTGGAGCAGCAGCAAAGTTCAGGGAGGCCACCATAAGATGGCGTATAATACATCAGAGTTTGATAAATCATTTGAGTACATATCGTGTAGGAGCTGAGTTGATACGGAAGTAGAAAAACTGAAGGAAGGATAGATATGTGGAGAAGGTAAGGGTTAGATAGGCAAAGGATTGATGAGTGGAAGAGAGTGTTTCACTGCTAACTCTACCACTGGAATTACTATTCAGATGTATGTAGTAGGAAACTAGAAGGGGTTAATGGTGCGGAGTATAGTTTAGTGTTTACTAAACCATTGATGAATGGAGCTGTTTTTCTTTGCTGATCTGAAGAAGATTAGAATAATGGGGATTGAATGGTCTGTAAGGTTGCCAGATAAAATACAGGCTGCCAGTCCAGTTGACTCAAACACAGTATAATCAATAAATCCTCTCTTAGTACAACAGTGTACTAAATGTTCCATAATAGTTATGCTAAATTATTATTCATTTATCTGAAATTCAAATTTTACCTTTATTTGGAAAATGTGGCAATACTTGCCAGGCATTGTGAAGCGTGCCTTTAATCATAGCATTTGGGGGGCAAAGGCAAGTGGATATCTGTGTGTTCGAGGCCAGCTGGTCTACATAGCGAATTCTAGGCTAGCCAGGGCTATGTAGAGAGACACTATCTCAATTAAAAAACAAAAACAAAAACAAAACACAACATGATGCTTTTGTTCCTTGCTAAAGCAATGTAGTTGTGGGTTCAGGGTCTCTTCTCCATGAGTAGCAATGCTCATCTGTGTGGTATTTGCATGGGTCCTTTTGTTTTTCCCAGGCTGGCTTGTAGTGACATACACTTGCTGAATGTTTGTTTTCTGTGTTTACTATGCTTTCCATAATATACTGACTAGAGAATGCTGGACTCTTGTTGTAAGTTATGAATGAGTATGGTCTAACAGAAACCCAACCCCCCCCCCCGGCCCTGTCCTTTTTGTTTTGTTTCGAGATAGGGTTTCTCGGTGTAGCCCTAGCTGTCCTGGAACTAGCTATGTAGATCAGGCTGGCCTCAAACTCAGAGAGATCTATCTGCCTCTGCTTCCTGAGTGCTAGGATTAAAGGTATGTGCCACCACTGCCTGGCTAAAACATTGCCCTTAAAAAACAAAGTTTAAAAATTGAAATAGAGGAGTTAGGGAGATCACTCAGGAAAACTTTGAACCTGAGTCTGAATCCTTAGCACCCATGTAAAAAGTCAGCTGGGTAACATGTGCCTGAGGCGCACTGACTAGATGAAGACAGTAGGATCGCTTGGACTTGATAGCCAGCTAGTCCAGTCAAATCAGCAAGTTCCAGGGTCATTAAATACAATGTTATCTCAAAAAGGAAAGGGAGAGAGAGACAGAGACAGAGAGACAGACAGAGATAGAGAGAGGAAGACTCCTGCCATCCACTTCTGACCTCCGCACATACAATAGAGCATGTTGCTTAGTGTGAAACAGAATATAGACTTGGTAGAGCTTTGCTATAGCTATCATTCCTCCCTACCTCCCCAAGACAGGGTTGCCCTTTGTAAAAGCCCTGGTTGTCCTGGAACTCACTCTGTAGACTGAGGAACTCACTCTATAGATGAGGCTGGCCTCGAACTCAACCTCTGCCTCCCAAGCACTGTGATTAAAGGTGTACGTGCATGTGCCACCACTGCCTGGCCCTGACAGCTCATTTTTATGTTTCTAAATAGCATCAGCTTAAGGTCATTCATAAAAGAAGGTGTAGATTGTTTTCCATTGGTCCATAAAAGTAAGGTCAGCTGGCAGGTTTAGATTATTCCTTAGCCAGTGAAAGAGTTGACGAGACTTTTACAGATAGCCTTTTAAAGAATTTTGTCTCTATAAAATTTAGATCTCTGCAGAGGGTGTTGATAATGATCAAGAGGTAGAAAAAAAAAGCTGAGAGAGGAAAAGAGAATGTGAAAGGCAGAGCAGAGGATGGAGCGGGAAGGATGTCAGCACTGACTCATCCAATAGCAGGCCGAAACTGTTCCATAGAAAGGACTTTGGGGAGAGGACCCAACATATTAGAACCTTTCTAAATCTTTCCTCTGCCTTTTTCCCAGTGAAGCACAGGCATTCATTGTAATTAGCTATCTTATTTCCACTTTGTTCTCAGGCACCATGCAAATGTAGGAGTCTCTGCATATCACAGAGTTGACAACTATGTTCCAAATGAACCATTTGGCTTATTATAACCAAGGCCAGTGCAGCAGAAAGGAAAACGGCCCTGTCCTAGTTCGTGACTGTCAGCGAATTCTCTGCTCCCAGGAATTGAAAAGCTGGAGAAGCTCAAAAGGCAAAAGGAGCCAGGCATGGTGGCACACGTCTTTGATCCTAACACTCAGGAAACAGAAGCAGGCAGATAGATCCCTGTGAGTTCAAAGCCAGCCTGGTCTAGGTAGTAAGTAGTAGGCCAGCCAGGGTAAAAAGGAAAATAGAGGCAGAGACTTCAGTCACACAATCCATGCACCCTTTTAGAGATTGAAACCCTGCGATTTTCATGCTACAGTAAAACACTCGGAGCACATAAATGGGAACAGAAATTTAGCCGGGGCCTCCTTCATGGAAGAAAGAACACTCTTAGCTTGGTCTGTCTGTGCTTACCTGAAACCGCAGTCAATTGGAAGGCTTATCTAGACTCAGGTTGAGTAACAGAACCTAGGTCTTCAATAATAAAATTAGTTGTGACACAAACAGAGATGGCAGGTTTTATTCAGTTCTGTGCATTAATCAAGCAAGTACCCAGACCTTAGCTAACGCTCTGAGCCAAAGGCCTACTGTGGTCTTCACAGGCACTTGTTCTGGCTGATCAAGACTCATTTGGCGACCACTGGTGCAATTCCTCTTTAGCTGCCCTCCTAGTCTTACTGCAACGTGAGATGCCATGTTTTGTTGCTCCTCATGGGAGACCTGCCCTTTCCTGAACAGAAACAGAATATTGGATTGGGAGGTTGGGAACAGAGGTGGAGGGCTGGGAGGAGAAGAGGGAGGGGAAGCTGTAGCCAGGTTGTTGAAAGAAAGAAAAGAAAAGAAAAGAAAAAGAAAGGAAAGAAAGAAAGAAAGAAAGAAAGAAAGAAAGAAAGAAAGAAAGAAAGAAAGCTTTGTAAGGCACTGGCTGGATTGCCCCATCCGTCTAGTGACAGGGACTGTACAGGTGATGAAGAGATGGAAAGAAAAAAAAAGTAGGCCACAAAATAAAAAGACAAAGTTGTAAGCAAGACAAATAAAAGCTGGGCTGTGTTTTCCTTTTCCGGTTCTGCTCACATGCTGAGTTTCTTGTTGCAGCATGGAGGCTGCAGATTTTGATTCATTGAAAGAGTTAACTCATTCACTGAAGTCACTGCCTTCCTTTACTTTTTAAGAGTCTTTTTTCAAATGTAATTTTGTTTAATTAACATTTTTGCATTTGCATACTGACCACCCTTTCCCCTTCCTTCTTTCCTCCCATTCCCTCCCCCTCCACTCCCATCTTCCAGGGGCAGGCCTCCCATGGGCTTGAACAAAGCATGGCACCTCGAGTTGAGGCAGGACCAAGCTTCTCCCCTTCATCAAGGTTGAATGAGGCAGCCCAGCAAGGGGAACAGGATCTCAGAAGCCAGTTTAGCGCCAGGGACAGGTCCTGATCCCACAACTAGGAGCCAACAAACAGACCACACTATACAACAATCACAGGCATGCAAGGGGCCTACTTCAGTCCCATGCAGACTCCCTAACTGTTGGTCCAGAGTCCCTGAGTTCCCATGAGCTCAGCTGTCTATGTGGGTTTCTCCTTCATGACCTCCCCCCCCCCCCCCCCCCCGCTCGTACAATCTCTCCTCCCTTTCTTGAGGAGGACTCAGCCCTGTGCTTGCTGTGCATCTCTGTATCTGCTTCAGCATTTCAGTTCTCTTTCTCAATGATCCATTTGTTCACCCTTCCCCTGAATACACACATCCCCAAGTTCAAACCCCAGATATTCCCCTTCACCCACAGCCCAAGTCCAGTCATTCCAGTGCTCCCCTCTTCCTCCCTCTGCTCCCCAGGTGCCCTCATTCCCTTCCCCTGTGGCCACAGAGCAAGGCTGAGCTGTGAAGGGAGAAAAGGATTCAGGAAATAAAATTAATGGAGGAGGTGGTGGTATAAGAGCTGGAAGACAGAGGCAGGAACCTTTAAGAATGAGACAAAGCTACAAGCATGTTCTTTATGTCAGGCATTCATGGTGTCCTGAGTAATAGTGTGGGCTTTAAGTACAAAGGTTCAAGTACCTAGTCTTAGCACTTCCGGCCCATACCAGAGTTAGTCATAAGCCATACGTAATAGGATCAGTGCAGAGGGTTGAGTGGAGCCTCTGGCAACCTGGAGAGCAAAAATGCTGTTGAACAGAAACAACTACTGAGGTGCTGGCAGATACAGCCCTGGGGGGCCTGGCTGTGTGCTACTGAAGCATTGTGAGAAAAGTTTGTGTCAATAATTCAAACACTTGGGAAGTGTTTCCTAGAGCCTTAGCCTTAGGGGTATGTGGGGGGGGGGGAGGAGAGAGTGAGGTAGTAAGGGAGGGAGGGAGAGAGAGAATGTGAGAACTTATGTGCTTCAATTGGGTGCATATATGCCATGGCGCCTTTGTCTGTCCTTGGCATTTGAGCCTTTGTACTTCGAAGTACAAAGTTACTGTTACTTAGGAAATGACAAATGATGCCTGGCACAAAGATGGTACTTTACGAAACTGAAAACTGAATATACTTGTGCTTTCCTCTTTCCAGAAGGTGCTTCTCCTCATGTCTCTTGGAAAATCCTGTCCTGTTCTTATACCCACCTCCTCAAAGAAGTCTTCCCTCGTTTCCTGCTCCCCCATTTTCAGGCTGTGGCTTGTTTTGTGGCTACAGTTCGAGGAGGCCAGGGCAAGAGAACTGTCGTGCAGAGGAATGTTGGGTGGGGAGAGCACTGGCAATGGCCTGGGAACATCTCATGAGCACTCTACCCGCTACCTGGTTGTGAGAATGCTGGGTTTACAGATGTCTGCTTCAGCGCCTTCTTTGTGTGGGCTCTGGAGATCCAAACTCTGGGTTTCAGATGTCTGCTTCAGCGCCTTCTTTGTGTGGGCTCTGGAGATCCAAACTCTGGGTTTACAGATGTCTGCTTCAGCGCCTTCTTTGTGTGGGCTCTGGAGATCCAAACTCGGGCCAGCGTACTTGATTGGCAAGTGCCACTGAGCTCTCTCCCCAGCCAAGCCCCTGATTCACCAAAACAACAACAAAAAAGAGGTCCCATGGGATAGCCCCAGTTATGTCAGCTATTAAAATGCCAGCCATTACATTCAGAGGGAAAAAAATTATAGGCCTAGCTGCACACATCTTTAGGCCAGATCCCTGCCAGTTTGATGTTTTGGCAATCAGTCTTAAAAGCTTAACTCTCTTCGGTAGTCTCCCTCATCCAAGGTTTAATTGTCTACATTTCAAATCTCTGCAGTCAGCCATGTTCCAAAAGTGATTACATAACAATTCTAAAAGTTGACAACTCATATGTTTTAAGTGATTTTGTTACTTTATGTTGTTATATTTTATTAGTTATTATTCTTAATCTCTTACTGTGTACATAAATGCTATAATTTAGTGTGGTGTAATTTACATAGGAAACTTATAAAATATGTACTTTTATTTGTGTATATGTGTCTGTGGGAGTGCATGTCACATGCGTGTGTGGTTGCTCATAGATCCCAGATAGGACATCAGGTCCCCTGGAGCTGGAGTTAGAGGCACTTGTGAGCCACCTTATATGGATGCTGGAAACCAGACTCAGGTCCTCTGGAAGAGCTCTTAATTGCTGAGCCAACTCTCTGCCCCCATAAATTAAACTTCAGCATAGATAGATCTGTAGGGAAAGAACATAGTGTATATAAGTGTATTATTTATACTTTACATTACATCTCTGTGACAAAACATGTGGGAAAAGCAGCTTAATTTTGACTCAGTTTCAAAGATGTCAACCAGCTATTTTCATTGCTTTGGGTCTAAGGCAAAGCTGACTACTACCCAGCAGCAAGAGAACCTAGCAGAGGTTGCTTATCTTGTGACAACCAGGCAACAGAAATCAAATAAATTTAAAATTTCTATCAGTAAGAACACATACACATGCACACACACACACACACACACACACACACACACACACACACACACACACAGAGAGAGGTAGAGGATGAGGGATGAGGGTTGAGGTTTATCTTTGCAGAGCACATCCTCAATGTCATACTTCCTCTGAATAGACATGACCTCTTGATTGTTACCACTTCCTAATAATGCCACCAAATTACAAATCTACCTAAAGATGGACTCATTGCTTCAGGCAGAGGCCTTATGAGGGTGTCCACTTTCTGTGATTGGACCATTCAGCTTGAGACCAAGATTCTTTGGAGCGATACTACACATCCAGAAAATAGCAATGGACACTTTCAGTGCTTTCAGGGTATCCACTGGAGGCCTCTAGACAATAGCCCACACGGAAAAGAGGGAGCTTAACTACACTTAGCATAGCAGGCAATGGTCTCAAAGTCTGGCCTTTTCTTGGTCACCAGCCTTCATTCCGCCTACATCCTTTCTTCCTATTACTTTGTGGCCTAATACAATTGAAGCTGTTGGGCATACCACCCTCCATATTCTTACACATGTTGCACCCTTCTGTTACAACTGTTATGCTACACAGTTCACTTCTGTGTTCTTTCTTTCTTCATGGGCCATCTCTCCTTTGAAAAGTTTCCACCAGTTCCTCCTGTGTTTCTGAAAAGCCATCTAGTGTTTATGATACTGTTTTGTCATTTCCTGTCTACTCATTTTTTTTTTACACTACACTGAGTGGATAACCAGCCTGAGTCATAAGAGCATGTAAGAAATACTTGCTTGAAAAATGAACAAATATGTTATCTGCTATATGCAAATATGCACCAAGAAAAATACAGAATTATTCCCTTCTCTAGCAACTCATACATTTATTCAGAAACAATTTTGAAGAACCTGTGGTGTGCCGTGGGCTATTCTTGTGGTGGGGGTGGGGGTTGGGGGTACAGGACGGATCATACTAGAAAACTTCTGGGCTCTCCTTGCAGCAGTAAGATTCTCAGCACAGTATGTATTGTAATGTAAAATGGCAATGAAACCTATAAGGTGAAACGGTTGTGAATAGGAAGGTAGGGTTTGCACTTGAAGTTTCAGAGGGAAGCTGGGACAGGATCTTTGAAACACGTAGCCCTTAAACAAAGGCTTGAGGGAAGGCAAGGGCCACAGCAAACTGATAGCTGAGGGAGGGCATATCTGGTGGCAGGAACAGCAAGTCCAAAGGCCCTCAGATGAGCGCATGTTAACCGTGTTTGAGGAATAGCAAAGAGGCCAGAGTGATTATAGAAAAGAGAAAAGGCTAGAGTGGTTGAGAGAAGAGCCAAAAGAGAAACTGAAGGATCAGACCACGTTACCATCAGCCTACCCAACCACCACTGAACACAAAGCCTAGGCAAAGAACGGGGGTAAGGAATGTTTGACTTGCTAGAATGTGTGCTGGCAGCTCCAGGGAGATATGCACAGGCCCAAACAGCCTTTCCTAACAGATAAATGTTTCCCTTAGAAGTCTCCTTACCCAGAATCCCTCAACAGGCGCTCAGATGTAAGTACCACAGCAGAGCTGGAACTGTTTGCCTTGGGAGGACTATGAGCTGGTGGACAGTGGCCAAAGTTCTTCCCTGCTGCTCAGGCCTGGGAACGGGCTATGTTACCTCCACCCAGTTGGAAAGGGCTCCAGGCCTGTTATTCATCTGATATGCTGCTATATATATATAAAAGAAGCCTCAAGTTTCCCCATGTCTACCCCTACCTCTCTCTCAATAAATCCCACCAATAGTGAGGAGACCCAGGTTCTACTTCCCCAGCTTTGCCTCTGCAACAAGCTGCGAGCCTCGCGACCTGAGCTTCCATGTTCCAGTGCTATCAGGCCTCTCCTCAGGCTGCCCCACCTGTGGCTAAGCAAAGCAGAACAGATCTGGGCTTCAAGGAGAAAAGAACTCGTCTTTTCTCCTAAACTTCTCCCTCCCCGGCTTCTCCTGCATGTCCTGACATTCCTATTGGTCATGTCTGACAAATTGGGGTGGGAGGCTGTCTAGGGGTAACCCCTATGAGCCAGCAGGGCTGCAGACCTGTCGTCTTGCCTCAGCCATCCACCTAGAAAGCAGGAAGGAGTGTATCTTCCTGGAAGGTGGGGGACACAGACTCTGAGACTGTTGGAGTTCCTCAGGAGAGCCTCAAGTGGACTCCCCCTCAAGATCAGTCAGGAGAGGAAGCACGCTGCCTGGGAAAATGTTTTAGCAGATGGTTGTTCTAAAGAGAAACTTGCTCGATCTAGCAGTGTGCTCTGGAATAAGCAACTGTGCAAAAGATTCCTGAGCTGTGGGTATTTCAGGCCTTGAGGCCCAGTTTAATCCACTAAATGAGCATATGGAGGAGGACACAATTTGTCAGGACCTGACAACTCAGAAGAAAGCCACCTGTTCTTACTTGGCTGATCTGGGCTCTGGGCTTCCTCCTGCCTTGCTGCTGCAAAGCACTGTGGGACACATAAGTGCATCTCATCCGAAGTTCTAAGCAGAGCAGAAAGACACAACATTGGCATGGAGTAGGCTTTTGCAATTGGGGTGCTTGTGTAACCCAGTAGCCCGGAACCTAGAGTCAGAGACATACCTCTGTCAAGGGAGGAGGACAAAACTTTCTTTTCCATTCTTAAGAATTAAAACAGCCTGTGAATTTAGCCAGGCCCAGGGTACAGGCTCCGATAGCCTCCTTTGTGAACCCTCTTTGTAAATATTGAAGTGTAGTAGGAACCAGGATGTTCCCTTTACTTTACACCGTGAGTCATAGGAAGTGGTACGGGCAGAAGCACCAAGAGCTTGTGCGATCTGTGGGAGCCATGCGCGTCTCATCTAAAGGTAGCGGCTACTAGTCAGCTAGACTCCGTATTTCGACCCACCTGGATGCCACATTTATGTATTGTTTATTTGTTTTCAGACAAAGGTCTCTTTGTGCATTTGTGCGTGCGCATGCATGTGTGTATGAATGTGTGTCGAGTGATAGGGTTTCATGGGTCACAGGCTAGCCTTGCACTTGCTATGGGGCCAAGGATGACCTTGAACTTAGGGTCTCCCTGCCTATACCTCCATGTGCCACCATACCCAATTTATACATGATTTGTAAGTTGTTACAAAGCTTTTGAAAAGGCCGTATGGAAATACTATACTGTGGGAGAATTTTTAAATATATGCAATAAAAAGAATTTAAATGTAGTCACCCCATAGCAGGAAAATAGTATCCATAATTGACCCCACAGGCTAACAAGTAAAGAGCTAAGAGCCAGGAATGACTTATCCTTTTTGGAATTGTTGGCCACTGAGATCCCATAGACTTCCAACCACACAATACACCACATAACTTGTGCCATAGAACATGGAGAAATCAAACTTGTACTCATGTGGAAGCTTCCTCTCTACTGGCTAGCTTTCCATAGTGCTAAGAATGTACTGGTCAAACTTATCAGCAATGAACCCTGTGAGTTGCAGTAAGCACTAGCTTGGCGGGATATCCCACTGGTGCAGTAGTGACGCAAATGTCATGAGAGTAACAGTTACTCTTTGATTGGACTTAAGGCCTGCTCCACAAGATGAAATCTACAACATACACCATGATCAGAGCCAAGGGCCTATGATGAGACAGATAAAACACTAGGAAGAACCTATTACTACTATTTTTTTTTTTCCTGCTAAATGGGCATATGTTAATCTGGCTCCTAATGACTTACTGCTATACCCATATATTAGTTCATCTCTCAGCCCTCATCAGAGACATTTCTTTTGGCAATTGATAGCAATTAATACGGAGACCCACAGCGGATCACAGTGCAAAGAATAATGAAGAATGCTGAGCCCTAAACGGACATTTCTATCACATACCTCCTCCAAGGCTCAGGAACCGTCATAGAAGTGGAAATGGCAAGACTGTGAAAGGCAGAGGCAGTGGATCACTACCAGGAAATAGTTTTCCATACACAAAGTGGCAATTACATGCATTCACATTGGCAATGAGAGCACACACAAGGCCTGAGCAAGCTCACGCCAGACGAAAATCCCTGGTGTAGAGTGGGGAGGTGGGCTCAACGTCTCCCCTCTAGATGAGGCAATTGGTAGCTGTTGGGAGAGGGGGACCTTGCTTTATTTAAAGGTGTGGCCCCTCATATTTTCCTCCCTCCAGTGGATGGCCACACACTCAGTAGTACATGGGCAGGACAAATTGGGCTCAATGTACTTACAACAGTAAGGGCACAAAGTTGGGAAAGTAACAAAGAGAAGGAGGATCTGGGAGGAATTGGGGGAGGGGTGAACACATCAGATTCGCAAAGAATTAATAAAAATTCGCGCTTGAAAGATTCTTCCTTTAAATATTTTATTAAATTACTCAATTTCTTACATGTAGACCACACATTCTGGTTCCACTTAGCCCTCCACCGTCTCTCTCCCTTCTCTCACTCCCACAAGCTTTTCTTCCCTTCCTTACTTGCCATTACACCTCTTTCATACCTTGTTGTTTTATTTTTGTTTTTACTTTGTGGCCCCCTGCCTGGATTTAACTGGGGACTTATATTAAGTGAGATAACCCAGGCCCAGAAAATCTACACTATTTTTTTTTTTTTTTGAGATTAATTTGAAAATTTAGCCTAAATATAATGGGCTTCCTCGTGGCATCTTCCTGACTCTGTGACTCTGTGTCATTATACTTTCTTTTCATCCATTCCCCTCCCCCATTGTTCCCCTGCGACCCCTCCCCCACTTCAACTGCTTCCCTTCCTTCCTCTCAGTGTGTCCTCCTGCTTTCTTATACTTTTATGCTGTTATCCACACAGAAAAGATATTTATAAGAAATATTAAAATTTCTCACATTTCTGTGTTGGTAATTCATTGCATTTATAATTTTACACAGCCATATTGATAGCACCTCGTGCCTGTAGACACTATCCTAAGCATTTTGCAAACAATAACCTCTTTTATAATTCTTATGAAGTAGGCCTTATTACATCTTATTTTGAGGATTAAGAAAATCAAGGCAAAAGATGTTAAGTAAGTTGCTCATGGCCCTTCAATTGGTGACAGAACTTGTATAGATTCTGTGCACTCTGTCCCCTTATTTTTTGTGCTGCTGCCTCATTAGAACAAACCAAACATAGAAAAAAAAAATGCATATCCAAAATTCAATTAGAGTCAAAGGGGAGTTAGCTCAGTGCATAATTTCTTGTTTTGCCAGCCCTAGGACCTGAATTCAATCCCTGGAACCCATGGGTTTTAGTTTAGGGTCACTATTGCTGTGGTGAAACACCATGACCAAAAAGCAAGTTGGGGATGGAAGAGTTTGTTTCAGCTTACTGTTCCATATAAGTTCATAATCAAAAGCAGTGAGGATAAGGACTCAAGAAAGACAGGAACCTGGAGGCAGGAGCCAATGATACAACGGCCATGGAGGGGTGCTGCTTACTGGCACGTTCAACGTGGCTTACTCAGCCTGCTTTCTGTCTTATTATTATTATTACCGCTGTTGTGGCACATGCCTTTAATCCCAACACTTCGGGAGGCAGAGGTAGGTGGATCTCTGTGAGTTGGAGTCCAGCCTGGTCTACAGAGTGAGTTCTCTAAAGCAATACAGAGAAACCCTGTCTCGAAAAACCAAAAGAGAGAGAGAGAGAGAGAGAGGAGATTTTTTTTTCATACAGTGTATCCTGATTACAGTGTCCCCTCCCTCTACTTGTTCCAGTTCCTCCCCACTCCCGTCCCATTAGAAAAGAACAGGCTGCTAAGAGATAAAGATAACAAAACATAACAAAATATAGCAAGATAAAGCAGAAAAAAAAAAGTCACGTAGAAGTTGGACAAGACAAACCAACAGAAGAAAAAGAACCCCAACAGAAGGCATGAGAATCAGAGACCCACTCATTCACACAGTCAGAAGTCCTATAAAATTAGTAAACTAAAAGCTATAATACACACAGAGGACCTGGTACAGAGCTGTGTAGGCCCTGCGCCGGCTGCTTCAGTCTCTGTGACTGCATGTGAGCTTTGCTTAGGTGATTTAGAGGGCCTTGTTCTCCTGGTGTGCTCCATCCCCTCTGGTTCCCACACTCATTCTGCCTCCTCTTCCACAGGGTTCCCTGAGCTCCGAGTTGAAGGCAACCCCAGCCTGTTTTCTTGTAGACTCCAGGACCACCAGCCCAGAAATGACAGCATCCACAATGGGCACCCACTAATTAAGAAAAATCCGATTTAATGTGTATTTACAATAATGTGAACTTTGTAAATTAAAGTAATTCCCAAACGTTAAGAAAATATAAGAAAAAAAGAAAATGCCATAGAAAATAACTCATCTTATGGAGACATTTTGTTAATTGAGGTTCCTTTCTCTCAGATGACTTTGGCTTGTGTCATTGACATAAACCAATCCAGCACCACCACATAAAAATTTTAAAAAATACAGAGACAGGCCAATCTCTGAGACTCCCTGACCGCCAAGTTAGCCTAGTGGGCACATTCCAGACAAGTGAAAACCCCTGTCTCAATATAAATAAACAAAAGGTGCTTAGTGGGGCTGGGCATTGGTAGCACACACCTTTAATCCCAGCACTGGGGAGGCAGAGGCGGAGGCAGGTAGATCTCTGTGAGTTCGAGGCCAGCCTGGTCTACAGAGCAAGTTCCAGGACAGGCTCCAAAGCTATAGAGAAACCCTGTCTCAGAAAAAAAATGAAAAAAAATAAGAAAAAGGTGCTTAGTGCCCATGGAATTGTATCTAAGGTTGTCCGATGGCTTCCACATGCAATGGCACATTTGTGCACACAGACAGACACACACAACACACACACATACACACACACACACACACACACACACACACACACACACACACACACACAAACCTAAAAACCCTGAACGCATAACTAGCATAACCAACATTCAACATATCAACCAACCAACGAACACACCCAGCCTTTTGTTGATTGTCTTTCCTTTGAAGTAAATTAAATGGAATCCACCAACTTGGCTATTTTCTGCTGCTTTTGCTGTATACTTTGTGAGCTTCTTCATGCCTGTCCCACCTTTTTTTTTTTTTTTTTTTTTTTTTTTTGACTTTTGATATATTCAATCCTGGTTTTTTTTCCCCTCCTGGGACTTTTGTTTTTGTTTGTTTGTTTGTTTTTGTTTTTGGAGACAGGATTTTTCTGTGTAGCCTTGGCTGTCCTAGAACTAGCTCTGTAGACCAGGCCTTGAACTCACAGAGATCTTCCTGTCTCTGCCTCCCGAGTGCTGGGATTAAAGACATACACTACCACTTTGTGGCTTTTCTGGGACTTTTACATAACTGATTTTATCTCTTTGCCTATTATTCCTGCCCTCTGAAATGCTACAGCTCTATCTCTTCATCATCCATTATAAATCTTCATCTTCAAAGCTGCTCTGATCTGACTATTGCATATTGCACATGTATCAAAATAGCACATGGTACTTCATAAATATGTACAGCTACTAAGTGTCAGTCAGTTAAATAGTATCCTGTTAACATCCTCACAGAATCCCTATATCCTGCCAGATAGACTTTCATGGAATTTATGCAACAATGATAGTTAGGTATCACTAGCATCTCTTGATACAGGCCACATTACCCTTTTTGTACTTATTGTTATCCGTGTCACCTAATGAAGCCTATCACAACCCTATATTGCTTAGTATTAACCTCTGCTGTGTGTATTTGTCTTGTCTTCTTGACAAGAATGTAAGCTCGGGAAGCGGGGACTGGATGTTGACTAAATTTTTTCCTGTTTCTTTCTGGGTACCAAGAGCTCTTAGAACATAATGGGGAAAAGCATGAGCTTTGGATCAGTCACAGCTAGGCCTAAGTCCTTGTTATACCAATGGCAAGCTCTTTGACCACTGTTTTTAAAATATTTAACCAGATCGCTAACTGTCATCTAGCGAGCTGCTATCACTGGATAGCCTGTAATATATCTCAGATACCCTTAACCAACTTGTACAGTTGTGAAGTGTTTCAATGTTTTCGTTTCAGTCCCAGCATCTTCAACTTTTAAGATTCTTTTCAATCAGGCCTGGCATTTTCAGAAAGTATTGGATGTAACTGGTTAAAACATCAGAGCCCTACACTTGTAAGTTAGAATGTGATTCTTCATAGTTTGACTTCTAAATGGAAACAAGGAGGGGGTGTTTAGGATGTCCTTCTGTTAAATATGGATAAGTGTATGCACGTCTGTGTTATTCACAGGGTTCTGTGCATCTCCTCATATGTGTGATATTTTTTCCCAAAGCTGAATTTATGGTATGTGTTTGTACAGTGCGTCAATACAAATTACTTAGGAGTAGGCTTCCCCAAACACTTTAATGTACACAATCAGTTGAGTCACACTATCGGTTAACATAGAGTTCCTGGTACTAACCCTTTCCAGCCTCTCTACTATCGCTAGGTAAGCAATCTCAGACTACTCAATGGAAGCTGACTCATTCTTACTGTTAAAACATGATTTGCTAATGAACTTTCTGCATAGTTCTTCCCTTTAGGACAGGAAACAAATAGTTCCCAAATTCAACTGAACAAGAACCTTCATGACTGGTTTCAAATATACACCCAAAATGCCCCTGCTTCATACTACAAATAAGCATTTTTAGGAGCTTCTGGAAGGTTCTCAGTCAAATACCTACACTGTACACTTGAAAACTGCAAGTACATATTAGGTTCATTGCTGATAGGAATTACAGGCCTTGTGCGTGTGCACAGCAGGTCAAGGGTTACTCTCCTCGTGTAACAACGTCACTAAATTCAGTTGAGAGTTTGATTTGTTGGAGTTCTTACCCTGAAACTTCCAACTTTGTTGTTGATAAAACCATAAAAATTACATGGCACTTCCTTTAATATACTGCATATACTACATAACATGCCTAAGACAAAGTTTAATTTATGAATTAAGTTCAGTAAAAAATTGAAAGAAACAATTTAATTAGAATATAATGAAAGCTATTTAATGAGAGTGTTTTTTTTTTAATTTCTAGAATTTAGTATTTGGTAGTTTTGGGGGATGGTTGAACCGAAGTAACTAAAATCATGGGGAAAAAATAACATAGATGATGGGAGACTAATGTGTGTTGGAATAAATCAAAAGTTCCAGGATGATGGGAAGTCTGGTGAGAAGTCAAAATAGGAAGTTGTGTAAACAGGTTGTAGTCCAGCACTCAGAAGACCCTCAGGTGCAGATGTGTCATTGAAAGTTTGAGACGAGTCTGGTCTACACAGTGAGTCCCATGTCAGCTAGGGCTCTATAGCAGAACACTGTCTTTTAGTCTTTTAGAACAGTGAGTAAAAATGCACACCTTGCAGGGGAAACCCAAACAATTTAGTGGAGACCAGAAGATAATAAAGGAATTTTCTCTGTTCATATCTGAGAGGAAATATTTGTATGGAGTGTGAGCCACCAGAAGGAATGTTCGAAAAAGTGGGAACTTGCCTTGTGGGCTGGTGACTCGCTAAGGAGAGCGGTGTGGCTGATGCAGAGTAGGAGGAAGGAAAGTGTGGTAGATGAGGTCATAGAGGTGATAGAATTCGTGAGACATAGATTTCAGTGTCTTTGAAATACTCCAGTTTTTTTTTTTTTAACTTTAAAAGAATTTAATATTATGTTTTATTTAATCCAAAGGATTCCAGGTACTATTTCAACATATAATATGATATGTGTGCTTTACTGCAACCACATCTCAATTCAAACTAGCCACTTTAAAGAACATTTGAGGATGGTTCTCAGCAATAACCTTGGGCCTCCGAATGAACACACACATATGTCACATATACACCTGCACACATGATAAATGGGAAAAGATAAATTCCTAGTCACCTCACAAGAGTTCAGAATCCATAGCTCTGAGAGAAACAGAGAGACCACTCGAATTGATTTTAGCTTGGAGTCTATTATACTCCAACAGCAACCTAGAACATGCAGACCAAGGTGCAGAAGTACACATGAAAGCATAAGGCAGTATCACATTTTAACTGTGATAACAGTGTAAATTAAAGAAACATTTTCATTGCTAGCAAGGCTTTGAGAAAACATACACTCTTTCACATTGTTCTTTGTTGTTGTTTGGTTTTTCAAGACAGTTTCTCTGTGTAATTTTGTTGACCAAGCTGGACTTGAACTCACATAAATCTGCCTGCCTATGCCTCCTGAGTGCTGGAATTAAAGGACTGTACCACTACCGCCCTGCTTATTCTTTCACATTTTTGGTAGAGATTTACATTAATGAACAAGTTTGCAGTCTACCAAAAACTTAATTACCAGTGTACTTTCATTTAGCAATACTTAACTAGGAACCCAATCTACAGAGACAATTATAAAAGCTGTAGGGTCTCAACTGACAAAAATAATCATATGAATGACGAAATCTAAGCAAAAGATGTTCCTTGCACCACCATTGTTCATAGTCATAAAACATGGAAATGATTTATTTTATTATTAATCTTTATGGATATAGAAGAAAGTATAGTATGTAGTCTTCAAAACAAATAGGGCAGATCTGTAGATCTAATTGGACATAAAGACAAAGACAATAAAAATGCTTTTTATCCAGGAAAATCAATTTATAGAATAACATGCATAACATGATTGATCTTATGTTAAAATCATCGTGTTTCTCTTGAAATGATTTTGTTTCTAGGTTTTGCTTGCTTGTTTGTTCGAGAGAGGGTCTTAAACTCTTGCCTAAATGGACCTTGAGCTCACAGAAATCTTTTCATGTCAGCTTCCCATGCGCAGGGATTACAGGCTTGAGCTACCACAATCAGGTTCATTGTGTGTTTCTGCATGCAATTACACAGGAAAAGATCTGAGAGACATGCAAACAGCCTATTGCTTGTGAGGATGAGGATGAAACTGAACATGTGTGTGAAGGACTAGTGGTGGGATTTTCTTTTGTACACCTTTTTCTTTTTTGAAATTCCATTGCATTCTAAATTAATTACTTCTATAATGTTTAAAATGAGGGAGTGATCCACTGCCACACATTTCTGAAAGTTCCCAAGGAAAAACTCTGAAGGCAGTAGCATATTTGTTACAATATAATCAGTATGCCACTGTGCAGTCTGATGGGAACACCCTCTTATAGGCGCTGTGTGGCCTTGGGAAAAACACAACGTTTCTGAGCTTCAGTTTTCTCACATAGAAAATGGAGATAATACCTGCCCTACTTATTTTATCTCTAGTCATGGGGATAAAATGGAAACGCCTTTTAAAAATTATAAAGCCCTTTAAAAATGTGAAGACTACTATTTCACGTGCCAGTTAATGGCCTACTTCTTTTGAGCAGTGGTCAAACAACATAAAAATTCAGTTTCAAGTAGAGAATTTGCATGATTTCCTAGAGTTTAATGGAACTCTTAGGTTTCATATAGTGGCAGAATAGATATTTGACTTGAATGTTTCAGAGTGTTTTGTGTAAAATATCCTGATATGGACAGGTTTTGGCAAAACCCTCAAAGTGTTTACTGTACTAATCTTAGAGCCAACTACTTGAGTCATGTTGCATTAATCAACAATGGTTTCCATGCTCAGTGTCTAGTACTCTTCTGTGGGTAGGAGGTTAGATGGCCAGGTTTGTCTGGGTTAGTCTCACTTTGCACTCTCCATCTGTAATTGCAAATAATGCTCTTTTCAGTCCCCCAAAGTTTCCTAGTTATAATGATCAATGTCTTAGGATTTCTGTTGCTGTGACAACACAAGATAACCAAACACAAAGAGAGGAAAGTGTCTTTTGGCTCACATAGTCCAGGTCACAGTCCACTGGAGGAAGCCAAAGCAGGAAATCAAGGCAGGACCTGAAGCAGAAGCCATGGAGAAATGCTGCTTAGTGCTTTGCTTCCCCTGGCTTGCTAGGTTTGTTTTCGTATACACCTCAGGACCACGGTGGTCTGGTCACCCCCAAACACACACACATCAATCATTGATCAAGAAAGTGTCATGTAGACTTGTCTACAGACCAATTATGGAGGGATTTTCTCAGTTGAGATTCCCGTTTCCCAGATATGTCCAATTTTTGTCAAGTTGTTAAATTCCAACCAGGCAATCAGTTATATTGACACTCTCCTATGGTCACATATAGAACACAGGAGGAAGCATAGAAAGCCCCTGGTTGAAAACCAACATACCAAAAAAGAAGACTAGGTTATGAATTTGAGAGGGAGTGGAAGAGAGAATGGAAAGGATATAAATACAGTACTCATATACAGAAATTCTCAACACAAACAGAAAATTCTGAATCTAAACAAGCTCTCTTTCTCCATGCCGCGTCTATATCAATGGGAATGCCAATGACTTAAGTAAAAACAGTGGACCTTTCGGAGACTTGATGGTCTTAGAAGCCAAGGCTTAACCAGGACTCAGAAGAACTGGTGAAGGCCTCTAGAGAGCCACCCTATGAGTTTTCCTCTGGTGCAGAGATTCCCTTACACTTTTTCTTCTTGTCACATTGATCAGTTCTCCTGATCAGAAATTTATTTAGAGGACAGAAGCAATTGATCATAGTGGGAAAAGTTTGCAAATTGTTCATGAATAGCATTGTTCTCTTCCTGCCTTACACCCGGGATTTTCTTTTATAGAAGGGAATGTTTCCTGGAGGAATACAAATAGAAAGGAAAAAAAATGGAGTATGAGATATCTGTGGAGTGAATTCTCCCTTAATGACAACATAAGAACTCAGGGTACTGTGGAGGTAGGCTCAGAAAGGAAAGGAGGCCTCAGGGATATGCAATACTTATTTGCAGAAAAATGTCTGGTGCACAATTCCTGCCGTGAAGGAGAAAACATGCCTTTGTCTGCTATCTGCTATTTCTTCTCTTTCTCCCCATTCTCTGTTGCCTAGTACCTGGAATTATGCTGGTTCTCAAGTAAGGTCTGCACAGGTCTGGGAATATGACTCATTATATTGCTTTTGCAGGAGTATGGATTATTGGGTACATTTTGGAACACACTTGTAAGTTATGACCATCCTGTATAAGGACTGACATTTCTCCCTGGAGGGGCTCACTCTCCCTCAAAGGACTCACAGACATTGAATTTAGGTGAGACTGTTAAAAAGAAACTACAGGGGAGCAATTGAGTATCAGCTCTCAAATACTGATTGCCTTCAAACAAAATGTGAATTTATGACATGGCTGTCCAAGAGAAGGCTGGCATGTACATTTACAAAGTCTGAGAATACACTTAGACATCAAAATGAGGGAATGGAAAATTCAGAGGAATGGAAGTCCTTAAGGTTTGGCATCAGACATGGGTGTGGATAGGGAAAGTCTGGAAGGAGGAGTTAGGACCAATAGGCGTGAAATGGTTTTTTGAACAGGGAGGAATTCACTTGGCTAAAGAAAGATGGAAGTAAAGTAGTTTTTTTAAAATTAAAGTTCATAAAAACCTATCATTTGAAATGAATGCTTTTCATCTGACTAAGCACTCTGAGCAATAAATATTTGCAGCATTTAATGTGGCTAAAGTTCAGATGTAATAAGGACCAGATCATGAAAAGCTGGAAATTCAGATGAAGGACTCTAGGCTTGCTGGCAGTCCATGAGAGTGTCTTATTAGAATTAGAACATTAGCCTGAGACTGGTACACGGGCTGAAGGAGAAAAAAAGCGCAAATAAGCATTCAGGAGGCTGGTGCTATAGGCTAGATCACAATTGAAGCAGCAGGTTGGAGAAGGGACAAGTCTGAGATTCACTGTAGAGATGGTAGCAGAAGGACTGGCAGAGGCCCTTAGGTTTCCCAGAGTAAGCATGAGAGGAACTCTATCTGAAATACATGCTTACATTGTTCCATGCTCTCCTAGTGAACCTCTGATTTCTAAAGAAACCCTGTAGCATCTCTAAAGTAACTTAATTCTGCAAAAATAACATTTATTGATCACTTGCTTTGCACATTAGGTTAGTGAATGTTATAGTGTTTCTAGCTTAGGAAACGTGAGATTGGAATTTTACTTCCAGTTTTGAGAGCATACTATTGGTCCTTCAAAAAAGTGATGTGCCTAGAGTTTGTTCCCATAGGAATAAATAGGTTTTTACTTCATAGTCCCCGGGCCCTTCCTCTGAACCTCAAATCCCCAGGAAAGTCTTGTCACCAATTTACTAACCTAGTTCATGAAAAGTGCTTAATGGATCAATGCTCTAAGACTTCGTGGAACTATGAGAAATTAATTAGCCTTGTCAAATGTTATTTGCATAAGTCCTCTTCCAACTGCATCTTCATGGAACTATTTGAAATTAGTTAGCCTTGTCAAATTTTATTTGCATACGTTCTCTTCCAACTATGTCTTCTCTCCTCCAAGTACAAGTTTTTATTAAGGTTGATTTTAAACAATGCGACCTAAGAGAATCTGTACAAAGAGCTGGAAGAATCTAAAGCCATGAGTTTATTATTAACACAGTAGCAAATATATCAAGGGAACACACCCGGGGAAAAGTGTTTCAAATAAACACAGATCTGCTGGGAGAGAGGTCTGTACCCAATAAGCAAGCTGGAAGAGGCCTATTTGCTTGGTGATGCCCAGCAGATAAGCCAGGCAAACCTCGGTGTGATTGAAGAAGCCAGTTTGAAACTCAGCCTTGTTCAGGCAGACTCCTGACTGGCACCTGCTGCTCCAAGCGATTCTCAGCATGATGATATTCGCATTTTGGAAGGTCTTTCTGATCTTCAACTGCCTTGCAGGTAAGGAATAGATCTTCCAACCAAGAGCAACTGGAAGTTGATTTTCTCTTTAGATTAAAATTGCAATTTTTTACAAAAATCTTCCTCTACCAGACTTCCAAGAGATTGTGATTAGTGTGCTGGTTGTTTTCAGCACTCTTATTTAGCAATTATGTTCTGTGATGATGATTATTGGGGGGTCAGTTGATGATAAAATTGACTTAGCTTCTGAAGTGAGTTTCCCAGTTTCTTTATTTTCCCATTTTTAAAAGTTTAGTTTGAAAAGGGAACAGATGAATTTGCTCAGAAAATCAAAATTTGTGTTTAAAGATAAGATTTCTCTTTTAATTTAGTGTTCCCCCTAAGGTCACCGTGATTCGCTCACTTTGCCACAGAAAGCAGAGCCGGAACTCAAGACTGCATGAGCGTATTTGTGGAGGGACAAGAGAGAGACCAGTGGAGTGCCCAGTTAGCGACAATTGCCTACAAAGTGTGGTTTCCGAGTTGTAGGAAAGTATTACAGAAATACACGATCGAGTTATCATGTAACAGTATGGTTGATTTTAGGGAGTTGAGCAGAACAACATCACTTTCACAGCCTCAAATTCCAGGGTTTGTTAAGCTCAGAAGTAATTAATTTGGAAAGTCCCTTGGCTGAGTTTTTAAAGCTAGTGTCATGTATATTTTGAATCTGTTCTGATGGTAAGTTAAGTTTATGTAGCTACAATAATATTGTTTATCAAACAAGGGAGCTCTTTTTAAGTCATGAGTAATGTTAGGCTGTCATTAGCCTGCAATTTTATGAGTATATTTAATGAAACAAAACCATGCTCAGGATAAAACATGAGAAAAGTCAAAATATACAAACCAAGATAATAATAATTTAAAAGAAGATGATATAATAATCATGGTTACTTCTTGGTTATGTGATTAAAGATTTTGATTTCATTTCTCTGAAGATTTATGAAACTTAATTCTAATACTGTCTTGTGGTGAGTAGTAAATTTCAAATATCCATTATTAAATGTTTAAACAAAGATGTTATATGAAGACAAAAGTCACCAGAAAGCAATTTTGAATTTGTTTCATGATCTGTCCTGATCATAGAGCTGGAAGTATCTTACTTAGTTAATTTACCTTAGAATTATGATTCAGTTTAATAAGTGAGGAAAATCTCTGTCATTTCCTTCAATTGTTAGCTAGTTGGGTCATACCATAGGTTTTCTGTACCAACCCTCTATGGGCCCACCTTTAGTCAACATAATTCTTTATGTAAAGCCTTACCCTATTCTATATATGACATAGGGTCATAACAGGTATCCAAATGACTTTTATTATAAATATATACATAAATGTAATTTTAGTGATGATAAAAATAATGGATATCGACTATATTTGAGAATATGGGAATTTATTAATAAAATATAATCTTACCACTCAGAATTGAGTAAATTATCTATTTTTTTTATAAGAGTGGATATTACATTCAAATGTGGCCTTTGCCTTGTACCTCCTTTTCTATTATTTTAACAATAATTTAGCATGATGTTGGGCTCTTGATTGTAACTTTCAGTAGATGACCCAACCAGACTAAGCCATAAATACCTGGGGATTTTTTCTTAAATAATGATGTGATTTTGTTGTTGTTTGACATATGCTGTATATTTATGCATGTATAGGTGACACAAAGCAAAATCTTATAGCACAGCAGGTGGCATAAAAATGGAGTATGGTATACTATCACGTGCTGAAGTCACATGAATATGGAAGGCATACAAAGGAAGATACATTCACAGAAATCCAAGTCACATCATTGACCCTGAGCCATCAGTCGATAGTATGGCTGCAGGATAACTAATAATGTCTCTATAAAAGTTCAGTTTGATGCTCAACTTGTATTTGTTTCATAAAAGACTATTTTTGTATCAACCATATTGCATGGAACCTAGTGAACATGGTGAAAGAGTAATTCACCACCCTCAAATCCAAACATCTGGAAATGATTTTCATATTCACATTTAAAATCAAATTTCTGCACAGCTAATCAGAAAGATGTTATTTTAATCAGAATACTCTCAGTGATGTCTGAGGTTTTACTTTAATTTCCATTTCAGCAAAACTAATTTTAGTTAAAGCTTTCTTGTACAAAAATTGATGCATATCATTTGAGCTCCTTGTGATATGTTCATATTTTTCCCCTGTTGGAAAGATACGTCACTCTTGCTTTCATTTAATAGAGGTATGTATTTGAAAGAAGTAATACATTTGAATGTTTTGAAGTCAAACACAGAAATTATATGCTCATTTGGTTATATTATTTCATAACTAAAAGATGAAACAACTTTACATAGACAGGGATAGAAATGAGATCACTTGAATTCACCTAGTAATACAGACAATTGGGCAGTATTTTTGCTGTGGCACAGCAGTAGTCTAATAATCTTCCAAATAAGCAAGGACCTTGCCCACATTGTAGGCATTAAACGAATGAATAACCATCACCAAAATAGAGCACATTTAAACTCTTTAGAATGTTGATTAATTTAAGCATATGCATCTTGAGTTATTTTCCTTAGATGATAAGTACTTATTTTTAGAAGCAGTCAGGTTCATTTCAACTGCATATGCAGTTTTGCTTTGTTTATTAATTCATTCAAGTTAATGAGGAAGGTTGTAAGCCAGAGTTTTGTTTAAACGTTTAGTCCCTTATTTATTCACAGTTCGGGTAATGTATTTGTTATTTTCTCAATTTTAAATATTATAAATGTAATACCAAGAAAGAAATCTTTTTCTCCAGAAATTCACAAACCTGCCTCCTGGTTAGTACTATATTTTCTCTGTTCATTATCTGCATGTGACTATCTAAATCTAAATTAATTCAAGTTAAGTAAAATTATAACATGACCTCATCGGTTTTACTAGCCACATTCCATGTGAGTAGTGACTGCTTAATTAGATAGGGTGCAGGCAGAACATTTCCATGCCCACCACCATCCTCATCATCATCACAGAAAGTTCTGCTGGACAGTGATGAGCTAGAGGGTGGTCTTAGAGGATTAAATAAAATGTAGTAATAGAATGTTTTCTTTCTTTTCTTTTTAAACTATACAGGTCTTTATTTCCAACCACACTTCCCAATCCGTACATATAAGGCTGTTTACAGAAGTGGTTTATTCTATGTACAAGACAGAAAATACAGATGATAAGTACTTATCCAGGCTAGTAAAGTACATTTGTGGGACTATTCAAAGAGACATAAGAACCAGCTGAAAGAATGGCTAAATGCCAAAAACTGAGAAATTAAAGTGAATGAGTTAATAATGCTTAGATTATAGCTAAAATTAGAAACTAAATGCCCTTGAACCCATAGTGATATTATTCCTGAATAGGGCAAAATTAATGATAATGGAAATCACTTTGATATTCTGGGTTAAGAAGCTATCATTTTGGTATGTATTTTTGTCTTATCCTATAATATCAAAAATGATTTGGGCAGTTGTTACTATCATTGCAGTTATTTGAATGCTCTGCTCCATTAGCTAATGCCACTCTATTCAACTAATCCCATTTTAAGGCTAATGAAAATTCTTACTATACTTAATTTTATGCTTTTCAATATACTATTGATGTTAAAGAATAAGTGGTGTGTACATTTCCTCTAAACTCTGTGCTGTGTTCTGTAAGTTAGTGTGATGCATTAAAAAATAGATAAAATATTGATGAGTGTTTCACAAAGCAATGAAATATCAAATTTCCTTAAACAGATGAATTGAACAGTGGTACTATGAAGGAAGTATTTTATAAAGTTTTTATATCTATTTATTTGTTTTATGAGCATGAATGTTTTACCTACATGACTGTATGTGTGCCATGTATATTTTTGGTGCCTATAGATGTCAGAAGAGGGAGTCAGATTTTTCGGAATGATAGGGATGGTTGTGAATTAGCATGTGGGTGCTTGAAAAGATAACAGACCCTCTTCAAGAGAAAACTGAACCTAAAGAAAGGTCTAGAGACCTATAAGACCGCCAACTAACAATTTGAGCAACCTTGGAAAGGCTACCATAAATGCCCTTCCTGGATAGTGAGATCAACAGCTAACTTATCCACCATCATGGAGCCCTCATCTAGTACCTGTTGGAAACAGAAGCAAACACCCATAACTAAAGACGGAGTAGAACTAGAATCCAGATGCGATGCAGAGGGAGGGAACAAGACCAGTTTGGAGAAACACATAGAGACAGCTGACCTGAACAAGGAGGAGCTAACGGGCCCCAGACTGATAGCTGGGAATCCAGCATGGGACTGACTCAGGCCCCCCTGAATATGGGTCTCAGCTAGAAGGACTAAGCAGTCTAAGGGACCTCAGAGAGTGGAAACAGGATGTATTCCTTGTGTACAAAAGGACCTTGCAGACACATCCCCCATGGAGGGATACTTCCTTAACCTAGAGAGAGAAGTCCTAGTCCCTACTTCAAATGACTTGACAGATTTACATGACCCCACCTGGATGGCATTGCCCTACATGTGGAATTGGGGTGGGGGGAATGGGAGGGGAGGTTGGTCAGGATGCATGTGAGGGGGCAGAGAGGATAAGAGGGAGGGAGAGGGAACTGATCGACATGTAAAATAAAAAATAATTAAATTAAAAAAAAGAATAACAAATGCTCTAAACCACTGACCTATCATTCCCACCCTCATGAAGAAAGACTTAAGAATATTCTTGGTTCCCTAATTAAAACATAAGAAAAATCCATTTCTGAAGGCTCATCAGAAGTGTCAGTATAAGTATCTATTTTTTTTTAGACTCTTGTTTTTCCATGTTTTATCTTTCTATCATCAGATTTCATTGGGATACTCCTGAATCATCTTCTCCATTTATATTACTATCGTTGAAAGGCAATGCTTTTGATGGAACCCTTTAGAACTTGACTTGTCTCTTCTGGGATCTTACCCCTCTTCTGTACATATTTCTTCACACCTTTTAAGAGCCAATTCCTGCAAACAAGACTATCCATAGGTTCTCAGTTTACATTTGGGATTATAAACACTTGCTTCTGTGGTAACGTATGCACATCTTTAGTAGTCATTGGTCTCACCACTGTTTCTTCCCGTAACTTCTTTCCCAATAGAGCTCCTTACATTTCCCACCGGTGTGAAGGGATAAAGGACATGTTTCCTGCCTGTTGCTGTTGTTGGTACCTTGATACCTGAAATAATCCATGATTTTTTTTATCTTAAAAGATAGATCTAATTCCACTTTTGCATTTATTTGGTCTTGTTGTTTAAGAAAGGGTTTCTCTGTGTAACAGTTCTGGCTGTCCTGGAACTCCCTGTGGAGATGAGGCTGGCCTTGCACTCAAAGATCTGACTGCCACTTCCTGCTGAGATAAAAAGTGTGCACCATCACTGCCTGGCTTCGTTCTCTTCTAGACGGGAAAAAGAAGATAAAAGTGTTTCTGTCCCAGGCATGTGGATTAAGTGTCTGTTGTGTGAATGAGTTTCATATTGTCTGGGCAAACTAAGTTATAGACATTATTATGCTCTCTCTTCTCGTTTACTTCTTTACAAACTCAGCATTTTTGACGATCTGTCAAATCCACTTCCACTAAAACATTTTCTGTATTTCATTCAGGCATTTCATTAATTTTTGTAGAGCAGAGAAACCATATACCTGCCTACGGTTCACTTCGTTACAGGGACTTCTGGAGTATGATGTTCTTGAGCAGCCAAGCATGCAATATATTCAAAATGTTAAATGTCACAACCTGTGTGTAAATGATGTGCCTTGCTAAAGTTTGGATTGATGCATGTCAGAGAGATCCAAACCAAACCGAATGAACTCTTTAAGTATCCAGTTCAGGGACAATTTAAACAGTTTCAGAGGGTTGGTCTATTATCATTATGGCAGAAAGCAGCCAATCATGGGATTGGAACAGTAGCTGACAGCGTCACATGTTAATCCACAGGCAATAGGCAGAGAGGACACAAGGCCTGGCATGGACTGAGGATTTTATAATGAAGTTTAGTTGAAAAATTAGAAACTGTTATCAATTCCAGAGCTCTAAGCTCTGATGTTTGTTGTCATTATATTAAGGTTGGCCAGTGCTTGAAAACTATCTCTCCCTCAGAATTTGAGTACTGATTATGGTGCTGTATTTTGGCAGTATGGGAAATAAAATGGTCTGGTGATTTTGGTTTGCCAGTTGTTATTGTGCAGTGTTCTTGTAAATGTCTCACTTTAAAGTTTGAAAAGACTGTCTGGATTCCAATATGTAATTTCTGAGCTTTCTGGACCTCAGATTATTGCAGACATATGTGTCTATTATAAAAACTAGGAACTGTTTGAATCAGATTTGTATTGCTTATGTTATTGAATCTCATTCACTACCACTCTGATCTGTGCTAGAAATGGTTTTCTGTTGCTTTGTTATGTCAGGCAGAGATTGGGACTCTCGTTCACCATAGTCTCTCCAGTATTCAGCACAAAATTGATACTCAACAGATTCAAAGTTCCAGCTAGATGGGAGGTGTCATTTAAAGACATATTGTATATCAAAGTGACCGTAGTTAGTATATTGTATATTTCTTTGTTTAAAAAATGAGATTACAATTTAACTACATTTCTTCCTTCCCTTTCCTCCCTCTAAACCCTCCCATATATGCTGCCCCTCCCTCATTCAAATCCATGGCCTCTTTGTTCATTAATTGTAATTGCATACTATGTATTTCAAAATGGCTAAGAGAATACATTTTAAATTACTTCATTACCAAAAAATGATAAATTGTTAAATGACAGATACTTCAATTAATGATATAATTACTCTGTAATATATCAGAATACCAAGGATACCACACATGAACCCCATGTGTAAGGTACTTTTCAGTTAATTTTAAATTAAGAAACAGAGAAGTCAAATAAGAGTCAGACATTGCTGTCATCTATTTCTCTGATGACTTTTTCTACATTTCTGGTGATCAAAACCAGGTCCTTGTACATTCTAGACAAGCACTCTACCCCTGAGCCATATTTCTCATCCTGAAGACTTTTTTAAAATCTATAACTTCATGCTCAATTTCATTTCCTCTACTTTGAATTGTTTTTTAAGTAAAATTAGACTATTTGTCTTCCCAAGAAACACAAATGGAAATTATAGAACTAAAACCTACAATAATAAAAATAAGAAACATACTGATAGACTCAGTAGTACAGCAGAGATTCCAGAATATAGAATCTGTATCCAGTGAAACTATCTTTCACAAATTAAGGGAAGATAATAATGATAATTTCACTCAAAGGGGGGGATATCACCTAGCTGGCATGCCCTTGAAGAATTGCTAAAGGAATTACTTCTAAAGAAAATGATGAAAGGATTTAAAATCATTATGGAGGCAGAAGTAACAAAAGAAACGGCAGAAATATGAATAAAGGTGTTTGCTTTAACTCATGAGTTCTGTATATCATATGTGATGATTGAAGCAAAAACTCCAGTATTCTCTTATTCCATTATCTTGAACTTGAGACAATGACGTTTAAATGTTGAGATAGTAAGTGGATCTAAATGTAAGTGTAATGTACGCATATCATTAGAGCTAGTAAAATATTGACACCAGTAGATTGTTATGCTTCACATACTTTTAGTGGTTTGTTTAGTCTTTTATTTTGCAGTGCTTGGAATTGAACTCAGAGCCTTGTGCATGTTAGGTATATCACAATGCTTTAAATGATTTCTTGTATAGAGCACACAACCCAACAGTAGCATAATTGACTGAGGTAATATATTGTTTATGATCTAATAAAGCCACTGAAGATCAGAATGCAAAGCTAGCCATAGCCATAGAACCAGAGCCCTTCAATTCCAGGACTCAGTAAACAGAGGCAGTTGGATCTCTGTGAGTTCGAGGCTATCCAGGGCTACATGAGAGTGAAGCAGTCTAAAAGAGAAACAATGCTCATGTCTTTAATACCAGCACTAGAAAAGGTCTTGGATTCTGGCAATTAGTTTCCAGCCATGCTGAAGAAAGGATCCCCCTTCCAGCCTTGGTAAAGGTAAGAGCTACTGGCTTGGCTGCTTTGCTTCTCTGATCTTCAGCTTGAACACCAATATCTGTCTTTGGGTTTTCATTATCCATGCTACAATGGACATTTACCCCCAGCCTACAGAATGTGGACTAAGAGAGACCACATACTTGGCCATAAAACCTAAATTTAAAAATAAGTGAAATCATACAAAGCATGGAATCTCAGTATAAAATTCAGAAGTACAGTGTCTACTTGGCATGCACATGCCTCCTTTTTCCTGTCTTCAACACCCCAAAAAGTTACGGAGGTCCCTCAAAGTGATTTCTCTATGTGCAATATCTCTTCCTATATTTACTGTGTTAAAAACTAAAACAAAAAATTAGAAAAATAAACAATAAATATTCCTTTAGTGACCAGATCAGTGACATTATTACCTGTTATGTAGGTTTGGGTTCACTCCACTATATACTCATAAAAGGATCAAAGTGTATAAGAAAACTGCCGTCTTCAAACTTCTGGGATATAATTTAGATCTCCCAGTAAGCCCCCCACATACAGTGGTCTTAGGTGCAGGACAACCAACTCATCCGGAATTTTCCTAGTTTGGGCCTTGAAAAGCCTTTGCTTCTGACTTACCTAGTTCTTTAAATAAAATGCTCTGTATTCAAGGACCACTGTATCATGGGAAACCTGGGTTGATTGTTCTCCATACTCAAACCTTTTAGTGTCCCTGGGTAAGAAGGTAAGAAGCTGTATATAACATGAGCTATATATGAATTATCAGTCCAGTGTTATTACCTCACCATCACCTGGGTCATAACTTGTGAGGAAATGATGAGTTAGAAAGTCTTCCCTGTGGCTGTTGTCTGCCTCGAGTCGCCTGTATGTTTCATTCTACTCTCTTTGGCGTCCTAAGAGTCTTTAAACAAGATGTTTTGTTTTTTATGATAAAAATGCCATCAGAATGTATGTCCTACTAATTATCTCATGATTATCTTTTCAGGTCAGGTTAGTATGGTGCAGGTGACCATCCCAGACAGTTTCATGAATGTGACTGTTGGATCTAATGTCACTCTTCTCTGCCACTATACCACCACTGTGACGTCCCTGGACAAGCTTACAATCCAATGGTCTTTCTTCCACAATAAGGACATGGAGCCAGTTTCTGTAAGGATTCTCTAACTAAATAACTCCCACTTAGTAGTTCTTGCTGAAAACTGTTGGGATGAAAATATGAAGGAACTAGTGAGAACTGTGACAAAACTTGAGACACGGAGTTTTTTAGATAGCTGTTTAGGGAAGACAGTCTATCCAAATGACTTGGGCTTTGTGTTCCCTTATTTATGAGTGTCTGTTTGCTCAGTTTTTACTCAATTTTGTCAGTGTCATGTATATCACATTTTCCAAAATAGCCACAGGCCTCCTCATAGGTGAAGTAAGCAGTAGCTTTTAAAGGGTATCTTCCAAGTATCGATCTCCCTGTTATTTCCAGAAGACCTCAGTTCACATGCAAACTATAATGGATCTGCCTCACTTAATAACTGGGATCTGCCTGTCATGGGAATTCTCTCATTGTTCCACACCAAGTCCTGACAGTTTGAGATTTCCAAGACTGATGGAGAATGGCCATGATAATAATGAACCCTTTGTATTGAGGGCAGCATGTGGTTAGAAGATAAAAGATGGACGGAGTGAACAAAAGGTTTGGCAGAAGTTTCCAGAATAGGGTGGATGAGCAACTGTGGGGAAGGATGATTCCACAAGCAAACTGCTTATCACTAGATTTTCTTCATTTGGCTTTGAAAGTAATTCATTTTGAAAATCATTGTATTACATAGAGGTTTTTTGTGTGTGTATATATATATCTGTGCACATGCATATGCAAACATGTACTATCCATGCCTCTGTACATTCCTTGAAGAGAAAGGTCTACAGTTAACAGATTCTCAAAATGTTACACGACCCCAAATAGTGAAGAGACCAACACCAGTGGTTTGGAATAGTCAGCTGCCCTGAGTTGGGCTTTTCAGGAAAGGGAGGTTTGTTCGTTATAAAGACAAGAGAGGGTAGACTAGAAGCGGAAGTGGAGGGGAAGAAGGGTATTAACTTGGAGGAACTACATCTTGGCCAGCTAAGATTCAGCTATCACTGATTTTTCCTAAGTGATGAATTTCTCTACTTGAGATTGTGAACATTTCCTTATCAGAGAACGTATCCACAGGGAGATTCTGTCAGTGCTACCCTGCATTCAAAGTTAAACAGTTTTGTTTAATTTGATTATAGTTAGACAATATTGGTATCACACCATGCCTCTCCCTCTCTTAAAGTACAGCAGAATGACAGTACTCATGGGGAAATGATCTGACACATATGAAAACACTTGAAAAGTATAAAGCCCTCTCACTTTTATCCCATGCAAACATCAGCAGCTGCAGGACCACCAGCAACAAGTAATAACACTAATGTTGCCAGTTTCCATCATCCAAAGTGTCCCAACATGTTTGTGTCAACTAAGAAATAATTGCTTTTTCACCCACGTTGTTTTCACTTAGATGGCAATAAGTTCTTTTAAAAATTTGATTTCTTGCTAGTCTTTTCAACACATGAAGTCTTTCTCATTTTTCTATTGGGAGCTGAATTAAGAGTGACCTCAGCATCTTTTGAAATGTCTTGTGCTTGATACTCAATTCAAAATGTCCTCAACTTCCTGGAGGCCAGGCAAAGCAAATCTGAGCTTAAGAGTGCAGATTCTTCACTTTTTATCCCCTGATACTAGAATTTACAGAGCCACTTTTGATTGAAGTCTAGCCACTTAGAAACTGGGAGACAATTGTGATTAGCAGTGAGCTTCTCTTAGGACAAGACTGCAGGGGAAGAAACTTTAGGCACTTGTAATGCGTTTGGCTAGAGCTCAGGACTTCTCTTGGAAGAACTTTTAAAAAAATCTTTGACAAGTACTTGATGAATTGCTTTCTTTACTTGCCAGATCAAATGAGGTCCTTTCCCCTGAGCTCTTAGATCAAATGAAAAATGCTTGAGACCTATGCAATGCCTGTTCTGTAGAACATATTGTAATTTCATCCAGTGAATGCTGGTGGAATGGTTGAGGACGTTAAAAAGAGACCGCTAGAGGTAGCTCAATTGGTAGTATACTTGCCTAGCATGTATGAAGCCCTGTGTTCAATTCCCTACCATTGCATAAAACAGTCATTGTTGTGCATGTCTGTAATACTAGAACTCAGGAGGTGGAAGAAGGAGGAACAGAAATCCAATGTCATTAATAGCTTCCTAACAAGTTCAAAGCGAGCTAGTGATACATGAAATACTCTCTCAAGCCACCAGCCCCCCCCCACGTGCATCCAATAGATCCTGCTGTTTATAGAGCATTCTGTGACTCATGGGAGTAAGGTGTTGTTAAACTGACCACTGAGTGATTGAACTCAACTCCTGGGTTGAGTTATAGCATGTAGCATTCAGCTCTCAGATCCACCCATTTCTGCTCAAACACAGCATGGCTCGCGCCCCAATACTGAGGGTATGGAGGAAAAGGCAGTCAGTCAGTGTCTAAAAATGGTGCATGCAAGAGACGCTCGGGGAAGATGTAGCTGGACCTCTCAGGTAAGAAAATCCACTGATGTACTACTAGATCCCTCCACTAATTGCAGTGTAGGACACTAGCCCCAGACTTAGGAGTGGGATGGAAGGGTTTATGTTTGATAACAATAGAGATCAGTACAAGTCCTATATAAATCTATGGAAGTTTGTTTCATTGTGGTTTTGTTTTTGATACAGGACTTTGCTATAGAATATAGGCTGGCCTGGAACTTGGAATCTTCTTGCCTCAGCCCCCTAAGTACTGGGACTATAGGTGTGTAACATTTTTGCTAGTAAAAACTAGAAAAGAATGGGCTTGTGAGATGGCTCAACAATTAAGAGAGCTTTTTGAGATTACAGAAGACCTGAGTTTGAATCCCAGCAGCCATGTTAGATGGCCCACAATTGCCTGTAACTCTAACATCAGGGGATCCAACGCCCTCTTCTGGCCTCCTTGAGCACCTTCAGTCCCATGCATATAACCATACATAGATATGGGTACATACACATAAATCATTTTTAAAAAATAAAACCTAGACAAGTTTTGAGTTTACCTTCTCATGAACATGCCTGGAACTCTTTTAATCCTCCTCCAAAAAGATTCAGGGTCCCATAGTAGATCTGATCAAGCTGGTGGCCATCTTTTGCCACCTCAAAATCATTGCATTACATAGCAATTGACTCTGGGGCCTAGTGTTTCTCACCCACCCAGGGCCAGATACTGTGTCTCATTGAATGTCCTCTCTAGGGAGGTTCCTTTGGTTCATGGAAACTGCTCCCTCCACAATTTCCCTGATCCCGAGGAAAGACAGATCCATTTGGTCTTCCTTTCAAAAATATGGACAGCTTCACACCATCCATTGTGTGATCGATGAAAACTCACCTGGCACAAGCAGGCTAACGAGGAAGTTTGGGGAGATCTGGTGCCATAGAGTCTCTCCTTTTCCATCTAGCTTGTTATGCTAGAACTAGAGATAACACTTACCCATGAATAAAATGCACACTGACCCTGCTTAGCATGGGGTCTGTTAGACAGTGCTCTCCCAGAGTCCTCACACCTTCCTCATATCGTAACATCTCTAAAATTTGCACAGCTCCTTCCCCAGAACCTAGGGTCTTCTTCATTTTTTCTGGCTTCTTTTAAAAACCATTCTGTCCTTTCTGTAGGTTACTTTATTTCAAATGGTTCTGTAATCTTGGGGGGGGTTGTATTCCATCACTTCAGGTGGATTTAATAATGGAGAGGACCTTGATTTTATTTATCCAGCCCTTAGTGATATTTGGTGACTTCCAGCTTAGAGCTGCTAAATGCTCTGCAATACCTGCAGCAGAGCCACGCAACAAATTGTCCCAAAGACCACTGTTGTTGTCAGGGGAGAACACTACAACTCTTCTATCTCTTCTCACTAATGTTATCTGTTCTGGACTTTGTTTCATTTCTGCTGAACAAGTGCGCCTAAGCTGGGATCTCCCATTATTTCGGCCAAAATTCACACACAGTGATCACTCAAGTGGTGGATGGCTTAAGCAAATAACCAGCTGGTAAAATGGGGCAAGAGAACATTTCTTTCTTTCTTTTTTATTTGTTTGTGTTTTGTTTTTTTATTTAATTTTTTATTATTTAATATGTTCCTTATTTTGCATATCAACCCTAGTTCCCTGTGGCTCCCATCCTCCTATGCCCCCCACTGAGCCCTCCATCTGATCCCCCATCCACTCCCTAGGAAGGATGAGGCTTTCCATGAAGGATCATCAAAATCTGTCAAATCATTTGGGGTAGGGCCTAGGCCTTCCCCTGTATCTCTAGGCTTAGGGAGTAACCCTCCATGGGGAATGGGCCCTTGAAGTTCATTTGTGCACTAGGGATACCTCCTGGTTCCCCTGCCAGAACTGTCTGGCAGTGGAAGAGAGCCTTATGTTATGGTAGCCTGTTTCTATTATGTACAATCCTAGCCTTCATAGTACAGGCCAGAGAACAGTCTGGGCCTGAAATCGTTGCTACTTTCCCAGCCATGTCTAGCTGCTTTAGGAGCAATACCAGAAAGCAAGGAGCTGGAAGGGGAGGAAAGGAAAGAATGTGTGGTTTAGCTGTGGACTTCCAGGCTTCCATATCTCCCAAAGGAACCTGGAAAACAGTTCGGAAAGCTAATGGCATTTAGTAAACCCAACTGTGACTCAAATAGGAAGCAGATGGGATCCTTTCAAGCCTTCTTGCTTATACATCAAGCTTCTAGTTTGAGAGCGGTGCTGCAAAGTGGAGGAAACAACTGGCTGCCAGCTGCACAGCCTTGTGTGACTAGGAACTTGGTGTGATAGGCAGAGGAAGGCTGCTGTGTAAAGATACCAAGGAGCCTGTGGTGCAGCTGGAGAATGCGGAGTGCATCGTGTGACCAAACTGTTTGATATAGGCAGCCGCAGATCAGGGAACAGCAGCAACTGGCATTAGGTAGGAAAGGGAGATAGCCATAGGTAATGGAACAGCCCCAAAGGGAAGGCAAATCATCACTCCTGTCCGGGACAGGACTGAGAGTGCTACTTAATGCTTACAGAGGGAAGCATGTGGCTTGGATTCTAGGTTTGAGTATACATTGACTGTATGATCTTGGGAAAAATCATTTCCCCTATTAGGGTTTCAGTGTCCTCTGTAATAGATAAGACTGAATCAGAATTTACAATCCGGAGGCCTCAGGGACTGATTTGGCCACAGATATATTTTATTTGGCTAGGCCTGCGTTTTGTTTCTACGGTTTATGCCAGTTCCTCAGTATTCCATAGTCCACCCTGGCCTTTAGAAGCCCACTCCTACTTCTAGACCCTGCTCCATCTTCTTCTCATATTTCCAATATCCAGCTGGCTCCTGAAGGCTCCTGAACCTTAGTGACATGAACTATGTGATCTCAAAGAGGATCTAATCACTAGTAATAGGTTTCTGGGACTCTACCCACCAGCCACCAGCATGGCAAAGAGGGCCGGAAGAAGAGACATTGAGAGAAAGCAGGGCTTTCTGTCATGAACATGGGCACAGGTAGCAATGGGTATAATTTTTAACGAGTACTACTTTAAGAAACATTGGGATGGATTTTTTTTTTAATTATTTCATTATGTATACAGTGTTCTGCCTGTATGTGTGCCTGCAGGCCAGAAGAGGGCACCAGATCTCATTAAAGATGGTTGTGAGCCACCTTGTGGTTGCTGGGAATTGAATTCAGGATCTCTGAAAAGCAGCCAGTGCTCTGAACCCCTGAGCCATCTCTCCAGCCTGGGATGGATTTTCTTAAAGAATGGCTCCTCTCATCCCTGCCAAAGATGTGACCTGTGGGACACATGAGGCTTTTCCGTGAACTCAGTAGTTCTGATCTCAAAGTTTACGATAATTTTTCTTTGCAAAGGATATAAACTAAATAGTGTTGTGGGCCATGCCTCAGTCATTATTAAGCTTTGTTTTTGCTTAGCTTTGAGTTTTTAAAGTATTATTCTCTATGGAAAAATGAAAGCAACTTGTAGCCCTTCCAGAGTGATTAGATAAGCAGTTTGGAGAAAACCTTCCTTGTTTCTTTTCCTCCCAAGGACAGAGTTAACACAGTGGACTTGCCCAAGCAGAAAGTCCCTTTGTCTGTATGTCTGGCTAGGCAATGTTTGGGGGCTTTCCTCTTCAGACAGCAGCCTGAACTGAAGGCCTTTACCTTTTAGGTCTCCTATTGCAATCCCTTTAGTATCTCTCGTCTGTGAAAAATACTGATTAGACTTCAGTGTAAGAAGCTGGATAGAAGGGATGGTGGGGGCCCTTTCCTGGTTAAGTTACATATCTGAGACTTAGGCATGTGCCCCCATGCCTGGTCTCTGTTGCACCCTTCTGTGTCCTAGTCTTTGCCTAAAATGTCCTCTGGGACTCCCATTTCTGCATAATCAAGGGCCCTCACCTGACTCTTTTAGAACTTTCTGTGGCAGGATTGATGTTGTATCTCATTGTGACACCATCAAATGTCATAGAGCAGGACTGACCTGTCTCCTCTTGGGAGCAGAAGACCTGGTCAGAGGCTTTGGTTGGAAAGGGCTGTCTTGATGGCACCAGGCTGTGTTCTAGGTAAGAGACAGCGGGATCTCACGCTGTCCGTTAATAAGTCAATAGATTTAGTGTTGCCTGGCAATGTAGCAAAGTCCTTTGATACAGTACTTCTACACCTGTGTCATTTGAATACCTTGAGTTAATCATAGCTTTCTGGTTTCTAAGTTCAGGAAGCATGAATAAATGGAATAGAGGACACTGTGTAGTGCAGGAAGGAATGTTAGAGCAAACAAAGGCAAGAGTAAGTTGTTTTCACTTTAATCATTCTCATTAAAGAAAATATCCCTTAAAATTCTGCTTGGTGGTCTTGCTTTAAAATGTATTGATTGCCTTTCTGCATGAAGGGGAAGAAATGTGAATTCCACTAGACAATATCTTCTTTTGTTTTTTTTCTGACTTTTCTCTTTTTAGTAGATTGATTAGGTAAAGAGCTCTGGGCAAGGAATTAGGGGAACTGGTTGTACTCCTGTTTAAAGGGATTGTGCTTTTGTTTTAACCCCTAGTTTTTCAACCGAGTGTGGAAAGTAGGACATCATACACACTAGGCAAGTGCTCTGCCATTCAGCTTCACACTCATCCCTCGACTGTTAATTTTATGCCATTTTTTAAAACCTCCCCTGGCTTCAGTTTCTTCTTTAAAGTGATGCTAGTGAATTAAATGCACTGGAAGAACCAACTATTAGATTTATTGAAAACAATTTGTCTTATTAGACTAAAGCAACCCAAGTTTATGGGACATAAACACTGATCACAGAATGACGCACATGTATATTAATTTAACAAACTGTGAACACATAATGTGTAAGTTGTGAACAGGACTAAGGTATTATTACATCTAGTGATTCCCAAGTTACAGTTGATCATGCCCCAGCCTCATAATTTTTGTCATACTTGTATATTCCCAGAACTACTTTTTAGTTAATAGTTACTATGTTGACTGAGACTTTTAAAATCCTAAGACCTTAGTGTCACCTAAGCAGTAATATTCCTGAAGGAATATATTTGCTATGCTGTATATATTTCTTTTGAACATATTAAAATTAGTTTTCATTTAGATATCACTGAAAAGCAATGTCCTATTTTGGAAACCATTGCTCTGGATTCTTATTACCATGTGGAAACATAAAGGTTAAAGAGATTAGCTATCTTTGCAGTTTATCACTCAGCAAGTTGCTATGGAGTCATAGCTAGGGGATACCTCATGTGACTACAGCAATCAGAGACAGAGCCGTGGGGAAAACCTAGATCGTGTGACACCTATGCCACACTTCTCTCTATACATCATTCTTATTCAATGGTTGTCATTAATACCTAAGATCCATGCAATTTTTTTTTATTTTTTTTATGCATATAGAGTATTTTTTATTTAATTTTATATAACAAAGTCCAATTAAATGAAAACAAACATTTATACACAATATTTGGGAATTTGGGCATCGTTCTTTCCAAACTACTTCCTGCTGGTAAGGGCGCTGTCTTGGGGGATTCGAAGAAGATTCAGATATCCTAGCTGTAGTCTGTAGGGCTGTTTTGTCCAGCTGTTTAGATCCATGCAATTTAATGGAGATGAGAGTACAATTCAGATTTTTCTTTAATCAATTACTTTTTATTGTAGAATGTATTTTTATCATTTTACAACATAATAGTATCTTTTTATTATTTTTAAAATTTGTATATGTGTATTGTATTAAATTATTTCTTCCCTCTTTTTCCTGTCTTCCTCTCCCATATCTTCCCCCTTGGTCCCTCTCAAATACATGGGTTTATTTTTGTTAAATATTATTATTACATATGTATGAGTAAATATGTAAATACAATCCACTGAGTCCATATAGTGTTGTTCATATGTATATATTTTTAGAGCTGCCCACTTGGTATTGAATAACCAATTAGGGGTCTCATCCCTGGGGAAGACTGATTCTCTCTCTCCACAGTTACTAACACCTTGTAGCTTTTCTTTGTACCATGTATTTTGATCATATTCACCCCTGTACACTTTTCTCAGTTCCACCCCTTCCCTTCCCACCCAATTTTGTGTCTTCTCTTTTTTTCTACCTATCAAAACTAATTTACACTGCCTATATATTCTTAAATGGGTGGCCTTCCACTGGAGTGTGGTTGACTTAACAGAGACAACACCCTGAAAACTGACTCTTCTTTTCCCAGCAGCTCTCAATTGCTGATTTCTCCTCAGCTGGGGGCAGGGGAATTCGTGTCCACCTTCCCTCTCTCCGTGGGGGGATTTGGTCTTGCTTGAGCATGCATGTGAGTGTTTTTAAAGACTATCTTCCTATACAGCTTAGGTGGTCCTCAAAATCATGGTTCTACAGGTATATGCCACTCCTTGGCTCCAGTCCAGTACATTGTAAAGATAACAACAGCAGCAACAAATGAATCCTGTACCTTCAGATGAGTCACCTGAAGTTCTTAGTTCTCTGATTTGACATGGAAAGAAAGATGGTATTGAACGTGGACTAAGCATACTGCAGGCCTTCTACTGGTTTATTTGGTTTTATCCTACCACAAGCACTAGGAGAGAGTAAGCCCAACTGATTTCTCAGGGAATAGTCTGACTTCTAATAGTTATACTTCTAACAAGCAGAACAAATCCAAGTGCGCCTGCCTGAGAAGTATGCATGCATGAAGGGAACATGAACATTTGAATTTTTAGGGAGAGCAGTCTCAATGGACAAGGTAAACTCCAGTCAGAAGTTGATAAAGTAGTAACATCTCTTAAGGTATATCTTATCTGCTGAAGAGTTTCTACTGGGTGGACTGAGCAGGTGTCTTGTTTTCCTAGCCCAAAGTTGACAGTTGCATCCTCTGAGCTCCAGTTGTTTGTTCCCTCTTCTGTAAAATAGGTTTACCAGTCCCTGCTCTAGTGATATCACAGAGCTGCTGGAGGCAAATGAGTAATGGCTATCTAAAGCAGCCAGAAAGTTAAATGTCCCAGCAAACTGAGAAGTCTTGGCTACAGAGACCACAGAGGGAAGGGACTTCCTGGTAACTTATCATCATCATCCTGGATACTCTCAGGTTCTCAGTTTTACTATTTTTCTACCCTAGATTTACTACTCTGAAGGTGGACAAGCTTCAGCTATTGGGCAATTCAAGGATCGAATTATAGGGTGGAATAATCCAGGTAATGCATCGATCACCATATTGCATATGCAACCAGTGGACAGTGGAATTTACATCTGTGATGTCAACAATCCTCCAGATTTTGTCGGCAAAAATCAAGGCATCCTTGACGTCTCTGTGTTAGGTACGGACATTCTCTTCATGCCTTTTCTTAAAGCAACTTACAGCAGCGAATGAGTCAAAGCACTGAATTCTGGTGTCAATTATGTCCCTGAGGCTAATTGTCCTTCTGCTCCTTTTATTATCAGAATCTTTTTTATTAATTTAAGTTTTATCTTATTAGTAGAGACAGTTTTCCAACTCAATCTGTATAGTGATACCTAAAAATTACCATAAAATATACAGAAACAGTAGCATCCCTAGCTTAGAAGGATACTGTGAAACAAACCAATGATCCACCAAATGATTGCCAGTAACTCTTTCGGGGGGAAATTGTCATTACAGCCACAATTAGGTACAAGAAACCACTGTCAACCTTTTTGTTCCCTTTTGAAGCCTACCACTATTCCTACCATGAAATCATCTTTCAAACAAAGGCAGAAGAGTCCACTTTGTTTATATTTATTTTTATTTTATTTTGTTTTGTTTTGAGGCAGAGTCTCATGTAGCCATAGGTAGCCTTGAGATTACTATGTAATTGACATTTTATCTTGACTTTCGATCAGGTCGGGGACTCCCTTTTTAAAAATGCTAATGCTATTTGGAACACTGTTACTTGTTAAGCCATTATTAAGAATTAAATTATATGACATATTATATGACATTGGACAAGTCACATTTGCTCTCAAAATAGAATTGGAACAGTTCATTTATTCAGGACTTATGGTGTCCATACTTTGTGGAAGGAAATAAAAGCTTGCTACTGGTGGAGACATAGCATCTGCCCTTGAGGAGTACTCAATTTGTTTGATTTCTAGAGATCTTTCAAACTCCTGAGAACACAGCAGGAGCTAAGGACCTATTTGCAGACTCTAAAGTAGAAAATATTAGAGGGAGGAGGGAAAAGCCTTTACTTTCAAATAGAGCAGATCTAGTTATTGCTCCTGGCAGTTTGAGTATATGCATCATTAGAAAGGAAGCACTAGGCCAAATCAGTGACTAGATAGTTGACTGGTTTAAAGAAGCAACAAATGAGCCGGGCATTGGTGGTGGACGCCTTTATTCCCAGCACTCGGGAGGCAGAGGCAGGCAGATCTCTGTGAGTTTGAGGCCAGCCTGGTCTACTACAGAGCGAGTTCCAGGACAGGCTTCAAAGCTACACAGAGAAACCCTGTCTCAAAAAATAAAAAAAAGAAGCAATAATTGACAGTGAGGTGCGCATCTATGAACAGTGTCCACAGTTGTCTTGCTATGCATGTGATTCTAAAGGAGCCAACGGTGAGGTCTGCCATTGTATTTAGCCTCCTAGAAAAGAGGGAATGTTATTCTGGAGCTAATGTTTAAGGGAGGGTTTGCTCAGTCTGTTGTGTTTTATTGTGCTGAGCCTTGTGCCTGGCATTGGGGTGTGGGAATAGATGAACCCATTCCTAGGAAAGCTTACGTGGCTGATCAGAAGATCAGTCATATATATGGGAGGAAATAATGGGGCAAGAATGCCAAAAACAAAACAAAACAAAACATGAGACTGAAAATCATAAAGCTTAATTTCTAGGCCTTTCTTGTTTCTCGGTGACCTTATACGATGCAGTTCATCACTCTCTGACCATTGTAAGATAGGTTGTAAGTCTGTCTTCTTTACTGATTTATTATGAGAATCCAATTAGGTGCTGGGGTTTAAAGAGCCTTTTAATGTTCAAGTAATTTGAGGGATTAATCATCTAATGATTTTCTGTTGCGTCTATGTCTCTGGGGTAATGTGAGCAGAAGCAATTTTCAAGAAAAGGCTTGGAAATAGCCCTGAGATAAGCTAGGCAAGAAGGTTAATATTCTTAAATTTGAAGTTCAGAGGACTCTCAGTGAATTTCCACGAGTTAAAGATTGCTTAAGCTAGTTCTGCTTTTGTTTTTGTTTTCTGAGTCCCTGAGTCAGATAAGTCTTGCCATGACTCTGTCATGATCTTTCATGAAGCAGCCAGAATCCATAAAACGAAGATACTGAACATTCTGTGGATTTTCTTTCACAAAAAGTCTATTTTTATTAATTCAGAAAAAAAGCAAAGCTATCCTATGAATTTCAACTTTTCAGAAATTAGTGATAGTAAGTTATCTGTAAACTTTCAAAGTCTGTGCAGTTGTTAAAACCCATTGCACATGAACACTCTGATTGGGGCCCGGGCAAAGTAGAGCTGGGTGGGTCGGCGGACCAGTTGTAGACAGTTACTGATACTCTATTGAGGATGGCTCGTCATAGCACTACATTTTTTTAAAATCTCTTTATTGCAATAAAATCACAAAAATTTCACATAGCTCGATTATGGTAACCACGCAAACAGTGCAACCTAATGAACTAATGGAAAGTTAGACTGGCCATGCTGAAGCCATGGGGCTTTGCTTAGGCCTTTCCTCTTTCACTGTCAGTTGCATTTTATTTTTTTTAAAGAGATTTATTTATTCTTTATACAGTGTTCTGCCTGCATGTCTGCCTGCACTCCAGAAGAGGGCAGCGGATCTCATTATAGATGGTTGTGAGGCACCATGTGGTTGCTGGGAATTGAACTCAGAACCTCTGGAAGAGCAGTCAGTGCCCTTAACCGCTGAGCCATCTCTCCAGCCCTGTCAGTTGCATTTTTATGAACTTATTCACACAAAAAAGAAAAAAAAATCTGGGAGTTGAAAGTAGGAAAAGCAGTTAGATTTATATTCTCTTTTTGATTCATGTGTTCTTTTGCCTATACTCCATCCCTTCTCATCACGTAATGGTACCTTTTCTTGGTCTCTTTTCTAATATGCATGTTATGCAAAATGTTATATCCATGGTGTGTATATGTTTATGGGTAAACATCTGTGAACGTGGCTAAGTATAGCAATGCATCTTTAAGAGATATTTCTCACCCAGCATGGTTATCAGTCAATCCCTTCATTTGCTTTGCAGTCATGAGTCCCTTAATCAAAACCCGAGAACATGCTGTAGCTACTGTTCTAAGCAATGGGAATAGTAAGGTGTAAAAGATAGGGCTCCAGCCCTCCAAAAACCCAATCTAGAGAAAGAGACAGATAGCAGGAAAGTTTTCAGTGGGAGGAGAGCTGTGAAGGCACGGGCGGGGCCGGGGGATCTACATAATGGAACTAGAGAAGACTTATCAGGGAAAGAGACTTCTGTGCAGGCTGAGGAAGGATGCCCTAGAGTGTATCAGCAGAGCACAGGCTGAAGTGGCAGGGTACAGTTCAGGTGATGAAAGCAGCAGTGAGCCATAAGGCAGGTGGTTGGCATGGCCATTCATTTAAGAGATTTCCATTAGTTATGGCAACCCTGGAAAATCGATCTTTGAAAGTGCCCAGATCGACTCTGAATAATTATCATGTGTACATTTGGAATGAGCACCATCTCCATTCTGCAGTTTGGCACATAAAAATTATTAATTTAGAGGAGCTTTGTGAGCACACTGAAGCATTTTCGTTTGTCTTCTGAGATGAGCCTTTTCCTTCCACCCCAATTCTGATGAAAGCTATAAAGCTGAAGGGTAGATCAATGGCTTTGCCAGTAAAGCATACTAGCTCTTTGGGGGTACTTTAACTGGATGAAATGTCAGCTCAGTTCTGATGCAGTAGTTTTAGAAGATATATAGGTTTGCAGCATGTCTCACAATGAGTCACACAATGAGTGTTTTGTTAATAATAAAAAGGAGAGCTAGAAGGAGAAAAAAAAGCCCCAACAACAAGAGGCATAATCTAGATTGAATCTAGACTCAGTGAATGAGTGCCATTTATTCTAGGTTGCTCTATATAATTTAATCCTGGTGCCTGATTTTAATGTTGAAATCCCCACTCTTTTCTGTTCAAATTGTTCAATTCTTATACAGGGGCTATAACATTCAGGACCACTTTTTGTTTTGTTTGAGACAGGGTTTCTCTGTATTGCTTTGGAGCCTGTCCTGGAACTAGCTCTGTAGACCAGGCTGACCTCGAACTCACAGAGAACTGCCTGCCTCTGCCTCTTGGAGTGCTGGGACTAAAGGCCTGTGCCACCAACGCCCAGGTCAGGACCACTTTTTAAAGACATTAAGCCTAGTCAGAATTCAATGGGATGGTTAGATGGCCTAGTTAGGTAGGTGAATCAAGTTTTTCCCATCTCACCAAATCATTCAGAAGAAAGAGAGGATTGAAATCTGAATAGGAAAGTACTTGAAATCAAAAGGCACCAGTTTTAAAAGAATAGTGAAGCATTTGGAAGAGTTGTGCTTATATACACCTGTCTTCTTCATGCATACAAGCATTTGAATCCCATTGCCTTACCAGAGCATAAACTGTTAGAAGATTTATTTCAGTAGCAAAAACTAGACCAGGCCATAGCTAACAGCCGTTTCATGTACAAGGCCCTATTTATGGTATTTTCTTTTGGATGGCCAGAGGTTAGATCATTTCTCATTTATATTTTATAGATGAGACAATTTGAGGTTTAGTTCAGTTAGGAAACTTGCCCAAATACCTAGGGTAAAGTTGTAGAGCTGATGTTCAGTGTGGATCCAGATCTGTCGTCATGTGTCCCAGGAGAACCAAAGGGCAGTCTGAAGCATTTAAGGTATACATTTCATAAGTTAGAGTGTTAGCTGCTAGAAGGGTAGTTTTTTTATAATCCAATTTAAGACTAAGGAATGAGAGCCAGGTATGGTAGCATATACCTGTAATTCTAGCACTTGAGAGGTAGAGGCCAGATGGTCATGAATTGAAGGCCTGTCTCATCCACTTAGCAAGTTCAAACACACAAACTAACCAACCAGTCAGCCAAACATAAAACAAAAGGAGGACTGTTGATTGGAAAGCACAGAACTTAGGATCATCATCTGTGTGTTATTAAGGACAGACTAAATGGCACAAAGTAAGGGGAATGGGGAGATAGTGATTGACAGTTACCCGAGAACACCTCCATCCAGGTGTTGTCATAGACAGCTGAAAAATCAGCATGTCCCAAACCGTCCCCAGTATCACTCCTTCCTCCTCATCCCTTCCTCTAAAACTTGTTCTTCCACCTGAGTTCTTTCTCTCCGGTGCTGGCAGGATCATGGACACACAGTCAGAAAGAAGCCTGGGATAGCTTTTACCCTCTTCCTCATCCTCTGTAGCCTATGTCACTAGCTCCTATGAGTCTGTTTCCTTAATATGTCTCGAATCACCTTTCCCTTGGCTCAGGAACCCTCAGTATCAGAGAGAGAGCTCCATGTGAAGTATTAGAAAGACCGTCGTTACTACCTTCTTAACCCCCTTCCATGGTCTCTCTGTCCCCAGTGCAAAACACATGTAATACAGAGCCTTTTCTGATGCATCGCCAGTGTCCTGTGATTTCATCTCTCATAACCCTTAACCCCACTTTAGAAGTGACCAGGTTGCTGTTGAATCTACAGTGCCTAGTCCAGTGCTGGATAGAGAGAAGGCACACAGCTAAATTCTTGCTGAGTGGCAGACAGATCAAGATTGCAACATCATATAGCACAGATGCAAAATGGGCTCCCTCTGCTGAGCAAGGGCACAGGCAAATTCAAACCTTGTAGCAATTTGGAGTCACTTATAGGTGAATAAATGAAAAACTGCCTTAGCCTCACATAGAAATAGAAAAAAAAAGTAGTAGTAAAAGAATTTCTAGAATGGTTTTATCTCCAAGTATTTAAGGCTCTGTTTTCATTTAAGATGGCTTTTTAAAACACAAGCTATGTGTCTACTCAGAGTTTGCTTACATTTGGCTGCTTTAATAAAGGCATATTTTAGGATACAATGAGGAAATGCATGGTTATAAATCTGGGGAAAAGGCAGACAGTAGAGACACCATTTGAATCTTAATGGCTTCCTGACTAGATGGTCCCTGTGGTTGAAGTGCTCTACTCCCATCTGGTGGTGCAAACAGAAAACTGCCCTAAACATGGTCTTTGAAGAATAAATAAACAAGTAAATGTATAGTCTGTGCAGTGAAAGCGAGAAAGTGACTGCCATTTTCCTGCAAGAATCTTACTTTTTGTCGTTACTTTGCAGTCAAACCTTCCAAGCCCTTTTGTACCATCCAGGGAAGGCCAGAAGCAGGCCACCCTATTTCCTTGTCTTGCCTTTCTGCCTTTGGAACACCATCTCCTGTGTATTATTGGTATAAGATTGAGGGAAACACCATTGTGCCAGTAAAAGAAAGCTTCAGTGAGTATTGTCTTTCATAACCTCCATCCTGGCCTGGTGGTTGGGTTGCCTTGTGCTGCTGGATGCTTGTCTGAAGTTCTCAAACATTTCTTCCCTTGATGTCTGTGTGTGTGTGTGTGTGTGTGTGTGTAGCAGAGGTGTACTTAAAATGATACCTGTCTGCTAACATGATGATTGTGTGTGTCTGTTTCCCAGAGTCTAGAATTCAACTGAGAGATGATGAATATGGAGGGTCTTTGTTGGGTTGCTTGTAGAGCATTGCAAGAGATCAGGTTGGATCCTATTCATCTCAAGAGAGGCCACTATAAGAAAGTGGGTGGGCAAAAAGCCGGGTGGTGGTAGTGCACATCTTTAATCCCAGCACTCAGGAGTCAGAGTCAGGCTGATCTCTGTGAGTTCATGGCCAGCATGGTCTACAAAGCTACACAGAGAAACCTTGTCTCAAAACAAACAAACAAAAAAACCAAAAACAAACAAACAAAAGAAGAAAGAAAGGAAAAGAAATAGGGTGGGCATTAAACCATATAAACTGATATGACAAGAGATCTTAAAAATCTGTTTCCTGGTTTTTACAGACTCAGCCACTGGAGTTTTGGTTATTGGAAATCTGACAAGTTTTGAACAAGGTTATTACCAGTGTATTGCTGTCAATAGTCTTGGAAATAGTTCCTGTGAAATTGACTTAACCTCTTCACGTGAGTTGACCATATGGCTTTTATACTTTATACAGTTAAGTAGCCTGACCCTACTAGTTAAATAGATTAATTAGGATCTCTCCTAAGTCCTTCTTGCCTCTCTGGAGATTTCTGTGCTTTGTTGGTAAGTTGATATGATGAATGTTCATCCAAATCTCTCATTTCTACATGATAATATGTTCCCTAAATTCTTCACTGAGTAGTTTATTTAGACATCACACAATCATTAGGAAGTAGGTTATTCTCTGACAAATAAAAACAGCAGTGTTATTAACAGTCTAGGATGTTCTGTCTTTTCCACTTGATAAATCTAGCTAGCCTCTTAGTGATCTTTTTTCAAACACACAGCTCCCAGACTCCCTGCTTCTTGACTGCCTTATTAAGATCAGCCTCTAGAAAACACAGGGAAACGCTTCAAGATAAGGGACAGGTAGGCCTTTCTGACAAGGACTTTGGTAGAGTAGGAAATAGTGGCAAGAACTGATAAATGAGCTTTCTTTTTCATGAAATATAAAAGTTTTGTACAGCAAAGAAAACAACAAACTGAAGGAAGAGGCAACCTAGAGAACAGAAGGCAATCCATTACAGGCATTCAGCCTACAGAGGATTGACACTCACAATACAGAAATGACTAAAAAAAATTAAACACCCATAAGCTAATCATATAGGCAGATGTTTTGTACAGACAAGTCTCAGAAGAATTGCAAATAGACAACAAGTGTATGAAAAAAATGTTAGTGTTTTTTTTTTTTTTTTCACCATCTTGAAAATGTTGTCAGGATTGTGGTGAGCTTCCATCAAGAAGTCAAACAACAAATGTGGGCAAGGACATGCAGGAAAAGGGAACCCTCATATGCTGATGGTAGGAATGTGAACTAGAGCAATTGACGATGGAAGTCAGTATGAAGGTTCCTCCAAAAACTAAAAATAGAATTACTGTATGATCCAGCTGTGTCACTTATGCATCTATGACTAAAAGAATTCAAGTCAGCACACCACAGAGATAGTTTGATAAGCTTTGTTTTTATTTTCCAGTGTTAGAACACCCAAGTTACAGAGTCATAGATTGTCATCACCCTATGAATAGATAATGTAGAATTTTCTTCAGCCATAAATAAACACTCCAGTTCAGTAGCATTATGTTGTTTGTAGGAAAATGGAAGTGAGAAATTCCATATTGAGTGAAATAAGCCAGATCCAGAAAGACAGATTTCACAAATTTTCTTTCATAGACAGAATTTTTAAGAAGACGTGAAAGTAGAAGGGGGCTGTTAGGGAAAAAAAATTGGGACCAGTAGAAGAATGCGAGTGGAACGAGAAAATCTAACTGGAATGCAGATATGGTTTAAGTTACATGTATACATTCAGGAAACATATTTATGCACATAATTCAACATCCATGTTCTAATAGTAAATAAAAATGAAAGTTTGGAGCCCAACCAGGCAGTATCATCTACAGTCACAATACCAAATGATTACTATTATTACTATTAGTCTTATATTATTTCCCAGACACTTGGCCAGGTGCTACATGAGCAACATCTCACTTGATCATCCCTACCACCCACCCTATTTATGGAGGCAGAATAAATACATTGTTAGTCTTATTTTCCTAAAGGGGTCACTGAAGTTCACAGAGGTAAATGACTTGCCCGAGTTCATCCAGTTACTAATTTGTATAGCTGGGATGCCTCTAAATCTCAGTCTTCCTGTTAAAAGATAAATGCTCTCTGATATTCATACTTAAGAGCCTTGGAATTGACAGATTAGGCCAATCCTGGGAAAAGCCCTCATGAGGGATGTCTTGCCAAACCTCTTAGGGACCACTTGGCAACATTTAGAGCCTTATCTGTCCCCCATTCTCATCACTTTCAGCTTTTTCCTATGGCCATCTCTGTTGTCTTTCTTAACTTCTCACTCAAATGTCTGCCCTTCTAGAGATAGACTCACACTAAGGATGTTCGGTCACGTAAAATTAGTACTTGAGTCTTCTTTCCAGCTGTTTCTATCGTTTTCACTGGATCGCCTTCCCTCCTCTCCTCTCCTCTTCCTTTTTGACTCCTTTCTCTTTTTTGGCCCCCTACTCTCCTTTTCTTCCTAAATCCCCTATTGGATACCCACTATGGATCCTCATAAGTGATGCAGAGACAGAACTCAAGAAAAAATATATCTTTCACTCAAGCAGCTCACCATTCAGCTAGAAGGTCGAACAAAGACTCTATGTGCTAAGCGCTATAATAGAGGTCTGCACAGGGTGTATTGGCACCAAAAGAGGAACCCTTATGATTACAGATCTGGAGCAGCTGTGCTGACCAAGTACTATTTGAGCTGACACTTGAAGGTACTAGCAAAGGCTGTTGTTTCTGTAAAACGGAGATGTTGGATGAGGGAACAAAAGCAGACAACCAGCTGTTGAAAGACAATTGGTTCATGGCGAAAGAAGAGGAGAGCCACAGGAAATAGCACTGGGAGATGGAACCATAATAAAGAGAGCCATTGTGTTTGCGTCTATTGAAGGCATTTATTATCTCCTCCCTATATCGAAATTAGTGTGAAGGTAGTTAAAACCAAACAAACCCCCAAATGAGGCAGTTAATAACCTTAGGGAGAACACTTTAAAATGCTGTATAACAGAGTCTCATAGTAGGGGTGTGCCTGAGTTGTAAACAATATTTAATTTTCACTCATTTAATATTTAATTAAAATAGCACTATAGTTGTATTAGGAGAATGTGGTGGGAGATGAGGAGTGCTTAGAAATTCAGAAGGGAATAATGAACGCTGGGGAAAGGGACACCTAAGATCAAGCATAATAGAAATATAAAGGCAGGAGCAAATTTGGTGGTTGGCGTGGATCAAGAGAATGCTGTTTGGTTAAAAGTTTAGAATTATTTCATTGTTACATTTATTCATGTGTTCCCTTTTTGTTTCGTTTAATTTTATTGATTTACAGTTTCATACATGTGTATAAGGAGTTTTAGTCCTTTTCACTCCCCCACCCCCCCTCACCAGCCTTTCTCCCAGCACAACTCATTTGCTCAACCAGTCCCTTCCTCCTTTCCTGTCTTCTTCTTGTGTAATTACAGTTTCTTGCCTAAGCATTGGTGGGAGAATATTTACTGGCGCAAGGTCAGTTCATTAGTGAATACACCACTGAAGAAAAATGACATCCCCTCCTCCGACAGCTATTGATTGCTAGTAGTCCCTTGGAGAGGGGTTAAAGGGCCCTATCTTGTGCTGACAACCACAGCTGTGGCGAGTTCATGAGTGTAGCAACTTGTCTACCCAGAAGACATCCTTTGCTGCCCATCCCCCCACCCTCTGGCTCTTATTCCATCCCTTCTTCTGCAGTATTCCCCAAGCCTCGGTGAGCTATATCTGGGCTGTCCCATTGAGAGTTTTTTGAGACAAGGTCTTTTCATGTATGTAGTCCAGGCTGGCCTCAAACTCATGATTTTTCTGCGTCCATCTTTTGAGTTCTAGGATCACAAACGTGCATTCCTGTTCCCAGAGCTACATAGATTCCTTCGGTCATAAGAAGGTGGAGGACTTATTATGCCAACTTAGTTCCTTTTGTTTTAAATAGAATCAAGCAATGTGTATTATTTTTTTATTTAAAAATTTATTTTTCATTTTATATACTAACCCCAGTTCCTTCTGCCTCCTTTCCTCCCATCCTTCCTTCCCCCCTCATCCACTCCTCAGAGGGGGTAAGGCTGTCCTTGGGGAGTCAACAAAGTCAAGCATACCAAGTTGAGGCGCCCAGTATCAAGGCTGAGCAAGATATCCTACTATAGGGAGTGGGCTCCAAAAAGCCAGCAAACTTAGTTTCTTATTTCAAAGTGTAAACTGTTGATCCTTGTTTAAGGGTAAATAAATGGGTATGGACTGGCTTATGACACAGACATGTTCTGTCAGGGAGGAGAATGCCGGGCTAGGAGGTTTGCTGTTGAGCTGGATTGTCTCACACTCATTCAATTTTCCCATAGACTGATATAGTAAACCAGATGCCTGTTTATCCAAATGGCCATATCCTTTCCCAGTGGCTAGAATGCAGGCAGTTCCTTCATGAGTGAGGAGTGTGGGGAGAAGCTTCTTTATTTAACTTAGGCCCTAGGAAAGCTGATGAATTGTCCCTGCCTATAACAGAGCATGTTTCTAGTTAACAGATTGCCATGACATGTCTCTGACCACATAAAGGCACACTGAAAGAATTCTTCCCTAAATACTGCTTTAGAAACAAACTTGCCCATGGTCATATTTTTCTTCACTTGTATACATGTCAATGTTAAGCTACACAGCCAAGGGCCTCACACTTCTCATCCATCAGGAACCTAGCTAGCAGAATTCTTGGGGTTTCTATTCCCTCCATCTATGCCTGTCACTTTCTTGCTTTGGGAATCTTCCAGATGGCTTTTACAAGTCTCAAATGCACATATATGGAAAGAAAATGTGTTCTTATTTACCAACTATCTACCTGTGTCCTCCAGATCCAGAAGTTGGGGTCATTATTGGTGCCTTCATTGGTGCCCTGATAGGTGCTGCTGTCATCGTCTCTGTGGTGTACTTCGCAAGGAACAAAGTTAAAGCAAAGCAAAGGAAGAGGGATTTAAACCCCAGCACGGAACTTGAGTAAGCCTTCATCGACCTACATCCACATCCCCATTGCTGTCTTTACATGAATACAAGCACTCCTCTGGAAATAACTTGCAGTACTAATCACTCCTTTGAGAATAACATATCAAGGTTAACATTCTGTTTGCTCTCATTGCTTTTACCCAAAGCATGACAATGCCTATTTATTGAGCCCTGGGTGATGGGCTCTGTTCTAAGTACTTTCATCAACTAATTTAATCATCACAAAGGCTCTTTTAGGTCAAAAGAAAAATGTTTTAAGATATGATACTAACGTATTTATCTTTATACCAACACAATCACAAGCATAATTGTGGATGTTTTAATTAAACAGGAGACCTAGAAGGGCAAAAGTACATAAGGCCCAGGGAAATCAGAATTTGGTTGGCCCATGGCCTATGCTATTAGCTACACTGCAATTTCTTCTGCAGCTTAGGTGATGCTCATCCACTTGCTCACCCTTCTCTCTTCTTTTGAAATTTATTTTTATTTTTTGAGATTATAATTATAACATTTTCTCCTTCCATTTCTTCCCTAAGATATACTTCTCCCTGCTCTTTTTCAAATTCACAACCTCTTTTTTCATTAATTATTATTGTGTGCATATATGTATAGGTATATACATACATATTGCATACATGTATAGGTATATATGTATGTATTCCTAAATACAACCTGCTCTGTATGTATAATGTTACCTGTGTGCAAGTTCTCATGACGGATCATTGGTATTGGATAACCAATTGGTGTGTCCTTCCATGGATTTAATTGAATTTAAATGATTTAATTAATTTAATCTAATTGGTTCCACAAATATGCTTTATATTACCAATTAGGAGCCAAGTGTTGTCCTAAGGAGTTGGAGACATGAATGCAACTGAATCATAGATTTGACCCTCAAATACATTATTAGCTTCCCACAGTCTTTCTTCATATCAGTTTTCTACCTTTTAAATGCTGGTGTGTCTTTCTTGGATGTTCATGTTATTGAAATCTAATCTTTCTAAACTCCAAAATGGACACCTGTGGTCTAACATCAAGTCAAAATATCAGGATGAGCAGATAGCCTAAACTAGTTCTCAACCTGTGGGTTGTGACCTCTTTGAGAGTTGAATATCAGACATTTACAGTATGATTTATAACAGTAGCAAAATTACAGTTATGAAGTATCAAGGAAAATAACTATGGTTGTGGGTCATTACAACACGAGGCACTGTAATATAGGGTCACAGCATTAGGAGGGCCTATTTGTCACTAAAGCTACCAGTGTATGGCTTCATGTGAAATTTCCAAGTTTGAAGTTCCCTAATGTTTTTCTGGTGATTCTTATAGACCAATGACAAAGGCCAGCCATTCCCGAGACAATGAAGCAATCCCTTCTGAAGATATCCAGCTAGGAGCAACTCTGTCATCTTCCATCCGTGTTACCCACACCACCAAACCTACTATTGCCATCTTAGGGCAAGAATATGAGCCTAACCCCCAGCTTAAAACAGCCACCCAGCCTGACCCTGAACCAGAGCCTATGCCAGTACCTGAGATGGAGATTCATCTGGAGCCGGAGCTGGAGCTGGAGCTGGAGCCGGAGACGGAGACAGAGCCTGAGTTCGAGCCTGAGCTCGAGCTTCCATCTGGAATCATAGTTGAGCCTCTGAATGAGGAGGAAAATGATAAAGTTAAGGCATAAGCATAGATAGGCATGGCAGTTCTCACTTAGGAACCCATTCCTGGCCTTTAAGATTTGGTGGACTTAACCAGCCCCCAGCTTGTCCTTCCATTATGGACAGCCCTCATCTAACAGCCTGCTTATACTCACCATTAATCCAAAATAAATCAAGGTAACACCAACGAAATGCAAAGGATTCTTTGTTTGTAGTATAGATTATTTAAAACTGTACTAACATGTAAACATAACAAATGATAAGGTCAAGATGAGCGGCTCGTTTCTAATTTAGAGTATTTGCAAAAGCATTTTCTATATTTTGTAGTCACTTTTTTTGATGGTTCACATGTACACATGATAGGGTCGAGTTAATTTGATGGAATATTTTAGGGTTAGTTGTCTTCCCCATTCATTTTTATATTTACCACTAAGGAAATAATTTGACACCATTGGTTCATAAATTAGAAAATACCATTTTCCCCAAATAAGAGGATATGTATCAGTTGGTGATACAATCTAAAACTAAGTCTTACAATTTATCATATTAAATATTTAATATACCAATTCATTGTCTAAAACTTGAGCATAGCAATATTTTTATAACTTATTATTCACTGCCAAATGGTATACAGGCAAATAATTTAGAATAAACTTTTTTCTTGGTGAACATAAAGTGTTGGTATTGGAGGCAGTTTGGAATATATCTTTAAATAAGCTATTATGGTATCACTGTCTGATGCTATCTGTTTTAGCAGTAGGCTAGATAATCTAAGCTGGCCATTTAAACAATGTTTGCAGTTTCTGTAGTCCATATTCATAGAAACATCACTCTTGTGTAAATGATAACCAATAAACGAATGCATCAATAAGAAAGCTTTTTTTATGATCATATTTCACAGACACCCCACTCTGAAGAAATTTACAGGTAGATTTACTTTTTTTGTACTTGTGTAATCAATCACAGCTAAAATATTATTTTAAGGCTCAATAAATAATGCTCAATAAAATCTCATTTAGTGACTACTAAGATAAATTCTTTTTAATAACTATTGCCATGTAATTTATGTACTATAAGCTGTACCCATTTTAAATGTATAATTTGATGAGTTTTGACAGTTGTACACACCCATGAAACCACCATATCTATGTAGGTAGAACATTTCTACCAGCCTAAAATATTTTCTCGTGTCCCTTTTTATAATTCCACTGGGTCCCAGGCCTAGATGACCACTGATCTGTTTTGCTTCTCTAAAAATTAGCTTTTCTTTTCCCTGACCTTTATATGAATGGTATCATAGAGTACATACTTTAATATCTGACTTTCTTCTCAACTAAATACTTTTCAGTGGGTCTCTGTCACATCTAGGACTTTATGTAAAGGATCCTCTTAACTAAAACCCCTTCTCTCTATATATAGATAATGCCCATTTATCCATTGGGGTAGACTGTACAGACAGTTTAAGGAGAAATGAACTAATGTCTATTACTTGTACCTGGTCATGAAAAGAGATAGCAAGCTTTTACTTGTGTATTTTCTTTGATGTGTCCGTTAGTAGCTACTCTTGGGGAGTTTTGAAGCACCAATTTTTCCATTGACAGGTGAAATACAATATAATGCTACCATATATAGTGCCTGATGGGTATAGGAAGAAAACTGCTGAAGGTCCTGAGAATGACCCTAATTTTAGATATTGTAAACTAAATGCCAAAATAACAAAAATGGCTAAGTAGCTGAAATTTATTTTTCTTGCCCATTTCTATGATGAGGTAAATCGTGGGAAAAGAGATAGACCTGTAATAGTAACTATAGGACTAAACCTCTTTTTTAAATAATTTATTTTTTAATTTCATTACATTCCAAACAGTTCTCCCTCCCATTCCTCACCTCCCCCCAGCCCACCCCAGTCTAATCCTCCTCATGGGTAAGGGGATCCTATGAGGAGTCAATCAAGTCTGGATTCATAGCAGCATTATTCATAATAGCCAGAACCTGGAAACAACCTAGATGCTCCCCAACCCAAGGATAGAGAAAATGTGGTACATTTACATAATGGAGTATTAATCAGCTATGAGAAACAACAGCATCATGAAATCTGTAGGCAAATAGATGGAACTAGAAAAAAAAAATACATCCTCCAGGCGTAGGTGGAGCATGCCTTTAGTCCCAGCAGTCTGGATGTAGAGGCAGGAGGATCTCTGTGAGTTCAAGTCCATCCTGGTTTACAGAGCTAGTTCCAGGACAGGCTCCAAAGCCACAAAGAAACCCTATCTCGACCCCCTACCCCCAAATAAAGAGCAAGGGAAGAGATACCTTGATAGAGGGAGCAATTAAGGGGTTATTGAGGAACCGTGCACTAGAGAAATTCCCAGGAATTCACAAGGATGACCCCAGTTAAGACTCCTAGCAATAGTGGACAGGGCCGAGAACTGGCTTTCCCCTGTAATCAGATTGGTGAACAACCCAAATATCATCATAGAGCCCACATCCAGTAATTATTGGAACCAGACACAGAGTCTACACCAACCACCAGGCTTAGCTCTGGGAATCCAATCAAAGAGAGGGAGGAGGGAATGCATGAGCAAGGGAGTCAAGATCATGATGGAGAAATCTAGAGACAGCTGAACCAAGCTAGTGGAAACTCATGAACTCTAGACCAACAGCTGTGGAGACTCCAGGGGACTGAACTAGGTGGGAGATAGTTGTGAAACTTGGACTAGCTGAGGGGCCCCTGGCAGTAGGACCATAATATAACCCTGATGAGCTGGAGCCTCATTGCCTTTAGTGGATGCCATGCTCAGCCTTAATGGATGGGAGAGGGCCTTGGTCCTGGCCCAAACTTCTAATGGATCAATGTTGACTAGGAAGGCTGTTACTGTTGGTGGTTTTAAATACACCTGTGTATACTAGATTATGCCATTTGAATAATGAAGAATAGTTGATTTTTTTCTCACATTTTTGAGATCACAGATCACATTGTGAGTCTGCTGAAGACTATGGACTCCTAGCCTTTGAAAAATACACATCTATGTGACACATAAGATGTCACATAGTTGATTTATGTTTTTAATAACGTATTTTTATTATTTTGGTATTTCATAGAATATGAAATTTATTTTGATAATGTTCACTCCCTATTTGTCCCCCCAAATGCTTCTCAGATCCACCCTCATCTCCCCTCTCATCCTAACTTAATGTCTCTTTAAAAAATAACCCATGCCAGGCAGTGGGTGCACACACCTTTAATCCCAGCACTTGGGAAGCAGAGGCAGGAAGATCTCTGTGAGTTCAAGGCCAGCCTGCTCTACAGAGCTAGTTCTAGGACAGCTAGGGCTTTTACGAAAAGAAACCCTGTCTCAAAACAAAACAAAAAACCACTAAGTCCAATTTGTGCTGCCTATATACTCCTGGGTGTAGGGCCATCTACTGGAGTATGGTCAACAGAGGCCACATCCTTAAAACTGTCCCTCCCCCAGAAGCCATTAATTGTCACCAGCTATTCAGTTAAGGTTTGGGGCTCATGAACCCATTTCCTCTTTAAGCTAGAATGTTGAATGATTTCAGAATTGTGCTTGCACAAGTCTTGTGCAGGTAAGCCTTAGCTGATGAATGTTCATAAATGCAGTGGTCTTCTATCCAGAGAACACTATTTCACTCCAATCTTCTCCATCTTCTGGTTCTTATAACCTGTTTCCCAGTTCTAATATGGTCTCTCCCATTTGTTTGTTTTGTCTATTTAAATTTGCAACAGGCTTGTTTTACAAGTCAATCCCTTGCCCTCCCCTCCTTCCCTGTCCCCCTACTAACCACCATCCCATTCCCTTTCTGCTCCCCAGAGAGGGTGCGGCATTCTATGAGGAGTCTTCAAAGTCTGTCACATCATTTGCAATAGGGCCTAGGCCCTCCCCCAAGCATCCTGGCTGAGACAGTATCCTTCTATGTGGAATGGCCTCCCAAAGTCCATTCATATACTAGGGATAAATACTGATCCTTTACTAGAGGCCCCATAGACTGCCCAGTCCTCCTAACTAACACCCACATTCAGGGGGTCTCTGGTCTATGATAGATTTCCAGCTATCAGTCTGGGGTCCATGAGCTCCCCCTTGTTAAGGTCATATGTTACTATAGGTTTCCCCAGCCTGGTCTTGATGACCCCTTTGCTCATCACTCCTCCCTCTTTGCAACTGGATTCCAGGAGTTCAGCTCAGTGCTTAGCTGTGGGTGTCTGCTTCTGCTTCCATCAGCTACTAGATGAAGGCTCTAGGATCGCATACAAGGTAGTCATCAATCTTATTATCGGGGAAGGGCATTTAAGGTAGTTTCTCCACTATTGCTTAGATTTGTTCGTTGGGATCATTCTTGTAGCTCTCTGGACATTTCTCTAATGCCAGATTTCTCATAATGGCTCGCTCTAATATGGTATCTCTTTTCTTGCTCTCCTCTAATCGTTCCCTGACTCAATTTTCCTGCCCCACTCATGCCCTCGCCTGCCCTCCTCTTCTTCCTTTCTCCTATCTCCCTCTCTCCTCCCCCATGCTCCCAATTTGCTTGGGAGATCTTGTCCCTTTCCCCTTCTCCAGGGGCCCATGTATGTCTCTCCTAGAGTCCTCGTTTCCTAGCTTTTCTGGCAGTGTAATTGTAGGCTGGAAATCCTTTGCTCTATGTCTAAAACCCATATATGAGTGAGTACATATCATGTTTGTCTTTTTGTGACTGGGTTACCGTACTCAGGATAGTTTCTTTTTGTTCCATCAATTTGCCTGTGAATTTCAAGTTTCCATTGTTATTTTTTCTGCTGAATAAGTGCTCCATTGTGTACATGTACCACATTTTCTTCATCCATTCGTCAGTTGAGGGGCATTTAGGTCACTTCCAGGTTCTGGTTATTACAAATAATGCTGCTATGAACATAGTTGAACAGATGTCCTTGTATGAATGCACATTTTTGGGTATATGCCTAAGTTTGGAATTGCTGGATCTACTGGTTCCCATTTTCCTGAGGAACTATACCTCTTCTAAGAGGAACAGTGTGGCTGGTTTTATGTTGAGGTCTTTGGTCCATTTGGACTTAAGTTTTGTGTGTGGCAATAGATAAGGATCTATCTGCAGTCTTCTAAAAGTCAGCATCCAGTTATGCCAGCACTGTTTGTTGAAGATGCTTTCTTTTTTTCATTGTATATTTTTAGCTTCTTTGTCAACAATCAGGTGTTCGTAGGTGTGTGGATTAATATCAGGGTTTTCAATTAGATTCCATTGGTTTTCCTGTCTAATTTTTGCACCAATACCAAGCTGTTTTCAGGACTATAGCTCTATAATACAGCTTGAAGTCGGGGATGGTGATGCCTCCTGAAGTTCCTTTATCTACAGGGTTGTTTTGGCGATCCTGGGTCTGTTGTTTTTCATACAAAGTTGAGTATTGTTCTTTCAAGTTCTGTGAAGAATTGTGCTGGGATTTTGATGGGCATTGCATTGAATCTGTAGCTCAGGATATCACATAGAGTTTTAATAGACTTACAGAATCCATGAACCCAAATATTGACAGTTAACTTAAATGTCAGCAAAGAAGGCACAGTGAATAAATTTGTGGATGACTTTGTTCTGGGGGGATTTGAATGGCTATTGTGCTGTGTGACAAAACTGACTCAAAATGATTTTGGTGACTTGGAAACTCACTGAAATCAGCAAAATGAATTATATAGTAGTGGAATTTCTCAAGTTTGTCTTTGGGGTCCTGAAGTGAAATGAAAATTTAAAGGAATGCTGCCCCCACAAACTCACATCTTAAATGTACATACACACACATTTAAGCATTCTCTATCAGTGTGTGGTCTTATCTACTACTGGCTCCATTGGACTTCTGTCCCATCCTGTAAGGTGGTCTGCTTTATTGTTAGAACTGTGTGAAATCTCTTTCTGGGAGTCATAATCTCCTTCTGGCTGGACACATTTCCTTCTTTCCTACAGCATCAGCTTCCTTGGAAAATTCCCATTTCTTTGGTGTCCATTGCTTCAATAGTCTGATAGTCAGATTGAGAGACACATGTGTATCTAAGAATAATTTCATTTCTGTTAGGTGGTTATAATTCCCCACTGTCTGCCTTGACATATCAACCTTGAGATGGAAGATGTCTGTGTCTGAAACAAAATAAACTGAATGTGAGTAGAGATCAAGGTTAGAACACATTTAGTTTATGCTAGGTATCCATACATAAAAAGCATTTTTCATAACCATTTACTTTTGGTTATTTTTGAAAGGGCTGGCATTAGCAACTCCATCTTGTTGGTTTGAGATAGGGCCTCATCATAAGTTGACCTAAAATTTATGGTTGTCCTAGTTCAGCTTTCTAAGTTCCAGGATTACAGTCAAGTGCTGCCATGCCTGTTGAGACTTTTCTTTAGTTCTCACAATTTCTGTTATTGTCTCTGAACAAAATTCTCGGAAGACACTGCTAATTAACCAACTGCTGGTTTGATCTCCATAGTCCCACGATTTCAGTGAGTGATTTGTCCTGTTTGGCCTGATTTGATCCCACACTGGGGGAGTAAATGACAGATGTCAAGGAGTTGGTGCCAATAAACCCTCAAAGCCCAATTTAAGAACCTGGGGTATAGAAGAAGTGACTTAGGTCAGGCATACCAGACATCCATTCTGCTTGTCCTGGAGGTAATATCCTAGCATCTCAAATGTGCCCTTTATGATCCTTTGTATAGAGAGGGTTAGAAGACAGTTAAAGCGCTACAGAAATACAGCTATCAAGTAAAACCCAAGAGTCAGCTATAAGGCTTTACAGAAACAAGAGGCAAACTTGAAAGTTAAGTAATGGAGTATACATTTACTAGTATTAGATAGCTATCAATCTTTAAGAGGCTTCTACACTCAGAGCATGCAATAATTAATACTATGACACAGAACTATACAACAACTACTTCTAAAGAAAAATTTAGACTCTGATCTAGTAGAATACGTTTGTAGCACTGATACCCAAACAGTTTAATCTCTTGGAGGAAACAGTGTGCTTATTAAGCACAGGTTATGGACAAGTATATTTCATGTGTACAATACTTACTTTGTCAGAGTAAACAAGTATATATCCACAGTTTAATTACTGAGATTGTCTGGATGACAATTTTGATGCCTTCATAAGTCTGTAAGACACTAAGATGTCAGAATTATATCATACATATAATTAGACCACTTAGGGTGAGTCTTTGAAGGCCCATAATTATCCATTTTAAGATGGTACAGTTGTTTTCAGAAGTCAATAGCTAAGGAAACTGTAAAGTATGTTCCTTCTCGTCCCCCCCCCCCCCCGCTGCCACTCACTCTCATGTTTTCTTCTTTTGTGGGGTCTCAAATTCATGGGCTTGTGTAGTGAGATATCCACCCCACCCACACCTGTTGTACTGATCGCACCCGTTGGGGAACAGGCGTGGGCATGACCGGTGGAGTCTAGGGCTAGGTCCTGACCCAGATGCTCCCTCTTACTTCCAGGTAGGAGACTGGAAAAGATCGGAGGACCTCCTTGGAGCGGGAACTGGCAGCAGTCGTCTGTTTCTTGTGTAAGTGAATTCTCCCCGAATAAACCTTAATCGGCCTGTCTTCTGTCCCAGAATCGTGTTACCCGTTTTAGGCTCAAGTGATCTTTCTGCTTCATCCTCCTGAGGTGCTGCAACTACATGTATGTTCCACCACACGGAGTTAGAATTTTTACCTTGGTTGTTCATGGAAGGGGCCCACTGTGTTGCTCAGGCTGACTTTGAAGTTATGATAGTCTCCCTGATTCAGTCTTTTGAGTATCAGTATTACAGATATGAACTATAACAATTTCCAGCTTATCATTCTCTCCCTCCCTCCCTTCATCCCCCTCTCTGAGTGTGTGTTCAGCATGCTATATGGAGGTCAGGACATACACAGTAAGCAAGCTGCTGCTTTCTTCCTTTCCTCTGATGCCTATAGTTCAAACTCCGGCCATCAGTCTTGGCAGCAATTGTTTTTAGCTTCTGAGCCATCTCCATAGCCTCAGTATTCATGTGTTAATTAAGACTCTTAAACACGAATAACCCTTAATCCAAAGAGTCTACGATTTTGGGATTTCCTGTATTGGACAACCCAGAGAAGAGGAATATCGGGGAAAGGGAGGACTCCTCGGGTGTTTCAAACGCAATCAATAGGGTTGCTGTCCACTCAGTTTACTTCTAAGGCCACTCTGGACAGGGCAATTTCGTCTCCATCTCAATTGTGCATCCACAATCTGCCCTATATGTATATTTTTGTTAAATCCTGAGCCTCTGAAAGACAGTGACATAACCATTCTGTCCATTAATTCTCAATGGTGCAGGGAAGGGGGCTTATATGTTACAGCAGCTTTCAAATTAGCACCCAGCTAATCTTTTGCTTTATCACCATTTAATCATAAAATATTCCAATTAATCTTAGACAACATTTTTTTTGACAAAATGTTCATTAAGCGAGAGTGCTAAATCATTTACTGTGCTATACAGTAGTTAGTCAATAGTCAAAAACAAATGTCAAGCTAGCTTTGGGTTGCTTTACCATGCTTTTTTTGTCACACAGAGGACTGCCAGAAAATTATTTCATCCTATGGTTCCATCATTTATCAGCAAGCCTATGATGAAGTTAATGGAACAACTTCTTTGGGTAGCAGATGCTTCCTTTCTCCTGGTTGACCTGGAAGGGCTAGCTTTGACCTTGTCATGAGCAACCTTCCTCTGCCTCCTTGTGTGCTATTATTACAGGTGAAGCCACCAAGCCCAGCTTGATGTTAGACATTCTAATGGGAATATGATGATATCGTGTTGAATTAGTATTATATTTTTCTCATTTCTTATTGGTTCTTTTGATAACTTCATACAATGTGTTTTGATCATATTCACTCCCTTCCCCCAACTCCTCCCATACCATATCCATCCCCTCCCTGACCCGTTCAACTTTGTGTCTTAAAAAAAAAAAAAGAGCACTCAGTATAATTTGTGCTGCCCATATACTCTTGGGTGTATGGCCCTCCACTGGAGCATGGTTAACCTACTAGGATCACACACTTAAAGAAAACCAACTCTCCTGGCAGCTAGCAGTTGCTATCTCCTTAGCTGTGGGTGGGACATTACATTCCTTCCCTCTCTTTTTTGGGGAGGGTGGGCATGTCCAGACTGTCCTGGAACTCACTCTGCAGACCAGGCTGGCCTCAAACTCACAGAGATCCTCCTGCCTCTGCTGGGATAAAATGTGTGTGCCACCACCACTGCCTGGCTTTTTGTGCCACCCCAACCTGGCTGGCTGTTCCTCCTATCTCAATGCTAGAATTTCGTCTAGTATGAGCTTGCACAGGTCTAGTACATGTTGTCACAACCCTGAGTTTCTATGTGGAACTGGTGCTCTGTGTCTGGAAAAGACCATTTCTTTGTACTCACCCACTGCCTCTGGCTCTTTCTTGCTGCCTTTCTCTTCTACAATACCTGAACCCTGGGAAGAGGGAGTGTGATATAGACATCGCATTTAAGGAGTATTCTACAGTATCTTATTATCTGCACATTGACCAGTTATGGCTCTCTAACTGCAAAACAAAAAAACAAAAAAATAAAACACTTCTCTGGTAAGGGTTGGTGTTGTACTGATCTTTAGGTATAATGATAAATCATTAGGATTCATTTAATACTATGTACACTGTTGATAAAATTCCTTCCCATGAGATGATACATGCCTACGCCTTCTAAGGTCCCAGTGGCTAAGTCGGCACAATTCCCCCAAACTTTCCTTTGGGGACCAATGAATTTATTGTGCTTACAGAGAACACAGGTGAGGGGTTACTTACAGGTGTGGGCAATCCTCCTCCAGCTGTCCACACTGGAAAGCCTTACCTATCAGGATAAGGGCCTCCTCATAGTTCCATAGATAGAGACCCCAATCTAGTCTTCCTTGGCCTCTATAGAATTTACCCATCCCCATAGGGCACAGATAGTGTTGCCGGATAGCAGAATGCAGTTGGATACTCAAGCTAGGGGAGGAGTGGTGTGGAAACCATCAACAATCCCAGCTGGGATGGTCTTTTGCAAAGGAGTACTGTTGGACTCCCAAGAAGGCAATTGCTTGGTTTAATAGTACTCCATCTTTTTCAACTCCAGCACCCACACAGTGACTCTGGACAGTAAGAGGGCTGAAGCTGCTAGAAAATGGAGAATATTCTTGTGTGAGTCAGGAATTGGGCAATTACTTTGCAGAAACATGCTGTCCTTGTAAATGCTCACTCAGTTTCCAGAGGTGTCGGTGCCCATAAAGATGGCTGCACTCCATCTTGGCACAAGGACAGAGAGTTCAAAATTGTCCTCAGTAAGTCACAAGCCCTAAAGGTCAAAGGTGTGGCTACTGTAGGAATGTTTGGCTGTCTTATTCTAAATAACAACAGACCTGAATCTGAGGTGTGGCTGGCTACTCCTGACCTCAAGGCTAGGGAACAAGAAGTTGAAGCTAAGTTATGGTTACTGAACCCTTAGAATAAGTGAGGAAGAAAAGTCTGTTCTGTATACATGATACTGTGTTCCCATTTTTGGTTAAAGTATATAAGAGTGTTGAAAAATAAACTCGTGGCATTTCAGTATTGACTGATCTGCCCTCCTGGCTTTTATTCTGTGTCTCCCTCTTTTCTTTATTGTCTATAACTAGCCTTTCCCTCATCCACACACCCCCATTTGGGGCCGCTCGGCTTGTTCTGATTGCAGCCCCACAAAGACAGCTTCCGACACAGAGGAAAAGGTAAAATGGTCTGAGATGATAGGTTCCAAGTGTAATAATGCTCTTTCAACTGCACCAACCTAATTGCAATGAAACAAACACAAGTTGTCCTAACAAAAGTTAGTTTTCAGACCAAGTATCATGGTGCATGTCTTGGATTCCAGCACTCAGAAAGTAGAGGTAGGGCAATTGCCAGAAGTTCAAGGTCAGCCTGGGTTCCATAATCAGTTCCAGTCCAGCCAAGGCTACATAGCAGAGACCCTGTGTGAAAAGCAAAACAAACAAACAAACAAACAAAATAAAAAACCAAAATCAAGCATATATATTGGAAAGTAAGTTACAAGGCACCATAAAAGTATCAAAAGAAAAAAAAACCAGCTAGTAACCTCATTTGTCTTTATGCATGCCTTTAATCCCAGCACTCAGGAGGCAGAGGCAAGCAGATCTCTGTGAGTTCAAGGCCAGCCTGGTCTACAAAGCAAGTTCCAGGACAGGCAGGGCCACACAGAGGAAACTGTCACAAAACAACAACAACAACAACAAGCATGGTTTAAAAATCAAAGAACACAGAATATGATGTGGGCTCCTGGAAAGACTTTTTAAAGGTATGCCAATAAAAGGGACACTATTATATGTACGTTTAAAAATCTTGATGCCAAAATTTTCGCACCCAACAACACTGCAATTTGCTGCGGGCATCAACTGTGTCCTCTACAACTGAATTCAATTCTGCCATTACCAGAGTTGATACTGACCCAACCCCATATATCATGAGGTCCCATAATACTGCCCTCCATTTGTCTACATCAGGTATCATTCATAGTCCATAGTCAGTGTTTAGGTCATCCACACTTCCTTGTGAAGTGGATACAAATTAGAAATTTTCCTAATTTCCTACTTAGGTTCAATAAGCTACTTTGATGGCTCACAGAATTCATGGACACATTTGAATTATATTTACCAGTTTATTGGAAAGGCTGTTACAAAAGGTAATTATTCACAACTAACTGAAGAGGTACCTAGGGTGAGGTACAAAAGGGTCTTGTGCACAGGAACTTCTGTTCCCATGGAGTCAGGGTGCGTTACTCTCCTGGCATGTGGATGTATTCAGACACTTGGAAGGCCGCCAAGCCCTGCAGCTTAAGAGATTTTTATGTAGAGGCTTCACGAGTAAGCTTAACTGAACCTCCAACCTAGTACCAGAGTATTAGAAGGGTGGAACCCAATGTTCCAAGATTTTGATCACAGCCCATTCTGGTGAACAGTCTCTACTTACCTTGAAGCTCCAGAAGCCCATCAAGATCTGATAACTCAAACAAGTTTCTCTGGACTCTCAGGAAATTCAAAAGGCTGTAGGAGCTATGTATTAAGGCACCCTTTCACTTTTAGCACTTAGGAACCCAGAGTGGTGTTAGGAGCTGTATGTTAGGAACACAGGAATGAAACAAAATGAATGCATGCCACTGCTAATTCAAAGAAAAGTACAAGGTAGGTGTTACAAATAATCCCAGTGATGGTGAAAAGACCAAAGTACCTTCTAATTGGTTCATTGTTTGAGCATACACCACAAAAAAGTTTGGGTACTATGGAGACCAGGTTTTGTGACTGGCTGTTTCTGCAGCTCTCAGTATTATCTTCAAAATGGAGATGATTTCTGCCTTAAAGATTACAGTGAGAATAGATGTAAAAAAGTCTTACAAAATGGAGACTTACTACTATTGTTGAACTAGATCTTCTGACAATTGATTTGGTGTTTTTTCTTATGATCATTTAGGGGAGCTTTTGGGGATTCATAGCTCCATTGGAGAGTGTGAATTAAAAACTATAAACAGAGAAAAATACAAAAAGTTCTGCTTTAGGTAGTCAATAGACCTATAAAGCTGAAGCCATGATCCCCAAAGTAAAGAATTTTTCATACTCTAGTAAATATACCAACAGACTGATTTGGGGGCTCAATAAAATCGATGAAAGAATATGAAAACAGACACAAATCCAGACAAAGCCATATAGGAAATCCATTGGAGTTGGTGTAACTGAGGAATTATACTGGAGGCCATAGAGATAAACTAAGACACATGGTGAGATCATGGTGAGACACAAATTTACCTCAAATATAGAACCTAAATGAAATGTTAATTCACATGTTAATATGTTAATTTTCTATCATAGAAACTTTAGTATGTGACACCTGTCAGTTTCAGGGCTGGAGCTAAGTGGTTAAGAGCAGGTACTGTGCTTGATCAGGACCCAAGTTCACACCACCCATGTCAGGTAGCTCTCATTGCATTTAACTCCAGCCCTGGGCAACCCAATGACCTCTTCTGGCTGTAGCAGGCACTACATTCATATACATGAACCCAGACTCAAAACAAACACATCTACGCATAAAGATCTTAGATTTTGTTTCCATTAACCTATTTTTTTCTATATTATAGTCTTTGTTAGCATCACAATTGAATTAACATAATCTCTGAGTTCATTTTGTTATTACAAGACATATTGACCTGAATGAGCTCTGTTGCTATTTGCTTTCCTATAGGAACAAGTAATAATTTGATCAATGTCAGAGATAATTAATATCCTGGTTTATATAATTAAATGATTTAAGTAATATTAAGAGCCTATCAATTTTCTGAAGCTTTGTTTGATCTGTACAGTTTATTGAAGAAATTTGTAAAAGGAAAGGCCTCTAACACCTCCCCCCACATCAGACCCTATCAGACAAGTGTTACTTTCTGATCCTATTAGAAAAAAGCCCACTAGAAATGAATAAATTTCATCAATTCCATTAACATTTAACAAACATTCATTTAATAAGAAATATTTCCCTGATTGGTTCTAATAAGCATTACACTCAGAATGGTCATGTCAAAAAGTTTTATTAACAATAATGCAGCTAATATGTACAAGGCTCATTTTACTGACTGGTAATGTAAGTCTCTAACCAAAAATTAATGAAAGTTTGTACATTTATTTAGATCTCATCTTTCAAGCAACAATTGCAGCATAGAATTAAAATTAAAAGAGTCACTTGGACTACATTTGCTGACTACTAATCAATTAAGATGTTTCACTAAAAAGAGCTGAAGTTTATAATTATTAGTTTCCTCTCATGCTACATATCTTGGAAATTCAAAAGATTACTATGTTTATGGATTTTAGTTGCAGTTCGAGCTCCACTAATTTTATTGACTTTAGAACTACCCCAACTGAAAAATATAGCTTACCTCAAGATTTTAAGGTTTAAGTGAATGTGTAACCAACTTGAAAGAGAATTTGGGAGATTCTTTCAACAGTTTATTGCTTGTAGTATTTGAAATGCAAGTTTGTAGTACTTGAAATACAAATCAAAATATATTTTTGTTATATATCATTTAATAAGCTTGACAATACGTTTCAAATCAAGGTGAGTCAATATAGACATATTTTCTTTAAAAAAAAAAAAGACGTCTATTCTGGAGGAAAACGGCTAGTTAAAAAGGTACATGGCACACAGGCTACTGTTCTTATCATTTTAGGAGTATACAACTCAATTTAAAATGAGGTCCACTAAAACACAAAACATCCCTCTGTAACAAAAATAAATTAATCTCATGGTTGAAAAGAGAAATTTGGCATCGGTCTCTGGGTGAGCTTGAAAAACAAGTCAGGATTTCTTTCACCTGCACAGAAGCCACCTACAACCAACCATCCGACAGAACAATTGGCTGCCTGCTTCTGGACATGTTCTGTTCCACAACAAGACAGCAGGTGGATGGAAGGATGCTCAAGACTCATGACAGTCACAGGACCACTTACTCCAAATTAATCAAGATTTAATGGAGACAATAAACTACAGCAGTAGGATAACCCCAACAGTTTTTCGATGCCTGAAAAGTGGGCTGTAAGCTTAGAACAGGTACTTCAGCAGGAGCAGTACATTATCAAGGTGAGAAAACGTTTTCATTTATTCAAGCTGCCTTGTGCATAGTACAAGAGTTTCCAGGATAGTGAGGACAACAAAACATACAAAGAACCAAGCTGCTTAACTTTCTACAATTCTCTTGAGGATTAAACCCAGGCCACCTTTGGCCACTTGCAGGGGTGTCTTTTCTTCTTTATTCTCAATGTAAATACTTGCTCCTTGGGTCACCAGTAATTTTGCTTCTTCCACTCTCTCCTCATCACAGGCTAAGTGTCTGAAATTGGGGATCACAAAAATCAGTCAGTATCATTTCTATGTAATGGTTAGGATTTCCAGGCTAAACTACCTATTACTGGCCAGGGGTAATACTGGAAAGTTATTTAATTGGGAAGGGGAAATCAACTGGCATGGGAAAGACTGTAGATTAAACTTAACTAGAACAGCTATATAATACCAGGTCATAAATCAGAATCCTGGCCCTGCTAAAATACATAGTTGGCTCCACATGCTAGCCTAAGGCACAACTTCCTTATTCGATGGAGAGTAATGGTAATTTACTTTGAACACTTCAATGTAATAATAATTCAGAGTTAGACTTGAGAGAAACTTCAATTCATGTTCTGCTTCTATCACAATTCCTGACTTTCAGAAAACTAATTGAAAAGATCTGATGTCACTAGACTGGTATATCTACACTGATAAATCAAGGCACAATTAGCACTGTTTTACAGTTAAAGTTGTTACAGAGGTGAAAGTTTTGTTATGATACAGGAACAGCTAACTGGTTGAGAAAGAAACCAACCTCCGCCAATCACTTACATAGAGTTTCACAGGCAAAATATTAGGCACTTTACACAGCATTTTATTTAAACTTCACAGCAATCCTGTGAAGCCGCTACTCTTTTAATGTTACAGAGGAGGAAATTAAGGGGAAGGAACATTAAGTTCCTTCATATGCATACTTCATGTAGTTGAAAAATGGCAGCATTTGTATTGATGGACAGTATCTATCAAATTTTAAATCCCACTTTCTTCCAAAGACCCTATACTATCTAATTCCTAGACTATTTCCAGGCCAATGTGATTGAATGAGTCATGGAGAAATAAGCCAGAATATTCATTTAAACACACACACACACACACACACACACACACACACACACACACACACACACACACACACACACACAGTTGCTTAGGCCTACAAGAAAGATTTTTTAAAGTAAAAATTAAGAAAACAATACTTTTCTTGGTCTCCATTGGGTCTCTCCCCTCAGACATCAGGGAAGAACCCTGTGCAAGATGGGGAAGAAAGACTATTAGTCATTGGGGATGGGGGGCACCTGGGGAACATGGCCCACTGTAATAAACTAAGCAGGGCTCACAGGGACTGAAGCAGCAAGCCAGGGCCTATATGGGTGGGTCTGCACCAGGTCCACTGTGAGTACGTTACAGCTGTTAGCCTGCTATTGTGGGACTCCTAACAGTGGGAACAGGTGTATCTCTGATTCCTTTGCCTGGTCTTGGGAATCTTTTCTACCTACTGGGCTGCCTCGTCCAGCCTCGTTATGAGGTCTTTTGCCTTGTCTTATTGTAGGTTGTGTGCTGCTTGGCTGGTATCTTTTGGAGGCCTGCTCTTTAATAAAGAGGGAACGGAGGGGAAATGGTTATGGAGGAAAAGGGAGGTAGGGGAGAGGAAGGAAGAGAAAAATGTGGTTGGGATGTATTGTATAAGAGAAGAATCTATTTTCAATTAAACACTACTTCTTCTTAATGACAGGATCTCTCTGACTACCACAGAGACTTGTTCTGTAAACATGGCTGTCCTTAAACTTGCAGAGATCTATCTGTTTCTCTTCTTCCCAAGTGCTGGGATTAAAGGCATGCACAACCATGGCTGGTCAGTCCTGTTTCTTTCTTTTTGTAAATGGGGTCTCACTTTTGAGCCCTGGCTGAACTGAAAATAGCTATGACCAGGCTGACTCAAACTCACAGAGTTTCTCTGTCTCCCCAGGGCTGGGATTAAAGGCATGTGCCAGTATGTTCAGCCATTGAAAATATTGTTTCAAAAGCTGTCTTAAAAGTCAGAGGGGGAAAGGTTTAGCCTTATTCTGAACTACAAAAAAGACTCAGAATTTGATTCAAAAAAGGTCATTATTCAACAAAGGAGAAAAAGGGGTAGGTAAACACCCCCCCACACACACACCCTGAAAGTAAAAGTTGCTTCAAGTTATTCAAATCAGTCAATCCCAGATGGATTTAAGAGTTACAGAAGCGAATACTTCATTCATCTTAGGATGAGAGAAAACTTCCCAGTTGTGATGGACATTGATATGTTTGGCTACATAGTAATTAATAATTTATGAGAGTTGTAAAACAAAAAATAACAAACTGGGAAAATATTTTCAACTGATATGGCATAATGTTCCTATTTTTACTGTGCCAAAAGCACTTATGAATCTGTCCAAATGAATGAATTATCCTAAAAGGGAACAGAAAGGCCACGAAAAGCTACAATTGTATGCATTAATCATTTTCAAAATCACTAATCAAATGTGGATTCTAAGCATGAAATGTCATATTTCATATAACAAGAGGGTACTTTTAGTGCTGATGGGGAGGTAATAGGCTCTGTTAAGATGCTGTTGGGAGGGGACAGTGAGACAACTCCTCTGGAAGCAATTTGTCTTGAAGTATGTGTTATTTGTTGAAACAAATTCTAGGAATCTATACTAAGGTCACAATCAATTTTTTTTTAAAAAACAAATTAGTTAGCGTAGCATTACTTAAAATAGACAAAGGCTCAAAGCTGTTTAAGGAAACAGTATCAGAAATGATTAAATCATGGTATATCCATAAAATGGAATTATATACAGCCATGATAACTGTTTGAAATGTTATTTAAGGACTTTGAAAAATTCTCACAGTGTGCTATGAGATTAAAACATGAAATTACATGATCTAAAATTTGCTATTACATGCTAAATATACATGTCTGTATATAGACAACTGGATGGAAATACTCAAAAATGCTATCAGTATTTTTAGGGGATAGCAAAATGGTAGGCAATTTTAGTTTTATCATTATGCCTTAGTATCCTCTCAATTTGTTTTTTGCTTTTAGCATGTATTGCATTTATAAGCAGAATAATAACAACTGCTGTTTGTCACTTACAGAGGAGTGTTACCCTCAGTGTCTTGGATGTTTGTGGATGCTTTGTAGAACAGAAGGATATGAACCATCTTCAAGTTACCCTTGGCTGCTGCCCGGTGCATTGCTGTAGCCTCATAATGGTCCTTAGCATCTGGATTTGCCCCGCCTTCTAGTAACATGACAGCAATCTGGAAAGGAGGACAAGAAAACCATGTGGAAATCTGGGTTTCTGCTCATGTTTAGAACTCAATGAAAATAATGCAGGGACAGAATCATACCTCATGCCTATTTTTTGAAGCTGCATAATGGAGGGGAGTGCAGCCATTTTGGTTGACAGCATTCACTTGTGCACCTTTTACCAGAAGGGCTTTTACGATCTCATCCCGGCCAGCAGAAGCAGCAATATGAAGAGGAGACCAGCCTGCCTGTATAAAAGGTGGATTTTTACAAAAGGCAAGGAGAAAAGGGACAGAGGTATGAACATTAATGTTCATTCAAGGTTTATAGAGTTGTGTGAATAACAACATTCTTCCCCACTCCATTAAATACTGTGGAAAGATTGGAAACAAATATTTATACAAAAGAAAAAATGAGCTGGAGAGATGGTTCAGTGGTTAAACCACTTACTGCTCTTCCAAAGGACCTTCCTTTGGTTCAGACAGCTCACACTGGTCTGTAATTCCAGCCCCTGGGGATCTGATGCCCTCTTCTGGCCTCTAAAGGCAACTGCTATATAGGTGGCATACACTAATATATACACACAAATAAAAATAAATCATTTAAAAATAGCCACAATCCTATAACACATATATGGCACATTAGACTAATTCTAGTAAGTTTTCTTTCATACAATAGCTTTAGAAAAAATAAAAGCTAGGATCAGAGTATATGAAGTCCTGTGGTGTTTTTTTTCCACAATGTTTACTTACCACTGTAAAAAATTTTCTATGGTTGATCACATATTAACTTACAATGTATGTATACCAGCTCTATTCAATCATTCTCCCACAAAATTGCTTTATATTCTCTTATAAATATTACTTCAGTAAACATCTCTGAAAACTAGCCTGTGCCTATAAAACAGGTTCCATTCTCAGTTTTTCCAAGTCTTATCTTTTTACTTATGTGCATATCCATGCAGGTCAAAATGGGGTGTCAGGTCCTCTGAAGCAGGACTTACAGGAGGCTGTAAGCCACCCAACATGGGAGATGAACTTCAGTCCTCTCCAAGAAAGCAAGCACTCCTAACTACTGAGACATCTCTCCAGCTCCCACAAGTCTTAATATAACTAATATCATTATAATAAATGTTTCTATGTAACACACATACACCAAGGCCATTACTATTCAGGCAACATTCAGCAACAATTTTAACATAAAAATGTTCATCCTTTTTGAGTTCATAATAATAAGCCCTGATCTGTATTTCCACACCGAATTACAGTTTCGTCACTGTTCTAAAATAATGCGATCATTAGCTAGCCTCCTGTCTATTCATTAAGCCCACACTGTAACTTTCTACTTAGAAATAAAGGTTCAAATTTTGTTTGTGAGATTAATATTCAGGCTCCAGTAAGTACAAGGCTGGAGTGTAAAGATAACCCAGAGCTTATCGAATCTGCCTAGTACTCACGTCATCTTTATCATTCACTGGCACTCCAAGTTGCAGCAAGAATTCAACGATTTCTGTATGACCAGCTGAGCATGCCCAGTGCAATGCTGTTCTGCTGTCCTATAGGGGAGACAGGGGAGCACAGCTATCAACATTCCCGAAGACAAATACGCAGAAAACATACTGATGCTGGCAAACCTATAGTTTGAACATAAGAAATGGAGAGCAACAGGTCCTCAGGTAGGTAACCTTAAACCATATTACTTACTAGCATTTGCGAGGTCAAGGTATTAGTAACATAGGGTGAAGGACATCAATGAATATAAGGAATTAGGGCAGAATTGTTATGAAAGCATTGGTTTCAATACAGTGGCGGAGATGGTGATTTACTGTGTATAATTCCAACAGTTATGCATGCCTATGTGAAACACTGTGCTACTTTTACACGCATCTTTTCTTTTGACCCTCACCATTGTGTATGGTCCCTATTATCCCCCATTTTACACACAAAGGAACTAAGAGTACTTCACATAAGCAACTTATCCAGGATCACACAATCTGTCCAAGCTCTGTCACTGTGAAATCTCTATTACCACACAGACTTCAAGTGAGAGGTTCTATGAAGATGTGGATTTTTGTCTTGTTATTTTTGATCAGGATTTTGCTATGTAGCCAACATTAGCTTCAAGTTCTCAATCCTTTTCCTCCATCTCCTAAGTGCTAGGATTATAGGCATATGCTACCAAATCTTGTGAACACATGTTATGGAGAAAGAAATGAGAAATGGTCATATAAGTAGTTGAGAGTATTTCATTAAAAAATACACATCCCCACAGATTCAATGCAATAAAATTGTGGGTTTTTAAATAACGATACAGAAATCATGATTGTCAAAGACAGTCCCCATTTATGTTGATTGCTATATTTCTTAGCCTTAAGTAATATAAAGTGATAATTGTATGCTTGTGTGTATGTAGTGTGTGTGTGTGTGTGTGTGTGTGTGTGTGTGTTGATCAAATCCAGGGACCCCTCCATGTTAAAGCAAGCACTTTCCCACTGAGCTATAACCCCAGCCTTTAAAGTAACTTAACTGTGACACATAGGGAGTTGCCTGGTTCAGAGGGAGAGGCTCTAGGAAGGATGAAAAATAGGAGAACTGATATCATTTGATGCTTCTGCTGATGCCCAGGGAGGGAGGCAGCTGGAAGTCTCACTGCTGTGGACACCAGTGGCCTTTTCTGTCAGTGTCCCCAGGCAGCAGCAACTATACGAACATTTCAAATACACATAAAATAGAGGCAATATGAGAGACCCATGTGCACCCATTACCTAGAATTAACAAAAAATATCCCACCATATTTACTTCTAGACTGTTATTACCTGAGTTCTTTTTTTTTAAGTTATTTTACTTTTAATTGTGTGCATGTGTGTGGGTTTGTGCATGTGACCACACATTCATGGGGATGCCAGGTGAACTGAACTCTGGTCCTCTAGTAAAGAAGTATGCGTTCTTAACCACTAATCCACCACATTGGCATTCTGAGGTTTCTTTAAAACAGAGCTCTAAATGTCAGGGTTGTTCACCTCTTACTATTTCAGCACCTAAAAAGTAAAAGTGCTTTTGTAAATAACCACAAGATCAATATTAGACTTTTAAAATTAACATTAACTCTTTGTCGTGGGTAGAATGAAAACTTTCCAGGACTTAGGAGGCTGGTGTGTAGGAGTTCTTGAGTAGAAGGACAGCCTGGTTTACATAGGGAGATCAGATCTTAAATAACAAGGGAAATCAGAGAAATAAAACTAACATTAACTCATTTAAAACAATTAATAGCCTCAGTTTTCCTTGACTGTTTCCTACAAGACCCTTTTCAGGTGGTTTAAATCTGGATGCAAATAAAGTCCATAAATTAATTGCATTTGGTTGTGTTAAGCTTCAAGATCCTGATGAATTCTTCCTTTTATGCCACTGACTAGATTGAAGAATGGTTTTCATGAAAATGACATTTTCAGTGGATTAAGTCTTAATGTAGTTCACTTTATTAAATTTAAACCATATTACCAGACAACAAAAGCAAAATGGCTGAACATGGGGGGAATTCACCTGTTGAGTAATAAAGGAAAATTCCAGAGAAAACAGTCACTTCGCTTTGAATTAGCTTCTAAAAACACACAACATGGAGATTTTTGATGTAGTATATATTGTCTTGCTAGTGTTTAACACAGTGTCTATCAAACAGAAGGCAATCTATGATTCAGAAAGTCATGGAGAAAATATGAGGCATTGTTGATTACAACAATGCCCATCTAATTTGGTTTGTCTCAGTTCCACTGGACATGGAAATCCCATTCTTTCTTCACGGTGTAAATAACCTCCCCCTTGCATGTTCTGAAATGAATACGTAAATTTCTTTGAGCAGGCACAATATGTAATAAGTTAAGTTTTGTCATTATTTCATTTATGCCTACTTTTCCTACTAAACAAAATTTCCCAGCTCCTCTCAAACTTACTGGCACAAAATAAGCATTCAGTTACATGTGGTCCATTGAAGAGAATTACAACTAAAGAAATCCACATGAAAAGCGTTCTTCGCAAAACTCTGTCTCATAGCCAGGGCATTTGCGAGGAAAGCGGTAGATGTTCTAGAACTATAAGAAATTCAGCAAGCTAAGCGCCTGTCACCTCTTCCATCCCCCCCAAAATCTCTGTTGGGGGCTAGAGCTGAACAGCAAGTCTGGAGCTAACCCAAGACTACGAGACGGAGGAAGGGGAGGGAGGAGCTCAGAAGTGGCCTTGGACCAACTCAGGTCCGTGGTCGCTGACGCACGCGGATAGGCAACAGGCCTTTGGGCTGCTTTACCTGATCGGTTCTAGTAGCCAGAGTTCTATCGGCCAAAATGCTTTCCTTCAACTCATCCAGTTTGCCGGTGTAGGCCAGGTTGCAGACCATTAGGTTAGACACACACCCCTCCATTTCGTCTTCCCAGGATCTCCGTGAAACTCAAGCCCCGCCCACTATGTCTCCTGTTCCGGCGGCCAATCAACGAGCTAGAGGTTCTCCAATCACTGTTCTGTTTTTCGTGTTGCCCGTTCCATAGCCTGGAGCTTCTGGGAGTTGAAGTTTCAAGGCATTTCCGGGCCTGGCGGCGTCTTTGCCGGATACTCGGTTCCGGCTCCTAGCAATGTGGAACTACAAGTCCCGGAATGCTCTGAGAAAGCCGTAGTCAAGTTGCCGGTGGAATTGGCCCAGGATGACAGCTGGAGAATGGAGTCAGGTAATGGGAGCGGCTTCTGGAGGCACAGTATGAAAGAGCTAGGGTGGGTGGTCGTTGGTGGGCCAGTAAATAGGCAACATGAAACGGAAACTATACCAGGGCAAGATAGTTCTGGGATCCTAAAGATCTTGTCTCTCTCTGGGCCTTCCTTGCAGTGGCAGGCGGAAGGGACAGTAGTTGGATCTGAGTACTACCTCTTGAGCTTGAACCACTGACTGTAGCTACCCCCCCCCCCCTCCCGCCACTGTCCAAGGAGTGGAAGGAAGTACAGGCTAGTTACCCAGGCATCCCTGCAGAGTGGCATCAGAGTAGGGTTCTGCCACAGCTGCGGTTACACATGATACCACACAGAGGTGATGTGCCAGAGTGATGCTAAAGACAGGGTGTGATGCCATAGGAGCCACTCGATACCTAAGAGACCTCAGTGAGTCTGTAGCCTGGTGACATCGCTACTTAACTGCGGTCACCTTAGGGATACTGGGGCATGATGTTACCACTTTAATATCATGGTTACGACAATTACATCAAAGCTTGCTAGAACGTTAAGCTAACAATATGGGTTTTGTTTGTTTGTTTTTCTTTTTTCTTTTTTTTTTAAGGAAACTTCCAAATAGTGCTGTAGCAGAAGAGATGCAAGGCTTATCTTTTATAGAGCATATCCAAAAGGGTTTTTTTAACAAACAAATGTAAAAATATATTTTAAAAAGTGATTGATTGTGTTTATACCTGTCCTGATGTGGTATAGAACAGGGCTTAGCAAACTTTGTTAAATGCCAGATCATCGGTATTTGAGGCTTTTTCAGGGAAAATGGTAAAACCAAGTCTAGAAGACAACTTATGACAAGGTTAACTGATCAAATTACATTTTTAACACAGAAATACTGAGATCAGCATTCTTTGAGAGATGTACTGTTTTGCTTAATTGAGGTTTAAAGTTAACATTCTCTATCATGAAAACTGATTCCAGATGTTCTTAAGTTAATGGGATTTTATCTATATCTTTTCACACAGAAAGCTACTGTCAAATATTAATAATCCATGAACATATTATTTTAAAGAATATTTTATTGTGTACATCTCTGTCTGCCTTCTCCCCCCCCCCCGTGTGTGTATGTGTGTGTGTTTGTGTGTGTGTGTTTGTGTGTGTGTGTGTGTGTGTGTACATGCCTTGGCATGCACGTGAAAGTCTGAAAACAACTTTTGGGCGTTGATTATCTGCTTCTATTGTGGGGTTCTGGGGATTTAGTACAGATCATCTTGCTCCCCTGAGGAACCATCTTGAAGGCCATAAGTTCTAATTTTGATCTAAATAAATTTTAACATTTTCCCAGAGTAGTTTTAGATTTATAGAAAAGTTGCAAAGTTCGGTGCTGTGACTCACAATGTTAATCCTGGCACTTCGGAAGTGGAGGCAGGCAGATCTCTTTGAGTTTGAGATAGCAAACCCCCTGTGTAAAACAAATGTTGCAAAGATAGTGCAGAATTCCTACATATTCGCCACCCAGTTTTGCCTTTCCCTCCCTACTTAACAATTTGGTTGTGATAGCTTACATAGCATAAAATTCAACTGGTGCTGGGAGGGCGCAGTAGTAGAATATTTAGCCCACATGTGCAAGGCCCTAGGTTCAATCCTCAGCACTACAAAAACTAAATAAAATACACCTATTTAAGTATGAATCAATTATTTATAAGTTTCAGAGTTCTGCAGCTATCACAATGCATCAGCTGTAGAACAGTTTGATCCTCCCAGGAAGATTTCATGCTCATTTCCAGTTAATCTTTATCCCTACTTCCTGCCCAGGCAGCCACTAGTGTACTCATTGTCTTTATAAACTTGCCCATTCTTAACATTTCACATGAATGAAATCATGTAATATGTGGTCTTTTGAGTGTGGCCTCTTTCACTCAGAATAATAGTTTTGAGACTTAACCATATTGTTGCGTGTGTAAGAACTTCCTTTTGTTGCCTAATATGGGGAATATGTTTTTTGGGTACTTAGTCTCCAACTGATAGAAATTTGGTGGGTTTTCCCCCCCCCTAGTTGTTGAGTATTATGACTAATGCTGCTTAAGACACTGGTGTGCACATCTTTGTGTGGACATTTTGTCTTCATCTCTTGTTACTAGATACCTAGAAGTGGAATTCCTGGGTAATAGGACAATTTATGTTTAACTTTGAAAGCAATTACAAAAATTGTTTTCCAAAGCAGCAGCTGCATTCTGTTCATGAGGGTTCTTGTTGCATCGCAGCCTCAGGCACATTTCTTATCGACTGGACTCTTGCTTTGTTTGAGAGTCTTACTGTGAGGTCCAGATGACGTCAAACTCACAATCCTCCTGCCTCAGCCTCCCAAATGCTGAAACCAAATGTTTCAGGTGTGTGTCTTGCCGTTTAAAAAATTATAACCATTTAAGTTAGTATGAAATGATATATTGTAGTTTCAGTGTTTATTTTCATAAGGAGTAGGGTGGCAGAAAACCTCTATTTAAGTGCTTCCAAGCTGTTGGTCTATCTTATATACATAAGCGTCTGCGTCTGTGTTTATTGCCATTTTAAAATTCGATTGCCATTTAATTATTAAGTTGTAACAATTATTCCATAGTCTAAATCCTAGTCCCTGCCAGGTGAATGTTATGCAAATACTTACCCGTTATAGTCTTTTCCCGTTTGCTTTGCTTTGCTTCTGTTTGTGCTATCTTGGTTTTTCAGACATGGTCTCACTGTGCATCCCAAGCTAGTCTCAAACTTGCACTCCTTTTGCCTTTGCTATTTCAGGTGTGGGCCCCTGTGTTCAGATTTTTCTTCATCACAATGGTATGTTTTTTGGAGACAGGGTTTCTCTGTATTGTTTTGGAACCTGTCCTGGAACTCACCAGGCTGGCCTCAAACTCACAGAGATCTGCCTGCCTCTGCCTCCCGCATGCTGGGACTAAAGGCATGGGCCACCACTGCCTGGTGTTTCTTTGTTTTGTTTTGTTTTTGGAGACAAGGTCTCACTCTGTAGTCCAGGCTGGCCTACAACTCACTGTGTAACCTGGGCTTGCCTCAGACATGGTGATTAGCCTGCTTCCGGCTCCCAAGTGCTGCTATTACTGCAATCAGTCACCAGGCCTCACTCACATTTTGATTTTTGATGAATTTGAATTCTCTTCCTCCCTCTCTCCCTCTCCCGCCCCCCACCGTGTGTGTGTGTGTGTGTGTGTGTGTGTGTGTGTGTGTGTGTGTGTGTTGTACCTAGTTAAGATTGCAGAATCAAAGATTTTGATGAGTTATTTCCTCATTTTTTTCTTCTGGAAAGTTTGTTTTCTCTTTTGCATTTATGATTCATTTTGAGTTAACTTTTTTTATATGGTGTAATATCAGTTAGCTAAGGTTGTTATACAGAATGTTCTAACAGAATTTGTTGAATCATTTATTGTTAACATTTTAATTCCCTCTTTTATCACATCACAATGGATAAACGCACATTGCATATTTTAATCAACTCTTCTCCACACTCTGTTCCAGTTTCATTAGTTTATCTATGGGCAGTGTCCTATCCATGATAGTATGAATCACACAGTGTTTCTGCATCTTCAGAAGCTTTTGCCTTGTGACCATTTCTCAGATTTGACTTGTTTTGGTGACCTTGGTAATTTTGAAATGTACTTGTTACATATTTTTAAAGTCTATTTTTCTCATGATTGGAGTGGGGTACAGGAGTATAGGATTTTAACTGACCACAGTTGCTGCTTGAGAAACAAATCTATTGTTATATTTGCTTTGGGGAATGTCATTATGTTGCAGGTTAATCACTTCTAACTGAAGGTTAGGAGAAAGGCCTTCAACTGCACAGGGAAATGGATCTTGGGCTACACAAATAACCTTTCCATTTGCTGCACAGTCTAAAAACTGCTGCTAGAACTGTAGTGTGAACCCCCCAAAAAATGTATGTTCTAAATTTTTGTGTGACTGGAGATATTGTTCCTATTTTAACTTTTTCTACGAGGCAACTATATTGTGGTATAATTTATATACGATAAATCTCATTGTGTCCAGGTATTAAAAGTTCAGTGCACTTGGCTATAAATATATACTGTTGTATGACCAACACCAAAGTTGAGATCTAAAATATTTCCATTCTCCCCCTAAATTCTCACATGCTCCTTTGTGGCCACTCCCTTTTTTTACTCACTGGTCTTGACAACTACTAACATGAGTTCTGACTTTGTCATTTTTGAAGCGCACAGTTTAATGACTATGAGTATTTATAGACTTACATTAGCACTATGAAAAGCTTGTTTTAAGCCATCTACTTCACCTAAGAAGGAAGCTTTGTGTCTAATGTCATTCTTCCTTTTGCTGTCCTTATACAAACATTAGTCTATAAGATTTCATTTTAGGAGCATTAACTACAAGTAAGATAATAAACTATGTTGCCTTTTATGGCTTGCTTTTTCACTGAATATAATCATTTTAAAATTTATACAAATATATCATCACTCCCCATTCATTTTTACTATTGAATATATTCTCTTTTATGACAGTAACATATCTATTTGATTTACCAATTTATCAGTTTATGGTCACTTGGGTTATTATTACATTTGTTTTCTTAAATATGGCTTTATGTGTGAGTTTCTGTTCAGACATGTACATTTCTTTCTTTTTTGTACACATTTAGAGTGGAATTTTGGGGCCATAGACATGTGTGCATTCCCGTTTAACTTCACAAGGGAGTGTCAGGTTTTTCCAAAGTGGCTATTTTATCTTCCCAATTAACTATATGTGTCAGTATCTTTTTGTTATAGCCAGTAGAGTTAGTATGAAGTGAGATTCTGTCATTTTGACTTGTCCCAGCACCAGAATTATATAAACCATCTTGCCATCCCTAGTAGCTCAGATAATATTAGGCATTAAGATGGCTTTACTCCAGTTTCACTTAGAATTTTTGTTTTCTAACTTTAGGTTGTAAAAGACGAATTTTCAAGTATGCAGCAAAAGCTAATTTCCAAATCCAGTCAGTTTTCAGCCATTGTAGTTGAAGGTTGTCCCTGTACTGTTTAAAAACATAAACGTCATTTTTATTTTGCTTTCCACAGAAAACATATAAGATGGATTAAATTTAGTTTTGTAACTATAGTTTGCTAATGACCAGTGTACAGTAAATGTGCCCTATGTGTAGTAGGCGATCTATAAATATTTATCCAGTTTATTATGGAGGTGTGTTATATTTACAAAAGGAATTGGTATACTGACATTTAACCATAATAATGCATCAGGGAATAAAATTTGATTACTAGAAATAGCTTAGAAATGAACAGCACCCAACATAGCCCATACTGAGTGATTTGTTTGCATGTTCTTTTATAGGCAGTATAATGTGCTTTTATTTTATTTGGTAGATGTCATAGTTAATTTTGGATTCTGAGTTTCTTGACATTAAGGGTAAGCTCCTTATTTATGTTTTGAAAGATAGATGATAAATACATCTTACAGGAAAAGGTCTTGTCTTCTGTGGTGCTGGCCCCAAGTTATCGAAGAACAATGCAGTTGCTGTTTATGTTCATCTTGGGACAAAGGGGCTCTGTTAGGGTCTGACTTCTTTGCTACTCATATGATTGACTGTTCCCTTTTGCCTTTTCTGCTGGCCACATAGAGTCTAGGTCCTAGAACAAGCAAGTTAGCCTTCTAGACTTAAGTAAAGTGTATGCTAATAATTAGCATCTATAGAGCACAAGTATCAGATAGTGTGTCTCATGTAATCCATATACCAACCCTTTGAGGTAGATACAAATAACCACCAGGCCCTGCATTTTTAAAATGAAATTTGAAACAGACGAACAACAACAACAAAAAGCAAGGCTGTAGAAGTAAACTAACAAGCCCAGTAAAAATTGGAGCTAACATACAAATTCAGGCAGTTTTATTCCTAAACTTTAGCATGTAGCTGCTATTATAACATACTGCCAAATATTGCTGAAGATACAATTATGTATAAATGCAAACCCCAGATAATGCAATAGCAATTCCTGTCAGAGGGCTTTGGGTTGTACCTGCATGACTGTGGCAGAAGTGACATGATTTTTGTGCTGTACAGCAGAACTCTCTATATTTGTACTGTTCTACTTTGGTGCTCCTAGTCATACAGGCTAGTGAACACTTAAAATATGTGGAGGAATTGCTTTTTAATTTTTCTTTAATTTAAAATTAAAATTAAATAGCTTCTTATGGCTAGTATTTACCATTTTGGATTGTGTAGAGAGAGGTAATTATCCATCATTTGTTTCTTACTAATTACCACCAAATAGTTTACTCGTTGTAAATATTCTTTCCGCAGCAGAAATGAGAAAACAGTGATAGACAACTTGGGAATACCATACAGGGAGTATATATATGCAGTTCAGCTATTTTCATGACAGCAACAGGAACAGGCTTTGAGTTATGTGGCATGAAATTCCTCCATTCTTGCTACTTACTAGCTAAGGTCTGAATTACCAACCCCAAGCTTTTTGGAACTGATTTTTTCACTATTTGAGATTAATGTGTCTCATTATTATTGATAGTACGTCACCATTGCCATTTATCAGTTTTAAGATGAAACATGTTGATATTTGTTTTTGATGCCACTATTAAAATGTCCCTGTTATTTTATGTCACTGGTCTATTCAAAACATCCCCATTTAAAATCTATCTCATCATAAAACTGACATACTGTTATAGCAATTTGGTAAATCATTTCATTTACTACCCTTTTAGCATTCACACTTTTGTCTCTAGGTCGTTTATAAGTGGTTGCCTTAATTTTTTTCTGAGCAATAAAAGGATCACAACAAATCATAAGAACGCAAAAGGGCTCTCTACACTCTTCATTTTGTTCACCTCATCCACTGCATTGCACAGAGTTATAATATAATATCAGATGAGATCGGATACGTTCAGGGTGGTATGACCATAGATTAAAATGCAATACCAAAACCAGGAAATTGATAGTGGAATGTTGTAGTTTGGATAGGAAGTGTCTCTCTACCAAAAGGTTCATGTATTGATGGATTGGATTGATTGGATCACAAGGATTAATTCATTAGATGAGTTCATACTGAATGGGCTGTTAGGAAGTGGGGCCTGGTTCGAGAAAACAGGTGATGGTGATGTATGCTTTTGGTAGTTATGCCTTATCTCTGCCTCTTCCTGTTTATCCTTTTCCTTTCTGGTTACTATGAGGTGAGAAGCTTTCCTTAGTCATGCCATAGCACATGATGTTTCAAATGTTTCAGTGTCACCTTAGGCCCATAATGATAGAGCGAGCCAACCATGGGCTGAAACCTCTGAAACCAAAATCAACTGTCTTTCATTAAGTTGTTTCTCTCAGGTATTTGTAACAATGGTGGAATGTTAATATGTGGAATGATGTGTGTGAATAGCTTCAAGGTATGTGTGTGTGTATACATATGATGGTGTATGTGTATGCACATGTTCATATTCATATATATGTAAGTACACATTCATGGGTGTGTATGTGTATTTTGAGGCCTGAGGTCAGTGTCAGTGGCTTTCTCAGTTGCTCTCTGCCTGCGTTTTTGAGGAAAGGTGTCTCATTGGTTTGCAGCACACCAATTTGAGTAGGCTGGCTGGCCAGAGTTCCAGGGATTTGTCTGACTCTGCAGTGCTGGGATGACTGATGAGCATCACAAAGCCTGGCTTTTTATGTGGTTTTAGGAGATCTGAACTCAGGTCCTCATGCCTTTTCCTGACTGAGCTATCTCTTATCAAATACCACAACCAGGAACTGTTCTGTCAGTATAAAAATCTCTCCTGGACCACTACCCCTTTATAGTCAGTACCCATCACCTATTCCCAACATGCATATCTACTGAGAGCTGTTAATTTTTCCTCCTTTCTGTCATTATATTCATATATATTTCAAGATGTATTTTCAATTTCCCTTGAGACTTCCCTTTTGACTAATGAATTATTTAGAGATAATATGCATGGTTTCTAATTGTTTGGAAGTATTTTCTTTGGTCCTATTGTCATCAGAGATACATTCTGCATAATTTCAAATATTTCTAATTTGTTCATATATGTTTTAGGATTCAGGATATGGACTCTGTGAATGTCTCTTGGGAGGTTGAAAATGGATTGCCATGTTTCCCAATTATATCTTGTTGCTTTATGCTTTATTGTTGCTGAGATTTTTTCCAAATATTGGATATTTTTATGGTAATTAGCTTTATTTAGCCATTCCACAATATTTATCTAGGTCAAAACATATTTTATAGCATAAATGTAAAGCATATGTGCCTGTTAATTTAAAAATAAATTATCTTTTTCTGAAATGTGGGATTTTTTTTTACCAATTGCATTTTGTGTATTTCTTCAATACTGCACTGTTTTTCTTTTAGAACTCTAGTGAAATGGATATTTAATGTACTGTTATGGTCCTATATGTCCCTGAATTTCTGTTAGCTTTTTTTCCAATTTGTCTTTGTTGCTCACATTGAGTCTTTTCTATCATTCTATCATTAATTTCCCTGATTTCCCCATCATCTTCATTTGTTCTCTTGAGATCAACCTGTTACTTTTCCATCTTGATTATGTATTTCTTTATTTAAAAAATGGTGCTTCTTTTTTATACCTTTATTACTTCACTGAGACTTGCCGTTTTTAAAAATTGGTTCTGCAGTGTTGAGAGTTGCTTGTTTGAAGCATTTTAACATGGGTGTCTTGAAGTGTTGGTGTTTGCTAAATGCCCTTTCCCCACTCAAGTTGGTATGTTCTTAGTTCTTTGTATCATGAATACTTTTGTGCTGTGTCCTTGAGTCTTTTCGTTTTTCTGAATCTTATTTTATTTTCCTGTTTTGACAAGCCTACTTTGACACCACTATAGTCAGGGAAAAAGAGAATTACTTTTATGTTGCTGTGTGGGAATGGGAGTCAAGATCTTCACTCATGATCCATTTATCAACAGTGTAGAGATAAGGGTGCCATTATTGCTAGCCAGGGGTGAAATTTAAGTCCTTCAGCAGGCCTTCACTGACTGACACTACCCAAACTTTAAGAGAACAGTCCCTACTATCATTATGTAGTTGGGGAGTCATTGATGCCTGGCATGGATGAAAGTTCTGGATCTCCTTCGGGGAGATGGGGAAAGTGGTGTGTAACTAAAGCCAGATGAAGGTAGAAATCTAGTCATCCCATTTTTTTTTTTTTTTTGATGAGAATTGGGGTTAAGTTTCTATTGTATTTCTCTGGATAATTATTGTCTAATAAAAGTTTTCTTTATAGGTTGTTCCTGTCATGTTCTTTCTGCTGGAGATAGCTAACTATGTTGAGGGACATTTATTGTGTGTACGTGCCTGCACTACTGCGTTGCATGACTACTCTGTCACAAGGCTTAGCATATATTACTAAAATACCAAACCCAGGGAACTCACTTCTGTGTTATTACTTAGGCCCCAAGGCCCCTAGCAACCAGAATAACTTGCCCTTTCTACCTTTCAGAGATTTAGGAGGGATGAATATATTTATTTACGATGCTTTGCGTTTTTAGCTGTATTTAGTAAGAGGAGCAGGGAAAGGTGAATCTACTCCATATTTTATTGGAACCAGGATATGTAAGTGGTTGCTTGAAGAAAATATGGATATGGTGTTAGTTATTCTCTCCCAATGAAAAGTTAAGAATAGATAAAAATCACTCTGAACCTCATTCCTAGTTCCCAACAAACAAAATTCTATTGTGTTTCAAGTAATTTGACTGCTTAGCTCTTTAGATATCTCGTATAAGGGAAGAAAAAATGTTCTTTGTCTTTTTGTGACATATACATTATATATGTACACACACACACACACACACACACACACACACACACACACACATCCAATATGAGCATCATGAGTTTCTAACATTTTAACCATCTGAACAGAATATTTTTATTTAAAAAAAAAAAACAAAAATCAAAACCCACAAAACCCTACTCTCTTGACTTGATTTTTTTTCCCCATTTGGAGTTTTATAGCCCAGACTGACCTATAACTCATGGCAGCCCTGTCTCGGCCTTCCAAGTTTTGGGATTATAAGAAATAGGTCATAATTAGTGGTTCTCCACTTTCATAATGCTGTGACCCTTTTAATACAGTTCCTCATGTTGTGGCGACACTCCAATCTTAAAATTATTCTGTCGCTACTTCATTAATGTAATTTTGTTATTGTTATGGATCATAATGTAAATATCTGCGTTTTTCTGTGGTCCTAGGTGACCCCTGTGGAAGGGTCTTTTGACCCCAAAGGGTCATGACCCACTGGTTGAGAACTGCTGCAGTAGATAGACCATAAGTTAGTCATTTTTTTTTAGTAAGGTCATTATTGTGACTATGATTTTTTCATTATTCTATAAAACCATGCTATTCTAAGGCAATTTTATTTTTTCCCTTTGTTTGCTCTTGTACTAAATTGCCCCAGTGTTCTTACTAGGTCTCTCTGTGTTTGCACATGTATGTGTGTAGTGTTGGGTGTGTGCATGTGTATGTGTTTGTAGGCATGAAGTCAATATTGGGTATCTTTCCTTGGTGACTTTTTACCTTTAGTTTTCTCAGACAAAGTCTCTAAGTGAACTTGAAACTCACAGATGTGGCTATACCGGCTGGCAGGAATCTAGTTTCTAGATATATGCCTCTAGGCTTGGTTTTAACATGGGTCCAAGGATCAACATTCAGGTCTTCATGGTGTTAGTTAGGCTCTTTACCAACTGAGACATTTCTCTGGACCCATACTTAGGTTTTTAAATTTTTGACTCTTGTTCCTTTTTGCTGCTTTTAACCTATATTTGCAAAATTAGTCCCCACCTCCTACCTCCTTAGGCTTAATATCTAGAGAGATTCTTTTCAAGGATCTTGGGATGGTCTTAGATTCACTCTTTCTGGGTATTTTGGTTGGTTATATGCAAGCTTGCCCTTATTTGGAGAGGTTCATTATGGGGCTGAGAGCTACATCACCAGGAACACGAGCCCTTGGAGTTCCTGAAACTGGATCACACTAATTTTTCTTTCTTATTTCAACCTCCTAATACGACAGGGTTATCCAACTGGGGGTTACTATGCACAGGGCTGCTGAAAAGAGAAAATGGTGACAGGAAGCATTCTGATGTAATTCTAGCCTGCATCACTTCCTCTAATCAAAGAAAGAAACTCTAAAATGTGATATTACAAAAGGCACCTTCCATTGGAGGCACTGAGAAAGAGCACTTGGGGTGTTGACAAGGAGTGCAGAGTGAGGAATAGTTTTAATTTTTATAGTAGGTGGCAAAGGGTAAAAATGAGAATGGCCTTCAGGGGCAGTTATTGTGAAATCCAGACTTCAAGGTACCCTATGGTACTGTGTATATTGCATGGGTAGTACAGAAGCAGTTCAAAGTTCACTGTGAAATTAATATAATGGCTGTGCATGGCTAAAGAGACATCTAAAACTTATAACTGGAAAAAGCAAGCAAGGACAAGGATATTATTAATTTTATTTCCCTTTATGCATCCATTTTTAGTACTTACAGTGTAATTGTTTCAGCATCTTAGACATGTTAAATTTTGAGTATTGCTGGTCCTCACTCAACTGAAATACAAGGTATAGGTAACAAGCTTTGAAATCCAAGTTAAGTTTCCATTGGCCACACCCAGGTATAAGTATTTAGTTTGAGGCATATTATCATTTGTCTAACAATATATGATAAAGCACTTTTCCTATTACTTTTCTCATCAGATGTTCATTGCTGAACCAAGAGGGAAAGTATTATGAACATTTTATGGATGGGGAAAGCAATTTCTAAGAATTTCTAAGAGTGGCCCAAGATGACATGACTATACCAAATAGACCAGAAATAGATTCTAAATCTTTGGATTCTGGGTAACATTTTAGTCAGTCTAGTATATTTTCTTTAGGTAAGATTTAGGGAGAAAATTTGTTTAAAATATACAGAGTCTGTTTCAGTGGGTATTGATTTGTAAATTGGGTAGCTCCAAACCACAAGAGATTTAAGCTTCACAGAGGGGCAGGAAAGGATGTAAGACAAAGTAAATGTTTGATTGATTGTAATAGAAAGCCCCCAGTGATTAGCTGATAGTTTCTAATTAGTAACTTCCCTTACTGATTGGTTAAATTTAAATTTTAGTTTCTTATTTATACTGTTGGAGCCTGGTTCGCTGAAGTACAAGCCAAAGATACTGGAGCTACCTTAGCCTAATGGCCTGTCCCACATCCTTTTTTATGCATGTGTATATATTGGTGTATATATGTATGTGAGTGTGTATATATTGGCATATATATGTATGCGAGTGTACATATATGTGTATGGTACTGGAGGACAACCTTAATGGTCAAAAACACTGTTTGCCTCCTTTGAGATGGGGTCTGTCATGACCCGGGACTCACTAACAAGGCAAGAGAGGATAGCCAATCCCCAGGGTTCTTTCTTTCTCTGGCTCCCCGGTGTTGTGATTACAAATATAACTACCACACATAGTGCTTTATTACTTGGGTTTGAGGAATCAAGCTCAGGTCCTCTTTCTTGCAAGGCCAAGGAAGTAATTGACTGATTGTGCCATATCCTAGCCATGCCTGCCAGCTTTTTATTAAAGAATGAATTCATTACATTTCCCTGATAATAAATAACTGATGCTGTACTATTTAATAAAGACAGGATCCACAGTCAAAACTAAATCTATGAATATAGCTAGGATTTAGAATGTTATAAATGGAAAAAAAATCTCATAATTAGATTTACAAATAATATCTGAAACTCCTAACTGCTTGCATTTAGATTTGATGTGTATGTATACAGGAGGATAGAATAAATTCATTGGATTTTAATTTCTGATATTGGTAAAGGATACTGTTAATATAATTTTGATATCTATTACTAGAAAGTTCTAGAAGTAAATCTAATGAAGAAATAGCATTTTCTTTTTTCTTAAGGTATGCCTGAAAAGAGTAAAGTGCAATTTTTATGTTAATGTATGGGTTTTTTAAAATTTATTTTCCCCTTTTATGGAAAACAGATAGTTTTCTCATGTAATTTATCCTGATTAGAATTCCCCTTTCTTGTACTGCTCCCAATTCCTTCCCTCTGGATCCACTTCATTTCTCTCTCTCATTAAAAAATAATAGGCTTCTAAGAAATAACAAAAAAGTGACAAGTTATAAAACCATCACAAAAAATTGTATAAGGTATACCAACAGAAGGAAAAGAACCCAAGAGAAGGCATAATAACCAGAGACTCATTCATTCACACATTCAGGAGTCCTATAAAAACATAAAATTGAAGGCTAAAATATATACACAGAGGAACTGGTGCAGATCTGTGCATCCTGTGTTCAGTCTTTGTGAGTTCATATGAGCTTTGCTAAGATAATTTGGAGAGACTTGGTCTCCTGGCATCCTCCATCCCCTCTGGCTCTTACACTCTTTCCTTCTCTTCCATAGGGTTTCCTAAGCTGAGGCAAGGGATTTTATGGAGACATCACTTAGAGCTGAGTGTTCCAAGGTCTCTCTCTGTCTTCTTCTCTCTCTCTCTTTCTCTCTGTCTCTCTCTCTCTCTCTTTCTCTCTCTCTCTCACTGCATGATGTCTGATGGTAGGTCTCTGTACTTGTTCCAGCGTGCTGTAGGAGGAAGCTTCTCTGATGATGACTGAACAAGGGCACTGATCTATAAGTATAGCAGAATATCAATAGGAACCATTTTACCACTACTTTTTCAAAAGACAAGTAGTATTTGGTCTTACCCTGTGTTTCTGGGATATCTGGTCTCTGGTTCTTGATTACTTAAGCAGTATTGGGTATGGGTTCCATTTCATGGAATGGGCCTAAATGGGTCAGACATTGCTTTCTTGGTTACTCCCACAAGCTTTGTGCCACCATTGCCCTAGCATACTTTGTAGTCAGGACACCATTGTAGATCAAAGGATTCTTGTCTGGGTTGGTGTTTACATTTTTCTTTTGATAGCCTGAAGAGTACTTTTCCATTCTAAAGCTATTAGAAGATGGGGTAAAAGTTCTATGTAGTCAGCAGCTTGACCTCTCCATATTCAATGAGTTGTGTGGATGTTGTCTTCAGCAATAGGGACTTGTCAGTTTGTGGTGAGCAATCTGTTATCTTGGCAACTGCCTGGGTGTTTGGGGATTTCTATGGGACCTGCTTGGCCAACAAGCCAATTGAAATTAATTCGGTACTAGTACTGGAAGTTTTGTTTGGTGACAAGAGATGGACATTTGGGACTATGTCTCCCTCATTATTTGAAGACTTAGTTAGTTTTGCCCTCAAATATTTTAGGAAGTTTCCAGTGTACTAGGTTTCCATATCACATTTCAATTTTTAAAAACAATTTCACTATGTTAGAAAGGCTGGCATGGAACTTGCTTTGTAAGCCAGAATATTCTTAGATTATGATGTAACCCTGTTTATACTTGAGTTTGTGATAATCTTGACTCAGTTTCTCAAATGCTCAGACTGTAGGTACATAGCACACTAAGTACATAAATCTTATATTTTTGGTTGTGAGCCTAGCTTTTAACGGCTGAGCCATGTTTCCAGCCCCTAAGTACATACATCTTAAATGCATAGTTCAATGAAATTTTATGTGTGTAAATACCATCAGAATCAAGATATAGTCATTTCCATTCCCTTAGAGAGTTCTGTTTTCTTTCTCTACCTTCTCCTGATGTAGCAACTGTTTTGATTTCTATAATCATATGTTTATCTTGCTTGATTTAAGATTTATTTAAATAGAATTCCACTATGCTTACTCTTTTGTATCTGGCTTCTTCTTTTTTGATTTTTCAAGACAGGGTTTCTCTGTGGCTTTGGAGGCTCTCCTGAAACTAGCTCTTGTAGACCACACTGGTGTCAAACTCACAGAGATCTGCCTACCTCTGCCTCCTCCCAAGTGCTGGGATTAAAGGCGTGCGCCACCACCACCCAGCTTGTATCTGGCTTCTTTTGCTTAACGTAATTTCTGTCACATCCAGGTTTTTTCACAGCTGTGTAATATTATTGTATATGGTAGACCACATTTTAAATTTAAATTCTTTCTTGATGGATTTTAAATTTATTTCTAAGTTTATAATGTTATAAATTATACCTGCTTTTGGCATTTTAAACCATATTATTGGTTCACAAAAGCATTGATTTCTTGGAATTGAGTCTAAATGTGGAATTGTTCTGGTATATTTAATTAAAAATTCTTTGAGGAATGTCTTAATGAAGGAACTTTTGACTGGACATCTTATAAGGAAACATATTTTTTGAAGAATCATAGTTAAAGATGAAAATTTGCCATATTTTCTTTGGGAATTTGAGACTCTCTGCCTGGCAGATATTAGAGAACATTTTTCTTTGGCCACTAAGCTGAATCTTTCATGCTTGTGAGGAGATATTTATTTTCCTGGTGTCTGGTACATACGGTGCACATCAGGGATAAGGAGTCATTTACTTGCACACTCTATCTGTTTTGGATAGGGTCAAATTGTCTTTTCTTGGGCAATAGGCTTCAGATGATAATAAAGTAACAGGAAAACTAAGTTTACCTTATAGAATTGTTCCTTGGGATCAACTTGGAATGCATCTTTAGTTTTGAAAGTGAAGGTACACTTGTGATTTTATGTAATCCCCAAACTTTACTTTGGCAATTTAATTTTACATTGTTTCAAAGGTAAAGATTTTTTAGACATCATGTGTCTGCTGGCAGCATTTCCTAATGAAGTGTGATATTGAAAGGGTATGGGGAAAATTCCTGGGGTCTGAGAAGGAGGTGAAGGTGGTTGTAAATGAGGATAAAACTGGGAAAGTGCTCAAAATGAGGAATACAGTTTCTGGAAAAGACTCTAGTTCTCCTAAGGTGGTCTGACACTTCGTATTGTACTGGAGGGACCAGAGGGAGACTACCCTTAACCATTTTCACAGCACCATTAAAAAACAAACAACAACAGTAACAATAAAAAACCAAACACAATGTTTTTCTTTGTTTCACTCTTTCTTTTCTAAGCATTTAGTCAGTGGTGAATGATGAAAAATGACATGGGGATTTTTTAATGGATAATGACTTGATATACTATTTCTGTAAATTTAATTTTTCTGTATTTAGTTACAGAGGTATTAGAGATCTTTCAGAGGCTCCTTGAATCCTGAATCAAGTCCAGAATCCTTATTAAAGCTGCCAAGGTCAGCATCTTGTGGTGCTGAATGTTTCCCTAGCCCGAATCCCTGCCAGGCCCTGTGTAATGTCACCACTATGGTCTCTCCCTCTCTTCCCTTTCCCTCTCTCCCCCTCTCCCTGTCTCCCTACATCCCTATCTCCTTCTCTCCCTCTCTCCCGCTTTGTCTTCACTGTTTGGTTCAAGTTTCTTTTTGTGAGCATGTGTGCATGAGTGCGTGTGTTCATTTGTGTGTGTGTGCGTGAGTGAGTAAATGTGTGTGTGTGTGTGTCGGGGGGATATATGTCCATATTTGGTTGGTTGTGTCAGGTGAGTGAATGCATGTGGTAGGTGTACACGTGTGCTTTTGTGCAGGTGGAGGTTGGCATTGGGTGTATTCCTTAATAAATGTCCATATTATTATTTTTATTTATTAGTATTAATATTATTGCTATTTTGGTTTTTTGAGACATGGTTTCTCTGTAGCTTTGGAGCCTATCTTGGCACTTGCTCTGTAGATCAGGCTGCCCTCGAACTCACAGAGACCCACCTGCCTCTGCCTTCTGAGTGTTGGGATTAAAGGCATGCAGTACCACTGCCCAGCATCCACCTTATTTTTTGTGTGAGGCAGGGTTTACCACTGAACCTGGACCAAACTGGTTGACTAAGATGGCTTGCCATTGAATTCCAAAGATCTAGCTGTCTCCACATCCTAGCACTGGCATTACATTAACACATCACTGTGCCTAGCTTTTATGTGGATGCTGCACATTTGAACTCAAGTTCTCGTGTTTGTACAACAAGCACTTTACCAACTGAGCAATTTCCCTCTGGCCCTGGTTCACAATTCTTTATCATGCAACATCCTTTCCCTGTCCAATTTGATGAACTTTCCTTTCTGTTACTGTCATCATTCTTTCCAAAGTCTCCTCTAGGCCCGACATTAGCTTAGGCAAATTGCATCTATGCTCTTTTTGGCCTTAATATATTTACTTACCATAATATATGAAAATTAACTTTGTATTTCTCATACCAGAAAGTAAGCTCTATTTCCAGGGCCTAGTCCAAGGCTGGTCACTTGGAAGGTACTGATTAAAGATTGACATTGATGTATAGATGAATGTATCAACCAGAATATATATATATATATACATATATGTATATGTATATATATATTTTTTTTGAGATAGCATCTCATGTAGCCCAAGATGACCTCAAACTTGATATGTAGCAAAGGCTGACCTTGAGTTTCTAATCCTTCTGCTTCAGTCTCCTAAATGCTGCGATTACAGGCATGTATAGGTATGTAGTACTATATTTGACCTTTTAGACCTTTAGTGCACTCATGTACTTGGTAAGTATTTGATTCACCTTGAAGATGGTTTGTGCAAAGCTTTATGACTAGAGCTACAGGGGACAGATGATCGCTATACTTCCTGAGATTTTACAGAGATCATTTTGATACAGAGGCATGAGATGCCCACAAATAGCAGTAATCTAAAGTACAAAAGGCTTGGCACCATCAAGAAGATATAAAGTACTGTGGGTTTAGAAGAGAGAGAGCTTTCCCCAATTTCTTGTTGCGAATACTAATGGAAAAAATAGAAAGTAGCATTTGCGGTGAGGAATTAAGACAAAAATAAGCAAATATAAAAATCTCTTACGTGGTGGAGAGATAGCTCAGTAGTTAAGAGCACTGCTTGCTCTTCCAGAGGACCTGGGTTCAATTCTGAGCACCACATGACAGCTCACAACTGTCTGTAACTCCAAGATGTGATACCCTCAACATAAACATACACACAAGTCAAAACACTAATGCACATGAAAATAAATGAATTTAAAAAAAAAGTTTATTTGTGGCCAAAGAGAGTAGATAGTATGAAGTTGTAATGAGCAGTAGAAGCAGCTGGAGCTGTGTGAAGTAGCTCTGTTGGAGAAGCCTGAGCAGTAGAAGCAGCTGGAGCTGTGTGAAGTAGCTCTGTTGGAGAAGCCCTTAAATACTAAGGGGATAAGTATGTATTTGTTTTTTTTTTTTTCCCTCAGGTGCAATAGCCTTAGAAGTCTGGGTCAGTTTATTTTAAAACCTAGTGACATTAGCAGAGATTCCCTTATCTACGAATGAAATATCTTGGGATGTAAAGAAACCATTATAGATAATTTCTATAGGGAATAGTGTAGAGAACCCCATGGCCTTTAGGTCTTTAACCTTTTCACATCATCTTTTTTTCCACTGAAAACTTACATGAAGTAACAGATCATATGACCAATGCATTCTAAGAAACCAACATTGAAACTGACAAGAGGGAAAAACAAGAGGCAAGACAGAAATACCTTATAAAATGCAGAAACATATAAAATGTTGTTTGCTTAGGAACCATTTCCAAAATATTACCTTTAGCTGCCTGGAACAGTATATGAATTGTAATGCTGGTAGTTAGTTACTTTTGGGGTAGTTGTAGGTCATTCCAGTTAAATATAACTATATTCTTCTAACTTCAGTCTGTCTACTTCCTCTATAAGCAGTGAGTACTGCATTCCAGTTTGTTTTATGGCATCTGGTTTCTAGCCATATAAAGCCAGGACTTAAACACTATAGGTCTTCATTTTCATTGGTCTCTCTGTCTGCTGTACCTTGGATACAATTTGCATCATAATAGCAGTATAGAGCAAGAAGAATGTTGGTTGAAGAATAGTATTAACTTGTTTTGAGTCCTGGTTATACCGTTCACTAGCTATATGGCCTTTGATAGTTGCATCACCTCTTCTAAGGTTTTGTTCTTTTATCTCTAAGATTTAAATAGTGGGTTTTGCCCTGACTTTCTGAAGGGTCTGTGTCCAGGGTTGCGTGCATGCAAGTACTCTAAAAACTATCAATGGCTTTATCAAGAGTTGGGCTGCACTGGTTAGCTTTACACTTTATAATCCAATCCCATCATCCTCTCTTATCTCACATTTAAATATTTTTCTAGGACCTATGCTCTCTCCAATGTATATGTACATAGTGTTCTACTCATTCGGAGTATTTTCTTCTCTCATCTCTGCTGAATTAAAGCAAAAATTTAAACATCAGTTCAAATTTCATCCTCCAGTACCCATTGATTTCCCTTTTGTTGAATTTTGACAATACCTAGTGATTGTCAATGTTTGCCTTGTGAATTGCCTTTTATCCTTATCTCTTTCTTTCACATAAGGTTCACATTAAATCTTTTTATGATCCTTAGCTGATTTGTTTAACACTTAGTAAATATTTATGAGACTGCTTTCTGTTTCCTCTGTATTCCCATAGTACCAAGTTCAGAACGCAATAAATAACTATTCGTTCATTGACTTCAAAATTCACATATAGACTTTCTTAAGAGACATGCAAACTCATCTTTTTCCAGGGCTTGGAGTACTCCAACTGTCAGCTCACTCTTACCCCCCCCCCCCGCTTCCTACAGAACTGCAGGAGAGCACTTAGAATATTACGATCACTTCCTGAGATGATGGAAGTATTTCATGTCTATGCTTCCCTAAACAGTAGTTAGTAGCTTAGTGCTAAGAAGAACTGAATTTTAATTTGGTGCCAAAGCTTGAACTCAGAGCCTCATACCTGCTAAGCATGTACTTTACCATTGACGGAGTTACACTCCAAACCTCTTGATTTCTTAATTCATTTTAATTTTAAAATGCATGTGTAGCTAGTAACTACTGTATTGGACAAGTTGCTTTCTAACCCTTTCTAACCGGGAACATCACACTATGGAAAATGCATTTTATATTGTAATCTATTTTATATAAATGTAAACAGGATCAGCTGATTCCCTCTGTGATACTCAGTTTCAGTTCTGGTTTGTGTGGGGGGCATGCATGTTATATGTTTGTGTGTGCATGCGTATGTAGAGGTGAGGAAGATGTTTGGTGTTTCCCTCTGTTGATGTCTGTCTTATTCTCTTGAGACAGGGTCTTTCATTTAACTTGAACTTTATTCTTTTGGCTAAGCTGGCCGGCCAGTGACCTCCTGGGATTTGCCTATCCCTCCACATAGCACCCCCAACTACCATAGCCCAACACTGAGATTACAGACAAGCAAGACCATGCCTTGCTTTATTTCTTGTTGTTATGAGTGCTAGAGACTCAACATTTATTGCCTTTTACCCACTGAGCTACTTTTCCAACTCTCAATTTTATTTATTTATCTTCTAAATTGAAAAACAGGAAAAGGAGATTTATTCAATGTGGCCACACTGGGAAGAGGGAAAAAGAGATTCAACAAACATACAAGTCTGTCGTTCGGTACCTGAACATGTGATCAAAGTTTAAATTGAGGTCCAAGGATATGCACATCTAAGCAGTCCTTGCCAAGGAATGGCCATGTCCACTGACTACAGCACACTACATAGATTTCATAACCCTTGATGAATTATGGCCTGATGTTTTAAAAAAATACATTGTACATTTTAAAGTAGAATCTGAGGTCCAAAGAAGTATAGTTGGTCCTCCAAGGCCACAGGTTTAACTAAATGGCAGAGTGGACTAGAACTTACATTTTGAAGATCCTAGCCTGGAACTATTTCCAACAGAGCTTCCTTCTCCTTACCATGCCAGGTATGGAAAATCACAGAGAATCAGAGATAAGAACCAGGAAACCTATTAACATGCTATTTGACTGGATAGTGTCAGTTTCATGGTTTCTGCATGAGTCAGGAGCTCGGTATTGGAGGGTTACTGCTGCCTTAGTTTAGTTTGACTTCTATGATCCAGTGTGACTTGTATAATAACATGGAGGTAGGATACTTTTAACCCACTTCATGTGACAATTACTGAGTGGATGGATTATGAGTGAGAAAGCGTTAAGAATCAAGGTTCTTCTCATTTCCATTGTAGAAGAGGGGCTTCAAGTCTTACATCATATGGCCACTAAATGTGTTTCTGCATCCATGTACCCAGTGTGCTGTCCTCTTATCAGAAAAGATAGATGGTGGTATGGGCAGAGCAACATTCTCATCATTGCTTAGTTTAAAAATTTCTAAGTTCTTGCTGGGTGATTGTGGCACATGCCTTTAATCCCAGTGCTTGGGAGGCAGAGGCAGGTGGATCTCTGTGAGTTTGAGATCAGCCTAGTCTACAAGAGCTAGTTCCAGGACAGAGTCCTGGAGTCACAGAGAAACCCTGTCTCGAAACACCAAAAAAAAAAAAAAAAAAAAAAAAAAATTTAAATTGTTGGTTGTCAGAAGAATCAGGCACAGGGAAGGACATGAATGAAGAGGGACTTGTGTTGTGCTCAGCAGAGACTGGAGGACACCAGAGCAATAAATAAACCCAAGCAGAAAGAAATGAAGGTGCATTCTACAATGTGCCAGACTTCTGGCGTTCTGGATTTTTCTTCTGACTTCTAGGCATTTTAAATTAACCTGTCATCCACTTTACAAAGTTCCTTTGTAGGTGGGCTTCTTGTCTTCTTAAATCTGGCACCCATACCTATGAGTCCACACTATTCTGGTTTCTCCCAGCTTATTGGCCACCCACCTACTCCTATATTTTTCTGTCAACATTTCATCATTCACACTTGAAAACTACAAGTTATTTTTTTAGTCTCTTAATTTCACCTACTCCACCCTACACTGAGTTGCTTGCCAAGTCCGTTCAATGTTTCCTCAACCAGGAAGTCCCTCCCTTCCCCGTTACAGCTTCTGTCTTAATTGCCATTGTTGTGAGTATGCTATACGGGAAACAGATGCACATGTTTATGTCTTTCAACAAAATCGGAATTTATTTATTTTTTTATTATTTTTTATTTTACATGTCGATCCCAGTTCCCTCTCCCTCCCTCCCTTCCTCTTACCTTCTCCCCCCCCTCAAATGCACCCTGACCACCCTACCCTCCCAAATCCCAACCCCAATTCCACATGTAGGGCAATGCCATCCAGGTGGGGGTCATGCAAATCTGTCAAGTCATTTGAAGTAGGGACTAGGACTTCTCTCCTGTCTCTAGGTTAAGGCAGTATCCCTCCATGGGGGATGTGTTCACAAGGATCTTTTGTGCACCAGGGATACATCCTGGCTCCACTGTCTGAGGTCCCTTAGACTGCTCAGTCCTTCTGGCTGAGACCCATATTCAGGAAGTCTGAGTCAGTCCCATGCTGGCTTCCCAGCTATCAGACTGGGGGCCGTTAGCTCCTGCTTGTTCAGGTCAGCTGTCTCTATGGGTTTCTGCAACCTGGTCTTGTCCTCTCCCTCTGCATCTGGATTCTAGTTCGAAACTCAGTGTTTAGTTATGGGTGTTTGCTCCTGTTTCCAACAGGTACTAGATGAGGGCTCCATGATGGTGGATAAGTTGGTCATCAATCTCATTATCAGGGAAGGGCATTTATGGTAGCCTTTCCACGGTTACTCAAATTGTTAGTTGGCGGCAGTCTTGTAGGTCTCTAGACCTTTCTTTAGGTTCAGTTTTCTCTTCAAACCAATAATGGCTCCCTCTTTTATGTTCATTCTCTCTCTTTCTTTCTCTCTCTTTCTCTCTTCTGTCTTCTATTCCTACATGGGAAGTGTGTGTGGGGGGCAAAGAATGGAGAGAGAAGTAGGAGAAAGAGAAGGGGAGGAGAGGAAAGCACGTGCGACTAGGGAGATTGAGCCAAAATCAGAATTTATTGGACAACACCAAATTCATAAGTTATACTGGTAGCCTTCTGGCTACAATTTGCCAAGTAGCCCTGGTTTTATTACAATCTTCATTACTAATATTAAATCTCAGCTCATACATTGCACAAAAAGTAATTCTATTTTTATGTATGAAGGTTATAGAATAGCTACAGAAGGGTTGAGAAGGCTTGCACAGAGTTCAAGAAGGTTCAAAAAGGCCTCACTGGAGACTGGCAGAGAGATGCAGTGCAGAATCAAAGGGCATCCTTTGGTGGTAAGGTCTGCTACCCAGTTGGAGAGCTGCTAAAGCTGAGTTTGAGCTGCAGGGGTTGCAGGCTGGACTGAGTTGAACCCATAGAGGCCAGGTCTTGGGCCAGGTCTAGATAGACTAACAGGCTTAGGGACAACAATTGGAGTAGTTGTAAGGACCAAGCTGAGCCAAAGCCCTGGGGACAGTCACGAGTACCTGCTCGTCCCTTGACAAATATACCAGGTCATTAGATGATCTGTGTCACTAGGGGTTGTTTTTCATTGCAGTACAAGGTGTTCTTTAGGGTCTAGGTGCAGGTGCTCTACCTGTTCCCTCTCTGGTGAATTTGATAAGTTCTTGGGCCTGGTTTTTCTGATATGCTTTTAATATGGCCATGTGTTCCTATAAGCCCAGCTTACCAGTTCCTAAGTGCTACATTTGTACTTCTTAAATTTGAAGTGGTTCATTTACACCCTAGTTGGGCTTGTGTCCTTTCTTTTTGTCACCTTCTACCTTACTCCCCTTAATAATATGTTCTACCTCCTACTATTATCTGATTCCAGAACCATCTTCCCTTGTAGATTAAAAACCTTTAAAGGACTAATATAGTAGGTTCCTTGTGAAGTTTATGGGATGAACTATGGATAGCTATTCAGGTGTGTCTGGTTTCTCCTGTGAGTGTTTTGATTTTAAAGATGTGACCTACCAGTATGTTAAATATGCATGTATTCAGTATAATAAATATGCATTGTTGCTGAGGAGGCTGATTTGGAACAAGCAGTCCTTGCTTGTAGTTAGAAAGGGGAACCTACAAGGAGTTAACCTCTATCGCAAATTCCTGCTGAGATTCTGTAGCCTTTTGACCCCACCTTAGAGAGGTTGTGGCATTTCTTTCTTTGGCACAAGGTTCACAGTGTCTTGGAGCCTTGTTTTGTAAGTGTCTTTGTTAAACTGTAGCAAGAAAAAAAAATCTTGTTTTTTCAAGGCTATCTTCTTTTTTCATTTACTTGCAATTTTCCAAAACAACCCTGAGAAAATATAGTCATTCCTTTGATAATGTATGACATCAGCAAAAATAGCAGAGCCAGGGCCTCTGAAAATTCTCTCCTTAATGGCAACAGATAAAACAAACAAACAAAAAGCATTAAAAAAAAAAAAAAAAACAGGTAGCATGTGTCAGAGTTCATTTATTCAGAATTCTGGGAATGAAAAGGCTTGCACCAATTCAGGGTCCATGAAGCCAAGAAAACCAGCAGCATATTGGGAAGAAGAGTTTTGTGGAAGTTTTTCTTGCCTGGACCCATCTTTGGCCTTGTACTTTGTAGCTAGAATATCCTTGAAAATCAACAACTTGCAGTCCCAGAAACTCCAGCTGTCTAGCAGTCACTAGCAGTTTCAGTTCTAAAGAACTAGCCCCATGTCCTCTGTCTTATAAGTCTTATTTACTTGACCTTGACTCTGGGTTGCAGAAAGCCTTTTACCCAGGGTGTTGTTTTTTTAAACCATTAGATGCAATTACCTTCTCAGTTGCCTGAAGCAGTAGATAACCTTTCCGGCTAACTGAACAGAACCCTTCCAAGGAAAAACAGAGGTCTAAGGTGGGGGATTTTGAAAAGCCTGAGATAGTCCTGAGAATCTAGAAAACACATGTATACACAGGGCTATTGCATTTCCAAGGCTGTGTGTATATTAAGAACATAGTTGTATGGCTGTAAATTCTCATTCTGGAGCTTTACACAAGGAGAAAAAGGAAGATAGCGAGACCTGGCTGGATTGGTGGTGAAGACATGCCCTGACATATGTATAGATAGATCCCCTTGGTCAAGGATGGGAGGCTTTTTGGTCACAGGAGCTAAAGGAAATCATGGCTTAATCATTAAGCTAATCCAGTAGAGACGTCAGTACAATAATAATAATAACAAGGTGGAGTTTATTTTTCCCTAGGCCTAGTAGCAGTTAATTTTGGTCAACCAAATGGCATGTTTATATCCTCACCTTTAAACAGCTTGGAAGAACAGGCCTTTATAAGCTTGGTATCTTGTTTGTTAAACATGAAGTCTTAGCCAAATGGAGTTTGTGGAGTGAGGAGAAGAACTGGTAGTCCCAAGTAATTTTATCAGAAATGAGTTTTTTTTTTTGGGGGGGGGGTCGGTACGACAAATATTTCTCAGGTGGCTTTGTCTTCTGAGTTCTGGGGTTGTTCCTATTCTTGCATTCCCAGGTGCACTTTCTAGATGGAGACTCTGGGTTGTTTGTGCCATTTCTGCTAAACTCATCTTCTGTTTCTTCTGCATGTGCAGCCTTGACTCAGGACTTTCTGAGGACAGACACACTGCATTCTGGGAGTCTATCTTCTAAGAGGAGAAAGGATACAAATAGAAGCTATAATGACCTTCTTACAGGCCTAGCACAGCTTGAGAATGGGTGAAGAGCCAGAGTTGAATTCTTTGGCTACCATTTTTATTCAGAGCCATCCTAAATGAAGCAGGGCAGTTGTCACGGACTTTAAAGGGCTGTACTAAATTGACCAAATAGCTGGCCAATGACTCACAGTGGCAGAGTTGGCCATAGAGAAATTGTTTCCTTCAGCCCATACTAAAAACAGATCCAAGGTTTCTATGCATACCAGCTGTACATTGATACAGTGTCACCTGTCCTCACTCTTACCAGTATGCCTGAGAGGTCATCATTTTCCCATGCTCCTGTCAAGCTTCTTAAAAAAATGATCTTTTCTTTCTATGGAAGAGCACTGGGTGTTCGTTTCCACCTGGTTTCTTCTGCCTGTGAGGGTGGGGTGGAGAGGTACACCATGTGACTCACCCTGCCTCTGTCACCCACCACCCCCTGGGAAGGGCTTGACCTGAATGATCATTTTTAGCCTGGTATTTCCTGTGTGTGGGCCAGGGCCTGAGGCCAGTGGCAGAGAAGTTAAGAGGGCACAGGTTCTCTGGCAGAGTGCTCTCTGGGGAATGTGATAGCTGTCTCATGGCTAACTTCTTTAGGTTTGAAACACTACAGAGACTGCAATCTTAGTAACAAAAACAAACCAAAGAGAAAGGCTACTTACATTCCTGAAAGATGAGAATTCTGTAGTATGCTTCAAGAAAATGCTCTTACTGAACTGTTTCTGAACATGCTTCCATGGATTGTGACTTCAACCCCCAACAAAATCATTTGAGTAGAGACACCTGTCTTCATGCTTGGCAAGGTCTCCATTACATTTAAGAGCTTTTATTTCTATGAAGCAACACAATTTGGACTTAGAAAACAAAATGTAAACAACCTGGATTTTCAAGTGACTTAAATGTATCCCACAACGCCATTTATGCAGGAAAATGCACTGTTAGGGACTGCTTAGGGGCTGCTTTGGGAGGGCCCTTGTCTCTATTCATAGATGAACGAAAGGGTCCCTATTCACTCCTAGCTTCCTTTTGGAGAGGGGTTAGGGAGCTTGGAGATGGGATGTACTGGATGCTTTTGAAAAACTTTGAACTCACAGTGCATTTTCTCATGCAAATAGAACCATAAATTGTGAAATGGAGCTATCATTTTTTTTTCCAGTTACAGATTAAAACAGATTTTGACATACTGGCTTAGAAACCTATTTACTACCTATATTATTATTATAATTATTGCCTCAGAAGAAGGTTACTTAGAAATAATTTGGAGGCAGGACCCCTAGTAGTATCAGTCTGGAATCTTCTATCAGACCTGTCCCATCCACAAAAGTGAATGTGAACTTGAACACGTTTCAAATCATAGAGAGCAGAGGCTGAGAACTAATGGGATTTAGCTTGATTTCACTTGGTTGCTTTGTCTTGAGAGAGAACTATAGCTGTATATAACAGGAATACTGGCTTTTGCTACTCACATTTACTACTCAGCACCTCTGAAAGTATAGGTGTCTGGAGGGGGTGGGTTCTCAACTGTGTCTCTGATGATTTAATTGACTTTTACGTTGTCCATCTGCCTGGGGATTAGGGTCTGATCCTGTAGTTTAAGATTTTAGTCTCAGCTGGACTTTGGTAGTGCATGCCTTTAATCCCAGTACTCGGGAGGCAGAGGCAGACGGAACTCTGTGAGTTTGAAGCCAGCCTGGCCTACAGAGCGAGTTCCAGGACAGGTTCCAAAGCAATACAGAGAAACCCTGTCTTGAACAAAAAAAAAAAAAAAATTTAGTCTCATAAGATTGCCCACACTTGAGATACCAGTTTCTACTATCTGGCTATAAGTGCAGTTCCTGTGACACTGTCGCACATTCCTCCCCACTTGCGGCTTAATCATTTGCAGAGATTGTTCACAGAGCTCAGGGAAGTACTTTCTGACATTTACCCATTTGTTATTAAAAAAAAAAAGCATTGCAAAGGATGCAGATTAAACAGCCAAACAAAAGGTACCTATGGGAAGTGGGAGAGGCAAGAAGCCTCTATTTCCTCTGCATGCACCTCTATGTGTTTACCATACCCAGAACTCCCCAGACCTCGGCTCAGGAATTTTTTTATGGAAGCTTCATCATGTAGGCATGAGCTATTTTTGACTCGATCTGTAGTCTCTCTTCTCTCCCAGCAGGGCGGGGGTTGGAATGAAGCTTCCACGCTTTTAATCACTGCTTAGCCTTGCAGGTGACTAGACCCAAGGGAGAGCTCACCAAGAACAGCCTGACTAGAACTGAAGAGACACTCCTGAAATCCCAAGGGATTAGGAGCTCTGTGTCTGGAGCTAGGGTCAAAGATCAAATCCTGGAACAAATAAAAAAGAGATGCATCTGATGTCCTAGTGCTCAGGAAATGACAGGGATTTTCAGAGCTGTGTGCCAGAAAATGGGGATGGCAAGCAAATATATAGTTCTTTTTATACCACAGTATCACAATAGTGAATCTCAAGAACAAGTTCTATTTATGATCAGCCTCATGAGCCTTCTTTGCAGGAGCCATGTGAGGAAGATAGAAAAAAGAGCACGGTAAAAATATCGAGTCTTCTAGCTACAATGTTATCATCCTGACAATTGAACATTCACCAGGATTGTCACAGCCAACTCCAAGGCCTTGGCTGCTAGCAATCTGACCATATAAACCTGGTAGCATTCCCTGTGAACAGACAGGAGCCAAGTCCACCAGCTTTACTGTCTTACCTCGGTCTGCTTTTGTGGATGTTTATGAAGGAGGCCCGTGAAAGGAGAGTTTTAAAGCAATTCTGTGCAGTCAGCTTCTCAGATGTTTTAAATGGAGCCAAAAGAAACGGCTCAAAAGAAATATGAAGGGCTGAGAAAGTGGCTCAGGAAAGTGCTTGCTGTGTACTCACTTATTTAAATATTGAAATATTCGTTTCGAGTCAAGCTGATGACCTTCTACTTTCAGGGTAAAAGGTAGAAATCAGAAAAGCATAGTATGTTTACGCTCCTTCATTTTCCTTTAGTTATGTCCAAGTATGAGAACCAGATTACTATTTTCACTGACTACCTAGAAGAATTCCCGGATACAGATGAGCTGGTATGGATCTTGGGGAAGCAGCATCTTCTTAGAACAGGTAAGCTTGGTGCCACTGGTCAGGGAGGCCCCAGCTAAAGCGGGTGCCTGGGATTAATTAAGGCCTTCTCATTTTCCTTCTTGGTTGACAAAATATTGTCTTGATAAGGGCTAACACTACTTTGAGATGGCTCCGAGAGGCTTTAGCCAGGCATTTACATGATACAGGATTTTGTTTGCATATTTTGCAAAAGTAATGTCAGTTTATTCTTTTCTGTAAAGAAGCCCTGCTCCAATTCCAGAAGACTTGGGATTCAAAAATACATGACATCATTCACAATATTACTGACCAGTATCTAGTCATTGGGCTATATGTTTCTTACTATTATTATGTCTTTGTGCTTCTAGACAAAACACTCAGGGACTTTCATGAAAGCTATGGCTTTCAGAAACAATTATAAGACACAAGAAGTCTTGTAGTGACTGTGCTGTCCTAGATGATTTTGGTTTTGTATAGAACATCTATCTACTTGTTGTAGATGGAAAGGAAGCTCGAGTTTTCCCATTTACCAAAGCATTCTTTCTTTCTTTCTTTCTTTTTTTTTGAGACAGGGTTTCTCTGTATTGTTTTGGAGCTGCCTGTCCTGGAACTAGCTCTGTACACTAGGCTGGCCTCAAACTCACAGAGCTCCGTCTGCCTCTGCCTCCTGAGTGCTGGGCTTACAGACGTGTACCACAACAACCACAGCTACCACAGCATTCTTAAAGAGTAGAAAAGACCTGCTGCTCTGAAATCTCTAAGGACTCTACATCTGCACAAAGCCTGAACAGGGAATTAGGCAGCTCTGGGATATATTACTTCCCAAGAAGAGATCTACAGAAACTTTTATCATAGAGTAAGGATGGGAGGAATCTGATCAAAGGGCAGGAGGAGAAGTTAGGCCTTGCCTGTTCTGCCATAGTATTTTATTGGAAAATTGTGAACAGTGGGCAGATCTAGCTATTAGGGAGACTTTAACTTTGATCCACTGGTTCTCAACCTGTGGGTCTAGACCCCTTTGGAGGACAAATGATCTTTTCACAGGGGTCATATATCAGACATTCTGAATATCAGATACTTATGTTATAATTCATAACAATCAAAATTACAGTTATGAAGTAGCAACGAAATAATTTTATAGCTGGGGATCACCACAACATGAGGAACTGTATTAAAGAATCACAGCATTAGGAAGGCGGAGACTCACTGCACCCATTAGGGAGACTTTATTTAGTTCTAACTCGGGAAAGGGGCTTTCTCTTTTTGAACCTTCCCTTCCTTCTCCAGGACTTAAAGGGTTGAAGAGGACCTTTTCTAGTTCTACTTTTTAAATAACAGGAAAATCTAGGGTGCCACATAAGTCCTTATTCACATACTAAGTTTGGAAATGTTTTCCCTCACCCCACCCCACTTTTTTGAGAAGGGGTTTTATTCTACATCTCAAGCTTACTTGGAACCCTAGATTTCACTAGTAGACCAGGCTGACCTCAGATTCACAGCAATTCTCCTCACTCAGCCTCCCAAATGTTGGGATTATAGGCATTTGACACTATGTCTAGCTGGGAAATGCCTTTCAAAATGAATTTTTGTTTGTTGAATTCTTCTAGCCAACTGTAAGGTATAGAGCCTGAAGAGGCAAGAGTGACATTTGACATAAAATTATTGTATACTAGATATTAACTATGTGCTTTATAAGTGAATATATATATATGTATATATAAAATGCCAGTTATCTTGTTGAATACTCACATTGCCTCAATGAAGTAGGTATTGCTACTCTTCATTTAACAGATGAGAGAACAAAAGCTCAGAAAAAAATGAGTAATATATTTATACATATAGTAAGTAGCAGACCCAAGTTAAGTCCCACCCCAGCTACAAGGTTTCCGTATGTAGCCCAGGCTGGCCTTGATTTTACAATTCTCCTGTCTTGGGCTCTTGAGTATTAGAATTATAAGAATGTGCCACCACACTCTTGGGCTGGGGCTGTAGCTCAGATGGTAGAATACTTATAGCATGCATCATTATTAGATTCAACCCCTCAGCACTCCAGCATGGGACTGGTGGCCATACCTGTTAGCTCAGCACTAGAATGATAGAGACAGAAGAATCAGAAATTTAATATCATCCTTAGCAATTTTGAAGCCATTTTAGGGAACATGACACCATCTTGGGGGTGGTGCTTAAAAAGACAAGAAAAAAGAATTCTTTTTTTTTTAAGTTTATTTATTCAGTTTATGTGTGTGTATTTTACCTACATTCATGTCTGTGCACCAGGAGGCCAGAAGGTGGCATTAGGTGTTCTGAAATACAGATGGTTGTAAGCCACCACGTGCTGCTGGGAATTTAACCCACGTCCCCTGGAAGAGTAGACAGTGACAGTGCTCATAACCTTTTTTTTTTTTTTTTTTTTTTTTTTTTTTTTGAGACAGGGTTTCTCTGTGGCTTTGGAGGCTGTCCTGGAAGTGGCTCTTGTAGACCAGGCTAGCCTTGAACTCACAGAGATCTGCCTGCCTCTGCTTCCTAAGTGCTGAGGTTAAAGGTGTGTGCCACCACTGCGCGGCTTGAACTCTTACTCTTAAACATCTCTCCAAATGAGGGCTAGGCACTGGGGGCAACAAAAGAAAAGAAAATACATATAGGCTCTACTTGATTTGCTCAAAGAGGTGGAAATAGAAACTACGGTAAAGTTTTGATTTTTCCCTTTTGCTTTTGGAAACACAATGACTAGAGATTCTATACGAATGCACATGCAGATATGATATTAAGAGGGGGAGAGATGACTAGAGAAGAGAGAACCATATCCAAGTATGGAGGGAAAGGAAGAAGCCATAATTGTAGTGATTAAAGGGAATTTGCGTCATAGAATGCAAAAAAATATGCTTTGAAAAGGTATGTAAGATATTTATGATATTATACAGTCGCTTACATGAAAATAGGACACTAGGTACCATGGATAAAGTTCTTACACAGTTAGCAGGAACATTTAATGTTTAGTTAAATATGTGTGTTTACACCCCTGCTTCTGCAGGTAAATCTCCTCTGAACATATGAATTCCTAGCTTTAGATCATAAATGATGGGAACTGATACTCTCATCATTCAGGCTGGAGATACTTGTTTTAGTGGATTATCTAAGATACTTTCTTTTGCTATTTCTTGTCATTTGGGCACGACCACCATGATGACACCTGTTGGGACTCTGAAAATCATTGAGGAGACAGGAAGTATCTACTATCATTAGAAGAACCAGTAGAGTAGCTCTGGTGAAAATGAAGGTAAAGAGAGAGAAGTTCTGGAATTTTTAGGCCCAAACAAGATTAGGTTTCCTGTGAATTTCTGTAGTTCTTTAACAATTGATTTGATCGGCTATCTAAAAATAAGCTTGCCACTGGTATAGAAGTCAAATGTAGGCATTTCTTTTTGATGGGATATGGTGATTTAATTTTAATTTCACATTTAATTACAGAAAAATCTAAGCTGTTGTCTGATATAAGTGCTCGTCTATGGTTTACATACAGAAGGAAATTTTCACCGATTGGTAGGTATATCATTTGTTGTGCTGTGCTTTCTTCCTTGTAGATAGCTTGCCTGAGGTTATCAATGACATCACAGAAACCTCAGAATTAACAGCTCACTGTGGCAAAGAATTTGATTTAGGGGAGCAGGTAAGTTTAACATTTCATCCAAAAATGTCATTGTGGAAGTATCCCATCACATGAGGCTCCATGGTGTTGTAGTGTTATACTAGTATTAATTTTGACCCACCTTCAAGTGTTCTTGCAACAGGTAGTATTACAAAAATCAAGTGAGCTTTAATTGGGTAAAATCTAGCTATTAAATAACTTCACTGCTATACAGTACTATTTGACTATTAAAGAGGCTTGGGCCTTGAAGGAAAGAAAATAATTCCTTCTATTATTTTCTCATGAAATGAAAGCATTTTGACATTCAGAGATAAATTAAGATATATTCCCTTAGAATTTAGCCTAGATACAATCTAGGGGAAAAGAAAACGATAGTTGGATAAGTTAAGTGAATTTGTTGCATCTGAGAGAATTTGTAAAATGTTTGTGAGCAGTCAGTGTGGTCACTCCCTAGTGTCATGAAAAGAGTCTATAGGTGGTGGAAGTTACTTTCCTAAAAAGAAACTTGTCTGACCAAGATTGGACCTAGTAATTGGAGTGAAATTAAACTTTACGTGAAGGGCCAAAAACTGAAACACAAACATTTTCTTTGTTTTTCAAGCCGTAGTAGCAGAAAAGTATAATCTTTAGTACCCCGGGGTTCTAAACTGTTAACGTTTGCTTGGGTAAGAGACCTTTACAAAGTTGGGCAAGGTTTTAGTCAACTCTGATCATGTGCTCACCCTACCCTTTCTGCGCTAATCTAACCTTAGCATTAGCAAGAGCCTGAGGGCTCTCCTTCCAGCTCCAAAATCTATGCACTCTCCTTACTCTTGACACAGCAATGCTCCTTCAGTCTGTACAACAAAAGGGTCAGGATGAGGGTGAGTAGTAACTTTGCCCACTTGTTTTACAAGAATGATCACTTCTTTGAAACTAGACTACTGAGATCATACCTCCAGAATACTTTTTTACTTCTGAGTTGGAAAAGAAAATCAAGTTACCTGATTATGTTGGTCCTTTTGAATAGGACCCTAGTAGAGCTTATCCTGGCCACATGTGAGTTTTTTTTTCCTTTGCATCAAATCTTCTTAAAATGGGACCCATTGTCTCATTATTAACTGGCTTTGTGTATATTAAAGATGTAGTACATTTCTAACTTTATGCATTTTATATAAGACCATACTCTCAATACCAAGTATACTATATTGGTTCTAACACTGTTAAGTATTTTCTCGTATAATTTTTATAATGCCTACTGATAGTAGGCAGAGTAAGTGCTATTATCCTCAATGTGTACATGAGGCTTAGCTTGTATAACTAGACCTTAGTTTTCTGCCTAATCTAGAGTGCTTTCATCTATTTCTTGTAAACTTCATTAAGTACATTTAGAATAGTCAAGAACCTTTCATCTGTCTTTGATCATTTTGATGTCTACCCTTGGTGATAGAATTTGTGCTTTAGTCAAGGTAATCTCCGTGTTGGTAGTTACCAGTGGTAGTCATTTACCAAAACAACATACATGCTCTGAAGTCTTCAAGCAAGAAACCCAAGGGGCATGTTTAGTTCATGTGTTTGTCTTTGACTGTAGAGTGTCTCCATTGATTCAGCATTGTCTTTACAAGTTTCACTCCTATATTCAAACCCTGTATGAGCTCTAAGTACATTTATTGTCTCTCTTTTCAGAGCTCATGTATATGTATGCGTGTTTGTAGTTTCAAATATGCTGATGATGATTGAGAAAAGATTAATTTTAGTAACACGTTTTCATGCCCATCTGTTTTGCCAACAGGGGGAACAGGCCCTTCGTCTGATGCTGGCTGGGGATGTATGCTGCGCTGTGGACAGATGATGCTGGCTCAAGCCCTTATCTGTAGACACTTGGGACGGGGTGAGTTCCATTTGCTCTACAAATGGTTTCAGAGACATCTGCCACATCAGTTGCTGCTGTTGTTGAAGACCATTCAGTAACAAAACTGCAGATCCTGAATTGCTTTGTCATAGCTCAAGTGATGGGCTGAAAAGTCAACCAAGCCCATCATGAGAATAAACTAGCTGTTATTTCCTTATGACTCACTAAGCAAGAGTTATTTTCCAGGGACAGAATTAACCTGGGGCAAATGTGTCATTTAGAATTTCCATTTTTACTACTTTTGGAATAAGTCATTAAAAATATCTGAATTTAAAAAGCTGTGGCCCTAAAATGGACATGGTGGTATATACCTTTAATCCCAGCACTCAGGAGGCAAAGGTAGGCAGATATCTGAGTTTGAGGCCAGCCAAAACTTCCTAGAGAGACCCTGCCTCAAAACACAAAACAAAACAAAACAAAACAAAACAAAACAAAACAAAAAAAGCTGAGGCCATGGGGACTCACACCTTTACTCCCATCACTCAGAAGTCTAAGGTAAAAGAACTGCTGTGAGTTTGGATTACAGTACAAGACCCTGTTTCAATAAACAAAATAAGACAAAATGAAAAAAAAAAAAAAAAAACAAAGCAAAACAAAACAAAGAAAACAGGAAGAAGGGTGTGGTGATCAGTCTGTTTCTTAACTCCTTCTAAAATACCCATCTAGCTCAGGATATAAGTGACCTAGAGGAAGTGCTTAATGAGGAAGCTAGTACTATTTTAGTTTTGATAATGAAGAAATCCTTAAATTAGCATCCTCAGGAGGCAGCTCCATTATTTAACAACCTTCTGGTAATTCTTGTTCTTATTTTCTTTGGGGCATGCACATGTTTCTTCATGGGCCTCTGTAGAATGATCTTGGATGAACACCAGTTCAGATATTTGAGTAAAAGTTCAATTTCCCATGCTATCAAGCTGCTGAACTTGCTGGCGGTCTGTGCTCACAGGTCCTGTGCCAGTTTTTGGAGAGGATCGGGAAATTCTGGGGAAGGTTATAGAGCTTCTTGCCTTCTTGACGGAATTTTGACTATTCTGTGCTTGCTTTCTCTGTATATATTGTCATTTCTAGCTCATAGACAAGAAAACTGAGGTTTGTGGCAATGAGGTGATTTGTCCAGGCCCTAGTAGCATAGATGTGAGAATATAATGCTTATACTCTGATTCTGTGTCTAGCAAGTACTCTATACATACTTCTTAATCTATACTTATGATTGTTTTAAAGAATAATTACACATTGTATTAGCATACATCAATTGTATTTAGTAGTAGGTTTTACTGTAACATTTTCACACATTGTATACATGCACATTTTGGTCATAGTCACTTCCTCTATTACCATTTATTTTTTAAAAGATTTTATTTTTAGCTTTTAATATTATGTTTGTATGTATATTTGTGTGTATTTTCACATGGATGTAGTGCCTGCAGAGACTAGAAGTGGGCATTGAATCCCCTGGAGCCAGAGTTACAGATGGTTGTGAGCTACCTGACATGTGTTCTGGGAACTAAACTTGGGTTCTTTGTGAGAGCAATATAGTGCTATTAACCACTGAGGGATCTCTCCAGACCTTCTACTACCATTCCTTATCTCTCCTCTGTACCTCCTTTTTCTCTCTCATCCTCCCCTCATAATCCCTGATTCATTTTCATGCCTTACTGTTTTTTTCTCCCTAGATTCCACATATGAGAGAAAGCATGCAATACTTGTCATTGTGAGAGTTTCTTGGCTTACTTTTATTTTCCAGTTGCGTGCACTCTATACCACAGTGTGCTTGTGGAAATCAGTTTTCTCTTTCAATCATGCAGGTCCTGAAGACCAAACTCAAATCACTGAACTTGGCAACAAGCCCCTTTACCTGCTGAGCTGCCTTGCTACCCCTTTTAATTCATTAAAAAATTTTGAAGGCTGAATTTTTTTTTCTGAAAGTGAGTTCTTAAATAGGGGGTATTCTGGAAGATCCCCACAACCAGCACTCATAGTTGTATCAGCATGACATCAAGCAGCCAGAAGGATTTGGATAGATCTTGTAGTTAAAATGAATTAGGAGAGGCAATTTTGTAAGGTGTTTTTTAGATTATTTCTTATTCAGTCACTTTAAAATTAAGATGAAGTATTCATGTGACCATCATCAGAACATATTTGATGGGACTTGCCAGCCAGTTAATCAAGATTTTTCCCAGGACCAGATAATTCAGTAGCTATTGAAATAAGTTGCCTGTAGTTTGCCCTATGGATATGGTAGAGCTGAAACTTGCCTTTGGTTTCAGAGACACTAGGAGCAAAGAGGAAATTAGGAATCCAGAGATGATGGCCTATAGACCAGGTACATTTCCAAAGTCTTTAATTCAGACTCTTTAGAGACCCTCCAGAGGGACTTTTGTATCATGGATGTAAAGTTAGCCCCCCAAATCTGCTCCTTTAGACAAAATTCCTAGAGCTGAGAGGAAAATGAATCCTGTCTTTACTGGTTATTGTGTAACATTTTGCAGTTCTCTTCAGTAGGTTCTATGTGGCCTTGAAGCATTTTGGGGCTCTGTGTATTTAAGGCACAGATGAGAGTCTCAGAATTATGGTGATTTGCATTTTGGTCTTAAGGAGAATGTAAACACCTGGTAGCAAGTATTTTTGTTTTCCCAAAGCTTGTTGTGAATTTTTTCTTAAGATGGTGTGAAAGTTAGTGGTAGTGGCTTATACCATAATCCTAGCACTTAGGAGGCTGAGGCAGGAAGATCACTACAAATTTGAGACCAGCCTGATCTACATAGTGAATTCTAGACCATCCAGGGCTATATGATGAAACCTGTGTCCAAAGCAAAAGGAAAGAGTGTTATAAAAATGGGGCCAGGGCCATCGTTTTGTAGAAGAGTGCTGTTATATACAAGGCCATCACTTCCATACTTAGTACTGAAGAAAAGGTTGGCATAAAAAACGTTAGGGTCAATTTTTTGAGATATGTTACTATTATGTAGCACACGAATGCCTAGAACTGATCTTGTGGCTCAAATTGGCATCAAATTCATTCATGATCTTCCTGCCTCTATTCCCATCCCAGAACATTTATTTCATAGGCATATGTAACCAAGCCTGGCTATTTGCAGGTGTGTGTGTGTGTGTGTGTGTGTGTGTGTGTGAGAGAGAGAGAGAGAGAGAGAGAGAGACCTCCAGAGGTTAGTATATCTTCCTTGAATCCTTTTCCACATTATTTTTTGGGACAGGGTCTCTCAATGAACCTGGAGCTTCGTGATTTGGCCAGACTGACTGGCCACCAAGCTACTGTCTCCCAGCACTGGATTATATGGGCATACTACTCCTGAACTGAGCTTTTTTCATGGGTGCTGGATTTCCAAACTCTAGTCCTCATGCTGGCAAGCACTGTACCAATTAGATCATTTCCCACCTGTTTCTTGTTTGTTTGGCTGGTTGGCTAATCGTGAACTCACAATATAGTCTAGGCTGGCCATGAGATTGAAAATTTCCTGCCTTAGTCTTCTGAATACTGATATTACAGTATTTTTTCTTTCCCTTCTCAGTATACAATTTTCTTTTTTCCCTCCATCCCTCCTTCTCTCCCTCCCTCCCTTCCCTCTCCTTCCTTCCTTCCTTCCTTCCTTCCCTCCTCTTCCTCCTCCTCTCCCTCCTCCTTCTTCTTTGTTTTTTGGGACAGGGTTTCTTTGTGTAACAGCCCTGGCTGTCCTGGAACTCTCTCTGTAGACCAGGCCCTGAACTCATAGATATCTACCTGCCTCTGCTTCCCCAGTGCTCGGACTAAAGGAGTGCCCACCACCACCTGGCTACAGTTTTCAAAAGCACTTCCCTCAGCAGTGAGTTATTTCCACATAAATTTTGTGTGTCAGAATAGCACTTCCCTTCATGAGACCCTTCGCCTGAATGTAAGAACAAACACCATTGCTGTTTGTGGAGAAATGAGGCACTATGGTGTCTGGGTTATATCCTTGTAGTGTAGCTGCCAGGAAATACCTTTGTGACACTGTTGTTATGTAATTGTTAGCCACCTCCAGCTTGGAGCAAGTTAATTCTCTGTTCAAGTTCATCCTCCGTTTTTAACTTTCCCACACATGCTAGACAATTAATCTACCACGCAGCTGCCTTCCCCAGCCCTAGCTTTTTCTTTAGACCCACTGAACCCTTAGAAGTTTTCCATTTCACACCGTCTGCTTTCTAAGTGAGTAATCCTTAGAAATGCATCAACTTCACCATTCCTCCCTTCGAAATGTAGCTCTCTTGTTTCCCTTTTAATTTATTGCCTGGCAATAAGCAGTAGTGGCTGATGTTCACCCTTTTTTATCCCCCTCCCCCACACAAGATTGGAACTGGGAGAAACAAAAAGAACAACCCAAAGAATACCAAAGGATCCTGCAGTGTTTCCTAGATAGAAAAGACTGTTGCTATTCGATCCATCAGATGGGTAAGATCATCAAATTTGTAGTTTCAAATTAATGTCTATGAACTCTTCCCTTCCCCTGCCTTATATGTGGCTTCACTAAGTTGTCTGTCTGCTTTTTTCATGTGTCCCCACCAAAAAAAAAAAAAAAAATCAGGAGTTTGTGGCTCACAGAAGCTATCTTGCTAACATATTCATTTTTCCACATAAAACAGCTCAAATGGGTGTAGGAGAAGGGAAATCAATTGGCGAATGGTTTGGACCAAATACAGTTGCACAGGTGTTAAAGTAAGTAAAAGTCTGGTGTCTGCTTGTTCTTCTTGCTCTTATGCTTCCATCCCCAGCCAACTAAGCATCCCATCATCTAAGTATGCTTGCAATCCCACCCTTCCTGCTAAGCCATCAAACATCTCTACCAGTTTTTTTTCAGACACTTCTTGATGCAGATAAGTGTAGACCCCTGTCTTGGTATATCAGATCTGTAGTCACTGGTATCAACACATGTGGCTATATTCCAGGACTCATTCTGTTTCTCACCCTACAGATGGATGTTCATGTGCCAGGGAACCATCGAACTGAGGGTCTTTCGAAGTTAAAAGGTTCATACTGAGTGACAGAGGCTTAACTGGCTTAGGCAAGAAATAGCCTCCTCTCCTGTGTACTAATAAAGACCTCATTAATGGGCCAGGAAGATTGCTCAGTGGGTAGAGGTGCTTTATGCCAATCTAGATAACTTGAGTTTGATCCACGGGAACCACATAATGGAAGGAGAGAACCAACTCAAACAAGTTGTCCTCTGACTTCTACACATGCCCCCTAAATAAAATGTGTTTTTTTAACCTCACCAATTCATTTAGCATTTACTGGGTACCTTTACTGTGTTAGGTACTGAGTATACAGAGATAACAGAGATGCAGTCCTTGCCTCAAGGAACTCATTACCTACTGGAGGAGGGAGTCTTGGAATTAGTTTGTCATCTGTTGGCAGATTTAAGGTGATACTTTCATGATTGTCATCTTACTTTCCATGATTTGTTTTCTACCACAGAAGATAAGATAGAAAGGTCACGTATAAATGGGGTGAGTGTCATCAGTACCTACAGGCCATCTTCTCTCTTGTAGCTCTCTCCTTCCTGAAAATCTACCAGTGGATGAAAACTCCCTACAGGCAGACTGTATTTGTCTCATTCATTCTGTAGCAGTAGCACATAAAACTGCCTGCTACATCTAAGTGCCCAGTGAGTGCTCAATGAATAAATGAAATTGGCAGCCAGAACCTGGGGCTAGATGTAGGGATCAGAAGATGGAGATCATTAGGCTTCCTTTGGTGTAGTGTATTTCAATTCCTGGCTATTATGACTCCATATGAAGTAGAGAAGGGCTTTGTTCCAACAGTTAACCAGTCTTCAGTGAATAGCATGCTTGGAGCGGTGCATCCGAGGTGAGTAGTCTGGATTTCCTGGGGGACCCAGGAAAACTTGTATCATGGGCTTTATTCCTTGCTACCAGTACAACGTCACTGAGGCCGCTTTCTCGCTTTAGTCAGAGTACCTTCTGGGCATCGTTGCCTCTGCTGAGTGAGAAACTAGCAGTATTCCAGATGTGCAGAGGGGACAAATCCAGAAAAGAATCTATAAAATATTAGACTCACTAAGCTGAGCCCTGAGTCTGGTTTCAAATAGGATTTCTTTCTTGCTTCCATGATTTGCATTTTGAGGTTTTTAACAATAAAACAATGGGAGGTCATTCTTTTTTATTGATTTTTTAAATAAGCATATTATGTTAGATATCATTATGTCATTTGCAATCAAAGTGTTTTGATTCTTTTCCTTCCTGTCTCTCCACCTGTGGTTATTCTTGTCTTCCCCTGATACCCTGACCCCCAAGATTCTTTTCCTTTTTTATGTCCCATGTGTCCTTTTGCCCACTGCCATTCACCTCCGTTCTCATAAGAATTTAAGTGTGTTCAGATTTGTTGTGATTGCCTCTGTCAACAATAGCACATATGTTCCTCAACACGGCAAAAGACAGATATCCTAATTGGAAAATATTGGAAACCAAAGTGTATTTGCTATATCTAAGCTATCGAACATTACAGCTTAACAAGTGAGCTGTTTCCCTGGTTGATGAGCTGGCTGTTTGGAGTGCCAGCTCCCTGCCACTGCTGAGCATCACTGCAAAGTCTTACACTGTGTGTGACTAGCCCTGGGAATGATTCCAGCTCAAAGTTCAAAGCCTGGTTTCCACTAAACATATGTCACTTCTACACTATCCTAAAATAAAAAAGAAAAATAGCAATGGTAATTGTAAGTGAAATCAGTGATCATATAATTACACCATTGTTATTCTGAGAAAGGTAATGAATTAAAATTAGTAAATTAAAAGTGTAACGAGGGCTGAGTGGATGGCTCAGTGGATGAGGTTCTTGCTGTGCAAGCATGAGAACTTAAGTTTGGATCACCAGAAACCATGTAATAAAAAAGAGCAAGGAGCATGTGCCTACAACCCCAGCGCTGGAGGACAGGAGGTCTCATGAGCTCATGGGCTGGCTGAAATGGTGAGCTGCTTGTTAAGTGAGAGACCCTGATTTAAAAAGTAAGGTGGAGAGGAATTGAGGAAAGATATCCTGACATCATCCTCTGGTCTCTACACATGTGTATAGACATACCATACCCAACACACACACACACACACACAGTTTAAAATTGTGCTGTGATGATTGAGTACTTCTTGGGAGCTGCTTTGGAGAAAGAATTCTTTTATCTAGTGAGACTGGGACTTTACCTACATTTTGTAGAAGTAGAAAGAATAAACATTTCCTCTTAAAGCTAGCAAAGGGAGAAATAGGCAGGCACTTTACATAAACCTGATATAGTATCTTTTTCAAAAGAGCTTTCTTTATAAGTTCTCCCATGAAATCATGTAACTAGATGTGTCATCTCTCTTCAGTTGCTCACCAGTAGGGCCTCCTCTCAAGTCATCTGTAACTGAAGCCTCCTTGAAAGGTATTCCCAGTGCATGTGGGGGAGAGAACCCCATATCTCTTCTATCTTCCCCTTCTCTTTTCTCCCATTCTTGGTTTCCATGATCAATTCTTCCATACGAGGGGTGTTGTGTGTGTGTGTATGTGTGTGTGTATGTGCGTACACACACATGCACTCTCTCTGTGTTTCTGTGTTTCTGTCTCTGTCTCTGTCTGTCTCTCTCTCTCTCTTCTCACACACACACACACACACACACACACACACACACACACACACACACGTTAGGTTAGGTGGATGGATCCAGGGCTTCATACATGCTAGTCAAGTATTCTGTCACTGAATCACACCAGCCCCCACTTTATTTTAATGACATCATTATTCTTTCTTTCTTTCTTTCTTTCTTTCTTTCTTTCTTTCTTTCTTTCTTTCAGTTCTTTCTTTCCTTTCCTTTTCTTTCTTTCTTTCTTTTTTTTACAAAGGAAAATCAGTAATTCAGAAAACAAAATATTTTGCAATTATTTTCAGGACAGATACATAGATGTCATCTCTCTTTCCTCCAGTAGGAATACTGTCATTTGATGAGGTGGATTTTTCCATTTTATAAAGCAGGGCCTTCTTTTAGAAGTTCAGATATAGTAGTTCTGTGGTATTCTCCAAATCCCTGGACATGAAATTTCCCAGAACTCTGTCAAGCCAGAGCTAATTAATCCAAATGCAGGCTTTTCTGTGGCTCAGTGTGCAGCGACATTAGGAATGCTGGGAATATATTGTACCACTTCTAACTGATATTTTCATCTTCTCCAGTTGTGATTTCATTATATGTTGCTTCACAGAAAACTCGCTTTATTTGATGAATGGAATTCCTTGGCTGTTTATGTTTCGATGGATAACACAGTGGTCATTGAAGATATCAGTGAGTGCATAGGCTGTTAGCCTTCTCATTGGTGGGTGTAGTCCCTTCTCTAATTCAGACATCTGGAGTTCAAAAGATGCTGTGGCCTTCTCCACAAGGACAGGGGAGCCTAGGAGAGCATAATGGCTCTGTTCCCTTCCTTTTCAGTCTTCTGAATGGGAAAAATCTTTTCTCAAAGATGTGCCTCACCTTTTGCTGCAGGAGTGAAAATGTGTATAGTCAATTTGTTGAGTCACAAGTAGATAGATCATAGAGGCCTACCATTCATTGCCCAGGCCTGCTTTTTCTGCCATGAAGGTTAGGAAAACACAAAGATACATTCCCTGATTCCAAGGCCCTTAAAGACTAATTTAGAAATGAGTTTCTTGGAAAGAGTCTAGCATACCTGTTGGACACTAAGCAAGTGCACAATGGCCAATATGAAGAGCAAGAAGCTTAAAAAAAAATAGCCTGGCATTCCTGTGGGAAATGGGGCTGGCTGGTCCATGCTGGCAAATGAGAGGGCCTTCCACGTGTGAAGGACAGCATGCAAGGTCTCTCTCTTTTACTTTTGGAAAAGGTCTTCGAGCTGGATACTCCTGACTCATCTAGGTCTCTTGCCTCCTGTTTCTAGAGAAAATGTGCTGTGTTCTTCCTGTGGGTGCCTACACAGCTGATGAGAGCCTGCCTGATTCTCTGACTGCTTCCAGTCAGAGTAAAGGCCCCTCTTCCAAGTGCCCAGCCTGGAAACCCCTGCTGCTCATTGTGCCCCTCCGCCTGGGCATAAACCAAATCAATCCTGTGTATATTGAAGCATTCAAAGTAAGTCTCTTTTTTTTCTTGAACCCATTGCTGCCTGCCCATCACACTGCCATGTCAGCACAGAGATCCGTGAGCAGCAGTCCACAAGTGAGTTGAGAATCTTGCGTTCTCTTTCCCTTTAGGAGTGTTTTAAGATGCCACAGTCTTTAGGGGCTTTAGGAGGAAAGCCAAATAGCGCCTATTATTTCATAGGATTCTTAGGTAAGAAAGGATGAATTGCAAGTAAGTTGTCATGGGCTAGGGAAGGGTGTGGGGCGAAGGTGTTCATGGGATATAGGAAGTTCTGGTGAGTGGGCATTGCTTTAGCCCACTGGTGGCCTCTGTCTCCAACCTGACCTATGCAGAATAATTCTTGCTTCTTTGTGCTTGATGGACACCAGGTGCCCATGAATGCTTTTTCTTCTTTGTGTCTTGATGGGGTAGTTTTATTCTTTCCTTCGTGTTAGACACAAGGTCACAGCATTGCTCCAGAAAGGTCCTTTCCTGCATGGGGATCCCCGGACAGTTGGGTTTCAGTACTTTGCCTTTGCTGATCTCCTTCCAATTGAAGTTCAGGCAACAGCCTTGCAGCAGACACTGGTTTCCCAGGTCTCCATGAACAGATTTCTGTCTCAGTATTCAGAGCCATGAATGGGTAGGAATTAGAAGACACAAAGATAGAGGTGTGCCTTTCTCAGTAGTATGACTAGGGCTTAAAAATACAAGCCTCTATAGTTGGGTGTGGTAGAGCACACCTTTAATCCCAACACTAGGGAGGCAGAGGCAAGTGGATCTCTAGGAATTTGAGGACAGCCTGGTCTACATAGTGAGTTCCAGGCTAGCAAGGGCTATACAGTAAGACCCATCTCAAAAATAAAACAAAGCAAAACATACTAACCTCCTAATATGGGCCCTAGTGATGAGTCCAGCATTTTCTGCATATGGTGGAAATCTTGCCACCTTACTCACTGGCTGTGGTTAGAGACATTTAAAGCCCTTAGCACAAGGGATGCTAGATGGTCCTTGTAGACTTCATTTATTCACACGTGCCTTTGGGACCCTGTTAAGATACAGGCTCAGTAAGTCTAAGATGGGGCCTGAGATTTGCTTTTCTAAGGTGTTTCAGAGCTGATGCTGCTCCGTAGACCATGCTTTAAGAAGTGGGGCCCTGGATACACGGTGAGAGCTGTAGACTATGAGAAAAGGAGGGAAGTAGTCACAGAGATTTGACCCAGGACATTCTCTTCTAGAAATAGAGCAGTCAGACACTAGGATTCAAGAAAGTCAGGAACCTAAACTGCTTGCCAGGCAAGAAGAACTAGGATAGCTGTAAGCAAGCACCATGAATGAATTTGCAGAGAACAGGGTAGAGAAGGTACTGATACCTCCGCGAACCTTTGTCTGGTGACCTGGAAGGTGGGATGGTAACACTCATAGCTGACTTTTCACACAAAGCTAGTCCCTTAATGGGTAGTGGCTTGATGGCTGGAGAAAGCTAACTCGGGCTCATGTTTCTCTCCTTTAAAATAAGCCAGTCACTTGACTCTAAATTAGGTCATCTCATGGTAAACTATTTGGCAAAGAGTTAGATGTAGAGTACGTGTTCAGTAAGAGATGGTCCTACCCAACACCTCTGTCCATCTACTTGGTTCTTTGTTCCTATCTTTCTTGTGAGGGTTGCCACACAGCTGCCTGTTTCTGTAATGCTGCCATCTATTGATCCAGCCTTAAAATTACAACTTAATGGAAAATCTGTAGCTCATAGTACCTTTCTTTACTTTTTCTAAGTGCAAAACCCAGTATTTGGAGCTATGAATATCCAGACACCCTCTTTGTCTAAACTTTGGAGTTCTTGTCAAACAAAGTGATACAGAAATATACAGCTTTCACTATCACTTAGCATCTGTGGGTTTCCCATGGATAGATCTGACTAAATAAGGATCAGAAGTATTTTGGGGGAGAGTCTGTACTGAACATGGCCATACTTTTCTCATCACCATTATCATCCCTGTGAGAAAGACTGTTACTTTCACTTTACACATAATGAAACGAAGATTAGGAGAGATTATTTTCTCAATGTCACTCAGCTAACAAGCAGTGAAGTTGGGATTTGGTCCCAATTTGGTCATCTCTGTCAGCCCTCTCCCCATCCCAGTTTTTCCTAGGGCCCTCCTGCCAAGTGGGCAGCTAGAGGAGATCTAGATGGGGGAGGCTCTGGCCATGTTAATACTCTGCCTGTCAGATTTTGCTTGCTTAGAGAGAAGAAACTGTTCTTTGCTCTTGGGTACAGGTTGCCATGTGGAGATCAATGGCATTAGTCCCATCTGTACCTGTTCTCCACGGGCCTCAGCAGACACCCCTTAGTTAGTCTCAATGCCAATTTTTGGACGTCAGATGTTTTCTGCTGTATCTCTTATAGATAGAAAAGGAACATCCTGCAAAGCTGTCCTCTCCACTCATGGGAAAAGGTCATGACTGTATTCTAACAGGCTATTATGAATGCCAACACTTTAACTTAAAGAACACTGGTGGACAGTTGGGTCCTATTCCTCTTGAGAGTTCTATCTTTATGTCCCCAACATCCCTTTCCAACTACCTTGTTGTAAGGTCCTAGAGAGGCTTCGTGCTGAGCATCTTAGTTATTGCTCTTCAGTGTGATCTGAGGTTATTTGATACTGATATCACTCACCTTGGTCTCGTTAGGAATTTGTGCTTTGACTCTCATGTAGCAAATCATACGGAGATGCTGACTTCCATACTTCATAGCTGTATACTTGTGAATGGATATGTTTGACTCCAAGTGAAATCATTAAAATAGCTTTATATTGGGTAGTGTATTGCATACATTTCACAGAGGTGAACATTTCTGGTTCCTGGTTCTTATATATACCATGTAAGGTACTAGAAAAGGCCCCATGACACCAGTTGAAAATGAGAGTATTTGAAATGTGAATGCGTTAAGCAGTTTATTTTTAGTCTATGTGATAGAATAGTGAAAAATTTTTCCAGGTATCAGCAACATATTCTTTACCAGTAGAATCACATAGATGTGCCCTCCTGTATGGAATTCTAAAGACTTTGGGGACATTTTATAGCTGCCTAAATAATCTTTTGTCACCTGAGTTGAGGACAGAGACCCAGATGACCTTGGACCTGGAAAGTGAGATGAGATGTTTCCTGGGGCATTTATGTCTACTTACCAGCATAAGAACTTCTGCCATCTAAACATTGGATCATACTAGATATTTTATTATCTCGGTCTCTTCCAGGGTCATGTTGAGCTTGAACTTTTACAGTTTAATGAAGCATGGCTTTTCTCTTATATGTGAAACTCAGTCATCTTGGACTTAGGTTTTAGCTTAGTGGTAGAAAGTCTTGAGTTTGATCTCCAGCACATACACATACACACACACACACACACACACACACACACACACACACACACACACACACAGAGAGAGAGAGAGAGAGAGAGAGAGAGAGAGAGAGAGAGGTCATTCCAAGTAGGTTTTTCCAGTGAGGTTCATCTATGGCGATGTTTATATGATAGAGACTGTCTTTTCTGATGGAAACTGCTAGACTTGCTCACAATGACTAACCCACTAGCTAATTACTAATCAGGAACAGGCATCAGCAAGCTGGGTTCTGATACACTGAGCTTAGCTTCCTGCTGTGTGGGGGTAGAATGTCCTTTGGGGGCCAAGATCTTTTCCATTTTGAGAGGTAGTTTGAGTATGGATCTGAGAACCAGTGGTGTAGCCCAAGATGTTTTCCAATGCTGAAAGACACAGATTGCCCCCTAGTGGCATTGTAGCTCATAGCTTTAGGGATTCTCTTTGCAACTGCTGCTCACAGAGCCTGCCATGTCATCCTGTGTCCTCTCATTCCCACCTTCCCCAAACCTGTCCCTTTTCATTTTGGGACTTGGGCTCAGGGGAGATGTGTTAGGTCGAGTCTTCTCTTTGATTAGATTTTGGTACATGTGGCTTCTCTCAAGCATGCTTACCCTGGCTTTGGGCTTCCTATCATCCCATTCTCATTGTCGCAAGGGAAGGGGTTAGGAGCACTATGGATGGGGTGGGAGAAGTGCATTGTTAGGATAGCAGTGGGGCCAGGGCCAGTGGTTCTTCAAAGATGAAACATGTCTTCATAAAACAGGCGATGAGCTGATTTTCTTGGACCCTCACACAACCCAGACCTTTGTTGACACCGAAGAGAGTGGAATAGTAGATGATCAGACGTTCCATTGCCTGCAGTCTCCACAGCGAATGAGTATCCTGAACTTGGATCCCTCTGTGGCCTTGGTGGGTATTTGTAGGAGCTCTGATGGCAACCTATTAAAAATTGATTCCTTGGCAAGTTGTTATGTAGCATGGCAGCAGTGCATTTGCTCTGCACCCTTAAATGAGGCACTGCGATATGGCAGCTAAAAGAACTGTCCTGGGTCCAAACTGCTCAAGTTCAGATCCAAGCTCTGCTATTTAACTATGCAGAAAAGTCACAACCTTTCTGAGCCTCAGTCTTCACATATCTGGAAACAAGGGAAACAATACTTCCCTCATTGTTTGAAATATATATATATTTCTATAGCACAGGACCAGGCACACTGCAAACAAAGAATAAATGTTACTAGTAGCATTAACATCTCTCCTCCTATCCCTTCTTGCCCTCAAATGTATGACGTAAAAATATAAGGTGGGAAATGACTAGGAAGGAATAAGGAAATAAGAATCAGAGAGGTCAGTAAGGTCAGTATCTATTTCTTGATGCCCAAATTCAGGAAGTCTCGGGCTTGCTGTGATTGCTATCAACATATATTGAAAGGGCCCCTGCCTGTGATGTAGCCAGTATTTCTTAGACCCTTCTGCATTTTCTATTTTATCTATCAGAGCACCAGTGACCAAGGACTAAGTATTCCCCTCTTGTTTTGGACCACTGTTGTCCTGCTGAGGGATGACTGTCAGGGCAGAAGGATATTGCTGCTTCTCACAACTCTAATAGATAACTTTTTGAAGAGTCAGCCACCATTTAAAGTAATGCTTCTAGCTAAAAGTACTATTTGACTCTTGTCTTCTGCTGTAATAGAATTGTGTGTGTGTGTGTGTGTGTGTGTGTGTGTGTGTGTGTGTGTGTGTGTGCGTGTGTGAAGAAATTAGCCCTATGCTTTGGAGACTGATCTCCAGGTTAAAATGTCTAACAATGCTGAGAGGAGAGGAAGAAGGCAAGAAAGAAACAGAGGCCAGGGGGAAGAGGGAAGGGAGAAGGGGGAGAATGAGTAAGGGAGTGATGGTGGAGACAGGAGACAGGAGAGAGGAAAGGAAAAAGAGAGGAAAGGGGGGAGGAAGAGAAAGAAGATGGCTATGTATGTGTATATGTAAGCCAGTGATTTTAGGGACAGAGAGCCCAGCCAGTCAATCTTCCTATACCTCCAGGAAGATATGTGGTAAGACAGTGGCTCACCCCCTAACTCTGGGACAATAGATCCATCTTGTAAAGGGAAATTCTAAATAGTGTTCTTCTTCTCCATCCAAGGGATTTTTCTGCAAAGAAGAGAAAGACTTTGATAATTGGTGTAGCCTTGTTCAGAAGGTAAGGATGGATGGATTTTTTTTTAAAGTATAAACATGAAAGCTACCAAATCTGACTCCCTTTTAAAATTAATTCTGCATGATAATACAAAAACAGTTTGATATAATTTGGTTGCAAGAGGAGGAAACTAAGGTAACAAAGAACCTGTGAGATGTGGGGGACTCTGCATATGTTTGGGACAAATGAAGAAAGACTTAAGCCTGTAAGTAAGTGTGCCAACTAAGTGATAGACTCAATGCCAAATGCAAATGCCACAAGGCACCTGAAACTTATTCACTAAAATTAGGCTGTTTTAACCTCAAACTGCCAGCTTCACACAGCTCAGCCTGAATTTCTTCTCTATGTGTTTGTAACATTGAGATGGTTAAAGAGACTAACGTGGTCCATTTATATTTCAGCATATTCCATTATGGTTTAGAGGACCTTTCCTTCTATTAACTGGGTTATTTATCTAAAACACAGGCATGTGACAACGGAAAGAAATCAGCATTTGCAGAAGTTTTTTTTCCCCCCTTTTAGTATATACTATAAAGGAGAATTATTGTATTGGTTCACCACCCTCCACCCATTTCCCTCATTGTCAGTATCTAACACATACAAAATGATGCCATATATTGATATGTGTTCACTGAATGAATTAAGGGAGAGCATAGGGAGCGTTTTTTAAAGTGTCTGGTAGAATACCATTGTCATGAAGTCATGTCTTCCAAAACCAAAGGATTACAGGAACCCAGAGTGTTGTCTGCAAATGGAGGAAATACTTTTCTTTACAATGAACAAATGATTAACACTGATGTCCCTAACTCAATCTGTAACCTCAGATCATCGAAACAAGATGTAGATTTTACAACTATTTACTTGAGAGAAGTTATTGGTGTGTGGTCCAGCCTAACCTGAAACTCAGCATTAAGCCGGAGTGCTCTTTCCCGACGTCTGGTGTACTAGGATTATAGAGCCACTATGCACAGTTCAAGAGAAATATCACTATTGCCAAGTTCTCAGGACTAAACCCATGGCCTTGCACATTCATGGAAAGTTCTGTCACTGAGCTGTATCCCCAGCCCAAGAGAATTATTATTCTTTTCTAATTGGAAAAACAATAAGTGGTCTTACTGCCATGGCTATGTAAACATTATTCACAAATAAGGCAATGCAATATTTCCTTTTATTCTTCTTCCAGTTTCATTACACACACACACACTGTACTTTGACCATGTTCTCTGCCATTTGTTATTTCCCTCCCACCAGACTCTTTCTTCTCAACAAGTCCCCCTTCTATCTTCGTGTCTTTCTGTTCGTTGTTTGTGGCCCATTATATTTAGGTTGCTTGAATCACTTGAATAAGGACATCTTACCAGTGACTACCACTGAGGAAAACAACCCCCCACACCCAATCAAGAGTATTCTTTTTTAAAAGATTCATGCTTATTACCTTTACTTATGCGTCTGTGTGGGTATACCTTGTGTATATAGGTGCCAAAGGAAGCCAGAAGATGGCATTGGATCCTCTGGAGCTTTAGGTCCAAGTTGTGAGGTGCCCATTGTGGGTGCTGGGGACTAAATTCATCTTCTGGAAGAGCAGACAGTGCTCCTAACCACAGAACAATGTCTTCAGCCCCCAAGTTATTTATTTTATTAAAGGAAGTGTTTCCATTTCAGAATGTAGCAATGCTGTGTTGCTGTTTAAAGCCAGAGTAACAATTTAACAATGACTGTATCATTTAAACCAAGACAAATTTAGGCTAGAACTCAAGGCATGCAGATGTGTACCAGAATTCTCTTGGGGCATATTTATTTTGATGACATGAATTTTTTGAATACCTCACTCTTACCTTTGGCTGACCCTGTACACCTGGTGAACTCCCTGAACCCTGTGACGGGATGAGTCCACACTTGATTCCATTAGCTGCCGGCTCCAGTGACCTTGTCAACCTGATCCAGAATTCTATCAGTCAAGGTCTTTAGATGATTCGAGGATGAATGTATTTGCTAGGCCCTTTTTGCCTTCCTTTCAACTACCAGGTTACTGTCAGGGTTGAGGCTCTTGAACTGCCAAGTAAACACACATGTAGTGACTCCGTGGCATTTACAGTGGTTCCTTTGTCTAACCAGGAAATTCTAAAGGAGAATTTGAGGATGTTTGAATTAGTTCAGAAACACCCATCACATTGGCCTCCCTTTGTACCTCCAGCCAAGCCAGAAGTGACAACCACAGGCGCAGGTAAGCTGTTTCTGTTAGTTCCTGGCCAGCAGACCTATATGTTGCAACTGTTTGCTGAGACAAAAACAACTTGGCTCATATCACTTGTGAAAAGTGCAATTTCTACTCATGAGCCCGATCAAAGAATGGTGCTTCTGATTATTTTAACCTTTGGAGAAGCTGATGTTTGTTGGTTTTAAAGAACGCTAACAAAAAGAACATTAACTCAGTGTCATTGCAAACTCAAGATGAATAGAATTTGTTTTAGAATAACGAATCAGAGGCATGGGTACAAAAAAGTACCTTAAGGTTTGAGTTGGTATTTCTATGCCTGTATTCACTTGGATGGATGAGGCTGGGGGATCCTACGTTCCAGGCCAGCTTGAGCTGCATCCTAAGACCCGGTTTCAACAAATAAATTAACCAGCAGAAAGACAAAGAGGGTACCATAGTGAGCATTAACCAAATCACTGTGAGCTTGCCTATATAAACAGTTGTTTTGAGTCTTACAGAAAATTTCTAATACTTTATAGTAGTCCTAATTGTACATTTCCTTCAGACAAACCTTGCTTTAGCAAATCCAGACACATAAAGTGGCAGTGGCTGGGTTGATTGAGAACATCAGCCCTAGTGTCAAGCTTTTCTACTTTCTCATTTCTGTGTTCCAACAGAGTTCATAGACTCTACTGAGCACCTGGAGGACTTTGACCTGGAGGAAGATTTTGAGATCCTGAGTGTGTAAGATAGTGGGAACTCCATGTGAAGGGCTCCTGCCTTCCATCTAGCTCCACAAGAATTTGTTACATAAAACTTTTCTGGTCAGCAAGTGCCTGAGATGCCAATAGCATACAAACTCAATAGCAATTATGACTGAGCCAATTATGATTTTTTCAGAAAAAAAGAATCAGTGGCACCAACCCTTCCCTGAACAGAAAGAGAAGAATCATGGAATCTAGGAGAAGAGAGATTCGGAATCTGTTGACTCCAGCCTCTCTTACATGGGGACAGCAAGTCTTTAGTAGCTGGAATGGGAGCATTTGGAAGACAGACAGCAGCTTCCACATTGCTGCAAGTATCGGCAGATGAGAGATGGTTGTACTGTTCTTCTTCATCCTTTCAGGGGTCACATCTTTGGGATAAGTACTAAGAAGTCTGTTTTCTTGCTCAAATAATAAAATACATGTATCAGGGAGGAATACTCTTGTTAAATTATTTGAATGTGTAGTTTACATAATTATAAGTTTTATCAAAATATTTGTCAAAAAATGATGTCAAATGTACACTTTGGCTTGGAGGAACCTATCCAATAGGTCACTGTCTCCACCCTTACTGATGTCACCATATCCTTAAGTCAAACCATGATCACTCGAATCAGAGGTAAGCAAATTATTTTTTTTTTCTGTAAAGGAGTAGGTAGATAATATTTTAGACTTGTAAGTCATGTGACCTTTGTTGTAGCCATTCTGTGCTATAAAAGCAGCCCTACACGGTATGCATGTGACTGAGCATGGCTGTAATCTAATAAAACTTGATTTACAAAGGCAAGTGAAGGGTTGGCCATGGCCTTACAAATCACTCAGTGTTCATTTTTGTTTGAAGGATTAAATAAATTGTTTGAATTATACTGTTTTGAATGATAACTATATTTAAAAATAACTATTCATATGGTAACATTTACTATGTCCATTAAATACATGTCCAAGGCATTTTAGGACTAATAACTTTCTAAGGTTTGAAGCACATACTTTTCAGATTCGTGTGCTGTGGAGGATGCTCAGTTCTGCACACTGTCTATCCATCTTCCTCTTGGTGTCTCTTTCAGTTAGTGTTTCACATGGGCCTGCATTTCATCTTCATCCTTTACAGAGTTGCACAGGAGGCCAGTATTTGGAGTCTTGAAACCAGCACTGACCAACTCACTTGTTTCCTTAGGTTCCATTGCTCATCCTCCCCCTCTCCCTCCCTCGTTCCCTCCCTCCCTCCCCCCTTTCTTTCCTTCCTCCCCTTTCCTTTTTGTCAGTATGTTCTGTATGCCATAGGTTCAAAATTCAAAAGACGTAAAATGGTATTCAATGAATTCTCTCCCTCCCACAGGTCAGTATCCTTTCCTGGAAACTCCTGGGATATTCTTGTTTATCCTTCCACAGGATTGCTTTATGCATATGCAAACATGTGCACATGTTTAAATTATATGCACCTGTAAGATATGCCTATGTGCACACATGGAGTTTAGACTTAATTTTTTAATATTTGTTTGTATGTGCCTGTGTGAGTATAGGCACACGTGTGTGTACACACCTCTGAGTGCGGGTGGAGGCCTCGGGTGTCCCCTTTTGTCATTCTCTCCATAATCTTTTGAGAGAGGGTCTCTCCCTGAACCTTAGGCTCACATTTCCTTGGCTAGGGTGGGAGGTCCAGTCCTCCTCCAGTCTCCACTTCCTTTAAAACTGGGGTTGAAGCATACACAGAACTCATGGCTTTTTTTTTTTTAATGTGGCTATTGTGATCCAAACTCCAGTCCTCAGATTGTGCAGTAAGCACTCTTAACTGCTGAGCAGTCTCTCCAGTCATACAATTTCATTTCACCAACTTCAATATTTCCCAACTTTTAATTTATCTGTAAACGATCCTGAGGCCCCTGAAGAATGAAAACTCCTTTCTTGAGCTCTAGCATGTGATAGAGATCCAATTAGTTGGATGCTTATTGTAAAATATGTTGCGGTGTTGTTAACCCGGAGAAGACACCTTCAGCTCTTTGACTTAATCGTTTTCTGATTTTCCCTGTTTCCGTGTTTTGTGATAAAGTTTAGTGAGAATAGACACTACAAAAAGGTTGTAAAAGAGTCTCAAAAAGTCAGATGTTCACATTTCATGAATTTTATTTGCTATGTACAAAGCTAACACCATTCTTTGCTTATGTAGGAGGTGATGGTGACAACAGCTCAGATTATACTGCTTATGTCTTGCCTGTGTGGGCACAGTTTACATAGTCCTTAAAGAAGAGAAATAACCTGGGAGGGAATGCTTCGTGTCCACGTAACTGAGTGGGTTCTATGCAACTGGTAATAAAAATGAATTGCTTCAAACAGAGGACAATATACCTCATGGCCAACTCAGACTGTGCCTTGGGTCTGCTAACAGTGCTATGTGCTAGATTTTTAGGATATTTTGGGGGAAAACCCATTCAAATAGTTTAATGGGCTACCTATGAAAAAGTAGTTGGATGGCCATTTTATCCGGAAGTCTCAAATAGTCTCATAATTCAAGGAGCCAACACACCGCAGCTTCAGTTTGCCTCCCTGCACACATCTGGGTGACTTTGGGAGTAATCGGAGATTTCTGAGAAATGGGGATATGGGATTTACCTTTTTGTCCCTGGAGTCAAAAGCAAACCTGACAGCTCCATATCTATTCACCCCTCTGCCCTAGGCCAAAAAGAAAGAGAAGTGGTTCTCACTTCCTTTCGTGAACTTGGTCATGTTTACTGCATCCTTTCTTCTACTTTAGACCAGAGCAACTTGTCTGTCTCTCTGGCTATGGAGAGAGCCAGCCAGGAGGCAGTGATTCTTCTAGGAACAAATGCTAACCTTTCATCCTTTCTTAGCCAAGATGGGGCATAGACTTAACAAAATTTAGAAGGAATCAGAGCTCAGTTCTGGCGATAGGCTGGCTCTTCATTCCAATCCTGCTGCCTGCCTAGATGCAATAGGCTGCCTTGAGTAGGGAGGGCTAGCCTTGAGCTGTCTGTATTGTTTATGCAGAGCCATACTTTTAGGGTAGAAACCCCAAGTTCTAGTTTAAGTCAAATAATGTGTGGTGACATCTTGTCCTAAAGAAATAACTTAGCTCTTATAAGGAGCTTCCTGGTCAAGGTGGTGAGGGGAGCTCTAGCAGTCTTAGAAAAATGGCTGTCCAATACATCTTTCTGAGGTAGCCATGAATAATCATACACATAACCAAATGGAATGTTAGCACCAGATTGATGGACATAGAACAGCAAATCCCAGCACAGTGGACTCATCTGTTGGGCCTGAGGGTTGGGATGACCAGTGTCCAGTAGTGCAGTCCAAATAAGACTCTGATGTACAACTTGACAGGCAGATAGATTCCGGCCTTCCTTTCTCTGACAGCCCGAATTTGTGAGGTGACTGTTGTGAGGGGTAGGGTGGGCAGGGACTGCATGACAGGCAGCTCCCTACAGATTTTTCATACACACCTGGCAGCGGCTCACCCTGGTGTGGAGCTGCCCAGTTTTCAGGGTCTCAGAAACAGGCTCTTCCCGAAACTGCCGTCTTTCCTCCACCGTCGTCAGCCAGAAACTGTACTTGTTGGCAAAGTAGTGGCAAGTACCACGGGCACCGCTGCACTCAATGAAGGGAGTGGCCCGGAAGTCCTCCAGGCAGGAACCAGGGGAGACTAGGGATTGACCTCCACCCTCAGCCCCAGCAGCAGTGTGCTGAAACAGAAGAAAGTGCTGTGTGAGCTGTGTCAGAGCGCAGAGCGCAAGTGCTCCATGGCCTGTTCTTTTTTTTTTTTTTTTCACATATTATTATTTTATTTATTTTTCTTATTTTACATATCCATCCCAGTTCCCTCTCCCTCCCTCTGTTCCGTCCTCCCATGCCCCCGACCACCCTCCTGTCCCATTGTACCATCCCCTCACTCCACATGTAGGGTGAGGCCTTCCAGGAGGGGTCATGTGTAATTCTGTCATGTCATTTGGAGTAGGGACTAGGCCCTCCCTCCTGCCTCTAGGTTAAGGGAGTAACCCTCCATGGGGAATGTTCGCAAAGTCCTTCTGTGCACCAGGGATATATCATGGTTCCACTGTCAGAGGTCCCTTAGACTGCCCAGGCCTTCTAACTGAGACCCATGTTCAGAGGGCCTGAGTCGGTCCAATACTGGTTTCCCAGCTATCAGGAACTAACATGGGGCCCGTTAGTTCCTCCATGTTCAGGTCAGCTGTCTCTGTGGGTCTCTGTAGCCTGGTCTTGTCCTCCCTCTCCGCATCCATGGCCTGTTCTTAAAGGTCTGCATATGGGCCCCATTCTAGAACTCTGGACACAGGAATCACTTAGCCTTTAGCCAGCATGTTGAACCTGTGCTTTGGGAGCAGACGCTGGCCATCCTCCCTGGAAGAGCTGTTGGGTGAGCCACCCCCTTCCCGGCTCCTTTGTGTCCTCCTAACAAGGCTGCATAGCCAGTGATCACATATCAACCCATGTTTCTCTATGTGTTCTTGTCACACAGGCTTCACGGATTCATGAGATTTACCTTCGTTTCTCCTGTTTTCTACAGGCATATGTACCTTAATAACTTCAAAATGATAGTTATTCATTTTATGTGTAGGTTGGTTCTGGGATCAAATGGGCTTAATGGCAAGTGCCTTTACCTGCTGACCTATCTTGTTGGCCCCAGACATCCATCTGAGCAAGGCTGGATTGAAGTTCCTGAATTAACAATGCTTTAAGCCTTTCCCTGTGCACTGTCTTCGAAGGAGGGAAAAGGGATGTAATATTCCCTAACTCCCCCCCCCCCCATCAAGACAGAATTTCTCTGTGTAACAACCCTGCCTGTCCTGGAACTTGCTCTGTACACCAGGCTGGCCTTGAACTCTCAGAGATCCACCTGCTTCTGCTAGTGCTAGGATTAAAGATGTGCGCCACCTGCCACCACTGCCTGGCTAATGTTGCTTTTAACAGCATGTCCCCCTGTAGTTCTCATCCTGAAATCACCTACACTAGAATTCTTTCTATTTTCAACCTGTGCCACACCCTTTTGGGTGACATACAGTATCTGTTACCTGATGCTCTCTTAATAAACAAGGCCAGGGTGTATTTAACCTAAAATATCTCAGGCCTCTGTCACTTCAGAGGGTGTCATGTGAATTCAGTTTCCAGTGACTGTATCTCTAGGCCTCCCAGTCTACACTGCAGCCACCTCCCTACAGCTTAGCTGGAAGCACAGGATGCTGGGTTGAGGCTTTGTGCATATCGGCATCAGCAAGTGGCCAGCAGAGGGGACCACTTGTCCGCCAGTTTGCTGAGCTTTCAGTGATACTTAGCTGATGACTCAGGCTCTTGATAAATGTCAGGGTTTGGTGGTGGCAATTACACTGGGTCCTTTGGTGATTTGTGGAGAGGCCCTGGCCAAAGCGTGGGACTTCTGTGAGTTTTACACTCCAGTTTCCCTGAGAGTTATCTTAGCCTCACTCCTGATTTTATTTAAAGACACACTCCTGATAGTTATAAGATCATCTCCCTGGGTTTATTGATGTTCTCTTTCTTAGCTAGACACACAGTGTGTCTGACCATTGCCTACACACACACACACACACACACACACACACACACACACACACACACACACTGGAGAGGCCACAAGAATGCTCACAAAGCCATACATGAACAGTGTGCCTTCATGTGAGACAGATGAAGCTAGACAGATCTCGGAGGGTGGATGGCAAGGCAGAGAATGTTATGCACATCAGTATAATCATGCACTGGCCTCCGTTCAGGACAGCATTTCCCTCAGTATCTCCTCACATTACAGTGTGTTATATTCTTCCTTTGGTAGTGACAAAACTGAGGAACACACAGAATAGGCCCTTGGCTGGTGACTCATACATGTTCTCAGTCTAGAACACCAGGTTCAAATTGCTCACTTCCCCTCTCAGCCACAATGGGTCATAATTCACATCTTCATCTCTCTTCCTGTTACATTTGAAGTGTCCTTTGAGCCTGAGGCCAAGGGAAAGGCCCTTCCCTAAGCTCTGTCTGCACTGAGGGACAGAATGGTTCAAGGCCTTACCATGAGGAAGGAGTAACCGATCCAGAGGCTGCGCCAGCCCAAAGGGCACGGTGGGATGGTGATGTCTTGGCTGTGCACAGCAATGGCTTGTGAGGGTGCCTCACATACAGCGCAGCGGCTAATGTACTGGGGAATCTGGGTCTGGCCCACAGGCATCATGGGGATGGGGGCAGTAGTAGAGAGCCAGTAGGATTTATCATTGCGTCTGGCATAGTGGCACACTTCATTGATGTTGCAGTAGATGAAGGGCATGGTGCTGAATCGGGGCAGGCATGAGCCAGCAAATCCTGGCAAGAGAAGATGGGCAAGCATCAGGTAAGTGCTGGCTAAAGGGCCTGGGCACAAGGGCTGGAGTTACTAAAATTGTGACTTTCCACCTAAATGCTTGCTCAGAGCAGGATGGCTCTCTCCTTATAGTTCGATGACTCTGTTTTCATGCTGGAGCTTGAGGATCAAATCATTCCATAAATGTACCAAGGGAGCAGAATAATGAGAATCTTTTGATAAAGTGAATAATCACTCCCTAATTAGTCTGCTTTGTAAAACCAACATTCAATAGATCGAATTGACATTTAAGAGGTAGCATACCTGCTGCTAATGCAATTAATCCTGGAGTAATCATCACTGCCCTGCGGGTCATGTTACTATTGTTATAGCTAATCACTAATACTTAATGGAGGCGTAAATATATTTTACATTATATGATTCATGAATCCCTTATACCACTCCATGTGACTTGTACTAGAAATAGCTTAGTCCCATTAAGGGAAGATGAAAGCTTGGAGAGGTTGAATAATTTACCCAGGGTGTGTGGCTTTCAAGTGGTAGGACTTTGAGCCCAAATCCTTTTGACCCCAGAGCTAAGTGCTTGTGGCCTACTTCACAATCATGGATCTAAAGGGCGGTGAGAAGCGAAGAGGTCACTTCTCAGTCCTTGTAGGGACAGGTAACAAGGACTGGATGTCAGAGCCAGTACTTACCCAGGTCCTGGTTATGGGCTTTCTCCTGGCCCTCCACGAACAACAGGCTGTAACCCACCCACAGCCGGCTCATCCCGACTGGGCACAGCGGCACCTGTTCTGACTGACTGTGTTTGACCAGTGTGTAGCCCACTCTCACACTGTGCCCAGGCAACCCAGGCCTCCCAAAGGGACCCTGCTGCCCTGGAGCTCCTGAGAAGAAAAGAACATACATGTAAGTATGGCACAGATGATAATGACACTAGCCACTCATTGGTCCTAAACATAGTGTAAGGCCCATCATATACATGTGCTGAACCACTTGATCCTGATATCCCCAGGAGTTGGCACTATCATCAGGCTACTTTGCAGATGAGGAAACTGAGACTCTGAGGTGCTACAGCTAGAAGATCAGAGAGCTAGGACTCCAACTCGTGTGCCCAGCTACCTAGTTCCCATTTTTAAAGAGTACAACATCCATTACCCTTCTCCAGCCACCTGGACTTGGGTTCTAAGAGTGGAAATCCTTCTCATGCCCACCCTTGAAGTCTCTCATGGGACATAACTAGCTGCTGAATCAGAAGCATTATACTTTTAGCATTAGAAGGACAAAGCTTCATTTGCTTCTCTTATCCATGGTGGATGTGCAACATTTTATTACTGAGCCTCCGAAGTATTCTCTACCAAGGACAAGTGATTTGCTGTCCTTGGTATAAAAGAGAGGATAAGTAGTGGGGCAATGGGCAGATATATCTTGTCTTAAACATTGTTGCTCTCCATCCATATCAGAGCAATCCAGAAAGCTGTGAAAAACAAAGCCAGGAAGACCAGGAGCTTGACACAAGCCTGGCATACATAGTGAGTTTGAGGGCAAACAGGGCTATGTAGCAAGACACTGGCCAAAAAATAATCAATCAATCAATCAATCAATCAATCAATCAATAAATAAATAAATAAATGCTGGAGAACACAGGATGCCCCTTCATAGGCTGGAGGCTGTGTGGTGTGAATAAAAGGACAATGTAGTAGTCTGCATAAGAATTGCCACCACTCATATAGTTGACTACTTAGTCACCAGTGAGTAGCATTATTCAAGTAAGATTAGGGGGTGTGGCATGGTTAGAGGAAGTGTGTCTATGCAGGTGGGCTTGGAGGTTTCAGAAGTTCAAACTCAGCCAAGGGTCTGTCTCTCTCTCCCTCCTCCTGCCTCCATAGGTCAGGGTGTAGCTCTCAGCTACTGTTCCAGTAGTTACCTACCTGCTGCCATGCACCCCTCCATGATGATAAGGGGCTGGCTAACCCTCTGACACTGTAAGCAAGCCCCCAACTAAATGCTTTCTTTCATGAGAGTTGCCTTGGTCTCATAAGAGTTGCCTTGGGTCGTGATGTCTCTTCACAGCAATAGAACATTAAGACAAACAAGAACTCAGCATGTGAGCCCTCTCATAGCGGCAAATTGACCACAGGGTTGACTAAGTCTCTAAATTTTGTTCATCTCACCTTCCAATCCTGGAGGTCCTTGTAGTCCTGGGAGACCAGGATCACCAAGGATTCCAGGTGGGCCTGGAAGCCCACTGGGGCCATCCTTGCCAGGGATGCCAGGTAGACCTTTAGAACCTGTAGGAGAAAAAAATCCACAAGGTGGAGGAGGGCTCCGTATGGAAGGTTCAGGGTCTTTCTCCTAAGGCTCATGTGAAGTCCCAGGGAGAGTAATAACTCATCCTGTTGGGACAAAGCTAGGACTTAGAAGCCAGATTTCCTGTCCCCAGTCCCCACGCTTTCTCCACTATCCTGTGCTGTGATTTTCCACTCACCACATCTCTATCTCCAAACAGAACTTTAGAGATGGCAAGTTATCTAAGGGAGAGACTCACTTGTCCTCTGAAGACAACTATAAACACTGCCCCACTGGCTTTCTGCCTTTTCTCTTCCTTGGCAAGGAGTGTGGGAGCCTTGTGAAGGAAGTAGCAAGGGAAATGCTTGATGAAGTCACCTTCTCAAAACTGGGCCGAGCCAGGAAGATTTAGCCTCTCAGCCATGGCCTCCCAGCTTCCCAGGAGTTCCCTTTCTCTGGTGCCATTCTTACCTTGCAGACCCACAGAGCCTTGAGGCCCAGGATCTCCTGCGAAGCCAGGGATGCCATCAATGCCTGGAAGACCCAAAGGCCCTGGAGGAACCTGGATAGCTTCAGAAATTGGTGTGTGCCCTGGAGCACCCTGGGGGCCGGCAAAGCCTGAGGGCAGGCGGTGAAATAGCAGGGTCAGGTTGGGGCAGAGCAGCAGCACAGGTGTCCTTCTCTCTGCTTGGCAGTCACCAACCATCTGCTCTTTCTTTTGTGCTCACAAGTCCCACTTGAGGCCTCCAGGACCCTTAATGGGACCTTCTTTTCCCTATCTCCTTCGAGGTGGCTTGATGGGTCCTTATGGGCAAGGCAAGGGAGCAAGTCCCATCCATTTTGGCTTCCCATAGCTCAGTGTGCAATCTGCTAGGTGGAAGGCAGTTAGGAAATGTCTGCTGCCAATATAGTAGGCTGAGACTTGGCTCATGGACAGAGCAGGCATTTACTTACATGCTTTCTTAATGCAGTACCAAAGATGCTATAGAGATGAAGCCAACCCAGGGGTGCAGTTGGCATCCCAGCCTAAAGCCCCACCCAAGAAAGCTACCTTACAAGTAGAGCAAGTTGTTTACTAATTCATTGTTTCTTGGGTGCTTACTATATGCCAAGGTCCTGGGAGATGTGAAACTAGAACAGTGATGGACATTTATGGAGAAGATGAACAATGCACAATTTGACAAATACTATTAACCCCACCATGCAAATTTTAAGAAGGCCTGTGAAGGGAATGAATAATGCAGTTATAATGAGAGGGAACATGGGGGTACGGGAAGAGGGGTCTGCTTTAGAGCATCAGTAGATTTTCATCACCAGTGACGTTAGCTGAAACTATTGAAACATCAGAAGTATCAGGAGATACACATTTAAAGAACTGAAGGGCAAGAGAGAATCAGGAAACGTATACAGTACTGATGGGAATGTAAACTAGCACAGGCACCATGGAAATCAATATTGGAGCTCCTCATAGAAGTAGAATTGGCAGCTGTACAATTCCCGGTAATATACTCACAGGGCTCCCAAGTCACCATACACAGAGATACGTCCATAACCATGTTTATCGCTGCAGTATTCACAATAGGCAAGGTTTGGAACCAGTCTAAGTATCCATTGACAGATGAATGGACAAGGAAATTATGGCGCACATATACGAAGGAATTTTCTTTAGTCATAATGAAAAGAGAAGTATGTCATTTACCAGCAAATGGATAGCATTGGAGAACACCATGTTATGTGAGATATATATGACATAAACAGAGGATGGAACAACCAGGGAGAAGGGAACTAGTAGGAAGGAGAGAAGGGGGCAAAAGAAGGTAATTGAGAGACTATCTGAGAGTCCAGTGAGCAGTAAAGGGGACAGGCTGGCATGAGGATGAAAAGGGAGGTGTCACACATGATTTTATGGGCTATAGTTAGTTCAATGCCATGAATAGAACGGTTTGTTTTTTTATTGGCAACTGTATGTGAAAAAAATGGTTGTTGTTGGGGGCAGGAAAGGTGCTACACGAGAAATGCTGATGACTTGGACCTCGAGGTAACAGCAGACTTGATGCAAAGTGAGCAGGTATGAGGCTTGTTAAGGGTTACAGCCCTCAGGGGCTGCTGATGGACTGAATGCCTAGGTAAGGGTTTGGCTTGAGGATAGAATGTTGCTTCTTTTCTGAACTGAGAAAATGAGGGTAGTGGTCTAGACACAATGCAGAAATACTACAGATGGAGGTCAATGTCAGGACCCATGGCAACAAAGCAGTAAGGACCTTCAGTCCTGGGGGCAGATGGGGACAGAGGTATTTCTGAAGTACAGAAACTACCTCCTGAGTTGGAGAACATGATCCCCCTAGTTGCTTTTGTGGTGTGGTTGGACAGTATGGTTTCTAAAACAGCCTCAGCCTCATGCCTTACCCCTTCCCTCCACAGCTCAGGCTTGGCCTGGAACTTGCCCGCACTCACCTCTTGGCCCTGCCTTCCCCTTCATCCCAGGAAATCCCGGGTCTCCTGGTGGCCCGACCTTGCCAGGAGTCCCCATGAGGCCAGGCTCCCCCTTTATGCCTGACAAGGGCCAAAGGAAAACAAGTCAGGTGTTGACATCGTGGTGATGGAGGGAGACCGGGCAGGAAGACCACCATCCACAGGCCTCTTCAGAGCCGCTGGACAGTGCAGTGGTGACTGATGTGTCTTGCAGTTGCTGGAACAGACTTACCTTTCAGCCCTAGATCTCCAGAGAGGCCAGAGAAACCTGGAAGTCCTTGGTTTCCCTTAAGCCCTTGAAGGCCTGGAATTCCAGGGAAGCCAGGGTCTCCAGAGTCGCCTTGGTCTGAGGATGGCCCAGGGGGACCTGGAGGTCCTGGAAGGCCTGGGCGGCCTAGGGATAAGATTGGAACAGTAATGACCCGCAGGAAGATGGGAAGCTGCTGAAGGCCTAGGGACTTAGGTAGCTAAAGCACATTCCTAGTTCAGGGGTTTTTGTTGCTGTCCTTAGAGTCTCCATGCCCTGATTTTCTCAAACACCTCAGCATAAGGCAGCCAGTTCTAGTCCCTGAAATCTTGTTGGGAGGGAATAAATAGCAGCATATCCAGCATCGGGAAAAGGACTGCACTGCATTATATAGAGTGGCCAGTTCTAGTTAGGTTTTTTTTTTTTTTTTTTTTTTTTTTTTTACCTCTTTCGCCATCTAGGCCTGGGCGCCCGGGGTCACCAGGCTGTCCTGCTATGACTGAGGTCAAGGAGATGCCTGGGGCTCCGGGAAGACCAGCAGGACCTTGGAGACCTGGGAAACCTGCAAAGAATAAATAAAATGGGGCTTGGTGGGCTTCCCATGTCTAGGAGAGAGCCCGGTGCTTTCAGAAAATGGAAGCCATTAAGATAGCTTGCAAGACCAGCCTAAACCAGCAGAGGGCTCTTTTCTCTTCATCTGATCTTCCCAGGAAACAGACAACAGTGAGTAAGAAAGGCTCAGGCTCTTCCTTTCCAGCTGGAGCTTCATCTTATCAAGACAAAGCTATGGAAATTTCTAGCTCCCCAATTCCACTGGTGATGGAAATATTTCAGGCTGCTTTCTCCAAACCATAAATAAAAAAAAGGCATGGCTGAGCAGCTGGAATGTAAGTTTTTCAAGTGTTGTTATTAAACACACTGGTCCATCAAACAAATTTTCCTAACAGCTGTCCAAAAGTTACAGCTACTGTATGACTCAAACCAGACCATTCAGAATGGAGGCAGCAAGAGTACTATGGATCCCTCTGTGTGTTCTGGGTTTCTGGACTATCTCCTGGCACTTCTAGGCAAACAAACAAGCAAACAGACACCCAGGTTTTTTTTTTTTTTTTTTTTTAAGGTGCTGTATTAGGGGAATGACTGTATTAGGGGGATTGCCTGTTGAACACATTTGTCTGGACCAGATACCTGTTCCCCTTTGGCCAAAGTCAATAGTTATGTAATCGAGAACTCTTTGCTCAGACTTGCATACTACTTCACATGTTTTTGATCTGTAGAACAGTTTGTATTATAAGTTAAAAAACAAAACTTTCATCAGATGACAAAATATTTCTTTAATGCATATGAAAGACACATATGGCAGTTTTGATGGGGAACTCTCAAAACTACCTACATATATGTAGAAGTTCCTGCTGTACAGTAAGCAGGAACTAATGTGTTACTGGTATATTCTAACAGATGGTCAAATGAGAAAATTCAGTGTAATCTGATTGCTAAAATCCGTTGGTTGAGATTCTTTGTGTGTGTGTGTGTGTGTGTGTGTGAGAGAGAGAGAGAGAGAGAGAGAGAGAGAGAGAGAGAGAAGAAAACTCCCAAAATATTATTACTCAATTTCCCATCTTATATCCACCTTATAAAACTGGTAAATCCATGTAAACTTGTAAAGAGAGATGGTAGATTAGCCAAAGCAGGTGTTTAAAAATAGCTCATAAATGCACTGAATCACAAAGAAAACTGGAGATGGAAAGGCTGATTTTGAGAAAAGGCTCTTGTTGATTTTGTCTGTACAAGCAAAATACAAATAAGCTTCAGCATTGTCAGCTGTGTCATGATGACTCTCTGAAGTACTTTTCTTTTTCACTGAGGTAAGGATCTGAAAAGAAAGACATATTGTATGCTTTTTCCTGGAAGTAGAGCTTCATACATGTATATGAGCATGTAGAAAACTTATGTATTTTATACCAGCCAACAAGGAAAATACCATAAAACCGCAAGCAATGGAGTAAGCATGGGCAGCATACAGATTCTAAGAATCCTCTATGTCAGTTTTTTGAGGACTTGCCTGCCCTTTATTATCTGCTTCTTGACTTTATAGTTATATTAATATATCATCAAATATTAAATAAATATACTGCTGACCTAAAGTAGTGCCCAAATCTCATATTGTTAATAACTTATCATTATTGTGTGTGTGTGTGCCTGTGTGCGTGTGTGCGTGTGTGTGCGTGTGTGCGCGTGTGCGCGTGTTTGTGTGTGTGTGTGTGTGTGTGTGTGTGTTTGGGGTGTATGTAACAGTGCATGAGTGAAGTGCAGAGGACAGCTCTGTGGAGTTGGGTCTCTCCTTCAAACCCAACTTTAGTTCCAGGGATGGAATTCAGGTTGTCAGGCTTGTAACTTAGGTGCCTTTACCCGCTGAGCCATCTTGTGAACCCTCACAAGTTGTTTGATGAAAACTAAAATGTTCTAAATGAGGAACTGCAAATGCAAAATGACTGTTTTGCTAACTGATTCCAATGCCGGGGAAACGCTAAATACATAAATGTAGGCTCTAAGGATTTAACGCAAATATGAAAACAACAGTATAATTGTGAATCATTTAGCTAAAGGTATTGTGAGCACAGGGAATGAAGTGTTCTTAGGCTGAGTCTGTTTTACTTCCTCTAACAAATCACAGACAGTTTCCTCTGGGTGTACAACACATGCTGTATTCTTTTTAAACAAATTGTTTCAATAAAGAATAACCCAGGTATGATGAACACATTTGCACTCCATTGCCACACTAAAGACAAAGATGTAATTATCGTGTTAATTATGTGTGTAGCCTCCATAGGTTCAACCCCCTCCTCTCAGAGTCAGCCATTCCCAAAGTTTGTGCTCCCTTCCTTTTCATCATAATTTGTTCATGAATATTTGCATCCCCAAACAGTATGTTGCTTGTTTTGCTGATTTTGAACATCTAATGACAGAACCACACCAAATGCATTCCTTTGTGATGTGCTGCTCCTCATAATTACGTTTCTGTAATATATCCATCTTGATGTTTGCTGTTTACTGTAATTGTAATTATGATTTCATGTCAGCTAAAGTAAGTGAATAATTTGATAACCAGGCATCCACAGTCATGATTTACAAACAGAAGAAGAAATGCCATATGTTTCCTCTGGTCCTGTCTTCTCTATGTCCTGGGAAAAAGGCCACAATTGTTCTGCGGGCTCAGACCCTGCTTTGAGCCTTTCCTCTGGAGAAACTCCTGGCTTTCCCAAAAGAACAAGTTAATTCCAAGCAATGGAAAGATTTAACACAGAAACAGCAGATGTCTCAATTCAAAGTGCAGCAGGAAATAGATTAATGTGTGAATGTAATTCCTGGAAACATATGTACAGTATGTAAACCAAAAGTGTGGTGAGATCTAGGGTCCCAAATATATTGTAGCTATCACTCCCCGAGTGGCATGTAATAGCACAGTGCCCAGAGTTTCTGGAGCATTGGTGAGACACTGAGAGATGTTCCTTGATGCTCATTACCCTATTGTCAATAGAGTCCTCAAAAAAATCTGTGAGGCAGTTCTGTGATTATATCCATTTCACAGAAAAAAGTTACTGAGTTCATTTGGCATTGATAGATAGGCATGTAACTTCATTGCTCAGTGAGAGGGAGAACTGAAATGTGAACCTAAAGGCCATAATCTTAGGCACGGGCTATACTGCATTCATTTCGTGCTTTCCATATAGTGGGAGACATTATGGGTGCCCAGAGCATTGCTAAGGAAGCTGAAGAATGGCAAGTCATTCTTACGTTTCGAGAACTTTTCGAGTAGGACATCCAGAAAGGCTTCATTCAGGGTCAGGAGCTAAGATCAGGGTGAAAATAATTTATGAAAATAGAACTGATCCTGATAGAGTACAGACTTTGGGCCTTATTCTCTCAATCTTGGGGTTCTTCTGCCAGTTGGTGTCTCCCATTCTCATGGAGCACTAAGGAAGTTGTAGCTAAGATCTCACTCAATGGACAAACTCTGCTCCTTAGAAGCATTTTCCTGGCTCTGGAGAAGTATAAAAAAAGAGGCCCAGAGCTTAATTAGAGAGAACTGGGGAAAACTGGAGGCTGAAGGGCACTTGGAACAGTGTTCCCTGGCACACCTTACCTTTTCTTAGCACTCAATGTTAAGGCTCTGAGAATCATAAAAATGGAAAGCCAATCATAATTCAACCCTGTGAACCACGTGGTCCTGATCAACCAAACCCTGCTCCCCAGCCAAGGCCTCATTCAGTTTCTGCAAGGTCTGACTTGGACTGACTTACCTTGGTCACCTTTTTGTCCCCTTGAACCTTGTTTTCCTGGTTCTCCAATGACAATTCCTGGCATTCCCTTTTCCCCTTTGGGTCCTGGCAGGCCAGCAGGCCCAGGAACACCAGTGATACTGGCTCCTAGGGAGAAATGCAGAGGGAGGGGTCAGAGCTCAAGTGGAGACAGCCCCCAGGTGGAGACTTCCCTGTGGCCTGGAAGGGAAGTTCGTTCCCACAGAAAAACAAAACATCCTCTTTCCCCCTCATATTAAGACCCTCTAATTATATCCTTAAACCTTATCTTCAGGGCTTTTTTTTTTTTTTTTAACCTGGAGTTCCATGGGTACCCTTGGTGCCTGGAAGTCCATTCAGTCCATGTAAACCAGGAGGTCCAGAGAATCCTGAGGAGAGAGAATGTCAGATATGGCTCCAGTCATCTTTATATTTATTTATTTATTTATTTATTTATCTATTTTGTTTTTTCGAGACAGGGTCTCTCCGTATTGCTTTGGAGGCTGTCCTGGAACTTGCTCTGTAGACCAGGCTAGTCTCGAACTCAGAGATCTGCCTGCCTCTGCCTCCAGAGTGCTGGGACTAAAGGCGTGTACCACCAATACCCAGCTAGTCATCTTTGTCTTTATTGAGGTATTACTCAATTATTCATTACCCTACAGAAAAATAGCCAGTTTCAAACATACTCCCTGCACCTTGGGTTCTCGCAATTGTTATAAGGGCCACTGCAACTTTAAGAGTAAGATGGCAGTTATTTAGCTGTTAAGGTTTGGATCTAAAATGTCTGCCAAAGGCCCAAGTGTTGAAGGCTTACTCCTTAGTAAGAGTTGTTGATGGATATTCCCCAATCAAAGAGTATATTCAGAGGCATAGTCTTTAGGAAATCATTAGATTCCCATGATTCTGATTTTAGAGATGCATTTATTCGATGTAACTCAAAACTTAATGAGTTATTGAGTGGTAGAAGAACTTTTATGAAGTGGGGCCTAATTGGAGGAAGTAGTTAAATAGGGGCATGTCATGAATGGGGCTTCTTTGTCCTGGCACTGCCTCTTATTGCTCCCTGATCATCATGAGGTGAGCAGCCTGACTGTGCAACACACTCCCTATCATGGTATTTTTCCTTACTGCAGGCCCAGCTGTAATGAAGCCACATGACAACTGTGGTGGAAAACCTCTAAAATCACAAAGCCAAATAAACGGGTCCTCCCACTTTTCTTAGTTTTGTTTGTTTGAGATAGGATCACATTCTCCAGGATGCTTACAACACTATGTAGCTGAGCATGACCTTCAATTTCTCATCTTCCTGTATCTCCATGCAGACTGCAGAGATTATAGGTGTGTGCCATCACTCTGGTTTATGCAGAGCTGGGGATTGAAGCTAGGGCTTTGTGTATGCTGGACAAGAACTCTACCAACTGAGCCACATCTCCCCAACAGTAAGTGTTTTTAATAGAACCAGAAACTGGTTCTAGAAAATTAAAGCAAGGAAATACAACATATGCTAGGGCAATCGCTTTCTGCTATGGCTTCATGTAGTGGTTACATTTTTCATTTCTGTGATCAGATACTTGATACAAGTAGCTTTAAAAAGAGAAAGGATTTTTTTTTTGGCTTGTTATTTGAGGGTATCATGCTGAGGAAAATATGGCAGCAGGAACTTGAGGCAAGTGGTTATATTATATTCATAGTCATGAAGTAGATGGTAATAAATGCTTGTTCTTGGCCCACTTTATCCTATTTTATTCAGTCCATATTCAGTCCAGGACTCCAGCCAATGGACTGGTACTTCCTATAATTAAGGTGGGTCTATCCACCTCAGTTAACCCAATCTAGATAATTCCTCACAGGCATTCCCAGAGGCTAATAAAATAAACATTGTCCCTTAAAAGGCGTCCCCAAAGCTTGTCTCCTAGGTGATTCTAGACCTTATGAATATTAACCATCTCACTTGGACATAGTTTTAATGTGTTCCTGAAGGTCTCTGTTGGGATGTAATGAGAGTTGGTGGGATCTTTGAGAGTAAGGTTTAGTGAAAGTTGATTTTGTCACTGGGACTCTCCACAAAAGAGATGGACCTCAAGTTCTCATAATTGTGAATTGTTACATAAGAGTATGACTGGCCCAACCCCTCAGTTTTGATATGGTATAATGCTCTTGTACACTGTAAAGATTTGTTACTCGGTATTGGTTTAATAAAATGCTGATTGGCCAGTAGCTACCAGACTAGGAGAATTCTGGGAAGAGGGGGGCAGAGACTTGGTCGTCAGCCAGACATAGAAGAAGCAAGATGAGAATACAATACTAAGAAAAGTTACCAAGCCATATGGCTAAACATAGATAAGAATTATGGATTAATTTGAGTTGTAAGAGTTTGTTAGTAATAAGATTGAGCAATAGGCCTAACAGTTTGTCATTAATATAAGCATCTGTGTGTTTATTTGGGACTGAACGGCTGCAGGATGGGGCAGGACAGAAACTTCCATCTACACACTTTGGCCTCTTATTGAGTTGAGTTGTTATATCTCTCTCTCTCTCTCTCTCTCTCTCTCCCTCTCTCTCTCTCTCATGAAGGTGATGTAGTTAAGTTATGGTCCTCTTTAAAGACAGTGCCCATAGCTCTTTGGTATTACTGCTTCAAAAACTACAAGCTCAATCTATGATTGTTTTCTAAGTAACCAACCACAGGGATTTCATTATAGTAATAGAAAACTAACGTGTCTTTCTTGTTAATCCTTTTCTTTGTAGTACTTACGTTCTTCTATTCACATTCATAATTGTTCATCTCCCTTCCCTTCATTTTCATCCTTTTTTCCAATTAAATATTCATTTACTCGGTGTGTATGAGAGTTTTCCTGCGTGTATGTCTATGAACTATACAAGCGCCCATGGAGGTTAGAAGAGGGCACTGGATCACCTGGGACTGGAGCCACCAATGTGGGTGCTCAGAATCAAACTCAGGTCCTTTGCAAAAATAAGTGCTCTTAACCACTAACCCATATCTCTAGCCCACTCTACATTCTTCTTTCCCATTAATCCTCATGTAACATCACATGGCTTAAGCCTAGCGGCTACATTCCAACATAAAGTGGTTACCATCTGCTATTGAGGAAAAGACACATGCTGCCACTTCCTCCTCACATACCTTTAGGTCCTCTTAAGCCAGAGGGTCCAGGGAGGCCAACTAACCCCAAATGTCCAGGGGATCCTTGGAGGCCTGGGTCTCCGCTCATACCTGAAATCCCTTGAAGTCCTAAATGTGAAACCAAGGGAGACATTCAGAATAGGGTATGGCTTGACACTAATGCTAATTTCTTCAGAATAAACTTGTCAAGCAGCACAGTACCTGGGGAGCCAGGAAGGCCAGGGTCTCCAGCAATACCAACTTTTCCATCATCACCTTTGTTTCCTGGGAAACCTGTGTCACCAACTATCCCATCTTTTCCTTTTACACCTATAAGATCAAGAAAATTGCCCGATGATTAGTCCCCATTTCTGGAATTGTGCTCCTCCCTGGGAAAACATGGGTAGGAAGGTGAAAGTATTTTGAGATGTTGAGGAAACTTGATTCAGCGAAGAAACTCTGGGAAAGATTATGGCAGTTGTTTGTGTATTTGGAAGCTGTATTTGATTGAGATGTAAGTAGACTTTTTTTTTTTTTCTGAGTGCCTTCCAGAAGCACGAATGATGGATTGAGATGTTCTTGCACCAAAGTTTAGATGAAAATATGTAGACCACGTTTCAGGGGGGTATACCAGGCTAAAGGTTCTTGTCAGTTTGCCTGGGAAAACTATAGTTATCTACTGGATGGACATTGAAGAACTTGGGACTAATCTCCATAATTCTTTCTAGTCCTCAAGTTCTGAAACATTTGTGAAGTGTATGCAAAAATACTGCAGTCTTACCTTTAAAACCTAATTCACCAGGCTGTCCCTTGAGCCCTGGGCTTCCAGAAAACCCAAGTGTTTGGCCTTGGTCTCCTGCAGGTATAAAAAATAATTTTTCAAATGGTCAGGAAAAACAATTGTTCATTCTTTTTTTTTTTTTTTTTTTTTTTTTGCCAAAGCAATCTTTTCAATCTTTTCCTCCTCAATTCAGATTCAATATGGCCAGAGGAGTTTCTTGACAAAACCACCCACTGGGTAAAAGGACCTGGAGTTCTTCCAAGCTACTGGCAGGAGATGTTCTCATACATAGCACGACTCCATTGAAAACACATCACTAGGCCCAATAAGTGTGAGAAGATGGCTAAGTGGACCCTGAAACACAACCAGAATAGTGATTCATGTAAAGATGGGAACTGCTCCTGCCGAGGGGCTGTGCTCATCAGTGGAAGAGTTGCTCTGAGCTGAAATTCTTTTATGCTGCTGAAAACAGATGGGTTAAAATAAAAAGCCAAAGGAATGTGGGTTTTTTGTTTTGTTTTTGTTTTTGCCATGACAGTGCTGTGAAAACATTTCGGCAGGTACCTCTGTTGTTTACATTGTCTTTGAAGAAAAAGGAATGCAGAGGGTTTGGGCCAAATGGGAAATACAAACCAAATTCATTTTCCCTCTAAACACAGTTCTGCCCACCCCCTGAATTATGGATTGATAGAAACCACCCTTGGTCTAGGCAAACATATCAAAAGCGAAAATGTTCCCTACCTTTTAAACCTGGGATACCAGTTGCTCCCGTGGGGCCAGAAGTTCCAGTGCGACCCTGAGAACCCTTCAAGACAATATAGAAATAATTATTCTATATGGAGATGCTCACCATATTTCTTCTATCTCCTAACTCCTAGCCATCACTTGAGAGATGCTGATTACATACTGTGTGTTAGGTGGGACAGGTATCCTGTAGATTGGAAAGGGATGAGCCAGGGACAGACATGTATACTTAGGGTTTGCAGGGGGTAATATTCCATCTGCAGATTATTTCTAGTCATGCCATTTGTAACCTATCAGAATTGAAATCTCGGTGAGTCAATGTATGGCTGAATTAATTATTAGGTCTCAGAAAACATAGGCCATTAACCCTAGGTCAGGCACTCAATCTGCTCTGCAGGTATTCAGCTACCATCACTTTTGCCAAAGCTATAGGGTCATATCATATAATCATCACTTCGACCAGGTGTGAGGGCATGTGTCTATAATGTCAGCACTCGGGAAACAGAGGCAGGAACTTCACAAGTTCCAGACCAGCCTAGTGAGACTCTGTCTCAAAACTGGAAAGAAAAACCAATCAAAAACAGTAGTCTTGCTTTCCTAAGCAGGGCTAGACTTCTGCTGTAGGCTCCACAAGGAACATGAGGTTGTCCTGTTACCATGTAGCAGGCTCTAGGTATGCAGGTGCATTTATATGAGTAGCTTCCATAGTCACAGGAAAAGCCATCTGCAGTTTTCTGAAACACTCTGCGTCTGGGGAGTGTTTATGTCAGCTGCTTTCAGCTATTTTTGTGGTGTCTAATATGGTTTGATGTGTTTAGAGATGTACCCAGTAAAAATGCATGCCACCTAGTGCTTTGCACAGGACACTGGGTAAAGAGATGGACCACTGTGTTCATTGGACCACTACTTTCAATGGTACCCACACCATTCTGTCTGTTTCCTGGTCTGACTTCATATAGCACACTGCACTCAATATGCATGCTCCTAATGTGAGTCTCTGCTTATGCCAGGACCCCTTCCTCCCCAAATGCACCCCTACTTTGTTTTTTATCCCTCTCCCTCTGTGAGTTGTCAGGATTTTAAGCCTAGAATGATTTCTTTGGAGAATGTTTGAGACATGTCAGTGTATCCCCCCTACCAGATTGACTAATGCTTTTGAAAGACAAGAATTTGCTTGCAGGGAGTACAGGTGATCTATGCCTAATTCATTTGATCAGACTACTATTTATGTAGAACATTCCATGTGTCTGACACAATGTTAAGTTCTTTGCATGTCTCATCTCATTTAATCTTTACTACTGTCTGAAAGAAGTTTGACTATTAGTCTAATTTTTAATGGATGAAGAAATAAGGCTCAGTGAAGTTAATTAAGCAATGTACACAAGATCACAGAGCAAATGAGTGATGGAGCCTACTGACATTCAAATTCAAGTCCATCTGTCAAATCCACTCTAGTTTACTGTCTTATTTATGATTTTAAGTGTGTGTGTGTGTGTGTGTGTGTGTGTGTGTGTGTGTGTGTGTGTAAGACAAAGAGAGAAAGGGGAGGGAGGGAGAGAGAGAAGGAGAGGGAGAAGGAAAAGGAGAGGGAAAGAGAGAGGGAGAAGGAGGGAGAGAGAGAGAGAGAGAATACTGTGAGAATACTGCTACCATGTGTGCAGGTGTCCTTGGAGTTCAAAACTGCGTTAGATCCCCTGGAACTGTAGTTCACAGGTAGTTGTAAGCCATACAACTAGAACAACAAGCACTTTTAGCTTCCGAGCCATCTCTACAGACCCTCCCCTACCTTTAAAACCCAAGATAATCTAGACTTGATCCTTTGCTAGTTGCTCTCTGAGGTACATCAAACACCTTCCCACTAAACGATCAAGGAATCTCTAAATGCTATGCTTAGAGATATAGCTCAGCAGTAGAGCACCTGCCTAGCATGCTGGAGGCCCTAAGTTTAATACTGAGTAAAAACCAAACCCTATACTTGTTTCTAGTTGTAGTGTGATGGTGCATACTTGTAATCCCAGCATTTACAAAGCTGAGGCAGGAATATTATGGGTTCAAGGCCTCCCTTGACAACATAGCAAGACCAAGCCTTAGCACTCTTCCCCCACAATTTGTGATTTTTTTTTCAATGTGCCCAACTTAATGTGGGCTATAGGGTACCGGCAGTAGAGTGCAAATAGAAAGGTTTCTGAAGTCCCAGAAATCTCGCAGAGCAAGTGAGATTCTCTGAAGAACCAACTAGGAGCAGTTCCATATGAGCAATGAAAAGTGCCTTAATAGCCCAGCAGCAGCCCAGCAACTCATGGTGAGATGGTGCCTTAAGAGCAGGCAGCTATTAAAAACTGAGCTGAATTCCTGGAATCCAGTTGCAGAATGGGAGGAGTGATGAGCAAAGGGGTCAAGATCAGACTGGAGAAGCCCACAGAAACAGCTGATCTGAACAAGGGGGAGCTCATGCACCCCAATTTGATATCTGCATAGGACCAATCCAGATTCTCTGAACGTGGGTCTCAGTTGGGAGGACTGGGCAGTCTATGGGGCCTCTGGTAGTGGATCAGTATTTATCCATAGTATATGAATGGACTTTGGGAGTCCATTCCACATAGAGGGATACTCTCTCAGCATAGACACATGGGGGATGGCCTAGGCCCTGCTCCAAATGATATGACAGACTTTTGAAGACTCCCCATGGAAGGCCTCACCCTCTCTGGGGAGCAGAAAGGAGATGAGATAGGGGGTCGGTGGTGGACAGGGGAGGAGGGAAAGGAGAGGGAACTGGGGTTGACATGTAGAGCAAAATTGTTTCTAATTTAAATAAAAATTGTATAAAAAAGAATATACTTAAGAAAAGGACAGGCAGCTGTTGAAGACTGCCACATGGGGCCAATAATGGGAGTAAAGACACGGAGAAGGGGATGCTGAGGAAAAGGGTAGGAAGATGTGTCACACACATACATGGGGAGAGCGAGGGCTCTGAGGTTATCTTGAGGGCAAGGATTGGGAAGTCGCCTGGAATCCAGAAGATGGCAACCTGAGGCATGGGACTATGCTGTAAAGGTTCTTTGATGGTGAGGAGACAAGATTCTGGACAAACTTACACTTTTTCCTGGCATTCCTGGGAAACCTGTGATCCCCAGGGACCCCTTCAGGCCAGGTAATCCGATTCTTCCCACAGCTCCAGGGGAACCTGGGCTTCCATTGAATCCCTTGATGGTATTGGACTGTCCAGGAGCTCCTGGTTGGCCTGGCAACCCTGGGATGCCAGGCTTTCCTTTGTCACCTGGGAAAGAAACACAACCTATTAGAAAAAGGCTAGAGTCAACAAAAAATGTTTGTCTAGGTACAGTTGACCGAAGTTTATATACTGAGTGCACTCTCAGGAGAGGGGAAGCTAGCTTGGGGTGATGGTGAAAGGAGGGGCCATTGATGTTACTTCAGCTCTAGCACTGGGCAATATCTATGCCTTACTATGTACCAGATTCGTCCTGAGATCCCATAGACTGTGGGTCAAAATTTCAGTTCTACAGTGCCAATAGTACAAGGCAGTCTCCAAGATCTATGGACACTCAGGAAGAGGGAAGATAGCCTCCTTGAACTCAGTGAACTCCCACACTGCCATTCTTGGGGGTAAGCTTTGCTTTTCTCAGCAAGGAAGCCTAGGATGGCTGTAAATCCTTTCTTGTAAATCACTCCTGCCTCAGCACCTCTGGGTCCAGGAAATCCATCCGATCCAGCAGAACCTCGAGAACCTTTTTCTCCTTTGAACCAAAGGTTCAGCATTGGAGGTCTTGGACTGGAAATGCCAATTGACCCCGGATCCCCTCTGTCTCCTAAATGAAGGAAGAGCAGGTAGTCAGCATAAGAGAGAAAGTTTACACACAAAGTCACACTAGGACTGACCTTTTATATTGTTTCTTACCACCCTACTCCCCAACCCAAGCCAAATCCCTAGGCCTTTCTATCCTCGACCCTATCGCATCCTCAAAATTTGCATTTCTGTGTATTCTCTGTCTTTCTCCAATCCCAAAGCTAGCAGTAACTTTAGACTCTTCTCAAAATTCTTCCCCAAGGATGAGCTGGGAGTATATAACAGAGGCCTTCCTTTTGGTTTGAATAAGTGCCCCTCCCTAGATCTGGGTGGTAATGGCTTGATTCTCAGCCATTGACCTCATAGGGAGGTGAGGGAACCTTTGATGCCTGGAGCTGAATTGGAGGAAGATAAGTTATTGAGAACATATTCTTGAAGGGGACCGTGGGACTCTCATTCTTATCACTTCCTTAGTTTTGCTTCCCAGCTGCCACTGATGTACTGCCCAAAGGCAACAAGCTCAGCTGATCACAGACGGAATCCTCTGAAACCAAGATCTAAACTAAACCTTGCCTTTTCCTTCTTATAAACTGTTCATGCTAGGTACTTTTTCCGTAGTCAAAAGTTGACTAACATAGTCCATAATATGTAGTGTTGACTCTGAAGGGAATAGTCTTTTGCTTTTAAAAGGACTTAATTCAGAAGTCCAAACGTTTGCCTAATACAGAGTTGGCATTCATGACACAAATGACAAAGTTGACAAGCAACACCATACACTTGGAAAAACAAAATGATTGATTGTTTTGGAGATTCTCTCTCTCTCTCTCTCTCTCTCTCTCTCTCTCTCTCTCTCTGTGTGTGTGTGTGTGTGTGTGTGTGTGTGTCTGTCTCTTTCTCACCTTTTTCTCCTGGAGTACCAGCCTGTCCAGGTTGTCCCACCTTTCCAAATGACCCAGGAAATCCCTTTAATCCACCAGCTCCAGGAATACCAGGAAGGCCAGGTAAGCCAGGAAACCCTACTGGTCCAGAGGAGCCCCTTTCACCTGTTGAAAAGTAAGACTTGCTTTTATTATAGTTTCTGTTGTATCCACAAGGAAACAAAGGGGGGGGCACACAAAGGTTAAATTACTTGCACAATCTCATAGAGCTAAGAAGTTGTAGAGAAAGGATTTGAACACAGGTCTCTCTAACTCTAAAGTCTCAGGTTTTACCAAGCTTCTTAGTTACTACCCATCCTAGGACTCTCTGAACAGGCACACAGCACTAAGCACCAGGAGAAAAAAGGGAACATGTGGGCTCTTATGTCATTAAGTTCGGAGCACATGGCAAAACAAAAACAAAAACAAAAACAAAAAAAAAAGGGCTTAGGTCTAGGAGGAAAGAGGTGAGCACAACCTTGCCTTTGTGCTTACCAGTTTTATGCCCTGTCCTGAGACTAGACATTTTCTCCTGTTTAAAACAGAGATGCCACACACCTAACCGCTGGTATGGCAATCATAGGAAGTGAGAGCTGTCAAGGCTTCTTGCAACATGTCGTACTGAGTGGTCTTTTCCGGCAATGTTAGTAATCCCACTGTCCCACACAACAGGCTGTTTGAGTGACTCACTTTAGGTGACCATTGTCTTTTATTACCAGCCTGGTCTAAATATTTTGCTACAGAAAGGCCTGCACAACTTCTATTCCTGGGTAGAGGGGAGGGAGCCATTTGGGCAGCTCATAATGAATGCTCCTTCTGGGTAGTCCCTGTCAATTTCTCTGGTCTTCCCAGTTACTTCACTTACCCTTTTGGCCTGGGATGCCTGGAAACCCAGTGACTCCTGGCAAACCTGGGCTTCCCAGGAAACCAGCTGAACCTTGAGAACCAGGAAGGCCTTTTATTCCAGGTAGACCGTGTTTTCCAGTTGACCCAGGTTGACCTATGTCTCCTCTTTGACCCTTTTTTCCAGATTTCCCTGAATGGAGAGAATACAGGCCAGCCACTAAATGAGGTTCTGGTCAGATTTGGGCCACAGTTTATTCCCCTTGGTTTTGTTTGGCTGGCTTTGGTGAGTTTTGTCCATGGCCCTTTAACAATACCCAATGAAAGCTGCCAACAAGGTGAGTACTAAGTTGCTCAGAGCATGAGCATCTACCACCCAGAGCACCATGCTAAATGCTTATTGCTTCTAGACTGGCACAGTGGAGGGTTGGAAACGCAACCGCTTTGTGATTCTAACTTCTCCCTTTATGAATGTGATTTACACTGGAGCCTCGAAATGGAGCTCTGGGAAGCCAGGGTGGCAACTGGGCTCTGGTTTGGCAGCACTTAACACTCTGAATCCAGTTCCAGTGGTTGTTTCCCCAGCCAATTGGTGAAGTGGAGGTTAAAGCTGAGCTGTTGTTCTATCTTCCCAGGGAGTCTTGGATACAGGGTTGCCCTTTTAATCCCTCAAGCAAGCGGTTAAATCAGCCAGCTTCTTGGCATTAGGTTTGAAAGACCGCCCCTAGTGCCAAGTACTGTAGAGACCCACAAGGGGCATTTGATCTCCTGGGCCCTCTGAGCCTCTGTCACCACGCTTTAAGTTGGTCAATGGGATTAACCTCCTGAGCTGCTGCCCAAGTGGAATGTCCAGGTACAAAGAAAGGAAATTAAAAAAGCAAAGGATTAAATCAGTGACGACACAAGTATTTGGGCTCCCAAGGACCTACATGAATGGCTGACTTAGTTTTCCATGAAATGAAAAGCGTCAAGTAGCTGCCAGCCCCAGGATTCCATTGGGAAGCTGTAAAGAGAGCTCTATAACAAGAGAGCAGAATACAATGGGAACCAACCCTCTAGCAGGGGTTCAGGGATCCCTGGCCTTGTAAGCAAGGCCATGTTATAGTGGATAATCAGATAATTCCCCAGTGGGGAGTCTTAGTTGGTGAGCTTGTGGGTTGTTTTTCTTCTTCTTTACGTCAGCAGCTTATATGAAGACCCCAGAAACAGAAGGACAAAGGAGATAAAGCAGATATTAATGGCTCTGCAAATAACTCAGCTTCAGTCACTTAGTAAGGAGGCAGAGTGAGGATGATGGTATCAAAGTCCTTGTTACCCAGTGAAAGCCACACTGCTTGCCTATGGATCCTCAGCCGCATGTTCCCCTGACAGGCAGGCTACTGGGTCGGGGGAGTGTGAGGTGAGGGGAGTTCAGCCCCGGCTTCTGTGTCAAGACAAATTCACCACAGCCCCAGCGAGGGCACAACACACCTCAGCACAGGGTGGTTTCTTTAATCGAGAAAGGCCAGAGGCAGGCAAAAGCACCAAAGGGGGCCAGGAGGTCGTGGGAGACAGAAATGACAGATTTGCCGTCATAGTACACAGTGTGTACTACTGACACAGTAGCAGTGTGTTCTGCCTGGCACAGCCAGGGTGATTTGGGATTTGACACTAGAGGGGTTAGGAAAGTCAAATTTCCTAGATTCTGACCACGCCACAGTGCCAATATTCGTGCCCAGCATGCCTGAGCCTAGCTACAGTCTGTCAAGTGGGGGTCCTTCCTGCAATGGAGGTACCTGAAATGCCTGGCAGGCCTGGTGCTCCTGGGTGTCCAGCTGTGCCCTTGATGCCAAGTGGATCACTAGATCCTGAGGGTCCTGGCTGTCCTGGTGGCCCTGATGTTCCAGGGTTGCCTCTCTCACCTTTGGGGCCTAGCATACCAGACTTCCCATTCAAACCTAATAAAAAGGAGGGGCAGATGTTTATAGCCTGGATAAAAGGGAGGCACTGGGTCACCAAATCATCTCCCAGTGGAAGGGCATGGCCCAAGAGCCACCTCAGGTGACACTGTCTTCTCTTAGCAGCTTTGCAAAAATTTGACTATTGGTTACAGCTACTCCTGGAATGACCGTGATAGGAAAATGGACTCCAACCACATAAGGAAAGATTTCCCCCAAAGAGAGACAGAATAAAATGTCATTTTGGATTCCTAGTTAATTATTCCAGATTCAGCCACGTTTCTCATGCATGTATTTATGCAAAGATAGCAGTTACAATACAGGTTTTTGTTCATTGCTAAGTATGGGGTTGAGAAAAGTCACCCTTGGGTCCTGGAAGGCCAGAGTCTCCAGGAAATCCTTTGTCCCCTGGTAATCCCTGTAGGCCTTGCTCCCCTGAAGCACCATTTTCAGCACCGAAGATGTCACCGGTGGTTCCCTGGGAACCTGGTAACCCTGGACTGCCAGCCTTTCCAGGCAAGCCATCTTTTCCAGGAAGCCCAGGAAACCCAGGTAATCCCTTCTCCCCACGAGGTCCAGGAAATCCTAAAAGTAAAGAGGCAAAGATAAAAAAGGCCATGGATGTTTATAAGCAATTTATCTGGATAGAGACGTGGGACACAGTTTTCTAATACAAAAGCTAATATATTACCAATGATTCGCAGTCTCCATTCCTTGGAGGATTTTCGCAGAGGTAGGGACTACAACACATGAGTGGGAGGAAGGTCTAGTTCTGGGAGGTTGGGGATAGGCACAGCTTAGCAACGTGCTCCTGTTTCTGGGGGCTCAGTAGTTGCTAAGAGGGCAAGTCACACAAGGCCGTCTCTCCAAAGCTCAGGCTATCTGGCAGTTGTTAAATTCCAGCTGTCATGCCCTCCTTGAGAGGGCAGAAAGTAGTGGAAAGATCTGAAGCAATGCTAAACACTAGAGCAGGTGGTCCAGGATAGGACTTGAGTGCTAGAACAACGACAGTTGAGAACTTATAGCGGCACAAAGATCATTGGCTTTATCCTAGAGCTTTGGCTCACTGGGCATTATGAACAGGCTGAGAATTTGCATGACTACCAAGTTCCCAGGTGCTGCAGGTGCTGACCCGGGGAATATAGGCAGAGAAGCAGTGGTACTCTGCTGTCCTGGAGCTCATGTTGGGACAACTCTAGAAAGAGGAAGACATGGGTAGCTTTTGACTTATCTGAATTCCTTTTTCAGACCCCCAAGAAGTTCATCTGAGATATCATCACAAGACTGGCAGGCAGATAATTGCAGAGTCCTGCCTGCCTTTGTCACTAGTGTCTTTGTGAAATATCAGTTTCATCATCTGAGAATTAAGGGGTTGTCTCCATTGGTTTTATGTGGCCCTCATAGCTGTGTTATGCCCTCATTCTATGGTTCTCTATTGCATTTTGCCTGGAAGTGAACTCAAACCATCTCAGCTACACTGGGGAACAGACCTAGCTTACTGTCATCAGTGGAGAATGGAAACAATCCCAACATAACAGCCACACAATGGGTGCCTTTTTCCCTTACCTGGCAATCCTGGAAGATGAATTAACCCCGGACTTCCTGACTCTCCTTTACTTCCATGAGTGCCAGGCTTGCCTGGAGTTCCAGGGAGGCCCCGAGCTCCTTTAGAGCCTGAAACCCCAAGCGTAGGTAGTGAGGGGAAAGGAACACTAGCACAGATAAGCTAGAATTAGGATGTTTAGTCAACAATCCTACTCCTCGCTGACCTCCTTGAGTCTCACCTCCACATACCACGCTTTCCAGCAACTGTTTCCTCAGTCGCTGAGAACACCCTAGAGCAGTACCCTCATGTGCCATTGGGGTACCCTGCTTCCCTTGATTCAAGGACCTTAAAGAGTGCTTACATTCTCTGGCCTCATTCCATACCTGGGAATCCAGGAGCTCCAGGAAATCCTGATGGACCATATGACCCAGGGATAATACAAGGTAAGGTGACTCCTGTAAACGATAAGACATGGGACTGTGAACGCACCGATTTGAAGATGAGTTCCCCCTCATATGCTCCTTTCCTTCTATTCCATGTAGTGAACAACCATAGCTCCCCACTCAGCAGCTAGGAGCACATACAGAGCTTGACATCTGAAACTCTTGGGAGGCATTACTAGGGCAATTGCTTATCCTTGTTCTTAGTGTTCAGGTAATAGAGTTCCACTGACTGAAACACTGGTGCCTGATGGGAAAGCACCACCGAGGCAGAGGGTGTTACCTAACAAGGATTCTTAGAGGTGGGCTGTGCAGGAACAGCAGCAAGCAGCAATTGTCTGCTCTCCATTCCCTTACATAGTGTCTCTTAGCATTGACACTTAGGTTTCAGCACTAACGGTTTGTGATTATTAGAGTGGATAATTTGAAGCTGCAACTATTCAAGTTCATAGCTACACTTCTTCCTTTCTAAAAATGATAAATGGGTTTTAAAATTGTATGTGTAAGGGTGTTGTGCCTGCCTGTATGTCTGTGTGCCACACGTGTGCCTGGTGCCCATGGAGGCCACATGAGGGTGTTGGATCCCCTGGAACTGGAGTTACAGATGATTGTGAGCTTTCATGTGGTTGCTGTGAATTGAAGCCAGGTCCTCTAGAAGAGTGGCCAGAGTAGCCAGTGCTCCAAACTACTGTGCCATCTTCACAGTCCCAACAATTTTTTTTTTGCAAGAGGGTTTCCTTCAAAGCATGGGGTTCATTTGAAGCAGTTCATTTTGAGTTTGCTAAAACTTACCAGCTGTCCTTGTTTAAATATGTGTATGTCTAAACTAAGGAAACACTTAAGACCACTCACTTGGTCATGGCAGACAGATTGAGACTGCTCAGCTCCTTATTGGAAACTGTAAACTCTGCTACTCAGGGAATAGAGATAGTCAATTTTGGTATTCAAGGTGCTGAAATTAGCATTCACAGCCTTTTCTGTAGGAAGTTCTTCTTTGCTCATTCATATAGCAAATAAATAGTCTGTAGGATCACAGAGGAGTTTAATAAACTACCAGTGACAGATTGTTTGTGGACTTCCTCAAGTGCCATTTATAAACAACTGCTATGCTAATTAAAATTAGCCTGTTCTATTCATTAAAAACGATCCCCCAAGGTCTGTCTTAAACTACTGAGCCAATGGTTCCAATAAAACTCTGTAGCATTTGTTAAAAAACAATAATAATAAAAAAATGGCTCTAAAAACTATGAGTATAGACTAGGATTATTTTTGAAAACTATATATAAAGTCTATGATTCAGACTGCTTACACAGGCAGCTGCCATTTCTCCTTTTACTTACTTCTGCTCTCCAATACAAAATCTTGTTTAAAAAAAAAAGATCAAACAAGCCAGGTGGTGGTAACGAACACCTTTAATCTCAGCAAATGGAGGCAGAGGCAGGTAGATCTCTTGAGAGTTTGAGGCCAGTCTGGTGTCCAGAGTGAGTTCCAGGACAGGCCCCAAAGCTACACAGAGAAATCTTATCTCAAAACATAACCAATTAAACAAACAAACAAACAAACAAACTCACTTGTTTTAGTCATCAAGATCGGGAATTGAATAGTATATGTCCTGGTTATACTGGGCTCAGTAGCCTGACAGAACTTAAGCTGGTGTCTTTTTTCCCCCTGTTTTTACACACTTGTATGGGAAAACATCCTAAGTTCTCTGAGCCTTGTATGTCAAATGGGAACTACCTATCTATTAGTGTCTGTGAGTAGTACATGAAACAGAGATAGATGCACTTGATGCAGTGCCTGGCACCCTGCTGCACGCTCAGCCAATGGTAGTTCTTATCTTCCTTGAGAGGTGTTCAGAGGAGCTCCTGTAAATCAATCCCTTGCTTCCTACCTTAGTCAGTCTTGTGATGGTACTTGATAGCCTTCTAGACCTTGCACTCTGCTGGTCATATTGCCCACAGGTATAAAGATGGCTATCACGCCACACACTAACGTTGTAGAGCTATCTCTAAGAAGTATTTTTCCATTGTGGAAATGTGTTCTATTAACAGGAACCTCAGAGTGAGATGCTTCATTAGGAGGGAGTCCTTTACTCTGCTGGGGCCCAGAGTTCCTGAATGAAGGGGAAAGACTATTCCTGTAGCTGGTGTTATGAAAGGGACCCTACACAAGACTCAAGACTCTCCTGGCACTGGACTAAGTTCATGGCCCATCAGTTTCAGTGTGTCTGTGCCTTACTCATATGTCACAGAACATGCTAAGTAAAATATAAATATCCCTGAGTGGAATGTAAATATAAAGCCACTCATTTCCCTCATTTATCAGACGAGTTTCACCCATGAGAACCAGATCAGACCAAAGCCTTTAAAATATGAGATTGAGGCCAGCCAGACATCCTAGGAAAGAAAAATCGTACCTGAAGGTAGGTAGAAACCAGAAGAAATTAAGGACACATTTCCCTCCATAATTTTCCCCTCATAATTTTGACACAGATTACACAGCATTGTGTTTTGCAAGGAGAGGTTTAAAATGATGGGAAGGTTAAGGATTTCCCATCACTCTGTATTGTATCTGGCTTTTACTCTATATTGCCATGTTTTTGGCTTCACAATCCTGAATTCAGGCCATTCTCAATAAAGCAGAAGTCAGCTTTAGCTATGCTATTATGTTATGCTTTATAAGTGTGCAAATGACCACATAATTCAGAATTTCCATCACGAATACCAAAATGTATCTTTAGAACATAAAGCACCTCTAGTTTTCAAGATTCTATTATTCCTATTTGTTATGAGACTAAATAATAGAGACCAGACATGCATGATTCCTTGCACACGTACCTTGAAAGACAAATAACAACACAATAACAATTCAGAAAATGTGATTAGAAATCTGTCAGCCCATCAGGGCATGTGGTGAGGGAAATCAGCCCCTCTCAGGGACTGTATACCACTTCCTTCTCTAGTCCCCTGGTGATATGCACAAAGGAGCCCTTAAAGCAGTGTCAGTGGCCAGTGACAGCCTCTGCATGCCATCCTCACAATTACCCTCCAAAAAAAAAAAAAAGAAAAAGAAAGGTGCAATGTGGTATTTAAGACATTCTGAGTAGCAGAGAAAAAGGTGAACAAAAGAGAAAAGGCTGTGCTGACATTGATGTCTGAGAACCTGGAGATGTAATGAGCTCTCACCTCCCTCTGTGCTTAAGTCTCTTTCACCCATCTCCCCCTGTTGCAGCAGTAATCACCCAGACCAATCACGGACAAGAGAAAATAAAAACAAGATACATGTTTGCTGAGTTCTGGGGGGGGGGTCTCATGTACAGACCAGATATACCTGCCAACTACGTACATCGTGGGCATTGAGTGGAGTGTTGGCACCCATGCTTGGGCATTGAGTGGAGTGTTGGCACCCATGCTTAATCAGTACACAGAAGCCACTTACAGTAATAACCTGCACTATAGATTACACTGGGTCTCTGGATCCAGAGCTTCTATAGGGACCGTCAGTTGCCAGCATTTCCAGAGTTTGTAGTAATTCATACCACTAAGTTGAACAGCTTCTGATTACTACGTGCCCTTCCCTGGAAATGCAGATGTCTACTCCTGGGCTATCACTGGTAGGAATAGGCAACATTTAGGAACAGCATCTTAAATTTTTGTGGTAACAGAAATGGCTATAATGCATAAAGTTGCTTTTAAATGAATTGAAAAAATACATTTAGTGAGTTATATTTAGCTACTGATGAGAAAAAAGAGAGATAGCATTCTAAATGAAGTACTTGCTGTGTGTGGTGGTGCAAGCCTTTAATCTCAGCACTCAGTAGGCAGAGGCATGCTAAGCTCTGTGAGTTCAAGGCCAGCCCGGTCTACTACAATGAATTCTAGGACAGCCAAGGCTATGAAGAGAGATCCTGCCTCAAAAAACCAAGCAAGCAAGCAAGCAAGCAAATAAGCAAACGGCTCCCAAAATAAAACTAAAGAAGGTATTTATTTGAAAATTCAGCTTCTAAAAGAACATATTCTATATAAGGCACCTTTTAGCCTAGACTTACTAGCACTGTGTTCCTGAGAACTTTCTGTATCCAGGAATTCAAACTAGTGAAGTTTGGGATAGAAGATATCCCATTGGTTTTCTTCTTGATGCAGCCTCATCTCAAAAAGATTGTTGATAATATCCAAAAGGTTTGAGGGTGTGCAAGTTTATAGGTGTCAGGCATTATAACTAAATTTAAAACTTGTTGCCTTTATAATGGGTTGAGAGTGATCCATCAACAGTTGAAGAGCAATAGAATGGCTATAACTATATCCCCAGGGAATAGAGTTGAAGCCAGAACTTCTCAAAGGAAAATCAATATTATTTAATAAGACATGGACTAGGGAAGTAGAAAGCGTTCTTAGCTTGTACAAGGCCAAGGGTTGCATCCTTAATACCACACATACACAGAAATTCCTCAGAGCTTCCATAAAACTTTGTGAAATGAAATTCTGACTTGGTTTCAGCCTGTACTATTGTGCTTATCACCACAATTAAAATAGGTTTTAAAATCCAGAGATATAAGACATTATATCTTATTTTTATTTGTTAATCATTCATGGTTATTAGGAAGGGCCTTTCTTCTGCAAGTAAATATCAGTCTCTTAAGGAATGCTCTATTCTGCTAGGCAGGTTGAGATGGTAAGAAGCATCACCTTCTTTAGTATCTAGAGACTTTACGATGAAAACCACTAATGAAAGCAGGCATAATTTAAGAAATGGCACAGTATAGAAATCAAGGGAAGTCTAAATGGCAGAAGGTATTTAATTATGTGCAATGTACATAAATAGAATTGAATGGGAAAAGTCAGCAAGGAATAGAAGAGAAACTACATAGGAAATTGTCTTTTGCTCACTTATCCATCTATCTTTTCCAAAAATCACATAGGTGTTTGATAAACTAGGTATGAGACAATGAGAACTTACCAGCAAGAAGAGAAAAGAAATAATGTGAGGCATTTCCAAGAATGAGATATCCCTAAATTTTCAAACTTCGATGACCATGAGAAGTGTGGTGCCATTAACATAAACATAGAAGTCACAGAACACAAGGCTGTGATGAAGATATGACTGCACAAAAGTCAAGATTGTATGGGACCTTCATAATATAGAAGCAGGAATGTTACCCATTATAATCCTTGAAATTCAAGGGGGAAAATAACTTATTGAAGGGAGTTAAGTATTAAGGGTTAGGTTAGAATCTCTGAGTACTCTGAGGTTCTGTCAGTTGGGAAAGGTTTTGGTCTGCTGATAGTATAACCATAAAACTTAGAGAACTATTTATCAAACCTTTCACTAAACTACTTTGATGGTATTTACAACATAGACTCATCCATCCTCTCCTTGAACTTTTCTATGGACTATGAGCTCATAACTTGTCTAGGTGGCTCCGTGACATTTTCAGACAGCTCAATTAGGAGAGTCTTCATTAAGGAGCTGTAACCAACATTGTTCTAACTTATAAACTTACCACAATATAGTTATGATCCATTTCCTACTTGAAAACCCTTGAGGATTGACTGTAGTGATTACAGCTAGTCAGATCTCTTTTTATGACGCATTTCATGCATATGAGTCATGGTCATTCTACAAAAGGTTGATTTTCTGAGTCTAAATCATCCAATTGGATGACTCACCTTGAGCTCCACGGAGGCCTTGTTGCCCTGGCAACCCATCTACTCCTTTATCTCCAGGAAGTCCACGGGGCCCAGGAAGTCCTGGCAGCCCAATTCCTGGTGGTCCAGTTGGACCATCATGTCCCTTTTCACCAGGAAGTCCTGGTGACCCCTTTTCACCTGGGAAGCCAGATCTACTATCTCCCTAGAGAAAAAAGAAAAAAAGAATAGCAGTTCATTTTAAGACTAATCTGAAAAAGCTTCTAACCACAGTACTGAGGTAGTTAGTGAACAATGTTTTGTGTTTTGTGAACATTCTCCATCATTCTAGTTTATCAATCAACCTCTGAGTTTGCTGAGTAGAGATGAGTCTTACCAACTCTGGGTGATCTGACTTTGCAAAAGGTTCTAAATGAGGCTAGGGGAAGAAAATAGGGAGTGAGGATGGTACCAGCAACCCTTGAGGTCAAAGACAGCAACTGGATTACTTGGAGGAGGGAGTCAATGGGAAGCTGAATCATTTTAAATTGATATGGTTAATTATTCCTAGTGCTTATCAAATGAGATAAGTATTTTGAGAAAAAAAATTCTTATTTACAGAAAATAAAAGCATGGCATCAACATGTCAGGGGGAATCAGACTCTTTGTTCTACCATATTCCATAATGCAATGACCAGTATGAAGATTTGTAGAGCTAATCATCCAGGAATGATCTACTTACCTGAATGCCTGGGAGGCCTGGTAAACCTGGTATTCCATCCTTGCCTGGAGCTCCTGCCATTCCTGGGGTCCCCTGGGGGCCAGGATCACCTTTGTCACCTGACAGTTTTGATTCTATGCTGATGGTTGGTTCTCCTTTCTTCCCTTTAAGGCCTGTATGACCTCTAGATCCAAATAACCCCTGATAAACAAATGGCAATAGTCAGGAGATGCAGACTTCATAGAATTCTATGCTTGCGAAGATATGGCCTAAAGTGGGTGATTAAGGATATGTTTTTTTTTTTTTTTTTTCACAGTGTTCTGGACAAGTGATTATCTTGTTGTCTTGGATAATTACTTTGAATTTTCTGTATCTTTTTTAAATTTTGAAACCTATGAGGACTGAGCTTCACCTTAATTTTGAGGCAATGTCACCCAGCTAAGCAAATCTAAGTTACTGTGTGGAAGGGAAGGAGGGACCAAAGGTAAGTTAAAGCAGAAAGCAACTTGAGAGACCATCTGGTCAGATTGCTTCATGTGACAAAGGCCTACAGTTTGGTTTTGTTTTTGTTTGTTTTCAAAGTTGCTCTTAATTTATTCTCTGCAGAAGATTTTCTCCATTAATTCATCAGCACAATTTTCAATTAGAGCTTAGACTGAGTGCTTCTGATTTTTCAATTGTTGAGGAAATTTCTTATGCATCCAATTATCGCTGTGATTTGTTACTTGTCAATGGTAAACAAGAATTGATTTGGCTAACTGCATGAATTTAAGCAAAAATCTTCAGATGTTGTTATTATATATTTATTTTATCCCTATTTTTCTTTCATCAAGGAACTGATTAATTGGGAGGGAAAAACATTTCTCCACTCTATATAAAAGCAAATTAAGACTTACCGGAGACCCTGCTGGGCCAGGTGCACCCCTAGAGCCTGGATCTCCTCTAGTTCCTTTAATACCCGGAAGGCCAATGAGACCTTGTGTCCCAGGCAAGCCCGGTTCCCCATGTGGTCCAATGTTAGGGGCACCACCTTCACAAGCACAAAACCCAGAGTCTCCTGAAGGAAAAACAGACAACAAATAAAAATGTAAAATGCCAATAACAAATAAAATAGGTTCTTTTTCCAAATCTATGATTTGACAAGCTTCCCTTGGTGGGGGGGGGGGGGTGGAAGCAAATGGCTTTCAGAGACTCAAATAGCCTAAGTTCACTGTCTATCAGAAGACATCTGTGCTAGTGAGTCAGTTTTTTACTAGTCTGGGATGTTGTCCAGCTATCATTGAGTCTCATGTTGAGAACCACTAATTGCCATGTAAATAACTGAGAGTCTAGAATGTAATTAGTTCACATATACTAATGTGACTGATGATAGGAGCTTCAGTGATGTGCCTTCTTAAAGGCAGGTCTCATGTAGTACAGGTTGGCTTCAAACTCATGTAGGCATGTGCCATCAAACAAAGCACTTCTGAAGACATATAAAGGAGTCACAAGAATATAACCTAACCACTTACAGTGTTTCCATGAGTGAGGTGTGCAGAATGACAGGTCATATGTGTAGGGGGTTATATTTCCCTATGATCCTGAAGGGTGTCTTCTTACTTTTAGAAAACTGAAGTCTTGGACACTCTGAGAGAATGGTCTATTCCTTGGATTAGGGAAAACTGAGCATAAATGCTCTGAAATCTTAAGCAAGGGAGATTTTGGATTTTTCAGATTAGGGATGATTATCTGGCAAAGTCTATGTAACATTTCCAAGTCCAAAGACTACAGAATTACAAGCATCTCTGATCCCAAGCATTTTGAATAGGCATAGTCAATTTGTATTTCTCAAGTGTGATCCTAGGCCTTGTGAATGCACCCTGGGATGCTGGTTTATGAGGCAGCTTGCTGGGACCCTACTTATTGTACTGGAGCTAGATGGCCTTTTCAATACCTCAGATCTTGACCTACACAGAGTCCCCAAGCTAATGGTGTTGGGAAGTAATGTCTAGACAAACTGCTTTGCTGTGCTGGGTAGCAGTCTAGAATGCTGACAATAGCTTCTATAGGCCCATGGGGTGGAAAGAGAAGACCATAGGCCTCCTTTTTTTTTTTTTTTTTTTTTTTTTTTTGTCCTGTGTGACCTCAATTTCCAGCTTCATTCTTAGAACTGTAATTAAAGCACTTTCAACAGTCCTATACTATCTCTCAAGAGCCCAGACTACTTCTTTTCAGGTTCCTAAGGCTATTTATTGTTTTGATCAGTCCTTACAGTCTCTCTAGGGATTGGGGGTGGGGGAACACAAAGAAAGAGATAAACTCACCTTTTACTCCTTTGAGGCCCTGATGTCCCTTTGGACCCCTTTCTCCTTGGAGACCTGGGAACCCAGGCTCTATGCTAGGTAAGGGTCCATTCTCAAATGTGCGGCCTGTAGGATTTAAAAGGACACAAAAGGTTGGAGGCTGGTATAAACCTAAGGATTCACCTCAGTCTTGAAGGCCTAGGTTCTCGAGGCTCAATACAGAGAGTAGAGTAGGAGGGAAAAAATTCCCAGCCTGGGATCCCTGCCACTTCTACTGCGGAAGAGCCAAAGGACTCTTCATTTGGCTCTATTCACTCTACTAGCAGAGTGACTCTTACGTTCCACACACTGCACAAGATTCAGAGATGAACAAAGTAACTCAATAACTCAGCCCCGCCAGTCTCTAGCCCAGAAAGCCTCATTTGGGCAATGAGGGAGCAGGTGCCAGTTGTAGTGGTCAGGGGGTTTAGGCTGCAAAGATGCATGCTGGACAGTACTTCCAGCCTTTCTCTCATGATCCAGAATCCCATCTAAGGAGACTAGGCAGTGTATAGATATGCATATTTTGCCTGAGTGTGTGTGTGTGTGTGTGTGTGTCTGTCTGTCTGTCTGTCTGTCTGTCTGTCTGTCTGTGTATGTGCTTGCCTGCCTACCTGCTATCAGCTATCTCATACTGGGAACAGAATCCATTTCCTTGCACATGCCCAAACCTCCATCAAACCGAGCTCCACCTCTAGCCACCTCCCCATGAAGGCTTTCAGCAGACACCTTAAAGATCAAGGCATAGCTTCTCCTTTCTCAGAGCCTCGGCCTACCTGACTGGAGCTCGGGGAACTCAGAAAATCCAGTTCCGCTTCCCTAGAACCTGAAAAGCCAAAGTCCTGGCAGAGAGTGGCAGGAGTGTGGGCACTGAGAGCCACGTGGGACGGAAGGGTGAGGGGTGTGGGAGTTAGTGCTTGGTCGGCACCAGCTCGCTCATTTCTTGATGAAACACGCACTCCACCACTGCTATTAGTGGAGGTGGAGCCTGCTCAGGTGGGTGATGGAGCCGTCCTCACTGAACTGTCACTCCTGTGAGGGGCCCTGGCAAACTCATAATGGTTCCAAACCATACCTAGGTTTCACTACCAAAGGAAGGAAAGAATAACTTACCGGGTGGTCCTGAAGGTCCTGGTAGGCCTGGTAAACCTGGCAAACCATCTTTGCCAGATAGGCCATCCTCCCCAAAGCTGGTACGTCCTGGGTTTCCTTGGTCTCCTTTCAGGCCTGGAAATCCCCGAGGCCCCAGAGCACCAGGAAGACCTGGAAAGATAATCCCACACAAAACGTTCACTGTAGCACCCTGCTGTTTGGCCATACAATCAGCAGTGTATAGACAGAACAACACAAGGGAAGAATTAGGGAAATCATTTGCTCCTCTATTTCATGACAGTTAGACAAGTCCCCTGGGAAGCAGTTAGCTTAAGTGCCTGGGAAGTTGCAGTTAATTTGTGAGGAAAAGCTGCGTTCTCAGCCTCTGCTCCATTTCTTCTAGTTCAGTGTTGGGTCCAACTGTGCTTCCTATAAATGGCTGCCTCCAAAACACAAATCTCCTTACAGAGGTCCCTCTCCAAGGAATTTAGACACTAGTGAGTTTCATAGACGTGTCTGAGCATCTATACTAGGGACAGACAGCCCTGCCTTCCAGACTCCGGCATGTTCTTTCTCTGCCCCATACAATGACATGTTTGTTTTCTTCTTTGGTGCTTGGTTCAATAGTATCATCCACAGGATCCTGGGACCATTTTGTGCTAGAGTTAAGCCTATAAGAGGGTCTAGGTACAGATCTATCTATCTATCTATCTATCTATCTATCTATCTATCTATCTATCTATCTATCCATCTATCTATCTATCATCTATATCTCTATCTCCCTCATGCTGAGAACACATTGATTTGCACAAGTCAAAAAACTCTCTAATTGTGCCACCCCTCATGAAAGCTTTTAGCAGCCACCCTGAGTATCCAGACATAGCCAGGTTCGTCTTTGCTAAACTCTCCTGGTGAGTATAAGATCAAATGACACATCCAGAGGAAGAGTGGGAGGGCTATAATCACCCAAGCCTGATCTCCAGTTACTTTCAGCCTCGATGACAGTTTGGAATTGTCTTACTGTCTGTGGTACACTTTAACTCAAAGGACAGCTACTGACCTAGGCCCTCTCTACACACACGCTAGCTTTAGACTAGCTATGGGAGAACCTACTGAAAAGTCTACTTTTCTTTTGACCATGCTCTTGGATCCTGAGTTGTAGAGGGAGATGCTAGAAACAGAGTACAGAGAAGACTGATTAATGCAGCAAATGGATTAGTTTGCTTCACCTGTTAGTGATGGGAGGCCAGGGGTGCCAGAAGGGCCATGTTGACCTTGGATGCCTTCATCTCCTCTTAGGCCTGGGAGGCCCGGCACACCAGGATCTCCAGGATAACCTGGCATTACAATGAAAAAAAAATGGGTAAAAAATACAATGGATGCTCACACTTGCCACAAATGCTAGAGAAGAGGTCCAGGGAGCTGTCACAGGCCTGGTAGTTTTTGTTGGTATTCCTAGGTTTCCTAGATCCTAATAGTCTAAGTGATAATGGGCTTTCCAGAGCTAAGGTTCCACTAGTATTTTATTTTGTAACTGGATCTTACTCCTGTTTCAGACTTCCAAGTTTTGGGATCACAGACACATACCATCATACCAAGTAAGTACTAATACTTAAAATGTGGTCTTGTTAAAGCCTTACTTTTCTGACATGACCAGGGAAGTACTAGGGGAGTTCTTCTCCTGCTATTGCTACAACCTTAAGGAGCCACTGTCAATGTTTTACATTATTGCTGCAAGTTTCTTTGGAGCAGAACTCTGGAGGCCACTATCAACATTGGGCATTTAGATGTTTAGCAAAGGCAAAGAGGAAGGGTAGAACATACTCAGTAACCAGGGTAAAGACAAAAGAAGACAGACTTTCTAAGTATCACGCTGCTCAGGGCCCTAAGCAACTAGATCAACAGCATGCTTGAGATCATCTCCATCAAAATATTCTATAGTCTTAGGCTATAGGCAGCCCAGCTGAGGAGGGTACCACTCCTTCCCTAAGCATCACCGTGAGGGTCTTTCTGTTAATCAAACTCAGGCCTAGGAAAGCCCAGATTCTTGTCTTGGTGGATCAACACAAAAATGGGAGGCTGCACTTGGCTTGTCTGTCTAAGAGACTGGAATTTGATTCATTCACCAAGCTTAGGGCTCATGAGTGGCCCTTGATACTGTCAGTCATCCAGTGGCTGACAGTGTGTCCTTTCAACAATTACAGGAGATACAGGTTTTAATACTTTATCTTTTTTTCTCCAACCAAATCAACCAAGAGTTGCACCTGGGATAACAGCACCATCTGTATCGGTGAAAATGTCTGGGCCTCGAAGACCAGTGCCACCCTTTTCACCCTGTAAAGATGAAATAGATTGAACACAAAAATTTCCTTGACTACATCACCTAAGATCTATATACCTTCAAAGCAAAACCCCAAGAAAGTGAAAAAAAAATCCCTTCCTCCTTAACTCCTGAATTCCAGGGTCATCTAGTTCAGTGGTTAATTTCCAAGAACAAATAATTGAAGATGAAGGTGACACAAGGTAGCTGGATATGCAAATTTGCATTCTGTTTCTGGGCCTGAAACATGTATCACAAACACAGATAACACCGCTAAGGACACAACCTGATTTCAACATTTTCTTTTTCTTCTCAGCGGGCCTAAGATTCTAATGCCTACTACCTGCATTGTTTGAATGATGGCAAGTGAACTCTAAAGAGTCCTAATTCTCTACAAAGACAGACTCAGTGACTAGAATCTGATCCAGGGGAATACCCAGAGTAGGTGCTATGGTAGGCAATAATAGGATGCATTATTAATAGAGAACTTTAAACATTAAATGTTGGTAACATCTGAGGAATGATCATTAGCTTTGTGTACATCGTGGGCTATATGCATTTTAAAAGAAAAGTGTGACATCTAAAGCATCAAAATATTAAAAATACTCCATTTGATAGATATCCTGCAATTTCTCACCTCTCAAATCCTGAAGTTGTATTTCCCAATGTTATTACCTTAATTCCTGGGAATCCGTTAATCCCAGGAAGACCAGAAGTCCCCTTCTTTCCCTGTGATAGAAACATAGTTATCAGTAAGTTCAAGTATAAGAACGTAAGGTGGGCTGCCCTGTGCATTGTGCCAAGACAAATAGTTCAGGGATCTTGCTGTCATTCAAAGTGTAGACAGCTTTGCAAATTCTTCCAGGTGATAATATGGCATCAGGTAATAAATTTGCACATTAAAGTGCATAAGAGTCACAAGGGTATGGATACAAGCAGGCCAGCCTTGGTGACCCTTGATAACATTCCACAATATATTAACACACTATGGCATGGCAAAACACAAAATGGAGCAGTGGTTATTCATCCTCTTGGGTGAAAACACACACACACACACAGTTACAAAGATTATAAAATTATGTTATAAAAACAGTGGAAAATTTGCATTATATTGCATTATCAGCAATGTCTCCATTTGGCCATGTTAAGTAAACCAAGATGATCTTTTGATTAGGATTTTGATTACTAATGCTTTATAGATATTAATCAAAGTACCTGTCTCCCTTGTTGTCCTTGTACTCCTTCTGAACCCACGGGACCCTGTAAAGTGAAGAAACACACCTTGGAAAGTTGAATAGATCACACTAGAAATAAAGGCCATTAGACACTTATAACAAAGTTATCTGAGTTTAGGATTTAGTAGCTCCTAAAGACAGTTAAGAAATTATTTCAAGTTTCAAGTCAGTGGTTTTAAATTGACTATTGGATGGCTTCTTGTCTGCTACCCCAAACATATGCTTTGTTGGTGATTGTGAAGGATAAGGGAAAGGAGAGAAAGAAACAGCAGAGCAATGACTAAATATTGCTAAATACTCAAAAAGACTTAGCATCCTCATGGACAAACCAAAACTACAATTCTCTAAAATGTGCTTGTGTAAGGTAAAAGTTGACCAATTTCTTATAATCCAAGGTCTCGGTTCCTGAAAGCTAGGAATCAGAAAGGCTGATAATTATTTCTCCATTCAAAATGAAATTATTCTAGAAAGCGCTGGGTCCAAACATCATTCGCCATGTTCTAGAAGTTTCCAGACTTGTTTATGTCTTATAAAGACTAGACTTGGCTGTCTCCCATTCCTGTTCTACTTCTTGCCCACAGTCCCCTGGAGAATAAAAGGATAAAAGCAAGAAAGCACGTGCACCATTCTTTAGCTCATTAGAAAACTATATATGAAAGTCAGAAGCACAAGCAGATAGGGAAGCCACCTAGGTGTGGCAGCTACATCATTCCTTTTGCAAGGGAGTCAATCAGTCAAGAGAGTATGGGTAAGTGGAGAGGCAAGTCTGCCAGAAAGTTGAGAAGAGAAATAAAAGAAGCTTAGCCCATCAAATTTCATACGCTAGGGACAGAACAAGAATAAAAATGAAGACAAGAAAGAGACCTACACTTCTTTTAAAAAAAATCAGAAAAGAAAATGGATCAGGTGACTTGATCAACACAGGCAAATGACACTCCAGGTTCATACCCTAGGTCCTGGCAAACCAAGGATTCCCATTTCTCCTTTTTCTCCAATAGATCCAAACTCCTGATGAAAAAGAGAAGCCAGAAATTATAACACTCATTTTCTCATTAGGATGGTGTAGTGGCACATACCTATAATGTCAGCTCTTCGAAGGCTAAGGCAGGAAGAGTGCCATGAATTTGAGACCAGCTTGGGCTACATAGTGAGTTCCAGGTCAGACAAGGCTACTTAACAAGACTATCTCAATCAATCAATCAATCAATCAATCAATCAATCAATCAATCAATCACTCATTTTTCATTTGTTGCATGGCTCCATACAAGAGGAAGAACGAAATTCAAACCACCTCTACTGAGTCCTTAGGGAAGCTCTTTATATTGAATATCTTGCTGAAAAGCACACAGAGAATTAATATGCTTTAGACCATTCATTCAGTATTGCTTTGTGGTTCTAGAAGTAATGCTTTTTCCAAAACACTATAGGATGTACCTATAGCATTGTGAGTTAACAGCACGGGAGTAATAAAGTACCTAAACTCTCACACTGATTTACCCTACCTTCCAGGAAGGGTAAGAATCAATGTGAAAGCCAGTCTTCTGTGATTCCAGAGTCTTTTCTATGAGACCCAGCTGTATTCTGCCATCTAGGAACTTGACTCTGACAGAACAATGGGAGATTGTGTAGATGTTTGGGAATTTATTCTAGAAGGAAGACATTTTCCCCTTTACCTGAAGCCATTTGTAACTGTTTAAAATTGTACATATTGGAGCATAGATTTTTGGTAAACAGTATATATTCCTATTGTAAAGAGAAAATGAACCTTTCTCAAATATCAGCTTGTTGAAAGATGCTAACTGTTGCTGTTCCCTTGATGTGACCTGACTCAGCTGGTATGAAGACACTGCCTTAATCTCATCTATACCTTTATCTTCTTAAATAGTCTGTGTATTATTGCAAGGACTGCTACCTGGATGAATATCCCTTAGGCTTTATAGGCTCAGGACTTAAAATAAAAAAATCTAATGTGGGATTTTCTGTTGCTTTTTTTTCATTGTGGAGAAGGTATCATTGAGGGGTGCAGTTTAGCGCTTTGGTTCCTACTTCTCTTTTTCCTTCTCTGCTTCTATAGAGTGCAGCCTTCATACTGAATACAGTATATCATTTAAAAGGACTATGGTCAGCCAACACAATCTGGACCCCCTTCTCCCGCTTTTTTAAAGAGAACGTGTAATTGGGTAAATAGGGAATTGGGGGAAGGGAATGAGTATTATCAAAATATATTCTACAAGATGCTCACAGAGTAAATAAAAATGTAGTTTAAAATATCAAGTGGAATGGGAACTTGCTTGAAATCTTAGCTTCCTCCACCCCATATTTCAAATAGGACACAAAAATACATTGCCACTTGGCAGAATGTGTCTGGTGGCCTCTAAAGTTGAATAATTCAAGTAACCTCTGACTTGTCCAAATGTGTTAGGGCAGCTAGTGCTGCCCCAAACTCTTCATTCATAAGACTTCTATGAGGACGAGTTTTCTAAGTGAAGACTTGTCTCATAGTCTTCCTTGTCTCCCCCTGAAGCATGTTACCACTAACTGCACACGTGCACAGTGATCCAGTAAATACTTGCCGAATTAAGTGCAATAATGGCACAGAGAATAAAAGCATGGCAAAAGATAAACCAACACAAACAAAATGCCCAGGAACTATAACATGCCTCTATCTATCTTTCCTAGGAGGGTAAATACAAAGTCTTTCACTTCTTCAAAAAAAGCCTGTATTTTTCAGCATCTTCAAGTCCAGAGTTTGTGAAAAGGGTGAACAAAAATAAATATGTGAAAAAATTAAAAAGGAAATCTCTATCTCTGTATCCCTCCCATGTGTTAGAGCTAATAAAGGAGGAATGGCTTGGCATGCCACTGTTCTTTGGGGCTCAGCTTGCTTCCCAGTGTTCAGATACCCTGCTGAACAAGCTATTCTAGCTAGATATCCTGGGACCTGACCCATTACATTTGGCCTTGGTGTGAACAGTCCTACCTTCGGGGTTTGTCAGTTTTATCTCTGCTCTCACCCTGAGCCACTGTCCTACCTCCTCCTATGTGTCCCTGTTCCTTGGATAAAGGGCACATGTATATACAGTTCTGACAACCTCCAAGGAGGCACCTGTGCCCTACAAGTGTGCATGGTGCTGGGGACAAGGGAGGTAAAATGAGTGAAGGGGAGGAGGGGGGCAGCCAGAAAATTGGGGATTAAAAAAACAAATTTATTAATTAATTAGCTTGCTTATTTATTTTTAAATCACAGAGGCTGCAAGAGAAAGAATGTGAGGCACATCTCTATCAGATCCTGCATTTTTATCTCCTGTAAAGGTTTGGGCTAAAAAGGAAAGGAAGGGGACAGCGCTTTGGCTTCCCTAGAGATTTCTGGCCCCTGAAGGCCTTGTTTTTCTGTGAGCATGGTAAGTGCAAGCGGGCATGATGGAGACTTTGGGCTATTTTGAATGTTCACATTAAGCAGGTAGATATCTTAGGAATGAAAGTGTTATGATTGTACTACTGTCACATACTGAATCCTTGTAGAGGTGATCTGAGAACTGCTTCCCTGATTTTCATTCTATGAAATGCAGTGTGCTATGTACTTTTTTTTTTTTTTCCCAGTCAGGGTTTCTGCTTGTTTTTCAACCAGAGCTGTGAAACCTTGAAAATACGGAGCTGGGAACAGTACTGTGGTTTATCATCACGTGTTGCCATCAATCAGTCTCTTTTATAGGAGTAAAAGGAATATCCCTGTGGAGGAAATCCTCACATATCTAAGTGAAGAAAGGGGGAGGGAGCATGAGCCCGTGAATCCCAGATCCCAGAGCAGCGATTTAGTCTAAATACTTCCACTGGGTGACTTTCGTGAATTGACCTGCAGGGGGCAGTATGGTATGAGGAAACAAATTTTGTACTGGCTAGCATTCAACAATATTGAAAGGTGAACTGGGTCTGCAAGGGTCTGTACCACGTCCTCTGTCTGTATATTATGGTTTCCAGTTTAGTGGGGTTTTTTTTTGGGGGGGTGATTCCTGTGTGTGTGAATGAGTGGGCATTTATTTGTTATGACTTCTCTTGGGCTCTTTTCCTTCTGCATCTTTGTTTTGTTCAATTTCAATGTGGTCGTTTTTGTTTTATCTTATTATAATCTCTTAGGAGCCTGTTTGTTTTCTAATGTTAGACGGAAAGGGGATGGATATGGAGGGGAGGGAATTGGAGTGGAACTGGGAGGAGAGGGAAGGGAAACTACAATCAGGGTATATTATGTGAGGAAAAAAATCTATCTCAATAAAAGGAAAAATAATTGGTTAAAAATGATTAAACGACACTTATTCATTCTGAGGGAAAAAAAGCAAGAAAACAAAACAAAACAAAAACAACAACAACAACAAAACCAATACAGAATGGCAGTGTCAGCTCTCTGAGTAGGCAGCTGTGTGACAACAGCTATCTCTTCACCTGTGGAGACCATGGTTTCCAACTCAGGACAGGAGGGACAAACCTGGACTCACTTGTTCACCTCACAAGGATGACTCCAGGTGACAAGAGTCTGTACAAAATGCTTTACAAAGAGAGGGGCAATCTTTATTCCCATACCTCCTTGCAGGGTACCATCTGACAGAAATACAGCGTGAGCCAGTATGGTACTAGCAGCACTTTTAGTAGCTATAATTTGAAAATGAATAGAGATTTTAACTGTTATCTGACTCCATCATAACTATGAAGTATCTCAAATTACTCTTTGCACTTGGTGTTTTGAGATCCAGTGTGAATTTTCTTACAGTCCAGCTCATCTCATTTCAGATGGGCCACAACTCACCAGTTCTGTATGCAGCTACAGAGTATGGCAGGCACTGCATGGGTCAGCTTTGGAAAGAATCTTCAGTACAGTGCCACGTGGGCCTCAGAAAGAAGACTAGCCATGACCACTGCCACACTGCATATCTACAGAAAATAGTTCAGCAGTTTGTCCAAGTCCCAGAGCTGGAGATGAGTCCAAGGTGAGGGCGCTCTACCTTCAACACCATGGCTCACTTCCTTTCCCATTCACGAGCAGCAAAACTGATTAAAATCAAGGGAGGAGAACAAATGATTCTCTATGCCCCTTTGTTTTTGTAGGGTAACAGGAACCCTGATGGAAGCAATCAGTCCCCGGCTGTGCTTCCTGACCACTCAGTGAGACACAGAGTATTTCAAAGTACTACCAGAAAGGACTGGAATCCACAGTTATTCCCACCGTGCCAACAAGTGGGGGAAAGCCTTATTGTCCTGATGTGTACACTTTCTCCCAGTCTCTAAGCCCAATCCATGAAAATGTTGTCAACTTCCTCAAAACACATTTTTGTCACATAAGAAGCACCCAAATGCAACACAGTGTGGCCGCATTCCAGTTCTTATGCAAGCAGGGCACCTGAAAACTGTATATGTTTATGATCATAGATTTCTGCCTTCTTAACTGATACTAAATAATAACTGATTATCAAGTTTTCAAAGATCCCCATTTTTGAGAACTACTGAAGTATTTAGGATGAGTTATGTTGATTATGTGCTTCCGATAGATCATATGCTGCAAGTTGTGGGAGATCATTATGCCATTGCCTTTGTATTTGTGTTTGTCTGGAATGTTCCATAAAACAAACAAACAAACAAAAACATGTAGCATGCTTATCTTTTCCACTTCCCTCCACTTCTATTGCTATCACCATGGCCTGAGCTATATCACCACCATCTTTTGCCTGGGCTGCTGTAATAACTTGTGCTTACTGCTCCAGATCATCCCATCTGTACCTCACCCAACCAGAATGATCTCAATAATACAAGCCAGGGGTGGGGAGATAGGATAAATTCTTGTCATGCTAGTGGGAGGAGCAGAGAGATTCCCAGAAGTCACTTAAAAGATGGGAAGTCATGGTGACACCCTGTAATCCTAGCACTCAGAAGATGTGGGGGATTCCTGGGAAGACCCTGGATTCCCCAAGAGACTCTGACTCAATAAAAAAATATGAAGAGGGATCTAGGAATACATCCATTGTCATCCTTGGCTTCCATGAACATATGTACACGCATGAATGGGCACTTACACACAAAGATGCACTCATACACACACACACACACACACACACACACACACACACAGTCACAAATACCTTCTCATGACACTTCAAATAAAAGCCACATTGACTTGTAAAGCTGGCTGTGACCTGACTCCTCTGTCTCTCAGTTTGTTCCTTCCTTTCCGCTCAACTGCTTTCTTTTGATTTTTAAGGTAGGGTCTTTGCTGTGTAGCACATGCTAGTTGAGAAGTCATGATGATCCTTCTGCGTCAGCCTCCTAGTTGGTGGGACTAGAGTTACATGCCACCATGCCAGGTTCTGACCACTCATCTGCAGTGTCTCTGATGTGCCAAGCTTTCTCAACCTCAGGGTGTTGAAACTTTTGGTTCTCTCAGCCTACAGACACTCTTCCTCATATTTATATGACTTGTTCCTTCATATTAGACAGGTCTCAGCTTACGTAGAAGTTCTTTGGAGAGGCTTTCATTGACCACTCTCTCCCCACCTATATTCATCACTGCAATAATCTTCCATCTTTTATATATCACCAATGCATGCTCACTTTTCTTTGTGCTACTGAGAAGAGAAGCCAGGGCCTGGGGCATGCTAGGCAAACAGTGTACCACTGAGCCATACCACAGGCTCTTGAATTTGCTATTGATTCCTCTCTTGTTTTCCACATCCTTTATCACTTTTCCATTAGAATGTAGTCTCAAGGACAGAGAGGAACTTTTATAACCTCTGAGTACAGATGAATAGCTGGCCCACAGAGCCTTCCAAAAACATTTGCCGAGTGTAAGAATCTAAGCTAGAAAGGCAGATAGGAAAGTCAAGATAGGATTACTCAGACCAGATATTGTTTACTGAACACTTGATAAATTTCAGCTACATACAAAGCTCCTCTCATGTGTGTTATCTCGTTTCATCCCCAGATATACTCTATCACTGTCCTCTTTTGTAGGCTAGGAGAACAAAAATCAGAAATATTAAGAGATTCTTGGCTCAGAAGGCAAGCCTATGTCTGTTTTAACTCTAAAGTTTGAGCATGGAGAGTCATGCTAAAAAGTTCCATGAAGTCAAGAAACAAGAATATTTCCTTCAAAGCCTTCAGTGAAGATGGTAACACACACAGTCATAACCATGGATCTCTGTCTTCCTGTTAGCCACAAGTGCTTTTTATATTATTATAATAAGGCCCCTGGAATACATGTTTACCAAGTGTGAAGACTTACCGGGAAACCTGGAAGGCCACTCATGCCCGGGAAACCTGGAGGCCCTGGTTCACCCTAGAAAGTTAACCAAACGCTAATGAGTAGCATCAAGAAGCAATGCACATGAACGACAGAAGCTCCTTCAAAGTACTTGGGCTACTTGTTAAGGAACACAGTATGAGCATAGTAGTGTAGATCTGTGTGCTTGCTGGGTGTCTTACTATACGGAGTCCCTGGGCCTGTGAAAGGTCAATGACTAATATATAATCTCAAACACTCATGTGAATTGAGACAGGAGAACAGTTAGTTGTTTCATTTTCTGTGGAAGAAGCTGCTTTGAAAACATAGACTACAAGAACAGAATCGTCTCAAGCAAAGGCTAAGAATCAAAATGTGGAAAGAGACACATAACATTCTAATGTCTCTTTCACTAAGTGCTAATTAATTTTACAAGGGCCATGGAAAAAGCTCCCTATGGTTTAGGATGGATTGGAGGGGCAAATGATCTCCTACACACTCCTAGATTGGTCCCAAGTTAAGGAGTTCCCTAATATAAAGCTAGCGAAGAGGTTCTTAACCTCAAGACCTCTTGGGGGAGGTCAAACAACCTTTTCACAGGGGTCATATATCATATATTTACATTACCCTGCACAACAGTAGCAAAATTACAGTTATGCAGTAACAATGAATTAATGTTATGATTAGGCGTCACCGCAACATGAGGAACTATATTAAAGGGTTACAACAGTAGGAATCTTGAGAACCACTGAGCTAGAGGGAAAGGAGTTGTTCACAAAGACAATATTAAAGAAGTGACACTGTCCCTCTGGGCCCCTTCATCATGGAAGCAGAATCACAAAGTTCAAAGGAACTCCAGGAAGGAAGGGAATGCAGGCTCCTGAAAAGTATCAGAATAGAACTGTTGAAACATGACCATGTACACAGTTTATCCTAACGGAAGTGGGTAGACTCTGAAATATAACCTCCAGCCTTGGTGATTTAGGTACGGTAAATTTGAACAGCCACTGCCACTTGTTAACAATATTCCCTATCTTTAAGGTCAACTATCCGCCCTCCAAGTGCTATGATAGGACTCAGGACCTTGCACAAGCTCTCTACCAGTGAGTAAAGCTTGGAGGGCAAATAACTTCTTCAAAATGATTACTCAAAAGGAAACATTTATTTTCAATGTATTTGGTGGACAACTTTAATACTGAGAGGTTTGGAGTTCGGAGGAAAATATTTCAATCATGCAGTGCTTGCTTTAACTTATTTGGCATATTAAAATAGAATGTGCAAGTCTGAGGCAAAAAAAATATATTGCTTACATGAATAGTCAGATACAGGTACACTCATACCTACATACCAGACAACAACTCAGGATTTTCAGAATTCTTTTCATTGAGAACAAAACAAAGAAGGTGTTGCCTTCCCTTCCAAAACATGTTACTCCTACTTTGGAATTAGTTCAGGTTAGTCTGATTATTAAACTTGAATTCTGGTATTAACAGGTAAAAGGTCAGTTAATTTTTCCTATAACAAATGTTTGCTACCTTGGAGCCTTTCTTCCCTTTGGGGAATCCCATGAACTCCAGTTCCCCAGTAGATGGAGGAGGTCCTGCAGGGCCAGGGAGGCCGACATCCCCCTGTAAAATCAAAGTGGACATTCAACAAAGGATATTTTTTTTTTTTTTTGCAAAAGGCATGCTTGTCTTCTGATTTTAATCCCCAAATAATCTGTCCATTATTTTGGACTTTTTACAACCTTGTGCCAAGGTGGAAACCAAAGTTTCATTGATTAGAAGAGTTCTAAGCCCGAGAGTGAGTTTTGTACTATCACAGCAGAGAGAAAAAGCAAATGGATGAGAGGAAACCAGATTCACAGTTGCATGATCATATATAAAGGGGTAGTGAAAAGAAATCCACATGGGATTTGGGCAAGGGGAATGATTACCTCTTGCCAACAGTGACAAGACTATTGGGTTTGTGTAACCTGTAGTCCATAGGCTGCATAAGGTCACATGCAGCCAAAGGTAGCTATGGATGTTTCCCAACACAAAGTTGTAAACTTTTAAAAGACATTATGAGATCATTTTTCTGTGATTTTCTTTTAGTAAAATTGTGTCATAATGTCAAAAGGTTGAACATGTTTGATTGGTCCAAAGGTGGGAAGGAAAGGAAGAAACACAGGTGGTTGTGTGCATTCCTGCGTTTATGTGTGTCTCTGTGTGTGTGGGGGGGGTGAGGGGAAGAAGAGGAAGAAGGTTAGAAGGACAGCAGAAGTGGAGAAATAGAAAGAGCAGGCAATAGAATATGAAAAAAAATGCAGATAAATACCTGAGTGGAAGAAAAGAATACAGTTTAAGAGAGTGTATTTGTAGACAATAAAAACTTATACATAGGAAACAGGGTGAAATTTTTGTGTATGGCATGTGTACATGCAACTCTCAGTGGATCCCAAAGGGAAACTATGTGAGATAAGAAATGGTCATTTTCTAAGACAGAAAACTAATCCATTTACATAAGCATGAATATATGTGTAATTAGAGACATTTCTTGGAGCATGTGGGATGCAGATTGTATTTGCAGAATCTATTTACCTTGACTCCTTTTTCTCCTTGGAAACCTAACCCCATATTTCCCTGGGGCACAAGGGGTACAGGGAAGGAAAGGAAAATCAATTACTAATAAGCTCTGGCAACTTAAATTGGAATGTGTTATTTTTATTTTATAACTAGAAAATAGATTTCAACCAGTGTCTTGGTGGGGAAAAAAATTAGAGAAATTAGTTGCAGGACATAAATACTCCCAAAGCATACTTACATCAGGACCAGAAGGTCCAGCGGGGCCTGGGGGACCCTAGATTAGCAAGTAAGAAAAGAGTGAGCATTTCTTCGTTACAAAACAAAACAAAAAACTAACAAAACAAAAACCATGACCACGCTGGGCAAGAGCAGGGATATGCTGGCTCCATGCTTAATACAGATTAGCTCAGGATTAGTGGATTTTTAGCTCCATCTCTCATGATTTCTTTTGAATGAATTTTTTCATTTTTAATTACATGTAAATGTGTGCCAAGTGTAGGTTTGTGCATATGAGTGCAGTGCCTGCCAACCGAGGCTAGAAGATGGTGATTGGATCCAATGGAGCTCCTGGAGTTTACAGACAGTTGTTGGTTGTTGTGAGTTACCCATTGTTGGTGCTAGGAACCAAACCTGGGCCCTATCCAAGAGTGGTATGTGCTGTTAACCCTTGATCCATCTCTTTCATTGTTTCTTTTATTCTCTTTTGAAATCTCCTAAATTGGCCTGGTAGTCACATTCATGCAGAGGCAGTAAAAATAGCATGTGTTATTCCTCACAGCATGCTAGGAACATTTCAATGTGACTTGGTGAAGTTCGGCTATAGTAGTCAGTAGAAGGATTTAAGCATTGGTGAGAATGGCATTGGGGGCAAGGCCTTCCCAGAAGCAGAGCAGAGTAGCTATATTCTTCCTTTACCACTGATACATAGTTTCAGTCAGAAAACCAGGTGTTCAAGGTTCAAGGCTGAGAAGATTTGGAAGTACCCTTAGAAGCATGATGACAGTGGTTGGTATGATTAATTAGCAATGCATGGCATAATGAGGGAGCAGACAGCAGCAATAGCGGTGTCTTCTCTTGGCTGTACCTTCGGTTAAGCTATACTAGGAAGCTTTAGGGCCACAAAATGGATGGTTGGGGGAAAAAGACTAAAAACTTGCTCAACAAAGACAATAAATAATTCTTAGCAAGAACATGTTTCAAGCCCGTAGTGGTGATATGCCTTTAATCCCAGCACTCAGGAGGAGGAAGCAGGTGGATCTCTGTGAATTAAAAGGTAACCTTATCTACAAAGTGAGTTCCAGGATAGCCAGAGCTACATAGTGAGAGCCTGTGTCTAAAAGAGAGAAAAAGGAGGGAGACAGGGATAAAGAGAATGAACATGTTTCCGTATAATCTTCCAGAAACGGCTTTTGCCATTTTAGGAAGCCTAAATTATTACGTAGGCTTGTATTTGATCCATGGCCTGGAGAAGAAAGCGAATAATGCAAACCCACACTAGTTGATCTTACTTGTAAGCCTGGTGGTCCTGTGGGTCCTGCATCTCCAGGAGATCCGGGGGATCCTGATGGACCCTGGAGACAGAAGATTTTATCAAAGTCAAAAGGCAAGATAGCTTTTCAAAACAAAACAAACATGTACACTCACAAGAATTGTATAAGAGTTAGTTGTTACAGCATTTTTATTCACAATATAAAATGTTGAAACTGTTCCAAGTAGTCACGGATACAGGGATTGATAAATGAACTATGACATACGACAGTGAAGAGCAGCAAATTTACTTATATATGGAATAATATGGATGACTCTGGAAAGCACTGTGGTGAGATAAGCTAGACCCAAAAGTCTACATATGATATTATTCCCTACATATGGAAAACTGATCAGCACTGAAGCATAATCACAAGGACAATGGAGGTTGCCTTTAGGGTGGGGAAGGGATGGGGATTGACTGTGAAGAGGCAAGAGGGAGTTTTCTGGGGTGATGCTTAATGGAATTTTGGGTTACCTAGGAGTATGCATCTGCAAAAATATAGCAAACACACATTTAACATTTGTGGATTTCTTTGCATAAACATTATAAACAAAAAGGAAATCAAACAAATATTGACGTTTAACTGATACTAGGCACACTATTGCTTTCAGGAGTAATTCAGTGAAATGCTTTGAAACGCATGAAAACAGATGAACTAATGGATTGACAGTGACAGATGGACAGGAGAGCAATAAAGAGAGTCTAGTAAAATATTAAAGTTATGAATAATTATTGCAAGACACATTATAGTTGGTTCTGTATTTGAATTTTACTATTAATGTTTTTAAAGGAAAAATTGTATTTATTTAGTATCAGATAAAACAAATTTCAAGATAAATGCTACTACCAGATATAAAGAGGGGCATTTCTAATGATAAATGGGTCAATTTCAGAAGACACCATGATGTATACATATACATATGTATTTATGTATAAAGCAAAAACTAATAGAACTATAGGTAAAACAGATAAAACATGTTATGGTTAAAAATTTCAATACCCTTCCCTCAGTAATTCATAGAACTGAAAAAAACCCAGCATACTGAATATCAAAACACCATCAACTATCTTGACAAATATTGGCTTAAATCCACCAGTTGCTGGATATGTGTTCTCCAAAAGTTTTGGTCATAAACTCAACTCCAGCAAATTTAACAGGATTAAACAGAACAAAGGTAGCTGGAAAGTAGTCAAATACTTGGTAATGAGAAAACATACTTCTAAATATCCCATAGGTCAAAGGGAAAACAAAAAGTCATGTGGAAAATTAGAAACTGTATAGAATTGAGTATCAATTCTTAAAGAGAGACTTTAGTTGGGAAGAAAGCTGGTCTGGGGAAATGTAAGGCTCCATTTCAGTGGGGTAGCAGGATGGAGGCTGTTTGTGCCTATGAAAGGGAAAGAAAACCTAAGAGAGGTCAAGGTTTAGACAACAGGAAGAGAAAGAGGAATTAGAAGATTCTCTAGAAATAAAGATACTATGATCTACTCACCTACATAGAAGAATGATCACAATGGTGTTTGCCTTTAGGGTAGGGTAAGGACAGGTACTGACTGTGAAGAGGTAGGAGGGAATTTTCTGGGGGTGATGCTAATGTTCTGTGACTTAATTGAATTTTGGATTGACAATCAGTAACAAGTCATGGTCTCCTTATTGATCAGAAACTTGTTTAGCTACCAAACATCCTGTCCTCAAAGCTAAGTCCTTTTTGCATCATGTCTTTATTGACAGGCAAATACTGTATGTCTGTGGACAGGAGACTAAATCTCTAAGAGAAATTTTGAAGTAAACGGAGTGGTTACTGTTATACAAATTTAATGAACATTCTTTGAAAGCCAGTTTTGTTTAGCTCTGGGACTCCTCTATATCTTGATCCTTAGTCATCTGTTTTTTGTGTGGGCTTACATACTTCATATATTTGTATAAGCATCATTCACTGCTAGCAAGTCTAAACTTCATCCATAATTCTCAGAAGCAACATTCTCTTTTATAGATACATATCTCCTACCTGAATTTTAGATACATAGTTTTTCCCTAAGGGCTTTTGGAATTCTTCTGACACATTTCTACCCTTACATTTTTATATCCTTTGTAGGAGGAACAATTTTACATTATTTCTGGGATCACTCATATCACTTTGCTCATAGTGGGTACTCTATATGTACTGAGAACTAAAAGGCAAAAGAAGATAAGAAAGATCAAATACAAGAAATCAGGGACAGTTCTTAGACTTTTTCAGAAGTCAGAAGTAATTGATGGCAATGTGGAATCTCAGGGGAAAAATTCTTAGGAGTACAACTTGTGAATTTTCATGTGCTCTTATCAATGCCTTAAAAGAAATTTCTGTATGGGATACCTTTAAAAGAAGTGTGTATATAACCCTGAACACACAGTAAAATACTTCGTAGATGGTTGTTAGTGGAAGCCATGGTACCTTCCCAACACATGCAATAGAATAGAGTGGACTCCCTATCCATTGTTTTCCTTTCCGTGTTTTCAGTTACCCTAACTACCACAGTAAACAGGAAAAGTATAAAAGCACTTTTGTTCATGTAACCTTTATAGATAATCACCTAATGCTATGTCTCATAGTCTATATTATCCACCTCACTTCGCCACGTCACATAGGCTTTGTGATGTTTTACATCTTCACGAGAAACACTGGCAGCAGTATACTAAGTTACTTGGAGAAGGGATTTAGGTTGTTGTTGATAGGTGGAATCACACTAATGTACCTTTTATTACTTATCTTACTATAGTATGTTATAGTTCATTAGCTTTGGTTGCTAATACCTTACTGTGCTTAACTTATAATTTAACTCTATCTTAGGTCTATATACATAGGAAAAGCATGATCTATGGTTTCAGGCATCCACTAGGGATCTTGGAACATACACGCTGCCAATAAGAGATGCATCAGATCCCTGATCTAAAGTCTGAAGACTGCCTGTCTTAAAACTTGAGGTGGTCAGTTCATCTTCTCAGGATTTTCTATCTGGAAAGTGCAGAAAGTGTGACTTGTTCTATCCCATTACTCTGGGTTTTCCTTGAATAACTCTACAAAGACATTTGACTTCCACCAAGAAGAGCGAAGAGACAACCATTTGTGAGTTGACAAAACACTGAGAAGTCAGCACAAGAAGCACAACTTACAGCCATTCCATCCAGTCCGGGCAGCCCAGGATCCCCCTGAGGAACAGACAAAGAACACACAGAAGAGATTAATAAATCAAGCCCACAGGGTTTCAGACAACCAACCCAAGATTCATGGGGATAGAAACACACTGCTGCGTCTTGGGCCCCTGTCAAGGCCTTGCGTTTTAAAATGCATGAATTGGCTGTATGTAACCATTTACTTTTTCCCTGTGAACATTCTGGACTCTAGAAAACAAATATTATAGCCTTGGCTGAACAAGGTTTCCTATTTTGCCTAGATTAATTAATTTTCACATTTGCTAGGAACTTATCAATTAGAAACGGCTTCTGCCGGCTGGTTATTTTCTGCTCTTTTTGGAGGAAAGCAAAGCTACCTTCCCATGTGCCTTCATCCCCAGAGAATATGTGCCTATATGTATACAATGCAAATCAGACATTTCAAGGGAAAATCAACAGAGCATACAGACTCTGATTACATTTTAATTACTTTGCAGCATCTTAAGCCACTGTATGAATCTGTAATATAACCATCTTGTGGAAATTGCTGTGTTCCACTGGATCCAAGGCTTTTTTTGATTTCTGGCAAAACCATTTAATCAGTGTTTGCTAAGACAATGGTTGTATTTTGACACCTGCTAGTCTTGCCCCACTTGGCTTACAGTAAAACTCTCCTTGCTCTCTGTAGCATGGAAAGAACACTGCCTGAGATTTAGTTCTTCAGAGAACTGGCCATCTGGCTCTGAGCAAGTCACATAACCTTAGATTTTCAATCTGTAAAATGAGTGGCATGAATCAAAAATCCATGAGCCCTTGCCAACTGTAATGTTCTATCCGTCTGCTATGACACCTACAATCAAGAACCCAATCTCCCTGCTTCTTCTCTAGCTATCTATCTGTTCCATCCCCATCGCTGTGTTTAAAGCCACTTTCCAATGGTCCTGTATCCAGATGGAAGACAGTACATTGGTGTCAATTACCTCAGTAAGCTTGGTGTATTCTCTACGCCAGTTGTGGGCACATAAATTCCTATTTGCTACCAGGTCAATGAGGAGTTCTTTTCCCAGTCTGGAGAGGAATAGAATCAACTATCTGGAACTAGGGTTTATTGAGCCCCCACGAAGGCACCAGTTACCACATAGAGAGAATAGCCCTCAATAAGAGAAGATTCTTGACAGGAGATCAGATTCCAATAAGTTTCAGAGAGAACAGACAAGATTTTCTAGATACTTAGGGATCTAGAGAAGAGTAGGGTCAGGAAGCTGGGGTGGTAGCTGTACTAAACTGTGTAATTATACGGATTCAAACCAAGATGCATGAACATTAGGGACTTTTGAGGAAACAAGAAAGTGTCTGCCTCTAGAAAAGGTTTTGGCCTGTCAAAGAAAATAATAATCATGCAAAACTGTTTGCCAACCTGTCTCTCATTCTTGGTGCAGATTCTGGAAAGCAAATCTCCTGACAGTACTGTTTCAAACATTTCTGCTAATATTCCTGCCACAAGAAAGCTTGGAATTCTTCTTAAAGCAGCTGGTGCTGTTCTTTAAGCAGGGACACGGATGCTAGTTCTGGAAATGATTTGGTTGGAGGTGGGGCCCTGCCTTGGGGAACCTCCATCCTACCCAATCAGCTGCCTGCTTGGGGAGATCTTACCTTCATTCCTGTGATGCTGTCTTGAAAAGGAGCAGGTTCTCCTTTTAAACCTTTATGACCAGGCAGCCCCTGGGTAAATAAGAGAAACTTGTGAGAAATGGGTGTTTACACTCTGTGCACACACACACACACACACACACACACACACACACACACACACAGTGTTGATAGCAATATGACCTGATAGAGGATCAGGCAATCAGAACCTGCAATTATGTGTCATAGGCTGTGAAAAAATAGACTGTGTTAAGGGGTAAAGCCCAGCCTTTGAAGAGCTCATTTCATGTCAAGGCTGGCTGCCTTTCTTCTATCTTTATGTCCAGGGTCTGTGATGGGATGAGGATTAGAAAGCAGCAGACTTTATATCTACTCAGAGCAGTGCTTTAAGTAAAGATCTACCCCTTACATTACTAACATGGTCTTAGTCTAGGTCAAAGATCAACAAATTTCTCTATGGATTTAGATGGTAATTTAAGTTCTATGAGTCAAATTTGCCATCTATTACACATTTTTTCTTATTATTTACTTTTAAAATGTAAAAAATAAACAAACAAACAACAGACTAGAGGCTAGGTGTTTTTTCTGTGGCTTTTTATGTAGAAAATTGGTTTAAAAGATAACTGTGAAACCAACTCATCCTGTGTGTCTACCACAAAAACTCAGCTCCAAACCTTTGGAGAGGCTGGTGTATCTCATCATCATCATGGAAAACAGTTCAGTGTACTTGATTCCAGTCTTTCAACCAAATTTTTCCATCTTAGTAGCAAATGCTGGCTCACATCTGCTACCATTATATCCCCCTTGGGAAAATAAATGAATGATTTTACATCTAAGTGTGAGTCAGGATTAGCATTGGGAGTACACTTCAGGGAGTAAACTGCTGACTGATGATGAATTCCTAAAGTTCAGGGACCACCAATGTATTAAAACAACAAGGGCCTAGAAATATAAATTAGTTTCTTAACATTGTCTGTGTCCCCTTGTTCATGTGGTCCCTATTCTTTTCCAAAAATCTCCAAAGACATTTAGTGAATGAATATTCAGCAGGAGGTAAGGTTCAGTGTAGTAAATACATACCCAAATTTCTGTTCAAGCTTAAGGTGATGGTTTAGGCAAGGATTAGGTTTCCACTCTGGGGTTCTGTCATTCAGAGGATGTCTGTTACTTCAAGATCTTTTTTTCCATTTCTTGGGGTGGAACTCCTGCTTTTCTAAACTTCCATTATCTACCCTATCCCCCTGTCTGTTGCCATGACAGTGTTCAAGGGCCTTTATGACTCATACAGGTGATCCCATATTAGGGCCACAGCTTTCCCTGGTATGGTTTGGTGTCAGGGTCATTTATGACAGCTTGGGGCTTATACTTTGCCTGTCTTCTGTGTCACATTTTCACATGTATTCTCACACCCCACAACTTGGTCACTGAAGGCAACTCATATAACTATGAGATCTTCTAATCGGTGGCATGATTTCTAGTTTGAAAAAAAGTCTCACATCACAACTCTTATAGGTTTAAAATTTTCCAATTTAGGGTAATAGTGAGCTTGTAATGTGTTAGTTTTCTCTGTCCAGCCACTCATAAATTACTTCTTGTAAGGGTATGATAGCTACTACTTACACGAAATCTGTAAAGGGCACTATATCTGAATATTTTAGCTTTACCTGAATGAATGAAATTAAACAGAAGTGGAGATATTAGATCAAAAATAGAATAATAACCTTATAACCAGGGATAATGATGTCAATTGGGAAGCAAACTATGTTTAGTGTTTCTTAATCTCAGTATCACTGACACTGGACAAATTGATTGTTGATGCTGCAGAGTGTGTGCTATCTGGTGCCCCTAGTTGTGACAGCCAAAGTTATCAATACTAATTCAAATATCCCCCAAGGAGCACAATTAACCCTGATTATGAATTACCGGCATAAACCAAGCTTGCCATGCTTCTAGATTTTTGTCAATATTCTCATGGTCACATGAAGGTCTTCCAAGCATATCCCAATGTTACCTGATAATAGGACCATATCAAATAGCCCAAGTGCATGTTTTGCTCTGAAATATACTATAGCTATTATTTGTTTATTTTTAAAATAATCTTAACAATTCCTAAAGTAGCATTAAAAAGTAACCTAAAGCCATGTAACAACATGTGCATCCCACAACTGTTAATTGAGTTTTGCTATTGTGGTGCCATCCGTGTATACTCTTGCATTGGGCAAGGTGGTAGAGTCACTGTCTGCAGAGACTTAATGAAGTTTCCAAAGAAACAAAACAGAAGACTTTTGGAGGTGCGTTTGCATTAAGGTACAAAGATCAGGTAACATACAGGTGGTCCTAAAATCCCAGAGTAGCCATCAGGGCCTGGAAATCCAACAGCGCCTTGAGTTCCATTACAGCCATCTAGGCCAGGTGGACCTCTGGGACCTGGTTGTCCAGGGTGGCCCTGTTCAAAGAGAAATGAAGTGATCAAGTCAGCCACAGGACTGTCAGCTAATTCAAAAAGCTCCCCAATAACAACAGCCAACTGCACTGCTGAATTCTGGCTCCTTGTTACTTCCTTACCTTTATCATGTATGTTCTCACTTTTTTCCTGTTACATGTTGCCAAGCACAGCTCAAGTTATCCCACTCAAAAATACAACTGGTGCTTTTAATAAGCTCCAAACTGAAACTAAAAGGCTCAAGCATGGATAGATATGGTAGTTAACTTACTCCTGCATCACCTTTATTGAGTATAGAGATATACTAAAATGTGATATAGCTCTCTGACAGCTGAAGTGCTATCAACAGAGAACTATGCCAAGGCTTGAGATTCCCCAGACCAGACAGATCCTGGAATAACTTTCTGGGGAAGGAGAATATGGGAGAATTAGGACACCTCTGCCTTTCCTTTTCCTGGTCCCTCCTCTCTGAAAGTCTACATATAATTAGAAGACAAAAGGTATGGGAATCTGCATGGTATAGTGTAGTTGTTTTATTTAGTATTTACTCTTTTGTGCTCCCAAATGAATCCATGGAGAGACTTATTATCTTATTATTTCTTATAAACACCCAGCCTTAGCTTAGCTTGTTTCTTGGCAGCTTTTCTTAAATTATATTGACTACCTTTTGCCTCTGGGATTTTTTTTTTTTTTACTTTTGTATATCTTACTTTCACCCTCATTCTACTATGGTTGGCTGTGTGTTTGTGTATCTGTGTGTCTGTGTGGTTGGCCCCTAGCATCCTCCTTTCTTTGTTCTATCTTGGCTCTCTCTCTTCCCAGGTTTCTCCTCCTATTTATACTCTCAGTCTGCCAGCTCTGCCTATCCTTTCTCCTGCCTCACTATTGGCATGTCAGCTCTTTATTAGACCATCAGGCGTTTTAGACAGGCAAAGACTCACAGCGTCACAGAGTTTAACAAATACAGCATAAACAAAAGCAATGCATCTTTACAATATTAAACAAATGGCTCAGAGCATAAACACAGGTAGCACTCCTTTAAATAATATTCTACTAGAGTATAGCCTGTTTCCCCCTACCAACAAAAGTGCAGTTCCCAGTAGTTGCCTGAAAACCTACAAAGCAGCAAACTTTATAATCTCATGCCTTTTCCTATGTTTTTAGGTAACCATTGGGAATCTTAGACTATATCCCAAATAAATACGGGAGGCAACTGTATCAGAGAAAAGATTCATTTACCATGTTTTTGTAGAGAAAATGTGCCACAAAATCCCATCTCATTTTTTTTTTATTTTTATTAGAGTTGTAGAGGATAAACAGACCATTAATATGAATGTCTGAGTCGGGACTACTAAAGTGACAGGGGAAACAGGCAGCATACTCGAGTCCTCAATTCTTTATTGCAAACTGGGATGGTTAGTGTCATTCCCTGTGAAGGGCCCCAGAACTGTGCTTTCATTGGCATAACTTTTGTAGGCTGAGCTTAGATCTTAAAACTAGCACAAATGTCCTTTTTCCTGCTTCACGATTTGATGGGTAGATTTTATCTTATGTCATATCGCAGTAACTTAAGCATATGAGTCATTTCTTTACTCTTTAAGCTAACTTTCACATCTTCATTGAAAGGAAATATTTTTGTTTCTGTTTTTCACATCCAAAGCACCAGAATCAGTCACCTTCTGTTTAGGACACTATTAAGTAAAATATAGATTATATGCCATGCACATGTACTGTGATACTGCTGTGAAAATTGATCTGATATAGATAGCTACTTAGTGACTAATAGGCTGCTAGAGAATATAGCATAAATATTCATAGATATTCTGGAAAAGGGGGATGATTTACATCACAGGTAGGATGGAGTGGGTTGGCATTAGAGTTCATTATACCAGTCAGAACAAGGTGCAATTTAGAATTCATGAGTTATTTCCATGGATAAGGAGGTACTACTGGTAATTTGAAAGGCTCATTTTGAACAAGTGGCACGTTTCCCTCAAATCATTAAATACACATTTCCCCGTTGAAAGTATGTTTAAGGGAAGGCAGAAGTCTACCTTTCATTGACATGTCTAGATGATCTATTAAACTCATCTGTTTGCACCAATACAACTGGCTGTTACTAGATTAAGACATTATGTTCCAACTCTGAAACTTACTGAATTCAGATGAGCTATATGAAAATGCTTACTGACTCCCCAGCTAAACAATGGCCCCAGTAGTACCTATGGAGAGGAGAAGTGATGGATGCTTAGCTGAAGCAATTACCTGACATGCGATTGTGACAAACTGAGAGGGTAAGTGAGACTTTTGTAAGGCTTGCTAATTTGTGGTCAAGCAGCTTTCTGTAGAGGAGATGTTGTGCGAATTTAGTCATTTCTGTTAACCAAGATCCAGCATTAGTTCCCATGTAGAACTTCCATAAGAAAGTTAGTTGTTTTTATTATTTATCTTTTTTTTTTTAACAGCCAGATTTTCCTACAGTCTTAGTACCTGTTGGATAACAGCTGTAATGTTTCAGTATTAATGGTTTAGAGTCAGGTGTTTCCTCATCCATTTTTGTGTCCCTTAACCCTGTAACATCCTCTAAATATACTTTATTCACGTCTACTTAGTCAAGCTCTATTGGTAGGAAACCCAATTTCCTAAGGATTATCCTTCAGCTATGTAGCAGGAATAAGTTAAAGCAAGCTCAGTACCAAAGGTCTTTCTTACTTTTGGGCTACCAAAACTTTATCTAGACTCTTATATTTTGTTCTTCACAAGTTATGGTTCTCTGGTTTTCTCATCTAAATTCCCAATACCTCTCACTGGTAGGGAAACCTGTTTACCTTTTCTTCACCTTAGTGAAATTCTCTGGAATTAACCTCTGATCACCAACTCAGACATATTGCTTCTTTTTCGTTCTGCTGTGCAGTGCAGGTTTTGAGCCAATCAGATTTATATTCTAAACCAGCTTTACTACTTTTCAGCTGGAACATTCAAGTCCACCATTAGTAAACTGGCGATGAATAATATGTAACTCACAGAGGGGTTGTCAAAATTAAAAACAACGTTGCTTAATATCAAGTGATAGTAAGTTTACTAAGTAGCAAATGAGCAAATGGTTAAGTCTTGATCCAGGAAAGTTGGCAAGGATATGCTATAGGGTGGAGTTCTACCTCCTCTCAATTATCAGAACCATAGAATTTCTGGCACTTTGCCTTCCTTAGCCATAGCTAATGATTTTACTGAAGTGTACCAGATCCCAAGGGCATAGGTCTTTGAGGGGTCTGACTCCTGCTCTTCTGCTGGCTTTGGAACCCTACTCCTCACACTGGGTCTCTTTGCCCAGCCTTAATACATGTGGAGGTGCTTAGTCTTACTGAAGTTGATATGCCATGTTTTGTTGATACTCATAGGAGACCTGTCCTTGCCTAAACAGAAAAGGAGGAGCAGTGGATTGGAAGGTGGGAACAGAGGGAGGTAGGGGGGGAGGGATTGGGAGCAGAGGAGGGAGGGGAAACTGTGACTGGGTCACAAAATAAATAAATACATTTTAAAAAAGAAAAAAAAATGTTGCTTCAGTGTACACACTCACCGGAATTCCACTGAGACCAACAAAGCCAGGAACTCCCATGAGACCCTAAAGAAAGGGGAAGGAAGAGAAATGTGTGAGCCAATGCAATCATGTCTGTTAGGTTCAACATGTTTGCTGATGGGATTCAATGACTTAAGTTGTTGAGGTTTTATATCTCCTTCCTCATGTTTTGTTGCCATAGACCCCCAAGTCTAAGGGTCTTGAACATGCTTACGTTCAGTATCATGAAAGCCCTAAAAATTAATGCTCATATTACAGGTAACATTTACATTTAAATAAAAATAAACAGGCTTTGACTAATCAAACAAAAAATTTCTCCCCATTCTGTTCCTTCATTGAGATAAGGGTCCTAAGTTACACAACCCTTCTTATCAGAGGACAAGTGTAATTCTTGCTTATTCATGAATGACAATTTCAGTGCAAGAGAGGCCACTGGCTTATTCAAACAGGTAAAATCACACCATCTTTCAGGAACCAGGTTACCACAACCTCTTGATGATAAAACCTGTCACCTGTAGCCTCTTGGTTTACTCCGTTCCCAAGAACAACTCTGCGTGAATATATGTGATCCGTGAGTTGCCGTCCACACCATTCATGAGCAGGAAATGACCATCAACCTCATGCACCTGGATTAAGTGTTATAGCTTCACCTACCCTTATAGCTACTCTGGCAATCTCTTCCCCACAATATGAGATTAATAGATGGTGATGAAAATACAGAGGGTCTGAATCAAAGTTGCTAAACTCTGTTGGCCAGTCACCATGTTATTACCATTCTTCTTGATTTTGTAGTGAATTTTCTTCTATTTGTGGCCCAGAGTGCTTCTAAGACTTCAGAATTCTTGCTTGCCAGTCTCGTCTATTGTATGCTCTCTACTGATCAGCTGATCAAACTTTATACCCAAGCCCAGCTCAAACACTCATGACTTGGCATGAGTACACCAACTTGTCATACAAGTAACCAATATATTCATTTAGATAGTCTGTCAGCTATGAGAGCCTCCAGAATTGGTTTCTTCCACCATTAGTCCATCATCTACTCAATTTCATTTCCTTTTCCTTTCTTTTTCTTTGAAACAGGCATTTTTATGTAGCTTGGCTGGTCTGATACCTATTAAGTGGGTAAGGCTGCCCTTGAGTTTCTGGCAATCGTCTTGCTTCTTTCTGCCCCTTGAGTTGTGGAATTACAGATGTCCACCACTATGCCCAGGTCATCAGCTTTCTTTTCTTTCCTGCCCTTCCTTCCTTGTTTCTTTCCATTTTTCATGTCTTTCTCTCTGTTTTTCTGTCTTCCTTCCTTTCCTTTATTTTCTTCATAGTTTTATTTCAGTATAGTTGTTGCACATGGTACCATGTTTCTCAAAGTCATTGTCACACAAGTACATATAGTACTTAGGCTCAGCTCGTCTTAAAGTATATGCCCTGTCACAAAAATATTTAGGGACAACTATATTCCCCTGAGAAATGAGACTGAACATTTTACTTTTGTACATACAGCCTTTACATCAAAGGTGCATCTTACCTTATCTCCTTTTGATCCATATGGTCCCAGGGGGCCTGGGGAGCCTCTCTCTCCTTTCAACCCTGATAAACCAGTAGGACCAGCAAATCCTTCAGGACCCGCTGGACCTTGAGTTCCAATTGGTCCAGGGCGCCCCTAAAGATGGACAGAATGGCTGAAAATTAGTCAGAAGATTTAACATCAACATTTCCAGTTTTCTCATGCACAAAGTACAGGCACCACTTCACTAAATAGTTTTGGCTTAGAGATCTGTGAGGCATGCCAACGTTCCAGACATGGATCAAAAAAAAAAAAAAAAAAAAAAAAAAAAAAAGCTATTTTAGGGTCTGCTAAGCTTATTTGGATAGAACACATTTTATAAGCACATTTAATAAGATTCATGTGCACCAAGATCCTTCAACTTTGTACTTCTGAGATTAGTTATTCAGGCCGGATAATATTGTCCTCTTCCTAGTTAATGCCAGGCCATCCATCAGAATGTCAAAATAGTGAAAGAACAGAACACTGGAGAGCATCATGGCATTTTATAAGTTACATCCAAATGGCCAACCACATGCTTGCAGTGAAGTTCAGAAATGGCCATGTCTAAAGAATGCTGCCCCAGGGGGTCAAAGAAGGGTGACTCCAGAAACTGCCAACTCTTCAAAATTCATCTTTGTCAGCCGATTCCAGGATCCCATCATTGTACCTAGCAACAGATACTCACAGGGACCACACACACACAAACACACACACACACACACACACACACACACACACACACACACACACACACAGCTCATTCTTCCTTCCCATCCCCCCTTCAGCCCCTCCCCCTATTTGCACAGTACCCAATGTGGAAAGCACAAGGAGCCTGAGCATATCTATTAAGTATCAATTATGGTAGCAGGAGTGAGCAGCCTGAAGATTTTGAATGCCTTGGTTATAAAATGTCTGTAACAATTAAGTCTGAGAGTTCAGGCTGACATTTTAAAGCAGACAGAGACAGAGAATTAACCCCAGTGGGTGCAAAACAGACAGCCTGGACTGTTATTTAGAACAAATCCCAGTAGGAACTTATTTTGCCTGAAAACTGAAAGTGAAAAACATTAGCAATGTGCATTACCTTTGTGAGAACTTCCTATTTGGTAGAAAGCCCGTTTTCATAAATGCTTCCAGTCCCTCCTCCCACCACTTTAGTGTCCACAATTGCCTAAAATCTGTAAAAACTCTGAGGAAGCACATTAAACACGCTCGTTCCTGTCACCTTCAGGCTTTACATGGGAAAAGGCTGAGCACAGAATAGATACCTTAAACACAGTGTCAAGACTTATGTCCTGAGAATGCAGGTGGCCACCAGCTGTGCCGGAGCTTTGGAGCGAAATTGTCAGCCAGGCCCATTGACAACCTCTTGCAAAGAAGTCAAAGCTATTCTACCCAATGCATGCAACTCTCTGGAACACTACCTGTCACTTCCACATGCACATGGTTCAGGCCATGAACTGTTCGGCAAACTTCTGGGAGTGACAGGGCTAGATATTGAATGTTTGTTTGTTTGTTTGTTTGTTTATTTATTTATTTATTTATTTATTATATCGATCCCAGTTCCCTCTCCCTCCCTCTCTCCCACACTCCAAAATCACCAGACCACCTTCCCATTCCATTTCCCCCCACTCCACAGGGAGGGTGATGCCTTCCAGGTGGGGTCAATAAAATCTGTCAAGTCATTTGGAGTAGGGTCTAGACCCTCCCTACTGCCTTTAGGTTAAGGGAGTATCCCTCCATGGGGAATGTGCTCCCAATGTCCTTTTATGAACCAGGGATACATCCTGGTTCCATTGTCAGAGGTCCCTTAGATTGTGCACCCACATTCAGGGGGTCTTGAGTCAGTCCAATGCTGGTTTCCCAGCTATCAATCTGGGGGCCCTTTAGCTCCTCCTTGTTAAGGTCATCTGGATTTCAGTGTCTGCTTCTGTTTCCATCAGCTACTAGATGAAGGTTCTATGATGGTGGATAAGTTAGTTATCAATCTCATAATCAGGGAAGGGCATTTATGGTAGCCTTTCCACTGTTGCTTAAATTGTTACTTGGGGTCAGTTGTATAGGTCTCTGGACATGTCTCTAGAGTGTTTACTTTTAAGCTCTCATGTGCCATTGGTGGAATTTTGTTTAGAACCATTCTTGTGTTTGGCATTGAACTTATCTCCAACACACACACACACACACACACACACACACACACACACACACACGAGTATTACTAAAGAGGAAAAAAATCCCACAATACTTTAAAGCCATTATGCTAACATTTGTTAAGGATGGGTGAAGGTGTGGAAAACTGGACGTAGATATTCATTCCAAGATGAACATACACATCACTCTGGCAGTACCAGTGTGAGACAGAGGGTAAGAACTTCAGGTGCATAGTGGAAAGGCTGCCTGAGCAGGTCTGTGGGACACAACACCTGGCCCATAGCTGGGGGAGTCATGGCTACTTGGGAAGGCCAAGCAAACTGCAGCTGGAATGGGCCGGGAAAGTTAGGCAGGAAAGGTGAAGGCATGGTATGATCAGCTCTGGAGAGGCAGCTGGGCAAAAAGCAACATTCAGTCATTAAGAAGGGCCATGAGCATCACCAAGAGACTGAGGCAGCCTGCCTAAGATTAGAGCAGGGGAGGCAGATAAAAGGCAGCTGTTGGAGGAGAGGGCTGCTTGGGAGGAGGATGGAGGCAGGGTGAGCTTGATGGGCTGTATTATTACTAACAGAGAAGATCCAGTCAGACCACAGAATGCTTGGTCCAAATCTCAGCCTTGCGAAAGAGGGTCTTCCATCAAGGGTAGGGGGACATGGTCAATCATGGCACAGCTACTAAGAGAGCAGGTTGTCTTGTGACCCGGTTTCCATCCTGCTTGTGCTGCTGTGGGAGCTCAAGCTGTGCCCAGTGGGAGCACATGAACTGGCACTATCCAACTCTGCTCTCATAGTTTTCTGAGCACACGCTCATTAGCACGGTTAAACTCAGAAGCTTAGCTTGAGAAATGCAAACACGGACATAATATGAATTCTGATTTGGTCCAATAGAGGCTGGTTTGGAAGCCTGCTTCCTTTCTCTTGTCTGAGCAAGCTTGCTAAATTAGCCAGAATGTTGCATATAAGCTCCCTAAAGAATTCGTGAGATTGGAAACAAACAAACAGACAGACAGACAAGCAAATCCCAAAGGAGTTTTTTGGAGAGGCACCTCTTGGAGAAACAAGGATTCTGGGGCTGGTCTCAGGTTCTTTAGGTTGGTTGGCTATGTCAGCAGCCCAGCAGGGGAAAACCTCTCAGGCAGACTTCAGCAAAGGATCCTGCTGGTAGGTGTCTGGAGGCTTCCAAGGAGCTGCTTATCTTGAATTGCCTCCCCAGCATGGTGCCAAGGCCTTGTGGTGCATTGAGACAAGGAATCTTCCCACCCATTGAAATCCTTTCATGCAGTGGCACAGAGCACAAAGGACAGATGAACACAGTCATGAGAAAAGGAGAAACGCTTTTGGGGATTTTCTGGATTTTCCCCACCCTCATCTCCAGTGCATAGAACTTCTGTGTGCCTTTCAAGCTCCATAATGAATCACAGATAGACTGCAGTAAGGTTTGTTTTTCCTGCAGACACTTACGTATACGACACTTTTTTTGATGGCCGGCAGAGGTCAGTGTGAGAACATAGAGATTTAAGATAAACAGGTGGGTGGGTGGGCCTTTCTCACATAAAGAGAAATCAAACCAGTGGCAGAGAAGTCACAGAATATTCAAGCAGGAAAGACCCTTGGAGACCATTTAGCCCAGGTTTTATTTTATATGGGGTGGAGTAGGCTGAGAGAAGAAGGATTTTTTTTTTTAAAGGTCACATAGCTAGAGACTTAAACCAGGCTACCTCTTTTCAGTGCTAGGCTCTCTGCCTGTTTGTCAGGGGCAGATTTCCTAGGGGGTCCTTGAGGCAGTCTCCCCCTCGCCTTAGAGCCTCCCCTGGGACTGTTCCCATCAGTCGGCTGCAGCACCCAGATGCTCCCTCATCATGTCTCTCTTCCTAACCCTGATCACAGACCCAATCTGAAGCACTATCACTGTTTGGATGGCTAGCAGAATTTCAATGGGCTTGGACTAATGCCATGCCCTGATACATGTCATTTATTTTGGCAGATGGACCCATCCAGGGCAGAAGGGACTCCTTCACGTTGTTCCAACAAGCACTCCTGCCTCCATCTGCTCAGTATTTTTAATGTGCACAGCAGGACCGAATTCTCAATGGTTGGGAATTATGCCTAAGGCCAGGGACTACAGGTCCACAGCTCAAGCTGGCTATCTCCTCCTGACTATGGTCGTTTGGAGTCAGTGTGCAGTTTAAGGTTACCTTTGATTAGAACCAGACAATGAGAGTAATAAGCACATTAACGGACATACCCATAGTGAGGAAGAAATATGATTAAATGGCATCTAAGAAATTTAGAAGCACATATCTGAAGCTAGGTGGGCTAGCAAAACTGATGGAAGATTCTGACTGCATAATTTTGTGTATTTCTGTCTTTTTATCACCCCCCCTAAGATTCCAATGGTCTTATCTCATAAAATTAAAATTTGGTCCTAAGAATCTGAAACCCATTTCCACTGAGGCATTAATGATGAACAACTTTGTGGTTTACTTTTCCCAAGGGGAGGCTTGTACTTTAATGGGGAGAAAACATTAGGTCATGGATGCAAGTGATATTTACAAAGCAGGGAAAGGAAGAGGGAGGCCTTCCCGAGGATCCAGCTGTATTCTAGGAGGTGATGAGATAAGGCAGCACATATGACCATGGATTAGAGCTCTTCCTAGTCATTTTAGTTGTATTCTTAGGCAAATTACTTAGCTATTCTTAGTGACCAGGGTTTGAATACTATACTCCCTGTTATGTAAGATTATTGTTAGCATTTCAGTGAGTCAATGGTTGTAAAACACACATGGTACCTAGAACAAAAATACCAATTACATGTTCTCTTCAGGTATCATTATGATAGAATGGAGAAGTTAGTAATTTATGCCCTTTGCCTGAAGTTTAAGTGAAAGATGTGAAAAATGTGTGGATGTTATTGAGAAGCCTTTTTTGGCAGGGAGAGTGGGGTGTCAGGGAATGATGGAGCTTGTATACTGACAGCCAACATCTGTGAGACCAATTGTCCATTCCTTATAGATTGTGTGCTAGTTCTCCAAGACACCACAGTCCTCAGTGTCTGCAACACAAGCTACTTTTAATACTCCTCTGAATCTGCTCTAAGCCTACAGCTAATGTTTTAGCTGGTCTCTGCACTGTAATGTTTCAATTCAACCTCAACAAGAGCTTATTGGCTTGATGTTTTCTCTGTAATCCCATGATGGAAACTGGCTCCTTTCTCCAGAATTATCAGATGTAACTCAGTAAATCACAAACTCAATAAATCTAGAAACCCAGGGTTCCTCCACATTACTTCCTTTCTCACAACCAACCCATCATCAGCAAGGATTGTTAATCCAGCTTCAAATATAAGCCACTCAAATGTGTTTGCTTCTACTGTCATAGTCATACTTTAGATGACTTCCTCATCTCTCCCCTGTATCTAGTGTCCCTGCTTTAGCTCACCATCCTCAGCATTGCTTTTTTTCTTGCTGAACATCCTCACGCATTTCAGTTGTACGTGATTTTAAATATGTGTCTGTTGTTCCTGCTAGCCTGCTAGTTCTATGTATCTTTTAGTTTCTAGAAAAGATACCAATTTATTCAGGAAGCTTTCCATGATCACTCCAATCCCACAATGTGTCTAGGCTATAGATTATATGTCAATACCCCTTGTTGAAAATAGAATGAGCTCCGTGAGACTCATGTTTTACTTTCCACAGACTTGTCTAATGCTCATCTCAGCACTTGGCAATAAATATTTGCTGAATGGATGGAGAAAGTAATGGATGAATACACACACTGAGAAGCAAGTAGGTTAGAAAGGGTAGTATCTTCTTGGGAAGTCTAGACAGTTGCAAGAGAGTTTAATCAAGACCTGGCTCCTCATAGGACCACAGGAAAGAGAGCTGTATAAGACTTGGGAATTACCCAGTTTAAGGCTGAGAAAAACAGAATTACCCAAGTTCATCCAGCATCATCTTTAGACTTTTGGAAACACAGCATCATGATACCTTTTAGAGCCTTTAAAGGCTGATTTCCTCTTCATGTCATAGATATGGTTCCTGAGCACTTTCTCAGTTTTGAGCTCTGAGCAGAATGATTTTGTTTCCTATACTGAATGGTAGCTATCTATTCAACAGTGAATTTATTTGGAACCTATCCTATTCCAGGCACTTGGGTGAAGATGGTGGATAAGAAACAGTTTCTGCATTTGTGATGCTTATGGGTTTTTGTTTCTTTGTGTTTTATTTTAAAACAATTATGCATATCCCATCAGCAAGCTAATTCAACAGTTTTCATCTTGGACAGAGTTCTGAAATATGAATAAAATAGTAATACACAGGAAAACACACCACATGGCCCACCCTGCTTCTTAGGAATGAGAAGGCTGCTCATATCAAGTGGTTGGGAATAAAGTTGTGGACAATAAATTTTAAAAATTGTACTGCATGAGTGCCAGAGGAATTCAGAGATGTGTGATCCAGCAAGAGGTTAGAGACATAAGGAAGGGTTTAATAATATGGTAGAGAATGCATTCCAAATACATAGAACAACATGCCTGTGGAAACTAGGAAATCAACTTTTGTGAGCAGGAGCCAGGCTTAGCATGAGCAAAGTGGGACAGGAAGTAGATGTAAAAACCTCTGGGTTCTAGAGGGTCAACTGTGGTTCACAAGCCATAATTTAAACCTTACATTGGCTCCTAATTTACTTTGGAGTTTAGACAGACAGCCTGCTATAGTAACTAAGGGAACAAAGATTCAGAGTAAAAAGTGCTGGATTCACATCCCTCTACATCACTGTAGGACAATGGCACAAAGGATGGACTCAATTTCCTCATCTTTGTATCAAATAAAGATGATACTAGTGTCTATTTCACAGGGTACTTACAGACATTCTGCAAAAATAACTAGTGGAAAACAAAGGTTTTCTCCTTAAAATGCAGCAGATTCACCTTAACATGTTAAAAGACAGATAGCCAAACCCACCTTTCATTTCACACTATGTGTGGCTAAAAATGCATGCATTTACTAAGTTCCCAGGTGGTATTCACACTATTGGAGTGAGGGTCACACTTGGAGAATCCCAGCTGAAAATCATTTTGCATGGTTCCTAGAAGAATAAATGTGTAATGAAAATGAATAGTAATTGGCATATTTCTATTACCTGTGCAGACCAGGAGCTCAAAAATTCAGGAACTTCTCCAAAGTTGTTTTATTTCTATAGCCCAAGGCACTTCCACTTCTTTCTCACTCTGCCACAATACAAGAGAAAGTGAAGTGTATGGGTAGCACAGCCAGAGATGGGGGATTGATGCTGTGACCTCTTGGATAGAGCTGCCAGTGGTTGGGATAAGATTGCTAGTACCGGAGATGGGGAGAATGCAATATTGGGCAATATTTCAGAGACTGAAGGTGGCAAAGATTTTGTGTTGGATTGGATTTGATGGGTAAAACTGAGGGAAGTGCAAAGGTTGACTACCATGTTATTCAATAGGGCCTCTGAGGGATCTATCTGTACACTGACTTGAGGAAGCCTAGGAGATAGAGAGCCCTTGGTGGGAGATGAAGAGTTAATGTTTGGGCAGTTTGTATTTAAGATGTCTGGGACCAGCTGTTCAACACTTGCTTTTACAGTAGCCTGGCAAATTCGAAAAGTCAAGGGATGAGCCTGGCTTTACTCATCCCATCTTTAGACGTGCAGTATCTAGGGTGTAGTAGACACTGAAAACATAATTGTAAAAGAAAAGCCTAGCTGTGACATGAATGAAGACAGAGAATTGAATGTGTACATGGGACACTTGTGTAGCTTGGTTTACTTGTGGGACTCCTAACAATGGGAGCAAACGGCTGTCCTTAGTGCTTTGGCTGACTCTTGGAAACCTATTCTTCATACTGGGTTGCACTGCCCAACCTTAACACAACGGGTTAGGGTGCTTAGTCTTACTGAAACCTGATATGCTATGCTTTGTGGATACCCATGGGAGGCCTGCCTTTTTCTGAACAGAAACAGAGGAAGAATGGATTGGGGGTGTGGAGAGGAGATGTGAGGAGGAAATGAGAGGAAAGAGGGAGGGGGGAACTACAGTCAGGATGTTGTAATAAATAAATGAATAAATTCTTTAAAATGTGCTTATGGACTCATTTAGAGGGTTATTTGCAAGTTTTGTTAACTGGGGGCAAAATGAAGGAGCTCCCATAAGTGGAATACAAAGATCCCTGAGCTCCAGAGCAGGTATTAGCTGGCTTGGATTTTACACATCAGCCTTTAATTCAGAACTATAATTTTTATTCTTATGGGTTTGGGGGATGAACAATTTGACAGAATCTGGCCAAAAGAGACTAACCATGCAATATAGTACAACAGGTATTAATGAATATATGTTCAAGAGAAGAGATACTTAAAGTGATCCAGAACAACAACACTTTTCTTTTTGCCCTTCCTCTGAGTCATCGAAATACTTCTTGGGCACAGGCCATGAGCATCAAGCTGAGAAGCAGTTAACCAATGGGCCTTAAAACCCCATAGCTGCTCAGTGGTAGAGCTAGTATTAGGGCTTTTCAATCAATTCTATGCTCCTTTATTGGAACAAATTGAGATGGGCAAATACAGGGCCCTCTAATGTCATTTTCCTAGTAGAAGTACTAAAGGAGTACCACTGTCTGTGAAAGGAACAAGGGAGTAAGAATACTGGCAGTAGAAGGATATTGGTAGTATTTGGCAAGTAAAGACTTTAGCTGGGCATGGTAGTACACACCCTGTAATGATAACACTTGAGACTTGGAGGCAGAAAGATCAGGAGTTCAAGGCAATCCTTGGCTACACAGATAGTGTGAGGACAGTGTGAACCACAAGAGAACCTGACTCAAGTAGATAAACAGACAAATCAGTAAAAAAAATTAAAAAACCCAAATAATAACAACAGGAATAAAAAATCCTTATGTAGACATATAGAATTTTGTGATCCACAAAGCTCTAGTTTGATTTGAAAATTTTCGCATCATCCACATTTTGCCAGCCAGCAAGAGGAATAACCCTTCCTATATAAACAAACAAAGAAACAACATATACAAGGATTTTGTAGATAGATAACTATGGACATCTATCAAAGACTCAATCTCCCATCTTGTCTGTGTCACTGCAAAGGACAAGTATCATAACCTGGCTCTCCATGCATACATGAAAACATTTCTTTCCTAGTTTGTTAGCTGTAATCAGTGTTTGAAACAGCCAGTCCTGGCATGAAGACATGCAACAACAAGTTTTGTTTGCAGACACACAGAGACCGGTTCCATTGGCTGTTGTCAACATGTTGAGACTTTGGAAAAGACAAATCCCAGAATGATAAATTTAACTCTTGTTAGGCAACTCTTTCCATCGCTTTCTTCTACATCCATATTCACAGTTCTCTTTCCAAATGTAAAGATGACTTCCTTCTGCCACTTCTCTTGAACAATGAACAATGTTCTGAATATAGATATATAAACCCACAATGAGAACTGTTCTAGAGAGAAAATGGGATTTTTTGTTTATATTAATTTTATCTCATTTCACCCAAAATTTTCACTGTAAGAAGCACTAAGAAACAAATAAACTAATAGAACGTGATAAAGAAAATGTACTTCAAGCAATGACACTATCTAAAACTTACAAATATAAAGTTTTTCTTGTTTTGTAATCAAAATGTCTTCTTTAATAGGCATTTGGGTAATGGATAATTTTCCTGGTTCTATTAGACATACTTTGATGTTCTTAGTGTTCCAATGGTCACATATTGATTTATCAGTGGATGAGGAACTATGGGTATGATATGCTTAGTTTTATATCATTATCCAGAGCAGAAATGGGAGTATTTAGTTTCTAAATGTCAAATTTTCTCTCATTCCTCAATAGAGGCAAATAACTTGATGAATCTACAGGTCTGTCTTCTCCATGACAAGTTCCTAAATCTGTATCAGAAACCAAACCAGAACCAACTTTCCAATATTGAACATTATACGAACTAAAAGTAAAACAAAATTGTACTACTTGAACATATAAATAGAAACAAAATAAACATCTTTTGGAAGTATTATAAATGTTTGAATGAGCCTGTTCATTCCTTGGAATGAATGCATAGTCTATACAAAGAGTCCCAGTGTGTATGAGAAAATACACATGGCTTTATTTGGCTGAATTTAACCTACAACCAGTGTATCTGTTGCAAAAATGTGGAGTACTTAATTTGTTATAATTTTCTTCTCCTGCTTAGATGTTAGAAGAGCACCTTGAGAATGATTCAGTTGTGCAATCCTCTTTACAAAGATTTCCAGTACACATGGATTGTTGTCTCCTTTGTCGCTCTGAAACTCCTCCTGTTTTACATAACACAGATTTTAAGATTTATGTTTAAGTCCCCACTCTCAATCTCCTGCTGTATGATTTGGAGAAAGGCGATTAATCTCTAGGCCTCTCTCTTTTCATCAACAAAATGGGGTTGTTATCTGTCCCATTTCCTGGGGTGCTTTGTGGGTTGCAAGGGACACATGTGAAGAGGAGCCATGCTTGCATCCCATTTACAAAGTTTTGCTTTCGGGGCAAAAGAGAATAGGTAAACTCCAATTTCAAAACAAAATTCTCATTTATTGGGCTCCTAAGGCAATAAGCCGTTCAATGAATAAAGATTCTCTAGGAAGAGTTTTCGGCAGAAAAAGATTGAATGAAACAAGGAGCAGAATTTAAAGCAGTGAAAGACAGGGGCAAATGATGGGCTCAGGATTCTCATTATAGTTTTCAAGTGATTAGACTTACTGCTAAAATAGGTGGTTTCTTTTTAAACATACAGTTTCATTACCATTGAGAGCCAGTGTTTTTCTTTCAGTTTTCCTAGCAAAAGAGTCATGGTTTTGCAATGAAGATAACCTGCCAGAAATTCACTTTAGAGTAATTTTTGCTGTAGTGTGTCTATTCCATTAGATAAGGGATACTTGCCACACTTTTCTCTGACATAATACATTATCCTTCATTGCTATACTACACAATGTTTGGCCTAATACTGAGCTGGTGTGAGATGATTGCCTCTGGATCAATGTTGGCTTCCTGAATTCTCTTGTAAGAGGCCATCATGTTTTGGTAATTGAGAGGTAACAGAGAGCAATGAACTACTGTGTCTTAACAGGAATATAATAGAATCAAAGGACTTCTCTACCAGGATTCACTTTCTATAAAACTCAGTGATCTCTGGGGGGGGGGGAGAATAACAGCAATGCAGCAATGTGGTATGCACACAATCCCAGTGTTGTTCACATTCAAATGAATACCCTGTATTATTTTAGAACCAGAGCAGCATTCATATCCATACTCAAGCAGATGAAAAGACACATCTTCTAACCCAAATACATGTGCCCATGGTCACAGGAGTCTGCTAAAGTGATAAGGCCAGGTAGTACTCTGACGTAGCTTACATTATACTTCCCAGCCAATGGTGAATTTGAATTCAAGAAACTGGGATGACTTACAGCTCCCCTTGCCTTTCAAGCTCCTACTGTGAGCAATTATTCCTGCGGGCTGGTAAAAGCATCCACATAGACACACATAGGCCAAAGAAGAGACAGGGAGGGGGAATCTGGAGGGAAAAGACTACGCATTCTGATTTATTTTCACTTTACATGATGGGCAGTTGACGATAAGCCAGAAGCGACAGTAGATGTGGTATGACAAATAGAACTCCAGAGCTATTTGTGCTGTTGGGAATAAAAGTTCCATGTTTGTATTGGAGAAGAGTTTCAGATTTCAAAAAAATGTTTTCTTATCCAGGACTCTAACAATCAAATGACTCAATTCTATGTATAAAAGAGAAACTAATGAGTCTGAAGAGTTGAATAATGTACCCATGGTTATACAACTTATATTAGCAGAGTCACATCTTCTTAGTCCCAATCCAGTGATCTTTGCACTACTCTCTTATTAAGGAGTGAGTCAATTCTATGCTAAAAATGTCCACTAAAATATCAAGTAATATTCCAAACCCTGGATATGGAGCATGTTAAATCTTTTTAATTTTTCCTTCATCTTTCTCGATACTCAGAGGTACTTTTATTAAGTAGTTAGGTAGGTACACAAAGAACAAAGAACTCAAATTAATCTATTCTGGCCCCCAAGAACTCATCAGTTTATGAATCAATTACTGAATATCTACAATGTGCAAGCCATGATTCTTTATGTCAACTACAGAAATAAATGTCACAACATAGGCCTTTCCCTTGATGTGCTTGTGATGGTTTGGTCCTCAATTGGTGGAACTATTTGGAAGGATTAGGGGGTGTGGCTTTTTGGAGGTGGTGTTCCACTAGAGATGAGCTTTGAGGTTTTAAAAGCCCATGCTGTCCCTAGCTAAATAGTTAAAGGTGTGTTCAAGGTTGGAGAGTAATCTAGATGGGAGCTAGCAATTCCTGGTAAATGATGATTTACTAGAAAATTCAACTTCACCAGAAGTGAGAAGTATGAGCTACCTGTAGGTGATACTTGGGCTTTTTCCCTTCGTCCCATGACTGTGGATCAGATGTAAGCTCTCAGCTACTGTTCTAGTGCCACCTTGCCTTCTTACTGTCTTGTTCAATGACATAACAGATATGAACTGTAACCTCCTGAAACTGTAAGCAAGTCCTCAATTACATGCTTCCTTTTTTAAGTTGCCTTGATCATGGTTTCTCATTGCAGCAATAGAAATGTAACTAAGACTTAGCTCTTTGTCGAACCTAGAAAGATAAGCTATATACACAAAGGTCAAAGAGGGCAGGAGGGATATGATTGTGAGTCTAAGCACTCTTGATTCATTTGTCTCAGGAACAGCAGCCTTAATTCCTCCATATGAGAGAGTGAAAGGGGACCTGTGAAGAAAAGACTCAGAACAAGTTTGGGAAATAAAGAAGGCAATGAAGAAATTTGTTTCAAGTTCATCTAAATTTTCTTAGTGACCATAAAAATCCAGGATATAGGCAGAGAGGGGAAGTCATTGAGCCAATGCTAACGTGCAGAGGAGATGCTGCAGAGGACATGACATAAGGTCTCTGAGCAGTGTTAAAATTTGCCAAGAAGCATCAAGAGCTCCATTGACTCTAGAGTAGTGGTTCTCAACCTGTGGGTGGAGACCCCTTTGGGGTTGAATGACCCTTTTACGTAGGTCACTTAAGACCATTGGAAAACACAGATATCTACATTACAATTCATAACAGTAACAAAGTTAAAGTTATGAAGTAGCAACAAAATAATTTTATTATTGGGGGTCAGCACAACATGAGGAACTGTATTAAAGGGTCGCAGCATTTGGAGGGTTGAGGTCCACTGCTCTAGAGAATGTGTGTATGTATGTGTTCTTCAAGCAGGAAGAACAGATGAATCAGGTGGTGGGGATTAACAGAGTTGGGAACTGCAAGATGCATCAGGAGTCCCAGGGGTGAGAATGAAGTCAAACGGGAGGACAGACAGACTCAAATGGGACGTTATAGGAACATCATGGAAATAGCTAAATTTGGGTCCAAGGTTGGAGAGTAAACTAGAGGGGAGCTATCAATTCCTGGTAAAAAATGCTTTACGACACATTTTAGCATCTCCAAAAGTGAGAAGTCTGAACTACCTATAGGTATAAGTTATGTTCACTGTTTAGTACTTCAGTTGAGTACTTTTGAATGAGTCTTGAGCCAGGGAGAGAACCACAGAGATGTGTACCTGGAGAAAATCCACCAGACCATTGATATCATACCACATCTACCCAGGCTGAAGAACTTGATGCTTAGTCTAACAGTCCACTCGAAAGAAGATTTTTGCTACTGTAGAAACAGTGATTCTGACTTCCAGGTCAGGATCAATCATCCATACAGGGAGAAAAGCAGCTTACATGCTCAAGGCTCATCAAATGATCAGGGTTTGTCAGAGATGTTCATGCTCTGTGTGTTTCCACTTCTACTCTGTCATTGACTTTAGAACTCATTGTGTCCAACTGTTGACTTAGAATGACCAGCAATAAAGACACTTAAACAATATGCTTGTCATCTGGTGCCCAGGTAAAGTAAAGCTAGGGGTAATGTAGATACTATTTCAAGAGAACTCGGGAAAAATCATAAAACGAGGGTGTAACAGTAAGCAAACGGACCAGAATAGAAAGCAAAACTGGCTGAAGCCTCAGACTCAGGGAAGAGAAACCGGGCGGGTCAGGTCAGTGGTTCAGCCTGGGAGGCCCCACTATTTTACGCACCCCTCCCTTTCTACCTCTTTTCATTCTCTGCTTTTATGAGGATTTTCAAAGCTTCTAGATCTGGTGCTGGCAATCTTTCAGAAAAAGTTAACCAAGAATTCCATGCATACAAAGTCCCCAAATGAAGCCTGCCTCAGACAAGACTAGCAACAGTTGTCCCCTACAGATGAGTGGAAAACAAACCTCAGGTACTTTCCCCTCCCAGGCTTTGAGTGCTTCAGGTCCTCTGGAGCGAGAACCAAGCAGCTAAATCACTCCTTGACTCGCTGACTGTCAAAGACACACACTTCTTTGTTAGTCTGCTTTCAACCAGTCTAAACAAGTGTAGGCAGTGGGTTGGGTTGGGGTGAGGGCCATTGTGAGTCCACCTGGATGGGAAGAATAGGTCAGTGGGGCACAAGGAGAAGAAAGGTGTAAACTGAGATCCACCAAGGCTAACTTCCAAGGACCTTTTTTCCAGGAAGACTTCTCTATGGCTCTTACCTCTTAGCCTTTCCTCTCCTTGTATCTCACCCTCTTTTCATCTTTAAACATATTCTGATATGGTTGGTACTAAAACAAACAAATAAACAAAATGAAGAAACGAAACCCTTTCTCGGACTCCCTGATATCTACTCTTCTCAAGCTCCCACATCATCTCTCTGCCTCATCATCTCTCCATCCCATCATCCTCTCTCCATCACATTATCATCTCTCTACCACTTTTCCAGAACAAACTTTTAGATGGACTATTTAAGTCGGTGTCTTGACACACACCTTTAATCCCAGTACTTGGCAGGCAGAGGCAGGGAGATCTCTGTGAGTTTGGCAGCCTGGCTACGGAGTGAGTTCCAGAACAGCCAGGGCTATTACATAAAGAAACCCTGTCTCAAAAACAAACAAACAGAAAAACCTCCAAAAAGCAAAAGAAGACTAGCTCCTGCTTTCCATTTTCCTATTCTTCCAACTGCTGGCAGTCTAGGTTGATAAACACCTCTATCTCGAGAGTCTTCTTAGGAAAGTAATCAGTGAACTATGTTAAATACTTATGCCATGGACCTTGTTTGCAGCACTCCTCATTATCTTTCCTTTCTGCAAGCTTTTCCATGGCTTTCAATGACTTCAGGCTTCTGTGTTCTCACAGCCGTCTGCTTTGTCTCCAACCATTCTTGCCACCCTCTTCTTATTTCATCCACTTCTCGCAGATTCTACCTCTTCTGCTATACAAATAAGAGTCCACACTCATTTGTTACTCAGTTATTCTTAATTCCCAATGTCCACTTCATTCTTATTGTCCCAATAGGAGCCAGTAATCAAAGCTTATCTTTATCCATAATTAGATCACTACAGAGGCAAAGCCTCTGTATCCAACCATAACTGCAATTCTTCAAACATTCTCTGGACAGTCACCTTCCTAGTTATGAGCCTACTGTAGCCTTGTTCAAAACAGTGAGTCACACCTATTTCTTAAAACAAACAAACAAACAAAATCCCAACTAAACTCTCATCAGGCATTGAAAGCCCTTCGGCTTTTTCCTGTCTTCACAGGCTTATTTTCTATTAAACACAATTACTTGCCCTAGACTTCCCTTTCTGTAGGCTACCATTTTGCCCTTTGGTGGTGTCTTTTGCCTTATACAAGATTTTCAGTTTCATACGGTCTCAATTATTAATTGTTGATCTTAGTGCCTGCTCTATTGGTGTTCTGTTCAGAAAGTTGTCTCCTGTGCCAATGCATTCAAGGCTATTCTCCACTTCCTATCAAGTTCAGTGTATATGGTTTTATGCTGAGGTCTTTGATCCACTTGAATTTCTTGCAAGGTGATAGATATGGTGATTGCATTCTTCTACATGCAGACATTCAGTTAGATCAGCACCATTTGTTGAATATGTTTTCTTTTTTCCATTGTATATTTTTAGCTTCTCTTCTTTATCAAAAATCAAGTGTCCATAGGTGTGTGAATGTATGTATGGGTCTTCAATTCAGTTCTATTGATCAACCAATGTGTTTTTATCTTTTATCCAATGCCATGTAGTCTTTTTTTTTTTTTTAAACCGTAGCTCGGTAGTATAATGCTATCTTCAGAAGTTCTTTTATTGTATAGAATTGTTTTAGCTTCCTGTTTTTTTGTTGTTTTGTTTTTTTTCCATATGAGGCTGAGTATTGTTCTTTCAAATTCTGTAAAGAATTGTGTTGGAATTTTGATAGGGATTGTACTAAATCTGTAGATTGCTTTTTTTTTAGGATGGCCATTTTTACTATGTTGTTACTACTATGTGCAGGGAAGATCTTTTCCTTTTCTGATATAGTCTTCAAAGACTTGAAGTTTTTCTTTTCTTTTCTTTTTTAATCATACATGTGTTTTACTTTCTTGATTAGAGTTACCCCAATATAATTTGTATTATTTGTGGCTACTGTGATGGGTGTTGCTTCCTAAGTTTCTTTCTCAGCCCATTTGTCATTTTTGGGAGTTAATCTTGTATCCAGCCACTTCACTAAAGGTATTTGTCAGCTATAGGAAAGTTCCCTGATAGATTTTTTGGGGGTTGCTTGTATATACTATTATATCATCTGCAAATAATGATACTTTGACTTCTTCTCTTCCAGTTTGTATTCCCTTGATCTTCTTTCGTTGTTTTATTGCTCTAGCTAGAACTTCAAGTACTATATTGAATAGATATGGCCAAAGTGGTCAGACTTGTTAAAGAAACACTTACAGTTGCAATTTTATTTTCCACAATTAGGTTTTTGATATAGTTATAGGTCACCTTAGTATGTGATGTAGTTGGCAACCCAGTTTTATTTTTCTTCAAAAACTAGTGAATCTTAGTATTTTTAACTCATGATACCAAGATAATATGGCAACAGATATATAGCATAAATCTGGCGAGGTTGGGGTGTGCTGCTTACAGCCAGAGGTGGAAGACATCAGGCTGGGAGCATCAGCCACATTAGATCCTGCTTGGATAGATCAAAGCTCAAGAAGATAAACAGCTCCACACAACTATAATCCATTTGTGTTTTGTAATGTGACATAGACTGGTAAGCTCTGTCATTTGCTGAATCACTCTTTTTAATACAAACCCATACCTAAGTTGCTTTGAAATTTTATTTATTTTATCATCACCATTAACTGTTTCATATACTCTTTGGTTTACTCGATTTTTATTGCAACACCACTTAGCAGCATCTCCTCCTCCCCTTGTCTTCACCTTATCTCCTCATTTCTATATCATTTAACAACTGTAGATGAGTAAGGCATCTATCTATTCTTGTTCAGAAACAAATTTAAATATGCATTGATGTACTAAACACACCATCACCCCACATATATATGTTTACATATTCTTCTGGTATTTCAGTTGCAATGACTTTTAATTTGTAAATTTTGACAACTTTTAGTGATAAATTATTCCACTCTGTAAAAAAGTATATTCTATCATTCATTCAGGTCATTTATGTTATTGTTAGGAGGTTTTATAAACTGTGTCTGTAAAATATCCAATGCTCTTTTTGCTGGGTTAATTAGTTACAAAGTGATATGTTAACGGTCTTCATTTCTGTTGTCACTGTGAATAGTAATTCAAAATGTCTGTTTCCCAAGTAAAACGTGGAATATCTGAAGATGTTTGCTTGTTTGTTTGTTTTGGGGTTTTGTTTTTTGTTTTTGTCTATTGCACTTTTATTTCCAAAGAAAGTGTTTTGCCAGAGTAATTGCTCATTTAATACTAGTTGAGGACACTTCATAAACATAGGCTTAATTGAATTGAGGAGACTGGGACATACTTCAGAATGCTTTGGAAATATTTATGTATGTAACTTCCTAGCAACAATGCCATGTGATTTTCATTTAAAACTAAATTAGTTATGTTTCTTTCAAATTGTATATTGGGAAAAGACAAAATTTTGATTATTAATGTATAATTTTTATTTGTAAAGCATGCTAATCATTTATATACCCTCTAAAGTAGCTTAAATCATGAAAGATGGAGACAGAAGGATCTCTGCTTGCATAGAAACAGCAACAAATTGAGTAAGTTTTGAGAGAAACCAACTGGGATGAGATATATGTGAAGAGAATATTCTTAGATTTGGTTGGGATTATAGGGGAGTTAACTATAAAAATTCTTTGTTCTGTGCATCTATGCCTTCATTGTTTCTATAGAGTCATGTAAATTAGAGGTTTTTCAGAGAAACTTACTTATTGGAGGTTTACAACATACATACATTCATATATATATATGTATATACACATATACATATATATATGATATAGAGGATATACATGTATATATAAACACTGATGTAGATACAGATATAGTCTCCTGGCATGTAACAATAACACCTAGTACTAATTGTGAGGCAGGATGGTATTAAGCATCCATAAGGATGGATTTATTAAGTGCTCAAAAAATACCTTATGGATTAGGTACTATTATTGGCTGTATTTTGCATATGAAGAAAATGATGCAAAGAAGGTTAGATAAATCCACATTCATAGGTTTGAAAACTGGTAGAAGCATTGCTCCAACTAAGGAAACAGTGCAGATTCTGCATTTAAATATATTATTTGTTTTTTTATTTTATGTCTATGTGTGTACACCTGAGTGTATGTATGTGTACCACATATACATAGTGAACATGAAGGCCAGGAAAAGGCACTGAATCCCCTGGGACTGGAGTTAGAGGTGGATGAAAGCTATTGCATTCTGGGAACTGACTCAGTCTTCCTTGAGAGCATCCAGTGCTTTTAACCACTGAGCCCTCACCAGCCCCAGATTCTGTATTCTTAATTGCCTTGCTGAACTACCTTCCAGTAAATAGTACTAATATGAATGCGCGTGTGTGTGCATGCATGTGCATGTGTGTGTGTATGTGTGTGAGGCTTAGAAGCGTGAAAGCAAAGCACCCTTCTGGCTATTCCTTTATAGAGAGAATATATCTTTGTGAGGGGTATTTTATTTTGTTGCACTTCAGGAGCCATCATTTCCAACGATCTTAACATGGAAGCTCTGGAGAAGAAAGGAATTAAGTTCCTCCTGTCTTTCAGTCAGATTGTTCCTATGGTCTTTTTAAAATAATGGGTCAAAATAGAACCCATCTTTTCCTTTTTTTTAAAATTTAATTTAATTTTATTTTTCTATTTTACATATCGATCCCAGTTCCCTCTCTCTCCCCTGTCACACGCACCATCTTTTCCTTTTAAACATTTTTATTTTAGAAGAATAGTAGACATATAAAAATTGAAGAAAGCACAATTCTGCTACCAGCCTTATACCCATCATCTGATTTTGGGTATCTTTTCATAACCATTATATATTTCCTAAATCTAAGAAGTTAACACTAGTATATTCCTATTAACAGTACACTACACTTTATTTAGAGTTTTAACCTTTTCATATTAATGCTTTCTGTGCTACAGGATCCAAATAAGGATTCTGTACCACAATGTGTAAAAATCAGTTACATTTTCAAATTGTGGTAACATACATAATACTCTCCCTCTTAGCCATGCTTAAATGCATAGTTTTGTGTCATTAAGTCCATTTATAATGTGCAACCAACACTACCATTCATCATATTTTTAATGTTCCACAACTGAAACTAGTAAAATGCATTTTTATAACAACAAAGAAAATATGTAGTCCGGTATAGCAGGAGCCAAAGCGAAACACTGCTATGCAATTAACAACTACATTGCAACAAGACCAGACAAAGGAATTGATTCATATGGGAACCATGGAAACAGCAAAATATGAGTGGTTCATGTGGAAACATCTAGACTAGTTTAATGGCAAACTCTCCTAAAAAACAAGTCTTTGGCAATAAGCTAAGCAAACCATTTGAGTGGAATCTACAACCCAAACAAGAAACTGCAAATGGTTTTTCAGAGAAGACAATTTTGTGAAACTAATCCAAAAGAAAACATTCACCAGGAAGAACATGGAGAATATAACTGTTTTAAGAAGACAGCTTACAATGCTCATTTGATATACTGTTTGGAAGTTACCCAGCAACGTGTATGGCACTTGAATGAGTGATCAGCCATCTTATATGGATGTCTTTAGTGGTCTGCATGAGCCTACCAGCATACTAATTCATGCATTCTATTCCATCGAGCAACAGTCAGAAGACTGTACTGTCAGTTACCTCAAACTGGGGACAATCTTGTAGTGCCTAATGAGATCACATAGCTATTGTTGCAAATATTTGACTACATAATTAAGAGAAAGATGATCTAGTATAGGCGCATGTTAGATATTCTCAGTCAGTGCTTTTCAGGCTGCATTTTACCCATGAATCACCTAGGGAACCCATTAAAGCAACGTTTCTGATTCAGTAGGTTGAGGGTGATACCCAAGACTCTGTATTTATAACAAGCTCCCAGGTGATGCTGACATTACTGATCAATGGATTGCATTCTAGTAGCAAAGGGGGAAACTAGTATTTTTTTAAATTTGACTTCAAACTGGAATCACCCAGGTTCATTTCTAGAGATTCTGATTTAATTTTCTCACTTAGGGCGGGTTATGGACTGAATGATGTTTTCCCTAAATTCATCTGTAGAGGCTTTAATCCTGAATGTGACTATACTAATGACATGACCTTTACCAAAGTGATTCAGGTAAACAAGGTGATAAGGTAGAACCTTGATCCAACAGGATTGGTGCCCTTACAATAATAGGCATCTGATGGGTTATAGCCTTCTGTGACTGTAAACATCTGTTTCTCTTATTGGTTGATGAGTAAAGCTGTTTCAGCCAATGGACAGGCAGGAAGTATAGGTGGGGCTACCAGACTAGGAGAATGCTGGGAAGAGGAACACAGAGTGTGAGTCATGAGGGAGAAGCCATGTAGCTACCGAGTAAGTAAAAGGTTCAGGTGTAGTGAGAGATCCACCCAGCTGCACTGACCATGACCATTTGGGCTTGGTCACAGCTGCATGGTGAGGGTGTGGTATTTGGTCTGAGGTCCAGGACAGGCTTCCTCTTTCTTGGTTCCGGTCTGGACACAGGGAGCAGCCTGGGTGTGGATCCTTGGAGCAGGAAATTGTGGGTCATTTGTTTCTTGTGTAAGTGACTTTTCCCAAAATAAAATATGTAACTTATATTTTATTCTCATCCCATGTATCTTAATCTGCATATTCAGGAATCACTGGAAGCCAAGACCACACAGAGATAAACAGATTAATAGAAATGGGTTAATAATTAAGAGCAAGCTAGCCAATAAGAAGCCTGAGCCATCAGACAAACAGTTTATAAATAATATAAGCCTCTGTGTGTTAATTTGGAACTAAATGGCTGCAGGACTTGGTGGGACATAAACTTTCATCAACAGGCATCAGACCTGTCTCTGCATGAGAACACAATAGGAAGATAGTTATCCTAAAATGCCAGGAAGAGAGTGCTCACCAGAGTCTGGCCATGCTGTCAGGCTGGTCTTGGACATCCAGTCTTCAGGATCATGAGAAAATTAACTTCCATTGTTTAAACCATATAGTATTCAGCTGAATAATGTAGGATATGGCCTAGAAGTTGTCAAAAGTCACCTGGTACATTTAGAGCATCTGCAGCTCCACTCTAAATAATATTCGAAGTGAGCGAACTATCCAAGGTGCACTCACTTATGTACCCAATGAACACAAAAGCTAATGAATACTCTTGGTGAAACATCAATCTATTTCACCAATTTTTCATTTGAGGCATAGTCTCATGCAGTCCAAGATGCTCTCAAATTTTGTAGCCAAGAATGACCTTAAACTCCTTCCTGATCCCCTTGCCACCTCCTTTCAAATGCTGGGATTGCAGGAGTGCACCATCATCCCTGGAATTACATCATTGATTAATTGCAGGATAGACACAAGCCCATTTCCTGTTCAAACGATGGAGTTCCTTACCCAATGGTGTCAGTTCATGTGATGTCTGTGAAGAGATAGCTCTCATATTAGCCTCTTGGTTCTATTCAGGAGGAAGCATGTAGACAGTGCTATAACTTGTATCTTCTGTTTGCTGGCTTTACTCTGGATGGGATCCCTTTCCCACTCAGCATGGGGGAATCTTGCAGAGAATGAACCATTCCCATAAGTTTTGCTAATGATTTTCTTCCTTTCTAGGAGAATAATAGGAGAGCCATTTCCCACTATTCTCGGTTCACATCCGAGATCCGAATTGGTACTGTATTGCCATAACATATATGTGTTCACTTTCAAGGAACCGCTGACTTGAGAGGCTCAGGATCAACATTGAGTATGGCCAGAAAATAACAGACTTTATTTGAAAGACTTTTACAGCAAAATCAAGGATTAGAACAAATGAGTTAAAATATCTCATCAGTCATTTACTATATACTATTGAGAACAAATTATAAAAACATGCTACCGGGCACTGTATCTTCAGGCCATGCTTATTCTGGACTGCGAAATAACATCACATTGACTCAAGCTTCAGGCCCAGGGTATCTGAACATAAATGCCTGTGCACTTGACCTCCTGAAAGGTACAGCTGCTGAACAAAGTGACCTCTAATCATGGAACATTCTTTGAATGCTGAAAAGGTCCAGAAGCTTCACTTGGAAAGGGTTTTGAAAGGGGTGTATATAGTAAGAACATGGTTGTTAGCTCATAAAATTGTTGGAAGCTGTTGAAGTGGTTCGGATTCATAAACTTCAGGCTGGCTCAACTGTCAGAATCATATCCTGCCTGTAGATAGTCAGGAAATAAGAATGAAACTTCTTATCAATTTTCTTATATAATTTCTTGGGCTTATGCTTAGGTAGATAGCCCCAGGAACTTGTCTAAAAAAGATCTTGCATGTGTGGTCACAGAGCTTGGCTTGACCCAGAGCAAAGGCATGTCTACTTTCAGATACCTTCAATATATATTCTGGATGCATCAAAAGACAGTTAACAAAAGATATTCCAGGAAGAATAGTCACATGCAACAAAATGCAAGACCCTCATAAATTCTCAGATCCCAACCTACACTATTAGGATATTTTATTTAGCTGTGCCAGAAATAAGTTACTAGAGGCAAACATCACAAAGAAAAATACATTATAACAGAAAACTTTCAAAACTGTATCTCTTCACTTACAGGAGAAGTACTTTAACAGAAGCGTGTATGCCTATGTGTGTGTATAGACACATGAGACTAGTTCAGTAACATTCCAGTTGAACTTCTTCATGAAGCTTCTATCACTAGTCTGAATTTTCTCCTCACAGACATTTCCAACAGAAAGCTCATGCTTTTGTCATTAATTAAATAGTGCAGAGAACATACTACGACCAGCATTTTGCAAGAATCACAGTCAAGGAATTCTGGTTCTGTTACCTGTACTAGATCCCACTCCATTACCTTAAATCTGTGGCTTATTGGCCAGTATGTTTGCATTAACAAAAACATTACAATCATACACATACCATGAAGGGAATCACACACAACCGTCACACTGCGAAGATGGGGCTGCCTGTGAAATAATATTTTATGGATATGCATGTGAGCCTCCTCAACAGAAGGCACAGACTCCTCATTCAATATATAGGAGTTAAAGGGCAAGCCTTATAACTTGTCCTCATATGGTGCATCTTTTTGTATTGGTATCTATTGTTAGTTTGGCTACCATCATCTGAATTTAGTGTAGGTCCCAAATACCTAGAAAAAAGGACTTCAACCTTCACAGCCTATAGCATAGTCTGGGCCACATTCAAACATATTTTAGTTTTCTAGAAATCAAAGTCTGGCAAGAGGATCCAAGAGTTCAGAGGTCAATGTAACTTTTTTTGACAGAGGCTCTATCCAACATGTTAATTAGCTGCATCAAAACTGCCAAGGAGAGAAACCTGTTAGGCCCATGCCACTGCTTTATCTATTCTTTTTCTCTCTTTGTTTCTGAAGCACTGATTATCTGTGTGCCTCTTGGAACAACTGGGAGAGAAATGATTGTCTTTTTTACTATCTCAAAGAACACCTGGAACCACCAACTGCTCCAGCTCTATTTTCTTCATTTCTCTCGTGGTTGATTGTGTCACATCTGTATTGGTATTTCAGCAGTGCCAATTAGTAGCATTTACTAGCCAACATGACCATGAACAGACAGTCTCAGCAAGCCTCAGTTGTCTAGCCTTCTGCTTAGGGATAGTTGGGGCATGAACTAGTCAACGTTGTTATAAGGACTAGATGAGGTAGTTCATTTGTGTCAGTTAAGGTTCTTGACTATAAGCAATAGAAATTAACTCTGCATATGTTCACCCAAAAATTGTCTAGAAGGGTGTGCAGAAGAGACAAACAACATTTTTATGGTAATGGCAAAATGGTAAATATTTTCAGCTGTGCGGGCCATACTGTATGCGTATGTCATTGTACCACAAAAACATCCAGAGACAACATTCAAATGAACTTGTATGGCAGGGTCTAAAAAAAAAAACCCTTTATTTAGATTAAAAACAGGCAATAGGCTAGATTCATAGTTGCCAACCTGTAACATAAAGACTTCCAGAATGGGGGAATGTATGAGGCAAAGTTTGGAGCTAAATAGTGAGAGTTTGGCCAGAGTACTATCACCACAGGCTCTGACTGCCACTGTGATTGAATTCTGTCTCATCATCTTAGTTTAAGTTGCTCCAGATTGAAAGTTGTATGGAATGCATCCTGGTGACTCAGTATAAGTCCTGTGCCCACGTCCTAGTTACCTAAAGACAGAAAAGGGGAGTATCTGGCTTTTACTTTGAGATGTGGAATCCAACTTTACACTAAATGTCACATAATTGGAGAATCTTTCCAAACTTAAAAGACACTTGGATGCTAACCAATTACAAATGACAAAAATCTACTATGCCCCACAAAGTTCTTGGCATACCATCTTCCACACAGAAAGTTTTCAGTGATTATAACAGTGGTAATGATGATGCTTATTATTAGCAGTCAGAGAAGTGGCACAAAGCCTGATTCATGTGGGTGCTTGGCACCCAAATGCCTACTGTGGTTATTCCTTCTCATAACTGCCCTACTCCTAGTTTCCAATCTGTGTTTCAAAACCAATTATTCCAATCAATTTTATCCATACACTTCTCATTGCCTCCAGATTATTTCTGTTGGATGGCAGGACTACTATTGCTTGCATGAGTTCATAATCCCAAGTAATCATTGCTCTTCTTTCCCTACTTAAAACTTGAGGCTGCAGACACACCACTGTCATTCCATCTGAACTTCTGGCATAAGGTGTGGAAACAGTTCACAATCTTGCCTCCTTGTTTTAGCTTTCTGCTTCTGATGGCCCCTACTGTTGTCAATTCACTTTGTACACAGGGACCAGATTCAGATTGAGATTCCCCAAAGAAAACTCCCTAGGCCAGTAAGCTGCTCAGAAACCTTTGGTGAATTTGTCTACTCAGAGCAACTTAGATTGAGGCCTGAAAGTGGGCTTCAGAGACTCTACCTCCTGTGTTGCCTCCCTGAAAACAGAATGAAAAAGGAGAGCATCCAAGTGTGGATTTTTTGCTGTTGTTTTAATTTTTTCAAGACAGGGTTTCTCTGTGTAGTCCTGGCTGTCCTAGAACTCACTCTGTAGACCAGGCTGGTCTTGAGCTCACAGAGGTCCACCTGCCTCTGCCTCCTGAGTGCTGGGATTAAAGGCGTGTGCCACCACTGCCTGCCTAGCCATGTTTGGATTTTTGGTGACAGAACAGGACATGTAGTTTTTTTTCCAGGCTCTTAAAGGAATTTCTGGTACCTCATATTTAACTGATGACCTAAGGTAGTGGTATAACTTTTGTGTATTTTTGATAATGTATTAGTTTTATAATGTATTAGCACATTAGTGTAAGTATTTAGTTCATAAATAAATACATATTAATTGGGGAATGCTCACTTTGATAATGTTTTGAGAATGTTATTATAAAGGTTCAAATGAAAATTCCTCTACTCTTCATTCTCTGGCATGAAGCTATTATTTCTGTTCTTATCCTTTTTTAAAACAAATTTACTTTATGGGTATGGGTGTTTTGTCTGCATATATATATCTGTGTACCACCTGTGTGCCTGGTGACCAAGAAGGCCAGGAGAGTGTGTTAGATTTCTCCCTGGAACTGGAGGTACAGTTGATTGTGAGATGTCTTGTTGGCGCTGTAATCAAACACAGTCCTCTAGAAATACAGCCAGAATACTTAACTGCTGAGCACTCTCTAGCCTTTACACTTATCTCTTATTTGAGCCTTCTACATATATTATAGGTTCATTCCCAGGCTTAAACTGTGTTTTGTGTGCTGTATACAGTCATTCTCTTCTCTACACATTAGAATTATATTCGTTTCCCAAGGTTTTTAGTAAAATTTCTACCTCTCTCCAAATCTCTCTCCAATCTTAATGCTTGCTCTACCTGAAACACCAGTGCAAAACTCTGAAGAACTCAGCACAATGCTTAAACAGCAGCTCTTAGCTGTATATGTTGCATGTTTTACAGCCTTTTCTCCTCCTACAACTAGAAAGTATACTTGAGCAGTGCTGGGTAAGATGGAAGATTAGAGGATTAGATGCTGCCTCTGCGTGACGTGGTACAGAAGAGTCGAGAGGAAAATAAATATGCTCTTTTCCTGGGAGAGAAAGGAGGAGAACATTCGAAACCTGCAAAGAGAGGAGAAGACAGCTGAAAAGTGTGGGAAAGAAAGGGGGAGAAAACATGCTCATTAAAGGGAGACTGGAAATACTTTCCATCTCCTCTAAACGACCTACCACGGAGCATGAACTAGTGCTTAACAAAGAGTCCCTGAATGGAGACAAAGCAATAAGCTGCGTGCAATGCAATGCATATGAAGTCCTCCTATGTTTCTACCAATTATAAGACTATTGGTTGGCAGGTGAGTGAAGTCACATGAAGTAGTGCAGATGATCCAGAAACCGGTATCAAAGAGTAAAACATCAGAGTAAACAAAATCCTGTTCTGTCACCTCATACAACTTTATTCTTCCAGCCTATTTCTCCAGGGGTCTCAATTTTCTGTTAAGACTAATTTGATAAATGTATTTCAGGGGAAAGCATTAATGACTGATAATGTATTTAATGCATGACCTCATTCCAGATAATGGCTGGAAAACCGTAATGGAGACCTTCACTGGAGTGATGGAGAATTATCAGTGTAGGCACTAACAGGATGTGAAGGGCAAAGCTGGCCTTGACGCTTTCTCGTGTACTTCACCTCACATCGCAAAAATGAAGTGTCAAAACAGGTAACTAGGGCATCGGGAATTTCTCACCATACCAAGGAACAAAAATGTCTGTCTGAGGTCAAAGCAGGCTCTGTACCGCTATTGTCTACTTTTCTCTCGGTGCTATCTGCATCCCATGACATTTTCCTCCTTCCCAGGAGTCCACAGTTGTATAAAACACAATCTGTGATGAAAAGATACTTCATTGCAAAGTTCCATGTCGTTTGTAGTGTCCTGAAAGACACGGAACTAGAAATAATGGCATTTCAAAATTCCAATAACCCTATATTTGAAGATAGCTTTGCTGCAATGGGTAGATGACTCTAGGACTGGAGAATTGTGCAAATGAAAGTTCAGGAAAGTCAGTGCCTTGCCATCTGTGTCCCGAGGACCCGGAGAAAAGCTAGCTGGGCAGGCTAGGAAATCATACATTTCTAAACAATTTCCAATTAGCTTTCAAGTATTTGCTCTCTTTAGAGCAAATTTTACTTAGTCTTTTGGGTGGTGGTAGATGAGCTCTGATGGCTATAGACCAAGATTAAGAACTCCTAACAACTCCCTGAGAGGGATTCAGTAAGAGAAAATGACCTGTACTGCTTAAAAATTTCCTTTACTACCAAGTGGTGGGCGAGCATCTGGCAAACATTCTGAGATGAACTTTTTACTCATCTCAATTCCTCTTGACTACGGTTTATGAAATGATTAATTCCAGCCCCCTTGTCACTACTCCCAGTATCTAAAAGACTTCGTGGGCATTGATGACAAGGCTGTCACCCTTTCCCTAAAGCACCATTTCTTTGTGCACATAGTAGTCTTCCCTTCCAGTCCGCTCATTCTCTGGAGGACAGGGGCCTTTGTCTAGAAAATCCTTCCTTCTGTAGTACAATCATGGCTTAAGTGACTCCCTGGACCTGTAGAACCCCTCACAATGCCCACACTTCCTGCCTTGAGAGCTCGGAATTCATGACCATGCAGATGAATGAATTACACACTTGGTCAGAGATTAAGCCTGGTTCTTTGTAAAGTAACCTCTGAGGTCTGGGGGAAGATTTGCCTTGTCAGGGTCTGTGTTCATTCCACCTTGATGAGAACCAGAGCAAAGCAGCCCTGGCTGTTCAGTCCCACACCCTGGGTGTGATAATCAGCAAATTGCAGAGAAGGAACTGGCTTTTGCCTGATTCTCATTGTCCAGAACTCAGGCTGCACTGTTTAGTGGATAGCAAGGTATTTTTCTCACTCCATATGGTGGGCCCACCTATTGCCAGGCCCACCACAATCCAGCACTCAGGAGCTCCTTTCTCTCTTCTCTCCATATCATAGTCCTATGAGTACTCTGGATCTGCAGTTCTCTCCTGCTACTTAGTTGCTTTTTTTAAAAAAAGATTTATTTATTATGCATAGTGTTCTGCCTGTATGGGTGCCCACATGCCAGAAGACAGCATCTGGTCTCATTACAGATGATTGTGATCCACCATGTAGTTGTTAGGAATTGAACTCAGGACCTCAGGAAGAGCAGTCAGTGCTCTTAACCACTGAGCCATCTCTTCAGGGTTTTAACCCCTCAGGTGTGGTTCTGCTACTTGTTCTAACGACCTCAACCTGTTATCAAACCTTGACCTTGCTTGCCCATGTTCATTTGTCACACTTCCACCTATGATATAAGCAGACCCTCAAAACTCTATCAAAATATGTTAAATGACAGAACATTGTTAGGAAATTAGTTACCTTATTGTAGAGTTATGGTTGTGATGAAGCCATCAGAGGTAGGAGGAGGGAGCAGTGAGCTATTCTTTAGGCATACTATCCAGTGAAATCAGAGATTTGGCCAACTTTCTCTGAGCATAGTGAGTCCTTCCTTTTCATGGAATCTCAGTTTCCATATTTGAAATAGAAGGGTTATAGCATAATTGGTTTTTAAAGAGACCCAAACCATTGGTGATTTGAGATAGCACAAGATGATTTTTCCCCCAGTTGATTACTATTCATTCTATTTTACATTGACAAAGCAGTTACATTTTATTCAGGTTAAATTGAGAGCCAATCTGAAGAAATGTATTTAGTGAATTAACAAGTGTCAATTGGTTTTTAGATGACAACACAAACTAGAGTCACCTGGGAACAGGGAACCGCACTTAAGGAATATCATGTCAGATCAGCCTATGGACATGTCTGGGGTGATAATTTCTTGACTAATGAGTGATTCAGGAGAGTTCAGACCACTGTGCACAATGCCATCCCTGTGCAGGTGGTCCTGAGTTGTAAGAAAAGCTGAGCAAGCTAGCCAGCAAAATTCATCCATGGTCTGTGCTTTGGTTCCTGCCTCCAGGTTCCTGTTTTGAATTCCTGCCTCAGCTTCCTTCTATAATGGCCTGGGATAGGGAAGTATAAGCCAAATAAATACTTGCTTTGCTATTATGATTGGTTTTAATGTCAACTTGTCATAAATTAGAATCGTTTGAGCACAGAGCTTCAACAGAGGAACTGTCCTGATTGCCTTAATTGATGCTGGGAGACTCACACTGATGAACAGGTTTTCTGTGCCAGATTGGGAGGGAACTACTTGGCTGCTGAGATATCCAACCACAAGGACCCAGCAGCTACTGTGTTTTAAGCTTCTCAGGTGTGGTTCAGTTGTTGTTACTATTTTAACATATGGTGACTTAATAACTACACACACACACACACACACACACACACACACACACACACACACACACCTTTTACTCTGAATTACAGAAGGCCCAAATTAAAATATTCTTCTTCAATTATGATTTTCTGTATTAGTAAAACTGTAGACTCTTGAACTACTTCAGAGTCGAACGATTTGAGGTGAAATGTTAGGAAAATATAGGGAGGGGAGGTAAAAGTGGAGATTCTCAGATGCTTAACCCCAGATGTTTTAAACAGAAGACCTGTTTCATTCAGATTCCCTTGGTAATTTATAGACAAATATCATGTTCATATGATGTTAGCATTTGGAAGGCTCACTTTTATACTATATGTTTTATATATAGATTCTACAGGAAAAGCTTCAAGCTAAGGTGTAATAGTGAGATGGGGTCAATGACCTGAATGGATGAACCCTGGTGTGGGCATTAAAATAAATCAGTGTTAGTGGATTATAAGCTGTTTGATTCCATGCAGTGTAAGGATGGCAGCAGCAACAAGACTGAGAAAGAAGAATAAGCTGTTGGGAGGCTGATGTTGGTAACATTTTTTATGAGTGCAGACTTCTATATAATCTGGAAAGGCCATCTTTCCCAAGCCAAACTAAGTCTTGGAGGAAAGTAAGACAGACAAGAAGCCAATACCATAGAGGAGATAATCTTTAAAGGAGACTTCAGCTCAGGTAAGCTGTAGGCTCTTACTGAACAAGCTGCCGAAAAGCCCCAAATATGTGTTTGCTTTACCTTTAGCTTACATATGTATTGATAGAGAGTGAATTGCTACCCTCTTCTCAGTTTAGGAAACCTGTGTGTATGAGGCCTACTTCTTTCAAGAACCCAGGGTATGAAAGGAGATAAGGCAGTCTTGTGAAGGAAATTGTAGGTATATACATCTAGCTGAAGAGCGAGTTTTCCAGTGGAAACTAGACATCAGGACTCTTACTGGTGCCTTCAGTGGAGCGGAAGTGCTTTAAGCACATTGGGATTTGGCTTACTTACAGCAGCATAAAGAACCATTTTCAAGAACAAATATTGGGTCTTTAAATAAGATAGAGCCAGGCATGGAGTGCTTGCCTTTAATTTCACCAAAGGCAACTTGATCTCTTTGAACTCAAGCCTAATCTGAACGGAAGAAAAAGCAGGAGGGAAATGGTGTGCAAGCCTTTAATTCCAACAGAGGCAGGTTGAGCTCTCTGAATTCAAGCAAGACCAACCTGATCTGGTCTACATAGTGAGTACCAGTAGAGTCAGCATACATAGAAGAAAACCCTAATAAGAAAAAAGGAAGGAAGAAAGGAGGGAAAAAAGAAAAATGATTGCTAGTAAGCCTCCCTAATAGCACTTAATAGGAATGTTCAACAGCAGGATAAACTTTGGGATGTAAACACATTTTCCAAACAGAAGCACTGACTGTTTGCTAAGAAGCAGAGGAGATGCAGCTGGCAGGAAAATGATAATGCAATCGAGCATAAACATACCCTTCTGATTGTTCATTTATAATAATTATGCCATTTAATAAATAGTAATGGTTCTCACTTTACAAATCTTTTAACACTGGAAATCTAAAGAATCATTTTGGAACTACATTTTAGGTCATAAGCACAACCTAAAGAACTAGCAACGAAGACTCCTAGGTTCTTCCTGTTGTAAGAGAACTTTGAAATGGGTTCCTTCCCTCTCTGTTGAAACTGTGAGGAGTTAAAAACTGTCTGACAATGCTTTCAGTGTTATCACACTTAATGAACACAGTCTTAGTATAGGAACTATTAAGAGTTTCAGCTATGAGTCTAAGGAACAAATCATTAAGGGAAGAGTGACACATTAACAAAGGCAAACACTTGGTAATTTTCTAAAGCTAAGAGCAAGGATTGTATTCCTTGACCAGGCCTATATTCCCAGAACACCCTGCTAAGAAAGAATGAATTGCTTCAATGAATGGAGGGGGAGGGATATGCCTTCTTTCTAATCAGGTGGCATGAATACATACACGTGTCTACAAAATGAAATCCAAGTCCTACTCATGAGAAAATAGACCAAATACTGGCTTTGGATGTGAGCATTCTGCAAATCAACAGCTTGACCCAGTTTATGGAATTGGAATTTAGTACTTTTCCCCCAAAACACTCCAATTCTTACCCAAGGATCCTACAAACTCTAAAACGATGGTTCTCAGTCTGTGGGTCATGACCCTTTGATGTTAAACAGCCCTTTCAAATGGATCACCTAAGACCACAGGAGAACACAGATTTGTTTATATTATGATTCATAATAATAGCCAAATTGCAGTTACGAAGTAGCAACAAAAGTAATTTTATGGTTGGGGAGGTGATCGCAACTTGAGGAACTGTATTAAAGGGTTGCAGCATTAGGAAGGTTGAGAATCACTGCTCTAAAACCTATGATAGAAACTCTTAGGTAAGTCAAGGAAGACCACATCTCTACTGGTCTATCTAATCTGGCATAGCTGATTTTCAACTCAATGAGTTGTATACTATGAACCCTGTCACCCTTTTTTTTTCAGATGAATTAATAACTTTATCCAGCCAATGCATAAAGATATAGGTTGATAAATGGATGGAAAGAAAACATTTTGCAAATTAGGTAAACAAGCTTTTTGTTTGAAGAATGTTTAATTAATGTGGGATGATGGAATTTGACTTTGTGCAATCTGCTGTATGTCGCAAAATGCCCTACAATGATATTATTCTACTAGCTTAACATAATGTGACAAAAAGAGTATTAATATTTAAGACAACAAAGGTAAAGGAAAATCAGTTCAATGATTAACCAATCTCTTCCTCTTTTTAGTGGAACTAATAAGAACTTGTGTGCTGTGCATCTTGAAAAATCTCAGTGCATCCAGAAGATGTGATTTGATTCTATGTTCCACACTGTAGAAAGTAATCATACCCAAGCAGTGTTTGCTAAAACTCTTCCCCTAATTAGAAGCCATTGTTAGCAAAAGCAGTGGCCTTTATCTGGTAGTTAAACATTTAGTTTTCTGTTGCCCTGCATAATAGTTGCTAGTTGTGTGTGGCTATAACGGAATAGAAAATTTTAAATTCAGCTCCTCCACCACATATCTCGAGTGTTCAACAATTATATATGGCAAGAGACTACTGTGTAGGACATCGCTAATGTGGAACTTTTGCTTTATTGCAGAAAGCTATACTGTATGGTGATTGTCTAGAAGGTTAAAGAATTATATCTGGTATGGATATGGACTCCATACCAGGGGTTCATAAACTGCCATGATAACTCATAGCTAGAAACATTCTAAAAATTCAATGTCATTTCTTCACATTTATAAATGAGGAAGTTGAGGTTTAGAGATGGTCACATATGCTCATAGCAGAGTTGGGACTGGAATACAGGCTTCCTCATTTTATTCTGTGCTTCATGAGCTTGTGACTCTCTCTCTCCAGTATCAATAACTCTAGAACAGTCACCAGATGTTCCCACCAACACTCTTCCAACATACCGGTGTTTTTGAGGGAGAAACATCAGGAGGACATTGGATAGGACTAGAGATGGGGTAGAATATGCAATTATGCAAGTAAATATCTAGCTCCAGAATTAAGAGTAAACTTTCCAACTGATTTATAAATATTTAACTAAAGTCATACATCTGGGCCTCAAAGACGTAGGTTTCTTCTTGGCATTTACAATTAAAATGGATTAATTCCCCTGACAATGTTAATACTAAGCTTTCTCAATGATAAACACATCCCAGGCTACTCCACTGTGAGTATAAATGTATAGGAACACATTACTCACTGGGTAGCTGACCCCTGACAAAAATACAATGCTCTGTTAGTGTACACTGATGGCATTGCATCAGCTGGGGGCTTATTAGGTTCCTTAAAGGAAATGGAAATTTTTATAAGGCCAATTAGGCTATATTCCAGAAGTCTGGAAGCAGGGTCCCATTTGTGTGGGTTCAAGGGTGAGTCTAAAAGCCCCAGGACAGTTCTAGGGTGGTATATTTTAATTGACTGACTTTTTCCCTACTACCAAGAAACAGTGGCTACAGTAAAACCTTAGGGCTATATATTATGAGTGGGGGTTCCATTTCACTGGTGTCATATTCCTTCTCAGAACTGATCTTTTAACTATGTAGTTCAGAACAGGTAACCATGCAAAGAAGCCCAGCTTGCATAAACAAAATGAGTTTACTCTCTCTACTCCAGGAAATCTCCCCTTCACTCCCACCCAGTTCCGGAAATTGAGCCTAGCACCTTATCAGGCACTAGATAGGTTTCTGGATCAACCTCAAGCTATTGTTTTGTTATTCTTCAATCAAACTAATGCCACCACTTAATTTCCAAGGGACTGGAGGTGTTACAGGCTTAATGTAGTCTGTCTGTCTACATTGAAAACCAGTCAAAGAGGAAATATCTAAATCAAACATTTATCACCAATGGTAGAAATTCAAGTGTAAGATAGGAAATGAACATATCCTTTGGAACTGTGTTTTAAGAGTGGGCATGTATGTGCAATACTTCTAACCTCAATACTTGAGAAGCTCAGGTAGAATCACTGAAATTTTGAGGATAGCATGGGCTAAACAGAGAGCTCAAAGCCAACCTGAGATAAATAATGAGACCCTGTTTAGGAAAAAAGTGAACAATTACTCAAATGATAACAGCAGCAGCAACAACAATACAAAACTATGTTGTGAAGAAAAAGAAGACACCCACAGCTAAACACTGAGCCAAACTCTTGGAATCCAGTTGCAGAATGTGATGAGTAAAGGGGTCAAGACCAGGCTGGAGAAACCCATAGAAACTGCTGACCTGAACAAGCAGGAGCTCATGGACTCTAGTCTGATAGCTGGGAAACAAGCATGGGACTGACCCAGACCCCCTGAATGTGGGTATTAGTTAGAAGGACTGGGCAGTCTATAGGGCCTCTAGTAATGGATCAGTATTTATCCCTAGTACATGAATGCACTTTGGGAGCCCATTCCACATAGAGGGATTCTTACTCAGCCTAGACACATGGGGAGGGCCTAGGCCTTGCTCCAAATGATATGACAGACTTTGAAGACTCCCCATGGAAGGCCTCACCCACCCTGGGGAGCAGAATGGGGTTGAGATGGGGGTTGGTGGGAGAACAGGGGAGGAGGGAAGGGTGAGGGAACTGGGATTGACATGTAAGACAAGCTTGTTTCAAATTTAAATTAAAAAATATTAAAAAAAAAAGGGTGAGTGTCCTTGCTTTTACTCAACATCGCCATCCATAGTGAATATTATATATCCTAAGTCCTGTTTTTTCCTTTCAAATTTCACAGTTTCATTTTTCTTTACAGCCCATTAGCAGTTCAATTGGTATGTGTTGATAGACATCTAAGTTGGTCCCACTTCCTTGCTATTGTACATCACTACATGAGTGCCTTTGAGCTTAAGAGAATAGGTTACCCCATAGTTCATTCAATTTTGTGAAAGAGAAATTAAGCCCTTCTTTACGCAAGCAGAAGATATTGGATTCTCTAAAAGTAGCAAGCACTCTAATACATTCAGTAACTATGTGCTTTAAGAAATGATGATGGCAGGAGAGAAGGCTTAGGAATTTAGAGCACTCACCGCTCTTGCAGGGAGCCTGAATTCAATTCCCAGTGCCCACATGGTGACTCACACCCATCTGCAAGTCCAGTTTTAGGGCATATAACAACCTCTGATGGTCTCCTTAGCACCAGGCATACATATGCTACACGGACATACATTCATGCAGAACATAAAAATAAAGAAATAAAATGATTTTAAAAAGAAATGGTAAGTTCAGTAATGAAGCAAGTCTTTAGCTTGTGTAAGGTTCTGGTTTAAACTCCAGCCAGCCCCTCCCTACACTTGTCCCACAAATGGATGAATCACCTTAGAAATTGTCTATGAAGTTCAGGAAAATCCCCAAGCCCCACCCCAAGCAGTCACTAATGATAAGAGTCTGGAATGAAACCTGGTTTGCCAAACAGAAGATGTTCTACTAACTTTTGGTAAATAGAGGGTGTTTTACAAACTAGTATCAAGCCAAAATGGTTTGACTGACCCAGGAACTAAACCCAAGGTAGAGAAATGAAATCATCCCAACAAGTTTCTCCAATGAGAGTCCCTTTGTCCCAATACACAGAAGAGTGACTCTCAGTTTTAACTGGAGAAGTAAAATCAAGCAGATTCTCCTGTGGAGATTCTGACTTAATTCTTCTGGCATTGAAGCTAGGCACTGGTTTTATTTGCAATATTTCCCAGGAGGCTTTGATATGCAGGCACGATTGAAATGCACTGCCCCAGAGCACAGGGATCAGCTCAAAAATTTCCTTAATTCATCTAAAATGTCACAAATAGATTAAGACAGTGTGTGTGTGTGTGTGTGTGTGTGTGTGTGTGTGTGTGTGTGTGTGTGAGCAGTATGAACATGAGCACACATGTATGCATATGGAGTGCACCAAGGCTGATGTCAGGAAGAGTTCCTGGTATTTCTTATACCTTTCCATCAAGGCAGCATCTCTTAATCAAACCCATAGCTCCCTGATATGGCTAATCTCCTAGCTCTGGGGTTCCCCTGACACTGCTTTACAAGATAGGCCACCACAATCATCTGGCATTTCTTTGGAATCTGGGATCTGAACTCTGATCCTTATGCATGCATGGCAAGTCTTTAGCCACTGAACAGTCTCTGTAGCCTCTCCTTTATTTGGTGGTAGTGGTCCTGGAGTTGAAACCTAGATTATCACATTTGCTAAGAGGTAGTTCCAAAGAGCATCTTCCTGTGAGTTTTAAATTTTTAATTAGTGTGTATTCATTTTACAAAATAATGGGCCTCACTAGAACATACATGCATATGTACACACACAAACACACATATACATTATCTACTTTTCTCATATTTATGTACTCATTACCCTTTTTCGTATTGCTTTCCTAAATAGTTACACTTATGCTTTCATGATTCTTACACATTCACGCACACACACACAGACTTTCATTAAAATTTAGATCTTCTATATGAGACAAAATATTGAGTGTATGTCTTTCTGAGTCTGACTTTTAAACATGCAGATTCTTGCACCTTTCCCCTATGGTTAAAGATCAGAATTTTCAGGAGTTGGTCCAAAAAGTCCATGATTTTATAAGCTCAGTTAGTTCTAGTGTAGCCAGCCCAGCAATCCTCGGAGGAGAGAATAGAATGCCTTTGGGAACTGCAGAATTCAATCATCTGTAAATCTGCAATGGTGCAGAGTAGCAGCATCTCTGGTTGCTATAATACCTGAATCTTATCTCTGGAGAATGTAATTTAATTTATCTGTAGTAGACCCCAGGTATTAGTATTTTAAAAAAATGTTCCCTGTAATTCTGTGTGCAATCAGACTAAAGAACTATTGGCTTGGAGCAAGAATGTCAAAAAAAAAAAAAAAGAGCCGGCCTTTATGTTCATGGCAGGCATCACTATTCAGTCTGGCATTCTTTCCTATATTGTCCATTTTGGCCTCATAATTCTTCTCATTATGTTGCTGTAGCCAGCCACAGTCATGCGTGGAAAGGGCAGGCAATGACTATTTGCTATCTTTATCTTAGATCCAGTCTGGCAGAAATCTAATGCCCTCTGAAGAGCCCACCCTGGCTTTTCTTTCTAAACATAGTACTTAAATGTCCAGATGTTTGTCAGTCAATACATTGCTCTGAAGAAGAAGGTGGAAGCTAGAGGTGGATACAGGGGGGCCCTCTATCATCTGACTACCTCTTCTACTCAGTGAAGCATTTTTGTTTGTTTTGAGATTCACTGCACTAGAACTTATGTATCTGGGACTGGCATTAAATTCTTGATTCTCCTGCCTCAGCTCCCAGAGTGCTGCAATTATAGGCACGTGTCATCATTCTTAACAGTTGAAACACTCTCCACTTCAGGTCATTCTTGCTGCACAAAGAAAGCCTTATGCTTCTAGTTTTATTTACATCAGGTTAATGGAAAATGTAAGACCAAGTGCATAGGAAAGGGCAAGCATGAAGAAAGTTCACTCAATGGCTATTACAAATCCTAGATGGGACCCCAGATGACCTTGTTTATATACCCCTGTCTGCTTTGCATAAACATTTTCTCTACTGAAACCTTTTATTTTCACAGTGTGCATGTGTAGTGCACTGAATCTCAATCTGTGTCTCAGGCCGTGGTTTGCAGGAGAGCACTTGGCCTTCAGAATAAAACTTGTCTCTTATTGTGGTGTGTTGTGCTTTGGAGAAGGGCCAAGGAAGCGCAAAGGTTCAGCAGTGTTTTTCATAGATGATAATTATGTGGAATGTGAAGAGGGTAGAAAGAATATTTTTTTTTCTTTTTTCTTCTAAAAGAGGCCTTCTTTCCCTGGGGCCTGTTGTTTCAACAAGTGCATAACCAAGAGCTGTAAGAAGCCTAGGCTTCTCTCCATTTTGGTAAGCTGTAATAAAGTAACTTTAAAGGCAGCAGATCACAGCCTTGATTAACACTGGAGAGGTAAGTACACATTAAATCTGCGTACTTCCACAATTCCATGAATGAGGACATCCCTCTGAGAGTCAGGCAGCCTGGGAGAAGACAAGCAACCTGGTCTTTGGAGGTAGACTATTTTGAATGTCCCCACCATGTAGTAATTATGTGACTTTATGTAAATTACTTAACCTCTCTCATCTCAGTTTCCTTGACCACACACTTCCTTCCTTGTATGCTGGTTCATAGTTTTAAATTAATGGTCCCTTTCTATAAAGTCCCTTAAAGTAGACCAGTGCCTAGCTAATAGTAAGAAAGGAGGGCAGATAGTAAGTGTGCAGGTCACTGTTCTGTGTAGACATTTCATTTAAATTCATATTATCTTTCCTCGGGGGACAATTAATAGACAATCTGGGTCTAGGTAAACCAAAGGAGCATCATCACATACATTACTAGATGACATTCTGCATCGATGGAAAAAAAAAATTGGTTTCAGGTTTGAGAACAGGTTGTTTTAGCAAACACTCTTAGTGGTTCTGTTTCACGTTCAAGTTTAAGGAACTACTACTCTTTGCAACAGGGCTGATAGCATCTGGTTTGTTCATTTCATGAGATACAGTTCCATTATACAGGGGAAACAATGTATAGGCACTTGATGCACTATAGGTTTTCTATATGAACTGACACCATGTAGGTGATGTAATAAGACACGAAAAAACAAACAAAAACCTCAGGCTCTAAACTCAAGGAAATTCTGAAGCAGAACATCTGCCTTCATGGCTTCCTTACTCATCTACAAAGTAGATTACTAATTGCTAAGGCATATTTTGTCTGGATTCAACAAAGATGCCAAAGTTCCTTTTAACTATTCTACAAAGCAGGTATTGATGCTATTGCAGCAGTGAATGAAACAAAGAACACTCCGGCCTTCCCTAGGCTCTCATTGGAGGAGACAAGCAAAAAATAATTGAAGTTGAGACTAAAATGTCATTTTGTTTTTGATTCATAAATCCACCTCCAATAAGAATAAAACTTCTACCTAGAAGAAGATAAAAAGTCATGTAGTTAACAGGTCAGTTAGTGTTACAAACACGTGGTGCTAAGGGGCTGTGGGATTGAGAGGATATTACCAAGGGGAGCCGAATGCAGAGAAAGGCCACTGTTCTGTTGTGACTTGGAGGGGATGTGAGGCAGGTGAAGAGAGTGGGAAAAGGGAGAAGAACCAGAAGATGAGACTTAGAGGAAGATGACAGGCTTAAAGGTTGATTGAATTGAGTGAGTATGGCAAGTCTGTGGATGTCAAACTAGCTTCTCAAGACAGAGGGGGAAGAATGGTGATGGGTTAAAGTGAGGCAAAGAACCCAAAGCATCCATAACTCACTTACTCACACAGTCTGGTGACAAGTTGTAAGACTAAGTCTTTTTCTTATAGGAAAGTTCACAGACCAGGACATCACAGACGTTTTCATGAATAAGTGATACCCCAGCTGCATCTCTATTTGAGTTCCAGTTTCTGCTTTTCTTTGAGCAATAGAGCTAATTTTAAGATAACTTTTCTTTATCTCATCTTCCGAAACACTGAACTTAGATTGCATGGAGACAGTTTCTCCCTGCACTCATATATCACAAATGTATATACAATTACTTAATTATAACTAGTGTAATGGATTTGGCAGCAATACAAGTGCTTCTTGGTAAGCATTCAACTCTGTGTACGGAAGCAGAAGTATAAGGGGCCAGTAGAAGCAAGTAAACTGTCCTCGAGCTTCCAGTGTATCCCAAGCACATGCATTTCAGTTGGAAGGAAAATGTCAAGTTAATCCATCAAGGGGAGGTAAGGAAAGCTTTTGTTATAATGAAAGGGTTTATCTGAAAAGGCACACTCAGAGCCGGGTGGTGGTGGCACACACCTTTAATTCCAGCACTGGGAGGCAGAGGCAGGTGGATCTCTGTGAGTTTGAGGTCAACCTGGTCTACAGAGTGAGTTTCAGGACAGCCAGGACTACACAAAAAAACCCTGTCTCAAAAGAGGGTGGGGTAGGATAGTGAATAGATACCACAGTCTCAATTCACTGCTGTAGTTAATTCTTTTTGAAAGTACTCTTAGCTGTTGAAATGTACAATAGCTAAGATTAATAATTGCTAACATTTATTTAGTGCCTACCATGAGCACAAGATGGTGTCAAGAACATATGGAGATTATTTTATTTAATTGAGATGAAATACCATATGAAGTAGCAAGTATTGTGCCCATTTTATGGATAAATAAACTAAGTGAAGAAACTTAGTAGACTATATACAGTAAAAGAGACTCGGGTCTTGATAGCCTAGAATCCACACTCATTACTATTGTATGGTGCTGCCAAGCACCAGGCAAGCAATTTGGAAGCAGACAGCAGAATCCTTACTTCCATTCCACAGTCCAGTGGTGGAATATTCCAAAGTAGCGGAGGTCATATACATGACAGTACCCATAACCTGACTTTTCTCTTTCCCAATCTTTGCTGACATGGTTGTTGTACAGCTCTCTTCTGTGTGATGATCCAGCAAGAACATCAGGGCCAAGAGTAGACACTGTCTGAATTTATTGGCTTTCTGAAACATCAGTAATTTTTTTCCGGTAGCAACACCCCCACAACCTTATCTTTATTTATTTCGCCCTAGATTTAGCTGTCATTTCTGAAGGCTCATAGACAGTCACTGTCTCTTGGCTCTACCATTAGAGAGAATACTCACTTACCTCCTGTCTCCAAATATTACTGTGAGCAATAAGTTTTCTAGGCTTCCAAGGAAACATGGGGAAATAGAACATTAGAACTCAGCCTTTTGGCTGTAGCTCAGCCATGTTAACCATCAGAATGCAAAGAGTCAGTGTTGAGCCTTACTGAATGGGGGAGCCAGCCAGCCCTATCAACCAGCTGCTGCAAGTTGTGCTGTAAAATAGATCAGAAAAGAAAACTGCCAAGGAAATGGGGTATGGAGCTGGGAGGCTTTCTGAACCTTAAGCCACAAGAACCTCTGGATAGATGCTTTACAAGAGCCAAGTACCTTGTCAGTATAGGTCAGCGAGAAACCCAGAGGGAGTAAATTTAAGGTCAGATAGTATTTTCTACCTATAGGATGCCAGAGGCTAGATTTGGGAGTGCAAGCATATTGAAAGACAAGAGCACAGAGTTGCCATGGAGACTTACACTAGAGAAATTCTTTGTTAGTGTCAGAAAGATGAGTTTAAATCTCTTTGGGCTAGGAATGAGAATCTATAGTCAGAAATGCTACCTGATCAGACAGGGCAGTAAGGGGCAGATGTATGATTTGAGAGCCAGCAGGGTACAAAGACAGGCAGGGGAGCTCTAACCCCAAACTACCTTGGACCTATTAACATCTGAGTGAAGCTCAGGACCAGCAGTCAATAGACTGATAGATTTGTGGTGATTTAATAGTTCCATTCTTCAAAGGATGCTAGTATGTTAACTTTAAGGTTATTCTTGTTCAATTACCATGTAATGTGTAGATTTTCTCTTTTCAAACCCATTTTTATTTAAAATGAAGATTTTTGCCCTATCTGTTTCAGCAATAAGAGATTTTGTGTATATACTTTACAGTGTGTGTGTGTGTGTGTGTGTGTGCTCTCACAAACGTGTTCTCTCTCTCTCTCTCTCCTCTCTCTCTCTCTCTCTCTCTCTCTTTCTCTCTCTCTCTCTCTCTCACTCTGGGGGATTTCATTAATCTTCCATGCCCAGTCCTGTTTGAATGGTAGGTGGTGATGACTGTAAAAGAGGAGAATAGACCAAATGTTAGGGCAAATGAATGAAAGAAAACAGGACCATGCCTCAAGTAGTCATTCCCCCAAATCAATACTTGGAGGCCTTTACCAAGTTATGGGAATGTAGTAGAGATATTTAGAATGGCAAAAAGAAACTAGAATGAAGAGTTATGAAAGTTGAGTTTACATCTTGGCACTTTCCAAATGTTTGGCGTGATCTTGAGTCACCAAATCATTTAACTTTGAGCATCATGGTTTTCATCTGTAAGACAGAAGCAATCATATATCTCCTTACCCACCCATAGCAGATTGCACTTTTAACATTGATTATTTGCTGTTTCCTTTTCTGTGTCATTTTAGTGACTTTTTTCCCTAGAAGAGAAAAGGTGTATTTCCCATTAATTGATTCTGGAATGAATCAGAATGTTATGGAAATTAACCATAAGACTTTTATAGTGTATGCCTAAGAGGCATTCTGTGTATCTGTTTGCTTTTGCATTGCAGCCTTAAATATGAAAAGGACATGCTGAGTCTAGCCCACTGATGTTTGGAGGAACAGGAGGAGAGGGAGGAGGAGGAGCAGGAGGAGGAAAAACATGAAGCAGAATCTCATCCAGCCCACAAACTCTTAGCTTACCACAGACTCATGACTGAGCTCAGATTGATTAGTGCTCAACAAATTTGGAGATCAGTGAGATATTATAAATAAAGGTTTTAAGTCAGTGAACTTTGGGGGTGGTTACATAATGACAATTGGTTGACAGATTTACTTAAAGAGTAAAACCTGTAATGATAGTGTGAAAATAATTTTTGAAATTTTCAAGGTTTATAAAAAAATTAAGTCAATATTCTAAAGAAGCTTGTTGGTCTGGAACAATAAGGTAACAAGAAACTTGGTAATTTTCTGTTCTTGCAGGTTTCGTTTTGTTACATGGGAACTGGGGCAGCTAAGTCCCAGTCTTCTACCCCAATGAGTTCATGCGAAGCTACAGTTGCACAGGAGGTACTGTTCGGGCACTTCAGGAAGGATAACAAAACCTTGAGCAAAAAAGAGATAGAAAAATGATGGCTTAATGAGAAGACTTTCAGACCTCTTCAGACAGCAGAACAGAATGCCAACAGCTCTTCACTGTACTTCTTCAAATACTTGTTCAGCTCATTAAATCAGCCATAAAATCCATCACTGGTGGTAGAGTGCTGTGAGCTGTGGCCAGCAAGCTTGCTGGGCAATAATTCTGTCAGCTCTCTCTTCCAAGCAACTGTCTCTGAGAGCTCCAAAAGCTAAACACGGGAAAACCACACCAGCCACAGGCCTCATCAGCCATTAAACCCATGATGGAAAGCAGCAGCTCACATGGTTGTTTCTAGTCCCAAGGGACAGGGACAGTTTGACTCTAAAAAAATCCCACTGGGCTAAAGATGCTCCCATCATCTACAATTTACTTCAGAGTTTGGGTCAGGCTGTATTTTTACCAACAAAATAAATATATGAGATATTTAGAAGACCTTGGCAGGAAAAGTATTAGTAAATGTAAGAGTGCAAGCAGTGTATTTTGGGAAATAATATTAACTGGACTCAGTCGAATAGAGAGTAAATTATTTATCCTCTTAAGGACTTGGGTCAGGCTCAACCATTTAAGGCAGGGAGAAATGGCCATCTGGTGCTCTAGCTACAAGTGACCAGCTTATGTGTCACACAGCACATCTTGAACTACAGCCAGAAATATGAAACAGAACCAGATATAGTCCCAGAAAGTTTCCTTTTGGGGGGGTCCATAATAGGGGAAATCCTGAGTTCTCTTTATTAGCAGTTGATATTGCTGGTTATTATTTCATGCAACTGTCTGATGGGAGTATCATCCTATAGAGGGTAAGAAGCAAGCAAATAACTTTATTTTCACCATGCTTTCACTTTGGCAAGGAAGACTCAACAGTGGATTGATTTCCCTGTGTCATCCAACAGCACAGGTATAGCTAAGAGCACCTGAAAGCTAATGAACACATTTCCACTTCTCCTACCTTAAAAGCTAAAATAGATTTCTCATCACCAAATTCCTTATCACTATCTTACCATGCCCAAAGCTTGTAAACTCTCCCACCCTTTACTCTCACATCCCCAGGGACTTTCCATTATCTTTTTTTCTCCCTGGGTGTGTGTCTGTTAATGCTGTTGGCCAGTTACTTGTTTCTTATTGGCTAGCTCTGTCTAAAGTATTAACCAATTTCTGTTAATCTATGTATTTCCACGTGCTTTCATCTTACCGGGGAATGGGCTGGCGTTGTGCTCTCCCTGGTCTCTCCATTTTGACTCTTCCTTCTTACTTCCTTTTCCTTCTTGTTTCCTAGCCCCACCTGTCTTGCTTTCCTATTGGCCAACAGTGCTTTATTCATTAACCAGTATGAGAAACATATTTACAGAATGACATCTTCCATCAGACTGAGATATAATTCACATCATACAATTCACCGACTTCAAGCACAAAGCAATCCGGTAGTTCTTAGAAGGTCCTTAGGTGGCTTGCAAAGTTCTGTAAACGTCACAACTTTAGAGCATCTTCACCATACAAAGAGAAGCCTCCATTATCACTAGTAGTGACTTCCTGTTTTTCTAGACATGCCCACTTTTCCTCTTCCTAAAGCCCCACTGTTCTAGGCAATCACTTACCGACTCCCTAGGTCTATTTGTGTGTTCATTTGTCTTAGCCCTCTCCCCTTCCTCTAATCCAGAGTCGCTGCCTGTGGTTTGCTTACTGTAATAGCCTATAAGGTCTTTGATCTCAAAGTTTCTTCATATCGTATTTCAGATCATCTGCCCCAGCTACTGTTTCATGAAGTCAGCTTATTTATTTTCTTTTAAAGAAATAAGTGTGATCCTTGGTTTCTTATGGTGTCAGTGCCTCTGTATGGTGGCTCAGTTACTCTAACTTGACTCATTGAGTCAAGTAACTGCAAGCCAGTGTGTAGAATACTGCTTATCAATGCTAGGCTTTATTCAAATGATTTCTTTCACCCAGGGTATTCTTTAAACCCCAGCTCTCTTTCTAGTAAATGCATATGTAGCCAGCTTAAAGTTTCTATCTCTCGGAGATGAATAAGAACCTAATTAAAAACAAACAAATCAATAGCAAAAGCAGATTCAGGAGTATTCCCAGCCTTCTTACTATTGGGTTACTGGTTCTTTACTTAGCAAATGGCTTTTTCAGCCAGTCTGCTTTCTTTTCTCTTTCAGCAGAACTATCTTGATCCAGAATGGCATTCACTACCTATATCTGCCCGTGGTACTCAACCTTTAGTGTGCAATGGAGTTCATCAGGGAGATAGAACAAGGATTATCTTATTCTCTTTATGACAAAGTAAGGAAAGAAACCTGTAGAGGTGGTGTTCCCTGCTTATCTGTATCCCAAAATCTACTCCAGGCCATTTCCAAGTGAAGAACCACTGATTCCTGTGATCACCAAGACCTCCTGCCATGTTCTCTCCATTTTTGTTTCTCATCTGCCCCAAATTTTACTGCTGTTTCATGTTCAACTCCATGTATTTCTTTTACTTACTCAAAATCTTTCAATGCCATGGTGATACACACACACACACACACACACACACACACACACACACACACACACCACCCTGTATTACATGGTTAAACATATCAGAGAAGAATATAGTATGCTTAAATAGAATTTAACCTGTGTGTGGCTTTTCTGTTGCTGCAAAACAAATATCTACAAATTTAGAAGATTAACCTTTTAGCCTAAAACAATGAAGATTTATGAAGTCACATTTTTCACCAGTAGGATTTAACTTGGAATCTTCTCAGGGACTCTTACTGTTGTAAAATGTAGGGTTTTAAAATTATTAATTTGGGTTTTCTTTTTTTCTGAGCCCTCCAGATTAAGATTTGACAGCTAGTTATTTATTTAAATTTTAAAAATGTATCTTTCACTTTACATACCAAAACCAGTGCCTCCTTCCTCCCCTTCTCTCACCCTACCTACCTTTCCTCTTCCCATCCCCCATCCACTCCTCAGAGTTGGTTAAGGCCTTCCTTGGTGAGTCAACAAAGTTTGGCATATCAGGTTGAGACAGGACCAAGACCCTACCCTCTATATCAAGTTTGAGCAAGGTTTCCCACCAAAAGGAACAGGCTCCACAAAGTCAGTTAATGGTTCTACTGCCAGCCCTGTCCCCAACAGATCAAACCACATAACTGTCATTCACATTCAGAGGGCCTAGTTAGGTCCCATTCAGGTTCCACAGCTGGCAGTCCACAGTTCATGAGCTCACACTAGTTCAGCTCAGCTGTTTCTGTGGTTTTCCCCACCATGTTCTTGACCCCATCTTGTTCCTATGATCACCTCCTCCCTCTCTTCAACTGAACTCCATGAGCTCATCCCAGTGCTTGACTGTGGGTCACTGCATCTGCTTCCATCTTCCATCAGTTACTGGATGTAGGTCCTATGATGACAATTAAGGTAGCCAAGAGGTGACTGCTACTTAAAATATAGTTTCTTATAGTTCCCAAGAGGAGGTAGTTTGTTATACCATATAAAACCACATAGAGAAGTACCAAGGACTGTGAGAAGAGTGGGAAGGACATCATGAGCAGGAAGCTTTTTATGGTTTCTCTGGTGAAATTGAAGGCAAGTTAACAGGTTTTGGATTGGCTTGCTTGAATAATTCACTGGGCACTGCACTGGCATATGAAGTTATTTCTACTTTTCTGGTACCCGAACCTAAGATGTCTGAAGCATAGGAATAGTGTCACCTAACATGTACAAGACAGAAGGAAGAGATGGCTTAGTGTGTGGATCCAGATTACACAGATATAGTGTCATCTGAGATATGCTATTTGTTATCCCTAAGATTTGCCTTGTCCTGGGGAATTGCTCCTACGTTAGCAGCAGTCCACTTGCTAAAGAATAAAAAAAAATGTAGACTACAAGAAAATAGCATTAATGTACTCAACTGGTTTCATTCACAGAACCAACTAGAGTACAATTTAAGATAATTTGCTATATGAAGGCTCTATGATGGCAAATAAGTTAGTCATCAATCTCATTATCAGAGAAGGGCATTTAAGGTACCTGATGGAAACAGAAGCAGACACCGACAGCTAAACACTGAGCCAAACTGGCATTGGACTGGCTCAGACCCCCTGAACATGGGTCTCAGTTAGAAGGCATGAGAAGTCTTAAGGGACCTCTGACAGTGGATCCAGGATGTACCCCTGGTGCACAAAAGGACTTTGGATGCACATTCCCCATGGAGGGATACTTCCTTAGTCTGGAGGCAGGAGGGAGGGTCTAATCCCTATTCCAAATGACTTGACAGATTTTGTTGCTCCCTCCTGGAAGACATCACCCTCCCTGTGGAGTGGGCATGGGGGGCATAGTAGAGAGGGAGAGGGAACTGGTATCAATATGTAAAATAAGAAAATAACAAAAATAAAGTAAAATAAAAACAGATCATTTTCTATTTGGCAAGATTAAGCTCTTTGATGCTTTAGGGTTGAAATTCTGTTCTGCTGGTTGCCTGCTGACATTTAGTCTTAGAAGGTCCTCTCAGATACCAGTCGCATGGATCTCATGAAACTTGAAGCTGTTTCTTCGAAGTCAGATAAAAAATTTTACATAATATAACATGATCATAAAAGTGACTATTGCAACACCTTTACCAAGTAATATAAGTTAATTAAGAAGAAGGACCCTGTCATATTTGCAGATAAAATATTGAAGTGAAGGGATTGTATAAATCACACAAGCAGTGCTATGAATATTAGAATTCTGCCTTTCTCCATATGACAGTATTTGAATGACTATGTTTTCAAGGGAGAAAGTCTGGATGTGTACGTGTGCGTGTGCGTGCGTGTGTGTGTGTGTGTGTGTGTGTGTGTGTGAATATTAGTCAGATTTGTTTAGGGGAGTTTGAATGGCATTATTTATAGATGTTGTTAATTTTTATCTTATGAAATACATGTACTATTCCAAAAAGGAGGAAAATGGAAGGGAGTAAACAAAAGTAGTAGGAGGAACCCTTTAATTAATTACTAAATTAAAACACAAGTTTGCCTTGTCAAATAGGTTATTTTTAGCATAATTCCAAGTAGTTTTCTTTCAATAATACCTCCTTAAAACAATCTTATTCTTAAGACAAATCAAGTGTATTGGCCCACATTTATGCTGTGTTTTTTTTTTTTTAACCTATGTACCATTTTATTTCTGCCAAAATCCTCAAAGTCAACTGCAGTCTCCTCTACGTAGTCATTCCTGATTTTATCAACAGGGAAGTTTCTGCTTACCTTAGAAATTTCTGAATAATAGAGCAGACAACTTCCTTAGAAATTTCTGAATAATATAGCAGACAACTCAAACCATCAAATTCGAGGGTCATTGTGCCTATGTTTATACTCTTGGATCTTGTGAAATTTTATCTGGGCAAGCTATGGTTAATTGGTTAACATTCAATAAGCCAGAACTGACACTCAAAGGAAACAAGACAATTGAGAGAAAAGGGAGTAAAATTCCAAACCCAAGGAACACTGGAAGAAGAAGTATATTAAAATCTTTAAGACAAAAAACCCAAGAGAAGCTATGTATGCCTTCAGGAAGAAATCATTGTTTGGAATTGAAATCTGGGAAATCAAACTTTTAGTAGATGTAAATGAACTGAGCTTTGACGTTCAAGCCCCAAACATAAGCTTTGCCTTGGAGAATACCATGGAAAAGGTATAGAAACTAAGAGGGAGGTAAATGCTTCAGGAAACGAGGCAATGCCATTAGTGATGCCTCTATTTTTCTGAAACAGTTATTTCCTTCTGCTGAGATCTCTCTGTAGAAATCTACCATGTTAATTACAAGTAAGGAAAATTTGTTTGTGAATTCTTAAGAAGTGAACTTATCCAAGAAAAATAACCACTCCTTATGACAATTTTTCTCTTTCATTTATGCCAGTAGGATTATGAAAGTCAAAGCTAAGAATAGTATTTTCCAGACTTGAGCTTAAAATAAACCTCATACCCTATCCTCTGTTTTTTCAAGAGGGGCATAAGAGGACAGCCAAATAGCTATCAATTAACATACAAAATGACACTATGGTGACAAGCCAGGTGCTCTTACCCTAAGCTGGTATTCAGAGTCATAAAGCTCAGTTTTCATTGTTCATAGACTAGTCAGAAACTGTAACACTGAAAGATAACATGTTAAGTTCCATGTAACTATGCTGTACAATTACAATACTATGTGATAGCTACTTTGCATGTATGGTCTTAGTTCTTATAACAATTCCACTAGCTAGGAAACCTTACCTAACAATGAAAGAGGGCATTTGAGGGCAGTGAAATAGATATGGGAACTGAACCATATCATTCAACTCTTCTTTATTTGATTTTTTTTGGTGTTGGGTGTGGGATGGTGGGTGAGACAGGGTTTCTTGCTGTTCTGGAACTTGCTCTGTAGACCAGGCTGCCTCCTGAATGCTGGTATTAAAGGTGTGTGTCAACACCCCATCCTTAATTTGGTTTCCTGGTCAAGAATAGCCAAAGCAACTTTTCCATGGTTGTCAGAAAAATGATTACTTCTAACACAACAACCCACTCTGATATTCTGGAGTGTTTCCCATTTGCTCAAAGGGTGGAATAGAGAACTGGATTACTAGAAACAGAAAAATGGTGCTCCCGTACTCTGATTGTTACATGACACCCTCCCAAAGTTACTTCCTTTTCTGGGACTGCTTCTCTATCTGTATCCTGGAAGAGTTTGACTAGATTAGTGGCTTGGGAAAATTTGGGTGCTAGGAAAGTTCAGTGCAGTGTCAGTGGTTGAAAGAGCAGAGGCAGGAAGGGAAGATGGACAGACAGCCTGTGAGTTATTCTGGTGAATCTAAGGGTTTGAAAGATGACACACAGGGTGAGCAGAATGTTCACAGACTTCCAAGGGGAAATACATGGGATGAAGACAGAGGTTCTTTAACAGAGAGTGTGGGGGTGGAGGGAGGGAAAGTTGTTGGAGACTAGTTTGATACATCTAAAGGCTCACACTTAAGAAATGCGAACAAATGCCCCACATGGTAGAGCCTGCCTTTACTCCCAGCACTTAGGAGGCAGAGGCAGGTTGGTTTACATAGCAAGTTCCATGACAGCCAGGACTATATAGAAAGAAAGAAATGTGAGCAAGACAAAGAAGCCCAAAATACAGAGGCAGAAAAAAATAAGCTTAATGTTATATATATTGATTGGCTAATGTAACTTCATTGCCCTATCTGACTGGTGGGGGACTGACAGCTTTTGTACTCTAGGAGTAATCCATTGTAAAGAAAGACATAGAAACTTAAAGCTGAATCGGCCTTTTATATGTCATTAGATGAAACTCTGAAGAAGGTGGGGGAGGTTGTTGTCTTGTTTTTTCTCTGAAAAGACCACAAAACCCTGCTTGATTTGCCTCCCCAGGGAAGAATCACTATTCGGATTTCAACACTTCACAAATTTAGTGCAATCCAGCTCCAACAATGATGCATTTTCCAAATCAATAAAAAGAAAGCAGTCAGAAAGAGAGGTAGTTAGCTAGCAAGTGTTTTCAATTTATAGTATTAATAATATTGGACAGTTCAAGCTGTCACCTCAACTTTGATAGTCATGGTCAAAGAGATAATACTTAAAATAAATGGAACCAAGTTCTAGTTTTTGAAATAATATCATATCAAGTTTAAAAAATTCATGTTGAAAAATGATTTCTTTCCATTTTAATACTATTTCTTCATTATGAAAATATTTGTATACTCTCATAAGTTGATTTTTGCTTCACATCAGCTCTCTACCCTATCCTTCCTTTTAACAAGGTATAGGGTTTATCTAAATTGTTCTAATATTAATAAAAACTCAGGAGTCAGAAATTGAGATTATAAACCTGATAAATCCAAGGAACAACAGAGGAATGATCTACTGACCCTACTCTCCACATTTTCCTGGTCTCAAAGCCCCAGAAACCTCCCTCAGACCCTCTTTCTCTCCTGTCCTTCTCTGACTTCCTCAGTCCTCCAATATCTCTGTGCTTATACCGGTCAGCCAATCACTGACTCTGTCCTTGATTCAAGGTGGCTTTATTGGTGCAGTAGAGTGGCAATGTGAGCATTGCTCCTGCAACAGCAAGGTCTACCAAAAAGAAAATGGTATCTGATACAGGGTGTTTTGTCAAGTCAAAAATCCTCACTTTTCCAAGTGGCTCAGAACTGTTGATTCTGGGTGCTCAATAGGAAATCAACTGAGACAGAGCACAGCAAGGCAGAGAGGACAACTACTAGACAGATTTCATTATGACATCTGTGGACATGTCCACAGTAAGCTAGTATCTAGAGTAGAATAACGAGCAGGAAATGCATCCTCCTCTGAATTCATATTCTGGGATCCAAATCAGCACTGAACGTTCCATCTTAAGTTCTTCCACCAAAGCATGTCTTTAAGATGTTAGCTTTCTATTCCAAACCCTTATGCATGTTAAGTTGCAGCTTCACTCTGACTTGGCCTAAAGAATAATGATGGTTGTAATGCTAATCACACAGAAGCAATATGATTACAGGAAGAGAGAGCTTTTATGGGGGAAAGTGAAAATGTCACACTGCAGTGTCTGAAGGGAAGGTTGTTAAAGCAATCAAACCCATTAGCAACTGGAAAGCACCCAGGCCTGACTTCCTGCAGAGTTTTTGGTCTGTGTTCTCAAGACAGCACACAGAGCTAGTGAAAAATGCTCCACAGGAACGTTTAGTGAAGCAGCTATGACATGTGATTTGTGTAGCATCTTGAAAAAATTTCTTGCTTGAGGAAGAACATGGACTGACAACACGGCCACTTACCATCCCCTGAAGAGAATGGCACCCAGTTTGACATGATGAGGGCAATAATGACCCTGTAAATAGTGAAAAGCTGTTCAACTAGCCATTGGGGTGTAGCAACCAGGTGATTCAACACATTGGATCAGTTATATAGGCAACTGGAAGAAAGTCTGTGTAGGTGTTATACAGTTGAGAGAAAAAGTCATGCCCACTATTTCTTTCAGGAAGAAGACAATGAAGTTCAGCAACATGCAACATGAAGGGCCTTGTAAAAAATTGGTTTTAGATGTAGGAGGTAGTGACCTTATTAGGAAAGAAGGAGAGCAAGCCATTTCAGGACTAAGGTATAAACATACTGAATGGCCTTGGTGTCTGAGACACGATAAATGTAGTTAAAAGTCAAAACAAAATTAAGTTCCATTTCTAGCTTGGTGCCACTGACTGGGAAAAATGGAGTAACTCTGGCAGTTTGAGATAAACACCAAAGTACACAGAGGTGTGGGGGATGGAATTAAAAAAATGAAAACAACCTTAAACCAAATTATATAGTTTTAATATTTTATTAAGGTTATTTTAAAGCCAAGAATCACAATGTTATTCAACCATGTATCAGAACCTCTTCAGAGCTCTGACAAGATTCAATACTGGACAAGTGATGGCTTATTCCCTTTGTATTCTTACTTTCCCGTTCTTTGCTATCTGATTAAAGTCTGATATTTTAGCTGGGAATAGTAGCCACTCAGGATAAAGACAAGTTCTTTTTTAAAACTGCATTTGTTTGTGTATTTATTTAGTTAGGGGCAGTGCACATCCACCACGGTGAGTATATGAAGGTTAGACTACAACTTGTAGGAGTCAGGTCCTCCTTCTGCCATGTGGGTTCAAGGGATTAACAGCTTTACATCATAAATTGTCCGAATGCCCCCTTTATGTTTTCCTTGGGTTGATCTGTTTTAGTTGCCAACTAGTTTACAGAGCTCAAGAATGCACTCTAATAACTGTAACCAAACATGTGAATGACCTATATAACAATAATTTTAAGTATTTGAAGAAAGAAATTGGGGAAGACATCAGAAAATGGAAAGATTTGCCATGCTGCTCATGGATTGGTAGGATTAACACTGTAAAAACTGACCATCTTACCAAAAGCAATCTACAGATTCAATGCAATCCCCATCAAAATTCCAACACAATTCTTCACAAACCTCAAAAGAACAATAGTTCATATAGAAAAAAAAAAACCAGGATAGCCAAAACAATCCTGTACAATAAAGAAACTTCTTGAGGTATCATCATCCCAGACTTCAAGCTCTACTCTAGAACTATAGTAGTAAAAACAGTTTGGTACTGGCATAAAAATAGACATGTAGATCAAAGGAATCCAATCAAAGACCCTGACATAAACCTGCTATCTACCTATGAGCACCTAATTTTTGTCAAATAAGCCAAAGATGTACAGTGAAAAAAGGAAAGCATAATTGGATGGCAGCATGTAGAAGAATGCACATAGATCCATATCTATTGCTATGTACAAAACTCAAGCCCAAGTGGATCAAAGACTTCAACATAAATCTAGTTACACTGAAGCTGATAGAAGAGTAAGTGGAAGTTACCCTTGAAATAATTGGTACAGTAGACATATTCTCAAACATAACACCAGTAGCACAGACACTGAGATCGACAATAAATGGGATTTCCTGAAACTGAAAAGCTTCTGTAAGGCAAAGGACACAGTCAACAAGACAAAATGGTAGCCCACAGACTGGGAAAAGTTCTTCACCAACATCACATCTGACCGAGGGCTGATTTGCAAATTATATAAAGAACTCAAGAAACTAGAAATCAAAACACCAAATAATCCCATTAAAAATGGGGTACAGATTCAAACAGAGAATTCTCAGCAGAGAAATCTCCAATTGCCAAGATATACTTTTAAAAGTATTCAATATCCTTAGCTATCAGGGAAATGCAAACAAAATGACTCAGATACCATCATATACCCATCAGAATGGCTAAGATAAAAAATACTAATGGAAGCCTATGTTGGAGAGGATGGAATAACTGGAATACTCCTTCATTTTTGGTGTGAATGTAAATTTGTACAGCCACTTTGGAAATCAGTATGGCAGTTTCTCACAAAATTGCGAACCAATCTACCTCAAGACGCAGGAATACCAATTTTGGGCATATATCCAAAAGATGCTCAACCATTACACAAGGAAACTTGCTCAACTATGTTCATAGCAACATTCTTTGTAATAGCTAGAACAGGGAAACAACCTAAATGCCCCCCAACCAAAGATGGATAAAGAAAATGTGGTATATCTACACAATGAAGTATTATTACTCAGCAGGAAAAAAATGACATCATGACATTTGCAGGCAAATGGATGGAACTAGAAAAAAATAATCCGGAGTGAGGTAAACCAGACCCCAAAAGACAAACAGAGTGTATACTTATAAGTGGATATTTGATGTTAAGCAAAGGATAAGCAGGCTATAATCCTCAGTCCCAGAGAAGCTAGGTAGCAAGGAGGATTCTAAGAGCAAGGAGGATTCTAAGAGGGACACATGGATATACCTAGGAAGAGGAAATAGATGAGATGTCCTAGGTCAACTTGTGATGGGGGTAGTAGTGGGGGAAGGAACACGAGGGATCAAGATGGTCAAGTTGGTGTTGGGAAGGAGAGGGAGAATAATGAAGGAGATATCTTGATAGAGGGGGGCATTATGGGGTCAGGAAAAAAATCTGGTTCCTGGAAAACTCCCAGAAATCCACAAGGTTGACCTGAACTGGCTTTCCCCTGTAATCAGATTAGTGACTACTCTAATTGTCATCATAGAGCCTTCATCCAGTATCTCATGTAAGTAGATGCAAAGATCCATAACCGAGCACTGGGCCAAGCTCTGGGAGTCCAGTAGAAGAGGGGTCAAGGTCATGACAAGGAAATCCACACAGATAGCTGAGCTGAGCTTATGGGGATCACAGACTCTGAACAGACAGCTGGGGAGCCTGCATGGGACTGACCTAGACCATCTGTGTGTGGGTGACAGTTGTGTAGCTTGGACTTTTGTGAGGCCCCTAGCAATGGGACCAGGACCTGTCCCTTATGCACAACCTGGCTCTTTGGAAAGTATTCCCTGTAGTGGGATGCCTTGCTTAACCTTGATGCAGTGGGGAGGAGCTTGGTCCTGCCTCAGCTTGATGTGCCATGCTTTGTTGATTCTCCTGGGAGGCCTTATCCCATCCAAGCAGAGACAGTGGAGGAATGGGCGAGGGGGTTAGAAGAGAGGTGTGGGAGGGACTGTGAGGAGAGGAGGGGAAACTGTGGGTGGTATGTAAAATAAATTAAAAGTGATGAAAAAAGAATGTACTCCAAAGCAATAGAAGTCTTTTATTGCATCATTAAACTATCATAAATTGGCCCAATAATCCAGTGTCTTGTTTATGTAGCTAAGCAACTTAGATCATATTCATTACCCAGCTGCATTGTTCCCTTTTCAGAAACATAGATATTATTCCAAAATGTTCTGATGTGCTTTTTCTTAATTCTTGTGGTTTGCTGAACTAAAGCAAGCAGACAAATTTGAAACAAGTTCAATATCATCTCCTTCAAAGATTAATTCATCTTTCTGGGCTTGAGACCCTAAACAAGTGGCATCTGTGTTCACCCAAACACCGAGTATGTATTTTTCACCCAAGAAAATTTGGATTTCAACAATTAGGTGGTCTATTCTACTGAAAACATGTTACACATAGTATGAGCAGAAGCCAGCCCCTTTCTGTCTCTCCACTATTTACCAACAGACAGTTTCTTCTTTTCCTTTCTCAGTAGACTGAGTTCTACATTTATATGACTGTTGTCCCTCCAGAGATTTCTTCTGGGGCCCTTAATAATAACTGTGTGTTCCTTTTGAGTGATGCTGATAATTTCTGGTGTGTTAGTAGTCTTGTTGCTAGGTATGGTCTCTATTCTTGCAGTAAGGAAAAGCAAGACTGTAATTTTCAACTTCACTTTCAGATGAATGTGACAGTGGTACTAAAGTTTTGGTTTCTGTAATACAAGCAAAAGTGATGCCACATGTATGAGTTCTTTGTCAACTTGACACAAGGTGAGTCATCTTGGAAGAAGGAACACCAATTGAGAAAATGCTCCCATAAGATCAGCCTGGAGGCAAATCAGAGCAGTATATACATATTTTTTTACAGATGTGGTCAATGCCATTGCCATCTCTCATACACACCAATAAATTGTTAGCATAGTTATTTAAAAGCTGTGTGGTTTTTTGCCGCTTAAGCTGAGTCAGGAATCTTTCCTTAAAGGAGCCGCGCGAATATCTGTTAGTCTCTAGCAAAGCAGAGTACAACCGAGAAAAATGCTTTTACCAAGAAACCTTGCTTGTCTCTGTTCTTTTGTTTTTAAAACCCTTTTTTAAGCTTTTGTTAAGTTTTAAGTGGAAGTTCTTATTAACCACGTGGGCGCCATTTGTAAGGCGTACGGGTTTTCTGCCTGCCACAGCTGGTCTTGACCCGCCGCCACGCCACCAGCCCCAAATACTACACAGAGACTCTGTATTTGATACAATACTGTTGGCCTGGTTACTTGTTTCTTATTGGCTAGCTCTGTCTTAATTATTAACCCATTTCTGCTGATCTATGTATTTTCACATGGCCTTCTCTTACCGGGGAGGCGGCTGGCGTCCAGCTCTCTCCAGACTCTCCATCTTGACCCCTCCTTACTACTTCCTATTTCCTCCTTGTCTCATAGTCCCTCCTATCTTCCTTTCCTATTGGCCAACAGTGCTTTATTATTAACCAGTATGAGAAACATATACAGAATGACATCTCCCATCATAGGTCCAGTCCATTCGGTGTGCGCTAAAATGTGACCCATCATTCTGGATGATTTAAGAAAGCAGGCTGAGCAAGTCATGGGGAAGAAGCCAGTAATCAACATTTGGACATGGCTTCCAGTTCAGTTCCAGCCATGAGTTCCTGACCCGAATTTCCTCCTTGACAGAGTGTAACCCGAGAATCGTATAATGAAATCCTTTCCTCCACAAACAGGGTTTTGGCCAGTGTTTTATCACAGTAATAGAAAACAAACTTATAAACCATAGAATTTACAAGTGTCTTTAAATGGAGGGGTATTCTTGTTTGCCCTAGTTTCTTGCTCTGTTTCAATGAAGATATGTTGATTTAAGCTAGAGTAACAACTTTGGACTCAGTTTGAAAATTTAAATGGAGGGTAACAAGATAGAAAGAACCTATGGAGATGTTATTCAAATAATTAACTGCCTAGGTAGACCTGCACAGCATCTCGACATATTGTTATCCATCTTTTAAAGTTCTGTTTAGGTCTTTCTAATGTCTTGACTTGTTCAGTCTTTCCTTTAGGTGCTTAAATATGTACAAAACAGTTATAGTAACTACTTTAAAGTATCTGTATCCTGATTCTACCATCTGGTAATTGCAGGACAGTTTTGAATGACTGACGTTTCTCATTTGTAGTCAGTATTTTCAGCTTATTTGAATGTCTCATGGCTTTCTATGGGATGCCAGATGTGAATTTTATCTTGATTATTGCTGGACAGTTTGTATTTTTATAAATATCCTTGGACTTTTTTTTTCTGGGAAACGGTTAAGTTACTTGGAAAAAGAGTCTCTCCAGGCCTGTTTTATCATTCAGGTCTAGAACATCCTTGAATCTAAGGCTAGTTTGACAGCCTCTAGAGGCAAGACCTTTTGAGTAGCCCATCTGATGCTCTGTGAAAAGGGAGCTTTTCTACTCTGGTTGAGTATTGAAGCACAATGTGGCTAAGGACTGTGATTGCTGTTACTGTTCCTTTTGGATGGTTCCTTTCCTTGGTTTAGGTTAGATTCCTTACACACACTTGCTGATCAATACTCAAAGATTCAGGGAAGACTTGCCACAGACCTCAAGGTCTTTCATATAGTTCTCTCTTTTTCAGGACTTCGTTGTGCAAGTTCTAGCTGCTGTGATGCCCCTGGACTTTGAGCAAGGACCATCTCTACATCAGTGAAGCTCAGCTTTGGTATTCTTTCCCCATATCTTTGCCTGGAAGTCTTCCAAGCACTAAGCTGGAGAAACTTACAGGGCTTGATTTCATTGCTTCCAGTCTTGCAGGGGTCAATGGTATTTATTTTTTTGGTTGTTGTTGTTGCCTCATTTCCAAGGTCTGAAAGCTATTGTTTTCATTTGGTCTGGTTTTCCCCCTGGTTTCCAGCAGGAGAGTAAATCTGGTTCTTGTTATGCTATCTTGGCCAGGATTGAGGAATTGTACATCAGAGAGGAATAAATGGCTCTATTATTTAACCCACTGTTATTTGGGGTGTTCTGTCATTTGCAGCCAAACTGAATCCTAACAAGCACAGGGATGATCCTTGGTTTACTTGGGACAGTTTCTAATTTCAACATAAAGAGGCTATCCCTTTCAGAACTAACACCTGAAGAAGAAGGTCAAAGATCTGGATGAAAACTGAAAGCTCTGTCATTTCCCATGAGAAGCAAGTGCACAAGCAGCCAAATTAATTCCAACTGGTGCCAGCTGACAAAATCAAGTGTATTTCCCACTTAGTGTGATTAGATTCTCATTCATGATGACAGTAGTTGTAATTGGGTAAAAATATACTACACAGACTTTCAGCTTTTACTGGAGTATAGGCACTAGGCTCAGTTCTAGCAATATAAACATGTACATACTGATCAAACTGTATCTATAGGGAAACTAACTTATACCAAGGCAAGAATTGTTCAAAAGGAATGAAACATAATCAGACACAAGCAAATCACAATTTGGATAAGGGACCTCTTATATAGATAACGTCCTTAGTCATGTGAATTGCTCATGAATTTGGCTAAGCAGCTTAGTGCCAGCTTATTTTATTAAAATAAATCTCTTCTATTTTTTATTTTAATTAGGGATAATGCCTTTTCAACTCAGGATTCTGCAGTGAACCAAGTAATTTATACTTTCAGACTAAAGAGGCTGCTTCTGAACAGGATATATTCACACAAATTCAAAGCTTTACTGATATCATTGCAATAGAGAAATACATTGGACACAGTCCTAATGAATGATTAACATCACCACCAGTGGGGAAAAAGGCATTCTATTCCTCCTGATGAGAGCATAACATTGTTGTGAAAAAAAACTGTTTAATCCTAATGTATTCATGAGGAAAAAATGTACAAGTCCAGTTGAGATACATCTGCAAAATACTGGCCTGGACTCTTTGAAAAAAAAAAATCTCAAAGTCATAAAAAACAAAAAGAAAAAAAAGTAGAATCTGAGAACCTTCTAGATCCCAACCTTCCTAATGCTGTGCCCCTTTAATACAATTCTGTATTTAGTGGTGGCCCCCAACCATAACATTATTTTCACTGCTACTTCATAACTGTAATTTTGCTATAAATATCTGTGTTTTCTGATGGTCTTAGGTGACCCCTGTGAAAGGGCATTTTGATCCCCATCAAGGGGTTTGTGACCCATAGGTTGAGAACTACTGCTCTAGATTAATAGAAATCAAGGAAACTGACTAAATGCAATGCCCAGTATTTTATTGGAATTAGCTTTAAAACAAAAACAAAATACTCCTAATAGAATACCATTGGGAAGAGTGGGTGAAATTAAAATGCACATTTTCTATTTTCTACCTATGTATTGTATTAACATTACACTTCCTGGCTATGGTGATTATAGTGTTTGTGTGTGTGTGTGTGTGTGTGTGTGTGTGTGTGTGTGTGTGTGTGGAGAGAGAGAGAGAGAGAGAGAGAGAGAGAGGAGAGGGAGGGAGAGAGGAACTAGCGAGCATATGAAGCACTACCATTACACTATCAGGTTTGGAAGCTTCAGTGGGGTTCCAATCATAATAGTCACTAGAAGCAGCTCCTTCATTTCTCTGGGATTTCCCTTAACTCATTCCACGTTCTGACACATCATAATTCACCACCCTATACTTACTTCTCCCACTCTTATGGATAATATTAAAAATAAACTCTGTGCCTGATGTCCACACTTTAGCTCCAATGTATAACAGTTTCCTCAGAGTTTGAAACATTCCATCTTGCAGGGAAGCTCCTTAAGACAGAAGGTAAATGACTCAAAATAAGCTTCAGTAAGTCCTTGAAAGCCATCAGATTCCTTAGGACCCTCCTTTCCAAGAGTGAAAAATAAAGAGAGTTGAGAGCCATTCTCACACAACTAGTTGCCTGGAATAAGCAAAACCTAGCTAAGTGCCCTGGAAGAGGTTCAAAATAACTGCTGCACTTGGAAAGGACTCCCTCCAACCTGTTGCGCTACCTGTAGGCCGCACATTGTGCTCTAAGTTCCCAGATTTTGTGAACTGTCATCCATATTAGGGTGGAATTTGATGATGCAGTCATCTCTGAGTCATTTCTGCTTCTATAAGTGACCCTTATTCTATTATTGTGAAGAGACACCATGACCATGGCAACTCTTACAAAGGAAAACATTTATTTGGGAATGGCTTACAGTTTCAGAGGTTTAGTCCATTATCACAGCAGGAACATGGTGGCATGCAGGCCCAAAGTGGAGCTATATGTAGGAAGAAATACCTGATGTTTAACAATTACTTATAAACATTGAACTAATTTATCGAGACACAAAATCTCCCTGTTCCACTCCCAATCCACTCCTCAGACAGGGTGAGGCCTCCCATGAGGGATCATCAAAGATTGTCACATCATTTGGGACAGGACCAAGGCCCTGCCTTCTGTATCTAGGCTGAGAGAGTATCCCCCCATAGGGAATGGTCTCCAAAAACCCCGTTCATACACTAGGGATAAATACTGGTCCCACTGCCAGAGGCCCCATAGACTGCCCAAGCCTTCCAACTGACACCCACATTCAGCAGACCTGGTTTAGTCTTGTTCAGGTTCTCCAGCTGTCAGTCTTGAGTCAATGAGCTCCCACTTGCTCAGATAAGCTGTTTCTGTGGGTTTCCCCCAAATGGACTTGACCACTTTGCTCATGACTCCTCCCTCTCTAAAACTGGATTCCAGGAGTTCAGCTCAGTGATTAGCTGTGGTTGTCTGCTTCTGTTTCCATCAGCTACTGGATGAAGGCTCTAGGATGGCATTTAAGGTAGTCATCAATCTCATTATCGGGGAAGGGCAATTAAGGTAGCTTCTCCACTATTGCTTAGATTCTTAGTTGGGGTCATCCTTGTCAATTCCTGGGACTATCCTTAGTGCCCAGTTTCTCATTAAGCCCATGATGGATCCCTCTATCAGGGTATCTCTTTCCTTGCTCTCCTTCTCTGTCCTTCCCCAAACTCGACCATCATATTCATTTTTCCCCTCCCCTTTTCTTCTCCTCTGTCACTCACCTCCCTTTTCCCTCCTCTCAGGCTCCCAGTTTACTCTGGAGATCTTGTCCATTTCCCCTTCTTGGGGTGGGGGGTCCAAGTATGTCTCTCTTAGAGTTCTTCTTAATTCCTAGCTTGTCTGGGGATGTAGATTGTAGGCTGGTTATCCTATTAGGCTCTATGTCTAATATCTACTTATGAGAGAGTACAAACCATGTTTGTCTTTCTTTGTCTGGGTTACCTTGCTCAGGATGGTCTCTTCTAGTTCTATGCATTTACCTGAGAATATCAAGATTTCATTGTTTTTTCCCCACTGAGTAGTGTGTGTGTGTGTGTGTGTATACATACATACATACATACATACATACATACATATATATATATATATCACAGTTTCTTTATCCATTCTTCACTTGAAGGACATCTAGATTGCTTCCAGGATCCGGTTATTACAAATAATGCTGCTATGAACATAATTGAACAGATGTACTTGTGATATGAGTGTTCATTCTTTGGATATATGCCCAAGAGTGGAATTACTGGGCCTTGAGGTATATTGATTCCCAGTTTTCTGAGAAACCACCATACATATTTCCATATTTCCAAAGCAGCTGTACAAGTTTGCACTCCCATTAGCAATGGAGGAGTGTTCCCCTTGTTCCACATCCTCTCCAGCATAAGCTGTCATTAATGTTTTTCATTTTAGCTATTCTGACAAGAGCAAGATGGTAGTGATATAGATTCTTAAAGTTTTAATTTGCATTTCCTCAATGACTAAGGATGCCATTTATTTGTAATTCCTTTGAAAGATATCTATTTAGTTCTTTAGTTCATTTATTGATTGGATTTATTTCATTTCATGCTTAACTTTTGCAGTTCTTTATATATGCTGGATACTAATCCCCAAGCCAATGTATAATTGTCAAAGAATGTTTTCCAATTCTGTAGGTTTTCTTTTCACTCTATTATAGTTTCATTTGCTGTGTACAAGCTTCTTAAGTCCATGTAATCCTGTCAATTTTTGAGAATATTTCTTGTATTATTGGAATCCTTTTTAGTAAATCCTTGCTTCTCTCTCTCTCTCTCTCTCTCTCTCTCTCTCTCTCTCTCTGCTTGTATGTGTGTGTGTTGTGTGTGTGCATTGTATTGTGTATGTGTGGTACATGCACAGAAGTGTGTACATATGTGCAGGTACCTGCAGAGGTCAAAAGAAAGTGTCAAATTCCCTGGAGCTGGAGTAAGAACTAGTAGTGAGGACCCCAATATAAGTGCTGAGAACGAAAATGGTCCTCTGCAAGAGCAGCAAGCACTGTTGCACTGTTAAAATACATTCCTGAATTTACAAAAGATCCCCTGAGCAAATTTGGAGCATGGGGGAGGGGAGAAGGAGTTAGGAGAAAGAGAAGGGGAAAAGAGGAGAGGAGGGCATGATGAAGCAGGAAAACTGAGTCAGGTAATGAATAGAGGAGAGCAAGGAAAGCGGTACCATAATAGAGGGACCCATTATCGGTTTAGAGAGAAATCTGGCACTAAGAAAATGTTCAGAGATCTACAAGAATGACCCCAACTAAGAATCTAAACAGTAGTGGGGAGGCTACCTTAAATGCCCTTCCCTGAAAATCAGATTGATGACTACCTTAAATGTCATCCTAGAGCCTTCATCCAGTAGCTGATGGAAACAGAAGCAGACACCTACAGCTAATTACTGAGCTGAACTCCTGGAATCCAGTTTTAGAGAGGGAGGAGTCATGAGCCAAGGGATAAGACCATTTTGGGGAAACCCACAGAAACAGCTTATCTGAGCAAGTGGGAGCTCATGGACTCAAGACTGACAGATGGGGAACCTGAACAAGACTAAACCAGGTCTGCTGAATATGGGTGTCTGTAAGGAGTATTGTTTTTCCTCCCTCCGCCAGTCTTGTCCCGCTGCCGCGCCAGCCCCAAATAATACACATTGATTCTGTATTAGATATTATACTGTTGGCCAGTTACTACTTTCTTATCGGCTAGCTCTGTCTTAAGTATAAACCCATTTGTGTTAATCTATGTATGTCCACGTGTTCTTTTTACCGGGAGCCGGCTGCCACATACTGCTCTCTCCAGACTCTCCATCTTGACTCCTCCTTATTCCTTCCTATTTCCTCCTTGTCTCCTAGTCCCTCCTATCTTCCTTTCCTACTGGCCAACAGTGCTTTATTATTAACCAGTATGAGAAACATATACAGAATGACATCTCCCATTATCTCCTCTTTTCTGTCTAAATAAAAAGGGTTTTAACCTAAACATAGAAAAATATATCACATAACAGTTATCAAATAAGAATCACAGTTAACAATATTTAGTCCATTAACATTTAGCAAGATTTAAGAAAATAATCCATCATTTATTCTATCTTTGTGTGTCTAAAGTCTATACCATAACTGTCTTCAATTCCTTCAAAGACCACAGAAGGATAATATATAAACTCTACAAATGACAGAGACATCTTGCCTTTGTTAGTCACCTGAAGTTCTTCTGTACTCTTCCATCTTCAGCCCATAGGCCATAGTGTGTCTGGCAGACTCTCCAGCAAAGCAGGAAACTTTAAACTGTCTTTTTGTATTGGCAGTTTGTCAGTCACTTTCCTCTGTGTCCTGTAGACTGTCTGGCAGTCTCTTCCATGAAGCAGGAACTCTATAGCAATGTCCATCTTGAATTAGCAATCGCTTTTCTGTGGGTTCTGCATGTTTAGTTTATACAGCATAAAGTCAAACAGTCCACACAAGAGCAGTATCTTGTCCAAATGGCTAGTTTTGCCATACTGGAAGCAAACTCCATAACGAGTTTCTTCAATGTCCATCTTCCTTTCTGGTGCAGGTGGTATTGCCAAGAGCAATTATGTCTCACTGTCACAAAAACCCTAAACCATTTTAAATGCCATATTCTGTAGGTCTTTGAAAGGTTTGAAGAATGCCTATCTATCTCAAATACATCTCTGTGTATCTTGAAAAACCTAACTAACTTAACTCTAAGCTTTGACTATTATAGGTAATTATCTATAATCTGTACTAAGTTATACACTACATTTCTAACTGAGCTATATAAACACAATACCTAAGCAAAAGGAGAAATATAAACATCACAGAATTGACCTTAAATTGTATCAATAAATGAAAATCCATTCCAAAACAAAGTAATCATATCAATACCATAATTCCCTTTTTACCTTTAAAAATAATTGGCTGTGATCATTACCCATTTATAACCAAGTCCATTTAAATGAAACCAAACATTTATAAACAATATTTGGGAATTTGGGCGCCTTTCTTTCCAAACTCTCCATCTTGACTCCTCCTTATTCCTTCCTATTTCCTCCTTGTCTCCTAGTCCCTCCTATCTTCCTTTCCTACTGGCCAACAGTGCTTTATTATTAACCAGTATGAGAAACATATACAAAATGACATCTCCCATCAGGTGTCAGTTGGAAGGCTTGGACAGTCTATGGGGCCTCTGGCAGTGGGGCCAGTATTTATTCCTAGTGTATGAATGGGGTCTTGGAGCCCATTACCTATGTTGGGATACTTCCTCAGCCTAGGCCCTGCTCTAAATGATCTTTGAAGATCCCCCATGGAAGGCCTCACCCTCCCTGGGAGTAGATAAAGTATGGGATGGGGGTAGGGAGGAGGACAGAGGAGGAAAAGAGGGTGTGGGAACTGTGATTGACATGTAAAACGAACTTGCTGCAAATTTTAATAAAAATATAAAAAATACGTCCCTGAATTTTGTATTTTAAAAGGTTGTGTGGAGACTATTTAGATACCTTTGAAGGTACTTTAAAATTAATATCTAAGAAGGCAAACAAAATGTAAATGAAATGTTTAGTCTGTGTATTTCCTTATTCATTGTGGGGAGCATCTTAGATACATATTATATAGGTAATAAAGCAGAAGATATATATAATCATTAGTAGAGTATTTCTATGCACACTATGAGGCACATGGCTAAATTTTTCATAATTATTGTTCTGATGTAATTGTTGTACCTTTGCTAATATTATATATTATTTGAATTATTTATGCTTCATTGACTACAGTATTCCTGGCCAGAAACAGAGTTACCATTGCAGCTCCCTTCTCAAGGAAGCCATCTTCTTTGGATGTTAATTGCAGTATTGTATTTAATGTAAAAATGGGCATAGTTTATGCCACCATTCTTATGTCCTTCCATTGACCACTACAAAGTAGAAAGCATTCTAAGGTAGCCCAGCCTTCTTTATCCTTCAAAGGGATGCAGACAATTTCCAACAGAGGCTGCCACTTAATACTTTCTTCCTTCTTTGCCTGTTCCCTTCTGGTTTCTTTAGAAACAAACTCTGCCCTTGTAAAGTAGGACATCGTCTCTTACAGAAATTGTTGTCATTTTCAACAGGAGATCTCAGTGAAAGAAAGAGCCACCCCCTCCAGCTTGTTGCACCATCTTTCATAGATGAAATGAAGATATGGAACTTGAAGTTATAATGATAGAAACCATTATGTTGTTTGTGACTACTGAAAATTTAGACTATGGGAGGTAATTAAGACAAAAATTTCAAGATGCATGTATAGGCCAAAGCAAACTGTTAGTAGCAAATCCTGAAGCAAATCACTGCAGTGATCTGTTTCAATACAGCTCAGTGAATTTCTTAGCCTTTCTCAGAAGGTTTTAATATGCAATTGGTATACTGTCAGCATTACCCGGTAGACAACAAGGAAGACTTCAATATCTATCTGGTTAAGTGACAAGTCAGTTTTATTGCTGAGACAATTTTATTCTTGTGTCCAAGTGGCTAAGTGTATGCTTTTCAGTTACTAGCAGCACTGTGTTTGGGGAGGCATTATGATGGATGAGGGCATGTATATTTGAACTAGACAGATCTGGGATTGCAGCCTAGCTTTACAATGTTCAGCTTAAATCCTGTTTCCCTTGTCTTTTAATGAAAATGATAATAGCAGTAACTAAATGAGCAAACTACTGATTAGATGAAGCAATTAATAGTCAAGTCGTTAGCAACGTGTCTCACAAACTTTAAGTACTTAAGGACAAGTTACACTGGTAGTCAAATTTGGAGTTCCTTGGTTGTAGAGTGTGTAGCAACAGCCCATAATTGGACCTCTGCTCACTGCTTACCATGCCCATGTAAATTTTAAACTGGTAACCTGTCTGTGTCTGATTTGAGATCTTATTCTCAATTGCTCAAATCTCAGTAGTGTATGGGCTATCATCACAACTAAATTTGAGCCTTTAGTTTTGCTCAAACACGTTTCTCTGGCAGAATGACTTAGTCCAGTTAGGCAGATCATAGCCTGGCTGACATTGACATTGTGCCACCCCTATTCATGCTGTGTATACTCCAGGCCAAGTAGAGTTTTGCTGTTTGATGACAACCGGGAATCACTGATAATTCTTAAATATGGAAAAATGACATGACTGCTTTGAGAAAAGCAGTCTTGGATTTAATGCCAAAAATGATCTTCATGCTTTTAGTTGATTAAACTGGCAAGAATTTGTAGAACAATTTAACTTGATTGGTATATTACATGGCAGGTACTTCCTTGCTTAATACATAGTTTTTTTTTTTTTAAATATATAAAATTTGCCTTGGGGCAGACGGCCTAGGAAGAGTTTAGGCCATGTAACATGATGGGTTCTTTATCATGCCCCTTTTATATACTGTGGTGACACTACTACCTACCATCAATTGAGCTATTTGAGGGGCGTTTACCATGTACATTCAATTTAGGCATCATAGCAATTTTGTGATGTGTGTGCCATTATTGTCTGTATTTCTCAGGTGAGGAAACTGAAGCTTACTCTTTTTAAGTGTTCAAGATTATATAATTAGCAGGGGCATGGAATAACCAGATCAGAACTTAACATCTAATATCAAACTATCTATCACAAAGAAACAAATGCCCAAACTATAATAATATACACCAATATGTGTATAATTATAATATATAGTTAAAGTGAAAATTTTCCACCAGGGCTGACAATGCTCCCTCCAAGAAGCAAAGACCATTTAACAAATTCTCCACCTTCTTTTATGTTGCTGGTCAGGGTTTTCCTTGAGACTCCTAAAACAATGTCTTAACTACATTCTAAGAAGGGCAAGGTAAATCCCTATTGCTGAAGATAACATTCACTCATTCACTTAATAAACAGGGCCCGAAGACCCATGAGCTGGAACTGATCGGATTGTCTCATCCATGAGGACCAGATTTCATGGAATCAGAAGGCACCATACAAACTTCCAAAGAAGTAAAGCAACCAAAGATCTAACTTGGCTATGATGTTTATGAACCACAATTTCCAATATGGTAATATGATGACTACGAGTGCAGTTGGGGATAACCAACAGCTTTCTAATTTGACTTAAGATTGTAGGGCCCTGCATGGACACCTGAGGCACCTTGAGCAAGCCTGAGCTGTTGGCTGGAACATTCTGCAGTCTTAGCTGGAACATCTTGCCTTAGAGTTGTTGTTGGTACTCTTCCTGATGCTAACATACATTTGCTGGGGAGGAACTAAGCCTTATAACTTTCACTCTTGACCTTGAATTGTTTTCCACTGTGCTGTGAGTCAGTATATAAGACTGCTCCTTCCCCTCAATAAAGGGCATTCCTATTGCAAATAACCCACTATCTCCTCTCTTATTTAAATCTCTAGGTCTTCACCAGATTAATGGAACAGATTGTAGCAAGGTGCTACAAAAATCTGATGAACAGAGGGAAATCATGTCTGGTACTAGAAACAAAGCCAACAACTACCCAGAACTAGTGAAATCATGGACCCTGGAGGAGAACCTACAATCACCACTTCACTAAACCAGAATAATCCCTAATTACATTTAAAATATATGTCTTATACCCACAAATAGATGTAATCTTCACTCTACATCAAAGAGGATTCTCTTACCCACGGAGACTACTACAGAAAACCATAACCAATCCAAACATAGAGTTGTGCAGCGCAGTCTCAGTAGCTCTACAAAGGAACTCTTGCACTAAAGTCTCATGATTATTGCAGAAGAAGGAGCAGAAAGACTGCAAGGGCAAGAGGAACAGGGAGTTTGTTATGAGATTGTATTTCCTAGTAATGTCAGAAGCTACACACATACAGTCTCAGCAACATAACTGCCTAAATAAACCTGAGATAAACAAGGACAATGACAATAGACATGCTAATTTTGAGGGGGAGGGCAAGAGACCTCAACCCTACACAAAGAAATGTAGGCAACTAAGTAATTCTAAGAGTGTGAAAAATAGTCTTCCTTGGGGAAAAGTACATCAATTGATTTCACAATACCAAATGATCATCCATGAAATTACATATACAAGTAACATTATATAGACTGAGTAGGTTGTATTTACAAATGCGTATGTCTATACATATATGCATGTAACAACAATGACTGTAAAAGGAGGAGGCAAATTTTAAAGAAATCAAGGAGTGTTATATGGGAGGGCTTGGAAGGAGGAAAGGGAGGGAGAAAAGCAATTATATTATAAAAAATAAATAATAATTTTTAAAATAAATAAAAATAAAATGGAATAAAATAAGGGACTTGTGTGAACACACACAAGACTTAAAAGACAGCATGAGCCCAAATTATGTAAAACTATCTCTAGTAATAATTTTTACAGTGATTATATTTACAATATTTTTAATAAATTTTTTAAATAAAACATCACACACACACGCACACATATCTGACTGAAAGAAGGCTTGGTAAGATTTATCAAACTGGGTTTTTCTAAACCTCCTTTGCAATGTGGTGGTTCATTCCCATAACCTTACCAGCAGACATTCTGAAAGAGGAAGCTTGTCTCGAAAACCCAAAACAAACAACAAAACCATGCCTTTTAGACATTTAATGCAAATCTCACGATCTGAGTGAGACTTCTGGCAGGGGACCTGTGTGCTATATGATATGGTGTAGGCCAGGCATGTGTGGTTGTGAGAAAAAACATCAACAACAACAGAACCATCAGTCTCTTCAGGGACAAAGAAAAAGAGGTCAAGAAGTGGTCACACAACAAATACCCCTTTTGTATCATTATTTTTTGTTGTGAGCCTAGCCTTTCATGGCTGAGCTATCTCTCCAGCCTCTTTTGCATCATTATTATAAAAAATTAACAAGAATTATTATCCCATGACACAAAGGAGAAACAAACATTGTAAGTTGTTGTATGAGTTTGGTAAGCAGAGACGTCTGTCTTTGATGCTCAGCCTCATCACTTATATGCTATGGGTATTTGCTAAGTGTCTTAATCTCTCTAAATTGTAGTTGCATCATTTGTAAAATGGGGTTTAAAATAAATAACTGCACTTAAAGACAGCTGTGAAAATTAAAATGAGATGAGGTGATGTTTTATTTTGGAATTAGTTGGTAATGGCACATGAACAATCTTGTGAGTTTACTAAACCTTGCTGAACTTAATTCCTTTAAAGGGAAACTCCATGGTATGACACTTATATCTCATTTATACTTAGTACAATGTATAATAAAGTAAAAACTTTATTTATACTGGTAACAAAATTACTAAGTTACATGTTATGTGTTATTATTGAATGATGATGGTGTTGATGAAAGAGATATTAAAGATTATCTCTTTTAGCTCTGACAGGAAAATTTTGTCTCTGTGAACACTTCAGTCATGAGGAAAACATGGAGGTCTTGGGTAGAGCATTTTCCCAGCACACCCTAGGGCCCTATATCCTATCCATAATAAGGGGGTTGTGAAGTGGGAATATTGAGAGACAGAGATGAGTGATGCCTGTATACATTTGATCACAGATGTGATTACTAGACTAGGAGCCCATTTAATCAATAGGAGGCTGAGGAGGTTCAGACAGCTGGGTTACAGTGGTGGATTGGAGATGCCCCATCCCTCCTAAATATCATGAAGTATAGGCTTGTTGGTGGAAGTGTGTCACTGGGGGTGGGCTTTGAGGTTTACAAGCATAAAGAAGCTCTAGTGGCTTACTGTCTCTTCCTGCTGCCTGAGGATTGGGATAAAGAACTCTCAGCTACTTCTCCAGCACCATGTCTGCCTGCATGCCACCACCATGCTCTCTGCCAAAATGGTAATGAAGTGAACCTCTGAATCTGTAAGCCAGCCCCAATGAAATGTTTTCCTTTATAAGAGTTGTGGTGGTCATGGTGTCTCTTCACAACAGTACGAAATCTTAACTAAGGCAGAACTATAAAGAATTACAACTTTCACTTTGGGAATGTATCCACTTTTATTTTGGGAGCTTTGGTTTCCTGTGAACTCAAATGGGTACTGGAATATTTTTGACAAGTAACAGTAAAAGTACCCCAAAGCCAACCCATAGTTGTAAATCAGTTGTATATTAAACATTGTCTAGAAGGCTTAAATACAAGGCCCCTTAAAAATTAAGGACATCTAGAAATTAAGTTAATATGTAGAAAAACTTTGAGTTGATTGGAAAGTTCAAATTTCTAGGAAGGAAAATGCCAATTAGTAAGAATATTACCAAAATTTCTCTTCACTCCCACCTCCAGTGACTGGAATAGAAGATAGGGCCTAGCATGTGCTAGAAAAGTACTCTACCACTGAGTTACACCGGCAGGTAAATCATTATTCTTTTCACAGTGAATAGTTTGGATTTGCGGAACCATTTCCTCCACTTTGTAAGTCAGATTGTGATGTTTTTCTCTGCACTTGGTCAGGAACCATCTAGCAGTGTGCAGATAGGCTGACCCATCAGGAAAACAGAGATTTAGGGTTTAGATGGCCAACGATTAGAACTGCATTGCTTTTATTTGATAGCATTTCAGAGTCACAGTGAAATCTGTCAAATTTTTGTATGTGAGTGGTGAGAGGAAAAGGAAGAGACCAAAATGTAATACCAGAGTTGGCAGTAGTTAATGGCTTGAATGATTATAAAACCTAGATATTCTATTTTCAGTGGTAAAAAGAAACTTGGATCAAAAATCCTATTTCATAGTACTACATTCTCACTCAAAATACTGACAAATTATGTTATTAGACCATCAATAATTAATGAATGTTTTGAATATTCACAAGTTTTCTAATAAAATTTGACTTCTCAACTTTTTCTAATATCTATCACCCTAAGGGGCCATATTCTCAGAATAATGTAAATTCCATTTGAAAATTTATACAAACGTCCATAGGAGCAGATAAGTGTACAAAACTGCTCAAAGTTCAAGATGAATAAAATTATAGTTAATCTAGTACTATAAGAAAAGTGGATTTACATTATGCATTTTGTCAGATACAATAGATAAGCACTATTCTTTCTAACATCTGGCTAGCTTCCAGTTTCTCCTCCAAACCCATGGGGTGAATGTATTGACATGATTAATGGGTACAAATGGCTACTCCCTCCATTTTATGGTCCTATTTTTTATTTTTAATGAAAAAGGGATTTCAAATGGCTATTGTGTAACTCCTTTCTGGAACCTTGTTACCATGAACCTCTACCCACCCACACTCTAGTTAAGCTGTTCTTTTTTAGAGTTTCCAGATTCATTCTTTCATACCCTTATCAGCTACTCCTGTCCTTGGCAAACTATTTTCTGGACTGCACACACACATACAAACACACACAATGGGTGGGTTTTGAGGCAGGGTTTCTCTGTGTAACCCTGGCTGTCCTGGAACTTGTTCTTTAGACCAGGCTGGCCTTGAACTCAGAGATCCACCTGCCTCTGCCTCCTGAGCATTGGAATTAAACACCTACACCACCACCACCGGCTAGACATGTATCTCCTATTGAGTAAAGCTCTGCATCAAAAAGTTCGGGAAAAAGTACATATTAATCCTAACTCAAAAGACTTAGATCTAGTAAGAGAGAATAATAATAATGTCTGTTAGATTAATAACAATTGTAGTATGGTAGTGATAATGACTACTGAATGTTTAATGTGTGGTAAGCATCTCCTCATACATACCATCTCATTTAATTCTTATTCTAAATATTAAGTTGTTCACTCCTTCCACAAATAGATCAGGCCAAGTTATTCTCTTCTTCTAACAAACAAGATGAGAAACTTGGTTCATAAGGGAAGGAGGAGAGTCAAAGGAACTGGTATCTTGAAAATTATGCCAAAATGTCTTTTGTTTCTTTGTTTTCTAAAAGAGAGTAAAATGACTTTTCTTTTTTGTTTAGACTTATTTATTTTATATGTGTAAATATTTTACCTGTATGTGGGTGCCTGGTACCTGTGGAGCTCAGGACATGGTATCAGATCAGAAGAGGGCATCTGTTTCCATGGAACTGGAGTGATGGATGGTTGTGGGATAGCATATGGGTGCTGGGAATCAAACCTGGTTCCCCTGCAAGAGCAGCAAGTACTCTTGACTACAGAACCATCTCTCTAGGCCTGAAAAGCTTTTTCTAATGTTGATGGCAGGTTAAATAAAATGGAGGCAGAACTAGCAATTGCTCCACTGGTGATTTACAGGAATGGGTCAAGGGAGAATAAGAAAAGTAGAGATTTTGATTATGAACAAGCGCTTCAAGGAGCTATGCCTACGGAGGGGGGGGGAATGGCAAAAATTACCTGTGGGAGAAGGAGTTGAAAGTGTTTAATGGTATTAATATCCAATAATTAATGGAACATTTTTGTTTTATATATGTTAGCATATTTGATGATCAAAGCAGTCCATTGAGAGCACTGTTATTATTTCCAAGTCACAAATGGTTGGGACATTTGTCTAATTCTGAGTTTCTTCACCATGGTACCACTAACAGGTTGGGCTGGAGAATCCTATATTGTAGGGCTATGCACTGTAAGGGGTTCATCAGCCTCCATGTACTCTACCAACTAGATATTTCACCACTTGTGCAACCAGAAATATATTCAGACATTACAAAATGATCCCTGGGGCTTTTCTTCTAGTTGAGAACTGCTGGAAAAGGGTGATCTAGTAAATAATAGAGGCAGGACTTAAAAGATTGATTTACTTGATTCCAACCAAGTCACTCTCAACTTTACTCCATAGTCAACTTTGACTCCCAGGAAGGCAAATTTTCCCACCATGCTTCATGTACCTATGAGTCCCTTGGAAATGAAAATGCTATCTGGCCACTAGAATTTAGTGCATGTTAGACTCACAGATTCATTTATTTGCCCTCTAGTGTGAATTTCTGTTAACAACTTTTCTTGCTGGGATTTAAATATTGTCCTTCTCTTCTTGCCCATCCCTCCCTCCCTCCTTCTTTTTTCCCCCTTTTTCATCTGCTATCTTTCTTTGTCCCTCACTCACACTTTGTTCACACTTTCATCTGGCCATCATAACACTTCAGAGTTTAAATCTCATTTCCACTGTGGGCCTCAGTCTCCCCATATGGAAGATGCAAAGTTTGGATTACATTATCCCCAAGGTGGCCTTCTGGCTCTGACATCTGCCCTGTTTATTTATATGCCCTCTTTGTTTTGATAAGGTAAACATTTCACTGGTGGAGGGGGTAGCAAGGGATGTTTGAGAACTTCCAGTTTGGAAGCTGGGGCAAAGTTCCCAGGCTGGGTTTGTTTTGTGTCATGTTTGCTTCTTCCTAACTGATTTATCTCACTTCTAAGGACCAAGGGCCACTCTGGCTTGGGCTGCAGGTGGACAAGGTAGGGCAGCAGGTCCACCAGGTCAGTGGTTCAGGGCCACTCTGGGAGCATGGGCTGGTAGAAAAATATCACCTCTGCTGGGATCAGCTGTTAGAGTAGAGCCCCTTATCTCAGAATCATTGCCGCTGACCTGTGAGGTTACCTGAAATACCTGATGGCCAGGCAGATAGCATTGTGGGGTCAGCCACATTTGGGAAAAGAAGCTGTAGGTGGGGGCCGGGTTCTGAGAAGTGAGGATTTCTCTGGATATTATGAATACCCCATACTGACTTCAGGGTTTGATCAGATTTCTGCCAGGAATATGAGTAACTCCATGGAAGCTATGATGGAGCTAGTCCAATTTAGAGGCTGTAAACAGAGTAGAAGGGATCTAGCTCCTTATTGCTATAGGAATGGAGTTGGCGAGACCAGATTCCATCCAGTTATTGGAGCTCATGCCCGTTTAAATCTGCTTTAAAGTGTGCAACTCTGAATGAAGTTAAATATTCTGAACAAGTAACTGGAGTCATAGCTCCTGGAGTTTTGATAGTGTATTTTACTAGATCACTCAACTCTCTGTCACATGCTTCAAAAAGCAACCCATTTTAGGGGCACTTGGAGCCCCTGGGATTCCTTGCTGCTAAGCCCTCTGCTTCTTCTTGAGCTCTTCTGTGGTGCCTCCATGATTTGGGAGAGTAATATTAATATCCATGTGGATAGACAGGTTTGGGTACATATTTTCGTTCATTGAGTGTCTAAATAGGTTTTCAGAACAACAAACACTCACTGTATCTTTCTCTCTCTCCACTTACATACATACACACACATATATATATGTATATGATTTCTTAGTTAATAGTTCTTCATCTGCATTGCAAAGACCATGTTTAACTCCTGGCTTCTTCCCTTCCCTTCCTTGGCTTTATGAAGTTTAAGGCCCCATTCTTACAGCAAAGAGGCCCTGTCTGGGGAGCCTGTTTAGACCTGTCTCTTCCTTTTGTTTGCTTTCTTTTTGTCTCTGGGGAAACCTGGCTCCTGAACCCTGGTTACCTCTCATTCCATTCTGAGCCCCACAGCATGTTTCTCTCCAGCTCCCTTCTTTGCTCATAGCTTTATTGGCATTTCTCCCAGCAACATGGGAAGGGGACAGAAATCACTGACTCGTGTCAGCTCTCTGAGGGAACCCAATGAAAGCAGTGGAATGCCAAGTCACTACAATTACTTGAACTAGCCAAGACATGCACAGGGGCAGAAGCCATGATTTCTTTGATATGAACGATAATAAATCATATACATTAATCTTCCTGCAGGCAGAAGGAATGAGCATTTCTTTTGAGTTTTCAAAAATGAAAAAGGAACTCTGTGCGCAGTATGTGCCTGCCATGGTCACAGCTGGTTCAGGATAAGGGCACTAAGGTACTTGACTGATTTTTCCGCTGACCAAATTAAAATCTGTCTCGTATGAAAAGACTTTCTTTTCCTGTCGTCATGATACTTGAGCCTCTGTTTTTCACTCAAAGTCTCCACAACAAAGTTCACTGAACAGAAACAGACGACCTTGAAGAAACCACCAACTTGATCTTCCTCCCTGGATATCATTGGAATTGTTTGGGAGGTTCTAATGTCCCACAGAGAAAAGCCATCTCACAGTCTATCTCTGTGATGTGGATTCCATTTGGCTTGAGGATGAACGCTTTTCAAAAATGCTATCAGCAGGAGCTATGCAATGCATTGAAGGGAATATAACAGAAAGGAGCAAGTACCATTTTCCGGAGAATTCAAATAGTTACAACCTGATACATTCATCTAAATAGAAGCCAAGATGCACCAAGTTACTACCTCAGGTGAATATATGTGTATATATGTGTGATCTAAAGTGGACTCATTCAGACAAATTTAGCATCTAAACAACTGTCAATGTAAGCCTTGCATTCCCTACACTAGAGGTTTTGAACATGCCACTCAACTTTTACAAACAAGGAGCCTGGCATTTGTCCTTTATGTCTCTCACTTCAATCCACCCTATTTATCTCCCACCAACTTAACCTTCCGAATGAAACATTTTTGCAACTATTTTACAAGTTTTTAAATCACAGCCTATCACACAAATATATCTGCTTTGGGGTTTTGTGCTCTACTCTTTAGACTTTAAACCATCTGCATTGCCAGGTAAGTTAAGCACTCCACTTTCTCTCCCTCCAGGAGAGGCCTGGTGTTTGTCATATATTTGAACTGCCTACAGCACCAGCACCAATATTTAATTCCCTGAGTGCTTTCTTAAATGTTTGTCTCGAGGGTTTCAACCTCACATAACACAATGAGAAAAATGAAACAGAAAATCTAGCCTAGGACATCCACCTCTGTAGATTTTTTTTAAGTGGAAGAGGTCAGCAAATAATTGGACACATGCCACATTTGTTAAAATAAAAGCCCTTTTGAAAAGATGACAATGGAGCCAATTTCTGCAAAATAATGTACATTTCCTATTGACTTTTTACTAGTGTTCAAGGGAGATGCTATGCAATTAATTTTGTTGAACATTCTTGGAAGAATTCCATTAATACACATCCTCCCCCAAAGTAGACACCAAAGGACTTCTCTGACATCTCTCCAGTAACTTCATCGCTATACACTAAGTCCATTGCAATGAGTTTCCTTACAGTGAGTGGCCTGCAAAAGGGAAAGACCTGCTTAGACCTGTAAGATATCACATGAGCCTTCCCCAAACTTGTCACCATAGAAGAAAACCAGGCTTTCCTTAAGCATGGCATTCATTTCTTTAGCCTTTAAATGACAAAAACAGAAACTATTTTAATAGCCAAACAATGAAGTGATTGTGTCCTGGCAGTGTGGAGTTACTACTTGCTGGGCTAGAAAAAGAAAAGCAATTGGATTGTAAGTATCTGGCTTATGTCTAACCATATTTTCTCCACTACAAGCATTCTTCAATTCACAATACTCAAAACATGGTGAATAATGTAGGGCGTTGAGATGATTATGGGCTTGGGTAGAAGAGCCATTTGGCATAATAGGAAGAACAAGACACATGGGGATGAAACACTTGGTTTAGAGCCTTAGCTATGTCACTCACAGGAGACATAGGACGTCTCTTAACCTTCCAGAAACTTTCTTGTAAGCATTTTCATGTTTAACATGAGAAGAAAGAATATTCCTGGGTGTGTTATGAAAGTCTTTTACAACCTATGATTTATTTATTTATTTTTCTTAGTTTATCGATCCCAGTTCCCTCTCCCTCCCTCTTTCCCACCCTCCCATTCCCCCCAACCACCCTCCCATCCCATTCCCTATGATTTATAACATGGGTGCTAGATCCAACCTTCCTAATCTTGAGATCCTGTAATCTTTCAAACACTTATTTATTTATTTATTTATTTATATGGGTGTTTTGCCTGCATGTGTGTCTATGCACTATGTACATGCCTGATATAGGTGTAAGATTCCCTGTACCTGGAGTTATAGATGGTTGTGAGCCTCTATATAGATACTGGAAGTTGAAACCGGGTCCTCCTGTCACTGTGTTTAAGTGTTGAGCCCTCTCTCCAGGCCCAGATTCTATAATCTTAAAAAAAGTACTTTTTGCTATCTCATTTCAACTTCTGATATCTTTACTGTGCTGCTTTGTGTGATACACGGAGAGTGAAGCTTGAACGTTGGTTGCATTAGTATTCTGTATGGAAAGCACAGGTAATCTGATGATAGCCATTTTTCTAGTATGCATAGTTCTTTTGCTTGCTTACTGGTCCCTATACAGTTTAAGTATGGCCTATCACACAGCTTCTCAAATGGTGGGTTATGACTCCACATGGGACTTTGTAAGTGAATGTGGAGTTTGTGAAAATTTGGCAGTAGTAAAGGTACAATGACCAAAAACTTAATTCAGAATCAAATACATAATGAATCCATGGTGTTTACAGCAGGACTTGCCTTTGTGGCGTCATACAACCTCACTTTAGCCTTAATTCTGAACATGTAATACTAGTACTTAGTATTAAACATGCCACATAATTGTCAAAGGATGATGTCTGAAGCATATCCACTAAGGTGAAAAATTACTAAAAAAGAAAATGGTACCTAAAGGGAATGGCATTATTAGGAAATGTGGCATTGTTGGAGTAGATGTGTCCTCATTGGAGGAACAGTGTCACTGTGGGGGTGGGCTTGAGGTCTCTTATGCTCAAGTTACTCCCAGTGTCACAGTCTACTTCCTGTGGCCTATATATCAACATGTAGAAACTACCTCTCCAGCACCATGTCTGCCTGCACACTATTAGTCAGCCACCACAACTAAATGTTTTCTTTGTAAGAGTTGCTGTGGTCATGTTGTTTATTCATAGCAATAGATACCCTAACTAAGACATACAAAAAGTGGTTTGCTCTTATAGAATGGTTGAATTATTAAAAAAAGAAATATATATATATATATATATTTGGTTTTTCAAGACAGGGTTTCTCTGTGGCTTTGGAAGGGAAGCGGTGCTGGAACTAGCTCTTGTAGACTAGGCTGGCCTTGAACTCACAGAGGTCCGTTTGCCTCTGCCTCCCGAGTGCTGTGATTAAAGGTGTGTGCCACCACTGCCCGGCAACTTTTAAATATTTTTACCATCATTCCTTAGCACAAATCTTTGGATTTATTGTGATAGAATGTTTCATTTTAAAATGATGCTTGAGTTGCTGAATTTAGTTTCATAAATAGTTATTAATTGAATTTTGGCTTAGGAATAGGCTATTATTTCCAAGAATCTCTGAAATGGCTGTACATATACTTCTTTGTACTATTTATGTGAAATGGCCTTTCTTGGAATCAACAATTATACAATCAAAACATCCATCAACTCTGAAAAAACAGTTGGAGATGCTCCATTGAACAGTTACTTGGCTTATTGCTGTAACAAAATACCTAATAACAGCAACTTTGGGAAGGGTTTATTTTGGCTAATAGTACCAAGGGTACAGTCCATCATGGTAGAGAGAGTGTGATGGCAAGGGCAAGAAGTGAGTGTGTAGATTATTTCTGTAGTCAGGAAACTGATCAGTGAATCTTGATAATCAGATTACTTTCTCCTTTTTACTCTACCTGGTAGGTTGGATGGATCTCTCACCCCTGTTAACCTAATACAGACAATCTCATACAGACATGTCAGATCGATATAATCCATATGCTATATCTTTCAGCACCAAATATTCAGCAGATATTTGGTTTTTATGTAAAAACATTTTTTTTTCTAATTATTGTGCAAATTTGCTTTAATCTTTAATAGTGAAATCTTATCTATATGGAATTGTTTTAATGTAAGAGTATTCATAATTTATTATTAGTGAATATTTAATTAGTTACTTAAATTTTTCTTGGGCAAAAAGGGGCATAAATAGGACAAATACTTAATCTAAACCTGTAGAGTCTAAATTCCTTTGATTAAACAGACCCTTCATTTAATAAAAGCAACTTTGGAATTGGGATGTAGCCCTAGCTAGGTTCAGTGCTTATCGCTGCAGGCATGCTTCTTTGACACACATATGTCTTATAATAGATTGTTAATAACTATATAAATCATGTGTCTGTTCTATTTGTACATGCACATGAATCTATATACATGAGTTTAAGATGAAGCATCATGTTAAATGCCTTGTATTGTGTCCTAGTTAGGGTTAGTATTGCTGTGATGAAACACAAGGACCAAAAGCAAGTTGAGAGGAAAAGGGTTTATTTGGCTTACACTTCTATATCACTGTTCATCACTGAAAGAAGTCAAGACAGGTACTCAAGCAAGGACAGGAACCTGGAAGCAGGAGCTGATGCAGAGGTGTGGATGGGTGCTGCTTACTGGATTGCTTCCCCTGGCTTACTCTGCCTGGTTTATTATAGAACCCAAGACTACTAGCCCAGGAATGGCACCACCCACCATGGGCTGAGCTCTCCCATATTGATCACTAATTAAGAAAATGCCCAATATAGGCTTACTCACAGTTGGACCTTATGGAGGAATTTTCTCATTTGAAGTTTCCTCCTCTCAGATGACTCCACCTAATGTCAAGTTGACAAAACTAGCTAGCACAGATAGTATTCTCTTCCCTCCCTCCATTACTTCTTTCCTCCCTTTACTCTGAATCAAACTTAGGGCATCCGCTACTATTCAGTTACACATCCCTAGCCTTAGAATCTTGGTATCTTTCTAGATCTTCTTAATATAATCCCAAATATAATATTTTCTTCCACACAAGATGGATCAACTTGAATGCCCTACCTCTAATCCCAAATTTTGAAGATTGCTGATCTAGACTCTGAGATTTAGGATCTATGGACAAGTGGGATGCCTTTCTTGTGACTGCCTTCAAATGATACAACTTCAGTGTTAGGAGCTTCTGGTAGCAGCAGGAAAGAAACCATGATGGCTGGGGGGGAGGGGCTCAGCCCTAGTTCAGTGATAGGGTGATTGCCTGCTGGCATACGTGGGGCCTTGGATTTGAACTTTAGTACCTCAAAAGAAACAAAACACACTGTGAGTGATGAAAGACCGAGGAAGCTTCTTAAAACCACCCAAAAGTCAAGACTGTCAAGCGTTGTTCATATGTCAAAAGAAAACTAGATAGCACAAGAAGTCACTCTGGGGAAAATAAACCTTCAGAGCACAGTAATAGAGCATCTAAGTTAGATCATGGGAGGGTGGTAGGCCCTTAGAGATCACACAGTCCACTACTTTTATTTTGTTTCTAAATATATTGAATCTCTCCAAGGAGAAAACAGTAGTTGGTAAAGCTCAGGCATAACACTTAGGTCTCTGGAGAACTGAAGAAGTCTTCTTGTCTTTACAGCTGTGTGTTCACCTTTCCCTCCAGCAACAATGACTTCTTTCTAATACGAGCCTTCTTCCCAGCAAAGCAAGTAAACTCCATGTATGTTCCAATGCAATCAAAGAAATGATTAAGATCATCTATGAACATCTGCTTGGATAAGAATGCACCTTGAGCCAGAGCACAGTCACTAACTTTTAAGATTATCATCAGTTACTCTGGACCTTATAAATAATCATATGTAATTACCTTTCCTGACTCCTTTCCCTACTGCCACCCAGCAGCTACTTCCCTGCTCAGACTCGACCTCTCTTATTCCCCATCAAGGGGAAGAAACAAGTGAAATGCAAGGCCACCATTTTTTGCACAAGATTAAGAGGCTTTAAGGAAAAAGTTGGTGCAAAGGAGAAGGAAATCAGCGTCAAAATGTTATGAAATATTTGAGAATGCCCTTATCTTGGTGGAACAGATTGCTGGCAATAAAAGAAAACAATTTTCTTTTGGACAAATCTCTTGTAAGTACAAAATAAGAAGTGATCAGGCAAAAGAAGAGCCAAAGTAAAAATCTCAGAGGAGTTAAGGAAAACAGGACCCTAAAGCAAACAATAAGAGACAGAATGTGAAACCCTGACAACCAGTGGGATCCAAGGAACATGAGGATGTGCCTGCCCTGGATCTTGCTTTTAGTTGCCATGTCCTTTCAGGGTAGGAGACTTCCACGGCTTTATAGTGATCTCATGTCTAACCCAGGACATGTCAAGAAGGACTGGAACTACCCATAGTCTGTTGGTCCATCCTTTATTAAACAGCTTATCATGCTTGCCAGCCACACAGGGTAGAAGAAGACACAGTGTCTGTTCTTCAGTTGTTCATAAGACTGGCCAGTGCTAACAAGTGATTAGTTTACCATAATTCAGCATAAAAGGAATGCTGATAAAGTACATAAGATCAGCCATACAGCTTAAAAAATGTTCATGCTTGTATTTAGTTTTAAAGGATGTATTAACAGACGCAAGTTAGCGAAGAACACGTACAGCCAATGAATGGATAGCACACTCAGAGTGAGTAGGGGTTCAAAAACACATACCTGGTTCTGACAAATACATACATGCATACACACACACACACACACACACACACACACACACATATATATATTTAAATTTTTGTCTGTTTTTTCTTTTTATTTATTTATTTTTTGTCTGCTTTATTTTGTGAAGGGGGCAAAAGTTTTGTAGTAATGAGAGGTAATGCTCCCTGGAGAGGTACTTAAAGGCCAAGTATTGGAGGACTTCTAGTAATAACTTTCTATTGTGAATCTATACGGGCAGGCACTGAAAGATTTTAAGCAACAGTTTCATAATAATGTTTGTGCTTTGGAAAAATTAGGGAAGCTCAATGGTTAGAAGAGAGTGAGGTAAGGGCCTGGGAGACAAAACGATACTCAGTTGGCATACTTCAAGCAAGACATGGTACAGATTGGGATCGGATAAACTAATATAGAGAAAAGTGAATAGTTACCAGATTGATTGAGGTAGCTAAACTGATAGGACTTGATGACAGATTGACGGTGTTGGTGGGGAAAGAAAACAGAACACAGGAATGGTTGCTAGTTTTATGGTATAAGCAATTGTTTGGTGTGCCATTTGCAGAGAATGCTTGCATCACCGTAGGTGAAGGTCATTTGTCCACTTTATGATTTGGGAAGTCATGTCCCACTCAGCTTGTGAGTTTATAAAGCTTCAGTTTCCTCAGAAACTGATCTCAAATGACTCAAGTGCTTGTTGTCCATCTGCTTCCTGCTGCTGATCCCCCCATCACAAAATATGTTTACCCTGAAGTCCAGTACCTACATGCATTGTCCACTAGTTGGTCAATTCATTCTCCTGTGAACACCTGGTATTCCTTGTATCACCGGACTTATGCCATGGCTACCAATACGACTCTTCATTTTCTTGTGAATTTGTCAATTGCTGTGTACATCTTTCCTTTCTCCTTCTGTACTATAGTGAGATATCCACCCACCTGTACCTGTTGCTTTGCACTGACCACACCCTTAGGGGGGGCAGAGACAGGGGCAGACATGATGTGGAGGAACTAGGTCTGGGGTCTGGAACCCTGGAGCGCTCTCTAGCTTGCTAGCCAGAGAGCATCTGGAGGCATCCTTGGGATTGGAACCTGCTGGTGTTCATCTGTCTCTGTTGTAAGTTAATTCAGCCTACCTGTTTTCCCTAACCCTTATTTTTCCACGATACTGTATCCCACATTGTAAGGATTCAGGCACTATGCTGGCCTGCCCCTGTCACCTGGCAGAATGCACTCAGGCAGTACTCTGGTCAGCTCAGGGTTCCATGAGTACTAGTCTGCAGACAGGTGTAAAGGACCCCTTTAAAAGTCAGACCCCTGCCACTTATGTTCTCTTTTGCTTTTCTTTCTTTTGCCTTCCAGCTCTCTCTCTCTCTCTCTCTCTCTCTCTCTCTCTCTCTCTCTCTCTCTCTCTCTCTCTCTCTCTCTCTCGCTGTAGCAAAAGAACACACATACTCCTGCTTTATCCTAGCATATTTCCCCTTGTTTTATTATCATCCTGTTGAACCATGTGTTTAATGATCCTTTAGATACAGCGGATAGTGAGGACTTTACCATAATCACCTGGGAAAACAGGTAAAATTTCTGAAATAATAGTAAAAACACAATAAGACGACAACAACAAAAACAGACCCCCCTCACATTCTCAATTGCAGACAAACACATATTAACAGGCAATAATACATGCATAGATTTCAAATCCTGTAAAGGAAAAATAAAAGGGATGGATATGTCAATCTAAAATGCTTTGGTTAATCAAATGGCAGGAAGCCAAAATTAAAAAAGCCAAGAGAGTAAGTCAAAAGAATGGTTCTCCTCAATAACAAAACTTATACCCAAGGAAAAAGTTTGAAAGTCAAATATTAAATTTAAACATCTAGTGTTGTTTTTAAGGCAATGACTTTTATTTAACACTAGGAGATATGCCATCTTTAAAAAAAATGTCCTTTTTATAGTAGGTTAAGATTTCAGTAATAGGATTTAAACAAGTCATGTAGTACAGTCCCTAAGAAAACAAGCAGGCGAGATTTTGGAAAGTACGATGCAGTTCCCTCACATTTGGCTAGAGCTTTAACCAGGCATGGCATAATTTGGAGTCAGCAGCCAAAGAGTTGGATTGCTGTTTGTAGGCAGACTAGGTGTTGTAGAAATGTCCCAGTCAGTTCAAGGGGCCTTTGACAAAGGAAAAGTACATACTGCCCAGCAAGTTACGTAATTGGTGTCTCTTCAAGGCAGAAGGCAACCTGCCAGAGGCTGCAGCATTGCTCAGGAGTGACCCAATCTTCCACTCCCTTCCCAGTTGGAGAAGAACAGCTTGAAATCCAAATGGGGCCGTCTGCTCAGCTAAGGAAAACAGTCTGCACGAAAAGCGGACCAAGAGGTTGCCCTGCATGGTTAATAACGCTGAAGCCAGATTAAACAACTCTGCTTGTCCCTGGGAATTTAGGAGTGCTGGGAGGGTGACAAAATAGGACACAGAAGTTTTGTGGCACTAAGCACTTTTGTTCACAGTTTGTCCTAAGAGCCTGAGCCTTACCTGTTTGTGAAAAGACAACATTCTTGCTCTTGACCCATAAAATACAGGCAATAAGCCTGACAAAGTCTCAGAAATCTCAGACTTCACAAACAGATATTAATACATTTAACTGTGGAGTCTGTGTCTTCCTAATACTGAAAAGAAACTCTACATAGTGATATCTCATTTTCCTCCCCCGCTCATGTCATGTTTGCAAAGAAGAAGCCAGATTTGGGCTCCAGATCTTGAAAAAGCCAACGTCAGTCTGGGGTTCAACAGTGAGGTAGCCGCAGGCATGTGTGCCCACTGTAAGACTGGCCTCACTTCAGATCAGTGACTGTTAAATTATCCCAGTGCAACAGTTATCAAGGGTTTCTCAGGTTCCTGATGGTTCAGTTTTAATCTTCATTTCCCACCCACCACAAGACATCAGGAAATGCTCCTTGCTGTCAAACCTCACATTTTCCCTACTTCCACGTGAGCTATTTTTATTCACTATACCTTTGCATATCAAAGGTTATGTTAAGGAAATTCCCCCAAAGACACAAAATTGCAGTAAATACACAAACATGAACATGTGCTGAGATCCACAAGTTGTCAGTGAATGAGGACACATTTCACTCATCATAGTAGCAAAACTGTGACAACACAGACCAAGGGAATGAGAATATGAATTCAAAGGTACTTTGTGGGGTAATTTTCCAGTTGTTTTGAAAGTTAAAATGTATACATAATAATTTTGATCTTTAGTATTTATGTAGCTGTCAGCACAAGAAAGTTTGCTTAAGTATTTTTCAATATAGCACTGCCTTTGTGAAGTGGCAAAGTACAGAATAACCTAAAACGACCAGTAAAGGACACACACACACACACACACACACACACACACACACCACCACCACCACCACCAACAACAACAACAACCAACCAACTAACAAATAACAAGAAAAATCTGGGAAACAAAACCCCAAGATATTTCAATTCTATTTGAGAAATAAAATTTTGAACAAGTGAAGAGTGAATGGATATATGTGCACACATTACTGATTATGTAATGAGTCACAAAGTCGGTACTGAGAGAACATCAAGGGACCCTTTGCTTTGCTTGTACCTCTGTGACATGTTGATTAAAAGTAAGCCAGGACCAGCAAGATGGCTCAGTTGCTACAGGTACTTTCTATTAAGACTGACAACCAGAGCTCCACAGCTGAGACCCAAATGGTACAGAGAGGAAGAGTTCCATCCCCGGGACTCAAATGGTACAGAGAGTTGTTATCCTCTGACCTCCACATGCATGAAGTGCTCTCTTAAAAAAAATAAATCAATGTAATAAAAATCCTTTTAAAAGAAAGCAAAATGGCCTTGGTGGCTGCAATAAACATAGCTGCAATAGAAGGCAGGCGTGGGTAAGTAAGTGAAGGAAACAGGCAAGAAATCAAAAGATCCATGTAATAGTAAGGAATCTGAAATCAATTTGCTGTGTGACCCCAGGAATTCATTGCCGCTCTAAATCTGTTTCCTCTGTTACAGTCATTGGATAAGATGAAGAACTCCCTAAAATGCCTCCCTTTTCTGATAGCTTATGATTCTCTAAGTTCATGCCTTTAATGTATAATGGGTATGATCCTTTCTGATGAAGAGATGGCTTTTTATTCTTTTCCTTCAGATTCTGGCATAGTTTGACATTTCACTTTACTGCAAATGGAAGATAATGAAAGAGAAGGAGGAACGGTCACCGTGTTCCCAGTTTGGCTATGTGTTTGAAGGTTTGGTTGACCCATTTATGCTCCTACCTTCCTTTGACTATGTGAGCTCTTTGGCTTATTTGAGTTTGATGAGAATGCAAACATAACAAAATTCTAGAAGTTAGAAGATCTGAATTTTACACAGTGGCTTTAAGTTCTAGGGAAAATTTAACTGTAACATTAGTAGAGTGAATACCCTTGAATACATTTTCTATGTTATACTGAAGACACTGGTTTATTTGGTGAAAACTACATGGTGGCTAAATGTATATAGGCATTGATAGAAATGCTGTGTTTATTCACATGGCACTTGTATGGATGCATAAAATGCGTTTAAAAACATATGCTTCATTTAAATAGAGTGTCTGCAAACCATTTTTATAGTTGTCTGTATTTCTGAACTTTACAGCTTCCCCACACTCTTGATTCCGTTCCCAAGAAGCCAGTGATTTGGGACAAGTTGCATCCCAATCCGTAGATAAAAACTGGATCACCTGTTCCCTAGAGTTGCAGGGAGAAACTAAGTGGATATAAATGAGCTATGAAATTCTCCACATATCTACAAACATTATTATAATTTGGTTCTGAACAATCTAACTAGCTTTTGGAAACACTCCAATGACACTATGGGGGAGCCTTGGCATTAAGTCAGTGAAGGAAAGCTCTTCATGGTCCCTCAGAGATTTGACCAGTCCCTTTCTGCTTATTAGTAGTGAGCAAAGCTCCTTCCATCTTGTTCTCATCACTTCGTGGTGCTATGAGGTCATAAGAGTAAGTTCTACACTATTTAATTTTAAAAGGAAACAGATAAAACAGATAACATTCCCTGTGACTATTTGTCTTTCAACAATGCGATAAGTAACTTACTCTTGTTCCCTTCTCTGGAGAGCATGTACAGCCTCCACTGCAATCTTGGCCCCCACATGGCTTTCCATAGGATGTCTTCTGTCCCTATTAACAAAGAAGAAAAAAACATTAGTAGATCATGTGAACTAGGGAAAAATGTTGCCCTGGGGCATTTAACCTTTAGTCATTTTCCTCTCAACCAAGTAATGGACTAATGATTTCATCCAATGATGTCATTATTTGATAGAAAGACTCATTTTATGCTAGTTTGATGGCTATTCTTACTTGTCAAGTTGACAATATCTGGAATGAACTATAATCCAGAAATGGAGGGCACACTTGTGATCTGGTGTGGTGATATATTATTTATGATTTATTAAATCTTACCTGAAGGCTCAAAATGCAAACCTAGCCAAAAGTCATAGAGGTCATGCAATGTTCATGCAAACCTTTAATCCCAGCAACCATACTAGCAAGCCATAGAGCCAGGCAGTGGTGGCACACACCTTTAATTCCATGGCTCAGGAGGCAGGCAGATGAATCTCTCTGAGTTTAAAGCCACCCTGGCCTACACATGAGTGAAGAGTAAACAAGCTCACACCTTTAACCCCATTACTGCGGAGGCGGAGACAGGAGTAATATGGCTGAGTGGAGAAAGGAATAAAAAGAAAAGGAGATAGGAACTTAGAGCTTTTTGCCTCTGAGGATTTCGTGGAGATAAGATTGCCATTTCAGCTTGATAGAGTTAAGATCTACTGGCTTGGCTGCTTTGCTGCTCTGATCTTCAGCTTGAAGCTTGAACCTCAATATCTGTCTCTGGGTTTTAATCATTCATGGTACAATATGAATCTAAAGGCAAGAAGACAACAGGTCTTTATTCCAGATCTTGAGGTGGGAACAAACACCTTTAATTTGGGCCACACTTTCTGCTGGAAGCCTAGATAGGGACAATGGAAGAAGGAAGGGTTCATTTTTCTTTGCCTGTTTGCCCTTGCCTTGTCAGCACATTCAGAACAGCTGACATACCCAGCCTGGAGGGACTGAGAACCTATTTGATTCTTGGGCTAAAGAGAGAGATGGAGGGAGGGAGGGAGAAAGAGAGAGAGAGAGGGAGAGAGACAGGGAGAGAGAGAGAGAGAGAGAACCCTGATTAATACAAGGAGCATTGTTTTAGGTAAAGTCTATACTTTATCAAATAGCCACTTTGGTAGCTGGTTGAGAAATGGATATTGATACTATAAAGTCCAGTCTCAGAATACAAGGGAATGTATATTATATGGGGCTGGCGTTGAAGAAGATGTCCAGAGAGTTACGGATTTGTAGTTATCGAGAAAGCAGTAGTTGTAGATGACTACCTGGGAGTACATGCTAGAAACATAGTGGTGAAAATAACCACTCTGGACCCTGCTCCCATCTCTGTAGGGTTTATTTTCAGCAGATCGTTCAACCTTATAGTGACACTCCTGTACTTGTGAGTCAGATTCAAATTGCTCAGGTGATATCCCACAGTATCCTGGGGACTCTAACTTCATTTCCCCCTCTATTCTGCTTGATGATATTGATAATGATGATAACAATGATGACTAGTTTTACATTTCAAAGACCCTCAAATGACCTGATATGTGATCATGCTGTCCAAGCCTATCTCATTTTCTCCCTGGCTCATTCACTTTCAATCATGTGGATAGGCATTTATTCTATTAAAACAAAAACAAAAACTAAAAAACAAACAAGCCTCAGCATGTAAATTCGGTCCCTGTGGACGAGGGAGAGTCCTGAGGGACTAGATTAGTCATTTCAGGCTATAAAATTATTTCCCCTAGGATTCTGGCTCCTTCTTCAACTCAGCTCAGTACCTTCACTCATGCCACACTATCACACAGCATGGAACTCTCCAAATACAGTTTCCTGATCTTGAATTTCCCTGTCACCAGAACCACAGCTTCTCAAACTGTAGACTATGATCTCATCTGGGGTCATATGATGGAGAATATAAATTGTCACAAAATTTTCCCAGTAATACAATCTTTTTGAACATGCAACCACCAAAAAACTAGCTCAAAGCCAAACATGCAATGAGTCCAAGGCGTTTCTGGTCGCACTCACCTGCCTTGGTTCTGAACACACAGCATGAATATTTTGCTATGTGCATGTCTCCACACTGCACAGACTCAAGACTATTGTACATTATGAATCGCAATGCTTTCACAGGACACGAAAGGCTCCCTGCTTTTATTACAGGAAACAAAGACTTTCAATGGTTCCTTCAGCCTGCATCGGATTAGTATGTCTTTGGATTTCAACATGTTAGCATATTTGATTTTTAAAATTTCTTGCTTAAGTTGCTGACTTAAGTTTATGAATAATCATTAAATGAATTTTAACTTGGCATTAAGGCAAAAACTCCAACAATTGCTGAACTGGTCCTAAATATGTGCCTGCCATTGGTTTACACTAAACATTTACACAGTGCAATGTTCTCAGCATTGAAGCCTAACAATATCAAAACATTGATCAAGTCTGAAAAACACTGAAGATGTTTTCTATCCTGTATTATCAGATATTCATTCAAAACTTAATTCTTTGTGCAAGACAGATGTAAACAGTACACCTGTCTCATTAGCATGCACATTTGCCTTCATCTTAAAAATATTCTACCAAAGAATTATTTTAAAACAAAATATTTGGTGGTTTGATTTGCCACAGTAACAGTGTCACTTCTTGAAATGTTCTTCCCCAGATGTTTTTTCTTCATTTCTGGCTTCTTTTCATAAGTGAAATCTCAGTTTGACTGTTTTTAGGCCACTCCTGAGAGCTCACTTTGAGGTGTTCCCTAGTTACATTTTCAGCATTAGACATTATCTTCCTCTCCAGAACACAAAATCTATTTCATTAAGGACGTCATCTGTCTTAGACAACATTGTAACCTCAAAGCCTAAAGCAATAGATGACCCTCAAGTAATGATTGATGACTACCGGGTGAGACCATGACATGAATCAAGACTAACCTCGAAGACTTAATTTTAACATGCATGCCTTAGTGTTTTCTAAGACCACTCTCTACCAGAGCCTTAATCCAAGGACTCCAAATAGAGGAAAACTGCCGTTCTAACCTTACCCACCTTGGAAAAACAGCTAACACACTTTCTAACTTATATTTGCAACACAAACTTTATCTCTAGAATAGATTTAGTATTGTTTGACTTTTCGTTGTTTAATGATTATTTTCCACAACAAGAAAGGCATATTTATGACCTGCCTTCACACTTAATCATTCTTCCCTCTCTTCATGTAATGTATGCCTTTTCCTAATTCTCATAGAACACTGCGAATTTTTCAGATGGTCTCTTATCTCTTTAGACATTCCCACAATACTTTATCAACACAACACTTCCATAATAAGGTAGTGATGGCAGAGCTATGACAAAATATTACTATTTTAGATTCCAAACACCTTCCCTACATGAGATATTTTATCTTTCTTCTATGCCTCTCACATGCTAAGTGGTACCTTACACTTTCCAGTTTGCCCTCCATTTTACAATATATACACAAGCAAGTTTTTCATGTGAGTAAGACAAAGGGATAATCTGAGAGGAGGCAGCTTGGAGCTGGTGGAGACCAGGAGGAAAAGAAAAATAAAAACCAAGAGAACAACTCCTTTTTATTACATGTATTTATTACGTTTCTTTGTAATCCTGAAAAGAAAGGGATAGGTTTGATATACTGAATTTAAATTTCAGCCTTGATATCATATTGGTTCATATTCAACATTCTTCTTATTGGGATTATTGTTATTTTGTATTTTCTTGTTCATACATTCCTGCATTCTAAATCACCCCCCCCAGGGAATGTTTATAAATAGTGGGAAGAGAAAACAGTTATGCATGCTATTAAATGGAGAAAACTACACCCTTCAACTAAGAGTATTCAACAGGTTTATATGGCATCTGTTTGGTCTCCCATAAAAATTAGCATATCAAACTGGGGGGCGGTAAGCTACAGTGAAAAAAATGTCTATAATCAATTAAGAACTTCCATATTTATACTATAGAAGTCATGGAGCTCAATAAGACAGGAAAATAAAATGACAACAGCAGTAACTGAGCAAAAGTATAAGGAGCAGGAATTAAGGTTTCCTAGGAATTCTCCAGAAGAAGCTGACAGTGAGACATCACTGTTCTTAATCAGAGAGGAAAGAAACCAGCCAAGTCCCATTAGCCATAAGGTAATTTTCTTTAATTCCAACCCTGGAAATATCCACAGGAGTCTTCAATTACAGTGAGGTGGGCAAAGTAAAGGCCCTAAGAAAGCCTATGCTCCTATGCTCTATCCTAACTTGTATGCAGCCACTCAAATCCCAGTTTTCTCAGTAGTCATTTCTACTATTGAGTGATCTCACCCTCCACTGGAAATCAAACCCTCTGTTTACAACTACAGAAAACGAAAACTATGAAGACCTTGGGTGATAGTCTAATGTTTTTAAAACGGTAGCAGACCAACATTATCATCCCTATTACAAGTATTTATTATTTTCCTTTGTAGCGACAGGAATAAGTTATAACAAGGATACCAACTACTTGGGTGGCTGAAGAAGGAAGATCACAAGGTCAAGGATAGTCTGAGAAACTTAGTGAGATATTGTCTCAAAATTTTTCAAAAAGTAGTAAAAATGGCTCAGAGATGTAGCTAAATGGTAAAGTGTTTGCCTAGCACATACAAAGCCCTGGGTGTAATGCCTAGGGCAAAAAGTGAAGTCTTTATTCATACATTCATACATTATGACCCAATTCTATGGTGAAGAAAAACACAGGTCTTTTAAAATGGAACCATATGCATTTTGATATTGAAAATTCATCCATAACTATAATGGAAAGTATAATGAAGTAGTCAGAGACTAACGGTTGTGTATAGAATCATCATCACAAACATGACATCTGGCTGAAGTGGTGATGTTGAGCTGTAGTATTGGTAACTCAAATATCAGAACTGCAGTTGTGATTGGCGCACTGAGTCTCTGAAGCAGGCAATAGTTTGTGATGCCACTCTGGGAAAAATATGATCTTGTTTCTTTTTAATTTGGTAGCTTTGATAAGGAATACTAATGCCATGGAAAAATCATTTCAACATGCCAAATGTACCAATGTTCTGGACTCTGATAATTATAACCTGTTTTTACTTGCATGAATGTAGATAAGAATACAGTACAATTCACTATAATGTACATCTACCCAAACTATTTAGTGCCACCTTTGCCAGCATTTAGATAACCAAATATGGTCAACCACTTCCAAAATACCATCTAAGATGAGAGTCCTGTGTAAAAGGTTCTCATGAAATTATTTTGGCCTGGGATATAATGGTAAGGAGCATATCCTAACACTTAGGATCTTAATGTCATTCCCATCCCACTATTCCACATGTCAAGGACACATTCTTATCTTCCCTGGCCACTTAAGCTTCAATGATAGCTGCAGCACTCAATGTTCCTGTCATGAGCAAGCATCACATAATGCTATGAGACAGTTTTTACAATGGTCCTCAGGTTGTGAGATGCAACACCTTGGTTCTTCAGCATCATGGTAATGTTTGTAAAGAAAAACCATGCTGTTTTCTTTCCATATATTCCTACACGTGTTAAATAGGAAAAAAAAATCTATGTTTTATCTACTGACTGAGATATTATTACTTTAGTTAAAATGAACAAATTATGGAGCCAGTGAGATGGCTCTTTGAATTAACAAGTTTGCTGGCAAGTCACCAAGCTTGATGACCTGATTTCAAGTCCTAGGAACTATGCAGTGGAAGGAGAGAACCAACTGACTATCGAAAGCTGTCTTCTGACTTCTCCACACATGTGGTGGCATACGTACATGGGAACACACACACCTCTCTCTTTCTCTTAATAGATACATACATACAATAAATTAATGCATATTATATAAAAAATTAACTACAAATTATATAGTTGATCAGTAGAAATGTAAATCTTACCTCTAATATTTGCAGTTGGGTGAACTTAGGCAAGGAAATTTATCTCTTTTTTAAATAAAATATTTTATTTATTCTTTGAAAAATTCACACATTCTTATTTGTCTACTATTACTCTTCCCTAGTGCATTAATGTTGTCTACCTCTTAGCTTCATGTCCCCATTTTAAAATTGTTATTAACAATCACTTGAGTCCAATTAATGTTAGGCATACATGCAAAGCTGTGAGACCACCCATTGCTGTGTGGACCACCTACCAGCAGATACATTCCCCAAAGAGAATGATTCTCGTTACCTCAGCTGCTACTAACTGCCATTAGCTCCTTTGCTCTGGATTTTTTTTTTGCAGGCTTAATCTTGTGCAAGTTTTGTGCAGACAACCACAACTGCCATGAACTGGTGTGTGAAACAGCCATGCCATCATTTCACAGCTTTCCTCCCCATCTTCCAGATCTTGCATTCTTGCCATATCCTCTTCTATGATACTCTCTAAGCTCTGGACTGTGTGTGTGTGTGTGTGTGTGTGTGTGTGTGTGTGTGTGTGTGTGTGAGAGAGAGAGAGAGAGAGAGAGAGAGAGAGAGAGAGAGAGAATTTAACATTTCTGCAACATTTGACCTTGCCTCTCTTGAGCTGACCTCCTATGTGGTATGCTTTGGCACTTTCATGGCATTTTAGCAATTAAAATAGATATTTGGCTTGGTTAGAATGTCCACTTGCATTTGCAAATGTTAGTTTTACTACCTCTTCTTTTTCATACTTACCTCTTTGTAAATATTATTTATCTGCTTCCTACCTTCCCAGCCCCTTTCCTATTTACTACAAATGAAAGTTCTATCTAGTTATTCAAACTTGCCCTTAATACTATCTACTTGATGAAGATTTCAAAAATACCCCCTCCCTCTTCTAACAATTTCAGTAGACGTTCTAGTCCCTTCATTTTCAAAAGTCATTTTGTCCTATTTTGCTCTTCCCTTGGACTGGGGTGAGGATTATCCTTCCTCTCTCTGTAACTCTGAAACCAGTAATCATCCAGAAAAAGAATGTGAAATAATTACTTTCAGAACAAGCAAATTTCACATTACACCTGCCATTCCCAATCTCCCCCTCATTTAAATAGTTATAATACATTCCCCAGAAATCATTAGTGCTTCTGCAATGCATGATGTCTGGAATGACAATAATGCAGAAGGAAGCAAGAGATAGATTATAAGGAGGGTTCAGCCAGGGTAAACACAAATTACCTTTGTGAACAATTTTATACAGTAGCTACTTTGCGTTACAAAAGCCTGGCTGTGCAACATTTTCTTTTGTTCAGTTATTCAAAAATATTTATTAAACGCCTACTATATGCTAAGCACTGCATTATATGTGAAATGTAGGGACTATATCACATGATCACAAGAGAAAGGAAGTTCCTGTTCTCACAGTATTGATAATCTAGAGTTGTGGTTCTTAATCTATAAGTTGTGACCCCTTAAGGGGGTAGAATGACCCTTTCACAGGGGTTATATATCAGGTATTTACATTACAGTTCATAATGGTAGCAAAATTCCAGTTATGAAGCAGCAATGAAAATAATTTTATGGCTGGGGTCAGCACAGCATGAGGAACTATATTAAAGGGTCACAGCATTAGGAAGATTGAGAAGCACCGATACAGAGTGACGTCACAGAGTGAAGAAATAAACGTGAGAATAGGAAGCATCATGATCAGAATACCACTCTGCTGGGAAAATCAGAGACTATGTTGCTAATGTGGTGACTTATGAGTAGAAAACAGTGCTTCTTAAAGCAAAGTCCTTGGACCAGCATCAATCAACTCTGGGAACTTCCAGGAAATGAAAAGTTTTTTTCAATCCTGCAGCTATAAACATCATGAGATAACAAAATCTCTTGATTTTTTCCACTATCACTTTAAGAAAGCTGAGACACTACAATTATTTATTCATATCTATACCTATCATTCTAGATTTATATCTACACCTGTCCTTCTTGATGTTGAGTGTTTGGAGATTAAAGTCTTTGTTGATTTAATAATAAAAATCAATTTAAATCCTCTATGTCTCAGTGCCTGACATTATTTTTCAGGGCCTTGTGAGGTTTAATGTAATTCTCCTGGTAAAATGCTGGGCATATAATAAGATGCTCATCAAATGTAAGGTGGGATGAAACTGTAATTAGAGTATCTAGTACTGTACAAGACATCCCTAGGAGGGGCCACTCAATGACAGTTCTCTGTAAATGTGAGGAAATGCAGGCTCAGCTTTATATGACTTTCTTAACATAGGATGTCAAATACCAGAGTTGAGATAAGAAACCAGGTATTTCTATCATTAGTCTATCTTATCATTAGTCTATCTTTTCCTCTTAGGTCTATTGCTACTAGCTTCAAGATTAGTCTCAAAATGTGCAGTCATGAAAAACAAAAGAGGTGAGAGACATGTCTTTTTATGCAAGTTTCAACATTACATTAGTTTATTATTGTTAGTTATTTTCTAGACAAACCTTCATATATGAGTCTTATAACTTATTTTGAAATAAAAGAATCTTTTTAGATTAAAAAGATAACACCAAAACTTATGAGTTTCAGAGATGGCGTCATTTGCCATTTAGGTGACAAAGTGAAGACTTGAGTCTAGTTTTTCTCTTTCCACTGCACAGGTAAGTATGTAAAGGAGGAAGATATTACAAGGCAGTGAGATACTCTTTTATAATATCCATTCTTTGCTAATGGGCCCAGGGTCCAGGAATCAAGGGAAGTTTCTTGGAGTGAATTAGACATATTCCTGGAGCCATGTTCATCAGCATGGACATCTGCAATGCACTAAGCTTTTTATTTCATAGAACTGTGGGGCAGTTTACCATAGTTCGTAAAAGAGGAGTTAAAGCAACATCCGTCCAAGACCACAATGTTTCCACCTCAAGTTTGGTTCCAAATCTCAGAGCTTTTCTGGTAAATAAGATTCCCTTTAACAGCATTCTAATGTTCTTCAACATTGTACCAGCAGTACAGAGAATTCAATATGACTTTGAACAGTTCTAAAGAAAAATCTGCTCAATGAAATATAAACAAACATACATGTTAAACCACACTGGGTTCTGTCCCAGGTTTAAAAGAGTATTCCCCTTTGAAGAAAAGCTCCCCATGATTTTACAAATGAAAGACTAAGGAGAGAAGGAAGTGAGCTGTGGGAGCTGATTCCTCACCAGATGGGACTTGTCACCCACATTTTATCTTAAAGAAGAAGCTGACAGAAGACAGTGCTGAGTAGTTCTGAAAGGCACTTCTTTCTAACATCTGCTCAAGTGTATTCACACCATGCACAAACATAAAAGACAGGATCATAGAGTCAGAGAGAAATGAGCATTCTGGATTTCATAGTAAATGAGGTAGGACCTACAGAGAGGTAGTGTTGCTTAGATAGAACATAAAGTTGCCAAGGAAATGCTTAACACACAAACTAAATATTGTCCATAATGTTTTAAATAGATAGTGTTTTCCTCTTTGCCAATATTGCTGAGCACCCAGGAAAGGCAATATTTTCTTAAGCCTAGTTACTGGTCATGATGGCATGATGTTCATATGTTAAGGCTGGAAGATACCCAAGGGGGCAGAGATTCCATAGTGTGCAAATAATTACAGTGGCTAGATTTAGAAAATAAAAAATGCAAATGCCAAGAACATTTTAGTGACATATTTGCCCAAAACTGTAAATATGTACAAGTATGTAAGTAAGTATTATAATACCAAGTATGTAATAACGCAAAACTCACCAACCAGGCAGGACAGAAACTCCATCTATATGTAACTAGCTGCCCTCCATTTTAGAAAATCATACAAGTAGTATCATGACATTGGTGTGTCAAGTTCAATTGTGGTGTTTGTCAAAAGTAACAGTTAGTAAGAAAGCTCAAGTATAAATCCTATAAGAGTTATTTGAGCAAAATAGGAAAGAGCTCAAGTTTCTTTCTGTAATGGGGTCAGTCAGTCTTTACTCACTTATGGTCTAATGTATTATGAAAAGCAGGAGGGAAAAGTAAAGTCATAAAAATTATTTTAAAGGTTAAATTCAGTAATTTTTATCTAGAAAAGCAAGTGTTTATTGAGCACCTGCTACATTTCAATATCTGTGATAGATTCTGGGGATATGATGTTGAATAATTGAATAGGACCTACAAAAGAACGTTTGTAACTGCTTCATGTGAAAACAGTCCAAATACTCGTTAACAAATGAATGGATAATGATATTCAGTAAAGTGTTTGCTGTGCGAGCATGAGGACCTGAGTTTTAATCTCTACCACCAACATACAAAGCCAAGCAGGGCAGCACATGGACAAGCAGCTCCTTGAAGCTGTTTCAAAAATGTGACAGAGCACAACTAATGAATGTGCTCTAATGTCAACCTCTAGCCTTCATGTGCATGTGCACTGACATGTGCATGCGTGTGTACACGTGGGGACATACGTGCATGCGCGCACACATGCACACACACAAACAAAATTATTTATTGCGTGCCTACTTTGTTTCAGGCACTGGACCTGAACTTCGGTGCATACTGTTAAATAAAGTATACTTGGTGCCCTGAGCTCAGGAACTTACATTGATACTGGAAAAACAAATGATACTCTTGCAAGGATATGGGAACACCCAACATCAGCATCTGGGCCTCATTTGTGGGACAGGAGAGGTTTATCTTAGAAATGTGGTATGAAGAGTGAGGAAATGCCAGCTAGGTGAAGAGATGAGGCAAGGCAAAAATCATTCCAGGAAAGAGAACATTATGTGCAATGCTCTTGGGTGACAGCAAGCACACCATACAGTGAAGTAAGAGGTTAGATTAACTGAAACAAGAAAGGCAAGGGGAGGATGACAAGAGTTTGTCTTGTATAGGAAGGCAAAGAAACATCTTATGCTTAATACAAGGGTGGGAGGATCTCAATAATTTTGATCATAGAGTAGTAACATGATCATATTGAGTTCTTGTAAAAGGGGGGAAAAAGAACATGTTTCTGGTGGCGGTGTGGATAGTAGACAGGAGGAAAGACTAGGAGGACTGCTACAGAGATTTACATGAAAGAAGATGGCAGCCTGAGCAAAGGTTATATGGATGTTGGCTAGAGAAAGAAAATGGACTTAGGAAATATTTAAATAGAAAGGATGCAACTAGAAGCTGTACGCGATTGAACCAAAGTTTCCTCACACCAAGATTACTTCACTGTTCTGAAGACAAGCTTTCAGGCATATTTTCTGAATATGAAGGCATGATATTAGGCATTGTAGGAAAAAGATGGTTTTTTAAAATTATTTAAAAACACACTTCCCTGAGGAACTATAATCCCAATAAAGGAGCTAATTATCATGGGAAAAAAAAGTAAGAAGCATCTTTTTAAAGCTTAGGTGTGGTCATGTCTTTTTGCAAATATATTTGATGAATATTCATTTCCTTCAAAGTTTGAAACCAGGCATAAAACGTAAAGACATCTAAATAAGATTTGACTTCGTATTGAGTTCTGTCTCTGACCTCCTATGTTCTAATCATAGGAGTCAATGGTGGTTTGATTGAGAAATGTTCCCCATGGATTTATATATTTTGAATACTTGGTTCCAAGTTGGTGGTACTGTTTGGGAAGGTTTAGGAGACGTATCCTTGCTGGAGAAAGTACATCACTGGGGATGGGATTTGAGAGTGTATATCATTGCCAAACTTCTAGTTTGCTCTTTGCTTTGTTTTTATGCTTAGAGATGTAATTTCTCAGCTTCCTGCTTTATCTGTCTGCTGTCATGCCTCCTGAACCATATGGACTTTCCTTTTGAACTGTAATCTAAAGGAAACTTCATTCTATAAATTACCTAGGTCAGGTTGTTCTATTAATGCAACAGAAAAGTAAAAAATAAAAAGCCTGTTGACCAGCTAGTACTTTTTCCATTCACTGCTTAGGAAATAATCATAATGTTCTTCCTTTTTCAATTTCTGGTAATAGTTTTATTGTAACACTTTACTGAGATATAACTCATATACTGCATTTCTCACATTCCTAAATGTCACTTTACTTCTTTTCCAACAATTTTTAATGTTTAATTAAGACATCTATCACTCTCACTAATAGCTTACCTTTTTGACGACTTCAGAGGAACTGTCGTGAGTATTTTCCAACTAAAACATACAAAATTATTTCAGGTGGTTAGACTGAGTTGTTTCCTCAGCTGTGCAATGTGTGGAATGGTTGTGCATGCTCTTCTACGCCCTGTGAGCTTATCTTGCTACTGCTAGACTTTATTTACACGGTAAATTTCATGTGCTTTAGTGGCTTGGCCCAGAACATTTGCTGCTCATTTATTATATGATGCCCTTAGGAAAACTTGTGGCAAGTTGAAAACAGAATCCTTTAATGCTTCTAGATGGTAACTTATGTTAGGACAGAAGACTTGACTATTTCTCTGCAAACTGAAAAATGTCCTACAAGAACAGAGAAGATTGAGATTCCAGAACAGATTGTTTCCTCTGTGATTAAGTCTAAATGGCCAAGGACACTGCCATTTCTGCCTTTTGTATCAAGAGGAAGGAATCTAATGAATGTCTAGTTGAGACAGACAGGGAGTCCAAGTGTAGTAAGTAGCAGGAGACTGACTGGGAGACAAACTAGGTTATTTCTGTGAAGATACTGTGTCATGTGAGATAATTTGTAAGTCCTGTAAGTTCTAAGAAAGCTAAATGAGCTTCAGCTTATTCAGAGATGGGGAGGATAACATTGAAAAGGGACTTGAATACAGAAAAACAGAATGGCCCATCCCTTTTCTGCTTCCCAGGGAGGGTGAGACCTTCTGTGGGGAGTCTTCAAAGTCTGTCATAACATTTGGGGAAGGACCTAGGCATTCCCACATGTGTCTAGGCTGAGAAAGTATCCCTCTATGTGGGGTGGGCTCCCAAAGTCCATTCATATACTAGGTATAAATACTGATCCATTACTAGAGGCCCCATAGATTGCCCAGACCTGCTAACTAACATTCACATATTAAGGGTGTCTGGTTCAGTCCTATATTGGTTTCCCAGCTATCAGACTAGGGTGCATGAGCTCCCCCTTGTACAGGTCAGCTGATTCTGTGGATTTCTTCAGCCTGGTCTTGATAAAAGGGAAGATATTACAGTAATATTGAGGTGAATATGATCAATGTATTACTGTGTATAAGATATTTTGTATAATTGATATTCCATAATAATGATGGTGGTGGTGATAGAAACCAAATCCATCCTTCATGAACTTGAGGGGATAAAAAAAGTTAAAAAAATCACATAAATGGGATAGCTAAAACAATCCTGAACAATAAGTAAACTGCCATAGATCTCACCAGTCAATGGAATCAAATTGAAGACCCAGATATAAATCCACATATGTATAGACACCTGAGTTTTGATAAAGAAGTCAGAAATACACACTAGGGAAAAAAGACAACATCTTCAACAGATGGTGCTGACATAACTGGATGTCTGCATGTAGAAGAATGCAAATAGAGTTGTACTTATCACCCTGCAAGTCTAAGTAGATCAAAGATCTAAACATAAAACCAGATACATTCAACTGATAGAAAAGAAAGTGGGAAATAGCTTTGAACACTTTGTCACAGAAAACAACTTCCTGAACAGAAACCTGATAGCATGGGCACTAACAATTAATAATTGGGATCTCATGAAACTGATAACTTCTGTAAGGCAAAGGACACGATCAATTGGACAAAGAGGGAGCCTACAGAATTCCACATCCAATAGAATAGTAATATCCAAAATATATGAAGAGCTCAAGAAACCAGATATCAAACTCCAAATAATACATTTAAAATTGGGGTACAGCTCTAAACAAATAATTCTCAATAACGGAAACTCAAATGGCTGAGAAATGTTTAACACCCTTAGCCATTAAGGAAATACAAATAAAGTCTGCTTTGAGATTTTATTTTACACCTGTCAGAATGGCTAAGATCAATAACACAAGTGTCAGTTCATGTTAGAAAGGATGTAGAGCAAGGGGGACATGCCTCTGTTGCTGGTGAGAATGTTAACTTGTAGAGCCACTATGGAAATTGATATGGCAGTTCCTCAGAAAGTTGGGAATCAATCTACCTGAAGTTCCAGTTAAACCACTCTTGGGAATTTACCCAAAGGGTGACCCATCCTACCACAAGGACACTTGCTCAACCATGTTCAATGAGGCTTTATTCATAATAGCCAGAAACTGGACACAACCTAGGTGCCCTTCAACCAAAGAATAGATAAAATAAAGTGGCATGATGGGAGATGTCATGCTGTAAATATGTTTCTCATACTAGTTAATGAATAAAGCACTGTTGGCCAATAGGAAAGTAAGAGAGGAGGGACTAGGAGAGAAAGAGGAAAGAGGAAGTAGGAAGGAGGAGTCAACATGGAGAGACTGGGGAGACCAGATGCTGGCCCCATTCCCCAGTAAGATGAAACCACGTGGAAATACTTAGATTAACAGAAATGGGTTAATACTTAAAACAGAGCTAGCCGATAAGAAACTAGTACCTGGCCAACAGTAATATATCAAATACAGAGTCTCAGCGTGTTATTTGGGGCTGGCGCATCGGCGGGACAAGACCAGTGGCAGGAGGACAACATACTCCTTACAGTGGCACATTTACATAATGGAGAATTACACAGCTATTAAAAACGACATCATTAAATTTGCAGGCAAATGAATGGAACTAAAAAACTCATCCTAAAAGATAAACATGGTATGCATTCACTAAGTAGATATTTGCTGTTAAGTAATGGATAACCAAGCTGCAATTCATAGAATCATGGATGTTTGGTAAAGAGGAGGAATCTTGAAGGGGGCACATAGATACCTCTATGAGGGGAAAATCAAATAAATTTTACAGGTGGACTTGAGGTTTTTAGGGACAGTCATGGGAAAATCGGGTGGTGGGGGAAATAAGGTGGAGGGAGAGAATGTAGGGAGAGATTACTGGAATTGGGGAGCATTTGTGGGGTTGGTGTGGAAACCTAGTGCAGAGGAAACTTCTTGGAATCTGTGAAGGTAATGCTAATGAGGACTCCTAGCAAGGAGTAACTGTAGTCTCAACTGGCCATCTCTAGGTAGTTAAGACTTCCAGTGGTGGGGACTAGGGCACATTCAGTACAGTTGGTGGCCAAACAGGCCCCATGCAAATCCCCAAACAAAGTAAGGTGTTGCTAAGACAAAGTAGTTTACTCTCTAAAAACTGACGGTGGGGATCCATTGCTGAGGACAACACTCTCACAACTCATTGAACATGGAGAAGTCAAGCTGGTTCCTACATGGAGCCTTCTTCCCTATGTCCTATTCTTTTTGGTATGGGAAGGCACTCTGCAAGGTACCAAAACATGAACACAAATCAAGTCACAAAATAACTGACCTACAATCTCTCCTGCCTGAAAAATATGCTAGGGCAATGATGGCACGGGACTTATGGGAGGAGCCAACCAATGTCTGTTTTGACTTAAGGCTCACTACAGAAGAAGGAACACATACCCAACACTGCTTAGGTAACCAAGAACCAGAGACTAGATATCTCAGAGAGTCTGGGTAAACCAAACACTACTGGTCTAAAAAAAAAAAAAAATCATAGTCGGGTGTCCTTCAGTGTGTTGCTTTTATTGGTTGATGAAAAGATCTGTTTTGGCTTATGGCAGGGCCGAATATAGCTAGGCAGAAAATCCAAACAGAGATACAGAGAGAAAGAAGGCCTCAGAAAAATGCCAGTCAGCCTCCGAGAAAGCAAGATATACACAAAATGAGGCAATGCCATGGTCATGTGGCAAAACATAGATTAATAGAAATAGGTTTATTTAAATATAAGAGCTAGCCAGTAATAGGCCTGATCTACTGGCCAAACAAATATAATTAATATTGAGCCTCTGTGTGATTATTTTATAAGTGACTGTGGCAGGACACAGAAAAGTTCTGACTGCACCTAATGATATTCTGCTATACTCAGAGATCAGTACCTTATCCAGTCATCATCATCCTCTGGCACCAGGTGGGAACAGATGCATAGATCCTCTGCCAGACATGACAGGGAGAGAGAGAAAGAGTCAAATTGAGAGGTCTCCATCCAATCCCTCTCCTCAGAACTCAGGGAATCCTCTAGAAGAGGAGGCAGAAACATTTTAAAAGCCAGAGGGGATGGAGGACACCAGGATAATAAGGACGTCTGAATTAGCTAAGCAAGTCACATATGAGCTCACAGAGTCTGAAGTAGCAAGCACAGGGCCTACCCTGGTTTATAGAAGATTCTTTATGTATATGTTATAGCTATTAACTTAGTATCTTTATGGTGCTACAGACTGTGAGAATGAGTGGGTCTCTGACTCCTGGGCCTATTCTTGGGACTCTTTTCCTCCTGTTGGGTTGTGGTGTCTGATATCAATATAGGTTTTCCTTCATCTTATTTTATTTTTGTCATGTGTGGTTGTTATCTCTTAGAAGCCCATTCTTTTTATAATGAGAGACAGATTTGAAATGGACCTAGAAGGGAGAGGAGGTGGGAGGAAATGGGAGGAGTAGAGAAGGGGAAATTATAATCAGGATATATTGTGTGAGAAAACAATCTATTTTCAATTAAAGGGGGGGGGGGGAATCACACAACGTACAAAATAAAGTCCGTAGCAGATTAAGACCTCAGTCTTTCTTTGCCAAGAACATGAAGTTATTTCTACTTCATTTTATGGCTGAAATTTTAAGAGAAAAATATTTCAGAAGTGAAGTTTAGTTTTGCTTGCATCATGAGCAAGGCAAATCAACATGTCCTATATGCCTGGATTTCTAAAATTAGGAGAAACAGCCCTGATCCCTTCTCGTCGGCAGAAAATAGAAACTAGTCAAGTAGTCTACTTTGTTAGTAGGAACTGACTTTAAAAGCATCTCTCTCTCTCTCTCTCTCTCTCTCTCTCTCTCTCTCTCTCTCTGTTTCTCTCTCTCTCACACACACACATAAAGAGAGAGACAGAGAGAGATCTCTCATACACAAATCATCACATGTCAAAAACAAAGTCAAACTTCAGATGAAATATTTTGTAATCAGCCAAACCCACACAGAGTGGTTCAGTATTTCTGTCTCTCATTCCATGTGTCAGTACTTTACAACTCATATACTTTTCTTATTATCCCTAGGAAAAGTGACACAAAAAAATATTTTAGAAAGCCTGTTTATGGTAAAGCCTAAGTTACATCTTCTGTTATTTTTTTCACAAAACATAAAATACCAAATCTCACTTGAGAAAAAATAGATAATGTGGAAGTTCTTTGCCTATTAAGGAAATTGAATTGAGAGTTAAAAATATCCCCATAATGGAAACTTCTGGGCAACATGGACTCAGTGTTTATTTCTATCAAGTATTTAGGAAAAACTATTACTCCTATACAAATTCTGCCACAAACCTGACTGTGAGGAATTGTTTCCTATCTTACTGTTTCAAGTATTACTACTATAGAACAGTCATTTTTTTTTATAGAACAAATGCATGTTTTATACTAAATACAGTGGCAAATGGTTCAGGTTGGTGGGGCAGGAGGGTACCATGACTATATTTCCAATTTCAAAAGCTCAATTTTGTCATATCCAACACTGTGGAGAATAGCTGTTGCTTTTGCTTGTCTCTCTCAGTGCCCACTCCCATTTTTTCCTCAGCATTTGTATCCTGTGATGTTTGGATGTGACATAGGTGTGGCCATGCATGGCAATATTTTTAAGATATATAGGTTAAAAAGTTCTTAACACAACTTAGGTTTTAAATTAAACAACACATAAAAGTGATAGACATTTTAAACAAATTTAATTTATTTCATGTATTGGAAGTTGATTTAACAACTCAAAAACAATAAATGTGATCAGTCATACTTATGGTCAAAGGAAGAAAGAACTATATGTGGCTGGCTAAAATCTAAGTAGGTGTCAAAATGAATTTGGAAACATTTATTCTCTCATCTTAGTTAAAAAAAAAAAAAAAAAAAGCACAAATCAATGCAAGAAAAAGAAGGTACCGTCATCAACCTGATAAAAGCCATCATCAAAACCAAACCACAGCTAAATAGAAGAAATCTGCAATAGCAAAACCAAAACCAAAGATCAAACCAAACCCAAACAAAACAAAGAAGCCAAACAAAACAACAATATTGCAACTAGTAGGCCTTAATACTTTGCTCATTATTATTGAGAAAAAGACAAAAATCTCTGCATTTCTATCACAGTTTCATTTGTATTCAACATGGTGCTGGTTCTACCCAATGCTACTGGGTAGAGAACATAGACTCTATCCAGTAAGAAGTACAAAAGTCCTTATTCACAGATGACATAAACTACAGAAAAGATAGTGTGAAATCTATAAAAGAGGTACCATATGTTCAATGCAATTAAACATTTTACACAAAAATGGAAAGTATCTAGCATAGATGAACAACTTTTGAGGGACAAAAACCTTTAAGTTATAGGACCTGACTTAAAAGTAATAGCAATGAAGAGATCTGTGCTAGCTAGTGTTTCATTGCTATAACAAGTTACCCAAGAAAAACAATGTAAAGGAGAATAGATATATTTGGGCTCCTAGTTTTAGATAGTCAATTCATGCTCACTTTACTCCATTGCTGTATGCTTGTATTAAGACAGAATAGTAGACAAAGCCTCTCATTTCATGGAGGCAGAGGCATAGGAAGGAGGAGGGACTAACACTTTATCCAACTAGGTACCACTTCATTTATTTTCCATCTCTGAATAATCTCATCACATTATGACTCCATTAATTATGAAACCACAGGTGAGTTTATTAATATTCAGTTGTATAAGATCCATGAAGCAATCAGTTATATTTCTATATGCTAGAGTGCCCTCATGATTTAGACATTATGCAAAGCCCATGAGCTGCACCCATGCTTTCAACACAAAACCTTTCATGAGACATGTCAGATTCAAACCATAACAACACTATGAAATATACTTCAGTGGAACAGAATAGAGAGTCTAGAAACATTGGCAATTGATTTTTTTTTATTAAGATGCAAAGGTAATTCAGGAGAGGAAAGAGTCTTCAGCAAATGCTGCTAGAACAAGTGGGTATCCACATACAGCATAAAGGAGAAATGAATTTTGATCTGCACTTCATGTTATGTACAAAATCAATTCAAACTAGATCACAAGCATAAAAATGAAAGCACAGAGCCTTAAAACTTTCAGCAGAAAAATTAGGAAAACTATCTTTGTATTTTTATATTAAGCAAAGATGTTTTATATAATACTAAAAATTATGTATGAGACATAATGAGAAACTGGACACTGTCCAGTTTTTTTAATTACTTATGCTAGATCTGATCATTAATATTTATCATCAATTTGACTAGGTTTAGAATCATCATGGAAACAGACCCCTGGGTGTATCTATGAGGATATTTTCAAAAAGGTTTAATTGAGGAGGGAAAAACATACCCTGGATATGAATGACACCATCCCATGGACTATGTTGGTTAGTTTTGTCCACTTGAAACAAATAGAGCCATTTGGGAAGAGGGAGTCTCAGCTGAGGAATTATGTCCATCAGTTGTCTATGAGCATGTCTGTGGGGCAATTTTCTTGATTGACCATTGCTATAAGAGGGCTAAAACAACTGTGTGTAGGGGTATGCCATCATTCCTGAGCAGGTGATCCTAATTGTATTAAAAACAAACAAACAAACAGTGAGCAAGCCATGTGGAACAAGCCAGTATACAGCAATCTTCCATGGCCTCTGCATCAAATCCTGCTTCCAGGTTCTTGCCTTGAGCTCCTCTCCTGATTTCTCTGGGTGACAGAGTCTAACTTGTAAGCTTTTTCCCTATATTGCTTTTGGAAATTGTATTTATCATGGTAACAGAGAAGAAAACTAATATATCTGGATCCTGAAGTAAATGGAAAGGAAAAATCAAGCTGAAAAACAACACACACCTCTTTTATTTTCTGATTGTAGTCACAATGTGAGCCGTTAACTCATTCAAGCTCTATCATCACATGACTTCCCTGTCATGGTTGACTATAGCATTAAACTGTAAGCTAAATTTTATCCTACTTCCTTCCCTTAAGTTGCTTCTTGTTAGACATTTGATCACAGCAACAAGAAGAAGCCAATAAGGAAGCTATTAAATTAGTTTTAGAATGTAAAACCCAGAGAAAATATTTATGAACCATAAGTCTCATGAGGGTTCATGAGTATAGGCAATATCATAAACATCAGACGAATTATATTGAGCAAAAGCAGCTGGAAAGGAAAGAATATGCATTTCGAAAATCTTATTCCAGAATATGATTCTAGAAAACTAAAAGTCAGATCTTTTATTGTCCCAGGATTGAGGGAAGTGGAGAGTTACGAGGGGAGGATTACAAAGAAATGTGGGAGTGTAAAAGATACGTCTGTTTCTTTGACTGTAATGATTCATTCATGAGTGTGTACATATGTCTGAACTTGTGAACACTATACTGTAACTCAGCAACACTGTACAAACACAACACTGTACAAACACAACCCCTAGAATGGGTCATTCTAGGGAATCAAAAGATAATCTGGCAAAATAGTAATAATGTAATGATTACATTGTTAATGACTCCATAAGTTCAAGATGGTGCACACCTCACCCCGCCCCCATGAATGTGCATGCACATGCCACTCACTTTTGGTAAATGATAAAACTTATGTTTAAAATGTTTTTTTTGAAAGGTAATTGAGTCAAGCATTTCTCCTGATTTTCCTCACTGAAGTATAACTCAAAGTAAATCGTAAAATTAATGAAGGGATGTTTTTCTAAAATGAAGTGTTCAAGTGTGTATAAGAAAAAAACAGAATTATAGAAGCATAATGAAGTAATGAAGTAAAATGATTGATACCATTACCATAAGCTGCTAACATCACTGAAAGGGGAACAAATAGTTATCACAGGTATTTTGTCCATTGAGAATGATGAAAGTATATAGACCAATTTGTGGAATAGTCTAGTAGACAGAGTAGAGTCCAATTATTTCCTTTTGAAATTCAGGGTCTTGTGCACGCTAGGCAGCTCCAAAGTTTCAATTACTTTTTAATGTTTTAGCTTACACATTTATTCATTTTGTGTGTATGTGTGTGAAGTGCATACAGACCATGGGGTGAATATAGAGGTCAGAGGCTATCCTGCGGGAGTTGACTCTGTCCTTCTACTATGTGGTTGGGTACTGGGGAATCCAACTCAGGTCATCAGGGTAGATGGCAGATGCCTTTACTAGACGAACTATCTCACTTGCCTCTGTTTTTATTTTTCATAATTAGCTTACAAAGTAACATGTTTCCATATTGATACATATTTCATTTTGATAACTATTTATTTTGGATGATTCTCTCCCCTCCTCTTACCTTCCCCTTTTATCCTTGTCAATATTTCCTCACAGTAACTTTGTATGCCCCAGTACTCCACTTTCTGCTTAATTATATTGTCTATCACACTTCTCTGCCTTACAGCCTATTTTTCTATCTCATCGGTTCCTTTCTGGATTCCTGGACATTATCTGCATTGACTCACCTACATATACATATTTAACAAAGACTGAACTCTCCCTCTGAGAAAGAACATATGCCCTTTTTTTTCTGAGCTAGCTCACTTAATACAAGGCTTTCCAGGTCTGTCCATTTTCCTCAAAATTTTATAATTTAATTTTTGTTGTAATTCAATATAATTCAATTGTATATTTGTTTTGTGTCTTATTATGCATTCGTGTGTCAGTGACCATCTTAGCCGGTCTCGCTTCTTAGCTATTATGAATGGATAGAGCAGGCATAAACATCCATGTGAAAGTTTCTCTGTACTGTGAAGGAGAGTCAGTTATATACATAGATATGTGTTTAGAAGTGATGTAGTTGTAGTTTTGATCTTTTGAGAAGCCCCTACAGTGGTCTTCATGGTGGTTGTAATCATTTAAATCATCAAAATATTGGATAAAGGTTCTTCTTTCCCCATAACTACTCTAGCATTTTTTGATAGTAATTGATGTGGGGAGAACTTCAATAGAGTTTATATTTCTCTGATGCTGTAGATAGTGAATGTTTTTGAGTGTGCATAAATGCATTCTATTGCTATTGCCCTTGTTGCCCCAACACGAGGTGGAAGGTAAATCCCAATTGTAGACACCATGTACTTCAGAAACAGGGTCCAAAGGTTCTTGGTCTAGTACTGGCCGGAATGGGCTCATCCTGAGGACTAGCATGCTTGGTACAAGATGATGCCTTTGAATAATAACAGTGATCAGTATGGCATGATATATAGTAGTGGCATGTATATCTTGGTGATAACCAACAGCTCTCTAGTAAGACTTAAGACCCTTTCAACAAGAGGGACTATATATCTGACACTGAAAACATAGTCAACTACTCAATGTTAGTGAAGTCATAGCCATTGGAGGAGAATCTACAGCCATTTACTTTCTAAACCAGCATAATCTCTAACAAGAATCTATGAACATCTGTTCTTCTACCCACAAATTACATGTAGTACTCACTTCTCATCAATGAACTTCTCTTTACAACAGGAACCATGACAGAAAACCACAATCAATCTAAATGAATACCTGTAGAGCATAGTGTCAGTGGATACATCTACAAAAATCTCTTGTATTTAGGGCTCAGGGATTGTGCAAGATGGTGCAGAAAAGACTGTAAGAGCCAGAGAATGAGAGTGTTCTGTCAGCTTGTGTCTCCTAGTAACATTAGCAACTTTACCCGTAAATCTTCACCCACATGACTGCCCAAACATGAGCTAAATAAAGAGAATGCCAATGAATTTGCCAAACTGCATGGAAAAAATCCCACAATGTCTCAACACTTCACAAATAACTACGGGTAACAGAGTAAAGCTGGGAGCAGGAGAGGTGGCCCTCCTCAGGGGAGAACATATTGGTTGGTTGTCTGGAATCAAATGGTCAGCCTTAGAGCATACATATAAGTAACATTATACATACTGGACAGACTATATTTAGGAATACATGTACATACATATATGAACACAATAACAATTAATGAAAAAGAGGCCATTAGTTTGAAAGAGAGCATGAAGGGGTATATGGAAAGTTTATGGGGAGAAAATGAGACAGAGAAATGATATTATTGTGTTATAATCTTACAATTAAAATATTTATTAAGTATTTTTATTTTTTCCTATGAGAATTGAACTGTTAAGTTCATTAACCCACTTATTGACTGTCAGTTTGGGGTCTTGGCATTTAATTTGTTTTTTTTTCAGTTCTCTCTATAGATTTTAGAAGTTAAATCCATATCTGAAATAGAGCTGGTAATGGAACAGTTGGTTGTAGGTGCTAGCAAATTTGAAATCCACAAGATAGTATGGAGGCTCAAGGAAGAGCTGAGGCTGGAGTCCAAAGGTATTTTGTCTTATTCTTTATTTTAAACAATTATTAGTATTGTTGCATGCCATATGTATATGAGTGTGGGTGTATGTGTGCCCTGCATACATGTTGGAGATAAAAGGACAACTTTTGAGACTGTTCTCTTCTTCTACCTCATGGAGGCAGGGACACGCTTGTTTATGCTCCTAGATGGCATACTCTAGGCTAAATGGCTTGCGAGCTTCTGTCTCTGCCTCCTAGCTTGCCTTAGGAGTATGATCACAGATGCCTGCCACTGAACCCTGCTTTTTAAATATGGGTTCAGGGGGATCAAACCCAGGGTATTAGGCATGCACGGTAAGTGCTTTCGCATATTCTTGCTGGTCCTGGAAACATATTTTGGAAGAAAAATATCTTTGTCCTCAGGAAATTCTCCAGCCTTTCAAATGATTGAATATGGCCTACACACATCAGAGAACTTAATCTGTTCCAATCAAGTCTACCACTGTAAGTGTTTATTCTTCTAAGGAATTTCTTTACAGTAACATATAGACTGCTGCTTGAATAAACAGTGAACCAAATCTACTTGAGTGAACACATAAAACTGCCCACCACAGTGGTTAATGTCCATTAATATGCTAGAGCTGGAACCACCTGTGGACTGCCTATGTTTGTGTGCTTCCTTAGGAGTGGGTGGGTGAGAAGAAAAGGAAGGCCACACGGAAGGAAATGAGATATGGGAGGATCTTATTTTCAGCTATTCCTCAATCTTTAAAACCAATGAACCAAATAAATAAATAAATAAATAAATAAATAAATAAATAAATAAATAAAACCAACGAACCATTGCATTAGTCATCCATTCAGAGGCAATAAAGTAACATAAGCTGGCATTCCTTGGACGGATTTCTAGTCCCTGCTTTATTATTGGCTGTCTGAAAAACTCTGGGCAACTGGCTTTTCATTTCTTGATTCCTGCTTAAGCAAGAGCACAAAAGAAGTCTCTGGAATTCTTGAAGACAAGTGTTGTCTAGAAAAGATCTTGGTTCAAATCTTGCTTCCAATATAGACTAGTTCTGAGCAAGTTCCTTCAGCTCCAAAGAAGGAATAATACCTCACAGCAGAACTGTTCTGATGATCAAATAAGACAAGTTGATCACACAGAGTAGCACAGATGTTAACACGAAGGAAACATCTGTACAGATGGAAAGTTAATCCCTCTTAGAAAAACATAACTTCCAACAGAGACTAATCATAAGCAGGAAACTTGAAAAGATGCAATTGACAGTCTTGCACTGCTTTTGTTATGGCAGAATTTCATTTCATTTGGGAAGGATATTTATGATCATTTGATATTCTTTAAGGTCTACATGAAGTCCCTTGGTTCTTTAATTCCCACGAGCCACTGGTGACTTGTGGTGTGTGGGAAACAAGCTCAGTTTGAGTCATGGGAATTTCTGTAGCACCAGAGAGAGGGTGACTACTAGTAAGTAAATCCAGCCACACGGAACCTCTTAGAAGGGAAAGTGGGAGGTACTATTGAATGAATTGGTACAGGAGACCCCCTTCCTGAACATAACTCCAGTAGCAGACTCTGGGATCGACAATTAATAAATGAAACCTCCTGAAACTGAAAAGCTTCTAGAAAAGGACACAGTCAACAAGACAAAATGGTAGCCCACAGAATGGGAAAAGATATTCACCAACCCCACATCTGACAGAGGGCCAATTTCCAAAATATACAAAAAACACAGGAAGCTAGTCACCAAAACACCGAATATTCTAATTAAAAAGTGGGATACAGAACTAAATAAAGATTCTCAATGGAGGGATCTAAAATGGCTGAAAGACACTTAAGAAAGTGCTCAACATCCTTAGCCATCAGGGAAAGGCAAATCAAAACAATTGAGATACCATCTTACTTCTGTCAGAATGGGTAAAATGAAAAACTCCAAAGACAGTTTATGCTAGAGAGGATGTGGAGAAAGGGACACTCCTCCACTGCTGGTGGGAGCACAAACTTGTACACCCACTTTGGAAATCAGTATGGTATTTCCTCAGGAAAATAGGAATTAGTATACCTCAAGATCCAGTAATTCTACCCTTAGACATATACCCAAAGGATGCACATTAATACAACAAAGACATCTGTTCAATTACGTTCATAGCAGCTTTATTTGTAATAGCCAGAACCTGGAAGTAACCTCGATGCCCCTCAACTGAAGATATGGTACATTTACACAATACAGTACTACTCAGCAGAAAAAGACACTGAAATCTAGAAATTCACAGGCAAATAGATGTAACTAGAAGAAACCATCCTAAGTGTGGTAACCCAGTCTCAAAAAGACAAGCATGGTATCTACTCAGTCATATATGGATTTTAGACATAGAGCAAAGGATCACCAACCTACAATTCACACTGCCAGAAAGGCTAGGAAACAAGGATGACCCTAATATTCTTTTTTTTTTTTTTTAGATCTTTTTTTTCTTCTTTCTTGAAATTCAATTTACTTCCTGAGTTTCAGAATGGGGTGGGGCAAGGATGAGTAGAAAAGTCACTAAGAATGATGTGGCTCTGCTTATCTGAGTTCCTTGCTTGTATCATATTTTGGATTAAACTTGTAAAATTAATCCCAATAGTTGCCATGTATTTAGTGTGTACAGTGTGCCAGACAATTGTATGTCCCCCTAGGCACTGTACCATACAGTACCCCAAATAATCTTACTCAGCAAATTAGGAGGATGAGAAGTCATATATTTTCTTAACGTCATGCATCTAGGATGTAACAAAGCCAGGATTCAGCTCAAAGCTCAGAGCTCTTGTTTCAAACCAACTGAGTGGATTTCCAGAGAAACATGGCAGTTCTTCAGTAAACTAAGCACAGAGTGACTATGCCATCCAACAATTCCACAACTAGGCATATGTGCCCAAAGGACTGGAAACAAGTGTCCAGACAAAATCTTTTAAAGCCAACATTCATAGAAGTTTTATGCATAAGAACCTTGAGATAGAAGCAATCCAACTGTCTTTCAATAGCTAAATATGGCATACCTGCAATGAAATAGTACTCCTCCATAAAAAGAATGGTATATGTTACAACATGAAAGAACTGTGAAGCCACCATGCTAAATGAAAGGAGCCAGACACAAAAGTCATGAGTTTTATGGTGTAATTTTTTGTCTATCTGACACAAGCTAGGGTCATTGGAGAGGAGTGGCTCTCAGTTAAGAAATTGCCTCTCCAAGATTGGCCTGTTTATGGAGCATTTCTTTGATTAGTTATTGATGGGGAGGGCCAAGTTCTGGCCCATTGTTGGTGGTGCTGTCTCTGGGCAGGCAGTTGTAGGAGGTATAAAAAGGAGGTTTACTATAAGTCTCAATAGCTCCTCTGTGGTTATGCTTCAATTTCTGCCTCTAGGTCCTACGTGGATTCCTGCCCTGGGATATGTAAGACAAATAAAAACTTTCTTCTCCATGTTGCTTTAGTCATGGCCTTTATCACAGCAGTAGAAAGCAAATTAGGATATGTAGCTATATGAAATATTCAGTGCTCATGAATTCATGAAGATATATGATCAATATTGGTCCCAAAGAGAGAGGTAATAGGGAGTGAATGCTTAATGGATTTCCATTTTGGAAGGTGAAAACGTCCTAGAATCAGATAATGGAAATATTTGGAAAGTAGTATAACTATTCTTAATGCCAGTGAACTGTACTTTCAAAAGTTCTTCAAATGTTTGAGCACTTTGTCCCCAAGTGGTAGCTCTTGGGGGGATTACGAGGTGTGGCCTTCATGGAAGACTTATGGCACTGGAGGTTTTGAGGTTTTAAAAATCTCATGCCATTCCAAGTGAGTTCTCTCTGCCTACTGCTTATAGCTTAAAATGTGAGCTCTCAGCTGTTCCTGTCACTATGCCTTCACTCCACCATCATGGACTCTAACCTTCTGAAACCAGAACCCCAATTCAACACTTTATGTTTATAAAAATAAAATAGTTCAAGTGGTATTTTTTTTATCATAATAAGACAAATCAGGAAAACAGTTAAGTAAGTCATTGGTCCCTGGTTTTCTCTGTGCACAAAAGCAACATTTCTTAAAGCTTTTACAAGTGTCTCCTCTCTGCTGGTCCATAAATAATCTTAGTTCCTATTGCTATTTCGTTCTAGCTCTTATCATCCCGTCCCTAGGCTTCCTTAGTCCACAAGTTTCTGAATCCTGGCTATCACCCATTCTTCACAGTCTAGTTTACCAATCCAGATTTCACTGATTTTTCTTTTCTTTTTTTTTAAATTTAATATATTTTTCTTATCTTACATATCGTTCCCAGATCCATCTACCTCCCATCCTCCCTTGCCCCTCACATACCCCCTTCACTGATTTTTCATTTGCTTGTTTCTTAAATCAGGACCCCGGTTCAGATGTGATAGTGCAGGCCTGTAATCCCATCACCCAGAAAGCTAAGAGGCTTGTGAGTTTGAGGGAGAAAAGAAATGTTGAATGACCAAAGAGAGACCCGTTTTGACAGTGTTTTTTTTTTCTGTATCATCCAAGTGTCCCTTATAGTGCTTAAGAGTTGTTAGATGACCAGGAAGTGGTGGCACAAGCCTTCAATTCCAGCACTTGGGAGGCAGAGGCACAATCTCTGTGAGTTTGAGGTCAGGCTGGGTCTACAGAGCGAGTTCCAGGACAGCCAGAGCTACACAGAGAAATCTTTTCTCAAAAAAAAAGTCATTAAATGAGTTAGTACACACACACACACACACACACACACACACACACACACACACAGAGAGAGAGAGAGAGAGAGAGAGAGAGAGAATTTGCTTTGACTGTTGAAATTTGTTTTAAAGGTGAACAGTAATCTGATCATTTGGTTTGAAAACAAATGGATCACATAGAATGTTTGTTTAATTTATTGGGGAACTGCCATGTTGCTCCTTTGTTATGGGAAGGGTTTTGTTAGCCTTATTTCTTTGGTTACATATTCTTCAATGACATTTGATTCTTTGCTTTTACCCACATCACCTTTCCAAGTGATGGTACATAACAAATTCTCAATACATTTTTATGGTAAAAAGTTCTACGAATTTTTGCAATGGGTCCATTGCTGACATGTCAAGTAGGACTGTATAGTCCAGTTCTCCATTAGAAAACAAACATTTTAGTGTGTGTTCAGGTTCCAATCAATTAAATGCAGGCGGTCTCCTGTTAGTGCAACTAGGAGTAGACAGCAATCTTCTAAGAGGAGGCAGGAACATGTATTCTGAATCAAAATGAGCTTGGGAGTAAACTCTGATTCAGGGTTTACAAACGGTGTAATCTTGGACAAGTTACCTACTCCACTGTCCCAGCTGCAGCTTCAATTTCCTCACCTTGGAATATCAGGATATGGGTGATAGTACCAACACTCCTCATGAATAACTACAGTATAGTTTTTCTGTTGCGTTGTGAACAATGCTATGAGGACCCAAAGGTGTGCATTATGAAACTCAATAATGAATTACAGAAAATTCTGGCTGATGCTGTGGCACTGTAACTATGACCTTATATCTTCAATTAGCTGTGCCAGTCAGATTCTTTTTGGAAGGGCTGTGGCATTCCTAACCCCGAGAACAAAAGTGGGACTTGAAAGAAGGGCTAGTTTGCATCCTGGCAGATGAACAAGGGAGCCGCTGGTGGCTTTCCAGCTGATAATAGAAAAATCAGTGGACGGGAATGACATGGCATTCCCTGTGTCTAACCATAAGAATAAGTCTTTTAATTCCCTAAGCCCTGTGGCTCTCTTGGACACATGGTTAGTCATCAATTTACTTTGGACATTTGATTGCTCATGCACGCCAAAAGAGCTGTCCACAGTTGAGTAGACTGGCTCATGCCTGAGCTGGAATTGGAGGCTGAAGAGAGAAGTTATATGAGGTAGAGAGAGTAAGTGGAGTCAGAACAAGAATCGGTCCTGGGAATAAAGAGCTGTGATTTTTGTAAAGAATTAACTATGCAAATACATAGTGGTTTTAGATTTGTTTTACACAGGAATCTAAGCTTCTTGTCAGTATTGATGGAGAGGTTAGAGTAGCACTGACAGAGGGTCCAGGACTTGCAAATACACTGTTGGTACACTACTTCTCTAGTAGTGCCATGATACTTCCTTTTTTAAATACAATTTTTATTTAAATTAGAAACAATCTTGTTTTGCATATCAATCCCAGTTCCCTCTCCCTCCCCTCCTCTTCTGCCCCCCACTGCCCCCTATCTCATCCCCTTCCTGCTCCCCAGGGAGGGTAAGGTCTGCCATGGGGGAATCTTCAATGTCTGTCACATCATTTGGAGCAGGGCCCAGGCCCTCCTCTATATGTATAGGATGAGAGAGTATTTCTCTATGTGGAATGGGCTCCCAAAGTCCATTCGTATACTAGGGATAAATACTGATCCACTACCAGAGGTCCCGTAGACTGCCCAGTCCTCCTAACTAACACCCATGTTCAAGGGGTCTGGATCAGTCCTATGCTGGTTTCCCAGCTGTCAGACTGGAGTCCATGAGCTCCCCCTTGTTCAGGTCAGCTGTCCCTGTGGGTTTCTGCAGCCTGGTCTTGACCCCTTTGCTCATCACTCCTCCCTCTCTGCAACTGGATTCTAGGAGTTTGGCTCAGTGTTTAGCTGTGGATGTCTTCTTTTGCTTCCATCAGCTACTGGGTGAAGGCTCTAGGATGACATATAAGGTAGTCATCAATCTCATTATAGGGGAGGGGCATTTAAGGTAGCCTCTCCATTACTGCTTAGATTGTTAGTTGAAGCTTCTGTAAGGCCTGAACACTTCTTGTAGGATTATTTTTCTTAAGGTTTGAAGACAACTTTTCTATTCTTTTGGGAAAACTATCTCTATCCCTGTCTGCCACACACTGTCATCTCAAAGTCCATTGTTCAAAATGAGGTTGCATTATAGTAAACATTTGTAGGAACAGTTTTATTGGCTCTAGTTCTTGAAATTTGCTTAAAAGATGGACATTAATCTGAACATTGTGTATGAAAACAGCTTAAAGTGTAAATGAATTTTAGGTATCTATAATATGAAAGAAACTAATCAAGAGGCCATCTTATTGCCAGTCTAAACTTTACAAGATATTAGGGAAACATCAGCCAGTCTGCTTGATTCATGGATTTGAAATGGCCACCTCTGAAAGTTCTCCCCATATTCATTTTGTGTGTGTGTGTGTGTGTGTGTGTGTGTGTGTGTGTGTGTACAAACATCTGCCCCAACCCACAAAAAATGTTTGGAACCAGATTTCATAAATGTCACTTCAGACTGCGAGTAAGTGTGTAGAAAATAGCTAAAGAGGCTTTCAGGAAAATCAGGAGTAGACAATAGGATAGCTCAGAAAACAGGCTAGAAGCCTGGAGCTTCAGTTCTCTGTAGTTTCTGACTAAATTAGATCTCCTAGTTTCTGAATTCTATGCCGCACTCTTGCTAAAAGCAATTATATATACATATATTTACACAACTATGTATATATACATGCATATATAATTTACAACCAACATAAGACCTCTTTAAAAATTTCCCTTAATATATTTTCTCTGTGAGTGACATTTACCCTTTTTAACTTTCCATTTCTTTGCCTTTTGATAGGTTCTTCTTACCACACTTGTTTTCTCTCTGTGGTAATTTACTCTGCCCAGAGTCATTAGTCTCAGAAGTTCAGTTCATAGCTCACTTAAAGTCCCAACCTTCCAGATATTGAAAACTATCTGCAATTGGAGCCAAATCCTATTCTTGCATATGGTTATAGAAAACCATCTGAGAACAGTGTCCAGTATAAGTGTTCATGCCTCAAATCTTATGAGAGTCAGTGATATAATTAGGAAAGAAATAGACTTTGATATGAGGAATGAAAGTTTGCCCAGCTCTTAAACACCAGAGCCCAGGATTCAGCTGCCTTCATGTAGTTCAATGCCTCTGTCCTTAACTGATCTTTCTGACCTACCTTCTACCCCACCTATTGGCCTCCTTTTAATCTTTTTGGCTCCTGACCTCATTACTTGTCTGCTCAGTATTGCCATGGATTTGATTATTGCTACAGCTTCTGTTTCTGAGCTATCTGATTTCCTCCTCAATAAGTATCCCAACTCTTTCTCTTGCTATGATACAGTTCATGGCCCCATACCAAGAACCTACTCAACTTTATAAACTTCTGCACAGGTCCCTGGCACTCTGTTCAAACCACCTTTCTAAACAGTATAGTGATTATTCCTGGAACTCATTTTATATGTTTCAAATATCTTTGTGATGCTGTACTTCCACACTAATCATTCATCTGCTCACTAATTTCACAGTGAATGATTTTATGGCCATTCATATACAAGGAACATACAATTAAAGCTATTATCTAGGGTGACATTGAAAAACTTCATACATGTATGCATGTATGTATATAAAACATCTCCCCTACATCTTTATTCTCCTTTGTTTCCATGTATCTTTGTTCCCTGATAATTTAGCTATTGAGACTGGTGCTGCAGTAAACACGGGTATTCATGTATCTTTACGGTATATCGACTTTGAGACATTTGATTATATATCCAGGGGTGGTATAGCTAGGTCAGATGGTAAATGTATTTTTAGATTTTTGGGAACCTCCATAATGATTTCAATAGTTGTTCAACTAGTCTTCATTTGACTAGCAGTCTATGGGTGTTCCTTTTTGTTCACACCTTTGCCATCATTGTCATTTAATGATTGCCATTCTCACTGGGGCAAGATGGAATCTCAATGTAATTTTAAGTTACTTCTCTCTGATGCTTAGTGAATTTGAACATTTTCTCATATGGTACTAGTCATTTGTAATTTATCTTTTGAGAACTGTTCATCTCACCAACCCCTTCTATTTACTCAGTTATTTGATTTCTTATCATAAAGTTTTGTGTGTGTGTGTGTGTTGTTTGAATATCCGTTATATTAATCTGCTGTCAGATATGTGGAGTTAGCAAACCCTGTAGACTGCCTTTTCAAGTGATGATTACCCATCTCCTTTTTGTGCAGTTCTTATAATTTTATGAAATTCCACTTCCACGTGCCCATCATTGCCATTATTTCCTCAGCTACTGGAGTCAATAAAAAGTGTTTACCTGTGTCTGGATCTTTAAAAAATTTCACATTTTCTGGCTGTATGGTAAGATCTTTGTACAACTGAAGTTTATTTTTCTACAGGGTGAATGACTGAAATCTATCTTCATTCTTCTACACATGGATGGCCACTTTTGTGGAGCTTTCTTTTTTTTTTACAAATTTTTATTTAAATTAAAAAAAATCTTATTTTTCATACCAGTCCCACTTCTCTCTCCCTCCCGGCCTCCCATGTCCCCACCAACTCCTCATCCCACCCTATCCAATCCCCAGAAGGGTGAGGCCTCCCACGGGAGATCATCAAAATCTGTCACATCATTTGTGGTAGGGCCTAGGCTGAAAGAGTATCCTTCCATGGGGGAATGGGTGGAGTTTTCTTTTCAACAATGTGTATTTTTGACATCTTCATAAAGGTGTCATATGATCATAGCTTCATGAGTTTATGTCCTTTACTCTATTCCATTGATTTGTGTGTCTGCTTTTATGTCAACATCAGGCTAGTTTGTTACTACGGTTCTATAATATAACTTGAAACCAGGTGTGGTGGTACCTCTAGGATTGTGCTTTGAGGATCTAGGGGTTTTATGCTTTGATATAAATATTAAAATATCTTTCTACACTTGATATTAGACACCTTTAATCCCCAGCACTTGGGAGGCAGAGGCAGGTGGATCTCAGAGAGTTTGAGGCCAGTCTGGTCTACAAAGCAAATTCCAGGATTGCCAGGACACTTAGGCAGAACAACTCTGTCTTGAAAAAACAAAAACAAAGAAAAGTCTGTTTCTACTGTTTCTATGAAGAATAGCATTGGAATTTTGATGAGGGGGTTTCATAAAACCTATAATTCTTCTGATTTGTGAAATGGATTAGAATTAGAAAAATTAGAATTCTTCTAATTCCATTTCCTAGTGTCATCTCCAATTATTTCAGTGTTTTAAAGTTTTAATTGTAGAATACTTTTACTGTCTTGGTTAGGTTTATTGCAAAGTGTTTTTGTTATTGTACCTAATGTGAATGGTAGTGAATTACTGACTGCTTTCTCAACATGGTCATTGTTGATACATAGGAAAGGTACTAATTTTTGTATTATTTATTTATCCTGCTATATTCTTGAAAATAAGAACATGGAAGTCAGGGTCTTTTCAACATAAGGCAATGTTGTTTGCAAATACAGATGATTTGATATCTTTGTTTACTATTTGTAACTTCTTTCTCTTACCATTCTGGCTAAGAATTGTTGTACTATATTGAGTAAAAGTAGAAAGACTGGGCACTCTTGTCTTATTTCCAATATTGTAAGATTTTTTTCATTAATTATATGTATATTTATGTAAGATGTATGGGGGTACAGACAGATCATTGCATACTGCTATACATGTGTAGAGGTCAGAGGACAATTATGTCAAGTTAGCTCCCTCATTCCAGAGTGGGATGTGGGGACTGAACTCAGGTCATGAGGGTTGTTTGGTAAATGCTTTTATCTACTAACACCTTGTTAGCCTTTATTACATATAAAGGTAGAGGATATTACAGATAAAGTTAGAAGAAATGATCTTACTTTCCCCCCCCCCAATTTGTATAATTTTGGCTACAGACCTTTCATATACAGCTATTATGTTATAATATTTTCTTATTACTAGTTACTTTAGTGCCATTATCATGAAGGGACATTGCATTTTGTCAAAGGCCTCTTCTGTATCTACTGCAGTAATTATGTGATTTATGTCCTTGAGTCTATGTGGTGAATTGCATTTATTGATTTGCATATGTTAAACCATCTTTGTGTTTCTAATATGAAGCCAATTTGGTCAGGATGAACTCTTTCAGACAGGGTCTTCCTATGTAGGCCAGGCTAGTGAGCAACTCACATTATAGTCTAGGCTAGACTTCAAATTGTAATTCATTTAGTTAACACCTGTGTATTGGCATTCTGGATGCATGCCACCATACCTAGGGTGAAATCTAAATCTTATTTAATTGTAACTAATTAAATTTAAATTCTGTACAAGAGAGGAAACAGTTAATTATCAGCCTGCATAATAGGAGGGCAGTCTTTGCTAACCACACCCATCTCATGCCAGGCTATTTAAAGAACCTTCTTAACCACAAATGAAAAGTTATACTCCTAAATTGGATAGTAAAGATCTGTTGTTTATATCTAGTAGACTTGCTTAGTAGAAAAAACACCAAAATTATCAACTTTATATCGATTTTGTGACTTGTCTTCTGAAACAGTTGTATCTATAACCCTCAATACAGAAAATAACTTTCCAATTAGTGCAAACAGTGACTATAGACATATGGTCAAGCACTTTATGAACTTCTAGAGGAATTATTCTCATTTTTTGTGCATAGTTAGAAGTGATTCTGACAATTAATGGGTCAAGGGTTGGCTTGTTTGAAGTGATTCACTCAGAATAAAAAAAAAAATACAGTGTCCTTGTATGTGTACGGCTCACTGAGAGTTGGACAAGAGATGATTCATGTAAACTCTCTGATTTAGGGCTTTTCTAAAATTCCCATGGGCTAAAATTTATTGCTCCTGGCATGAGACAGAACCCTACAAGCCTTCAGTACAATTGATACAAGTTGTTCTTACTATTTGAAAATTACCATAGTCTCCAACCTACCCTTAAGTGTTCTGATTTGAGAGTGAACTCTAATGACATCCCTTTGGAAAACTTCAACAAGTTGAAATTAATTGCTCCTGCTATAGAATAATTTCCACTTGAAAACACTGCAATGACTCTTGGTCAGAAACACATTACTTGTTTCTTCCTTTGAGAATCGTGCTTGATTATATAAAGGATCCCAGAGGACCTCACAATGTGCCCAGCAAAGTTTTGAGAATTTGATGAATGAAATTACAACATATGAAATAGATAAGATTTGGAGATGCAAAGTTACCTTTGAGGAAACAGCAGAGGTTCTAGGCTTACAGCCAATTCTGACAGTAACCCAATGAATGTTGTTATCACAGACTTAGAAAGAGAGCCCACAGGGAGGAAGACAATGACTTGGAAATACTGAAAGGCGGGATGTTCAAAAGGAGCTCATTGGCAATACAGCTCTGCCAAGGCTAGAAAGAAGCTCTGGCTTAAGAAAACTACCTTCTGTTCTCTGAGGTCAACATGCTCATCCCCAGGATGGATAGATCATCCCATTTGACATAGTTGCCAGAAAATATTAGCATTATACAACCAACTGTTCTTGCAGTGATGCCAAGTACACCAAGAGTCCTCTTTGTTATCCTCTGGCTTCCCCCATGGATTTTCCTACAGGCAGAAGACTTGTTCATGTAACCATCTGTTTCTCAGCTGTAATGATGTTGTTCTAATTCTAAAACCAATCATTCAGTATTCTAGTGCCAGTGTTTGCCTCTTGTGGATAGTGTGAGATCTATCCTAAAATATTATTGTTTTAAATTGGAATTATTAATTTTTGAGAATTTCACACAGAAGTACTATATTTAACTCATTCCCACTCCCCCTCATACCTATTTAAATGCTCCTGTGTCTCTCCCCACTCCCTCTCAAATTCATAACCTCTTTTCTTTAGTTATTATTGTTGCATACAAATTATATATAAATATACATATACACACATATAAAATAATTTATTATTGTTTATAGGTGTAGATATTTACCATTGACCAGTTGGGGTTGGGTAACACAACAAATAGGGAGCTCCATCCTAGAGAAAATTGACTTTTCCTCTCTGGGCAGGCATTGCTTGCTCTTCATCTGGGTGTGGGATCTTGTAAACTGTGCCCCCAATCTCAATGGTATATTGACTTATGTTGCCATTACGCATTAACTTGTTTAGGCAACCTTAATGTTGTGATTTCATGTGTGTCACATCTCTGTCATGTCTAGAAGACACTATCTCATAGTCCTCTGGCTTTTAAAATCCCTCATCTTTCCTTGAATTTTCTCTTAGTCTTCGATGTACAGGTTGCATTGTAGATGTACCAATTGGGACTATGATCAATTATTCTCTGCACCTTAACCAGTCATGCATCTCTATAATATTACTCATTTGTTGAAAAAGCTTCTTTGATGAGGAGTAGACGGTGATACATTCACTATTGCCCTTGGACTGACAAAATTGTTTCCCAGTATACTAGTGTCAGACCCAGAAATGTAGAGGACTTGATAAGGGGGCACTCAAAGGGCTAGAAAGCTTTCCTGGGAAAGTTGTCATCACTTTTGAAACAAAACTACATGGTATTCAGAACTATATGGCATTCAGTGAGTGGGAATGGCCACAACACATTTTAGAAATAACTTTTAGCAGAAATCTTGCCACAGATGTATGTTACATCCTTATTTAGGAAAGTTCAGAGACAGGTATACTTTGCTGAATTCTTTGTGCCTGCAAAAGAACAGAGTATAATAACTGGCTAGGTGACTCTTAGTAGACCTTGAATGAAAATGACACTAACTTTTAAAATGGTGGAATTTGAGTTGTGTATGGGGCTAGCTTCAGAGTCAGAAACTTCGCTCAATTTTTCAAACATGCACACATACACACAGTTTCAACTGTGGGCTAGAAAACAAGAAGGGCATGGTACTTGGCCTCATGAAGTATGCACAACCCAAAGAAACAACTATAAAGAAGGTCATTAAGTAGTATATTTGCACATATATTGATAGGCAGTTTGGTTCCTATTAGTGTAAAATATCAGACATTGATTGTTTCAAATACTATGAAGAAATGGAGAAATAAGTGCAAGGGGAAAGTTTAAGTTAAAGGAGTATTTGGGATTGGACAGCCTCACTAAGTTATTTAAGCTAAGATCTGAAGTACTAGTTAGTCTTAGAAACAAATGGGAAGAGAAACATTCTAGGAGAAGGCAATGAGTAATATGTAGACCCTATATATTAGGGGATTTGGTACAGTTGAGGACATAAAAGTATAATTAGAACATACTAAACAGGGGAGAGAAATACTGAGTTAAGGCTTTAGATGGATGTAGAACCAGACATGATGGGTTGTCCTGAGATGGGTTGTGAGGGCCAGGGAGTGAGCAACAATGGGTTTGAGTTGTGACAAACACTTGTGCAAACCTGAGTTTTGTAAAGATCATTTTAAGTGCTCTGTGTGGAATATACTAGGGCACATAGAGCTATCAAAGATAGCTCAATTGTAATAAGCTGTTGCATGTTTTGTCTCCTTTTCTGGCCCTTCTCCACCATACAATGATAGCATCTTTCCTTTGTCTCAGATCCACCAAAGGTTACCAATTGTAATCAGAGTAAAGGCTAAAATCTTTACAATGCACTTTAAGACTCTAGATGCTTTGTCTTCTCATTCCTTTAACTCTCTAATCTACATTTCCGTCTCTCATTCATTTTGCTGTCTCCACATTGGCCTCACTGTTAAAATATATAACACTCTCAAAAGTAGGATGGTGGCATTAGTTATTGCTTTTGCTTGAAACATTCTTCCTCTTGGCAGCCATACACCTATTTTCTTATTCCATTTCGATCTTGGTTCAAGTTTTATCTTTTTCAGGAAGCATATCACTTTTTAAAGACAAGGTCTGGTGTATTTGGGGTTGTTCTCAAAATTGCTAGGATGGATGGTGTGAACCTGAACTTTTGATCTTCCTACCTTCATCACATGTGTGCTGAAATTACAGGATATGTACCACCATGCCTGGTTTTGTGACGTTCTGGGGATCAAATCCAGGGTTTCAAGCATAAGAAGCAAGCAACATCTTTTCTAACTGAACTACAGCCCTAGCCACAAAAAGCCAATGTTGAACACCCTACTTGATATTGCAAATCATTTATCCAGTTTTTTAATTAGTTTTTTTTTTTTTTTTTTTGGTTTTTCAAGACAGTGCTTCTCTGTGTAGGCCTGGCTGTCCTGGAACTCTTGCTATAGACCAGGCTGGCCTAGAATTCAGAGATCCACCTGCTTCTGCCTCCTGAGTGTGGGTATTAAAGGCGTGTACCACCACTGCCTGGCATTCCTTTTATATGTTATGATGACTTTCTTGCATACTGTCTAGTATTCTGTCTGTTTCTTTCCATAAAACAAGTGAAATGAAAGTTGTTTTCTATTTTGTTAATGTTGGAATCAAAGTACCTAGACAAAAGGCCTGGCACACAGTAGGCCCTTGATAAATACTTGATGAGTGCCTAATCAGTATGGAATGTAGAACAAAGGTCCGAGCTAGAAATATAAATTTGCCTTCAGCACATACTAGCTCAGTAAATTTGCCTACGGAAACAAATAATGGAAAATGAAAAGGTGTAAAGCCAAGCCCTTGGGGAACTTTCTCAGATGGAGGTCAGAGGAAGCTAAGTCATAACAATAGATTTTGGGACACATGCAGGAATGCCAAAGACAGAGAGTAGGATGATGAAAGTTTTTATAATAAAGGCATACTAGAAGCCAGTATTGGGACTCCAGAACAATATATTCAGTAAAATGTAGGCTACTCAGCTCTTGCTTCAATCTATGTAGTTGATTTTCAATAATGCTGTACTTTCTGCTATCCCTTATCCTGCATATCCTATATACTGAAACCAAATGAATATTCCTACAAATGTCCATTTGTAGTATTTACTGAGAGATAGTTTGATAAGAATAAGGAATGGTAACAAATGAATTGTTAACTAAAAACAGCATATTCCCAGACAAGCCCCAAGCAACAAACCCTGTCCCCATTGCATTTCATCTATCTCAAATATGGGTATAAGAATCATTGTTGTGGACTAACAAGATGGCTTAGTGGATAAAGACACTTGCCATTAAGCTAATAACCTGAGTTTGATCCCCAGAATCTACAAGGTAGAAGAAGAGATTAGATTCCTATGAGTTGTTCTCTAACCTCTAAATTCACACTAGTGGCATGTCCGTGTACATATGCACATGCAGAGATACACATACCATAAATAAATGTAATAAACAGGTTTAAAAAGAAGAAGAAGAAGAAGCACTGTCGCTTCATAGGATTAACATGGAGATCCATTGAAATAAATGTGTAACTAACATAACGGGTCTTGTTCCCTAAGCAGCAACTGCCCAGTTTCAGAGGCAGGCATGGAATATATCTTCTTTTCGGTGGTGTAAGCCAAGTTGACTAGGGCACAAGTGAGGATTTGGATGGGGTGGGGCTATGAGAACTAAGACTGAGGGCACAGTCACCCTGCCTTCACGGGTCACACAGTGACTTGTGGCTACCCTTGGCCTTGCACGGGTTCCCTAGAAAATTCTCAAACTAAGAATTTTAGGTTGCTAACCCTTCCTGATTTTTCCAGAGGGAGAGAAGCACATTTTCTTTCCCTGGAAGTTGTTCACTTTCTCTTCTTCTTTTCCTGTGGCATCCAGAGTGCCACAGCTTCCCCTGGGGACTATTTACCTCTTTCTACTCTGTGATACTTACTATAACCACTGACTAGGGGCTTTACATTTATGTCAACACTAAAATTAGCATACATATATTAGTTACTATTGCATAAATGGAACCCCAAAACCTGAGAGAATAGGGTAGGAAGGATTTATTTTAAGACTTTCAGAGGGCTTAGTCTGTGATCTTCTGGCTTCATGTTTCTGGGCCTGTGGCGAGCACATCATGGAGATGGAAGTGTGTGACAAAAGTTGTTTTTGTCTCTTGATGGCAAGGAAACAGAAAGAAAGAGAATGGGGAGCAGGTCTAACACTCAAGGGAACTCTCCAATGACCTTCCTTTTAAAAGCTGAACCTCACCATCTGAAGTTTCCATCACCTTGTAAAATATGCCATCAATTGGGGCAACATGAGCCTTTTTGAGACATTTCATATGCAAGATATTATGATACATGATACTGCTTTGGAAATGTTATTACAGCCTAGCTTAGATTGTCTTAGATTGCTAGTCTTGGATTGTCAATATTTACTTATTTATAAAAGTTGTACCTCTAAGAAGAGTAAACCTTACACATCCTCCCATAACATTTATTGTGCAGCTACTATGTACTCTGACAGTTCTGTATGTTGAGGGTATACAAGTGAACAAAACAATCCTTCCCACACATAGTTTGTATTAGTCGAGGAAAGATTATGACCACGCATCTTAAGACTACAGTATGATATCTTAATTGTCATCAGCAAGGTACAAATAAAATTACGTAGATTCAATTAGTGGCAACAGGAGGATCCATCGCATGGTGCAATGGGATGAACACAAGTTTTGGAGCTGAGCCATATCCAAACTTATGTTCTCATTATGTTACTTTAGTGCAGTGGTTCTCAACCTTGCTAATGCTGTGACCTTTTAATACAGTTCTTCCTGTTGTGGTGACCCTCAACCATAAAATTATTTTGTTATTGCTTCATAACTGTAATTTTACTACTGTCATGAATCATAATGTAAATATCTGATAGTGCATAGCTGATAGTGCAGGATATCTGACATATGATCCCTGTGGGGATCATGACCCACAGGTTGAGAACTGCTGCTTTAGTGGAAATTTATGCCTTGGATAAGTGACTTAACTTTGCTGAGCTTAATTTTTGAAATGAGGACAAAGGATCTGGACTTCTCAGGGCTTGGGTGAGAAGATATGTGAACTAAAGCACAACTCTTTACATATTCTATACCACCAACTCTACTCATTCCTTTAGAATTACTATAGATTTGAACTAAGGCTTTGAAAAATTAGGAAAATATTTAGCGTTTTCCATTTGTTTATCTGTACGCTGTGGATTAAGATAATTATTCCTTGGGTTGAGAGTTAAGACTACACATTAAAAACTTCTTGTAAAAAGTGTCTGGCTCATAGAAATGATCAATAAATTTTCATTTTGTTTGTTTATTCTTTTTACTTTGTTCAGGTCACCCACATACTCGTAGTCAGTGTTCTAAAGTCACTTAGGGGATGGAGAGATGTCTTTTCAGAGGATCTGGGTTGGGTTAAACTGATGGCTTACAGTAATTTATAACTCTGATTCCATGTGATCCTTTGCCATCTTCTGTTTTACTTAAGCACCTGCAAATATGTGGTGTGCATAGAGATAAGCAGACATACATAAATTAAAAAAATACAAGGTCATTTAGAAAACACAACTATCAGGTATTGTTGATTAAAAAAAATCTTCTTGGCCTGGATATTGTGAGGAAATATGGCATGCACATTCCTGCCCTGCTGATCACATATAAAGAAAAATTTTTTTCTCCCAAGCCCAAAGTGTTTACCTCTCCGGGGCAGTGGAACCAGGTAGAATGGAGCCCATAAATGAGGTGGACTAAAGTCTCACCCAATAGCCTACATTATTCAGAACATCAGGGTAGTTATACTCTGGGGGTTTAAGAAGATTCACATGAGTAAAGTGTACAATCACAAGGGCAAGCCACATGTGTCAAAAACATGTTTTTCCATAGAGGCCTAAAAACTAACAACAGCCAGTTGTAATGAAGAATCGGAAGTAAACTCACTGCTATCCAATACACCTGGGAGTAGCATGGAAACACATTCCAAGAACAATTCTGTGTTTTGAAGAAACTGAGGTCACAAGACTTGTGTTTCCTTTCTTTGTTTCTTTCTTTCTTTGTTCCTTTCTTTCTTTGTTTCTTTCTTTTTTTCACGGTCAGAATTCTCGAATGATTCTACTTTTGGACCATGTTCCAATACTGAAATCTAATTATTTTTCTTTTCTAAGTTTCATTGCTTGGAAAATCTTGTACAGCTTGAGTGTGGGAACCCAGACTAGGGTCAGCACATTGATGAAGAAAGGACTCACACAGATGCACATAAAGAAAAGCTAGGGTTGGGAAAACAGGACTTTCTGATGGAGAAGCTGAAGCCCCCTTCTACATGCCCTGCCCCCACCTTTCCTGGAAGCTGAGTGTTTTTTATTACATACAATTGAGCAGGGAGGCAGAATTATTACGTACAGCAGCACAAGGAGGCAGGGTTCATACAGCTGGATCAAGAAGACAGGTTCATCTAATCTTGGTAGGAGCAATCACTGTGCCGGGGGTAGGGGGCAATCTTCAGATGGTAAACATTGAAGAAAAAAACGATACAGTGGACATTTCCTGCATGCACTGTCAATATGTGAACTCAGACCCTTGGAAGGCTGGGCCACACCCATCATCTGAGACATTGTTCCTCAGACCATGACTACAATCATATCAAACAATGTACATTCTCAGAGGACTTAACTCACCACTTATAACCCCACAATGAGTGATTCAGAAGTCTTGGTTATAGTCAACCAAAACTTACAGGAAGCTCACATTTAGAGAGGAAATAAAAAACAAAGTAACAGTGGACCAGAAGGCAGGAGCTAAATACCCAAAAGGCAGAGGCTGGGACCACTGGCTAACAGTTGAAATCTCTAACAATTATAGTTCCATTTAATGGTGCTGAGGACTGAACGCGAGTCCTTATGTATGTTAGGCGAGCACTCTACCACTTTACTGCATCATCAACTTAATCATTTCTAACTTTTAAAATAAATACATATATCTTAGAATTGGCAGTTGTGATACCAGTTGGGAATCCATAAAAACCAAATATTACCTATCATGTGGTAATATACACCAAAGTATTTCTGATGAGATGCTGAAGAGTTAGCAGAAAATTTGATTTAGAGTTTTAATTTTTTTATTGTTTTGCAATTCCATACATTTATATAACGGGTTTTAGTCACTTTAACTTTACTCCTGTACTCTACTTTCTACCTTCTGATTTTGGTTGTTCTTAAACTTTTAAATTTGGGAATGCTTTGGTAGTATTCCAGTTTTTTAGCAAAATATGCCAGGCACAGTTGTATCACAAATTTATTTACAAGGTGTGCTCTAGCCAACTTCCTTCTGCAATCCCCACCTTATTCTAATCCAAACAGCCACTAATTGTACAGTTCATCAGGGCTTAACTGAATACCAACTTTATACATGTGTAACAATTTGATTTTGATGTTGTTTAGAATATAAAAGTAGACTCAGTTCAATTGTAAAAAAAATCTATATTTATAAGACAGTAAAATAAGTCTCTTTCCTTTCTGTCATGTAAGTTGAAAAGCATACTGTAGGGAAAATCAGAGTTGTAGATAACAATGACAATCTATGACAACCCCAAATTAAGAGATTTTCAAGGTCTGCTTTTGGTTGTATTTGAGTCAAATTCTACAACAAAGCTTAATACTTATAAACCCTGCTTGTAAGAAGAAACATAATGTTAATAGTTTAGATTTTCATTCAAAGAAAGGAAGCAACCAACATTCCCACCCAGCTATGGTGCCTATGAATAAGAACAAAGACCAGTATAGCAAGATAACCTTATGGGTGTAATAGTAGCATGCATTCCTTGAAAGAACCAACAGCTCAATAATTGGATTTAAGACCCTCTCAATAACAGGGAAATTATGTCTAGTATTAGAAACCTAGCCAACTACCCGGGGCTAGTGAAGTCATAGTTATTGTTGGAGGAGAACCTACAATCAATATTTTACTAACTCAGTATCATCTGACATTACATTCTAAATGTTTGTTATTGTACCCACAGTGTAGTTGTTACACCTCATGAAGAAAACTTAGGAGCCAGGAGGGAGAGAGAGAGAGAGAGAGAGAGAGAGAGAGAGAGAACATAAAAAAGGGAGCCATTATTGGTTTGAAGAGAAAACTGAACCTAAAGAAAGGTCTAGAGACCTACAAGACTGACTCCAACTAACAATTTGAAAAACCGTGGAAAGGCTACCATAAACGCCCTTCTCTGATAGTGAGGTTAACAACTAACTTATCTACCATCATGGAGCCCTCATCTAGTACCTGTTGGAAACTGAAACGTACATACACCCATAATTAAACACTGAGTCGAACTAGAATCCAGATGCAGAGAGAGAGGACAAGACCAGGTTGCAGAAACACATAGAGAGAGCTGACCTGAACAAGGAGGAGCTAAGGGACCCCCAGATTGATAGCTGCGAATCCAGCATGGGACTGACTCAGACCCCCTGAACATGGGTCTCATCTAAAAGGACTGAGCAGCAGTCTAAGGGACCTCAGACAGTGGAACCAGAATGTATTCCTGGTGCACAAAAAGACTTTGCGGATACATCCCTCATGGAGGGATACTGCCTTAACCTAGAGACAGGAGAGAAGTCCTAGTCCCTACTTCAAATGACTTGACAGATCTACATGACCCCACCTAGATAGCATAGCTCTACATGTGGAATAGAGGTGGGGGGATGGGAGGAGAGGGTGCTCAGGGTGCATGTGAGGGGGGAGAGAGGGTAAGACAGAGGGACAGAGGGAGGAAGGGAGGGAGGGAGAAGGAATTGTGATTGACATGTAAAATAAAAAATAAATAAATAAAAGAAAGAAAACTTCTCTTTGTAACAGAGACAATTATAGAAAACCACAACAGATCAAAATGTGATACTGGGGTGTCCAGTTCCAGATGATGCATCTACAACACAGTCTCTGCACAGGAGGCTCAAGGATCATAGTAGAATCGTGGGTGGGAAGACTGTAAGAACCAGATGATCAGGAAGTTAGTTGTGAGATTGTAGCTACTTCTCGATATGTGAGAGAAGCTATACCCACAGTCTCTCCAACACAACTGCCAAAGTAGAATGTGAACAATGAAGACATCAATGAACACATTAACATTCAATGCAGAAAGCTTGAGGGACCTCAACACTTGACAGAGAACTATGGGCAACAGGGAATGGTGAGAGAATTGGTTTTTCTCAGAGAAGGGTCCCCAGTTGCTTGTCCAACACCAAGTGGTGAGCTCTGAGATTATATACACACAAGTAACATTATGTGGATGGGAGCAGGTTGTATTTATATACTTAAGTGTGTGTGTGTGTGTGTGTGTGTGTGTGTGTGTTTATCGAAGAACAACTAAAGAAAAGGAGGTTGTGAATTTAAAAGAAAGCAAGGGGGTACACTGGAGGAGGGATTAAAGGATGGGGAATTGATTATAATTTCAAGAATAAAATACATAACAAATGAATACTACCTGCTATATAGTAAATACAATTTCCACTAAATACTGCCTTTTTACTCCCAGAGGATGCAGCGGCCACCTGGCACCTTGTTTGCATGCTTGTATGTAAAGGAGTCAGCTGACAGTCCAGTTAAATGTTGGTTTCTTCAGGCCTCCTGCTTTCTCTTATTGAAGTAATCACTATTTTGGACCTGAGTTTTTTTTCTTTGTTCTTTTCTTTTTGACAGATTGACTTAATATTTACTTGGGTGTTTGTGTATCCAGTATTTGTCAAAATAAGAGAATGAACTATATCTTGACCACACATTCAAATTATTGACAGCAGGTTTAAAATATGGGTAACTGAGCTCTACCTCCCCACTTTCAGAGAGTTTGACTTAACTCATCTACTGTGGGGCTTGGGCTTGGCAATGGAATTTTTCACCCAATGCCTCCATGTGATTCTAATGGGCAACCAGAGTTGATAATCCCTTAATTTCAGACAGATGCTGCACATCTGTGCAGAGAGGATGAAAATCTAAATTATTGAAGTAGGCAGAATACCAGTATAGCATCCTTGATCCTGGATTCCTCCCAAATCTCTCGACCCAGGGTAATGATCACTAATCTATGAAATGTATGTTGGTCCCCACCTGTAGTAAAAATATCAACAACCATACTGTGCACTAAATATATTCAGCTGTTGCTAAGGGAGGATTAAAAAGCTTATACCTGGCCTCATAATGAGGTTGAGTAATGTACCAAGGTAGTCTAAGAGTTAATCTCATTAATGCTGATCTCCTATGCTTGGGCTGTTAGCTGTTGCTCAGCTTTTATTAATTTAGGCTTCAACATGTATCTGCCTTGTCCATGATTCCAGATGGTGCTATAACTCATGCGCTTCTGTCAGTTCCAGAAGATGACTACATGTGTTTTATTTAGACAAACTGTAATTATGCTGACTTTCAGCTGTTTGGGTAATTTTGGTCCATTTGTGGGTGATAAGTGGTAAAATTCATTCTTCATTATTACATACTGAAAATCGTCTGAAAACAGATTGGTTTTCATTAATGAAGTCTCCTGGGATGGGAGTGGGGTGGGGGAGGGGAATCCAGTACCGTAGAGTTTAATAAGCATAGATATTTAAAAAAAAACAAGTGACACAACTTTCATTTACATAGACGGCCCAAAGCCAGGGAACAGAACCCTAACTCGAGAGGGCAACAGTTAAGAATAGGTCTCCAACCTGTTTGTCTGTGAGATGTTCTGGGTTAGTTAAAGCACTCAATTCAGCCCAATATCTATTAGTAATACAGGTACATTCATTGCCTCCACTTGGGGTGGTATTTGTCTAGGTAGCACCTCTAGTTTGTAGTTGATTTCAATACAAAATGGAGCTATAAATCATACCCACTCAAATACTTGCATTTCTCCCTAGATTGTTTCCTCTGAAAGTCTTACAGCTTTTCTATGCCAACTTTTATTAGTTTTTAAAACTACTATAAAAGCTGGGCATAGTAGGGCATGCCTTTAGTCCCAGAACTTGGGAGGCAGAGAAAGGTGGATCTCTGTGAATTTGATGTCAGCCTGGTCTACAGAGTGAGGATAGCCAGAGCTATGTAGTGAGACTTTATCACAGAAACAACAAAAAAAAAAAATTAATATAAAAAGTAATGTGTTACTTTGCTTTTGACAGAGAAATAGAAATATGACTTTTACATTAGGATAAGACTTAGATAGCAAGTTGCTGGATGCCCAAAAATCTAGTTGCAAGTAAATTCATCATTTTTAAATCAACAGACCTGGAATCAAAAAGAACAGGTGCCTGTTCATACAGCATTATATTAATTTAAAACATTCTTTTCTGAGGCAGACACAGTTATGTATCTCATGAATTCGAGGTTAGCCTGTTCTGTATGGGGAGTTCTAGGACATAGCAAAATCCTGTGTTGAAAATAACAACAACAAACATTTCTCTTAACTGTTCATTAGAAATAAATAATTGGTAACAACTTTTAATGTGAACTTCAGTTGCTCAAAAAAAGTTAAAGGTGTCCTTTTGAAATCTCAAAATATATAAATAAATAACTAGATGGATAAATAAATGAACGCCCCCTGCAAAGGCCCTAAGTGCTGAGCCTCTGCAAAATTGAAGTTTCATTTCACTCACAAATCTATGTTCCAAAATCTTTCCTCAAACTCTGGGGTTCTGCCAAGTATGATGAAGAAAGCAGAAGGGGGGAATAGTTGAGGTTCAATTTGTTTGTAAAGCTGTTCCGGCTTTCTTGTTTATTCATGGTGGCCAGGAGAGATGTCCTGGGTTGTTTTGTTCTTTGGCTGGGATCACTACCTTACCATCTGAAGGGATTTTGAAAGCTTTAGTGGGCTTCCTTGAAGAAAAAGGCAAAAGCAACTTTTGCCTTTAAGCACATTCTTAAAGGAAACTAATGTTCCAGGAGTTCTTAGGGTCTGACTTCAGGCGCTAGAGTCAGTCTTGGTGTTTTGAGTGTACATTGGAGACATTAAGAAACATTTCTTTTGGGAGTGGAGTACTTACTAACTACAATCAGCAAAGTGTAGATTTCTATGGAGAAAGCATCCATAAAGAAAAAACAACAACACAAACACATGCCATTGTACTTTTCCCTGCCATTTATTGATAGATGACTGAGGCTTTCTAATCAATTTGAGTATTTGAGTATTGTTGTTCTTCCCGGCTGCCTTATTGGTTGATGGATACATTCGTTTAAATGTCAAGCAACACACTTTCTCAGCTCTTCTTTCCTCTGTGTCTCTTGTCTATTTCTTTTCTTTTCTTTCTTTCTTTCTTTCTTTCTTTTTTTTTTCTTTTTTAACTTGGGAGGCAGGTGCGGGGAGTATTTGCATTTGAAGCCAGAAATAACTGGCAAATTGTGTTCATGTCCGTCCTAATAGGCTATCATTCTTTCTGGATTTCAGTCTATAGAAGCATCTATTAAATGTCTGAGTAGTAAACACTATTTACCATTTCTACCAAGAGTTAATTTTTCAGAATTAAAACTTAAGGTCCCTTTAAATCACCCAATCCTGTTTATTTCTTGTCCTGAACCTGACTTTTAGGGACATTTATTATTTTTAAATACAATGACATTTTTATTTATTTTCTGTAGTACTTAGTTTTTAAAACCTTATTTACATCACTGCCTCCTTCCCTCTCTTTCCCTCAACTGTCTTGCTCTCTCTCTCAAATTCTTAGCCACCTTTCCTTAATTGTTACTCTCCTGTAAGTTGCCTTGGTGTTGGTGCTTTGTCACAGCAATAGAAAAGTAAAACAGCATCATGGCTGGGTTGTTGGTTGTTACGCTCTTTTGGAAGCTTGCATTGGCACCTCTGGTTTCATGAAAGGTAGTCCCCAGGGAGGAGGCATTCAGATCAGATTTAGTTCAGGTCCTATGGATCCTGTGTCTGAAGTACTTGGTGTCTTCAGCAATAGAGACTTACTTTCCACCACTGGAGAACATCCAAGGGCAATAGCATCAGCTTATTATGCTCTTAATCTCTCTTAGACATTTCTGAGCAACACATTAGGAGTTAGGAGTTTTGTTAGATGGCCCATGGCTCTTGTGGGAGTGCAATATTGTCAGCCTGGATAGGAAAATTTCATTTAAACTAGTTTACAAATATCTAATTTAATTTAGTTTGATTGTGTATGCTCATGTTTGTGCATGCATGTACCATGATATGTGTGTGGAGGTTAGGTACACCTTATTTGAGTCAGTTCATTGTGTGTGCTTCAGTGATCAAACTCAGTAATCAGGCTTAGCAGTAAGATGCCTTTACATGCCTGGCTGCCTTGCTGATCTCACATTGGTGGTATGTTTTACTGAGGAGGAAACTGAAGCAAGGGCAGGTAATATAATTAGAAAGTATTGTGAGTGCCCCTGAACAGGAACAAAATAAACAACAAAAACACAAACAAACTCTGTCTCTTATAGACTGTTCAAAGGCCTGGGTTCTCTTTCATTAACTTTTCCCAAATCAAGTAGATTTCTGTTTGCTACTGGGAATCTGATGATCACAAAAACAACAGTGCACTCTAGAAAAAAAAAGGTAAGTGCCAATATCAATAGACCAAATGCCACTGGGTTTTGAACATATAATTTACAATAACTCAAAGGAACTCTTCCCACACGCTGTTACCTGCCTTTCAGATTTGGCCTTCGTGGAAGAAAATAGAACTCTGGAAAATGGCAAAGGAGGAGTTGTCAAGCAAATCCACACTAGAGGGTAAACCAAAAATTCCAGAGAGGTCTGTTTGTTTACCATACATAGCTTTGGCTGCTGTTCTCAGGTTCAGAAGGAATCTCTCCTTCAGAAAGAAACATTCATTTCTCAGAGTCAGCCATCATGCATTGTATTATGACCGGCACATTTTTCTTTGGTATTGTTTCACTAAAATCAAGAGCGAGTAGAGAGAATGAACAAATTCCATTTCTACCAGTGCCCCACTGGGCTGGACATGTATGAAGGATGGATGGCCCCAGGATACCACATCAGGCCTTGTATGGTGAGGCAACCCCAAGCAGGGAGGCCAGAAGAAAATCCATTAAAGCTGCTCTGAAGCCCCACTTCAAACAATGGGGCCAGGTTGCAGGCCATGGGGGAAACAAGCAGCAGACAGGCAGTCCTGGCTGCAGCAATAAGGGAATGCAGGCATGGTTGTTTTCTTGGCTCTGGGGTGACCCCAGGGCTTAGAAGCCGAGTCTCAATCAGCCACCCTATCAGTACAGCTGCAATTGTAACTCAAAATCAGTCTCTATGTATAGTGGTCTATGGAGGGGAAAGGGCTGAGACTGCCTCCCTGGTCTTTCCAGCCCATCTGTACTCAGAGATAACAATCCCCATTAGTAGTATTATCTTCAAATGCTTGTGGAACATCAGCATAAATATACCTAACATACCATTCCCGTGAATACAAATACAATGGCAGGACCTGTACAGAGAGGATAATCATCTATGATAGCTTTTCATTTTGTAAATGTATTTCCTTCACAGAGAGCTATTTTTCAAAGAACATATCTGCATATAGGAAGAGAAAAATATGAAAAGCCCATATAGTCAAATGTTAAAATGTTAGCCATGTTTGTCTCTGGCTCTTGGAAGAACAAGTGTCTTTAAAATCTGTGTTTTCCCTTTTCTGTTTTGCTTGTATTTTCTGTAAATAAATACACTTTTCTTGGGCCATTTTAGAAGAATATAAATATAAATATAAATAAATAAATAAATACACACACACACATATACACACATACAAGCATACATACACACCCAGACACACACACACAAACACACGTGCGTGCGCGCGCGCACACACACACACACACACACACACACACAGGTTGTGACCCTAGCCTTCAATAGCTGAGCCATCTCTCCAGCTCGAAGTTTTTTTTTTTTTTTTTTTTTTAATATTGTTGAAATTAAACAAAGCAAAACCCACCTTAGGAGTGTTTTAATTCACCCCCAAAGAAATCATTTGAAACAAGAAATTAGCATTTCTAAAGATAGAGCATGACACAACCTATTCATGTACCCATTGTGGGGGAGAATTCTATAAATAATTTCTAAGAAGCTCTTAGCAGGACTGAATGCCATTAGTAGAGGCAGTTCTGAACTCTAAAAGATGACTTTCCAGAATACTGATGGTACTGAAAATCATAATCCTGGTGTATCACATACATTCATATTATTATTATTATTATTATTATTATTATTATTATTATTATTATTATTAAGCTATACTGTTAGATTCTTACTTTGGAGTAATACTCAGGGCTTTGGTCTGTCATTTTCTATAAGGATGGGAACAATAGCATTCAACTTACTGGACTCTCATGCCAGCTCCAAGCACTACAGTGCCCACATCTCAGCATCTCCTGTAGTCACATGGAGAGCCTGCAGTGGTCCTAGGCTGGAGTATTTATACCGTGGAAATTAGGGAATTCTACAAAACAAGACTTTTTCTCTCCCATAGAAAGCTGCTAGTTAAATATGCAAGTATTGACCTCCCCAATTTCTATTCAGCAGAGTCATTGTCTGATGCCCAAATGAGGGAGTGAAAAGTTTTATTTGTACCAAAGCAAAGTTTTAGTGCTGTAAAAAGTGAAGAGGTTGGAAGTAGCCCAAGTTTAGCTTTTGGCTTTGCCATTTGTGAGTAGGGGAATCTTATTCGCAGGCCTTGGCCTCCATTCTTCATCTCTACTTAGGAGAGAACAGGAACAAATTATTCTGAATGGAGAGGCAAGTGTTGTTAGGAGATTAGGCTTTGGAGAAAGACAGCCCTTGCTTTAAATCTTGGCTAGGTATTTATGAGCATCTGTGTGACCTCAGGCTAGTTACCTAGCCTCTCTGGGCCTCCATTCACTCATCTGTAAAATAATAGTAATAATACCTTCATTATAGGGTTGTCATTAGGATTAGATGAGCTCATTCTTAGTAATCACAGTTCCAGACATCAATACATGTTTGTTATAATTATTAGACCTGTTCCTGCTTGTTCTTGATACATAATGTCATAGGACCATGAGGTAAAACTTGGTTTGCTACAATATCTGTAGGATACTACCTAGGCTCTGTTAGGGAGACATTTAAAGCTGTTATAAGTAAATCAGTATGGACATAGTTGCAAAGCAAGTCATGCAACATAAATATACAGAATTAAAGGGGCTGGGTGAAGCCTAAGCAATAGTCTCCCAGGCTCGGCCTTTTATTCACTTATTTTGTCTAATGCTCATGCTCCTTAGTGAACATGTGTTTATTTTGTTTCTTTTGTTTTCTTTCCGTTCACAGATGTAGACATTGGGGTTCTGAGATATTAGATAACTTGTTCAAAGACCTGCAGCTGTTAATTTGCAGAGCCAAAAGTCCTTTCCAAAAGAGATCAACTAGACACCAGTGAAGAGATTGGAAAATGGTATTTTTTTCAGAAGACAAGCATGGTGGAAATTCAGATTCACTTGATTAAACAAAAGGTGGGAATATGGGTTTGGTGGCAACACACACACACACACACACACACACACACACACACACACACACACACTTTTTTTCCATTGTTCTGGAACCCTGAGACAGGTGGAGTTCTGAGAGTTTGAGCACTGCCTGGCCTACAGACCAACTCTATTGCAAACAAAACAAAACAAAAATCAAAAACAAAAACAAAACAACCAACCAACAATAAAAGAAAACAACAACAACAACAACAACAAAAACCCAAAACAAAAAAAAAAACAAAAACAAAAAACAAAAAACGAACCCAAACCAATTCAAATCATCCAACCAACCAACCCCACAAACCACTCTCCTGTAAGCCAGAATATAGCTCAGTGGTAGAGTGTTTTCTTAATATGCCTTGAGTTTGGTGTTGACTATTGCAAAACAGCCAGATGTGGAGGCCCACACCTGAAATCCCAGACCCATGAATTCAAGGACAGCTTGGCTACATGCTAATAGCTTTCTGAGAAATAAAATTTAAAAGAGCAAGCAGGAAAGGAATAGCTAAAAAGAAACCCTGGAACAAAAATAGCATGATAGATGCAAAAACAAACCCTGTAATAGGCATAAAGTAGTGGGCTGCTTCTGATAAACCTGGTGCTCTATAAAAGTTAACCTAATCAGGAATGTTTTAGAAAATTCGGTTTTATCTTTTCCTAAATCCTTTCGGACTGGACCTTACATTTTTCTGGACAGTCTTGTCAAAATCTAATCCCCAAGCCAGCATCATCACCATGATTTAGGACGCATGAGAAATTCAAATCCAAGGGCCCCTTATCCCAGACCTACTGAATCAGAAAGCCTGTTAGAAGTATTACACCCAACCCGGGGTCCAGCAGGGGCTACTGAGGCATGTTACCATTTGAGTTGTAGCAGGTAGATGGAATGAATGAAAGCCAAATTCATTTCAGATGTCTACAGCAAATGGTCTCTGGAAATACGTTGCCTTGACATGTGTTATGGGTGGTGACAATATAATGGAATATTTAAAATGCTTCTGCTTCAAGGAAGACTTAACTCATCTTTCCATAACTAACAACTACATTTTACAGAAGACAGAGCTTTGTGTTTCTTCACCATACGGCCACTTGTAATTGAAAACTTGTTCCAAAAATGGCAAGTGATCTTTGAAAGATTTTACTTTGTATAGACTATGGACTCCACTTCTTGTTTGAGGGCAGTGGACAGCAGTGAGAATGCCTAGTTGACTGTTAAAATAAAGTATCTCTTCTCAAGAGCCAGAACTGAGGTTTATCCAGCAATAAGCAGGTGAACTTTTGCTTGTACAACTGAGCCTGGGCAAAGACAGGCAATCTTTAGGAAATGGTTTCTGTCTTGGCATTTAATTTTGTATTCTTTCCACGGTGAATTCTGCCAGAGCCAAGCTGAACCTCAGAGGTTCCCAGTCAGATCTCAGGCATGCATGCTAGCACCTTGATTTTGCTTCATTTCAAGTCACAACATTGCCATCCCCAAAGAGCTGTGCCTGAGCAGCAATTTCCTTTTCATTACCAAAGGGAAATGAAATGAGTTTATGCTCTGCAAAGACAGAAATGTTTACAGTGGCTATTTTCAAGGAGTGAGATGTTCTTAGTTTTTCTTCATAATTACTTGCATTTTCTGAGTTGTAAATTAATTATTTTTAGCAATAGGTATGTTTTCATGGTTAATATGGAAAATTTAGGTTATAAGCAGAAAACATAGGCAAGAGGTTGTGTCTGTGTGTATATTAAAAGAATAGCTTGGAGAGAACCTCACAGGCATACCGTTAGCAGATAAAACCCTGTTAATGTGACCTATGGCCTCTGGGAAAGCTCAAAGATGGTAACGGCCTCTTAAGATGGGACTTTAATGTCAGATATTTCAAGATTCAACAGGAAGCCTTGCTCATAGAAGAGCAGAAAGAAGGAGAGAAAGCCAACAACAACAAAACAAGATGTAACTTCCAACTAGGGGTGGTGATATTACATGCAAAGAAAAACATCAAAGCTGTACCTCTTCAGGCATCAGGAAATATAAACACACATTTGGACACACATGTGAACACAAACAGAGGCAAGAGGGCAAGCCATCTGTATAGTCACAACACAAAGTTCATAATTAGAACACACTGGCTAGAAAAACAACCATTGCAATTTCCTGGGTTATTGACATTTTAATACAAAATCTTCTCTTTTTCATCAGAATGGAAAGGTCCTCAGGACACAGGAGTCTTAGGACATTAGCACTTGCAGCCCTTGTTTGGGAATACAGAGAATGCAGGCATTTGGGGGAGTGCTTACTGTGGGGGAAGTGCTTGTTTACACAAATGCTGTTTCCTTAGCTGTAGCCTCCATTTTCTTTTCTCCATGCCTGGATAGAAATGGAGGGGCGTCTTCAATGCACAAAATGAAATTCTAAAGCTACGTTTAGTGTGACTATGGCTTAACAGTTTCCTCTGTGTGAACAACAAAGTGCTCACCTTAAAGATGGGCGTGTACTTTGACTGGAAGTAATAATGATGTGGGAGGTCCTTCTGTACACTGCAAATTATGTGGTGCTTCTATTGGTTGATGAATAAAGCTGATTTGGCCAATAAAACTGACACATATTTGCAGCACACAGAAGAGCATACCATATCAAAGTCAGGAGTCAAGGAGTCAAACTGTTTTGCATAAATGTTCCAAAAAATCTTAATGACAAAATTTCCAAGAGGATAGTAATCCCATCTGGTGGATAAAGAATATCCTCTGAGGAGGAATTAACTACAAAGGAATGAGTCCTATCTTTGCTACATGTACTATTTCCTTTCACCTTGACTACCTATTGAAAGTACAACGTGGATACACATGATGCCGCAACTTATCCTTGAAAGCCACTGAATAAGCCTTTGAGGCATCAACTGTAACAAACATATGATTTTAAATACTCCAACAAATGCAATTATATTTGAGAGGAAATTATGACATAAGTCTGAACTTTTAGATAAAGCAGAAAACATGAGAACTGAATTGATTGTGGGTGCTTTTGCCTACCATACTGTCTTCAAGAGATCCATGCTTTCTGTCCTGCCATTAGCATTAAGCTATGCCATGCAGTTTTTGATCAAGTTTGGTAGTGGGAAATTCTTGCTCATCATTGTATTATACTTGATAAAACTGTAGGGTTCTCTCTCTCTCTCTCTCTCTCTCTCTCTCTCTCTCTCTTTCGTTGTCTTGCTTTGTTTTTAAAACAGATCTCTGATATTTCTGTATAGATGATTCTTGGCTTGCACTGCATGAGCCTCTTGCACTGGCTTCCCATGTGTTAGGATTATAAGTGTGTATCATCACACACCTGGCCTGGAGATATCTTAATTAGGGTAATATATATGAATTAGGGTAATATATATGAGTTCACAAAGCTTTTGGAAAGAATTATTGAGTTATACAGAACAGTGGTGGAAAGAAAGGTTAGACTAGGTCACTGTCCTCAGTGTTTCTAGGTCACCATGTTCATCATTCTAAAGTTTAGGTATGATGCCTCAATCTTAAACTGTACTCAAATACACTTCCTTCACTTTGCCTGACAATATTACAACAGCCTTCACCATATAGATTACTCCTTGTCCAGTCTTCAAAGATGGCCAGAAGTCCTGCAATTGTGGTCTAGACATGAACGTGAATCAAACTATAGTTTAGTTAGGACTTTTGAGTGAGCCTTAACTGAGGGTAAGCAATTCATTAGCAAAAGATTATAAGGTAAAGAAGAAGTGCCTGGGAGAAGGGAAACATCATTCAATGAAGGAGGAGGGTGTTTATACAAGAAACCCAGTCATGGAAGTGGTAAAAAAGCAAGCTAGAAAGATGGGTCTTAAATAGGTTTCTCAGTTAAGCTTAAGGATTTGATTTTATTCAACTAGTAAGAAAGCATTATGATTTTTTAATAGGAAGTGATGCTATCCAAGAACTATATCAGAAAGATTAATTTAGGGATCAGGAAAAGGAGACTTTGCAGATGAGACAGATTGGGGTACCTCATGGCTATAAGAGAGTGGCAAGATGGAATCATTGTCTTCAAGGAGCACATACTGAGGTAAACAAAGATCAACCAGCACCATAAGACATCCCTATTCTGTTCAGTCCAGTTTGGACTACACAACAATAAAACCTCTGGGGACTTTCCCCTCACGTGCTATTTTCTCTGGCCACAGCCATTACAGGCAAATTGCAGTCCCAAATTTTGAAGTTCGTGATTATAAATCATTCTTTATTTTCTTATATTAATACCTGCTCACTCAGAGGAGGGCAAAAGAAAGAACTCACAAAATAGCCTTTCTTTTGGAATGGTTTTTAGACTCTTTCCTCGCTTAATTTGGCAGCTCAGGCCTTTGTGGTGTAGCAAATCTTGAAGCTGACATAGCCAACTCCTCTACTCTCAAATCACCTGTGCTAATTTGCTGAACAGGCTTCTGAGAGTACAAGTAAATATCATTTAGAAAGAAAAACATGCTATCTCTATGGCAACGTGAATGTCTGAGAAAGAGCCCACCTTGAAATCACCAAACAACAGTTTCTTTGTGAAATCTCCATGGCTGGGGTTAAACAATCTCTTATTAAGAGGGTTGGCTGTTTTTAATGCATCTGTGTCTCAAAGCCACAAATATAAGCCATGCCTCTTAACATTCCTATGCTGGTGGTCGCTCTCCTTTTCAAAGTGCACTGAAAACTGAAGTTGTGGTGCTAAAGTACTCGGCAATTAGTGAGTAGCCACTTGGTGCATATCACTGTGCTAAGTACTCTGCAGGTAGCACAATACAAATGACAAAAAATATATCCTTTGAGATATCACGTTCTACCAAAAAAGACCATTAAGTCAGGGGGAGGAGTGGTCAACATTATCAGGTCCACATATTTCAATGATTGCTGGCATTACAGAGATTGAATACCTGGATCTCCTAAACCATTTCTGGTGACATTCCTTGCCTATACTTACTTAACTATTAAAAAGTATCTAAGAATCTTTAGTACTTCAGGATTTAAAATATATGTTCCAGTTGTTTCTATACTAAAAAGGCTATAAAGCTTTTTTTACTTTTTCCTAGTAAATATGTCCTCTTTCTTTCTAATTTTTTGAGATTATAGTATGATTATATTATTTCCCTCTTTCTTTTACACCCTCCAAACCTTCTCATGTTCCTCTCCACCCCCTCCAAACCTTCTCATGTTCCTCTCCACCCCTTGCTCTCTTACAAATTCATAATCTCTTTTCCTTTAGTTATTGTTACATATACAAATATATACATATGTATTTCTAAATACATAAATACAACCTGCTCAGTATGTACAATGTTGCATTTGTGAATATATTTTCAGGACTGACCATTTGGTATTGGATAGCTAGTTGGTGCCTGGGGAATACTGGTTTTGGAGACAGAGTCCAGAAACTCTCAAGCTGTATTGAACCTGAAAGCCTCCTTTCTGAAGACTACCTTTCATGGTACCAGAAGGCATTATAAAGCTTCAGAAAACAGAATTTCTTCTATTCGCTATTAACTCAACCCAATAATTACACTTACACATGCTATTTATGTAGTGAGCAAGGCAGGTAAGATCCCAGTCTCTTGAATCTTATAATTGGTGATTACTCTCTCTCTCTCTCTCTCTCTCTCTCACACACACACACACACACACATGAGGGAGAGAGAAAGAGAGAAAGAGAGAGAAAGAGAGAGAGAGAGGGATGGAGGGAGAGAAATTTCATTATACTGATGGGTAAAGAGCTTGTAAATGTAGAGACTAGAACAATATAAAAATGATTTGATAGAATATTGTTATTATCCACACTAGGAATGTTATCACACAAGATCCCCACACCTGCACTGGAGAGGACCAGGCTCTTCTACAGCTACATCACAGTCCCAATCCCAGAGCTGTGTGCCTTGCCAGTACAAGTATGATGCAATGAGTTGACAATCTCAGGATTGGTCTTTAAATATCATTCCTACAATTCCATTTGCATGCCAGACGTTAGTTTTTCTACCTGATAACCACTGAGAGAGTACAGGGACAAAACACAGATGGCCACTATGATTATGTTTTTTGTTTGGGTTTCTGGTTTCCTTAGAAGAAGTCCACCTTCTCTTGTTACTGTGACAAATCCACTAAACACTGAATGCCACTTTCACTATTCTTCCTACAGGGACTTATGTCTTCTCCCTGCCACCCCCACACCCTCTCTCCAGTCTCCAACTTTTGGTTTTTCCTTGAAATGTTTTTGGGAAATTATCATTTCAGTTAAGTACATGATGGTCTGGGATAGTGTTTAATAGGGACCAAGAGACCCGTGAACAAAGTATTTTATCACCTTGTAGCCCTTACATTGCATAGAGCAGTTAAAGTCACTTACAAGCTATATCCAACTGATTTACAATAATCATTAATATACAGACATAAGGTTATTCCTATATATTAAAAACACTCGGGTCCCTTAAGAACTCTTGTCTATTATATCTGCCAATATTTGATAGGGCCTTGAATGTCCATGGTATCCCTGTTTTAGCACTCTGTACTCTGCAATAAATTTATCAGTTTTCTAAGTCTCCTTTTATGAGTTTCTTCTGGAAAAGGTAAAAAACATTATTTATTTCTGTGATTCCAATGCTAAGCACAGCTCCTGATGGATATTTGTTTAAACAGGAACATGACTACTGACAGCTAAAATATCCAAGAAAAAAAAATATAAATTCCTTCAAGGACTAATATGGTTTCACCTTGTTTTATTTTTAATTAATTTTTTAATTTTTATTTTACATATCAATCCTAGTTCCCTCTCCCTCCTCTTTCCCTCTCTTCCACCCTCTCATGCCCCCTGACCACCCTCCCCTCCCACCCACCCCCCCACACTCCACATGTAGGGTGATGCCCTCCAGGAGGAGTTATCTAAATCTGTCAAGTCATTTGGAGTAGGGACTATGCCTTCTCTCCTGTTTCTAGGTTAAGGCAGTATCCCTCCATGGGGGATGTGCCCCGAAAATCCTTTTGTGCACCAGGAATACATCCTGGGTCCACTGTCCAAGGTCCCTTAGACTGCTCAGTCCTTCTAGCTGAGACCCATGTTCAGGAGGTCTGAGTCAGTCCCGTGCTGGATTCCCAGCTATCAGTCTGGGGAACCATTAGCTCCTCCTTGTTCAGTTCAGGTGTCTCTGTGAGATTCTGTAGCCTGGTCTTGTCCTTCCTCTCTGCATCTGGATTCCAGTTCGGCTCAGTGTTTATCTGTGGGTGTCTGCTTCTGTTTCCATCAGCTATTAGATGAGGGCTCTATGATGGTGGATAAGTTAGTCATCGATCTCATCAGGGAGGCTTCACCTTGTTTTATCTATAATAACTAAGTAGACCTAAATTCAATTGACAATGCTGTTTAATATCTTTTTTTTCTCATTTGACTCTGTTGGTTATGGTGTTACACAATCAATATTCTTTTTGAATTGGACTACAAATGTAGAAAAGTTGAATTTTATTCACGAGTTGACAATATAGAAATGGTATAATATGGAAGGATAAGGAAGATAAAATGGAAAACAGGAAAGTCTGATAGTTTCTAGAAGTGGGTTTTTTAGATTAAACAAGGGAAGAAGGCATCCACTAAAAACCTTCAGATTTCTAGGGATGGAGAAGAATCACAGTATTAAAATTATTACCCCTAAGCCTGTGCCAATAAGTTTCCTCATATTCCTGAATCAATACCTTTTTATTCTACAGCGGCACCATACCCCCCCTCCAAAGTGTGCAAGTCCTAGCATTATTTCCTCTGATCTCCAAATTAAAGCCACAAAGTAGGCAATGTCATTATATTCATTTTAGAAATGAGAAGGGTGAAGGCCAGAGAATGAAATATAGTATGAAATCCCACACAGGTACTCAGTAACTAGAGGTGTGACTAATCCAAATCTGTTTGATGCCAAATTCCTTGCTTATAACTACTCTGTTAATGCTACCTCCTTATCTAACTCAAGCAAGCTACAATTGCAGGTTTCTTATTATCCTGTCTTGCCATGGTAATGGAGGATACACTGTTACACTATCCATGCAACACCTTTCTTGACACCAGGAAATTCATGATGATGCCTAGCGCTACTCATTTCTTCTTAAGATTAAACACAGATGGCTTAGCATTTAGAATCTGTTTATCAGATCTTTAATTAAATCAGTTCCACTTAGAAAAACTTATTAAGCTCCTACTAGGTGCCCCTTCTGTTTTTCTGGGCTTAATTCAAGTTCCTGACTTGAAGCGGGAGCAATGTATAAATGCAGAAGGCATGAGTGGGAACAGGTGGACAAATGAATGCTATTCATTTTATATGGTCATGTATTTTGGAAAGTTAGAATATAGAAGTTGTCATTGTTTGCCTTTGGGAAGTGCAGGTTCCAGGGCAATACCACAGACATAATATATTTGTAATTAAAGAAATAAAGAAGTCCGATGTATCTTACTTGTATAGAATCAACAGATGTGATCCAGCAGCTGCTGGAAGACTGGACACAGCTGTGCAGAAGCCATTAACTTCAGAAGAGAAGTATCTCTATGCACACCAACAGCTGTGTCAATCATATTTGGAGGTAACCAGATGTTTTGTGTCTGGGTGGTAGCTAGTATTGAATGCCCTTGTGCAACTGCCAAATAAATCCAAGTCCTAGAGATATATTTAGTTTTCTTTCATTTCGATTGCTAAGGTCCCCTCATCTTTTTATGTCAGTATCCAACTGCATGCCTCATACCTCCATTTTGTTCAGCTATGATTCTCTTCCAAGATGCAGTTATAAACAAACCAATTAATCCAATAGCTACTATCAAATGATATAGTTAGAAACAGTAGTACATATCGTGTCAGGCTGCTTTGGGCTCTGTCTCTCATGAACTTTCAAACGATAATATTTTGGGAGACAAGAGCAACTCACATTAGTAGCTTATTAGAATTCCCTGCCCTACCTGTGACATGGTAAATGAAAATGGGACAGGGATACAGGGTTTTAGTGTGAAGTAGAGAGAAAGACTGATGTCCTGTAGTTAGCATAGTCAAGGCAGTATCTTGAAGGAATTGTCACTTGGCATCTTGAAGGAAGGGACTCTGAAAGCAAGGAGGAATGAAAATAGTTTATTAGCAGGGGAAGGATGAATCTGGAAAATGAGTCTGTGGATGGATCAGGGAGGAATCATGTTCTCAGTGAAGAAAGATTCTGTCATCTTGTAGAAGCCTGAAAACAAGAGCTATCCCGATGATAGGCTACAGGATATTGCGAACATTGATTTACCATTTTTACTTTTGTGGAAACCAGTCCCCATGACCCCTCCATACAATATTTAATTATTCTTCTGCTATCACTTTTAATTCTGTTTCCAAGGATTTTTCCCCTTGGTTGATTAAAATAATATATTTATGGTATGAACCCTCGGCTCTCAGGCATTTATCCCTTAGCAGTTGCAACCTGAAGTCACTTAGGCCTATCACACTGTACTCAGCTTAATTAACTGCACAAATAGATTGTTTCTCTAACACAAAAATTATCTGGAGAGAAAAATAAAAGGATGGGAAGAGAAGCTAGAAGCAGAAGCCAGAAGACAAATTTATCTCACTCAGGAAGCCATACTGGTTATCATAACAATAACAAATATTTATAGAGGGCTTTCATCCTGAAGAATCCCAGAGCCCCAGAGCAATGAACACTTGTGGTAAATAGATTAAAGGAGCTACTCAGCCCTCCAAGAGCAGAAACCCTCTCTCTCAGGCCCAGTGCACTAAGTCATTCCTGGGACAGTATTTGATTTTAGTCAAGGGATTTTAACGGGATCTGGATGCAGCTTCCAAGTTGTAAAACCTAGACAGCATGCATAAAGAACACCCCTGAATCTTTTCATAGGCAAGAATCTGGGAGTAACAGCTATAATCATGTTCATTTAAGTCCCTTGCATTAGGATCACAGCAACATCTCAGGCAGGTAAAATGTCACTGACTTGAGATCAAAGAAGTCATGCTATCAGATGCTGTTTTAGATCTTAGCAAGGCACATTTAAATAAAGTAATTGAGTATTCAGTGAACACATAGAGAATGATTTACATTCTGTTCAGAAAGTCCTGGCATACTTGGAATAATTGAAATGTATATTGTTCTATGAAAACATGTTTGTCATCTTCTGCTCTCAATTTCCTCAGTTTCACTGTGTGTTGTGCTGTGTGTGTGCATATGTGCACGCATACATGAGTGTGGAGGGAGAAAGAGAGAGAATATATGCAATAACTAACTCTTTTTGCTTGTCTACAGGAGTGGCCAAAGGTCATTTGACTCAAGGTACCGGTTGGAAACTTACATTACTTGGAAGTGCACACCTTAACCATATGTTTGATAAAACATCAGGGAGAAGATTGGTTGCAAGAAGACTTGGACACTTAGGATAAACTGGATTATAAAACTCACTTAGTCTGGTGGTTTTCACATGATTCTGCATTCTGCACAATTTCACAGTTCCTTGGGAACAAAGGTACCAAGAGGTGCTAGGCTTTGATAATTTTTTGAAACCCACCCTGTCTACATTGGATAACTTTAACTACAAGGGACTTCATATCTTTCAAAATATCTCAGTGCTCTTGAGAGATCTCAGAAAGTTTGACAGCTTTTCCTCATACTGAAATGAAATGCGATGTCCTATAGGTTCAATCTCTTGATCCAACCTCTGGTCCTATAGTGCACAACAGAACAAGGTTTATCCCTTATTGCCATGACAACAGACACATAGTTAAAAACAAATATTTAGCTGTAAGTCTGCTCTCTAGTCTCAACTTCCTTCCTTCATTTGTACCCTACACATTCTAATCCACTGTCTTTAGAACACTATTCAGTTGCCTTTCATATGAGCAAAACCTAATCGCCTCGAGATATGATAGGATTTTAAGAGTAGAAGAATGCAGGGTAATCAAGTTAATTGTTATAGAGATTATGCTATATTTACCTGAGACCTACTTAGAATGGCTGGCAAGAACTGGACAAGTGAAATACAAAATGAATTGTGTATATGTGGCTAGAGATAAAGTATTAGAAGGGCACAAACAGCTGGGCATTGGTGGCACACACCTTTAATCCCAGCTCTCAGGATACAGAGACAGGTGTATCTCTGTGAGTTCAAGGCCAGCCTGCTCTACAAGAGCTAGTTCCAGGATAGCTAGGTCTACACAGAGAAACCCTGTCTCAAAACAAAACAAAACAAAATCGAAGGAAACAAACATAGAGCAGTATTATTATTTGTAGAGATATCACAGAGGGCATTGTTAAGGTAAAAGGTGCCTTTTTGTGTGTTATAAATCAGTGATTTCATGCACCAACATCATCCAACAATTAGTCATGCACTCCTGCATCTGGATGATCAGAAACTTTCTAAAAGATCCTTGTATTAGTGAAGGCTACAACTGCTGTGATAAACACCATGACCAAAAGCATCTTGGGGAGGTAAGGGTTTATTTTGCTTACACTTCTTGTCAATGTTCATTAAAGGAAGTCAGGACAGGAACTTAATCAAACAGGGCAGGGACCTGGAGGCAGGAGCAGATGCAGAGCCCATGGAGGAGTGCTGCTTACTGGCTGCCAACAAATTGCTTAGTCAGTTTGCTTTATTGTAGAATGGTCTGGACCCTCACCTATCATCACTGATTAAGAAAATGACTGACAGGCTGGTATTCAGCAGGATATTTTTTGCAATTATAATATTTCTTCCTTTCCTCCCTTCAAACTCTCCTATATACCATTTGCCCCCCCCCTTTAAAAAAACAATTAGCTCAGCCAGTACTAGGCATGGCCTCCCTCCTATTGAGTGTGTCTTAAGTCCAATCAGGGAGCTATTGGTTAACAACAAAGTATGTGTGTCATTACTAATGGGGGAATGTCCTTCTCTTATTGGTTGATGAATAAAATACTGATTTTCCAGTGGCCAGGCAGGAAGTATAGGCAGGGCTACCAGACGAGGAGAATTCTGGGAAGAGGAAGCAGAGAGAAGCAGCGAGGAGACATCATGTAGCTACCGGGAAGATAGAACATGCTGATCATTTTTTGGTAAGATAAGACCACATGGAAATACTTAGTTTAGTAGAAATGAGTTAATAATTAAGAGAGAGCTAGCCAAATAGAAGCCTGAGCCATTGGCCAAACAGCTTATAATCAATATGTCTCTCTGTATTACTTGGGGTTGAAGGGTGGTAGGACGGGTTATCATTTCATGCCAGTCTTTGATGTGGTTCATAGGTAACATAGCTGGGTAAGACTATTGGTTGGCCCTTTCCTTTGGAAGCTTACATGGTGCCTTCTTGTAGTATGAAAACTAGTCCTCAGGGTAGGAGCATTCAGGTCAGTTCCCGCTTAGGACTCTCTAGGCCCCTGTTTGTAACATGCATAATGTCTTCAGCAATAAGGACTTAAACCTTCCACCTTTGGGAGGGAACCAAGGGCAAGAGTTGTAGGTTGTATGTTTTGGGAGTTTCTTGGACAGCCTTGGCCAACAAATCAAAAGAGGGCTTCTCATGTCTGGTGTTGGGATCTTTATTAGGTTGTCTTTGGCTCTTGGAGGGAGCAATATCAGTCCAGATGAGAAAAGTTCATTAATATTATTCATGTATATCTTTACACAGTGATGTGTGATAAAGTTTTTAAAATAGGTAATAGTAAGATTTCTCATGGCTTTTGCAGATATCCTTATTGGTATTACCAACAACAGGATCTTCTGGAGGCATTTTCTCAGTTGAGGTTCTCTCCTCTCAGTTAATTCTAGCCTGTATCAAGTTAGCATGAAAACTAGCTAGCACAATCCTCAAAGGCCAGTTAGTGAAACATACTCCCAGGAACTATAAACCGGGAGTTTAATACGGCAGTTATCCTGGTGTTTTTATCCAAGTAGGAAATCATTATAAAAATGAAAAGAAGCAGGGCATCCCCCTAGCACACTACTAGAAGAGGCTTAGAAACTTGGTGTCTCAACCCAAAAGCACAAGCATTTAGCTTCTCAGTTGCAAGCTTATCTCAATGCCAAACACATGTACTTGAACCTCACCTTTCCAGCACACCTGTACACTTGCTACCTGTGTAGGGACCTTCAATGATTATCCATTCATATCAGATATTTTGTTTAGGTGTGTAAAACATTGTTGTGCTTTGACTGTGTGTCAGACAGTGCCATACGCGTTCAGCCATGCATATTTCACTGTCCGATCATTAAGACTGTGGAACCCAGAGCAAATTAAATGAAACTTTGCCTCCACTCTCAGGAGGCCTTTATTTTCTTCCAAATTAATTCAAAAAAAGTTTTATCGAATCCATTCTGAGATAATACATCAGATAACCACTGAAAACTCCCATTGTCTAGTGAACGCAAGGAAAAAAAATGCTGTTGACACACGTTATACAAGATCATTTAATGTGATCCTCATAAAAATTTTGAGCCCTAATTCCTCCTTCCCAGCATGCATTCATATATCTTCAAGTCAAACTCATAACTTATGACTTGATGTTTCCTAAACAAAACCAGGCATTTAGTATATATGTACTCGTGCTAGGCCTTCTATGTAGGAAACCACTGCCTACTTATAAGTTCATACTAAACATCCAAATTCAACCCTAATTACTTTCTGTAGCCTTTTCCACCTCACTACCACCCTACCCCCCCCCGCCAGTTAGGCAGTCTCTCAGTACATTCCCAATGTAATGGTATTACAGCATTGGTAAGTTGTTTATTAAAACTATGTTTTAAATGCTCAAATATACTTCCAGTAGATTTAGAAGTGAAAGATTATCTATGTGGGGCCTCATCTTCTTAACAACTGTTCAAGTGTCTGGGGAAAATTAATGTTTGGGAAATGGTGAACAATGGTTGGAAGGAAGTGGGCCCTTGAGCCCCTTTAGATATAGCTACTACGTCTTACTTACTTTTTATATCCACTGGGACTTGTATTCTGCATGCTCATAATAAATATGTGTGGAATTGAAAGATAATTAAAATTTTCTTATGACAAAAAAAATCGCTGAATGTTTAATTGCCACCCAAATGCCTATAGTTTCAAAGGTGAAAAGGAATAAACTGGATAGAAATTCAACAACAAGATTTACAAGCCCCAATGTTCAAGATGTTCAGAGAAAGGAGGGTGGAGTGTGGGCTGGAAGTGATTAGGGAATTTTCTGAAATTGCAATATGCAGACGAATCATCAGGTAATTTGTTAATATGCAAAGCTGATTCAATAGGTCTGCTAAAGGTCTGATGAGACTCTCAGGACACGCTGACCATACTTTGAGTAGTAACAAAAGTACGCAAGGCCTTCTTGGAGAGGATGCTTATCCAAGGTGCACTACCTGTTAAATGAAAGGACAACCTAAGTACAGAGGACAGTACAAATAAAGTAGCAGAAGCAGGAAGAATGTTGGATCCACAGAAGAGTGAAGAGAACTACACAGTGGAGCAGGGGGTGCCATCCATGACCATCATGATCATGCTACAGGGGTTAGGTGGGCAACTTATGGGTTTTATTGAAAACTCTTCCAAGAACTTGGACTCGCACTGTAAATCCTTATGCAAGGACTTGGCTACATACTCATACTTTATGTTCTTATAGAACTATTCAGCATATAAAGGCATACTTCCCCATGTAATCCCGATATCTGTCCCACACAACCCTAAGAGTTAGATCAGTTGTTTTGTCATTTTCACTTTATAGGCTAAGGAAACTAAGGCCCAGAGAACTGAAAGTCATTTCTCCAAATCTGGGACAGAGTCAGTACCATAACCAGAATTTTAGAACTCCCATGCTAAAGTGTTTTTTTTTTCTTTTTCATCGTATCATCTGGCAAGTTACCACTTGTGAAATTATCTTCACATTATTCCAATCCAACTCTTTAACTGAAGCTCATTACACAGCTAAGGAAAACTTGCCTTTGGAGTTTTAATTCTGTGACCCCCAAAGACTATTTCCTTCTACTTAGTCATTGAAGGGTTTCTTCCTAGCCTCCATCTGAAGTACTTAGAGTACAAATGTACAGAGGCACCTGCTAACCTACTTTCTTCAGTGTGTGGGGGATTCAGTAAGCTAGTTTGACTCTCTTTCTGATAGCATTAGTATCTCCTCATTGAAGATTAGCTCTTGTGTCAGTTGCAGAGCATTGCGTCTCCCAACCTGAAGAAGTATCATTCCGTTTCTGGCTAATGTCATCAAGGAGTTTAGTGATCTTCAAATTTCCCTTCTTTGGATATTTCTTACTTACATATAAACATGGCTAGGGTACTGATAGTATATGCCATTAGTGTCCTATATTTGCTGCCTTTTTTAGCTGAAAACAATGTGTTTTGTTTCTTCAGAAAGAAATGTCTTTGAAGTCCACACACAGTCACTCAGGAATGAGGAAATGCTCTTTCTGGAAAAAAAGATCGACTCAATTCAAAGTGTTACAAAACTTGGATCATCAAATATAAGTAATAGAAATCCAGCAAGTTCTTTAGAAGCCTTTCAGGCTTATTAATTCCTACAATGGAATGATGAATTGTGTCTACCTCATGGGGTTACCGTGATAAATGAATGGTATTATGTTTACAAGGCACTTCATGCACTGTCACACTCCAGGGTAGGTAGTCAGTCAGTGGTGGTAGGTACTTGTCTACTTACTTTCAGTATTACTGAAAAGAATATGAGCCGAGACATAGAAATACTACTGTCTTTAAAAGAAAGGAACTAGCTGTCATCTGAAAAGTTGTAATTGTGTGAAGGGAAGGCATAGCATCTGGATCAGTGATTTGCACTATTTGAACTACAGAAAGATATTCATTTCACAAGATAATTATTCTCAGTAATGATACTGGAAATTTTCATTTTATTCTATTTCAACCTTATCCACTTGATTATACTACATTAGTCAACAAATGCTGGCCAAGACCTATACCAGTGAATTTTAAACAGAGGTTTCAATCTGTGGTTTGGAGAACATTGATTTACATGTCCCCAGACTCTGTTTCTGTGAATCAAGGAAAGAAACTGCTGTTTTCAGAGCTACAGAAGTTATTGGTTCTACCCACCCTTTGAAATTTCAGCTGCAGCGCTTCCTCACAAAGCACCCCATGACTTCCCAAGAACCAATCATACTTAGGTTTCACCTAGCCATAGATCACATCCTTTTCCCTTGGATCCATTAATACAATGGATACTTTTGTGTTCGTGTGCTTTCTTATTGATTTGTATCTTTCCCAACTAGAATGTAAAATGCAAAAGGACAAAGATTTTGTCTATCCCTTTCAGTAGCATATTTTAGCTTCTAGTCCAGCCTAGCACCTAGGACATAATAGGTACTCCATACGTATGGGGGATCAAACTAATACAAGCATGAAGAAATAAAATAAAGATGCTCACAGATCCAGGTATAAACCCAGTCAATCAGGCAACCTATCATGACATAATTTGTTTGCGGTGCTGAGATATATGATGCATTTCTGTAAGACAAAAACAAAATTGTCTCCTACAACCACTGGGAGAGGAAAAGAGTCAGTTTTCTTATTTTAAAATTTTTACTTTCCTTTTAATCATGTGTATTTCTGTGTATTGTATCTGTGTGATTGTTTACCATCTCAAGTTGGAAATGTTCTAGATCCTGTGGTATTATGGGGTGGGTGGATAATTAGGAAGTAAGATCTGTCATAACATCTTACCAAATCTCTCATAGATCATTCTGTAGAAGAGATTTACTGAATCCTCACTATTTAGCAGAGTCCAGAAGCAGGAATGCTAAAGACAAGAATATTAACAACTGCCAGAGTTTGGGGGTTCTGTTAAATACAGTCTGTGCAGATTCTCTAGAACTCCACTTTACTATTACTACTTTAGAAAAGAATCAGGCAGACCTTCAAACTCTGGGTTGTCTCTGTTACTATTACTGCTCTTAGGGCCAGAGACTCCTTAATGCTGTTCCTAGGGTTAGAGATGAAGAACTGGAAGCTCCAAGATCAGAGCATATGCTATCCATACTTCTGCTCACATGCTAACTCAGGCCCACACATTAATGTGTCTCTGCCCCAACTATATCCCTCCAAATTCCCTGACCCAGTTATAGCCCCCAGACTGTTGTGTTTGATGGGCTGTCTGTGATTTCTGGACTGCTTCCCACCAACATCCTCTGCTCTACCAAGCCTCAACTCAAATATGACATCTTCTCTGACACTTTATTCATGCCTCTAGAGAGACAGGGTAAGTTTCTGTTCCATAACCCCCCCACCCCCAGGCACTTTGTTCAAGCCTTTATTCTTGGATCTTGGAAACCATCTGTTCTTTGGTTTATCACACTCATTATGAACTCTACCGAGACAGGGCCTGTCTTATTGATTTCCTTTTTAAAATAACATCTATTGTGTGTTTTTAATACAGAGAAGCATAAGAAAAGAGGAAAAAAAGAATAGTAATTTATCTCCAAGAAACCTCTTGTGGCCTTTAAAGAAAAATTCAATATGTGAGCATAGAAGGAAAATTCAAATTGTCCAAAAACATACAAAATGAAAATTAAATGTCTCCCACTAGCTAACTAACCTTCACCCAAGAAGAAATCTGGACAAAAGTTTCTTACCTGTTACACCAGAAAATCATATACATGCATATCAAAAAAATATGTATATATTGTGCCTTTTTGAAATTTTTTTCATTTTAAGCTTCATGTTATATGCTTTAATGTTTTCCACTAATTATATATCTCTTGACACTTTTTTTTCAAATCATCACACATAGCACAATCACACTCTTTTTCAACGACACATGGGATATTATTTGGCGTGGATATGTTACATATCCATGCTTCTAATTATGCAATATTAGGCTTTTCTAAATCTTACCATTATTACTGATACTTCAACAGAATCTATAAAAGTTTTTTTCCCTGTGAATGTAATACCATATCAAAGATGCATCCTGATTTTCAAGTTATTCAAATATACATACAAGTTCATCTTTATAATAAATATACATTATATCCTCAGTTAAATGTTTTATGTTGGCTAACCATTCACCAAGAAATAGAATTTATGGCTCAAAGAGAATTGAATTTTTGACACATGTTGTTAAATTTCTACATAAAGTTCTATTCTCACCAGTAGTATGTATGAACAACCATTTCTTGTCAATATATGGCCATTATTTGACAATAGTCAACTCTATAATTGTTAAGAAAAGTAGTAGTACTTAGCTTTCATTAATGAAGTATGATTGGAGGATCAATGCATTAAATGCTTTTTCAGATTTGAGAGCTCTGATATACTGCAGAATTCCAACAACCAATTGGATTCAGCAAATTAGAAGTTTTCAAGTACAAGTCCATTCAAAAAAAAAAAAAAAAAAAAACATTTTCTATCCAGAGCTGCAATTCTAAGCTAAAGGACAGAAAAAAAAAGTGGAATTGTGCAGTTTTGGATACTGAATACAAGAAAAACATTGCTTTCCTTCCACAGATGCAGCTGAGACCACTCAGATTTGAGGCAAGAATTCAACTAGCTCTGCCCTGTTTACTGACCTTGCTTAACTGCTTGTCTTTTTCTGTTTCTAGACTGTTGTTTTTCAGCTATTCATCAAATCATGGATCCACTGCAAAAAGATCTGCCTTTGTTCAGAAAGTGTTCTTTCATTATATCCATTGATACTGGCAGCTAGGTAATACAAACCGGCCCTAGACATTGTTGCACATTCAGTTGCCATAATCCTTTGGATGGCTTTTTTGTTTCCTTGTGTTGGGCAGGGTTACTTTTTGCCTTCATATGGATTACACTGTTAACCAAGGGTGAGGTTGCTGTCTAGAACTGCTTCTTCTGCCTCGGGATAAATGAGCTCATGGATGTCGTTGACACAGTAACTGTTTAATTAAATGCCCCAGGGAGTAGCAGACATATATTCAACGAATTTGATAGAGGTAAGAACTGTAGTAAGAGATGGAATTGGGACAATGTGGTACTTGCAGGGAGAGACTACTGGCAAAGGAGACAATGAGGAGGAATTGATGGAGGACCAAGTCAGCCGAGATTACTGAAAATAAGGAAAGACAAAGTCTCCTCTTTGCTCCTCCCACAGAGAGTTACATCCCTTATCTGAAATGAGAGTTAACAAAGCTAAGGGAGTAATTGAAAACACTTTTTAAATTCTTTGCAACGTTAAGGAAATGGATAATTTTTTTTCCTCATTGGGGACGTTTATGCTTTCCAGCACCAAAGAATGGACCCTCGTTAAAAGAGCAGCTTCCCGAAGCAACACTTGCCCCTCACAATCTTAATAGCTACAATAAATTCACTAGTCTCTTTTCAGAACGCAGTCCAACAATGGGATTGTGTGAGGAGAATTCTAAGTGCTTGTGAACAAAACTTCAAGAAAACAAGACAAGTGTCCTGTGACCTCAGTTGCTTCAAAAGCACAGAATTCTTCTTGGAATGTGCTCCTCAGGTATACTGGAGAGGAGGAGGGAGTTTACTTCCGATTATTCATCACAACTGGTTATTGTTATCTGTTTATATGCCTCTGTGGAAAAAACTGTTTGCTTTGCCACATGCGGCTTGCCCTTGTGATTGTACGCTTTACTCATGTGACTCCTCCTAACCCTCAGAGTATAAAACTATCTGATGATCTGAATAAAGTTGGCTTATTGCATGTGACTTTAGACCACCTCATTTATTGGCTCCATTCTCCCAGATCCCACCACCTCCAGAGAGCTAAAACATCTTCTTTTGTTTTGAAATCCTATCTAATCAAAACTAATCATGAGACAAATCTTTGCTGGACATATCTGAATAATGGACCTGTGGTTGTTACCATGGCAGGGGCTCCTGGGAAGCCCCCATGAATGAGGCGAAGTGTTACTGTGGAGCCTGGCTTTGGGGAAAGGTTTCCTTAGTGTTGTGTGAAAATTCTATGCTGACAGGATTTAAATCACATCCATCTAACAGCATTTTGAAAACACAGACACAGTCTAATTCTCTTCTCTTAGAATGACTAGGGCCAGACAGATCTAGGTAGTGACAAATTGAAAATAGCAGAGATGCCTCAAATCTTGTTTTCTGGTTCAGGGGTTGAAAAAGTCTCATAGTATGGGGAACGGGGTTGTTGCATAAACCAACACCAAAGTGCACAAGTTCAAGACGATAAAATCTCAGGCTCAAAGAGGAGCTAAAGCAGACTCTTTGTATATGCTGACCAAAACACTCAAGCCAAGCTAGGACCCTGACCATCTGGTCTGATAAATGGCTGCCATGTATTAAATGTTTATGGAAGTTTACAAGAAGATTAGCACACACGGTTCAAAATAAATCATTTAGTCTTCAAAATGACCTTATTAAGGATATTATATACTATTATGACAAGTTAATATTGGCATACATTAGCGAGACTTTGGTCTCAGTTCCAGACCACCACAACAAATATTAATTTTTTTAGTTTACTAAACATATAAACACCATATTTAAATTATATTCATCCAGTGAGTATGCAATAACGTTTTAAAAATTGTTTAACATTTTATTTCTAAAATGACAACAACTGAGCCACCCCCCCCAAGGTATAATCTTATTGCTGATACAGGGTCTTGCTTTGATGATGGTGGACGCTGACTGATTAGGATAGTGGATGTTAAAAGTTGGGGTGGCTTTGGCAAGATCTTCAAAAAGGACAACAACAGAGTCCATTACAGGAAAAGTAGACTTTTCCTTTCATCAAATATTTTCCTGCAGTAGAAGATGCTGTTTCCCAGCTTTTATACACAATAGAACTTTCAAAATCGGAGTCAGTTATTTAAAAGCCTACGTGTGCTTTGCCAAATAAGTCTGTTTGATAGTTTAAATGCTTTCTTGCCATTCCAATGATGTTCATAGCTTCTTCACCAAGAGTATATTTCATTACAAGAAGCCACCCTCTGTTCATCATTAAGAAGTGAGTCCTTGTCTGTTAACGTTTTATTATTATTATTTCAACAGCTCAGTCACAGCTTCAGGCAGCACTCTTACTTCTAGGTTGGCTATCATTTCTATCATTATCTTCAGCTACATTTTCCTTCTAAGTCGTAGCTCCCTTGAAGTAATTTATTAGGGTTGGAAACAACTTTTCCCCATATTTCCTATTAATGTCCACTTTGACCCAATCCCATGAATTAAAAAAATGTTCTTGATAGCATCTACAATGATGAAGGTTTTCTACAATATTTTTCTTATTTATTTTTCTTATTTTACATATCATCCCAGTTCACTCTCCTTCCCATCCTCTCAAACCCCCCCCTGATACCCCCCAGTCCCATTCCCCATCCACTCCCCAGGGAGGGTGAGCCCTTCCAGGAGGGATCATCAAAATTTGTCAAGTAATTTGGGGCAGGGCCTAAGTCCTCCCTCATATCTCTAAGGTAAGGGAGTATCCCTTTCCTCTGCTCCTGAACTCCTTTCATGCACCAGAGATCTATCCTGGTCCCACAGACTGCCCAGGGCTTCTAACTGAGACCCACATTCAGGGGGTCTGGGTCAGTTGTATGGTGGTTTCCCAGCAATTAGACTGAGGTGCACAGGATCCCCCTTGTTCAGATCAGCTGATTCTGTGGGTTTCTCCAGTCTGTTCTTCACCCCTTTGCTCATCACTTCTTCCCTCTCTGCAACTGGATTCCAGGTGTTCGACTCAGTGTTTAGCTGTGGGTGTTTGAGTCTCTACAGTATTTTTCACATATCCATCAGTGGCATCTCTTTCTATGTCTGCTTGTAGCCTTATACAATGTACTTTTTTTTGAGGAAAAAAAACACTAAATTAAAAATTATTTCGTGAACCACGAGCTATATTATAACTGTTGTATTGGCAGGTACATTAATCTCATTGTACATTCCCATTAAAACTCCCCGGGGCATTGTGAATAAGCAGTAGGTCTCAACTGTGGGCTTAAAACATTCAGTAAGCCATGCCACAAACAGAAGTGCTGTCATAGAAATGTTGTTTGTCCCTTTATTTACAAAGCACTTGCAAAGTAACTTCAGTGTAAATCTCAATAGCCTAGCATTTTTGGAATGGTATATGAATGTGATGGTTTGAATGAGAATAGTCCCCATAGCTCATATTTTTGAATGCTTGGGCCATAGTTGTTTGTACTGTTTGGGGAGGGTTAGGAAGGTATAGTCTTGATGGAGAAGGTGTGTCGGGGGGAGGGTGGTGGTTTTGAGGTTTCAGAAGCCCTGTGTCTGTGTCTGTCTCTGTCTTTCTCTACCTGCTTCCTGTGGATCAGGATGTAAAGCTCTCAGCTACTACTCATGCACCATGCCTGTATGTTTCCCACCATGATAATCATGGACTAACCCTCCAAAATGGTAGGCAAGCCTCCAAAGAAATGTTTTCTTTGATAAGAATTGTCTTCATTATGGAGTTTCTTTCCAACAATAGAACAGTAATTAAGACAATGAGTATTGGTTAGCTCTAAAAGTCATCCATTTTGATTCATTCCTTAAAAAGAGGGGCCTCTGGTGTTTGGAGGCTTTGAAACTCAGCATTTGATTCTCCTCTCTGAATGTTAAAGTCCTAGGCGTAATCTTTTTCTAGTATAAAGTTGTCTCATACACACTGGAAAGCTGTTTTTAATATAAACATCTTAATCTATTATCTTACTAGATCTTCTATATAATGGCTGCAGCCTCTTCAAAAACATACTGTGTCACCTTGCAGACTCTCAGAATCTCTTTCTTTACTTAAATCCCTTGACCAGGGGCTGGAAAGATGGCTGAGTGGTTAGGGGCACAGACTGATTTTCCAGGGGACCTAGGTTCAAACTTAGCATCCATATGGTGATGAACAGTCATTTGCAACTCCAGTCACAGGGCATCTGACAGTGTCTTCTGGTCTCTGAGGACCCCACACATGTACATGGTGCACAGGCAAAGCACCCATACACATAAACAATTTTTTTTAAAAGAATTCCGTGAACAGACCTTGGTTAGTTTTACTTTTCCTAAATAGCCTTACTTCCTTTAGCCTTTACTAAATGGAGTTGTCTTGAAGTAATGCTGTGGCTAATTTGGTCTTCTATAAAGGGCACTAAAATTTTTTCCATCTGGGATTTATGAGCCAGGGGGTCAAGTTCATGATGGGAAAAGCACAGAGGCAGCTGACCTGGGTTCATGGTAGCTCACCATGAACTCTGGGGCAACAGCAAGGAAGCTGGCATGGGACTGACCTAGGCCCTCTGCATATGGGTGGCAGTTGTGTAGCTTGGTCTGTTTGTGGAACTCTTAGTAGTGGGATCAGCACCTGTCCCTGGCCCTTGAACTGGCTTTTGGGAATCTATTCGCCAAGCTGGGTTGACTTGCCCAGCCTTGATTCAGGGGGAGGAGCTTGGTCCTGCTTCAGCTTGATGTGTTGAAGATCATGAGAGACCCCTTTCTGAACTGGAACTGGAGGAAGAGGGGTTGGGGGTAGAGGAGAGGTGGGGGGGGTATAGGAGGAGAGTGGGAGGAGAGACTGTAGTTGGGATATAAAATAAATGAAAAAATTTTAAGTTAATAAAAATTTTAAAATGTTTCCATCTGTGCAAATGAGGATATTTCTTTTTCTTATCATTCTTGTGTTCACTGAAATAGTACTTGGAATTTCTCTCAAAAACTTCACAACTTGACTATTGGCCAAGAAGAAAACCAGTTTTCAGTCTGCCTCATCTTTAAGTTGCCTTCTTTACCATGCTTAATTGCCTCTAGATTATGATTTAAAGTTAGAGAACTAAAATCTCTCATTCACTTGAACACTTGAAGGTCAATACCGAGTTGATTGCCATAATTCAGTGCTGTGTGTCCCTGGAAATAGGGAGGCCTGGGAAAGAGGGAAAGACTGGGGACCAACCAGTAGGTGGAGCAGTCAGAACATACTGTGTTTGTTGACTAATAACAAAGCTTACATTTTAATAAGGGTGTGGTTTGTGGTACGGCAAATCAACTACAGTGATAATCGAGAAAAGTAAAAAAAAAAAAAAAAACTTAAATCTTATCATACCAGATATGAATAGTTAAAAAAAAAAAACTTGAGACATGAGATACAGAGTTAGTGTTGTTGGGAAAAATTGTGTTAACAGACTTGAGTGATCCAAGTTTACTTACCAAGGTGTGTCTGTTATACTATATGACAGAGGCTGAATATGATCAGTATACCTTACCTGAAGTGCTCAGGCCCAGAAGTGGTTATTTTTTCATTTATTCTTATTTCAGTGCATTTACATATTCCCAATTGGATATCTTAGGGATGAGACAGAATTCTAAACATGGAATTCACTTATGTTTCATTTATAACATATAAATATCCTGAAGATAATTATATATTTTTAATGTATCTATGGTTTGAATTCCACTCATCACATGAAATCAAGTTTGTAATTTTCCATTTGTGACATCATGCCAATCATGTCAGTACTCAAAAAGTTTTGGGTTTGGGAGTATTTTGGATTTTAGATTTGGGATTAGAGAAGCTAAACCTGTCCTATCTCTCCAGGGAGCTATTTAAAACATTTGATAAAAAAAGTCTCATATGTGTTTTGTCCTGTCATTATTATGGCTCTAGGCCCTCATAAATATAAGGTCATCACCCTTCCCTCTAATCTTTTCCTTCTTGAGCTTGTTGGCAACTTAAAAGAGGTACAAGGTATACAATTTGCAGTTCATGTCTCTCAAAGAAGTTTTCAACTTCTAGAACTTTGTGATTGGAACTTCCTTAACTGCAGACTCCTGCACTAAGATGTCCTAATATTTGGAGCTAAGAAGTGACAAGTCTAAGATCAAAGAGCTATCAAATACTAAAGTTTGTATCAGGACCAATGCTAGATAGCCTTGACCCCAGGCCAACATGATTTTCCTTGGTGCCTCCCTCTCACTATTTCCACTACCTCCTAAGATTATATGTTACATCACATTGTCCTCCACATCCATCTTGCACATACCATCTTCTTCATTACTATCCAAAGCAGAGGCTCTACTACAGTCAAGGATGTCAATTTGAGTTCACATCAGTGTTCTTTTACTCTGGTGACACTTGTATATGTTGTTTGTGGGTTTGCAGATTTTTTATGACTAATGTATGCTCTTCAGATACATAAGCTCTTTTACATTGTTTTCCTTATATTCTTTGTGTGCTCTAGTGGTTTTAAAGTTGTCTAGTAAACACCGGTTAAATTAAAAAGTATTATCTCCTTAAAAAAAAGAACAAATGTTTGCTAAAATAATGTATCTTCCCCCCAAACAAAACAAAAAGGTAAAAAGACTATCAGTTCTCATTACAATTTGACAAAGTACACACTAGTTAATTAGCCCTTAGAAAAGGCTGACATTAAGACTTATTAATTAATAATGCCAATTAATCACCAGCCCTGCATAAACCAAAGGCAGAGAAGTAGGAAAATACATTAAGTAAATGTTGTTTTCAAGAATACAGTCCCATGAAAACCAAACATACATTTACATAAAATCACATGGTCAAAGAACTACCAAAAGATGAAGGTATTTTCAGAACTGAAGCCAGGTGCCTGAACACCAGGTCAACACTCTTCTTTGCAGCTTCCCTTTCATTATTTCCTAATACCCTCTCAAATTAAACTCTCCCCATAAAGCACATTACGTCTCCTCAACGCCTAAGTCCATCTGACACACACCATCTTCTTTCTTATGATAACTGCTGTAGCAAATGAATAAAACCAGGAAACTTGGCAAGTCATCAAATCGCAACTTGGATGTTGGAAAGTATTGGTATCTTGGTGGAAAACAGAGGAACTAAGACTGCTAGGCCAAGTGACATGTAGATATCTAAAGTACATTAGATGTGGGATGGATTTTCTATTCCTACATTAATGTTCATAAAGTACTAGATGAATTGCCCTTAAATACAAGTATGCCTGACAGTTTCATCTTCTAGGATAACTACAAAAGGAATGTAGTGAAGAGGATGAAACTCAGTGATAGATCACTTACTTAGTTCATAAAAGTCCCTGTGTTTGATCCCTAACACCACAAAATGAGGGTATAAATCAAATCCTATTTTCAACACACAATGTTCTCAGTAGTAGGCTAATCTCTTGGTAAGCAAGTCTCTCGTTTATACATTTGGTAAATAGTGGTCTTCCTTTTTAATCACAAAGTTCCTTGACAAGCAGCATAGCCAAGAAAAAGAGCCAGAAACCTCAGATATAATTACAGAAGTGCCTCAATTTAGGATGTGTTTTTCCAAAATATTAATGACTACTTGATTCATTACACTGATTAGACCTCAAACTCACGTTAAGGATTAGAGTAAGGCTTGACCCTCTACAACAGGATTGTCATCAGCTTCTGGCAGAATTTCATTCATTTATATGAAATGTGGAGAGAACATTCAGATTCATTTTTAAAAGGCTTGCCATCTCTTTAATAAAATTTACAAAAGTATTTTCAAAGTATTAAGTGAGTAAATGGAAAAGAAAGTGCAATGGCGTTGTCTTTTCAGAGTTGTCTGTCCCTTGGAAGCCATTACCATCCATCTAAGTTAGCTTAAGGGCTTAGTATCATTTTAAGTAATCAAGGGGAAGGCTCCAGGCTTTCTAATCTAATTGCCATCTCCAGGGAAGTGCCTTCTTCACTCAGCTAGGTTGAGGAGAAAGAGCATCTCTAGGAAGTAGGAAGTGATTTGAACTGTAGCTTTTTCAGTCATTTTGATGATGCTCATCTCAGGAATTAAGGTGTTCTCTGCACTTCCCCACCCCATCCCAACCTGTTATTTAATGAAAGACATTGTCTTCTCTGGATCTGTGCAATAATCTCCCTTCTTAGTGAATATCACCATTCTGTGCTGGTAAGCATGCTTCTCTTTACCATTTCAGTGGCTACACATTGTGAGGCTTCAGAATCTACTGAAACTGTTGAATGATGAAGAGAAATAGTATTATGCTAAAATATTTTTTCCCTGGACTGTGTGTGGAAGAGAAATTTCATAATCAGAATCAGTGAGAGTTTAGAAACTTAACACAGCATCTGAGAATCTTGGGAAATGTGGTTAGCCCCTTGCTTTTAAGCCCTTTCTTTGTATTCTGATACCTTTTCTCAGGGCATCTTAACATGTGAGTCAGGCCCCTGCCTGATTTCCAGCATTTGCAGTCTGCATTTTCACAGTTATTTGCTTCCCACCTGCAGCTTCAATCATGTTGTAAGCCCTAGGTTGGGTCTAAATCATTGTGGAGGACGGGAGCATTTAAAGAAACCCAATCCAAATCTCTATAGTTAATGCTACTTAGGAATCACTGCCCTTGCTAGGCTAACTACACCTCTGTACTCCAGTTCTCATAATTGAGGACTCCTCTATTCAATTCACTTCAGAAAGCTTTAATGAGCATCACTCCTGTGCCAGGCCCCCAAGTCAGCACGAGGAGATCGCACATTTTAGTCAGAGTTCTGATATGTAATCTTAAAATGGAATAGCCTTTGTCCTGACAAAAAGTTATGTCCAGGGTGCTGTTAGTCTAAGAAGGACTTAGTCATCACCTTTTGTGTTCATTAATAATGGAGTCCTCTACTCCACTAAGAATTGCTCATATTTCCTGAGCTTTCAAGTACCCTTAGCAGAGTATACTAGTATTTGTAGGTTTGGAGGGTTACAGAGATTATATGTATGTATATATATTCATATTTTAGGAATATAAATGCATTTTTACTATATGTGTTATATTTTATGTTTCTAGGCCTTGTGGTACATATAACATAGCAGACATTGTTAGGAATACGTTTAATCCCAGGTAGTCTGGGGCCTGAGACAAAGGAGATCATAAGTTTAAGGCTGGCCTTAGAAAAATAGCAACATCCTATATTGAAAATTTTAAAGTCTGCAAATGAAAAAAAAAAATGGGAGGGTTGGAAATAATACTTGTTGGTAGAGCATTTACCTAGCATGTGTGAAATCCAATTACAGTTCCCTAAATTATATAAAAACAAAATCATATGTGAGCGTGTTATAGCTCTTTCAGTGGGGGATTTAGAAAAAGTTTATCTTGATGTTTTAGGCCTTGGTAGTCGTCAAGAAATTAGCCAGGACTGCAACCATTTGAAGGCTTGCCTAAAGCTGGAAGGTCTAATTATTTCTCAGTTCATATAACACTTGTATGCATTTCTTGGCTGCAATACACCTTTTCAATATATATGAACACTGTACAGTGGTCAAAGGACTGTAGTCCTCATGGAAAGCTTTATTTCTAAGGTAGTTGACTCATATAATCATTATAATAGTGACAGTTACCAGAAGAGCTCATTTCTTCTTCCATGAAGGCGTCTTCATTGTGTCCTCCGGAGTGTTCGCACACTTGTTGAAGCTGCAATGTCTTACACACCCTAACAATTATTGCACACTTATTTCTGTAACATTTTGTTGGTTATATAAATGAGTCCTAAGTCGAAGTGGGAGGAGACCACAGAGAGGTTTAAATAGTCAGTCGAGAGACTGTCTACCACAGACACAGAGCAAACTAAAGAGGAGTTGATATCAGAGAGACTAGAAACATGGTTGAAAGCAGGAAAGTGAAGCGGGCATGCTGGGCAGTGTACAGCATCATATACGGTACAGGAATAGACACACATACAATACACTGATGGAAGTAAACAATTGTTGGTATAGGCAGTACCAATGGAACAGAAAGAATGGTACAATTTTATATTACATATTGACTTTGTACTTGTCTTTTGAAAGACGCTACACTCACTGCTATACCACCAACATTGCACCCTCTGTATATACATAGTATGAGTTTTGTGCACAAGAAACACTTTTGAGTATGCATGGAATGATGATTCCTCCAGTACAATCTAGACTCTATCCTTTTTTATCTTCTACTCAGAATGTACATGAATAGCAGTGACTTCAATAAAAAGTACTATTTCCTTTAATAATTTTGGGGATTTTATTTTGTTTTATACTGCTGAGAATTTTAGAAGCTTTGATGCGCTAATATGCATGTGAATCTCCATGGAGAGAATTCAATAATCTTATCTTTCCTCTGAGAAACTCTTCAGTAGATGTGCTGCATATACATAATATTCTCTGGGAAATTCTGACTTAGATTAAGGTCTTACTGTATACAACTGGCTGGAGTAGAACATACTATGTAGAACAGGCTGACACTGAACTCACAGCGATCTTTCTCCTTTTGCCTGTAGAATACTGGGATTAAACACATGCTTCACCACCCTGGGGTCAAGGTTAGAGTTTTAAGCTAAGAGACTTACTGCAAATTAAACAGCCTGGTTTCTTCTTTCTGGGAACATGGCTGGGTTATATCTGTTACCCTTACTTGAAGTTTGGTGTAGCCCCTGAATATCCAAAATAAATAAGCAAAGGGATCAAAGCTAGAGATGTTATCATATATACTCTCAAATTATAGTACAGAGCAATAGGAACGAAAGACCTATGTGATAGTGGTAGACATGTAGATCTGTGGAACAGAATAGAGGACCCAGGAATAAGCCCACATAGTTGCACCCACTTCATTTTTAAAATAAAGATGCCAAAGATATACATTGAAAAAAGAAAGATGACTCTAACAAATGGTGCCTGGGAAAGTGGACTTCTAAATGAAAAAGAATGAAGCTAGATGTGTATTTCCACTTCGGATCACAGACCCAACTAGGAGACCAGAAACTAGAGGAAAACTTAAGCAAAACATTCCCAAATAGAGATCTAGACAAGGACTTTCTGAAAAACATACTGACTGCTCCTGGGAAATAACCCCAAGAATTGGCAAATGTGACTGCATAACGTTAAAAGGCTTCTTGCACAGTGGTGAAAAACTGTGGGCTAATATCTAGGACATGTAAATATTTAAAAAATAAAACTCCCTAAGTCATAAAATAAATTAAAGAATTAATCTATTGAATAGACAGTTCTCAAAAGAAGGATAGTAAGTAGTCACCAGGGAGATACAAGACTCTTCTATGTTCATCTCACTCAAACCAGAATGTACATCACCAAGAAAACAAATGTGGATGTGAGCAAGTGAAGATCCCTTATTCACTACTGGTGGGATTGTAATCTGGCGTAGCCACTATAGAAAACAGCATGGAGTTTCCTCAAAAAACTGAAGGGAAGATTGCCATATGATATCACTTCTTGGCATATATCGAAAAGATTGTAAGCCATCATATAATAGACATATATTCACATCTATGCTTATTGGACATTGCTAACAATCATTAGGGAATAGACCCAGCCTACACAACCTTCAGTAGATGAATGAAATTTATTAATAGATACATAGAAGAAAATATGATACATAGATATAATGAAATTTTATTGACGCAGAGAGAAATGAAATAATGATATTTGCAGGAAAATAGATGGAACTAGAAATCATTATGCTAAGTAAATTAAGCTAGTTTCAGACAAATACCATGATTTTTTTTCTTATATGCAGAATCTTGATTTGGAATGAAACAATAAAGAAGATTATGAAAAGAGAGGAAGAAAGGATCTGAAGGGAGGGGAGAATTAGTGTGTAATTGAATACATATGACATGAAAGGAGAGGAGGGATCAATTGGGGCGGGGAAGGACCATCAAAGGAAAAAAAAGGAAGGAGTGCATGGGAGCAGTGTTGTAGGAAGACAAATAAGAAGAATGAATAATGGCATGTAAGTGCAAAAGTACCATAATGAAATCCATTTCTCGGTATGCTATTAACTTCACCACCACAACCAAGGTTTAAGGAAAATTGTGAAAGGGGAGGCAGAAAGAGTTTAAGAACTGGAGGATGGAGAAGTGCTATGGAAAGCTGTCTTCTGGACATGGTGTGGGCCACTGCAATCAAGAGCTCACAGCAGCTTCAGTTACCTGCCCAAGACTTACAGAAGATTAAGGTTGCCCAAATTCTGCCATAGATGAGGTAGATTATCTCCAGGCCTCACACCATCCTGAGGAACTATTGGCAGTGGATACTTGCTGGGGGTGGAGAATCATTCTTTACTGATCATGTGACAACCAAGGGGTTCCACATGTTCTTGTGGATGGCCCCACACCCATGCAAATATGACAGCACTAACTGGACTTAGTGGGTTATCAAAAAATAAAAGTCATGAAGTTGAAAGAGGACAGGTTAGGAGAGGCATGGGAGAGTCATAAAGAAGGAGAAATGGTGGGTAGATATCATATTTCATTGTATGCATGCATGAAATTCTCAAAAATAAAAAATAGTTACTAGAAAGAATTTTGGCTAATGACATATGGTTAGACTCCTATGTTCCTTCTAGGAGTTGTTTTAGTTAGGGTTACTATTGTTTTGATGAAACAACATGACCAAGTCAATTTGGCAAGGAGATGTTTTCTTTTTCCACTAATGTTTCAATATCACTTTTCATCATTGAAAGAAGTTAAGGCAGGAACCCAAATAGAAAAGGAAGCTGGATGCAGGAACTGACGCAGAGGCCATGGAAGAGAGGAATACTGCTTACTATCTGTTTTCCATGACTTTCTCAACCAACTTTTTTTATTGAACACACGACTATCAGCCCAGTAGGGCGAGCTGGGCCCTCTTGCATGAATTACCAATTAAGGAAATGCCCTATAGGATTGCTTACAAGATCTCATGGAGGTGTTTTCTAAATTGAGGTTCTCTTCTCTCTGTGACACAAGCTTATGTCAAGTTCAATCAAAAACAAAACAAAACCCTTTTCCTGTAGTCTTTCATATTCTCTCCTTAGTTACTTTCCAACCCAAAGGGTCCCATGTGAGAATAAAAGGGCCAAGGATTGGCAAACTGTGGGCCATGGTCCAAATCCACCTATTTTTGTAAATAAGTTTTATTGGAACGTGATTATTGTTATTTGTTTCAATGCTGTGCATGGTCTTTTTTGTAAACAGGCACTGACCCACAAAGTTTTTGTTACCTACCCCTTTACACAAATGTCTACTGACTATTGCCAAATAACGATAATAGCTGGATGGAGGGATTCTGAGTCCCAGAATGTCTGCACAGACAAAAGGCTCCTGTAGTTTCTGTGGATCGACATTTGGAGTATGTTTATTACTGTAGTTGACCTAATTCAGGTAAGAAGATGCACTGGGTATTGTTTGCCCTGCAGTTTAACTCTATTTTTTGTACCTCCTTTCCCTCAAGGGCAATGTCTATACATTTATCAAGAATTACTTCATTGTGTCAAAGTAGCCTGCACTCAGGATTGCAGTCCACCCTGTCTGGACAGCTCTCTTGGCTTGGTGCAAAATGGAGACTCCCTTTACATCAGGGCTCCCTCCCTCCCTATCTGGATAGTATCTCTAGGCCCTAAGGCCTGATCTTATCTGGATGTTGTCCCTACACTTGGATGCCTGACCTCTGACACTGATCCCTGCAGAGGCCCCCCCCCCCCCCCCCCGCTATCCATATAACAACTAGGTATCATGTTCCAGCTTTATGATAGGAGCATGCTGCTAAATGCAAATTAGGTGATGCCCTAGCAGCTGTTCCAGTACTATATATCACCCCTCACTCTGGAATGAAGCTGAACTGTACCACTGAAACTGTGTTCCCAAAAGCTGTTTCCAATATACTTGAAAACCTTCTGAGTCTTATTCCCTCGTTGACCTATGATCCTGGAGAAAGAAGGACACCCACATCATTGAACTATTTTTAGTCTTTTGCATGTTCCATGTGCTTCCTACAGAGAACTCACTGGTATATGTGATACTTTGGAGTATGCTTTATTTATATTCTTAAATATCTATAAATTTAAACTTGACATGGTGGTAAAGCCCAAAACTCAGTACTTAGAGGCTGAAGAGAAGTATCAAGAAAGAGTTCAAGACCAGCCTGAGCTATACAGTAAGATCCTATCTCAAAACAAAACAAAACAAAACACCAACCCCCCAAAAAGACAAAAAACAAAAGATTTCTAAAAGTACTCTCACACACATGAAAAGGCCCGTGAAGTTTCAGTCTGTGTTGTTAATATGCTACCTAAAGCACACGTCACAGCTGATGGAGATGCAATTGGAGTGTTTTGAAGGTGAGGAAATACTAGTTTCTGCTGTTTCACATTTGAAATGAATTAACTTTTTGTTTTTGCAGTGTTGAAGATCAAACTCAAGACTCCGCACGTGTGAGGTAAGTGCTCTACCATTGAGGTACATTCCCAGCCCTATATTAACTTTTTAAAAACAGTTTTCAAGATTGTATGTTGCACTGGGTTTGTGGGTCTACTTTACAAACCTTTAGAGTCATCAGAGAGGAAGGAGCCTCAGCTGAGGAAATGTCTCCTTGAGAGCTAGCTGTTAGGCATTTCTCACTTTGTGATCAATGGAGGGCCCAGACCATGGTGGGTGGCCTCATCCCTGAACTGGTAGTCCTGGCTTCTATAAGAAGGTGGGTTGAGCAAGCCAGGATATTCAAGCTGGTAAGTGTCTCCCCTCTAGAGCCTCTGCATCAGCTTCCACTTTCAGAATCCTGCCCTGTTTGAGTTCCCGACCTTCACTTCCTTCAATGATGAACAGCATTGCTGAAATATAAGCCAAATAAGCCCTTTGCTTATGGTCATGGTGTTTCATCCCAGTAATAAAAAACCTAACTAATATAGATGGTGAAGAAAGAATGCTCCCTTCAGGTGTTGTAGAGCTCAAAGTCTTGCCCTGCCCTTGACTCTTCTGCTTGTGTTACTTCATTCACTATTGCCAATGATCAAAAGACTTGGCTGGACAAGACTTTTCCTCTTTAAAACAAATATTTTATATATGCTAAGATTATGAATATATATATGCACTCACCTGTTACACTACTTATGTACAATGATAACTGTAATAAATGTAACAGTTTTTTTAAGGACTTAAAGTCCCTTGGCTCTAAGATTTTATAATGAGCCCGAGAATCCATTATCTAATGTAACATGTTAAAGCGTCAACATGGGAAGTCCTAGGGTTGTGCATTCATTGAAATTCTTAAGCAGGGGAGTTCCTGCTGTCCACTATTTTAAGAAAACAAGCTAATAGAGCTTAGTCTTTTTAATTATCATAAATTAAATATAAGAAGGCTATTGTTTACCTCTATGAGTCAAAAAGGTTGTTTATATTCTTTCCATAGAAATTGCTCTCTACAGCTTGACAAGATTATCTCAGTAAGCTAGTTCACAAATGGCTGAAATGGCTGAATTTCTTCTTAAGGAAAAAAAAGTGAACTGAATCACTTTTTTCATAACTGGGTTTTCTTCAGGGCTAGAGGCTTAGATCATACACTGGCCAGAGTGAAAAGTGAAGTCTCCATTGGCCTGCAGGTTATTTACTGAGCTTTGTATTAGATAGGGGACAGGACATACATTGAACCTAGAAGCTTTTCCATATGGCAATAACATCAATTTCAATCCAGAACAATCTGCAGTATTGATTAACTTTGGGGAGTTTTTACCAGTACTGATCTGTCTCATCTTTTATTCAACAGGTCCCAGGAAGAAATTTCCAGGCAATAGAACACCCAAGGCAAATCACACTTGTGAGTTCTCGCCAAAACTATTACTTCCTCCATTTACAAATGCTCCTTAGGGAACCAGGAAGCTGTGCAGTTTTCAGGACTTTTTGAAACTACACTATAAAGGACACTGATCCAGAATTTAGAAACCCAGGCTCTTGAATCACTAAATATTTGTGTGTTCTTGAATAAATCATTAAACTGGCACCAGTCTTATGTTCTGCCTGTGAAGATAGGGGATAATGATAATCTACTTCACAGGGTTGGTGACAGTATTCAAGGAAATGTATTGATGTAAATTACTACAATGTTGGAGATACAAGGAAACATTATATTATTAGTGTATTATTCACTCTAAAGTAGATCAACACCATCTTTACAATTTTATTTGCTATAATTTTTCAAAATATAAAATTATAAAGTACATCAATACCATCTTTACAATTCTATCTGCTATCACTTTTCAAAATATAAACTATCTGAAGAAAAAAATGCTCCATTTGTCAATGTTCCCTTGAAATGATATACCATGATATACCATGAAGCATGATACATATTTAAACCATAGGTTTTATTATTTATTTTCATTTTGTCTGTCTTTATCTAAATTCTCTGAGAATTGTGAGCATAGCTTATACCACATGGGTTACAATTTGCACCTCCATGGGGAAGGTAGAGTAACATAAGTGAGTTAAACTGGAATATAGGATTGAAAGCTTAAATGGGCAGTCCACTAAATCCAAGTCAGCATTTCTACTTAGGAAAACTGGCCAAATATAGCCAGATTCTAGCGTATTTTCCAAAATAATCTTACAATGCAATTTAAAAATGTGAATTCTTTTAAGACTTACATGTTGAAAACCTTTATATAAAAGTGTTGTATGTATTAACTAAAACACATGAATAGGCTCATGCCACATTGTTTATGTACATTTTATTGGTTTGGTTGACTGGGTAGTTACTTACCTTCTTAATTGTACTACAACTTCCACAATTACAAGATGCATATACTAGTGCCTAATTCATAAGACTGTATGGAGATTAAATATGGTAAAATACATAAAAAATTAGAATAATGCCTATTAGATAGTGACCACTGGAATGGCCATAATCATAACCAATGACACCAAAAATATTGACAACAAAATATCATTAACAGAAAAACAATAAACATTGTTGTTAATATTGGTAGCATAATTATACAGCCTAGTATGCATTTGCAATTATATGACATTGGTGATATATTTTTATTAAAGACACTTTTAGTTTATTCTTCCTAAGGGTGGTACAGTAATAGAAACAGAGTTGAAACATTTGCTTTCAGTTGTTGCTTTTTGTTGTTGTTTCTGTTTTTTTTTTTTTTTTGCTTGTTTGTTTCTTTTTGTTATGGCTAATTTAATATCAGGCAATACTAATTTTTTTTAACATATTCTCTTTTTTCCTGAACAGTAATTTTCTCTTCTATCATCCTTACTATTATAGATTCACCTTAGTTCCTCATCATTTCTCCAGAAAACTGCAACAATAGCACTTTTTCACTGGCGTTTTGGTGACTGTATTTCTTTGGCGTTTCTGACTGTTGTGGATGTGGATTTGGTACCCTTTCCATTTCCACAGTAGCCAAGGAGATGGTGCTAAAATACAAATCTACACACATCTTGTCCCCATCCAGATATCTGCAAATGTGACACAGCAACACTGTACCATTTCTTTCTGGTATCCACTGCATCTGTTAGGGATTTAACCTTGGATCTTCTTCTTAATTGCTAGGTAACTTGTGGGAAGTTACTGAGCCTTTTGTTTTTCACATATATTCCAATGGGTTGTTGTGAGGACTACATGATTTAATTTAATATGTTCCTTAGCAACTTCCCTACTGCTGTGATAAAATACCATGACCAAGACAACTTATAGAAAAATAAGGGTTTATTTGAGGCTCACGGTTGCAGAGGGTTAGAGTCCATGACCATCATGGTAGACAACATGGCCGCAGGCTGGCAGACAGGCATGTTGCTGGAGCAGTAGCTGAGAGCTTATGTCTGTTCCACAAGCAGGAGATAGAGAGAGTAAGATTGGATCCTTTGAAACTTCAGCAAGGTCACACCTCCTAATCCTTCACAGACAATTTCACCAACTGGACACTGAGCATTCAAATATATGAACCTATGCTGTTTATTCTCATTCAAAACACCACAATATGTAGAAAATCTCCACAATTTTCTGGCATTTAACTTGATAAATGCAAATAATTCATTCGTTGTAGTCTTATCATTGCTTACATTAACCTGTACCTTAATCCCTAAGATTTGGGCACCTGTTTTTAAACATATAAAGGTATTCCACATCTCCATACCTATGACCAGGCTACACTGTGACAGACTGGTTACAACCAGCCTGGGTCTTTTTTTCAATTTATTTATTTTTATTTATTTTATTTTTTTTATTTTACATATCGATCCCAGTTCCCTTTCCCTCCTACCAGTCTGAGTCTTAGCACTGCAAAATTTCTCTCCCAATAATCCCCGGAAACAAACAATAACCAAAAATTATTGTTTAAAGGGTAATATGAAGGAGAGAATGGAAAAGTAAAACAAGCAAAACAAAAAATTAAAAGCCTTTTTTCTTCCTTCTTTCCTTATTTTCCTCCTTTCTTCTTTATACTCTCCCTCCCTCCCTCTATCCTTCCTTCCTTTCTTTTTCTTTCTTTGAGACAGGTTGTCATGCTGTAGTCTAATCTTGAACTCATGATTGGTCTACTACACTCGGCCTCCTTCGTGCTGCAACTGTAAGTATAGCCAGAATTGCCCTTGTATGGGTGTGGGGGATCAAACTTGGATTGTCAGGCTTCAAGGTAAGTGCTTTTACCCTGTTAGGCCATCTCATAGTCCATAAGAGTTACATTTTAAATAAAGATAAAACCAAACCACTTTAAAATTTAAGACAAAAATATTGTAATAGAGAAATAGGAACATAAATAATGTGGCTAACACAACCACCACAATTTTCATGATATAGTGCAAACAGTACTTGGAACAAAGTTTATTTATTTAAATATATGTGCGGTACTACTAGCCAACTAATTATAGCTAATGGAGTGTGTTTCATTATGCTATCACAGACACTTCGTCAACTAAGCCCCTTGTTAATAGCTTGGATATACTGTATCTCACAATGGTTCATGCATGGGAGCCTTAAGCTTCAGTGTGGTAATACTGAGGTGGTGATACGGAAGTGTTAGAGCCTGTTGCAAAGGTCATTGGAAACACTGCACATGAGAGGGATTGTTACAATGGTATCATTCACTGCACACCATTGTAATATCATTGGCCATGAGGTCCCCACCACAGCTGAGCTGATGCTGGCACCATGCCCTTTAAACCACACTAATTGCAAGTTAAATAAACTCCTTTTCTTTATACATTCATACACATCAAATATTTTACAGCATTGGAAAATTGACTAAAACAGGCTAAAACTGATGTTTCTCCTGCTTTAAACTTCTTGCCAGAATCTGATGTTCCAGAGATAGCATATGGAAGGCTATGCAGCAACACAGAAATGTTCCTTGGGAAAGTAGTTTGGTCTTTATTTTTCTTTTTGAAGTACAATGAGTAACAAAGGCATGGGCCAAATGGCAAATCTGTTGTGGCTTGGTTAGAATGGTAATATTAGTATTAAAAGAAACATCTCTCAATAATCTCATTGAATATATACTCCCAGAGAAAGCAGTGCTGGTAACATCAAACCCCAAGCCTGTATTCATCTAATCATCATCTTTACTATTTTAATATCTACAAATGATATACTTGAATGCATACAAACAATGATTACTCCACATTATGAATAAAATAACCCAACACAAAACATTTCCAGAATTGCAATAGGCTTGTATCAGTCACCATAAGTTGATTTTGACTATTCTTGAATTCATGAAATACAATCCTAACAAGGTATATTCTTTTGAGATAATTTATATGAATTATATTTTTTCATTTATTTTACATACCTACCAGAGTTTCCTCTCCCTCCTTCTCCTCCTGTTCCCTCTCCTGCCTCATATCCACACATCCCCATCCACTTCTCCATCATTGTTCACCAAGGTATATTCTTTTGTGTCTCTTTTTTTTGGGGGGGCGGTATATTTATACCAGGCTGGCTTCTAAGTGGTTAGGTGGCCTAACAATGACATTTATTTATTTATTTATTTATTTATTTATTTATTTATTTTTACTTTTCTTCCTCTACCCTAGGGTTACAAGCTTCAAGCTTCAAGCACTATGCCTGGTTTATGAGGTGCTAGGGTTCAAACCCAAGGCTTGATGCATGATAGGCAGGCACTGTACCAAGTCAGTTATGTCCCCAGCCCCTCGAAACTAGTTGTTGTTAGTAGATACTATAATTATAGTTATGTAACTTTGTTCTTTAATATCTAAAAAGCTTCATATTTGACAAAATAGAATAGATAATTTTTTGGTTCTATATAACCAGAAGAACCAGTTCCCTCTTCTTTACATTTCTGTATGCTCTAAGCCATTTTGTCTGGTATTTTAAAATTAAAGTTAATTATGAGTGGGCAGTGGTGGCTCATCTTTAATCCCAATACTTGGGAGGCAGAGGCAAGTAGATCTCTGAGTTCAAGGACACCAAAGGCTATATAAAGAGACCCTGTCTGAAAAACAGTTTTAAAATGAAGTGTGTGTGTGTGTGTGTGTCTGTGTGTGTGTGTGTGTGTGTGTGTGTGCGTGCACCATCATGCATACTTGAGCATATGGATATCAGAGGACAAATTGCATGTGTTGACTTTCTTCTTTTACTATGTGGGTTTCTTTCAGGAAGTTGAATGTGGATTTATATCCAACTTCCTGAAGTATTTTAGGTTTGATCCTCCAGCTTTCATAACAACTTGAAAAAATATACTATGTTATTGTCAGCCAAAATTTGACGTTTTCTGAACCTAACTTGTGTCTGAAAAGTCTCTTGGCAAGACAGACATCAATCATTTTTCAAAGAGTTCTATAACAAGAGAAGCTGGCCTCATCATTAACCCTCCTGTAGTTTTCCAAGGGGTCAGAGCAAATGTTATGCTTGTTCTTCATACTACTCATTTAAGCATGTCTGATCCGGGACAGTTTTAACCAATTAAATCATTCTCATGGCCCTGATAATAGCCAATTTTTGTAAGTGGTTAAGATGTTAATTTTCTTTCTCCTTTCCTATTGTATAAACTGTAAAATGAGAATATGAATAAATATTAATGAATAACAATCCCTAAAATAATACAAAACCTAAAAGCAGTAATCTTCCCAGCAACTGCCTGTGCAGTAATGGGAGGTGGATGAAAGCTGTTTTCCCCAGGTATGTGAAAGCACTAGCCTGTACCTGTGCCTCTCACTCTTCACACATTCCTCTCTTGTGGAATTCAGGTCAGAGTCTCTGTATCCCCCCCCCCACCCCTCCTTCTCTTTCCATACTCATGTCTCAAGGCTTCCCGAGAATAAATACACAACCTTGGAATGAAGAAGGTGAACAGAGCCTCTTCCTCACTCATCTTAGTATCTGTGCATTGGTCTGGGTTTCCCCAAATTGAGGAAATTCATCAAATGTATCTGGACAGAGTTGCCTTGCTCTTATTAAGAGCACTCCAGCACAAAGGCATTTCTCTTATCTAAAGGCTGGGGCCCAGAGCCTGAACTCCTGTTAGTGAGATACCTATAGAAGCCCTGTTAACTCTTTCAGTGCAGGAACATATGATCCAGAGTTATTTCTCAATGCTAAGTTAACATTCAACAGGCTTGTTGGGAAATAATGCTGTTGAAAACAAATGCGAGGTGCAATTCACTGAAGAGTTTATAAAGTGATGTCATCCAGTTTCCTTTAAGATCTAACTCAGGTTCCATCCAAATCAGGAAGCTTCTATAGCAACAAAGGTAAATGTTAACCTCTCTTTCTAAGTAACACATAGCTCAACATCCTTTTCAATTTTTAGGCCTTTGTATTTACATATGAGTCTTTTCCAAGGTGCATGCAACTTTCCTAAAAATGTTTTATACATTGCAGCTTCCACAAACAGTCTATACACACAGTGGATTCTAAATCCTTAAGCAAGTAAACTATCTCTTTTCCATTAAGCCAGATGCCAGTTTTACTTGGAGGTTTAGTACAAGTAAAGAAGTAATCTACATATATTTAGTTGGTAATGTAACTGCATTTTCACCTTCTTCTCATAATTGAAAAAGCCTACAATCAGCTTATGAATTAACCACAATTGTGATGATCCGTTGTTTTGGGTCCTTCCTCAACCTCTGTAAAGGGAGGCTACTGACTTAATATTCAAAAATATTTTCTGTATTTAAATTACACTTTATTGTTTTAAAAATGGTTAACAACTCCCCAAATGATAAGCATGTATTTATTGAGATTGTTTTATATTCTGTATTAGAGTAGATGAGAATTTTGTCAACAAAGAAGTAATTCATAAAATTACTGCAAAAGAAAGAACCACAAAACTATGAGCAATATATTTTTAAGTTAAATGTAGCTCATTTGGCTTAGCTAAAAGGTACTCTCCCCACCCTGCCCTCATAGCAAGAACTGACTAATGCTGAATCAATGTTTTCAAGCCCTTGGCACTGCCCATCTATTTTAAGCATTATCAGATTATGAGTCACTTTACTTTTGCAATTACTTCTGCAACTTTCCCCTGGTTTTATGTAAAGAATAGACTCTTTAAAATCATGAGGCTAGGAATGTTTATTGCACTCTACTCCTTTGTCCTTTCTGTCTCTGACTCATTTGACAGTGAAGGTTTTGGGCACTTTCTGAAAAAAAAAATGTTTTTAAATACATGGAGCAAAACACTTCACAAATTACTGAAAGGTCAATAACAAGAAAAATCAATATATCCTATTGGAACTCAGACTAAGTAAGCTTTACCTTGTTGCATCTCTGCTCTCTAGGGTGATGATAACATTTTTCTATTTTTATTTGGGGTGACTGTTAGCTATACTTAGAGCCATCTTATAAAACTCATTTGAACTATGTGTTTTTGATTTACTTTATAATTTCAAGATTCAAAAAATTAGCTAAGAATTAAAAGCTTAGAAATGAAATCGATTGCATTGAAATACAGTTCTAAAGTTAGATGTGGTGGCACACACCTTTAACCTCAGCACTTGCGAGGCAGAGGCAGGTGGAACTGTCCCAGAAAAAAGAAAAGAAGATAGACAGAAAGAGAGAGAGAGAGAGAGAGAGAGAGAGAGAGAGAGAGAGAGAGAGAGAAAGGAAGAAAAGGAGAAAAAGAGAAGAAAGGAAGGAAGAAAGGAAGGACAGAAGAAAGAAAGAAAAGCAGAAAGAAAGGAAGGAAGGAAGGAAGGAAGGAAGGAAGGAAGGAAGAAGGAAAGGAAGGAAGGAAGGAAGAAAGGCAGTTCTAGCCACATACTGGTAAAGGCTCTCCTTTGGATATTAAGACCCTCAATTCAGATGAAGCTGGGCAGTGGTGGCCATGCCTTTAATCCCAGCACTTGGGAGGCAGAGACAAGCGGATTTCTCCAGGCCAGCCTGATCTACAGAGTGAGGGCTACACAGAGAAACCCTGTCTCGAAAAACAAACAAACAAACAAACCTAGATTAAAGAGGTAAAACAAAGTAAACAGAAAGGTATGAGACAGGATCTCTTTGCTTGTGTAAACTAATAATCTGACCACTGATGAGCCTGAAATGTGCCACTAAGCATATGGCACTTCATGAAGAGCCAATTGAGAGGGAAAGTCAAAACACAACAGTGAGAATAAATACCCAGGAGCTAGAATATTAAAGAAGAGTTAGAAGAATGTGGAATCCACATTAGAATGAAATGAAGTCTTTAGGAGAGTGAAAATGTGAGCACTATTTTGGTAGTGCATCTAGGAAAATTGTGGGGAAGCCCTATGCTTACTTGCCCACAGTGACTGAGGCACATTGGTAAGTAGGAAATAAAGTTGTAAATACTTCTGGGTATAAAAGGGAAAACATGGGTGCTAGAAAGATGGCTCAGCTTTTAAGAGCACTGGTTGCTCTTCCAGAGCTCCTGAGTTCAATTCCCAGCAACCACATGGTGGCTCACAACCATCTATAGTGGGATCTGATGTCCTCTTCAGGAATGAAGTTGTACATGCAGATAGAGCAATCATATACATAAATAAATAAATCTTTAAAAAAATGAATAACACTTACTTGGTTTCTTATTAATAGAACCATTCAGGATTTTGATTTTCTGTTTCTTTAAGAAAAGCAGTTAGGAGCATTGGCTGCCATTCCTGTCTTGCCCTTCCACCCTCCAGTAGAGAGGTGAGTACCAGGGGCTCCTACCTCCCCCTCTTTGAGTGCCTTGACATGTGGCTACCAGACTGAATCCCCCAGAGAGACCTGGAGGCAAAAACAAAACACCTAGCATCAGGCACCATTCCTGTCTTGCCCCTCCACCCTCCGAGAGAGAGGAGAGATGAAGAAGGTCATTTCGTATTCATCACAGGAAAAATCCATGAAGATGAACTCTCAATTCGGAACATCTATGCACCAAATACAAAGGCACCCACATTTGTAAAAGAAACATTACTAAGACTCAAATCACACTTTAAACCCCACACACTTATAGTGGGAGACTTCAACACCCCACTCTCACCACTGGACAGGACTAAGAGACAGAGATTTAACAAAGAAACAAAGCAACTAATAGAAGTTATGTCCCAATTGGGTTTAACACACATCTATAGAATATTCCATCCAAACACAAAAGAATATACCTTCTTCTCAGTACCACAAGGAACCTTCTCTAAAATCAACCCCATATTTGGCAGTAAAACAAACCTCAACATATTAAAAATATTGGAATAACCTCCTGCATTTTATTGGACCACAATGGCTTAAAATTAGAAATCAACAACACAAATCACAGAAACCCTACAAAGTCATGGAAATTGAACAATGCTCAACTACACCAGTCCTGGGTCTAGGAAGAAATAAAGAAATCAAACACTTCCAAGAATTCAACGACAATGAAGGCACAGAATATCCAAATTTATGGAACACTTTGAAAGCAGTGCTAAGAGGAAAGTTCATAGCACTAAATGCCCACATGAAGAAACTAGAGGTAGTCACATTACAAAATTAACGGAACACCTGAAAGCTCTGGTACAAAAGGAAGCAAACTCACCCTGGAGGAGTAGACTACAGGAAATCATCAAATTGAGGGCTGAAATCAACAAAGTAGAAACAAAGAAAAAATATGAAGAATCAAAGTAACAAAGAATTGGTTCTTTAAGAAAATCAGCAAGATAGACAAACCTTTACCCAAACCAATCAAAAAGCAGAGAGAGAACATGGAAATTAATAAAATCAGAAATGAAAAGGGGGACATAACAACAGACACTGAGGAAATCCAGAGAATCATCAGGTCATACTTTGAAAACATGTTCTCCACAAAATTTGAAAATGTATGGAAAATGAAAAAAATTTCTGGATAGATATCACCTATCAAAATTAAATAAAAACAGATAAGCAATTTAAATAGGCCTATAACCCCTAACGAAATAGAAGCAATCATCAAAAGTCTCCCAAACAAAAATAGTTCAGGGCCACATGGTGTCAGCACAGAATTCTACCAGAAATTCAAAGAACTAATACCAATACTCCTCAAATTGTTCTACACAATAGAAACAGAAGGATCATTGTCAAACTCTTTTTAGGAGGCTACAATTACCTTGGTACCCAAACCACACAAAGACACAACTTAAGATAATTACAGACCAATCTTCCTCGTGAACATTGATGCAAAAATACCCAATAAAATATTGGCAAATTGAATCCAAGAACACATTAGAAAAATCATCCTCCATGATCAAGTAGATTTCATCCCGGAGAACATCCATCAATGTAATCCACCACATAAACAAACTGAAAAAGAGAAACCATATGATCATTTCACTAGATGTTGACAAAGCCTCCTACAAAATTCAACACCCCTTCATGTTAAAAGTCTTGGAGAAATTAGAAATAACAGAATGGATACAAAGACAGAATCCATCCTATTGCTGCATACAAGAAACACACCTAAAGTTCAAAGACAGATGCCACCTCAGAGTTAAGGCTTGGGAAAAGATTTTCTAATCAAATGGCCCTGAAAAGCAAGCTTGTGTAGCTACAAATTAGACTTCAAACTAAAATTAATTACAAGAGATGAAGAAGATCATTTCGTATTCATCACAGGAAAAATCCATGAAGATGAACTCTCAATTCTGAACATCTATGCACCAAATACAAAGGCACCCACATTTGTAAAAGAAGCATTACTAAGACTCAAATCACACTTTAAACCCCACATACTTATAGTGGGAAACTTCAACACCCCACTCTCACCACTGGACAGGACTAAGAGACAGAGATTTAACAAAGAAACAAAGCAACTAATAGAAGTTATGTCCCAATTGGGTTTAACACACATCTATAGAATATTCCATCCAAACACAAAAGAATATACCTTCTTCTCAGTACCACATGGAACCTTCTCTAAAATCAACCCCATATTTGGCAATAAAGCAAACCTCAACAGATTAAAAATATTGGAATAACCTCCTGCATTTTATTGGACCACCATGGCTTAAAATTAGAAACATAATAAAGACAATATAGAGCAAGCTAACAACCAACATCAAACTAAATGGAAATAAACTAAGGCAAATCCTCTAAAATCAGGAACATGACAAGGCTATCCGCTATCTTCATATCTCTTCAATAAGACAACAAAAGGAGATCAAAGGGATATAAATTTGGAAAGAAGAAGTAAAACTTTCACTATTTGCAGATGATATGATAGTTTACATAAGTGACCTGAAAAGTCTACTAGGGAATTCCTACAGTTGACAAACACCTTCAGCAAAGTGGTAGAATACAAGATTAATGCAAAACATCATTTGTGCTACTACATGTAGACAATAAAGGGGCTAAGAAGAAATCAGAGTAACCTCACCCTTTACAATAGCCACAAACAACATAAAATATCTTGGGGTAACTCCAACCAAACAGGTAAAAGACCTGTACAACAAGAACTTTTAGTCATTAATGAAAGAAATTGAAGAATATAACAGAAAATGGAAAGATCTTTTATGCTCTTGGATAGGTAGGATCAACACAGTAAAAACTGAAATCTTGCCAAAAGCAATCTACAGATTCAATGCAATCCCCATCAAAATCCCAGCACAATTCTTCACAGACCTTAAAAGGACAATACTCAACTTTATTTGGAAAAACACAAAATCCAGGACACACAAAACAACCCTGTAAAATAAAGGAACATCAGGGGGCATAACTATCTCTGACTTCAAGCTCTACTATAGAGCTATAGTAATGAAAACAGCTTGGTATTGACACAAAAACAATCAGGTAGATCAATGGAACCTAATTGAATACCCTGATATCAACCCACACACTTATGAACACCTCATTTTTGACAAAGAAATTAAGACTATACAATGGGAATAAAAAGCATCGTCAACAAATGGAGATGGCATAACTGGATGCAGACCTGTATAAGACTACAGATAGATCCATATCTATCGCCATGCACAAAACTGAGGTCCAAATGGATCAAATAACTCAACATAAAACCAGCCACACGGTAACTCATAGAAGAGAAAGTGGGAGGTACCCTTGAACAAATTGGCACAGGAGACCACTTCCTGAACATAATGTCAGTAGCACAGACACTGAGATCGATAATTAATAAATGGGACCTCCTGAAACTGAGAAGCTTGTGTAAGGCAAAGGACACAGTTGAAAAGACCAAATGGATCTTTACCAACCCCACATTTGACAAAAGACTGATTTCCAAAATGTACAAAGAACTCAAGAATCTAGTCACCAAAACATCAAATAATTGAATTAAAAAGTAGGGTACAGAACTAAACAGAATTCTCAATAGAAGAATCTAAAATAGCTGAAAGACTCTTCACAAAGTGCTCAACATCCTTAGCCATGAGGGAAAGGTAAATCCCTGAGATACAATCTTACACCTGTCAAAATGGCTAAAATGAAAAGCACTAAGGACAGTTTATGCTGGAGAGAATGTGGAGAAAGGGGAACTCTCCTCCATTGCTAGAGGGACTGCAAAGGTGTACATCCACTTTGGAAATCAATATGGCAGTTTCTCTGGCAAATGGGAACTTATGTATCTCAGCATCCAGCAGTGCCACTCCTGGGCATGTACCCAAAAGATGCACATTCATATAAAAAGGATATCTGTTTAACTATGCTCACAGCAACATAATTTTTATAGCCAGACCTGGAAGCAACTTAGATGCCCCTCAACCAAAAAACTGATACAGAAAATGTGGTACACTTACACAATGGAGCACTACACAGCAGAAAAAGACAACGGAATGTTGAAATGCGCAGGCAAATGGATGGAACTAGAAGAAAGCATCCTAAGTGAGATAACCCAGTCACAGAAAGGCAAACATGGTGTGTCCTCACTCATATATGGATATTTGACATAGACAAGAGGTTTACCAGATTACAATCCTCACCCCCAGAAAAGCTAGAAAATAAGGAGAACCGTAAGAAAGACATACACATTCCGCTGATGAAGGGGAAATGGACAAGAGCCCCTGAACAAATTGGGAATATGCAGGAGGTGGGGAGGGATTTAGGAGAAAGAGGAAGGGATTAGAGGAAGGGGAGGAGAATATGAGAGATCAGGAAGATTGAGTGGAGAGATAAATAGAGGAGAGCAAGAAAAGAGACACATGAATAGTGGGAGCCATTATAGCTTTAAAGAGAAATCTGGCACTAGAGAATTGTATAGAGATCCACAAGGATGACCTCAACCAGGAATCTAAGCAATAGTGGAGAAGCTACCTTAAATGACCTTCCCATATAATGAGAATGATGACTACCTTATATGCCACCCTAGAACCTTCATCTAGTAGCTGATGGAAGCAGAAACAGACATTCACAGCTAAGCACTGACCTGAACTCCTGGAATTCAGTTTCAGAGAGGAAGGAGTGATGAACAAAGGAGTCAAGACCATGCTGGAAAAACCCGCAGAGACAGCTGACCTGAGCAAGTGGGAGCTCATGGACCCCAGTCTGACAGCTGGAGAACCAACATAGGATCAAACCAAACCCCATGAATGCGGGTGTCAGCAAAGAGGACTGGGCAGTCTATGGGGCCTCTGGCAGTGGAACCAGGAACCTTAGGGCACAAATGGACTTTGGGAGCCCATTCCTTATGGAGGGATACTCTTTCATCCTAGATACACAGGGGAAGACCTGGCCCTACCCCAAATAACTTGACAGACTTTGATCATCCCTCATTGAATGACTCACCCTCCCTGGGAAGTGAATGGGGAATGGGATGGGGCCATAGGAGGATGGAAGGGAGAGGGAACTGGGATTGATATGTAAAATAAGATGATTTGTAATAAAAAATTTAAAAAGCAGTTAGCAGGCCAGTAAAGCTGGTTTAGAAGGTAAAGGCATTTGCCACCAAGTCTAGTGACCTGAATTCAACCCTGTAAACCTACATAGAGGAAAGATTGTACTCTGATTTCCATAGGCACAACACACACACACACACACACACACTCACACACACACACACACACACACACACTGTAAAATATAGTAAGAAAGAATACTACTTTATGAGTTATAACAAACACTTTTAAATGTTATGCAGTATTGTTTGCTGGTTAAAGGTTTTAATTGCTCAATGACTTTTACATTGTGAGTTCGTATACAGAAGACTAATTTATCAAAAACTGAAGACTCTTTAGATACTACAACTCAAGCGAATCTGGGGCAAAAGGACAATATGATGTGTTCCTATTTGGGTCAGGAACATGCCTCACAGATCTCGATTGGACTGTGTCCAAGTGTACTGTTTGTCCAAGTGTTATCCCTCCAGGCAACGTTATTTTGAGCACACAGCAAACTTGGGCTAGAAGGGGGATGAGACACTCAGAGAAAGCATCAGACTTTAATAAACCCTGAATAACATGATTCATCTATCCTTATTCAACAGTTTGAAAGCTTGATAATGAAAAGAAACCATGGAAAAAGCCATCCAAATAGATGAACGAAGATAATAGAGAAGCTTCAAAATCTCCAGCCAGTTCTTCAACTCACTCATCAAATGTGGAGCTCACACTGAGTTGTAAGCCAGGGATTGACATTTTCACAGTGAGGCACACAGTGGAGATGGCAGGTTTTAGGTGGTTTACTGTGTGTGTGTGTGTGAGTGTGTGTGTGTTTCCTAGCATTAAAAGTCATTCTGTCTTTGTCATCGTGACTACCAGTCAAGGCATGCTTTATTATTTCTAGAAGATATTCTATCCAGACTACTTGACTGACAATAAAACATCTTTTCTGAAAACCAATATGAATCCTCCTTTATTATAAAATGGAAGTAAGTAAAGTTTCATATTTGCTAGGAAAATATGTCTAAGGAAATCTTCTAAGAAGTGATTTCTTGATCCCGATTGCTGATGAGCTAATATTTGTCTGTCATTAACTGTAAGAAATAGAAGCTCTTCAGTTCATAGTTTAATTTTGCATCTTCCTTGTTAACCTCTTCACCAATTTTCTCCTTTCCTCTCATTTTCAGTCTTTTAAAATGCAGGAATTCTTCACTATGACACTAAAGACTTTAGTCATAAATCATACATAGATAGTACTATCTCATTATTCATTTTAACAGGAACTACATTTTCAGCATTTTAATAGTCTCACAAGTTTTTCATAGCCCACTTATTTTGCCCTTAACTTAAAACTAGAGCTATCTCTCTGAGCAATGATGAAAGGAATGTACCTTCTATCTGGTGTCCAAATGTAACTATGTGAAATTGCTCTGCCTCATCTCATCTGAACGTCAGAGTAAAAAGCCTTTTGCAATTTACAATCTGCTCTGAGAAAAGAACTCTTTTCAAATTCCAAGCCCGAAGAGGGCCAAAAGATAAAGCTTTGAATTCTAGTTTTTACAGGACTGTGTGTGTATTTAAGCACATAGACACACATAAATGATAATTAGTCTTAACCTCCTCAGACAGTAATAACTTAAGCCTTTCTTTCACATGTGTTAAATGTTTTCCTAAATGTAACATTTCTCTACTAAACTTTTTGGTATTTTTTCTTTATAAAAACAAGTTTAAAAAGTGGTTCAATGTAGTGATAGCTCCTTTTGGTATTCAGATGTTTACATATATTTAGAAAGTTGCTCCATATACTATAATCATTAGAATACTATCTGCTCAAGTCTAGTTGGTATTTATTTATTTATTTTTGCAATTTCTGTTTCCTACACATAAACTTTATGATACCTGTCATACATTCTGGTTTATTTTATCATCTTGGTTTCATGCAAATTAGCTGTCTTCTAAAGTATGATTTGAGATGGTAATACACTATATCTTAAGTGCACATGTGTACTTAGAAATGAATCTGAATCAACTAACTGGGGTTCATAGGGGCTTGCAGAGAATTAACCAACAATCGGGAGACTGCACAGGACTGACCTAGACACTCTGCATATATGTTACAGTTCTTGTGTGACTCCTAACAGTGGGAGCAGGGGCTGTCTCTGATTCTTTCACTGTTTTTGGGGACCCTATTTCTCATACTGGGTTGCTTTGCCCACAAGGCAAAGAGCTTAGTCTTACTGCAACTTGATGTACCATGTTTTGTTGATATCCATCGGAGGCCTGCCCCTTTTTAAACAGAAATGGAAGAGTGGATGGGGGGTAGGGGGAAAGGGACTGGGAGGAAAAGAAAGAAAATAGAAGGGGAGGAAACTGTCTGGATATAAGAGGAAGGAAGGAAGGAAGGAAGGAAGGAAGGAAGGAAGGAAGGAAGGAAGGAAGGAAGGAAATAAGTGTATCTGAAGGGCTGGAGAGATGGCTGAGTGATAGAGGACACATGGCAGCTTGGGACCATCTGTAATTCCAGTTCCAGGGACACAGACATGCTCTTCTGACCTCTGCAGGCACCACACACACACACACACACACACACACACACACACACACACACACACACGCACACACACACATACAGAGACACGTAGGCAAAACACTCATACACATAAAATTAAAAATAAATGTGTTTGAAAATGGATCAAAAGGTAATCAAAGAATTCATTTCGGTAATGTCTTAAATCATTAGAAATATACACACTTTGTGACAGTATTTTCATATGTGGTTATATGGAAGATCAAAAAAATATAAAGCACCAGCCATAAGATGCTCTTTGTGGCATTATTTAGAAGGTCCTATAATGAAAACACTAAAGTAGTAATGATAGACTAAATGAATAAATTATTGCATATCTATTTGATATGAAATAATGTCACTATTAAAATAATTTAAGAGGATATTAGATCGAAGATGGAGATTTTTTGATAATTTTGATACATGAAAACAATCATGTATAATCATGTATTTCTAAGTTCATACACATACAAAAAAGTGAGTAATCTTATTTTTCTGTGTTTTTCTTTATTTACCTACCTTCTCTAATTAAGGTATTTTTTTAACTGAAAAACTTTACTTATTTATTTGACAATCTATGAGTTTACTGGGGTTACTTATAGGAGTATGGGTAAGGGATTACTTAAGGAGCATAGATGACTCAAAGTCAGCTTCATTGCCCAAAATCCCATCAGGGATATTTTTAAATAAATACAATTCATGGCATATGCCCTGGAGGAGTTGCTCAATACAAATTGAACTCAATGGTAAATTTGCTACCTTTTTATTTGGCTTTGCTTCATTTGAGCATTTTCTTGTCTTACTTGTCTCTGTTTACATTTTGTTGTTGGGGTGTTGTTTCTTATTTGTCGTTTCTGTTTCTTGGTTTTCGTTTATTTTATTTAGGGGGAGAGAGAGAGAGCATAAGATCATAAAGTTAGTTGAAGAGGTGGATAAGGAATATCTGAGAGGAAGTGATAGAGGAGAAAATACGAACAAAATACATTGTATGAGATCTTTTAATTAAAAAAGAAAAATCAATGAATTATATATGCATATTGAAAAATGCTTGCCGCTCAAAAAATGTTTCATTCTCTATAGAGGCCAGTTCAGGGTTATATTTAAAATATCTTCAATGAGCTTATTTCTTCCTGAAAAAAAAATCTTGTATTTCATGTTGGAGATATTTTGTGTGTGTGTGTTGTAGTTTGTTTGTTTGTTTGTTTTTTAATATCCTGCTGGAATTAGATTGCTACTGTTTTGTTAAGGATAATTAAAAGAAGCTGAGCATTGATTTACCTTTACCTTTCTATTTTTACAATAAGCACCCCACACCCCTCCTCTGAAGGTTGTCATCTTGATCATGTAGAATGAAATGGTGGCATCCTCCCATTTTTCATATTCTTAGATATATAGTACATATGAATTTATATAAAGACTTGGATAATTAGGTTGTCTTTACAATGGACTGGCCACACTCCCTAGAGAACTATTTCTTTAAAAATTATTCTTGGAGCCTTTATTCCCAGCACTCGGTAGGCAGAGGCAGCCAGATCTCTGAGTTCGAGGCCAGCCTGGTCTACAGTTCTAGTTCCAGAAAGGCTCCAAAGCAATAACAGAGAAACTCTGTCTTGAAAAACAAAACAAAACTACACAGAGAACCCCTGTCTGAAAATACTATGTTATTATGATGATGATGATGATGATGATGATGATGATGATGATGATGATGATTGGAGTTTGTTCATTTTATTTGAATTAAAATTTACTGACAAAGTTATTCATAGCATTCTTTTAGTATATTTTTATTTATTTATTTTCTTATTGTACATATTGATCCCAGTTCCCTCTCCCTCCCTCCCTCTCTTCTACCCTTCCATGTCCTCTGACCACTCTCCCATCCCATCCCTCCCCACTCCACAGGGAGGGTGGTGCCTTCCAAGAGGGGTCAACAAAATCTGTCAAGTCATTTGGAAGAGGGACTAGCCCTCCCTCCTGCCTATAGGTTAAGGGAGTATCCCTCCATGGGGAATGCACTCCCAAAGTCCTTTCATGTACCAGGGATACATCCTGTTTCCACTGTCAGAGGTCCCTTAGACTGCCCAGGCCTTGTAACAGACCCAGGTTCAGGGGGTCTGCATTGGTCCAATGCTGGTTTCCTAGCTATCAGTGTGGGGGGAATTAGCTCCTCCTTATTCAGGTCAGCTCTCTGTGGGTTTCTGTAGCCTGGTCTTGTCCTTCCTCTCTGCATCTGGACTCCAATTCTGCTCAGTGTTTAACTGTGGGTGTCTGCTTCTGCTCCCATCAGCTACTAGATGAGGGCTCTAGGATGGTCATCAATCTCATTATCAGGGAAGGGCATTTATGGTAGCCTTTCCACTGTTGCTCAAATTGTTAGTTGGAGTCAGTCTTGTAGGTCTTTGGACATTTCTCTAGAGTCAGTTTTCTCTTCAAACCTATAATGGCTCACTGTTTTATTCTCTCTCTCTCTCTCTCTCTCTCTCTCTCTCTCTCTCTCTCTCTCTCTCTCTCTCTCTCTCTCATCTATTTCTCCCCTGACTCAATCTTCCTAGTTTCACATGCTTTCCTCTCCTTCCCTTCTCTTTCTCCTAGCTCCCTCTCCACTCACTGCCCCCCCCAGTCTCAATACGCTCAGAAGATCGTGTTCCTCTCCCCTTCTGTGAGAGATCTTGTATGAATCTCTTAGAATCCTCCTTGTATCCTAGATTCTCTGGCAGTGTGAATTATAGACTGGTGATCCTTTGCTCTATGTCTAAAGTCCATATATAAATGAATATATTCCATGTTCCTCTTTTTGTGACTGGGTTACCTCATTCAGGATGGTTTCTTCAAGTTCCATCCATTTGCCTGTGAATTTCAAGATCCATTTTTTTTTTTCCTTGCAGAGTAGTATTTCATTGTGTAAATGTGCCACATCTTCTTTATCCATTCTTCAGTTAGGGGCATCTAGGTTGTTTCCAGGTTCTTGCTATTATAAATACTGCTGCTATGAACATATTTGAACAGATGTCTTTGTTGCATAGATGTAGATATTTTGGGTATATGCCTAAGAGGGGATTGCCGGGTCCTGTGGTAGACTGATTCCCATTTTCCTGAGGAACCGCCATACTGATCTCCAAAATGGCTGTATGAGTTTGCACTCTCACCAGCAGTGGAGGAGTGTTGCCCTTTCTCCACATTCTCTCCAGCATGAGTCCTCATTGCTGTTTCTAATTTTAGCCATTATGGTAGGAGCTCTTACTATATTTTTAATAACTAGAACATATACAGTTATATTCTCTTTAATTATGATATCGATAATTTGGGGCCTCTTGTTCCTTTTCAGAGATTTTTTCGGTTTTATTACTCTTTCTAAAGAATCAATTTTTAGGGTAAATGACCTTCTCCACTGCACATATGTTCCATAGTTCATTGATTACTTTACCTTCCTTAATTTTGTTTAGATTTTTTAAAGATTTATCACAATTTTCTTTTTCTTAATTTAGATGAATATCTATAGCCTTAATTTTCTTTTTAATATAAGCATTGAATATTAAATATTTCCTCTATATGATTGCATTTTAGTTCATTCACAAGTTATCTTGTGTAGCATTTCCATCACTTAGTTCCAAAATTTAGCATTCTTGACATTTTATGTAGTTTCAGTATGTAAATACACCAAGTAGGGATTTTGATAATTGCCCTTTGGCGATTAATATTTCATTTAATTTTAATGTTGTTAGATATCATGTTCTGTGAATACAATTTATTTGAATTCTGTTGTCACTGTCTTAGAGTACAATGTATCACATCAATTTTTATGTATGTTTTATGTTTAAGAATAATATATATTCTCTAATTGCTGGGTTCTTCAAATATCCAACATTTCTCGTAACTTTTCATGTAATTGAAGTATTAAAAATTGAATATGTTTTAAAATATCAGAAGATAGCTGTAGGAGTGATAACTTTTATCTGCTTTTAGGGTCTTCTTTTTGTTGATGATATCTGGAAATTTCACTATAATATTTTCAGAATGTGGGTATTCTCTCTTCCTCTCACCCTATTTTGCAAGATACTACTTCCACAACTGGAGAATTCACTTATTTTATCTGTTCTGATGATACACTTTCAAGAACCATGTCCACAGCTAGGATATTTCCATAACTTCTTCTTTCCCCCATTTCCAGGGCTCTAAGTAGTATGGGTTAAGATGTTCAAGTGCTACTCTTCAGTTCTTTCTTTTAAAATATATAATCAACTCTTCATTTTTCTGTCTTCATTGTAGACATTTACCTGTTTTTTCTTCTAGTTTCCCAGTTTTCTGTTCACCTGTGCTGTGATCTTCTATTTTAATTATTTATAACATTGTTATTTTAAAAGTGTATTGTTTAAGTACAACTGAGTTTATTTTTTGAAGTTGGTTGCTATCCTCCCATAGTGCTTACTCATCCTTGTGATGTATCCTTAACTTTTTAAAAGCAAATATAAATTCTCTGAATACCTTTGAAGATAGAAATATGTTTACTGTTTCTGTGTGCAGGGTTACCTCCTCAGTGCTTGATAGTCTTTGATTATTGTGAACTTACTCTTGTCTTGTCTGCTATCTGTGATAAAATTACAGGTTTAAGTTGGAAATTCATTTTTTTTTTCAAAAAATATTCTTATTTGTCTGTGATGGGGAAGACGTAAGACCAGCCTGAGACCATCATTGTGGCTTCACATATCTTATTTAGTGATGGAGGCCTTAGGTTTGGAGGCTCCTTCCCTGAGCCCTCAACCTTGATGCTGTTGGAAGTATTAGTGAACTGCAAACAAAACCCTGTTAGGCTAGCCCATCGTCTCAATGTGCATATTCTTGAGCTTGTGCTTTGGTTCACAATTTTGAGTTGGGGGTGGTTCTTAAAATTGTCTCTCTGCTTCTTCTGATCTCAGAAATGCACAAAAGTAGATTATATTACCAATCAGGCTGTTTTTGTGGAGGAGGCACCCCGAGGATGCATTTTTTACTAGACCATATATCTTTCAGAACTGAGAAATAAACATCCAGTCTTTATAAATTACCCAGTCTGCTATTCCATTACAACAGCACAGGCAATTCATTCAATTAACAAAACTAATGACTTGGAATTATTTACTTGAATTTTTACTTTGCAAAGTAGAAAAATCTATTACATAATTACATAACTATAACTGGACTTCCTAGGATTTATTTCCTCTGTTGATAAATTTCAAAGTTGATATAAATCCTGCCACTTCCCACATTATTGAGATTTTAGTTTTGTGAGATGAACAACTTCCAAGGTGAAAAAAAAAGTGTGCTCATGGGTTTAGAAATTTTGGTACATTGTTAATTGGCCCTTTTGGTCCTGTGAAGAGGCAATGTATGCTGGTATTAAGTCAACTTGTAGACAACTTGTTCATCTCTTGGTATCTGGAAAGCAAAGAGAGGAGATATTGACCAGGGTCCCAATTATCTCCTTCAAGGAAAAGCCTCAAAGTGATCTAGCTTCCTCCAAATATGCCCCACTGTCTAAAGGTTTCACAACCTCTCAGTATCACCTGAGGCTGATGGCCAGGCCTTTAAAACATGGGGCTTTAGGAGACATACCACATCTAACTCATTTCATTTGGTTACTGCAGCAGGATGGAAGGAGAAAAAGATTATTACCTTGCTACAGGTTTCATCTACTCCTTGGGTATCAGAAGCACAATTAACCAACATACTAGAGTAATTTGCAGAAAGTTTATTATTTGGGAATGGCAACTGTCAGTTCACTTCATATCATAACCAGTAAAACTAAGGAGTCAAAAGTACATAGACTGACAGTACTCACTGGTAAGGAATGAGAAATAGCTCTTCATCTGATTACAGTATAGTATACAATAATCTACATTATTTGGTCCTATTTCCTGTACCAAGCACTTCATGTAACCTCCATCTCCGCAAAAAAATATTTTTCTATTATAATTTTTATACATTTTTCCTTCCCTTTCTTACTTACAAACCTTTCAATACAAACTTCCTTCTCTCTTTTAAATTCCTGGCCTCTTTTTAAAATTAATTGCTATTGCATATATATTCCTAAATATAACGTCTTTAGTATGTATACCGCGACCTGTATGTGTGCTTTTAGGGCTGACTGTTTGGAACTGAACGACTAATTGGTGTAATTTTCCTTGGGGCCACCTTTTCCATTCCCAGAATTTCTCAATTGCCTATAGATCTTTGTGGAGAGTTGGACCTCCACCTCTTAAACAATTTATAATTCACCTTCTGTTGTAGTTTTACTTTGTTTTGTGATATGAAGTCTTGCTATGTAGCCTTGGTTGGACTGGGACTTGCTATATACATCAGTTAGACCTCAAATTCATAGAGATCTGCCTTTGCCTCCTGAGCATGGGGATTAAAGACATGTGCCACCACACCCAGCTTCCCTGTATTCTTTGGTAGAGGTTGATTTAGTAATATTGTAGTGAATTAAATGGAAGTGAACACTAGTCATATATCACTACCATTTTTAAAATAGTACTCATATTTTTTATCATCTAAAGTATAGTTCAAACCATATACTCATCTTGACTATTCTGCTGCTTTACCATACTTTGCTAAATTTAAAGCCAGTCTTTTAGGCCAATGGTTGTCAATCATGTCTTTTTAAACAGGGGCATTCTCATCTACTCTCCCATCAAACAAGCCTACAGTAATAAAATAAACACACACACATACACACACAAACACACTATACATACACATGCATGCACGTATGAGAGTATTCACAGACACACACACAAATACATGTGCAACTGTTATAATTAAATCATCAATAAAAGGGTTGTTTATCCTAATCTTTGTTCTCTAAAGTGCCTCAGAAGCATTACCCTTAAAGAGAATAGTTTCAAATTTATTGCCATCTTTAACTATAATGTGACATACTTAAAGTCTGGGGCTTACGATATTTAGCATACTCTTCCAGGACATATATGTTAAATATTGCTGATACATCCAAATTGAATTCCTTTTCATTCTAGTACCAAATATTTTGCTTGAGTAAACTCATCTATTTCTAGTTTCAGCAATATCTCTGTCGTTCTGGTATCTTATATGTAGCCCACATCTCTACCAAAATTTACAAATTGTAATAGTTTTATGGCATTTTCCACTTGCATGAACAAGTGGGCATATCACATCCCTAACATAAACTGAGGCTGTATAATGCCCTCTAAATCTTCCCTTTTCCCATTTTGTTTGTGTTAGTCATTGACATCACGTAGCTAGAAACCCAGGACGAGAGTTGTCCTCTATAACAACCTTTGCCCTTACCCCAAATGTACTAAATCATGGAAGTCAGACAATTTTATCTCCTAGATACTTCTAATGTGTTTTTCCACTCAATCTCTACAATCCTTGCCCTAGTTCTTGCTTTATCTTAATCTTCTACTTGCTGGGAAATACTTAAGAAATGTTTTACTTAACCATTCTATTCAACTTCCAGTATTTAGCCTTATAGGAGAACCTTCTGGGATCCCCCTATCACTTCCACGATAAAATAGAGGCTTCTTGTTATCTAACTAAGATTTTCCACAGTACGATTTCTACTTGCCACTTCTTGGTTTACCAACCCTGAACTGTTTGAAATTGCTCGTATATACTGAGCCTTTTGGCTCAGTGCAGTAACTTCTACCTGACACAGCCACTCCTTCTAGCTCCACTCTTACCTGTTTCACGCATTAACCCTCTCTGTCCTTTATGGTGCTCCAATGAGGCTGCCTTCCATACTTCCGTGCTGAGGTTTTACAATGTTTTCTCATTGATAATGTGGAGACAATTTGTGTGCCTGTTTCCCCAAGAGATTAGATTCTTGAGGGCAAAAACTGGTGGTGGTGGAATGTTTGTGGAAGGAAGAAGGAGAGGAAGGAAAGGAGATAGGGAGAAAGGGAGGGAAGGAAGGAAGTAGACAAGTGTTCTCTGAGTGTTGAAGAAATAGCAGTCTAATCTTACATACTAAAATGTAAGGAAATATATTAATATCTAACTCTTGGCATTTTAATAACATCTGGAGTTTTGCTATGAGAAATCCTAGCTATGGAAGCAAATTATGTGGTATAGAATGGCTTTCGGTGATGGCTAATGACTTTTAGATAGTTGCTAAAAGCAAGTTTTATAACTAGAAATTGTTCACTATAAAATCAAATGGTTCTTGCTTCTCCCATGAGAGATTAATATTAAATGAAGAGTTCTTGAGAAAGCCTTAAACTGTAGTTTGAAAAGCAGAATGATTGAATGTTTAGTGATTATTAAACAGTGTAAATTTGCTTTTCTTCTTCAGATAATATTAAAGCCTACGTAATCTGGATGTTTCAACTGGCCACATCCTTACCACCAAGCGTTCAAGACCCTCAATTGGGAAGCACTTAGCAGTTCACAGTAATGCTGGGAAAATGGACAGAAGAACCTTGTGTAGATTTTACTTTAAATGGAAAGGTGCTAAGGGCAATGAGGAATTTCTTTAAAATCCAGAGAAGTGAACCTGAATGCAATTCAGGAAATACTTATTGAACATCAGTTATTCCGAGCTCTCCAACAAGTTCACGAGGAAATAAAACAGAGTCCTTGCCTTCAAGGAGCTACTAACCTCCCGGACAAGGCCTTTGCAAAGACCAAATCAGACAACTACACCAGTGTTCCAAACTTTTGTTAGGGAAACTAAATGACCAGCAAAACATTTGAGATCAGGCATTTTGCCTCTCACGAGAAACGTTTTTAAAAGTGTTCTAGGTAAACCCTAAGGACACATTGAGCTAAGGAATCTATAATTTTGTTTCAGTGTAATTTAAGAAATTCACACATAGGCTGCTGATAGTGAGAGTGGTGACTGGGGTAATCACGACAGCATCAAATAGCATTTAGTGATGATTATACCCAGCACACTGCAAAGTCCACCGTGTTCCTCCAAGAATATATACAATGAGTTATTTGATTGTCACAAATCTCTGAACTGGTGTTTTTTCTTTTTCTTTTATATAATATTTTAAATTTAAATTTGAAACAAGCTTGTTTTACATATCAATCCCAGTTCCCACACTCTACTGTCCTTCCCTGTACCCCCACCAACCCCCATCACATCCACTTTCTGCTCCCCAGGGAGGATGAGAACTTCCCTGGGAGTCTTCAAAATCTGTAATATCATTTGGATCAGGGCCCAAGCCCTCCCCCATGTGTGTAGGCTTATGTGGAATGGACTCACAAAGTCCATTCATATACTAAGGATAAATACCGATCCACTACCAGAGGCCCCATAGACTGCCCAGTCCTCCCAACTAACACCAAATTTATGGAATCTGGGTCTGTCCTATGCTGGTTTCCCAGCTTTCAGACTGGGGTCCATGAGCTCCCCTTTTTTCGGGTCAGCTGATTCTGTGGGTTTCTCAAGTCTGATCTTGACCCCTTTGCTCATCACTCCTCCATCTCTGAAATTGGATTCCAAGAGTTCAGCTCAGTGTTTAGCTATGGATGTCTACTTCTGCTTCCATCAGCTACTGGATGAGGGTTCTAGGGTGGCATATAAGTTAATCATCAATTTCATTATAGAGGAAGGGCATTTAAGGTAGCTTCTCCACTACTGCTTAGATTGTTATTTGGGGTAATCCTTGTAGCTCTCTGGACATTTCCCTAGGGCTGGTGTTTTTATGATTCTTATTTTCCCACCAGGGAAGTCTTGAGGAAGTTATGTAGCTTTTATAAGACCCCAATTTTTTCTATTGGTATTTTGGGATATAGTAGTACATAGATACAAGCAGTCTATGTAATCTTATCACTAAGCTACATACTTAGTCTTATATTATTTTAAGGTTATGTGTCACTTATTAAAACAAAGAAATTGTTATAGTGGCAATAAAGGCCCATTCAGGAAAAATTCCTGGTTAAGAGAGTAAAATCTCTGGCCTGGAAGAAGATATAACATCAGTGAGATCCATGTTAAAGAAATGGGGGGAATAAAGAGTCCTTTAAAGAGATGCTACGCTTTCCTTCCTAGAAATCTTGCCCACTTACCACAATAGTTTACAGGTCCACAGCCAAGCAGCTTCTTAAGTTTGCTTGCTTTAAGCATAACTTTGCCTTTCTATTCACACTTTTCCATGACACCCTAGATGTCACTCTTTCTCTAAAGACCCCACCCCACCACGTGGCTGACTGCTGCCATGTGTCTGACCTCCATGCAAACTCAAAAAGCAAGGCTTTTTTATTTCTCTCTTCCATTTTCCTCCTTCTGGCAAGTACAGAGATTTACAGCTTGCTTGCCATAGGGTGTTCTTCTTTTAAACTCTAATAAAAATGTCCTCAAGTTTCCATTTGATTCCATTTTTAAATTCTTTATTTATGAGACTAAAACCCTAAAAGGGAACACTTATTTCTCTGGTGGCAGACCTGGTTCTGTAGTTATTGGTACTTTCTACATCTATATGAAATTTAATTCTTTCACTTAATTTAGAAAAAAACAAAGAACAAAATTGAATTATAGAAGTTGATAAATGACTGCAAGTGTCCTTCTTTTACCTAATTTCATTTTTGTAGATATACAAATACTACATACGTTTACATATGAAAAATGTCATGCTAATAAAACATTGCTTTGCAATCTATGTATTGTGCCTTTGTAGGCACCTACTGTTTCAGTAGGTGATAACGGGGAAATTTCTATTCAAAAGCTTCAAAAATCAGAGATCTGGGCCACCTAAGGTGTAGACTCTTGCAATTAATAAGGGATAACGTCTATTGAAATTAATGAAATCCTTGGGACTTTTGGTCTCCATAAGTTAGGAATTTTGCATGTGCTATGTCCAGCCTTTAAGCAGGCTGTGTTAGCAGAAGACACAATTACTTTGGCTAAGTATATGACTGGGTCTAAGTATATGAGGAAATGAATCTAGCAAACTGACCTCACTAAACCATGGTCAATAGAGCACCCTAGAGACTTACTGTAATGACCACAAAGATAGATAACACCTTATTATTTGTTATTATAATTGTTCTTGTGACACGATGATGTTTGGAACAACTCTCAGCAGCAGTCAGTATGCTAAATAGTATGTAGCATTATCCCATTTATTCTTTCTTTCAATTCTGTGAGATAGGGAATCTTTTTTTTTTTTTTTTAACAGTGCCCAAATCTCAGGCTTGTATCAGTTCGAAGGACTGAAGTCATTTTTGCAAGGTTTCACTGCTAGGAAGTGGAAGCACAAGAAGGAATTTAGTGAGATAGTCCTTCTGTGGCATTGACCACACCCATTGTGGGTGGAGCCATGGGCGGAAGTGACCTGTGGAAGGAGGTAGGAGGAAGAGCCCGGAAAAGCTCTCTTGCTGGTGTGACTCAGATAGGAGAGCATTGGGTGGAATTTCCTGGTGTTCATCTGTCTAGGTTGTAAGTTATTTCTCCCTGAATAAACATCTATTCGGCCTATTTGTTTATCCTGATCCTTATTTAACAGCAATAAAGGACCCGAGTCTACTACTACCTTTCGTGCTTCCAAGTATTATGACAAAAAAAAAATTCCCAACATTTAGCTAGCCAAAAACTCCATTGTGCTGTTCATTTTGACTATAGCCCATCAAGGATAGTAGGGAAGGCATTAGGCTGAGAGTAGACCATATAGCAAATTCTGTGCTGAAGACTGCGCCCCTAACAAGGACATCAGTGGCATTGTAAGATCAAAGGTGAAGACAGCACACAACTCTCCCATGACTAATGAGACTGTTCACATCAATGTTTTCCTTAAGCTGAATATGATCAAAGTTTTTGTTTACATTAAACAGCTCATTCCAGTTCCATCCTTTGAGGTCTCTCCCAGGGTTTTCCTCTTGGGGATTCAGAAGAAAAACCCTCAGAGAAGGTGAGAAACTGAGTTTTTAAGGAAGTTCCTCAAGTGATTGGCAAACAACAGACCAATGAGTTTTAGAGAAGGGATCAGTATGTTTTCTGAAGATTCTTATCTCAGGGGTAGAGTTTAAAGTGGAGCCCATGAAATGCTTTCAAACCCTAGTGGAGAAAGCTTAGCAACAGGAATGCCAGGCAAAAGAATTGTTCAGTAGCCATTAAGTTGATGATCCTCCATAATTTAGTACTTTTACCTGTTGATTCAACTTCACATTTACTGAACAAGTATTCTAAACAAGAGCATTTTATTTTGTGCATAGGTAAGGGCATAGGAAAACAGTTTAAGGGGTTGAGGAAGTGTCCAATAAACATAGAAAGTGGACACTATCCCAGATCGGCCTTTGCTAGAGTTTTTGAGAAAATATTGACTTTTAAATAGAGACACTCAATGCACTGGTTGACAATAGTTTTTACATGAGACATGAGAGAATTGAGAAATATCAAAGTTAAAAGATGATTCAAAGGCTGCCTGCACTCAGTTTCTTTCATAGAGGAACTATGCTTTAATTTTACAATAATTGTGCCATATTGTATTGCTTTGGCTATAATCATGTCATTCATGTATCTTCTCAGTTAATACATCTTTAATACTGTCTTGTCACTATTTAAGGTGAATTGGGTTTTAACTTGCACTCAGAAACAAATCTCCTTCCATTTATAACACTTTAGTTCACACCCCTCTGTTACCAAGCGACATTGGTACCAAAACCTCAGTTTTCCTCTTGTATGAACGACAAATGAGTTGGCTTTCTAAAGCTTAAATAGAGACTGTTTATTCGAAAACAGTTTCCCTAAACTTTTAATAACAGTTATCTGTCTAGACATCAACTCATATCAAGAACGCAGAGAAACCTGTCAGAGGGTAAAATGATCAACATCTGAGGAGATGAAAAATTGGGACACAGGAGAAGTAAATGAAAAAATAAATAAATTGCACTTAAATGTAGTGATTAATGTGCAGAAAAAACAAACTCAGAGGTGAACCAAGGCAGCCAGCGGTTAATATCTCCTTTTAAAAAATCTTGCCAGTAAATCAAAATTACATGCCAGGGTCATAACATCCTCAAAAGGAGCTATGTTCATTTGGCAAATGTCTTAAAATATGAAAAAAACAAAGAACAAAAATGGTGATCATGCTAAATCTACCCTTTAATTTCAATATACGAGGTGATAAAGGAGCTGATCAATTTGTCCTCCCTGGAATATAAAAGGAAAAAGTCTTAAATAAGAATATGAAAATGTGTAGGGCCTTGTATATTCATCCACTGTTATGTGGAAACTTGGCTAGAACCTTAGAAGATGAGCAGGGAAGGTATAAATGAAGCAATCTGGAAAGTGATGAAGGGTCAGATTGGCAGTCAAAAGTTTTTCGAAATTGGTACTGAGTTTCCATTAATCCCAACCGGCTAAAACCGAAGGTTAGATAAGGATATTAGGTCATCTGTTAATTTAATTGATTCACAATGTTCTAATATAATGGCAAGAAAAAACAGAAAATGAGATATATACTTCAACTACTGAGAATTGCAATTATCTGAGACTTGTAAATCCAGGTGCCTGTATGTGCCAAAATTGATGCTTAGAACATTAAGCTTTATTGCAGAACCTGAAGGCATTTCAAGTACATCTCTTTAGTTTCATTCCCCCCCCCCCAGTGCTATTCAGAGGAAGGGCATGTTCAATGTTGAGAATAGAGATGGGATCAAAGGGAGAGATTTATGGAGACTATGCGGAGGTGGGGGGCACAGGGATGCTTCTTGTTGGGGGCTGGGTTTTATGGGCAAAAACAGGCATTTTCGCAAAAGCAAACCTAGATCTTAATGAAGACAGGGAATGATAAGGCTTGTGTGTGTGTGTGTGTGTGTGTGTGTGTGTGTGTGTGTGTGTGTGAGAGAGAGAGAGAGAGAGAGAGAGAGAGAGAGAGAGAGAGTCTCACAAGAATAACATTAGTGTTTGTTTTAAAAGAAATTCAGGAAATGTGTTCTGGGACCCATCCAAAAAGGTTGTTCTGTGAGTGATAGATGGTGTCAGCAGATTTAAAGGCATAACTGTCTTTCTTGAAGCAAGTATTGTATGTAACACAGACTTCTAATTATATAAGATGATCTGGCATAGCACTAGGTCAATGATTTATATCCTCACAGACAGAGCACAGCACACTGGCCAGGGAGTCTGTAGCCCTTCCTCCGTAGGAATATGGTTTGAAATAGCCTCTTGCTTGCTGTGACTAATCATATTGTGTTAGAAAGCATTCAATCGATATGTAAAGTAAGACAAATATTAAATAAAAAAGAAAGCATTCAATGTTACAACAGCCATAAATTCACAAAGAACGTGAAACAGAAGGGAAGGATTCATGAACCTGACATGCCTCCTAAAACTGTGTAGTCATCTTTTCATTCTACTACCATCCCACCAATCTGGCAAAAGCCTTACATGCTTTTGGCTCTATTGTGAGTTGCCATCAACTCTCCAATTCCACTGAATGGAAAAGGAGACTGGGGTGATATAGGAAAGTGGGTTTTTTTTATTATTTAAATAACATTTTTTTCATTTATTTTACATACCAACCAGGTTCCCCTCCCTCCTCTCCTCCTGCCCCCTCCCCTTTCCCATTTATCCCCTCCAATCCACATCTCCATCTATTCAGAAAGGGGTTAGCCTCCCATGGGCTTGCACAAAGCATGACACATCAAGTTGAGTCAGGACCGAGCTCTCCCTCTTACATCAAGACAGGGACAGGTAATCCAGCATGGGGAGAAGGTTACCAAAAGCCAGCTAAGCACCAGGGAGAGGTCCTGGATCCCATTGCTAGGAGTCTTGCTAAGAGACCAAGCTGCATAATTGTCACACCAACGCAGAGGACCTAGGTCTGTCCCATTCAGGCTCACTGACTGTTGGTCTAGCATCCATGAGGTCCAGCAAGTTCTTTGACAGCCAGTTTATAATGAGTGAAGTGGGCCCACAGCTGCTGATCAACTAACCACTGCATAGCACAAGAACCACTTAGAACCAGGAGGCACTGCCAGGTGTTTCCCACTACAGTTAACACATTTCTGGTATCATAAAAAAAAAATGCCTGTACAGCCTGGAGGCCTGACCGGTAAATTTGCTATATTCGTGCCAGAGACTCAAGGTTGAGGAGGGAACTTCTTTGGAAAGGATTTATTAGTCACTGCAACACAGTCTGTAGTATTTGATTCATTTATTCCTGGTTGAAGAAAATAGAAGGTCAGTAATACCTTATTGTGGAACTTTGAAGAGAATGTACACAGGTCCACACATACAAGCCCCTCTCTACCAACATATATCTAACGCTACAAGATCTCTTTAATTTGGAATCAGGGAAACATCATTTATCCTCCCTATAACATGTATATATGAGTGAGGGAAGCTGTCAAACCATTCTTTCATGCTATAACTAAAATGTAAATCCTGCTAAGAAAACTTTTCTAGTTATAGTGGTCTCAAACTGGGTCTTAGCTCAGTCACTCTGACCAACTGTATTGGTACTTAAGGTTTCCCAAATATGTCTAACCTGTAGCTCCAGGATTATTATGAATGCAACCTAACAAAAACTTGTAAACTTAAAACACAATTTTGTATCAAAATATATCTACACATGAAAACACCACAATGAAACCCATTATTGTGTGTCGTTAATAAATGTTGATAAAACATTATAAAATTATTCTATTAATTTACTTTTGGGACTTGATCACACAGTTCAAGCTTGGACTTGGTAGATGACAGCATCATGTGACAAAATCAAAAGGTTGAATGTGGTTGGCCCAGAAGAAGCTTTTAATAAAATAGGAGACCTTTTTGTCAGATAGGATGTATTGGGTCACAAGATGTATAATATAATAGGAAACATAGAATTGTAGGAAAACAAGTAAACTTGTGGCTATGTAAATTATATTTCTGACTTAATATTGAGCTCCACTTGTCATTAAGTTCCAGTCCCTTTCATCTACAAAATGGGAATCATAACCCATACCTAGTTAAAATCAAATAAAAGAGTGCTCTTGAACCAGATTTGTGATGGAATTGTTATTATTATTATTATTATATTCATCATTTCAGTCTTTGAAAATAGATTGCTTAGCATTCCCTCTGGGAGAATAATACTCATTTCCATTCATTAGTTGCTAAAATACTTTAGAAGTCTAACCTAAAGAGAATTCTTTTTTCTTTTATTCTCTCTCTCTCTTTTTCTTTCTCTCTCTTTCTCCAGGGTTTGAATTTATAGCCCCATGTGGTCTCAAACTCATGAAGATCCACCTACCTACGCCTTCTAAGTGCTATAACTAAAAATGTTCCTTTGCCTGGATATTAGAGAATTTTTAAGTAATGCATTTTGAGATGCCTATTGGAGATAAGACAACTGAAGGGTATCTGACTGTAATATTCACTCTCTACCTAAGAATGGACCCTGGGGACCAAGGAAGATACTGAGTAGGACTGGTAAAAGTGAAGTGGACAGTAATTTTCTATGTAAAAGAGGTGGTCACACAGGGAAAATCATGCTAGAATATCTGCTGTTGAACTTAAACCCACAGATCTTCTGTCTTTGAAGAGACCTAAGTACATATTTGGCAGGCATAGAATTTTGAATACTTTTCTGTCTGCCCTTTCTTATATTCAATAATAAAACAGTGAATGGTAATGATTAATCACTGATTAGAGCCTAGTTAGATATTGGCAAAAATTCCAGTGCTTTGCTTGGTAGCCTTATGAATCATATGCAGGACCCTTCTATAGTGAAGAGCTCTTAGGAAGATTAATGAATAGACAAATATTAACCAATGGTAATATGTACTTAAAATTTAGTTTTTCTTTTAGTTCATCTATTTAAGAATGAGCCTTTCTTCTCTCTACTTGTGTTTTGTTGTGTGTGTAATATTAACTTGGCATTACAAGAATGATTCTTTTTTATTTAATTTTTAAAGTTTATTTATTTATTTTATGTAACCAAGTCCATTTAAATGAAAACAAACATTTATAGGATAATATTTGGGAATTTGGACGTCATTCTTTCCAAACTACTTCCTGCTGGTATGATCCTTAAGAACATGTGGATCTCCATGAACACATTGCTGACACCTACATGTGAGATTCTAGTAATAAGAAGCAAGAATATTTTTCTAGCTCTTAAATGATTTGATACAATAAGTAGATCTAATATTACAATACTAGATCACTCATGTTTAAGTTTATCATAAGAAATTTGCTTATAGCATCCATAATCCAGCTGTTCTAATGGTGTGCATATTTTGGAGAATATTTTTAAATGTTTAGGTAAATTTTCCTTCATTTAAATGTATAGTTACTGCAGAAAGTAAAAGGGCACTGAAAGACAAGCCATGGCTACAAAATGCAAATGATTATGATAATATTCACAAAGGTCATGGCAGATAGGCAGAGAGTAGAAAATTGTTCCAGATGGGTGATAGGAACATGGAATCACATGGCACTGTGCTCTCTGCTTTATGTATGAAATTCCCCATAAGAAGTGACCTTATTACTAACTGAATATAATAAAGGACTCTGTGAGAAAATATGGACAAGGTCCCCATTACTACACACATGCCATAAACAAAACTGACATTGCACTGATGGTCTTGTGATTCTACATGTGATAACCCCAATTTCAGTGTGGAGAAGAACAAGATCACCTAGTACCACAGGGTAAGTCTTGGGAAAAATATTAGAGCTATATTAAAACAGATTCTATATGACATTCTTTGACAATGTCCTTAGTCCACAAATTATATCATTGAATCATATAAAAATCAAATTCTTCCTCTACATCTTGAGAAAGGCAAAGATGTGATATAGCCTGAGTGGCTCTTACCTGATACACTTAGCAAAAGAAGTGTTTAGGAGTTTTTTTTTTGAAGGGGTGGGATAGAATATTTATGTGCATATAATAAAATATCTTAGGAATGACTCTCAAGTATAAGTACCAAACTCATGTATCATTCATAAACACCTCACATTCATAACCTGAAGGTAATTTTTATATAATATCTTTTAAAATTTCATATATGAAACCACATTTCCTGGTTTAGAATTTTTTCCTCATGGGTTCATGCAGGCACACAAAATAATTAGGATTCTGCCATTTACCTTACGCAGATTGTCTCTTGATAATGGCTTAAGAAAAGGGCCTAGCTTTATTAGGCTGTTTCCAAGAACCGTAGGTGATAAAGGAGACATCTCCATTACTAACATGTCTTTAAACAATATGCTTAAGGTAAGTGGAATCTTTGAAGACCTTATGATATATACAACAGCATGTCACACTAAGCTTAACTCCAAATTGAGATAGTATGATTGTGCAGTGATGTTTATATAGTGCTTTTAAATTTTTTCTGACTCTATTTACAATTTTTAATCCTGATCATTATTTGACATCCTAAATAATGGTAAGAAACCAAGTTAGAATAATACCTTATATCCAATGGCTTGTTTTCTATGGAAATGCAGGAAGGGTGGTGTAAATTCTTACTTGTTTTATTCTTAGCAAAAGTCTGGATCCTGTGGCTGACCCACATGGGGCCAGTTATTTGTTTGCTTCAAGAAAGAGCACAGGTTTGTTGACATAGGAATTCTGGGAATCTGATTTTATGACATGGAACTCATCTAAATACTTAAAAGAAGACATTTGGATGTAAATTTTCTTCTGTTCAAGATTAAAGGGCCAGATTCTGTTGTTACCACTTGTCTTTGGGAGTAAATCACAGCAATCAGTTAGACAACTTTCTTTATAGTAGGGCCTGGCACAATAAAAAGAAAGCAGACCATGAGTCAGAAATCTTAAGTTCCAGTTCAGGTTTCTCTAATGAAGGACCAATTAGTTACATACCTTTGGGCAAATCATTTAATCCTATCTTTATGGCCAAAGGATCACAGAATAATAGTTATTCGTTTACCACAGCAGTAAACAGTAGGGGGTAAGTGAGAGTCAAAGGGAGCCTACTTCCTTGACACTAAATTTTCTAAGCTAATATATCTTTTTATCAATGGGGACACAGTAGCCACACACCAAATGGTAAAAGGAATTCAGATTTAAAAAAAAAGAAAGAAAGAAAAAATAATACCTAATACTAAATAGCAAAACCTGCAGTATTCACACAAGGTATCAAATGGATAAAAATTATTTAACTTCTGTTATCTTTCTACATGGCGAATTAAAGAAGAATGTGAGAAGGTCATTACTTCTGTTCCCTGAATATTTCCAGCTCTCCATCTTCAAGACACATGTTAGGATTTTTCTTCTTGATCCCCATCATGGTTGATCAATGCATATGAGAAAAAGTGACATACATCCCATCTATAAGTAACATTTAATTAGTAATGCAATAAAAATTCCAGAGCTCTTTTTATATTGCCACAACAAGCAGCATGTGAGATTATGACTGCTCCAGTTGGTCCTATACTGAGGAACAGGTACTGTCGCCACAGTGACCGCGATGGACATGCTGTGTATATAAACAAGGAACAATCATTGGTTATTTCACACAACTAAACTATGGAGAGAGGTTTGCTGTGCAGTATAACACATCCTATCCTTGGTGAAGTAATGGCAATTATGAGGTCAAGTAACCTACCCAACAGTGGACAAAGGTAGATTGGCTGCTTTGCTCTGGACACATGAGCTTCCCTAAGAGCCTTGCTTGGTACTTCTCAAAGGCTTGTGCTATTAAATGCTCTAAGATTGTGTTATGAACATAAGCAGATGTATGTTACCACTACTGGCAGTTAGTAGTGGACATGAGAAATAAAGAGGGCACTTCAGGCAGGACAGGACAGGTTCAGGGGACTGGTAACTTGATATAAATCCTTCCTCTCATTCTCTTCCAAGTAAATAGTGACTGAAAGTCATGTGGCTCTTCAATGGCTCATCCAGACTAAGTGGCCCCAGGCCAGTAGGAAGCAAGCAGGTATTCTTTCTACTAGAGCTGGCACCTTCACTTGTCAGTTTCTTTAGCAGCAGAATGTGAGAAAGGCTGTATAAACAAGGGAAAAGGAAGTGTCTTTTTTTTTAAATCCTCAGAGGCCATTAGAGTAAACAGGCTAAGAATAGTGTTATGCACTGGGGGATGAAATTACACACACACACACACACACACACACACACACACACACACACACACTCCTTCACAATTTAAAGTTAATTAAAAGTTCTCTGTCTACTAGAAGCATGTTGTAGAGATGATTAGAAAATGATGAACTACAGCCCAGTGGCATGACAATTCACTGCCCATGGCAGCTACAGTTTACTGAGCACATACAGTGAACAGGGATGTTAGTAACATTCTAGCTAAATTTTTCCAATGATATAACCTAGCTTTTATTTATTTATTTTTATTTTTTCTTTTCTTTTCTTTTTTTTATTTATTTTATATATCCAAGTCCATTTAAATGAAAACAAACATTTATAGACAATATTTGGGAACTTGGGTGTTGTTCTTTCCAAACTACTTCCTGCTGGTAAGGGGAGCTGTCATGGGGGATTCTAAGAAGATGCAGAAATCCTGGCTGTAGTCTGTAAGGCTGCTTTGTCCAGCTGTTTTGAATGTAGGATCACCTGGTACTCTTGTTTCAGGCGATGACCTAGGTTTTATATTTTTCCACATGAAGAGACTAAGGAATACCAAGAAGGTATAAACAGAAAGGGACTGTTGTTGAAGGCAAAGGAACAAGTGTAGAGTTCAGGAGGTAAAACCATATTTATTGCAGCACTGCTCACAATGGTCAAGATATAAAGCTGTTCTCGGTGCCCATTAGCATATAAATGGTTAAAGAACACATATGTACATAGTCATTTTTTGTGTATGTTTGTGTCATCGCATTGTGTGCATATATGTATGCTCACTTGTGTGTGAACACACACATGTAAATGCAGGTGTATGTGGAGGCCTAAAGTTAACATTGGATGTGTTTTTCTTTTTCACTTTCTACTTTATTTATTTAGACAGTTTCTCATTGACTTCAGAACTCACACACTCCAGCTACTTTAGCTAACCAGCTTTCCCTAGGGAATCCTTTTATCTTTGCCTTCCAAACGCTGGAATTATAGATGACCGGTACAATTTTTGTAGGCTAAAGTATTTGGTAATAATTGGTTAAATGAAAAAATAGCTATGCAGCAGAATGCCTTCGTTTATTGGAAATACATATTGTTTGGGAATGATGTGGTATCATGCTGTTAACTTACTTTATAATGGCCAAAGGAAAAAATCCATTTAAATTGACATTTCACCATTTTAGTGTTGTGTGTATTACATTATCTACAGAAACTTTTTAAACAATCTAAAGATTATGGAAAAGTTTCAAATACAGTGCAAATAAAAGACCTCAAATGAACACATACTCTCTCAAATTACAGGATGGGCATAACTAAATAATAAATGTGTGTACGAATCTTTTGCAAAGCAGAAGAGAGGTGCCCTCAATTTGACTCTGAGGTACTATGTTTTATATTTAAAAATTCACTTTCACACTGCTCTATATACTGACTGGAAATAAAGAGTCAGTAGAGAGAAAACTCACCAATCTCTTCTAGAATGTTTTCCTAGAATAGACATTGAGGACTTTGGTAACTGGCAAAAAGAGTTGGGGGTTCAAAGCAATTGCTGGATTTCAAAACAAGGTAAACTACAGCTCTCTTCTAGCACTGCTATTGTACCTTCAATTTGGAGCATAATCTTAGGGTGTAAAGCAGATCTGACAGGAGGGAGAACAGAAGAATCTTGAAATTAAAGGGTTGCAGCTGCAAGCTTTTGACACAGAATATACTGCTGCTTTGTTCTCATCATTCCACTAAGACATAAAGCTCAGAAAAATGAGAGGTGGAAAGGTCGTTCAATAGTACAATATTTATTTAGCAAAGAATCAGGTTCTGGGGTCCATGATACACACACACACACACACACACACGATCCTTTTTTCTTTAAATTAATTTTTATACAATATATTCTGACCATGTTCTTTTCCCTCCCCTACACCTCCCAAGTCCTTTCTTTGGTCTTAAATGGGAGATTTAACAAGCAATGAAAACTGAAAAGCCCACTAAGTTTGATACTTAATTACCAATTTCAAATTCTATGTGTTAAGTTTCCTTTACAGAAAAGAAATTTATTCAAATGGCAATATCATGATAAATAACATTTAACAAGAGTAAATATGATATGATTTGAGACTTGAAACTGATTCTTCATCATTGACTAGTGAAATTAAAGAACGTGCTGCCAATGGAAGGGAATCACATGATTGGTGTCAAGTCTCTAATGATCATAATATCAACAATCCTACTCTAAATATTCATTATTCATTGCATTTACTGGGTACCAGAAAAGATATGAAGTTGCTGTTGTTTCACAAATAGAACAATGAAGCACAAATATGTTAAACTATTTCCTCAAGGGGAAAGAACCAGGATGTTGCAGATGAACTTTGATTAAAGATTTAATTCTAGCCATGGTCTGTAGTAATAGAAGCTCTTGTTATGAATTATGTGAGCATTAAATCACACATCCTGGTGTCTATACCTACAAAGCACTGAAGTAACTGGTATTTAGAAAAAATGGTAAGATGGTCATTGAGTTTCCTCCACTCTTATTATACATCAACAGTTGTTTGAACATTCAATGCCATATATCCTATCTACTTACTGTCTTTATCTACTAATCTACCCATCCATTCATACATCTATGTATACATCCAACTAATCTTTGCTACTTGCCTGTTCCTTTATGTCATTCTCCCAAATCACCTCTTTTGTTCCTTCTCCTGCTCAAATAGTTGTAACAACAGCAGCATGTCCACTCAATTCAAGCCAGATTTTTCTCTGCTTTGATGTTAAGGCCTCCCATGACCTGACCCCGTTTCAAGTCTGCATAGTTATTTCTCTTTGCATCTTCTGCTTTGGCCAAACATCTCCTATGGGCCTCCATTTAACCATAATTATAGTGCTATAGTTCTTCTGGGAGGTTGTTCACAGTGTTCATTGCAAAAGGAAATTTGACTGAGGTCAACTGAGGGATGAAGTCTAGCCTGCTTTATGTTCAAATAGGAGTGTGGCCTATTGCAGAGCCATATTTGCTTAGAGGAAAGGGTGGCTTTAACTTAAAAAAAATTGGAGATGGTCTTGCAATGTAGTCCTGGCTGGCTTAGAACTATCTATGGAGACCATTCTGGTCTTTAACTCACAGAAATCTACTCACTCCTGTCTCTTGGATGTTGGGAGTAAAGGTGTGTGTCACCATGTCTGTTCAAGGATACCCTTTTTAGTTTCCTCAAAGACATTATATGGCTGATGGTATAAGGATTCAGGCATTATGCTGGCCTACACCTGTCACCTGGCAGAATGCACTCAGGCAGATCAGCCACTGGTTCCAGGAGTACTCGTATGCAAGCAGATGCAAAGGACCCCTTTAAAAGAGAGACATCCCCCCCCACACACACTTAGATTCTCTATATGTTCTTTTCCAGCTCTTTTCCCATTCTCTCTTCCCCGCTGTTCCCCTGGGGCAGACAGGACTTTTCCTGTCTCCCTCTTCTCTTCTGTCCATTCTGTGTCTCATTACCTCTTTTCTCTTTCCTTCCCCCCTCTCTCCCTTTCTAATAAAACTTCTCACTTAAGCTGGGTCTGCCGGGCTTGTTTGACCCTCGCCTGCCATGTCCCCCACACAAGGACCCCCTCAAGCTTTATCCTAACATTTTCTCTATACTTTTAATTTAAATGTAAAAGGTAAATCCAGGCAAACACAAGCGTATTTATAGAGATTTAGAGAAGAAAAGTTGAAGTCTGAGATCTCTAGATAATCTAGACAGAACATACAGTAAAGAAATGTTTACTGCTTTTTTGAGGACTAGTTCACATAGTACATTTGTGAAGCCTTCATTAACTACAACGCACATTGGCCTCTTCCTCTTTCAACCTTCTATAGCACTTCATTCTGTCCTGTGATTGAATGAGGACCAAGGAGGTATTTTATCAATCCTACAACATCAGACTTTAATTTCACTACAAATATATTTGAAACTAAAAAAGTAGTGAAACAAAGTATGCAAATGTGTTAGAACCCATATATTGAAACATTGGGAAATATCACCGATCATGTTAGTATGTGCTCCAAGGTTAATTTGTGTTTGTGTGTGTATGTGTTTATGTGTGAGAGAGATAGACAGAAAAAGATGAAGGATTATGTGGCTATTGACTAGGAAATACAGGTTTCTGTTTTAACCAAGGAGTATCTTGAGACTGTATTACAAAGTATTAATTCCGAATAGCCTTTACCTGATGATATGTACTATTAGAGTACATCAGAATTTTCTCAACATTATATAACCTAAATAACACGGAGACAGCTGGAGACTAAAACATCTATGTTGCAAGCTCTTACTGTTTGCATATTTTGTTTGTTTGTTTTTCGAGACAGGGTATCTCTGTATTGCTTTGGAGCCTGTCCTGGAACTAGCTCTGTAGACCAAACTGGCCTTGAGCTCACAGAGATCTGCCTGCCTCTGCCTCTTGAGTGCAGGGTTTAAAGAAATGCACTACCAAAGTCCAGCTTTTTTGCATTCTTTTCATTTTCTTTCTTCTAAGTCATTTATTAACAAAATACTTATTTTTATCATGTTTGTATTTTGGGAGATTGTATGAGATTATGGCTGTCATGAGATATGATTGTAGAATTTAAAAACTATAATAATAAATTCTTTTCCTTTAACAATATCCACATTAATACCCATAAGAATATTCTGGTTGTCTCAAGCTAGGCACTGGAGGTAATTACTCTGTTTTATAATGGTTTATGGGAACTATAACTTTGCACTGTATCCCTGACTTTAAAAGAACTGCTATATTCACAAGCACAATTAAGGAATCACAGACATTTTGAGTTGTTCTCTGTCAACTTCTTCCCTCAAGTAAAGAAAAATGGTCACTTAAATGCTTAAAGGGTCCAAAAATGAATCGCTTAATGTTTATTCCCTCAAGAGAAAAATACGTCTTTTGAAGGCCACTTTGCCCTACAAAAGACCCTGGCCAGTATATTCCAGGAAAGTCTAGCATCTGTGGAGTAAATGTATGTTTCATGGTTCAAGAAATTTGGAGTAGCACAGGCTCCCCCTTAACTCAAAGCAGACCAGATTAAAAGATAATGGCAAACTAGCCCCATTGATGTTAAACAAAAGGACTGGGACTTCAAAGATGCCTGGAGAGGTGCCTTTAGAAAGACTCTTTGGTGGAGACTAGGATCTCCATAGGAGGTCACAAAGGTAGGGCCTGAGAGGTGAAGTAGCTTTGGGTAATCTGGAACAATTTTAATAACAATCATAACTCTTTTTCTCCCATAGGACGCTTGAAAACATACTTAACAATAACCAAGCAATTTCCTTTAAACTGTTCCCAAAATGGCTTCACCAAGTTCTAAGAGAGCGGCAATTACAGTGAGTGGAAAATAATAACAGAAATAGTCATTTTAAAAAGTAATATATTTAATAATTTTCTTAAGATTGTAGAATATAATGGAGTCTGTATTTGAATGTAGGTGTATTTTCCCTAAACACAAAGCTCTTTGTTTTGAATTATTTTACAAAGAATTAAAATCCATAAAAGGACCAGCAGAGTTGCATGTGGAACCCATAACGAACTTGAGAAGAGGTGTGGGAGTCTTTAGGTTCAAAGGTTGATCTTTGACAGTCTCAACAAGGTAGGTTAGCTAGCTGCCACCAATACAATATTAAAATAATAGTAAAAACAGGAAAAAGAGCTTTGTTAAATGTGATGATTTAGAGAAGAGAAACAAAGCCCAGTGTCTCTCTAGTCCATCTTCCAAGTGTCAGGTCTAAAGGAAACTCCATAGTTTAGTATGTTAACACTTTGGACTTTAAAAATTTTAATGTAACAGTAGCAACACAAGAGGGAAAGAAATCTGAAATATTTCTCATTTTTCACATACCTTAAATCACTTCCCCAGACCTTAACAACTTGCATTTAATGGAGTTTCCTTTGGACCTGACACCAAAGTCCTGACAGGAGTTTTAGCTTTACACACAGAGCAGGAGGTGTGTTTAACTCCACACTCCTGGTCCAGCTGTGATTCTAAGCAGCACTGACACTCAGCACTCCTGGAGGCTCCAGCCTGTCCTGCAAGGTGATCTGATAAATTGTCAGAACTGTGTGAAATCTCTTCCTGGGGGACGACTTCCCCTTCTGGCTGGCACCAGGCTTCATTCAGTCTTTTTCTTCTCCCAGTATGAGACTATTGGGGAAATTCCATTTCCTTGGAGTTTGTTGTTTTAATAGACTGATAGTCAGAGAGAGAGAGACAAGCAAATGACCCTCTTTAGAATATCTTTGCTCCTGCCTGGATGGCTTCAGATTGGCTAAATTTTGTAAATCTAGAGGTGAGAGATTCGTGTTACAGGAGCTAGTCCTCTGTGAATAAAGGGCTCCCCATTGTGATGGACTCCACAGGAAATATCCAGCAATAACTTCCATGCCAATTACAACTCACAAACTCACATAGATAAACAAGCCAGAGTACAGGCATTAAACCAATGCTTTTATGATTCCTCTAAAGCCATTTCTCAAAATGTACTAAGTCACACTGGGTTAGGAGTTGACATTTCCCTTCCCATTGTCAACCAGAGTGCCTAGCACACTGGAGACTCTGGATACATTTTCACTGAAGGAAGGACGAAAGAACTAACAGCAGTAGCCATAAGGAAACAGAGAAGGCGAAAATTAAAGAAAAAATAATTCCTAAGTTGGGCTTTGAGAGAATAGGAACACAGCCATGCAGAGGCAGTAGGATAAGAAAAAAAAAAAAAAAAGCCAACATTACAAGGACAATTGTGATCCAAACGAGTCCCATGGGACAACAGGAGAGGGGGTTGGATGGGGGTGTCTGGATCCTGTTTGTTTTAGAATAGGCACTATGGCTTTTGGGGAGGGAGGCTATCAACAAAGGGGGTGGGGGAGCAGAAGAGGACTGAAGCCAGAACTGTTGAGTTTGTTTGTAGAGACTCCAGATAAGAGATGATAAAAACCCTCAATTGGAGATAACACACTATTGTGCTTTTACCTAGTTCTGCCTTTTCTTGAGATCTGTGAGCTTGGATAAATCTTCAATCCCCCTGGCATACTTGTCTTACATTATTTCATAGGATAGCCTAGAGCCATTCAGGAAACGAAAGAACACTTTGTAGACATGAAACACTGCAAGATATTTGCTACTGCCACAGATATGAAGAAAACAACGAGGAGGGCAACATTAAACACGGCCATTGCAGTAGATGGAATTTAGAAATGAATCTTCTCTGACATATCTTTTGCTCATCTTCTTACACACCATTTGTTAAATTAGGAGGATTGTTTTTTAATTTCCCATTACAACCACAATAACTAGAGGGTAATTGTCAGAAGTGGGGTGTGAATGGAAGAGTTACTTTGCACACAGTGTGGTCACATTGTCTCATTTAATTTGCAAAGCACAGTACCTAAAGAGCAAGATGTCATTTCCTTTTCTGGTGATAAGAAAATAAATCTAAGGAAGGGAAAGTAAGTTACACAACCAGGAATTGTGGATCGAGGCAGAATTACAACTCATTTATTAGCTATTACATCATTGAACAGAGTTTTTGAAAGTATTATGATTATTGTTGTGTGAATGTGTTAGGGGAGGGGGTGTTGTATGAGATGTGTGAGGGGGAAAGATGCTCTCATGTGGAGCCCAGAGGACAACTTTGTGGAATTGGTTCTTTCCAGGTTACATTTGTTCTGGGGATCAAACACAAGTCAAGAGTTTGAAGTGCTACTGAATTTACTCACTGACTCCGGAGGTTTTTTTTTTTTCTGTTGTTGTTGTTTATTTTTTGACATTAAAGCAATCAATACTGAATTTGACATGAGTAACTCTTAAGGTATACAATGAAAAGACAATTCCCGAAGGCCATTGGGAATAGACCTGTATATTCACTAGAAGGTCATGCACTAATCACATAGAAAAGCCAGTTCAGAAGCTATAGACGTGTGGTGATGAGTTATACAATCAATGCAGTGTGAATGGGAAAACCAGTCTAGAGATTTTTGATAAAATTAGAAGTTGTTGATGACATGGACAATGAGGTTAGTGGTTGATTCCACAGTTTGTTCCTAAAACTTCATGGATGGCGAAGAAAGTAAAGGTAGTAGTAAGTTGAAGTGTCAATGACTGGAAAATAGTTTTATCTTTAGATAAACTGTATTTCGGGGAACATGGAATAAGATCTGGCTTTAGTTGAGTGCTTAGACAAAACTCCAAGCACTGTTTTAAGTGCTTTATATAGATCGATGCACTGAGAGATAGGGCTTAGTATGAAGTTGGAAATATAGGGTTGAAGCTTAAAGAGATAGGTTCACTGAGATATAAATTTGATTGTCATCAATATACAGAAATATAGCTAAAGTTACTGAGGCAAAAATGTGACCAAGTATGAAATGCCAAGAAAAGTCACTATTTTAGGATATGGAACTCTCAAGACTGTAAGTTCCATACTAAAGATTATGCCTGACACATTCCTTTCAATATAGAGGTCCCTCAATAAATATCCATTGGATGGATAACATTTTTAAATTATCAAAGTAGCATTATCTAACAGGCTACAGTACTCTGAAGACAAGAAAGAGGATTTCAGAGGGATTAGAAAGTGGACGATTGAAAGTAGGAAAGACAGAATGGAAAGAAACCATTGGTCTTGGTAATTAAGCAGATATTAGTAGCTGAAACAAGGCAATAGTAATGGAGTAGACTCAGTCTGGGCTCTAATACACTACAGTGTTAAAGAAGAGAGAAAATAAGAGAGAAATAGTTTCGATTGCATTGAAATGGTTAGATTTACTGGAGAAAACAACTATTTTTACATTTCAGGGTTTGCTTTTGCTTTTGGCTTTGGGTTTGCTTTTCAAATGTGGGAGAATTCAATATTGGTTATAAAAAAGAAACTGGAGGTAGACACCTGCCCTGGAGTGTGGTTGATACAAAATGAACTCCATATTTTTGCCTGTACACTTTCGTTTTGTTTAATTTAGGTACTTTTTGTCTTTTTTTTTTTTTTTTGATTTTTTAGAGAAAGAGATAGGGAGAAAGAGCATGAAGCTGGGTGGTTGAAGTGGTAGGGTGTTGGGAGAGGGGAAATACCATATTGTATGGAATTTTACTTTAAAGAAAAAAAACAGACAGACATGAGAGGGATTTCTTGCTTTTAAAAATAAAATGAGAGGGATTTCTTGCTTTTAAAAATAAAATGAGAGGGATTTCTTGCTTTTAAAAATATATATCTTCACTTACTTGTGGATAATTTCATACATGTATACAGTATCTGTTTTTATCAAAATCACCACCCATTTTCCCCTCTCTTACTCTTCTCACACCACTTAGCCCTCCCAGCTTCATGGACTTGTTAAAAAAAAAGCAGCTGAGTTCACTTAGCACTGCCAGTGCAAGATTGTAGAGCCACTGGAGCATGAAAAACCTACCAGGGGGCACAACCCTAAGAAAACTGACACTTCCTCCAGCAGCCATCAACTGCCAATGGCTCCTGAACTTCATTAAAACAACATTCATAACATTCATGGCTGCTGTAATGACTAGGACAACGGCAATATGAAGGACCAATCTGGGTAGGCTTACACTTTGGAAAGAAAGAAGCTAGTATTACCATCAGATCTTTACTTGAATATGAATGACAAATATGTTTTTATCATCTATTCTCCCCACCCAAATAAGTATTCTATTAGTGTTTTGACTTTATGAATCCTTGGGTGTATTGGAGACTTTTATGAATGCACACTTGAATACAGGCAGAATTAAATAAAAACATAAGGACACTCCTTACTTTTAGGATATATCTTATATCCTAGACATGATAGTCTGGGATGAGGTTTGTAATTTTCTAGTGTTTACTAATAGTATTCAATACATGAAGACACTTTACTGTTAGGCAGTCTCTTTTAAGGAGCACAATGAGCAGCACTGTACAAGAAACAAGTTTATAGAGAGAAGAGTGCACATTACATCTAATCTCCACCAGACTCTTACAGACTTAAGCACTTAACTAAAGGATCCCTGGTGTTCTGCAGTCCTAGGTTCTGTCTCACTAAGAAAAACTGTGCAGACACTTCACCTGAAAAACAAATTTAATGGATTTTAATGTTTACCTTTTCATTCCTTCATGTAGAATTGCTTTGCAAGTTCTTAGAAAAAGCTCAAAAACAGCTACATGACCCTATCTTTAATTGCTTACCAATATTCCATTATTGGCAACTTAATTTTCACAGCAGAAGAGATTTTCTCATCATGAAATGCAACAGAGTTCCTATCAATGTATTCATAAGTTATTTGCATTAGTATCGCTCAAACAAGGTATTGCAAATTCAAATGCCTACAACCATCTGAAAAGTAAAAAAACAGCACAAATACAGAGAATAGACTCTAGTTGAAACTAAATGAAGGCAACACAATGCAAGGACATTAAGAGAAAAAAAACATCCCCTCCATAATAGCATCTTCTGAGAAAGTAGTTTGTGACTCTCCTCTCTTTCACTTTGTCATTAAATAACAAAAAAGCTTTCCAACACCAAAGATGCTTTGCCCAAGTAAAGAAGACTGAATGCAGCAGTTCTGGACTTGAGATAACAGAGTAAGTATTGTCAGTAGACCTCAAGGCTTACTCCAGTCTTACCATGGTTATTGCAACTGACATAGCAGGTGACATTGTAAAACCATGAGACAGGAGTGTACAACCCAGATGGAGAGACCCACTTCAGTGTTTTGAAGAACTGAAAAAATTATCCTCCACCATAGGAAATGAAAAGATATAGTATCTCGGAAATGCCTGTACATCTACAATAATTATATACTGCTTTTGCATATATATATATATATATATATATATATATATATATATATCAGAGTCTAAAAATACAAGTTTTACTGAGTGTATTCTACATTCTTTTAACCAGTAGCAAGATTCTGGGAAAAAGTGAAATCAAAAGCTAGCATTTTCAATAAATGTAGTATAGACCCTTAAGGAAACTCATAACTCATCTCATATACTGGATGAACCAGTTAAAAAAGTGTGCAAGAGTCTGAAATCAATATTTCTTCTTACAAAGACTAGCAGAAACATACTTAAGAGCTGTTATTCTGGCATAAGGGGTCACAAAATTTTAGAATTCAATCTTCTGCTATTATTCTTTCTTATTTACAGGAAAAATCATTTCACCTTACTGATATTTTCTGAAAGACAGCATGTGCTTATTTTTTTCACAAGTGTGCTGATCTTACTGAATTGAAGGAAATAAAGCTCTAAAACAGTTTTTTAAAGCTTTATAAAAAGAGCCAATCAGTTAAAAGAATTAAAATTCACAAGATGAAAAATTCAAGCATCTTTATTTACTGTTTGTGTTGAAAATGACTTTAGCGGGTAGGTTTTTCTTTTTTAAACCAACCAATGAAATAGTACTCAGTAATTAACAACTTACTATTTGAACAGCATAAATATCTAGCTCAACTGGGAAACTGGCATATCGGATCATTTAGTCATTCCACCTTGGCGAAATTATCCTACTAAATGCATTAGACACTTCTGGGATCCATTAAACTTCTTGACCAGACCTCTACACAAATTCCTTTTGCCTTGAGTCTCTGGGTAAGTTCATGAACAATACCTAAGCAACCCCACTCAAAGTTAAGTTTAGAAAGCTTTTTTTTTTTTTTTTGTCCTAAACATTTTAACTTTTTGATGCATGAAAAGACTTACAAGAACATATAAAGTTTAATTTCCATTTGATCGCTGCCACTTTCAAGTCCCAGTCCTTTATGCTCTCTTCCCACCCTTAAATTTGTATGTCAATCCATGTTCTCACAGGTTAGGGAAAGCTATGTTTCTTCAGCTTTGCAGATCTGCTTATTGGTGCAAAAAAAAAAAAAAAAAAAAAAAAAAAAAAAAAAGGCATCAGTGAGCAGTCATCTGAACTTGTCCTGAACAGATTCACAAATGTGTGCATCTCACCCTGTCTACCTCTATTTTCTATTTTCCAAACCTGTAGCGATGTTTTAAGACAGGAAGATTGCTGAGTTCCAAGAGTATTAAACTAACACTATTTTTGCTATTCCTCTTCAAGAACCCTATTAACTCCTATTAGAAAGGCTCCGTTTTGGTGCAAACCTCTGTTACACCCAACAGAAACACAAGAGAAAAAAGAAAAAAAAAGTGGCGGGGGGGGGGCTTTTGAAGCCTTACCGCTTCTGCTAGTTCTTTGGTCAGGCATAAGGAAGCCAGGAACAGCCACAATCTGAAAGGAGAGGGAGGGTGAGAAACATGGGCTCTTTGAACTACAGGGTCCTGAGTAAGCAAAGCCCCCACCCCCAGCAACCTTTTCATGCCTCTTGAACTTTTATTTATTTATTTATTTTTTGTAGTGACATATGTGCAAGTATAGTCCTGGCCAGGCAAGGCAGCCCAAAGTTGGAAAGGGGAAGGAGGCTCTAAGCAGCAACAGCTCACCCTGGGTGCATGCTTGTGGCTCCTCCGGAGCTGGGTCCCAGGAGACTGCTAAGCTGCTCCTCGGCGCGGGCTCGGGCTCATCGGGGCTCCGTTGATGCTTGGTGGTTTGTTCCTTACTCAGGACAGTGTAAGGGGACCAAGTGGCTTAGTTTAGAAGAAGCTATAGTCAGCAGCTAGATAAAAGTGCCCCGAAGGGGAACACATTCAGCGGTGCCCGCTACAACTTGTAGCACTCAGGAGATAGTTCCATGCGCCAGGGGAGGAAGGAATGGAGGGGAACGGGGCGGGGTTGTCTGCTGTCAATCACCCCCCCACCCCACCTTGGAAAGCTGCTTGCCTTTCTAAATTTCAAGCATCTCTACACATAACAGTTCCAAGGCTTTATGCGTAGGTCTCTAGAGACTTATACACAAAGATCTATGCAACTAGGCATCATAGATTTCCATAAAGTAACACAAGAATAGAATTAGGTATACTACTATTACACAGACCAGAAAGTGTCCTGGTACAGGGACCTAAATTCAGGAACTCTTATTCTGATTGCACACTAATGGCTTGGGAAGGCTAGGGTGCGGTGTGTGTGTGTGTGTGTGTGTGTGTGTGTGTGTGTGTGTGTGTCTTTGGAGTTGTAAGCCCATAATCTCTAGAACCCAAGGATGAATAGATCCTCATAAAACAGGTTCAAAAAATAGAGAGAATATAGTTTAACCCAGGGACTGAGAATAGAAATGTTCTGAAGAAAAGACTCTCTAAGGGGTCCACATAAAGTATCTTCTTGGTCTTTAAAATGTCTTCTTGGTACTTAAAATGTCTGTAAGACTTGTCAAAGTAATATTTATGCCTACTTCATCTGGAAGAAACCAATTCAAGTACTATTGGCTCCATATAGACAATTCCAGTGAGGTGTTTGTGTTCATTGTAAGGAATTATACTAATGTTATTTAATTACCTTCCATAAGTCCTCCTGAAACTCAACTATGTACGTCATACTACCTTTTTGTTAGCATGATATAGGTAATAAATGTTAATTATGGCACTCGATGCACGTAAATAAAAACACATAACTAAGCTTCAATAGTATTAATCTTATAAAATTACTAACCTACTTAATACTTCTTATCTTGCATGTGTTATACATTGAGGATTCAGAAATATATATGCTCATTTTCTTAGTTCATTTATAATTATGTAATATTTTCTTGTCTTCTGCTTATATATAGGAACCCTTTCCCATGAGCACTTGGAATGCAAAGGCCAGCAGCAGCTCAGGGAGCAGAGGCAAAAAAAAATTGTTTCTAATGATTAACAATAAAAAGCTCCCTATCTCTGAAATCCATCCGCCAAAAAATAGTCCCAACTCAGGTCTGTTTGGAAGTGGCTTTGATCCTCAAATCAGAGGGAAGTTTGGACTGATCAGGAAAGAGTAGCATTAAGAGACGTTACAAATGAACAAATAAGAAATCTTGGTGGTTGGACACGTAGTGTTCAGTCAACTGTTCTTGAAGTTTCCCTCCCTCAAATAACTGAGCGGCACTCCCTTGCAGGTTGCCCGTGCAGTGTGAAGCAGTGGCGGAGTGATACTCAAATTCCCCAGCGCTGGCTGGGGGCGGTGCAGGGAAGAGAGCGAGGAAAGTAGATTTGAAGGACGTGAGTGAGGAAAGTTTGCAAGTCCCAACAGAAGGCAAAGTGCTCCCGAGAGACCGGCTTTGGGGAGGGGAGGGGGGAGGGAAGAACAGTTTCTTCTTTCTTGTTCTTGTTATTTTTTTTTCTCAATCGCTTCACTCTTATAAAATCTTTCTCCCAAGTGCACCAGCATAATTGGGACACTCACTGTCCCTTTCTAGCTCTAGCTCTCTTCCCAATAACCCCTCAAGATTATGCCAACCGGTCTGCACGGACCTGGGATTCCGTGCGGGTGCTGAAGGAGCTGCAGGAGCCAGAGAAGAATGCAAGTGCGGGAAGTGTGCCTGGCCGCCGGCTGGTTCTTACTGGCCCTGTTTCTGTGGGGGCAGCCCGCAGAGGCTGCGGTAAGTCCTCCCTCCTGCCCCATCGCTGCTCGCTCGCACAGAAACCACTGGATCCTTTACTTTCCTTACTCCTTGGCTTTGGCTAGGGAAGTCAAAACTAGCTTTTACTAGAAAGAAACACAAATCACAAAGCTGCTCCAAGGGAGAATTTCAAGTGTTTCAAAACAGGGCCGCTGGCTTCCCTGGGGCTACCTCTTGTGGGGCAAGAGTGGAGGCAGGGCTGGGCAGGAGTGTGAGGGTGCATATTAATGGGTCACTGGGCTCTGGTGGGTTTTTTAAAACTTTTCCTCCTCTCTACCCCCACCCCCCACCTTGGGTTGCTGTCTGCCAGATAGCTTTTTTCACTACTTGTACCCAGCCCACGCACTCTTTAAATATAGTTTAATATTTGGTTCCTCTAAAATTTAACTGCTGTTAAAGTGTTAATAGCCCTGATGGAGTACTTCCCTTGGGAAATGCTTTTTTCTTAAGCAACATGAACCTACCCCTAGCCCAGGTCGGTAAAATTCTGACCTGCTTTCTGACCTGTTGACACCATTCCTATACAAATGTTAAAGTAGCATACCAATCAGAGTGAAGTAGAGAATCATAGCCTTATGCTTCAGGAGTTTTGTATCAATAAAAATAAAGTTCGGGATTTCTGTTTGCTCACATTGAAAAAGCCCCCACCAAGCCTCCTCAACGAATTGAGACTTTGCTTTGCATCTATTTACAGGAAAAGAACTCTCAATTTTCAAATGGGCATGCGATTTGTGGGTTAGAAGAGTGGGGGAGGGCTACATGTAAGATGACAGAGCAAAAAGTTCCACTCATGGTTAGGAATGTAGCATGGATGCCACAGTCTGTCCCTGAGAAGGGACTCTGGCTAGTCCCAACACCCACTCTCATTCTGGGAGGTAAGAGGTAAAATAAATGCAAAGGACTGAATGGCTCTGTTGCACAAAATATTCTCGAGTTTGAAGGCCGTGGCACTTAATTTCATTTAACCAGTGAAGAAATAAGTGCGTGACACAATTATTTAAGCGTTACATTTGAGTAATCATAATGGATTTTGTTTTTAGAAATCACTTAAATATGACATCATGGCTTAGGCCTTCACCTGATTGAGTGACTGTCAGTCCTTTAGATGCAGCTACAGATATTCTGGGTCCGTTTTACAGTCAGTAGGCAGGGTCTCTATAGCACTCAGCACACCTCCGATCACATTGCCCGCTGTACACCCCAGTAAAAATGTAGGCACTGCCAGTATAAAAAGAAACTTTTATGTTATTGTAATCACAACATAATTATGATGGAAAATCTGTTGGAAACCCTACACATGTCAAATGTTTTAACTATGCATGCTATCGTTTTCATCTGTCAAAGTAGATATATGATTTAATAATGTTATTTGGGTGCAGAACGTTTTCAATGGGTAAGGTTTAGACAGCTGATATGGCTAAAGATTTTTATAATACATTATAATTGTGCTATAGAGAAGAGCTTCCTTTGACAATCATCTTAGTGTCTATTGTTTATAGCATTTGCCCCAGGGGCAAAGATTTTTGTGGATGATTCATGAAGGAATCCTTCCTTTTAATGATCTAGCTATTAATAAATATGCACTAGATACCAATTATACAGGTGTGTGTAACAACACTGCATGTCAATTTAAATCTGCTTGTATTTAAAACGACATTTTTGTGCTTAACAAAACTTATGAGCATTTTTTCTTTTAATTTTTAAAGTAAAAAGTGCTTGTAACGTAGTTGTTTTTTCTCCTCCTATACACTTTTAAAGGACATTACTTGGCAATTTCCTAGGATAACAATTTTAATCCTCTTTTTAATCCAGGGGTTTGTTTTCCCTGCCTCACAAATAAATGGCCTAGTTAAATGAACGTTTTAATCATTTCAAAAGTATGAATGGTATCTGCTCTCCATACTTGTGCTAGGAATATTGGTGACCTTCTGCAGAGTGAAACTTGACCATGGTTGGGTTAGTCTTTCAACGAGTTTGTCTAATATTGAGGCATTTATATCAGGAAGAGCATTGTTTCTTAAATCATCTTACTTTTTCATATTTATGTGATTTCTCTATCTCTGGAGCCAGATTTGGATAACAAAAAGGTATGGAAGTTTTTAAGGTAGAAAGTTCACTAGAAAGAGTAAATAAAATAACACAGGTACTGACTGAATGGTTAGCAAAAAAAAAAAAAATAAGGCTGGAAGGGTCATTTTAGTGATGAAATAGTATATTTTTATGTTAAGGTAATTATAGTTATATAAACTCAAATATATACACTTGTAGATTTATGAATATGGCTATAAATAGCATGTACAATTATACTACTTCTAGCATACAAATTTCTGTAACTTGCTTTTAATGGAAGAGAGCAGATGCATTTCTATAATTTAAACTTTACTGTGTATTTTGTGACCAATGGCAAGAATTTTTTTTATTTATATTTGAAACAAGCTTGTTTTACATGTCAGTCCCAGTTGCCTCACCTTCTCCTCCTCCCCTGCCTCTCCATCCCATCCCCATTCTGCTCCTGAGGGAAGGTGAGACCTTCAAAGTCTGTCTTATCAATTGGAGCAGGGTCTAGCCCCTCCCCCATGTGTCTAGGTTGAGGGAGTATCCCTCTATTTGGAATGGGCCCCCAAAGTCCATCGTGTGCTAGGGATAAATACTGATCCACTACCGAAGGCCCCATAGACTGCTCAGTCCTCTTAACTAACACCACATTCAGGGAGTCTGGGTTGGTCCTATGCTGGTTTCCCAGCTATCAGACAGGGGTGTATGAGTTCTCCCTTGTTCAGGTCAGCTGATTCTGTGGGTTTCTCCAGCCTGGTCTTGACCCCTTTGCTTATCACTCCTCCCTGTCTGCAACTGGATTCCAGGCTCAGTGTTTAGCTGTGGGTGTCCAGTGGCAAGAACTTATCAAGGGCAAGAGTGAGGTTTTTGGCCAGGAAATAATTTTTTTGAATGAGATGTCCTATAGGAAGAAATGGTCATTATTGTTTTCATTATTGTTTTAGTTTACATTGCTCAGTGTGTATTATGTGCTAAATACTATGTTTTTATAGTAAAATAAATTTTCATATTTAGTCTCATTTTGCAGTGCTAGGGATTGAAACCATAGGTTCAAGTGCACTGCATTTGGTCTGTAGTCTCTTCTTACGGTGTATATGCATAGCCATATATATACATATGTGTTGTGTGTGTGTGTGTGTATATAGAGTCACTTTATATGTCAGAAAACTATGAAATAGAGAGGCTAAGCAACTTGCTAAAAGACACATAGCTAATGATTTGTGGAGCTGGGAAATTTAAATTCATACTTTGTCCTTAACTCTCTTATACTGTCCCCTTTGCATATAAGCCATAGAATTATGTTGTGTTAAAAAGATTCATGGATTTTTATTATACTTTTTGGACACAGATTGTACAGTGCTAGTAATCATGGTGTTTCCATTTATTCCTGCTCTTTTTTGTTTGTTTTTGTTTTTTGAGACAGGGTTCTTTTGTGTAGCAGCCCTGCCTCTCCTGGCACTTGCTCTGTAGACCAGGCTGGCCTCAAACTCGCAGAGATCCCCCTGCCTCTGCCTCACCAGTCCTGGGATTAAAGGGGTGCACCACCAATGCCTGATTCTTCCTGCTCATTTTATGTAAAGCAGTATACCATAATGTAAATCGATGTGTACTTTAAAGATCAGTTTGATCTCGGTGGGTATGCAGAGTGAGATAGCGTAAATGCAATTTAAGAGCAGCAATCACTGGTTGTGTGATTTTATGTAATCTCAATAAAATTTGGATTTGTAAAGCACCTACAACTTTTGATCCTTTATTTCCTTTGAAAAATATTGCCTACGTTTCTTTTTTACTTACTTAATAATTTTAAGTATGCAGAGGTGTCCAGAAATATGCCAGTTGTGGTAAATAAGGAATGTTTGGTGGTATAGCCTTGCCAAAGATGATCAGTTCTGTTCATTTTGATTTTCACTAACCAATACCCTCATATCTAATTTTGTTCATTTACCTAACTATCTTTAGATTTTTTTTTTTTTGTAATTCTGAGGATCAAATTCAGGACTTTTTTTTTTTTTATTACTTTGGAGGCTGTCCTGAAACTTGCTCTTTTGACCAGGCTGGCCTCAAACTCACATAGATCTGCCTGTCTCTGCCTCCTGAGGGCTTGGAATAAAGGTGTATGCCACCAATGCTCAAATTCAGGACTTTGAACCCACTATCTAAGCACTTTATAACTGAACCCCATCCTCAGCTCTGTGTCTGTAGTTGTGGTGATATATTGTTTTGACCTAATAAAGCCAATGGAGGTCAGTTTGCAAAGCCAGACACACTAGTTAACTATAGAAACTATGCAGTGGTGGCACACACCTTTAATCCCAGGATTCAGGATTAAGAAGTAGACAGATTTCTGTTAGTTCAAGGCCACCCAGGGCTACATGAGATTGAATCAGTCTAAAAGAGTAACAGAGCTCACACCTAATCCCATCATTAGGGAGGTCTGTAAGGCAGGAGCAGGGTCTTAGAGCTGGGATTCAGCCTGACATAGAGAGAGAGACAGAGACAGACAGAGAGACAGAGAGAGTCTCTAGCCACATTGATGAGAACATAGCAGTCTGAGTGAGCAGTGAAGTCTGGAGCAGTTTGAGGATCACCCCTGAGGTAAGAGGTAAGAGCTACTGTCTGGCTGCTTTGCTTTTCTGATCTTCAGTGTGAAGCTGGAACGCCATTATCTGTCTCTGGATCTTTTGTTTTTCATGCTATAGAAGTCTTATACATATATTTTGATATGTACCTTTGCTGTTATTTTGTAAGAGTGCATGAATTTTCCCTGTCATTTTACTTGGCTGTTGCTTTTTGTATGTTCAGGATATGATATGCTTTTTAATCTTGAGTTATTCTTGACAGCTTGGTTAGAATAGTTCTACCAAATTTATCCACTATAAATCATTTTCTTCCCTTTGTAAACTTATCTTATGAGACTGTACAGGGTAATATTGTGAAACAGTCAAAATATCCAAATAATCTATTTTTGAGACAGGGTCTCTCTACATAGTTCTGGCTCTCTATGTAGATCAGGCTGGCCTTGAACTCACAGAGATCTACCTACCTCTGCCTCCTAGAGTAAAAACATGTGCCACCACACCTAACTAAATAATCTGCTCCTAATGATAGTTTCTTCACTAATGCTAGCATCATTTAATGTTTCTGGCATGAATGATTGTTACAAGATGAATATTTGCTTCATTTTTTACTTATAGTTAATTATTTTTTATTACAAATATTTACTGGAATGATTCCAAATATGCCAAACCTGTAGGTTTTTCACAATGGTGTCTATATCCTTTGATGTGTTTCATCAGTTTGGAGCATCTCTTCATTTACTAACATCACAAAATGGTCATCTCTAATTTCCTTGTTCCAACCTCGGGATGAGCCACTTCTCTGAGGATTCTATTCTTTTTTATAAATCAGGGTACTTAGAGGCCAACATATGGACAATTGTGACTGTGCTGTCATTTTGTTGCCTTTTTCAGTTGTATCCATGATATCTAACACACACACACACACACACACACACACACACACACACTTGTATGTGATGTACCTGCATCTATATCAATCTCTTCAAATCTTTCTATTATAAATTCTTAACAATATCTCAAATTGTAGTCAAAGACCAATGAATAAACATACATACTTGATGTAGTGGGATCTGGTTTTCATCCCATCTCCTGTTTCTAGAGTTCTTGGGGGAGGTTATGGGAGATGCTGGGGATTGAATTCAGAGTCTTAAACAAGCTAAACAAGTACTATTGCAATTAGCTACATCCTTACCTAATAACATGCTAACTGTGTTCCATTCATTCTCTATGTGATTTTTAAGGCCTATTTTGATCTTTCCTGTAGTTCAGCTTTTCTGTACATTACTTTCTGCAGTATGCTTTTTCCATTGTGCTCTAGGAAAGCTTTCCTAAAACACTTATAGTGTGGGATAAATAGTTTGGTTCTCTTTCTTGATTCTCAGTCTTTGCTCAATTCTAGCATAATGTTAAATTTTCAGCAGATGCTTATACATGAACTCACAATAACTAACATGTTGCATTTATAGTGTTCTATTTAACTACAGTACCCACAACTGTGTGTGTGTGTGTGTGTGTGTGTGTGTGTGTGTGTGTGTAGGTTAGACATTATAGGCAAAGTTAAGCCAATATTCTTTCTGCCTTGAGAGAGTGTACTTATTTCTCCACAATATCACAGCAATTACTTATTATATCTGTCTTTGAAAAAATGCAATATTTAGCTTCTCCTAGTTTTCTGTGTGCCTTATTTTACAATGATTTTATTTTAGGGAATTTTATATGTTCCCTTTATTATATTATCAGCTATTTGGAGGCAATAATTATATACTTCTTATTTAACCAATGTTTTGTATGTTAATTTTTTATCTAATGACAAGTGATATGTGATCAATGTTGGGAAATTAGAAAATATGGCAAAGTGTAGTGAAACAAAGAAAAATGTGACCACAATTCTACTAGTATTGCAGAAATAACATATTATTCTTTTGGGGATTTTTCTTATATGAATAATTTTTAATGGTTAAAATACGGAATCATACTTTGTGCATTTTCATGTATTAATTTTCAGTTATGAAGTCTTTATCTTAGGGTGTGGAAATTCTTTGTTTTGCCTTTGAGACTGGGTTTCTCTGTGTATTGGTTGTCCTGGAACTAGTTCTGTAGACCAGGCTGGCCTAGAGCTCAGAGAGATTCACCTGTCTCTGCCTCCTGAGTGCTGGGATTAAAGGAGTGTGCCACCTCTGCCTCTGTCATCAGTAATTAATGTGTTAAACACTTGTTATTTTTAGTCTTTGAATAGTAAGGTAGAACCTAATACTCAGGAAACTTATAAGTCAACATATAAATTATGTGAACCTTTTTACAGTTATGCTTGTTAAGGATATAATACTGTTTCCACTTTAAAAAATTATGTCAAACTTACTTTTCATTGATACATTAAAATGTGTACATAAATGGACTGCTTGTGTTGTTTCAAGAGGTATATATTGTTTATGTCAGTTAAATATACCTACATCATCCAATATTTATCATTTTTATGGTGAAAGCATTTAGAATCTGTTTTCTAGTTTATTGAAATGTACAGTACATAATAGTTATCTATAGTCAGCCTTCTGTGCAGTAATAACACATGAACTTATCTAACTTAGTTCCCATTAAGTAACCTTTTTCCTATTCCATTTTCCTGTGTATTCTCTGTAGCCTCTAAAACTCATTTTTTAATTCTCAACTTCTGTGATTTTGACTCATTTATATCCTACACATAAGGGAGACATTTTAGTATTGGTCTTTCTGGGCCTTGCTTACCTCACATAACATAATTTACGTTTCTCTCCATGTTGTAATGGCATGTGTGTGTTCTTTTATATAGCTGAATATTATTCAATGTATTTGTATATTGCTATTTTTTTCTTTGTCGGTGGATGAACAGTTAAACTAAGGTTCTTCAAATTTCTTCTCTATTATGCACAGTGCTGCTCTGAACACATAAGTGTAACTGTCTCTACATACAGATTTAATTCTCCTTCTATATATATTCAGTGTTGAGACTGCTGGATCAGATGATTGGTCCACTTTTAATAATTGAGGAATTCCCATACTTTCCATAATGACTGTTTTTCTTTTCACTCAATCCAACAATATTGTAGTGTTGCCTTTTTCTCTATATCATTGTGAGAGCTTACTGGTTTTATTCGTGTGTACATGTGTGTGTGTGTGTGCACATGCACCCATGTGTGTATGTGTGTGTGCGTGCACATGCACCCATGTGCATACATGCAGAGGACAGAGGAGAGCATTGGGTGCCTTCTTATTATCTTCTCTATACAATGTCCTGTATTATCCACTTATATTTTGAGACCATGTCTCTTGCTGAATCTGAAACTCACCTTTGGGTAAGGCTGGGTGGTCACTGAGTTCTGTGGAGCCTCTTGACTCCATTCCTCAATTTGGGGGTTATAAGCATACAGGGTCATGCCTGGCATTATGAGGTGCTAGGAATTTGGAACAAGGTCCTTATGCCTTCATAGCAAGCACTCTTACCCACCATGCTATGTTCCATTCCCCTTTGTTTTTTTTTAAGACAGAGTCTTACTCTGGATCCCGGGCTGACCTCAAGCTCATGGCGATTCCCTCTCTTTGGCCTCCCAAGTGCTGTGTTACAAGGATCCTCAGTTTTTATCTGGGTTATTTGATTCTGTTCTATTGAACCCATGGATCTCATTATATATTCTAACTATTAACCACCTGTCAGACATATGCATGTCAAATATCTTGTCTCATTCTGTATATTATTTTTTTATTCTCATGATTGTATCCTTTCTTACTTGAAGGTTTTTGTTGATATAATGCTTGCTCTTTCCATATGTGTGTGTGCTTTCTGAGAGTCACATAGAGTTTAACTAACTGTCCATTGTGATATAGTTAATGTGATTAGGACATGGTTTGAAGCTGTGCATTCTGCCTCTGTAACCTCATCATGAGATTATTTCCCATTTTATACACACTAAAACAGAGGAACCATGTTATCCCAAACAGGGAGAGGCTGAAGAGATGATTCAGTGCCTTAGAAGGTTCTTAAATTCTCAGCATCCTTGTCAGATGGCTCACCAACTCCCTTGAACTCCAGCTCTAAGGATCAGGTACCTTCTTCTGGCTCTTTAGGTCAGAATATTTACCATTGTCCTTCCCATAATTCCTCTCTTTAATTGATTACTTGACTTGCCTCATGATTGGTAGCATTTTATTATAACTACCTAGGGTATTTATCCACAAGCCTAGATTTTAATTTTGTGAACTGTACATTCCCTCATTTTTCTTCCTTAAATGAGAGATGGAGCCTGTCCATCTTGAATTTACACTCCTCCTAGCTATAATAAGGCTATGCAGGATCTCAATACACTGATTACCTCCCCTGGGGAAGTTTTGTGATGTTTTTGGAACATAAAGCTTTTCTACCTTCCTCTCCTACTCTTTTCACCATCCCTACACCATAGAAGCCTAGTGGGCATTTCCTTAAGTGGTTATGAATTTGCCTAGTCCTTTTCATCTTACCTTCTGTGGTCCATGAAAAGCTTTACTCTGTTAATCTGTGTTACCGCCTTGGGGCTATAACACCGGAGCCGCCATGTCTTCTATTCAGAAAAATTTAACTTGTCAGGATGTATGGAACAAGTGGCTCTCCATCCATTTTATGCCCTTCCTATTTGGCTTTCTCTTTGTGTTTCCTCAGTACATAAATGGCTTTATTGTGTGCTTGCCAGCCATGTAGCTTATATAATTCAAATGTATTCCTCCGCAAAAGTCACAAACTATTATACGTTATGACTTCTCCAGGTGGCATTTGAATAGATGAACTTTAAATGCCTGCATGATAGGTACCTGTGCTTGCCAAATTACTTTTCAACATGATTATAACAAATAAACTTCTATTAGTAATGTATGAAAGAGCCTGTGAGATAATCTTAATTTTTTTTCTATCTACTACAGGGACTATGGCTCAATTTATAGCCCATTTGGTTGGCCGATTTGGCCCTCTCCTGGAATGATTTTCTTTCTAAAATGTAATCAATCCATCATTCATCCCCATTTGACTATAGCAAATACAGCTTGGAAGTAATTTTCAAAAATATACTCTTGTTAATTAACATTATAAATGGCCCACCCAGCCACTTGGCTAAATCTTTATTATAAAAATTAGTTTCTTTTAGGAGAAGCCGTTCTTAAGGGGTTTTTGGAGAGGCATCTTTGTTGCACTGGGTGTCTTTTCATTTGAAGAAGCCAGATTCTAATTTTATGCATCAATGCTTGAGTATATTTACCTTCATAATCTGTACAGGTCCAACTGTCCCTTATTCCTTTAGCTGCTTCTGCTGGCCTTTAACCAAAAGGCAGGATGGCGCCTGCCACTCTGTTGAAATGGGACTCTTAAATCCCTTGTTATTTGCTAATGGAAGACAATCAAAGGCAAATTCTTGAAATGAAGCAGGTTTCTGGTATAATTAATTATTTAATTGTTCATTTAGCCACAAAATCTTACATTTGGTTATAATTTGATATAGGGAGTAAAGCATCATTTATAAAGAAGTGCCAATCTGATTTTTATCAACTTTTACTTTTGACAGTAACTAAATAAGATTAAGAGAATAAAGGTTGGTTCTATAATTTCTTATAGCGTATATGACATTTAATTCTGAAGGAGATTGGATGTTTGGAGAAAAATAGCTTTAAGAAGGACACACTACATAGCAAGGTATAATGGCCCACACCTTTAACCACAACCTCAGAGTGCAGAGGCAGGCAGGTATCTGAGAGGTCAGCTTGGTCTATGGAATGATTTCTAGGACAGCCAGGGCTACACAGAGAAACTCTGTCTCAAAGACTGTTCCTCCCTCAAAGAGACACTATTGTAATTTTATAGCATATTCTGTGTATTGCCTATGTAACTTCAATTATTCTTAAATATTCTTAAGTAAAAGGAGGTTCTTCTTCTCATAGTCTCATGATATAATAAATATAATATGATGTTTCTTTGCATGGAAGAAAGGCATAGTGATGCATTTGTATCAGATAGATTATTTTCTGTTGCTTATGGTTAAACGTTTAAATTCTTTTGTCCTTATTGCGTCCTTTAATTCAAGTCTTTTTAAAGAATTTACAAACTATTTTATGTATGTGACTATTTTGCTTGCATGTATGTATGTGTATCATGTGTGTTTTTGGTGCCCAAAGATGCCCAAAGATGGAGGGCACTGGGTTCCCTGTAAAGAATTACACTGTTTTTAGCTACTAGGTTGTTACGGGAACAAATTATTAGTCTCTGCAAGAACAATAAGTGCTCTTACTCACTGAAGCATCTCTCTCCAGGCCTATGAATAAGTCTTTAAAATATTACTAAGTTTCAGTTTTAATATGGTTGTCTTAGTCAATGTTGTAGTGCTGGAAAAAGACACCATGAGCAAGGCAACTTTTATAAAAAGAAATAATTTCATTGGGGTCCTGCTTACAATTTTTGAGGTTAGTCCATTGTCATCATGGTGGGAAGCAGACAGGTATCAGGCATGGTGCTAGAGTAGTAGCTGAGAGCTTTACATCCTGATCCACATGGGGGAAAAAAAGAAAGAGTGTCGTGGCTTGTGTGGGTCCAATCCCAGTGACACATCTTCTCTAACAAGGTCATACCTCTTAATTTTCCCCCAAACAATTCCACATAGTGATAGAAATCTTTAATATAATATTTAATCTAGTGTCTTTTAAGGGGGCAAGAAGGTCCTGAAACTAAAATGTTTGTAAATGAGTACTCTACAGAAAACTATTAAGTTACTTGCAGAAGCAGCTGTGGAAGGTATCTTTTCACAAATTTGTTCTAGCTCCTGTTGGTTCAGTTATTAGAGAGCTGGGAGTGTGATTTTGCAATCTTATTTATCCTGGTTGGTACATAACTAATACCAAATGTAGAAGCAATATTAGAACAACATGTGCTTTCAGCATTTTAACAAATTGTTTGCTGTACCTGTGTTGTTTGCAGGCACATGTAGAGGCTAAAGGACAGTGTTAGGTGTCATCCTCAATAGTTCTTCACCTTTACTTTTTCTTTCTTGATATGGAGTCTCTCATTTGGGCTCACCCTTACACTAGACAGTCAGTCAGTAAATCCATGAGTATGCCTTTCTCCACATTCCCAGTGCTGAGGTTACAGGTTCACGTCATCAGATGTGGATTTTACATGGGTACTGAGGATGCAAATGCTTGTTCAGAAAGAAAGCTTTGCACCCATGCAACCATCTCCCTATCCCTTTCTTTCATATTTTAACTATAAATCTTTGCCATCTATGTGTGAATGTTTGTATGTGTGTGTTTATCTCCATTTACACATCCACTCATATCTATATTAGGAGAATTAGCTCAAGAACAGTGATCTTATTTCATACTTCTATATTTTGCATTATCTAGCTGGCAGAATTCCATTAAATTAATGGAAAGTAAAATTTTATGGTTAATTAATTTTCTTATACTTAAAGTATCATTTTTAATCATAGGAGAGTGGTGTGTGGTGTTTCTAAAAAAAAAGAAGACTGGGATCATTCACATAGTTTTATTTTTATACCTTGTTTTTCTTTAAGAAATTTTCTAATATTTATAGTATTATAGAAAATAAGAAGTCAAAATGCATATAGGTCTCAGATTTGGCTTTTGTTAATAATGTTTAATAAAAACACTATTGAGTTTATTTTTCTGAGTGAAATTTCTAACATTCTTTTCTTACTTAGCAATGACCTGGAGGAAATATTTTATGATAATATTTTGAATTTGTTGAAGTTAATATATCTTTATGAAACTTTTTTACAATAAAAAGCTGTATTTCAGCTTTGTTATCACTTCTGAGTAGTTTTCCTAGCCAGCTAGAAATAAATCAATGTGTTCAGGGTCTATGCTAATGCTAATTTTCAGTCTCCTTTAAAAAGGAAAATAAAGCAGTCAATTCCTTTTACATTGTGATTTTTAAAATTAAGTTATACATTTCCCCCAGATGTGAGTTTCTTAAAGGTTTCTATTGTCTTATAAAGATTTATATCCTTAGATAGTTAATTTCCTCACTATCTCAACATACCTATTTCCTAAAAATATTTGATAAATTTGGGAAGAGAGATAGTAGGTTTTTATCCTCCTAGTTCTTACAGTTATGTGAATTATTGGATTCTTAATATTTTTCCTTCAGAAAGTATATTCCAGTTCTAGAAATTTGGTTAATGGTAAAATGATTCATTCTTGGCAGTAAGTTCTTTCAATTCTATTTGTTGCTTATCTTTTATAGCCCATTTAGGCATTCAATTTTTCTCTGCAGTTTCAACAAAGACTTCTTTTTGTTACAGTACAAACTCATTAGACCTTATCACTGTCTTCTTGCCTTCATTTGTGACTACTGTATAATGGAAAAAATACAAAGACTAATGTTGGAAAATAACAAGTGAGATCTAACTGAAAAGGTCACCTTTTTTTTTAGAGGCTGAGAAAAGATTCATTCTCAGTGTCTTGAACTTGTTTTCCAGACTAATTGACTGCCATTTTTGAATTTGTAGCTTGACAATTTTTTTTTATTAAGGATGCTGTTCATAGTACTTACATTCCATGATGCAGAGATAGGGAAAACAGAAATACTGTATTTCTTTAGATGTGTAAGTCATTATAATATGAAATAGGTAACCTATTGAAAAACAATGGTAAGTTAAAAATTAGGTATTACTGATTTTCTTGAGGTTTTGTGAACATTATACCACTTGGGTTTTATTTTAAAATCAGACCTCAATTTAATTGTGAAAGGCTGGAAAAATTTTAGTGGTAAAATTTTATTACAGATTGTAGTGTTTCTGAGTTTTGTTTATATGTCTACTTTTTCATATATGTTTTTCCTCAAATTGTTTAGAACATATTTTAAAATTATAATGGAGCTTATACATTAATAGTAGACTGGGAAAGTATTGCAGGAGACAATAGTTTCAATATAGATTCTCATGAAATCGGTTAATAATAGAAGTGGGCATTCATTAGAACCTTAAATTGGTTGCTTTCTGGTAAAATATTATGACCATCACACCAGGGGACAATCAGGCATAACACTGGGGCACTGGAACACTAGTTGAGTGCTTACATCTGATCCACAAGCATATGGCAGAGAGACAGATTGGGAAACCTCAAAACCCATTCCTGAGTGATGCACCTTCTTCAACAGGGCCATGTCTCCTAATCCATCCCATACAGAGTCCCAATGATTAAAATATATGAGCCTATGGGAACCATTCTCACTCAAGCCACCACATTCTACTTCCATAGGCCTATAAGCTGGATCATAATGCCAGGTGCATTTAAAATAACTTCAAAAGTTCCACCTGATCATACAACTTCTTTATAAAAGGCAGGACAAGATAGAAGATCTGCAGAAATCAAGGAATCATTTAAGTGGGAAGAAGTTCACTCTGAAGCCTCTCCAGCCAGCTGTGAATAAATTATTCCAGCACAATGAACTTTTTCTGTGAAGATTGCTTACATAGAAGCACTATTTCTTTTATATAGAGTTATATTTTTGTGAAGATCAGATAAAGGAGACTTATTCAATGTGGTCAAATGGAGGAGATGAACACAGAGGACCAATGATCATCCATGGAGATACTTTAAAGAGTGCTATCATAGCACGGAACTATGCTTAAAATCTAAGTGTCTTATTTCCTACCTAGGGGGTCTCATTAGAAATTCCGTTTACACTAAATGACATGTGTTAACCTCCCTGTGAAACCCTTATGGCTCATGGTTTTATCTTACACCTCCAGGGATGGTTGGTTACCCATCCCTAAACAAGATATTTATACTATGCCCTTTTGACTTAGGGAAATGCAGAATAAGAAATGGAAAGAATTTAAGAGCTGAAAAACAGGGAATCAAGGTGAAATAAAAAATATATGGGCAAGACATAACCATTGTGGTTATGAACTCATAATGAACTCATAGTGGCTTCAGGTGCCTGCAGAATAGGTATATAAGTCTAAGCATAAGTGGAAGAAGGATTTGAGAGCCCTACCACTCACTGCTGAAATAGATTCTGCAAAAGGGATAATCTCTGCCTTCACCTTCAGTTGTGCATCTGCCAGGCTCCAGTGGATAATCCAAATCCAGTGGTCACACAGACTGTCCTGGTTGCACTAAATAGTCTCTCTCTCTCTCTCTCTTTCTCTCTCTCTCTCTCTCTCTCTCTCTCTCTCTCTCTCTCTCTCTCTCTCTCTCTCTCTCTCTCTCTCTCTCTCTCACGCATGTGCACCATGAGTTCAGAAGGGGATGGAGGGATGAGAGAGGGTGGGGAATAAGAAAGGATGGAGGATGGAGGGAGAGACTAATTATATTACATTATATACTTACATGAAATTGTCAGAGAACTAACTTTTAGATGAGAATCGGGAAGGGAATAAAGTTTCTTAGCAACCCTTTAGGATGTAATTTGAAAGCCACCAAAATGGTATACATGTCTACTACTATGGCATTTAATGCACAGCTCTCCAAATGGGAAGACCACAACCTTGTATATGCGTCATTCTTTCCCCCGAGTGCCATTATTTTCATTTTCAAAAATCTGCAACAGTGTATCATACTAGCTGGTTATGACATTCTTTTCTACAGGGAAGTCAGGAATCTGACTTTACCTGAGTGGAGGTCCCTAAAAGGTTAGGGGGTTCCTCAGGCTGCTGAAAGCATCTCTGGGTATGGTGACTTGCTGTAACACATCTGATAAAAGATAATCCTTTAAAGTGAAAGAGAAGACCAGGTATGCTGGTTTGTTCCTGTAATCCCAGGACACAGGTTGAGGCAGAAGGATTATCATGAATTTATGGCTTGCCTGTGTTACGCAGTACATTCCATGGCAGCCTAGGCTTTGAAGTTTTTTGTGTTTTTAGAAAAATTAAAGGGTAGAAACAGTTAGAAGATGACATGTACTATATAAAATATTGGTCCTAAGATTATGAACCATTTTTTGCTCTTATATGCTGTTTCTCTGTTAATATGTGTTAAATTTATTTAAAATGTTAGATACTGAATATTTGTTTATTTTATATTTCAATATTTTGGATAATTTTTTCAAACAGAGCTGGATCTCTGTGTAGCCTTAGATGTCCCAGAACTCATTCTGTTGACTAGTCTGGCTTCAAAGTCAGAGATCAATCTGCCTGTCTCTGCCTCCTGAGTTCTGGGAGTAAAGGCGATCACCACCTTACCCAGCTTGGATTTTTATTTAAACAATTTATTTATTTTTACGACTTCATTATCATTAAAGGAAAAGAAGACTAGATGAATAAAAAGTAAAAGTCTTATTGTTTTAATTGCTATTTCTGGCAAATAATAGTTGTTTTCCATAAGGTAGAATTTTAAATATTATTTAAGAGTGTTTCTAGTTGGACTGAGAACAATTGGGTTTTGTAAGCTATGTAGTAATTTATTAGTGACACTTTAAGAAGGTAGTTTGGTGGACATTAGGCTCTGTGCTCAATCACAGTCACACCCCCTCAAATATTATAACAGCCCCAAAAGTAATTTTTAGAGATGTAGAGCTTCTTCGTAATAAGTGCTTATTTAAAATCAAAGAGAAATTGAGATTTAGTACTATAGTTTATTCTGGGGCCTTAATAAAATTAAAAATTTTAGCACTTTGCCTTTTTCTCAATATTTGTTCAAAGTGTGGAGTCATATTACCTGCTGCTATCATTCCTTAGCCTGGGTGTAAATTTTCAAGTCAAACAAATTCTGTCAACATTGGTGAATTTAGTTTGAAGTCAGTTCTGTAATAAAGCTGAGAAAGAGGGTTTATGATTGTGCAGAGGCTGTATAAATGTAATAGCAGCCTCAGTATGACCTTTCCCATAATACTTATTTGAAAATTAAAAGAGAAGGGAAAGTTTCAATAGAGGACGGTAGATAGTAATAAAATACACTAGTTTTTTTTTCTTTTATCTATTTTCTTAGTTACAGTAAGAAGTTTTAAACACATCGATGATTCGTTTAAGGCTATGTATATCAACATTGTAGAGATTTGAACAAAGGTTTCTATTGCTAAGAGGACGTAGGTTTTCTCATTGTGTCTGGAAATGTAAAGGTGAATGCAGCTGGGGGAAATGAGAGTGGCATTCCATTAGGCATGCCATGCTCCTGCTCTTTAAGGAGTCTGCACATCTCTTAGTCATTCCTTTGTCAGGTAGTCATAAGGGAATGTGGGAGGTACATTTAACTTTTCCACATTGCTGCCTTCGTCTGTTTGATCACAGCAAGCTGTTAGGCTAGACTTTATTAATGAACCAGAGAGAGAATGCTCAGAGTCTACCTTGGATACGAAAGAATGAGTAATTGGGAAGACGCCCTGCTTTAATATTTTGGTGTTGCGCGGTAGGCAGGAAATGTGTCTCACTTCGAATGGTTGTCCAAAATGTATGCAATAATTAGCTTTGAAGTATCTAAGGCAATGCAGTGGAATGGCTTAATTTAGAGCAGTGATGATATACTTAATTTTATTTGTGTCTTCTCATTCTACTAATCCTAGTACTATTAGACTAAGGTGTACCAATGTCTGAAAGTGAGGTAATATCACATAAACGATAACTGACTTTCCATGGGATCTGTAATGTCTTCTTCAAATATAACTAAAATCAAAGAGTGTGTGTGTGTGTGTGTGTGTGTGTGTGTGTGTGTGTGTGTGTGTGTGTTGTATGTTTTAAAATACAGTTAGGATCCATCTTAGGCCTAAATTATTTGTTTCATTTTCCAGTCAGATTTCTTTGTTTCTGGCATGTTTACCATAAGTGGAAAAGATGATATTAAAACAAGATTTCAGTTTATCTCTACGGATATTTGTTAGTCATCTTGACATTTGTGTATATAACAATATTTGATATAATTAAAAACAGATGTAGTTTTGGAAATGTGATAGATAATTGGAAATGAAATGGTTCCAGCAGAGAAGTAGGAAAATGGGGAAATGGGAATAATTCTAACGAGAAAATTAGAACTAACAAGTTGATAGGCAGCAACAGGGAAGAACCGTTGAAAGTATTTTTTCTAATTTTGTAGGAAACGTCTTTAGATTTTAAATTGTTAGATTATTTCTGGTTAAAGTGAGTGATAATAGGAAAGCTACAAATGTCTATGCATATATGTTAAACATAAGTTGATTATACCATCTTACCCAAAGGCAATTTAAATAAATACTTTAAATATTTGTGTAAATACAGCATGGCATTTACCAAATTTAAGGAAACAAGTGAATAACTTAGCTATTCCAACAATGTTTTGCCTCCGCATTCCTTGGCACAAACAGAGACCTCAATGAAACATCCCTCATGGGAGTTGCCTGGGGACATCTTACTGAAAAAGTCCAGGTCTCAATTCAGCCTCCTCTCTTATTTTCTTTTTAAAATTATTATTATTGTAGTATAATTTACATCTGATAGCAAGCATCAAGTTTTATTGGAAATTTTAACAAATTTTCATTAACATGTTTACTCACAAAGAGTGCTGACCAGTTTTTCAGCACTCTAAATAAAGTCACACAGCTTCCTGTCTTTGCAAATCTCAAAATCTCATTCTCCCCTGTATACAAAAACAAAACAAAACAAAAAAAAAAACTGCTCTGTCATTGTAAATATTAGCATACAAGCCACTTTGGGCATTTTCATTTCTCTTGGATGCATGCAAAAGAATAAAATTGCTGGGTCTTACAAATATATATATTTCACCTTATAATTTTAACTGTTTTAGCTTCAAGTTTTGAGGTAGTTTCTTTTGCTAAATTAAATTTGTTGACTCCTTAGAATTTTCATTTCAAATATTGTAATTTTTAGCTATCAACTTTATGTTTTGATTGAAGGCCAGCAGAATCTACATAGCAATTTCTAGTCTACATAGAAATACCTTGTTTCATAAAGCAAACTTCCAACGTTGTTCCGTGTAACTTTTGTAGACATTTTCACTTCATCTTATATTGTTCTTATAGTTTCCACTCACTTTTACAAATTTCCTACAGAATTTTCTTTAGTTCACTGAACAACAACATTAAGATAGTTATTTTATTTTATTATTTTTGATAGCTATTTTAAGTCTTTGTCCATTAAAGGCCAATGTCTCAACATTTTCAAGAACGAACGTCCCAGATTTGGCCATAGTTCTATTTTTCTTTGTATCCATAGTGTTTTTATTAACAAATAGACACTTGACTATTTTAAGTTTTTACACTGTTCCAATGTTACTGTTATTGAGTGTTGCGGTTGTCATTTATTTAAACTCTTTCCAATCTGTTTTTACAAAGACCATTTCCCTTCCTATGTCTTTTCTTGAAATCAGTGCTCATTTGCTGATATTCAGATTTTACTTTTCTTTTGCAAAGCTGACACTCAAACCTAATATCTCACATATGCTAAGCAAACATTGTATCAACTCATAGCTTATGTTAGAATAGTGTTTTAACATACAGTTTCTTGAAGGTATAGAAGGACAGAAGAATAATGAACGCTTAAAAAGAAGGAACGTCTCTTTCTTGTGTATTGCTTTTGCTTTTGGGTACTTCTTTAATGTTGCTAGGCAATTTACAGTTATTTGATGATCAATTAAAGTGAAAGTTGTCAGAGGTCTAGCTTTTTGTTTGTTTGCTTTGGAGCCTGTCCTGGAACTAGCTCTGTAGACCAGGCTGGCCTCGAACACAAAGAATTCTGCCTGCCTCTGCCTCCTAAGTGCTTGGATTAAAGGTGTAGCTTTTTAATTGTCTCCATACCCAGAAAAAAAATTCAATACCATATATGTATGTGTGTATGTATACATACATATATGTATATGTAAATCTTCTTTGCGTTGCTTACCTGATTTTTGGTGCTCTGTTTTATGTCTTCCCTATAATTTTTACCACAGTCTCTTATAATGTTTCCAAAGATGCCTTTTGTTCTTTTTACAAGTTAATTGGAAAAAATAAAGATAAATGTCTTGCATGAGTCTTTTAAGTAACCCCCACAGGAGTTGGAACAGATGATCTAGAATAAAATTTTGACTGCTCTGTTGGGTAATAAGGACAAGGGTCCATTACTATAAATCTGTCTGATCTCTTTTGGATGGGTCAAAGGCAAATAAAACCATAATGTATTTTCTTATCATTTAAAAGTAGAGTTTTGATTCAACATTGTTTTTCAGTTGCTAAAGATTTTTTCCAGAGGTCTGTCAAAGATGTTGTTGGTTTGTGCTTAATTTTCCATGTTTCTATGGTGAGACATGTGTCTAGTCTTGCTTAGTGTATCATTTCACTGATGTTCCAATTTTTTTCTAGTGCCAACATGCAGTTATTTTGCACTGTGTTCTTCTCCTTCTTTTGAAAGTATGGTATTTTAGATATTGAATTATGTCTTCAGTTTAGTTGCTCATTAAGAATCCGTGTGTGGATATACTCAATTTCTGGACCCCATTATCTTATTTTGTTGTTTAATCTGTCTGTCCTTATACTAATATCTCATTTTCTTGATTGCTATAGTTTTACACTAAGACTTGAAATAAGGCTAGTCCAAGTTTGTCTTAACTATGAAAACTTTCTTTTCCCAATTTCTGAGTTGTCTATAATTTTAATTTTATATCCATCTTACACATTCACACAATATTGAGTCATTTATACACATCTCCCAATTTTCAGTTTTCTTACTCTTTAAGTTTTCTGGCAGTGTCTTGTACATTTTCGTGCAGTATATAAAATATTTATTAATTTAAAATTCTTCAGGAATTTTTATATGCACAATTTTGGAGTAATTGGTTTTTAAATATTTCTTGAAGCCTTGTGCATTGAGAGTTTGTTCCTCAATGCACCAATATTCAGAAATGAGCTCCCGATAGATGACTGGACCCATAAGGGCTCTAACTTAATCAGTTGGTCATTCCAAATTTTGAGTTCAAAGCTGAATTGCTTTAACAGTCCTTATGGAGATAAGGTCCATATGAAGGAAGTTGATTACTGATGACTTCACTTTAAAGGGTGATGTCCTTTATTTTGTCCTCATTGTATGCTCATCCAAACACAGTTTGCTTTCTATCTGGCCACCTCAAGGTGAGTGGCTTCTCTACCATGTGGACCATACCCTCTAAGGTGATATTCTGCATGGATAGAAGCCCATGAAACTATGGGTCCAAATTAATCTTGTATTTTCCATATCCATTTAATATATGTTGTTGTTTTAGAATATCTTATAGGTGTATAATGTATTTTGATATTATTCGCCTCCCCCACTACTCTCTGTAACTACTCCCAGATTGACCCTTCATTCACGAGCAAACAGTTGGCAATATCTGTAGATATTCTTTGCTGTTAAAACTGTCTAGTGAAAACAGGCTAGTGATGATGGTAAGCATTCTACATTGCCCAGCATAGCTACTCACTCAGTTTCTATGACAACAAATCAACCAGCCTGCATTTCTGATTCTGGAACTAAATTACTGTATTAGGTATAGACTTTAAAAACATGTAACGTTTTTTTTAAAGCTTTTATATGTATATATTGAATGGTGAGCATATTCCTTGTCATATGCTGCTATTCATTTTTTCCTTGATTGTCACAAATGCAGACTCTATTCTTCAAATAAACCTGTACTACTAGCATTTTTATTAGACAATTGTGTATTGCTGAGAAACATAAGAACTTTGTGAAAAACATTACATATATTTTATTAAAAGAACATTTTTTCACATGTTTGACTAAACTACTTATTTTAAAATAGTATGTATCGATGGATGAAATTTTGGAAATGCCAGGCTCTGTGTAAGACAGTGACCACACCTGTCTCTGTGGTTCTAGAGTTCATAGGGTAAAAGAGGAGCTAGCTGTCAAATGATGATGTTTGAGCTGAAATTTGATTTATTCATTTACTTGAAATCCTTAGATAGCCCAGGGGTTAAGAGCACTGGCTAGTATTCCATAAGGCCAGGTTCAATTCCTAGCACCCTCATGATGTCTCATAACCATCATGAACTCCAGTAACAGAGGGTACAATGTTCCTTTCCAGCTTCTGTGGTCACAAGGCACATGTGGTAGAAATACACCACAGGCAGGCAAAGCATACCTGTAAAAATAAAATAAGTTTAAAAGATAATTATTCCTGAAATGTTTAAGATAAACATTGGTAACGTGGTTGGATAGGAGATAAAATGGCAACAAGGAAACTTAAATCATTATTTTTCAGCTTAAATAACCTGAAGCCTTTGATGGGAACTCTAAACATTGAATGAAAATATTGATCAGAATGATATTGGAGTTAGTGGCCCCTCTGAGTAATACTAAAATTTTGGATGGAAATTCCAGTTTACAACATCTGTCAGAACAGTATGCTTGCTGATTATTTGTTACTTCTCTCATTTCTGTGAAACAATACTGGTAAGAACTTGTTTGAAGAAGGAAGACTTAGAAGTTCCAGTCCACTGTGATGGTAGGGCAGAGAAGAACAGAACAGTTCACACCCACTGCCCAGAAACTGTGCCCGAGCATCCCCATGCTCACTAGTATTCTCCTTTCCCCATTTAGTTCTTCCAAGTCCTGATCTATGGCACTGTGTCATTCTTATTCAAGGCTGCTCTTAATTCATAGTCAATTCTCTCAGGAAACAGCCTCACAGACCCATCTAGACTAATTAATCTTCTAGGTGCTTCTCAATCTTGTTAAGATGGCAGTATAAATTAACCATTATATTATCCAACTTAATATTATTCTATAAGCCTGAAATGAAATAGCAGTATTTATTCATATATGTATGATATTTAATATATGCACATATTATATATGCACACACATACATATATGTTACAATGTGTGGTACTGGGGATCAAACCTAGGGTCTTAAGCTTACTGGATCAGGATCTACACTAAACACTAAACTGTAATCCAAGGACGTTAGAAAATCTTGGGATATGGTTTCATTGAAGATGGTCAGTTTGGCCTGATACTGTGGTCCAATTTAGCTGATAATGCATGATTTTCTTCATCAACCTCCATAGTAACTGGATTTTAATTAATTATTGTTAATGTGTATACGTGTAGGCATATATATTCATAAATACAACCTTCTTAGTCTGCATAATGTTACTTCTATGTATGTTTTTGGGACTGACCCAATCCATAGCATAAAATATGTTCACATTTTATGTAGGATATGTCTTAAACATAGTCCAATGGATGATCAAGTTCAAGTAAATTTGAGTATGGTATATTGTGTAATAATTTCTTATAAAATCATGTAAGTTATATTATTTAGAGGCTGACTTTAGAATTGAACAAAAATATGTTCAAGGATTTCTTAACAATGGTTATTTTCAATATTCACAGAAGTGAGATATTATTGTACCCTCTTTTTGTTGAAGAATTCTTCCAGGTTATACCCTTGGAAAAAATAGTTAAGATGAAGAATGGCCATGTGAAGGGATATAGTAATAGGGAAGATTTGAGAACGGGGCTGAATTGCCCACACAAATCTGAGAACAGGATTGTGCTTGATTTCTGAGACTAAACTGGCTAACAAAGTTCCATGTTTGGTTATGTGGAAAATAATCATTACTCTTTTGTTGAATATCTTATCACAATTGGGCTGGAAAATGTTGGGATGCTTTTCAAAAGTCTGTAGTGCTATTAACACTAGCTATTTCATTTTCTTGGCTTTGGTGGCTTGATTTTCCATGTGTATTCATTACTGAAAGGCTATACCAACAGCACAAACTCTGAGTGTCTTAAAATAGCAGACATTTGTATCACACAGTTTTGAAGGTTAGAATTCTGAAGTCAATGCACTGGCTAGACTTTTTTAAAACCTATTTTCTCCTCTTCCTTGCCTCTGATAGTTGTCAGCAATCCTTACATTATGGTTTCCAGTTTGTGAGTCTGTCATCATGGTGGCATTATCCATCTTTGTGTCTCTAGTCAAATATCTCCATTCTAGTAAGGATATCTGTTACTGGGTTAAGGCCCTGAATCACATATGAACTCATATGTGTTAACTATATCTACAAAGACTCTTCTTTCATTTAAAATCACTCTCTGAGACAGTAAAGAGTGCATGAATTGGAGCACACAATCCAACTGAATACACTTGCATAAGAGACTTTCATTCTCCTCCCTCCTTCCTTTCTTTCCTTTCTGTTTTTGTTTGTTTGTTTGTTTGACATTGGTGAGAACTGAACCAAGACCTAAAGCATTCTAAGCAAGCAGACAGCATTATCAAATTTTGTATTTTTAAGCATTTATTTGTTTTTGCCTACACAAATGGATTACAACACGTGTGCCTAGTGCATAAAGAGGCCAGAAGAAAATGTCAGATCCACAGGAGTTACAGATAGTTAGTTGCAAGCCACCATATGGGTGTGGGGAAAAGAATGTATGTCCTCTGCAAGAACAGCAAGTATGTGCTCTTAACCAATGAGCCATTTCTTCAGATCCCCATATTATATATTTTTTTGAAACTAGGACTCACAAACATTCTATTGCTAAGCTTGAACTCACTTCACAGCCTAGAAAAGCTTGGAGCTTTTGATCTTCCTTATTCAATTTCCTGAGTAGCTAGAATTGTAAGCCTGCACCCCTAAGCCTGGCAAATATTTCACAACTATGATTTTTTTAATTAAAACATCTTTACACTTTAATATGTTTGACCCAATGTGCCAAATAAAAAGTACTGTTATTAACATTCAGAGAGATTGTAAAAGGCTAAAAGTGGAATTTTCCAAATTATTGTAATTCAAAGAAAAATATGAATCAGTGTGAGTTAAGTGCAATAAGAATGAATGAACATGTGGAGTGGGGGAATGGGAGAGGAGGGTGGTTGGGAGGCATGGGAGGGTGGGAAAGAGGGAGGGAGGAAGGGAGAGGGAACTGGGATCAATAAGTAAATAAATAAATAAATAAGAATGAATGAATAAATATTTGAGGAGGAAATTTGAAGATATCCTCAAACTTTTACATTGCACATATGTGCCTGTGTATGTGTGTTTGGTGGAGGGGGGCAAATTTTACAAATAAAAACTTAAAAATCAAATGAGATGGTTTATTCCACTTAACTAAAAAATAATTATACTCATGATATTATAATACAGCTCCCTAACCCATGTGTAATGGACCGTGGCTTATTCCAGAATATTGTTTGTTCGCTTTCTGCCAAAATACTGTTTGGGAGCTGAAGGCTGAGCTAAAGGTAAAGGTATCTTAGCATTTCATCAGCAAATTTCAGAATGGGCACCATGACATAAGCAAAATAAACTTGCCTGCTTATTTTATGACTGAATTAAATGACACACTCGGTTCTCATCTTTTGTTGAGATGTTCTTTAGACGGGAAATTAGCTGTGTAATTCCTCTGGAAAATGACTTGTGCTTTAGATTGGTTTTCTTTTTACTCTCTCCATTTGTTTGTGATTAGGTCATATGTTCATGTGGTTCAGAATTTAAAAATTATAGCACACACAATTAAAACTTCCTCACCCTTTGCACCCCACCACATAACCACTGTTAACATTTCTTGGTTTTGCTTCTAGAAAAAATTCATGCATATACAACCATGGACACTTGAAAACATATTCACAAATTCCTTGCTCCCTTGTATTTTACATATATCTCTATATGTTGTTTTACAGTGTTTTGTATTACCATGGAAAGAGTTGTGGTCTTGTAATATTTAATTGTACAGATGTAACACAATTTATCTAATGAGTCCCCTATTGTGAGATATTAAGCTTGTTTCCTGTCACTTGTGATTGCATTCGTGTAATGAATATTCTTGTAAGAGGCTATTTTAATATGTGAAACTGTAGCTTGAATTTCTAGAAATGAAATTTTCGATTTGGATGGTATTTACCTTCATAATTTTGATGGATACTGCCAAAATATCCTGTGAAAAGTTGGGTCAATTTATATTTATACTTGCACTGTATGTTTTTGCCAGTTATAACCAATACAATGAGTTAAGAAATATTACATCTTCACAAATATGATAAAATAAAAGTATCCCATTTTGGTTTTACTTTGAATGTCTTTGTTGTGAAATATTAAGCATTTTTCATATATGGTAAGCCTGTATTTATAAAATGTATTATTATAAAATAATTATAAAAAATGTTATAATGGCTAAGATGCTTCTGAATTGATGAGCAGTGTCTTGAATTTCTACTTGCTGTCATGTTAACATAAATAACCAGGATGTTTCCAAAGAGCACATTTAGGTCAAACTCAAGTCAAGAATGCTTTATGTTTTCTAAAATATCGTCAGCTTCTGATAGCTCACTTATTGTACAATTAACATATTATAGTGCACAAACAGAATAACCACAATCCCCTATAAACTTCCTTTAAATAGTTGTTTGCAGAGGATGGAATATCAGTTAATTTAAAATTATTTGAATTAATTACTTTACATATCAATCCCAGTTCCCTCCCTCCCATGCCCCCCCCCACTCCACAGGGAGGGTGAGGCCTTCCAGAAGGGATCATCAAAATCTGTCAACTTATTTGGAAGAGGGTCTAGGTGCTCCCTCCTGCCTCAAGTCATTTGAAGTAGGGACTAGGACTTCTCTCCTGTCTCTAGGCTAAGGCAGTTATCCCTCCATGGGGGATGTGTTAGCAAGGTCCATTTGTGCACCAGGAATACATCCTGTTTCCACTGTCTGAGGTCCCTTAGACTGCTCAGTCCTTCTGGTTGAGACCCATAATCAGGGGGTCTGAGTCAGTCCCATGCTGGATTCCCAGCTATCAGTCTGGGGGGCGGGTGTCTGTTAGCTCCTCCTTGTTCAGGTCAGTGTCTCTATGTGTTTCTGGATCCTGGTCTTGTCCTCTCCCTCTGCATCTGGATTCGAGTTCAACTCAGTGTTTAGGTATTCGTGTTTGCTTCTGTTTCCAACAGGTACTAGATGAGGGCTCCATGATGGTGGATAAGTTAGTTGTTGATCTCACTATCCAGGAAGGTCATTTATGGTAGCCTTTCCATGGTTGCTCAAATAGTTAGTTGGTGGCAGTCTTGTAGGTCTCTAGACCTTTCTTTAGGTTCAGTTTTCTCTTCAGACCAATAATGGCTCCCTCTTTTAGTTTGTTCTCTCTCTCTCTCTCTCTCTCTCTCTCTCTCTCTCTCTCTCTCTCTCTCTCCTGTCTTCTATTCCTACCCTGTCTCAATCTCCCTAGTCACACATGCTTTCCTATCCTCCCCTTCTCTTTCTCCTACTTCTCTCTCCATTCACTCCCCCTCCCACTTCCCCTGTGCTCTGGGGGACTTAGTGTTTTGGTTACTAGCTTCTTTGAATATTTTGGAAATCAGATCTCTGTCAGATGTTGGGTTGGTGAAGATCTTTTCCCATTCTGTGAGCTGCCATTTTGTCTTGTTGACTGTGTCATTTGCCTTATAGAAGCTTCTCAGTTTCAGGAGGTCCCATTTAAAATTGTCGATCTTAGTGTATGTGCTAATGGCGTTATGTTCAGGATGTGGTCTCCTGTACCAATTCATTCAAGGTTATTTCACACTTTCTCTTCTAGGAGATTTAGTGTTGCTGGATGTATGTTGAGGTATTTGATCCATTTGGACTTAAGTTTAGTGCATCGCGATAGATATGGATCTATCTTCTACACTCCAGCATTCAGTTATGCCAGCACCATTTGTTGAAGACACACGCCCTTTTCCATTGTATAATTTTAGGTGTTCATAGATGTGTGGATTAATATCAGGGCTTTCAATTTGATTCCACTGGTTTGCCTGTCCGTTTTTGTACCAATACCAAGATGTTTTCTTCATTACATCTCTATAATAGAACTTGAAGTCAGGGTTATTTTGGCTATGCTGGGTTTTTGTTTTTCCACATAAATGTGAATATTGTTTTTTCAAGGTCTGGGAAGAATTGTGCTGGGATTTTGATGAGGATTGTGTTGAATCTATAGTTTGCTTTTGGTAGGATTGCCATTTTTACTATGTTGATTCTACCTATCCAGGAGCATGGGAGATCTTTCCATTTTCTGGTATCTTCTTTAATTTCTTTCTTTAGAGGCTCAAAGTTTTGTCATGCAAATCTTTCACTTGTTTGTGGCTATTGTAAAGGGTGATACTTCTTTAATTTCATGTTCAGTGCATTTATTGTCTATATATATAGCAGGGGTATTGAGTTTTTTAAGTTAATCTTGTATCCTGCAACTATGCTGAAGGTGTTTATCAGCTGTAGGAGTTCCCTGGTAGAGTTTTTCATGTCACTTATGTAAACTATCATATCTGCAAATAGTGAAAGCTTGACTTCTTCCTTTCCAAGTTTTATCTCCTTGATCACATTTTGTTGACTTATTGCTTTAGCTAGAACTTCAAGTATAGTATTGAAGAGATATAGAGAGAGTAGACAATGTTGTCTTGTTCCTGATTTTAGAGGAATCACCAAAAGTTTCACTCCATTTAGTTTGATGTTGGCTCTTGGCTTACTGTATATTGCCTTTATCATGTTTAGGCATGTTGCTGTTATCCCTGATCTCTCCAAGACTTTTATCATGAAGGGGTGTTAAATTTTGTCAAAGGCTTTATCAGCATCTAGTGAGATGATCACATGGTTTTTCTTTTTCAGTTTGTTTATATTGTGGATTACACTGATGGATTGTAGTGTGTTGAACCATCCTTGCATCTCTGGGATGAAGCCTACTTGATCATGCTGGGTGATTTCTCTGATGTGTTCTTGGATTCCATTTGCCAATATTTTATTGAGTATTGTTGCATCAATATTCATGAGGGATACTGGTTTATAGTTCTCTTTCTTAGTTGTGTCTTTGTGTGGTTTGGGTACCAAGACAATTGTAGCCTCGTAAAAAGAGTTTGGCAATGACCCTTCTGCTCCTATTGTGTGGAACAATTTGAGAGTATTGGTATTAGCTCTTCTTTGAATTTCTGGTAGAATTCTGCACTGAAACCATCTGACCCTGGGAATTTTTTGGTTGGGAGACTTTTGATGAACACTTCTATTTCATTAGTGGTTATAGGTCTTTTTAAATTGCTTATCTCTTCTTGATTTAATTTTGGTAGGTGATATCCAGATAATTTTTCATTTTCTATACATTTTCAATTTTTGTGGAGTACAGGTTTTCAAAGTATGACTTGATGACACTCTGGATTTCCTCAATGTCTGTTCTTATGTGCCCCCTTTTCATTTCTGATTTTTCATTTTGTTAATTTGCATGCTCTCTCTGCCTTTTTGGTTAGTTTGGATAAGGATTTATCTATCTTGTTAATTTTCTCTAAGAATCAACTCTTTGCTATGTTGATACTTTGTATTGTTTTCTTTGTTTCTACTTTATTTATTTCAGCCCTCAGTTTGATTATTTCTTGGCCTCTGGGTGAGTTTGCTTCTTTTTGTTCTAGAGCTTTAAATTGTGCTGTTAATTCTCTAGTGTGACTTTTCTCTAGTTTCTTCCTGTGGGCACTTAGTGATATGAATTTGACTCTTAGCACTGCTCTCAAAGTATCCCATAAGTTTGGGTTGTTGTATCTTCATTTTCATTAAATTCTAGTAAGTCTTTAATTTCTTTGTTTCTTCCTTGACCCAGAAGTGATGCAGTTGAGCATTGTTCAATTTCCATGAGTTTTTGGGGTTTCTGCAATTTCTATTGTTGAATTCTAAATTTAAGTCATGGTGATCCGATAAGATACAGGGGTTATTCTAATTTTTTTTGTGTGTCTGTGAGGTTTGCTTTGTTGCTGAGTATGTGGTCAATTTTAGAGAAGGTTCCATGTGGCGCTGAGAAGACAGTATATTCTTTTGTGTTTGGATGGAATGTTCTATACATGTCTGTTAAATCCATATGGGTCATAACTTCTGTTAGTTCCTTTGTTTCTTTGTTAAGTTTCTGTCTGGTGATCCTGTCCAGTGGTGAGAGTGGGGTGTTAAAGTCTCCCAATGTTTGGTGTTCTATAAGATTCTTGTACTTTCATTGGCATGTTCTTCAGGTTGGGAAAGTTTTCTACTATGATTTTGTTGAATGTATTTCTGCGCTTTTGAGTGAGTTGTGTTTCTTCACCTTCTTCTTTCTATACTTATTATTCTTAGGTTTAGTCTTTTCATGGTATCTCGTATTCCCTGGATATTTTGTGTTAAGGATTTGTTGGACTTAAGATTCTCTTTGGTCAATGAATCTATTTCCTCTAGTTCATCTTTAGCACCCGAGATTCTCTCTTCGATCTCTTGTATTTTGTTAATTATGCTTGCATCTGTAGTTCCTGATCATTTACCTAGATTTTCTATTTCCTGCATTTCCTCAGTTTATGTTTTCTTTATTGTCTCTATCTATTTCAGTTTTCATGTCTTGAACTGTTTGAATAGTTTCCTTCATCTTTTTGATTGTATGTTTTTCTTGGCTTTCCTAGCTTTCTTTAAGAAATTTGTTGATTTCTTGCATTTTTCTTTGCCTCCATTTCTTTAATTTTTTTTCTCATTTCCTCTTTGAGGGTCTCTATCATCTTCACAAAGTTGTTTTTAAGGTTGTTCTCTTCTGCTTTATCTGCATTGAGATGTTCTGGTCTTGCTGGTGTAGAATCCCTACACTCTGTTGGTGTCATATTAGTCTTTTTGTTGTTGAATGTGTTCTTATACTGACATCTTTCCATGGATTCTTCCAGTGGGTGCAGGTGGGGGTCTCTCCCTTTTCTGGTGCATATTGGTTCAAGGCTCTGTCCAGGTGGGTGCAGGTGGGTCCAAGACTCCACTGGCAGCAGACGCTAGATGGCTCTCTCTTACAGTGGATGCTGGTTCAAACCTGGGATGGTGGCAGATGCTGGGTGACTGTGTCTGCCTCTAGCTCTCTCTGGCGGATTTGGTGGCAGGATGGGACTCTTAAATAGTATCTTTTTTTTTTTATCTTTGATATAATTTTCTTGGTGGTTGTTGATAGCTTCTTTTTGAGTGCATACTGATTATTTCTATAGGTTCTGTGAAGAAACCTATTTGATTCTTTTGCTCATATTTTGGTCTTTGTATGTTAGGTAGGCCTTGAACTCACACTCTTCCTACCTCCACCTCTAGAGTGCTGTTTATTATACATTTTGTTCCCTTTCTCCCATGCTCACCTCCCACTGTTCCTCTTTATGTTTTCCAAGTCTCCTTTCCACTTTCATGTCAGTTGTATAGGAAATGTACTTGGAGAACTGATAGTCAAGATCATATTTTTTCTCAATTAAGCCCTTTTGGGGATGAATTCAATTTAAGTGGCTTGGCATCTGCTTTGTATTATCCTATGCTAGCTTTTATTTACATACTCCACTTGATGAATTCTGCTGTTAGTAGAAATTGTGAGTCAATATATGTACTGATTTTTAATTTCAATTATGTTTATTAAAGGATACAACATGAATATTTCATCTACATAGTTATCAAATACAGTTCACTTGAGGGAGTTCCTCAATTGATTAGGGGAATTAAACAGCACTTTGTGTCTTAAACTCCTTTCCTCCTGATACTAAGATATAAAGAATGGTGTCTTTGAAAAGGCCATAGGCAAACATTATTTTATATTTACCTAAAATGCACACACACATAATTTTTAACACTTAATATTACTTTATTTGGAGTAAGGATGTAATTAAAGTCAAAGAAAGTCCTTATATCATAGGATTTGTATCCTTAAAAGCACACACACAATTTACTTTCTCTCAGTCACAGAAGGAGAAATCAAAGAAATCAAACTCCGAAGGAACATTGATCTTAGAGTTTTAAGCCTCCAGAACTGAGAGATAATGAATTAATTTTGGTTCAGCCACCCAGCCTGTGATATTTTCTTATAGTGAACAGAATGAATTTATACTCTTCATATTCAGAGCACAAAACTTGTATTGTTTTTCATATTGTAAAGAAGGGATAACTTTTGTTATTGAAGATAATTTGTTCTCCCTCATTCTGTGAGATTGACAGTTTTCTTTTTTTTTCTTTTGCAATTATGTACTTTTATACTTAAATGTACTTTATGGGCTTCAGCCAATACTAAATATTCTTCTTTCTAAAACAAAGTATCCTGTACCTGAGTAATAGGAGTGTTGACAAGTTGGCTTCCTAGTCTTTTTACAAAGCTGTTATAGTCTTAATAAACGTTCTTATTTATGCTTTAGATATCATTCCCTTAAGAGATAAACAATTTACATATATTTTCTTCCATTGGGTAAGTTGTCTCTTCACTTTGTCAATTGTTTTCTTTATCATGTAGAAGCTTCTTAGTTTGATATAATCCACTTATCTGGGGTTTTTTGTTGTTGTTTTGTTTTGTTTTTTGTTTTTGCCTTTGTTTTGGGTCGCATAATCAAGAGGTTATTGTTCATTCTGATACAATCTCTAAGGAAAAATATATTATATTTATTTATTTAATGTGTGGGTGGGTACTATGCTACATACTTGGAGCTACAAGGACAAATTATAGGAGTTTTCTCCTTACACCGTGTGGGTGCTATAGATCAAGCTCTAGTGATTAGGCTTGGAGACGTGCCTTACCTGTTGAGCCACCTCTCTGACACTTACACTAATATTTCAAAGTGGTTTCCTAGTTAAGGGTTTTTAAATATTTTTATTAATTGCTCAAGAATTTCATTCATTGTTCTTTGAACATTTGCCACTTCTCTCATCTTTGATTTTTGTGGCTTTATTTAAAACTAGCCACATGTCATCTCACTTCTGTTTCTTTTATTTGGCTAACCTTATGCTGTTACCTCTGTCTTAATAACTGTACATTTGTGGTATATTCAGTGGCTCTATTTTTGACTGCTCCAAGGTTAATATGCAAAGCATCAAATAAAGAAAGTAAACATTTAACAAATTATAATAAATTCCATTTTCTTCATAAGAATTATGCTTCACTGAAATATTTTCCTTGAATAGATCAACAATTATAATTTTCAGAATGTTATTACTATTAACTGAGGGCATTTCTCTAACAGTTGAGCATGATCACCAAGTAAATTTGAACTTAACACCAGGTAACATTGCCTAGAACTCAAAAATATTTTCAGCCATACAGGGTTACTGCACTAGTTTTGGAGACTAGAATAAGCTTAAGAAATGTAGCCTGGGATATAGCAGAGAATTTAGGCATTGTGGGAACCCCTTTTGTTTCATGGGTAGGACATTAGAGAGTACATAGAGCTGAATTTTAATTTTGTTCAGTATTTTGCCTATAAGAATATTACCTGTATGTGCTATCTGAGTATTCTAGTCACTGAGTTTTCTATATCCCTTATACACAAAACTATTATCTTATTAACCTAGTTGTGTCGTGGTTTCTTTATTCCTTGTAATTCATCTCTTTTTAAAAGTGTTTTTTAATATTATTTTCTTATTTTACATATTGATTCTAGTTTCCTCTTCTTCCCACCCTTCCATGCCCTCCACAGACCTCCCATCCCACCCCCATCCACTCTCCAGGGAAGGTGAGGCCTTCCATAAGGGATCATCAAAGTCTGTCATATCATTTGGGGTAGGGCCTAAGCCCTCCCTCGTGTCTCTAGGCCAAGCGAATATCCCTCCATGGGTAATGTGCTCCTGAAGTCCGCCCGTGCACTAGGGATACATCCTGGTTCCACTGTCAGAGGCCCCATAGACTGCCCAGTCCTCCTAGCTAACACCCACATTCAGGGAGCCTGGTTTGGTCCTATGCTGGTTCCCACTTGCTCAGGTCAGCTGCTTCTATGGGTTTCTCCAGCTTGGTCTTGACCCCTTTGCTCATCACATCTCCCTCTTTGCAACTGTATTCCAGGAGAATTCATCTCTTTTTAATACTAGCAAATTTTTCTGATCGCATTATATCTGACTGTATTGTTTCTTCACATATTTAAAAAATGTACCAGATATCGAGGTTAAATAAGGATCAGGATAAAAAAATAGGCCGAATAGATGTTTATTCAGGGAGAAATAACTTACAACCTAGACAGATGAACACCAGGAAATTCAACCCGATCCTCTCCTGGAGTCACGCTAGCAAGAGAGCTTTTCCTGGCTCTCCCCCCCACTTCCTTCCACAGGTCACTTCCGCCCATCGCTCCACCCTCCCAATGGGCGTGGTCAGTGCCACAGAAGGACTATCTCACTACATTTATGGAAAAGCTCACATAGCTTAGCACAGAATTTATTTGATTCTAAAAATGTGACTATTTTAGCCATCACATCGTCTACCCTTAGATAAGAAATTGGTTCTTGTTCTCATTAATTTGAAGGCCACCTTCCTTGTTGCAGATAAACTGAACAAAATGTTATTCAAATACCAGGGCAATGAAGTCTCTCTTGCTTTTGTTTTTCTCAGCAGTTTTCCCCCAGCTTTGATTCCTTTTAGATTTTGATTTTTTTTTTTCAGTTCATACAAGTTTATGTTCTTCTGTCAGCATATCTGTATTTTGATTCTATCTGTCTTTATTCCCACATTCAATGTTCTTACATGATTTAAAATCTAATTTAGTCAGGGTTCTCTGTTGTATCTCTGGTGTGATTATGCACATAGTTTCTTTCCAATTGTGATGGATTTTTCATTCCTGTAATTCTTCATTGTAATTATCTTCAAAATGTTATCATTTGATAGTAAGGTATTTTACACTCTAATTCTTATGTATAGACTTCATTCACAGAAAATCTCGCTTTAGACTAGTTTCATTTCAAGTGTTATGTAGTCTAGATTGCATTGTATTGACGGCAACATATCCAAATATATAACTGACTGTATTACTTCCATTAACATTTTCAATATTATTTGGATTGGCTTCATTTTGTCACTTTCCCTTTCAAATTAGAGTGGCTCCCTGTCCTCTAATACCTATTTGTTTATTTGTTTGTTTGTTTGCAACAAACTTCCCACTGAGGAGCCTAGAATGGTCTTGAACTCACAATCTTGTTTATCAGCCACCACAGCAAAGTAACAACAATTTATTTATACTTCCTTTCATTACAGAATTTTGTGTTCTATTGCTTTTATTCATAACAACTATTGATATGCCTGTGTGTTTGTCCAGCTGAATTACAAAATCTCTTAAGGTAGGGTCCTTTATTCCAATTCAAATATTTGCACAATATTTCTCTATCTCCATCAGTACTTGTTGCTTTCATGATAATTAAGATTCATATAAATGCTTATAGAACAAAATTGTAATACGTCACTTCTTTATGTCCCTATACATTGTAGGGGATTAGTAACTAGAAATGTAACAAGTGTTTTCTCAATGAGAGACATTCCACTCCCACAAACCTCATACAGGTAAATGTACCATACACTCTATTCCAATTTTTCCTACTCACAGATCTGTAACTGTTGTTCACCAGAGGCACTGTTTTAATCTCTTCTTTAAAAAATTTAGTTTATTTGTAGATGTGGTTTGCCCACATTTATATCTATCTGTGTGTGAGTTGTATGCCTGATGTATAAAGAGGCCAAAGGAGACATGAGTTCTCCTGGAACTGGAATTATATGCAATTATGAGGCACTATGTGGTGCTAGAATTGAACCTAGCCCTTTAAAAGTCAATAATCTTAACTACCGAGTAACCTCTCCACCCCCCATTTTAATTTCTAATATACCACATTTGTTTCATTGATTCTGTTTCAATTTCAGTGTTCAATGAAATTGGGCATGCAAATATCTATCCAGTTAGACTTGAATTTCAAAAGTTGTTAAGCAGATATTAGACCTTTTCACCCACAATTCCCTTAGTGGACTAGTAATAGATATGACATATAATCTCATGTTAGAGTGGTATTTCAAAGCCAATTGTTGGATGGTTGCTACTTTTATTACAAGGGTACCCTAGATTCCTTTTTCTTATAATGAACTGTACACATACATCTTAGATATCTGTTTGTCATCATCTCCTTCTCACCTGTGTCCACTTGTCTCATCTAGGGAGGGCTAAGAAAAAGATGGATTTTTGTCATTATAATTATATAACATAACAATAGATTTTGAAGAGCATGTGAACAAAAGTTGCTTTGGAAATAGTTGTCCCTTATGACTGAGTCTGGAGAAAGCACTATCAACTTTAATAGGACGTTAGATTTCTAAGTATTGACTGAACAGTATATAGGGTGTGTTACATATATAGTTTACAGTATGGAAATGGGTTTTTTGTATTTGGATGGGTTTGTGGGATATTACATTATTTTCTACACTTCATATTTTGTTTTATGTAATTAGTGACACAGTGACATCATTTAAAATACTTTGCCTTTTCCTGTTGTTCACAAACTAAACAAGCAGAATTGAAACATTCTTGCTTTTGGTGTTTCAGTGATTTCTGCTCATTGGAAAGCATGAAGTGGGGAGATTACATATAGAAGACTTATCTGGCTAAACATTGTAATGGAGTTTAAGAGTACATCAGCTCATTTGACATTGAATACCAGCTGTTGAGATGATCAGCCAGTAATTCCATTAAAACAAGTCTATTCCACTCATCAGGGGAAAAAACCAATTTCTTCTTTCTGTAAGTAGACAACAAGTAGGCCTTGGGCATCTTAGTGGATTTTTACATTGGCATAGAGCCCTGGATTTGGACTAACTGGGTCTTAAATGCACTTAGAATACAGAATCTGATTGCTTCATAGGAGACATTCCAGACATATTTATGCTCAGCAGAGCTCTGAAGTTTTTATTCTTATAATCGTGGTTCTGTAGTCATTTTGTTTGCTCCTTTTATCTATGATGTTAGTGATTTTCCAAGGCCAAGTGTCTTAGTTGGAGGTTCTCTAAAGGAACAGAACTGATAGGATAAATCTATATTAAAAGGGGTTTATTAGGCTATGACTTGAGTAGTCAAACAAAGACTGTTGCACAACAGAAAGTCCAAGAATCTGGCAGTTGTTCAGTCCATGAGACTGGATGGGTTAGTAGTTCCAATCTGGTGCTAGAGTCCAAAATACTCCTAGAGATCTGCTGGTCTTTACACTATATTTCAGTCCCTAACAAGTAGGTTCTCATACCTACAAAGGAACATCTCAGCAACAGGAAAGATGAACTTGCCAGGGAGAATGAGGACAAGCAGACAAAAAGCAAAAACTTCCTTCTTTTATGTTTCTTTATGTGGGCTGCCACCAGAAGTTGTGGCCCGGATTTAGGGCAGGTCTTCCTACCTCAAATAAATGATTAAGAAAATCCCTCACAGACATACCTGGCAGCTCCGGTTTTAGTGTATTCCAGATTTAGTCAAGTTGACAACCAAAATTAGCCATTATGAGTCCACCTCATGTCAATCTGATGCACAATCGCATCCCTTATGCTCAAATTCCAAAGGAAGATAATAGCCAGGTCATAATTATACCTAACATGATATAACTATCCCATGTACATCCCCAAATTGTCATACATTTTAGAGGGGGGAAATGGAATTAGAGGAATGTTTTGTCTTTTAGAATGTTGTAACTTAAATGTGAAAACAACCACTGATATTGTCTCATTCTGTTGTTACATTACATGATAGAGAAATGAGTAAAATATTGGAGAAATGGCTCAGCAGTTAAGGAGTACTTGCTCTTCCAGGGAACCCAGATTTGATTCCCAGTATCCAAATAGAGCTCACAACTGTCTATGACTCCGGTCCCAGGGGATCTAATGCTATCATCTGGACTTCTTGGGCACCAGACTCTATGTACGTGTGTGCAAACACGTGTGTAAGAGTGTCCTTAGAGTACAGAAGAGGATATTGAACTTCATGGAGGTTAAATTTGTAGGTATTTGTGAACCATGCCCCATAGATGACAGAAACCTAACTCGAGTCCTCATGATTGAGCAGTATACTCTCTGAATCTTCACTCCAGCACACAAGCCATCATCATTTTGATCCACTGATTTTTGTTTGGAAAGCTTTACTACTTTCTTGCAATGGAATTATTTAATAGTGCAGGGAATATGTTATTTGGAATTAAAGGATTTGAGAGTTCAAGCATCATCTTACTTTGTGGTCTTAAACAGCCATTTGAACCTTGTAAACCTCAATTTCTACATTTTAAAACACAGATCACTACATTTGGATACATTACAGAATTATTAGAGAGATAAAATAGTTACCATCTATAAATTTCAAAGAACTACACAAGTGGTGGTTTTCATTTTTATTGTTTAGTGAGCTTTCATCACAAACTTCCTAATTTATTTAACTTTTATATCTAATTTTATATGTGATAAGTAAATACAATCATATGCTTAAGAGTCCATGTGTTAAGAGCAGGGCAAATTACTAAGCCCTGAGAGACTCCATCTTAAAAGCAATCCAGAAGCAGAGAGATGAATTCCAGTACACAGGCTTCTTTCTCCTTTTTTATTGCATCCAGGATCTTAGTAGAATCATGCTCGTGACATTTATGGTCTGTCTTCCCACCTCAATACAATCTATAAACTTCTTCACAGAAATACCCAGAAGTATGTCTCCTAGGTGATTCTAGATCCTGTCAAGTTAATAATAAATATTAACAATCACAGTAATGTATAAATGCACCAGACCATTAGATTACTCTATTAGTATTATAAGATTTGAATATTATTTTAAAATAAATAAAAATTGTAACTGGAAGTTGTGGCACAACACTATAATCTCAGCTACTCTGGAAGCTGAAGCAGGAGAATTGCAATTTCAAGGATGACCTGGGCAGCATTGGATTCCTCTGTCTTCAAATAAATAAAAACTGTTGGTGATGTAATTCTGTGATGGAGCTCTTACCTAACGTAAATGAAGGAATGCATCTGAACTCCCAGTATTGAGGACACTGCGGAAGGAGGATTGTAAGTTTGGGAACAGTGTGGACAAATTAGCAAGTTTCAGGTTCAGCCTAAATTATGTAGCAAGATTCTATCACCAAAATCCCCTTTTCTTGCATATATGTATTTTATTGTGTGTGTGTGTGTGTGTGTGTGCACGCACACATACATGCACGTACGCATGCATGCACATATGCATGCACTTGTACCATATGTGCACCTGGTACCCATGGAGGTCAGATAAGGGAATCATATTCCCTAGAACTGGAGATAAGAATGGTTGTTAATTCTGGGAACCGAATCTGGGTCCTCTGCAAAAGCGACAAGTGCTGTTAACCTCTGAGAAACCTCTTCAAATAATTTTTTAAAATTGAATTTGGCATACTCCAAGCTAAAAATATTGGAAGACAGTCATTACAACATGAGGCTTTCCTGAATCAGTACTATATTAATACAGAACATATGATGATAGTAGACACTCTGTAAAACAACTGTATAACCCAATAAGAGACTTTCCAAACATCTTCTATTTTTAGAGTTTAAGTTTTCATTTCTTCAAAATTATTTAATTAAATTCACTATTACCATCATTTGGCTGAAGTATAGACCTATGACTTCATGTATGATAGGATATGTGTCAGAATGACATTTTTGAAAAATGCACTCTATGATTATAACATAAGAAACAAATGAGCCAGGTAATGGTGATGCCTCCAATCCTCTATTTGGGAGGAGGAGGCACGTGGCTCAGGAATTCAAAGTCATTGTCATGCACACAGAAAGTTTGAGGCTAGCCTGGGCTGTCAGAGATGTTTCAAGACCAAACTGTTACTCAAGTTTGAGGCAACAATATAAATAAATTAGATCAGGTAAGTTTTGTATATAGAAATACTATTTATCCAAACTAGTTATTAAAAAAAAGAGTGCCGCTTCACAAAAGTTCTAACTAGAAATACCTGTTAACCAAACGACTACCCAATGACTGGACAGATGTCTCAACAGTTAAGAGCACTCAGAGGACCCAGATTTGCTTCCTGGAACAGCTCACAATTGCCTATAACTTCATTTCCAGGAGGTCTTCGTCCCTATCTGTTCTACCTATATGCATGTGATATAAATATGTGCAGGTACATACTTATACACATAAAATGAATTTAAAAATAAATACATCTTTATAAAAGTTAAAATTAAAACAAATACCCAAGGCAAGACACAGACTTGCCTTCCTTGCACAAAACATAAATTTACAGTTGCTAATCTGATGAGAAACTTACCTGTGCATTTGTAAGATTACAGTATTAGTAATGAAGTAACTGGTAAATTGTTTAGAGTTAATGCTAGAAATGCCATCATTTGTTAATTGATGTTGTATTAGTTAGGGTCTCTATTGCTGTGGAGAGACACCATGGCCATGACAACTCTAATAAAGGAAATCATTTAATTGGGGAGTTTCCCCTTCATTTTCAGAGGTTTATTCTATTATCTTCATTGTGGGACATGTGGCAGGATGCAGGAAGACATGGTGTTGGAGAAGGAGCTGAAAGTCTTACATCTGGAAGGCAACAGGAAGTGGTCTGTCTCACTGGAAGTGGCTTGAGCATATATGAGACCTCAAAGCCTCCTCCAACAGTGACACACCTACTTCAACAAGGCCACTCCTCCTAATAGTGCTATTTCCTTCCAAACCACCAAATCTTTGGATTCACTTTGATCAACATGAGTTTATAGGCATCGTTCTATAACTCCTCTTTTCTTCCCATTCCCAAACTGTTCTGCACTGAATAAACAACAGCAACAAAGTTTCTAAAATAGAAATACATATTATTCTTCAACTATCCCAATAAATTTCAAAGTTTTAGTAAGAAATCAAATAGCATTAATAAGTTATGTTATAATTGTGAATTACTTGTAGGCATCAAAATTTAATTTTTCATGTATACATCGTGCTTTGTGTGTGATGGATGTGTGTCTGTGTGTGGATGTGTGTGCCATTCCATTGCTTTGGAGGTCAGAGAGCACATCAGTGTTGGTCCTTGCTTTTCATCTTGGGTGAGGCAGGGTCTTGTTTTCTGTTGCTGTTCTGATATAGCAGGCTAGCTGGCCTTGTGAGCATCTAGGAAATTCTCCTGTCTCCACCTTACATCTTCATGAAGAAGTGAGGATTTGACTTCAGTTCCTCATATTTGTCTGGATGTACTGTACCCACTGAACAGCCTCCTCTGCTCCTGCATCAGATTTCAGTGAATCGCTTAATATTTTTAGCTCTGAATATGGAGAAACTGGCAGGTGCTATTTTAGTTAAAAGGCTTTCCAACTGATTAATGTGTTCATCAATAATTTGATTTTTAAAGAAAACTTTCATTATAGTGAGAAGAAAATGTTTCCTTTTCATAAAAAATCTGGCAAAATGTCTTGGCTTTTGCTCAAAATTTGGAAGCAAATGACAATCAATTGGAAATATTGGAGAAGTCAAGGGAATGGTTCTGGCTCTGCCTCTGCTACTGATGGGCTCTGCAATATTTTTCTGCATTTTCTTTCACATTTAAAATGATAGAAGTACATTAGTTAATTTGTAAGATCTTTTACAACTCCTCTAACACTGTTTTATTGTTAGCATTTATTATAAAGAGATACGATGTGTTTATGGACACACGACAACATAAAAATTAATCTCAAATAATTTCTCCTAATTGTGTCTTGAACATTGAAGAAGAGCCACTGTGTGTTAGGATGACATAGTACTACTGTATTGTATACTTATGGCCCAAAAGGTTAACTTGTACAGTTCCAGTCTTTGTTACTCTTAAATCCCTCAAGGGTAAAACCTTGCAAATATTTTTTTTGTTTATCAATACTTAATCCTCTTTTGTCTTCTCCCTATATTATACCAAGCTGTACTTTCATATTCTGGGTATGTTAATATTATTGATATGCTGTTTGTTGTAATTATAGGTCTTCTATTAATCAGTGCAATGCATTTATTAAGCTATATTTCTTTCAAAAAGTGCTACAGTGTATCTAGTCCCCTCACTTTTCTCCTGCCAAGAGACTGCACTTAAGCATGTCTGTACACAGTCTCTCAGTCATTTTCTGGCGTATGAAAATCTAATTCATGTAAATATATTAGTTTATATTCAGCTGCTTTATTAAACTATTGTCTGCAGAATTTCTTTTGAGTTTTCTATTCCTTCAGTCATTTAATCTGAGTGACATTTGTGTTTCCCAAACTTTTGAAAATTTCTAGCGCTATGTTAAATCCAACTTCATCATGTCTTATGTAGTATTTTTACATCTATACTCTTTGTAAAAATAAGTCTGTAATTTATCCTTCACATTCAGTCCTATGTAAGTAAGTTTGGTAACAAGATTAGAATAATTTTTTGTGTTCTGTTTTGTTCTCTGATATTGTTCAGTTAGATTTGAATCCTGTACTCAAACTTAAGAACATTATAGTTAAATAGTATGTTTTGTATGATCTCTGACCTTTTACACTGTTCAAAATACTTAAAAGAACAGTGTATAGTCAATTTTAATAAATTCTAGGATTCATCTCATATAAATTTGTGTTTGTCATTTGATGGACACATTGTGTTATAGATGCCCATTAAAATAGATTTATTAGTCATGTCCAAATGCTTGTAGTCCTTACAAATCATTTTGTTTACATATCAGTCAGTTGTGGGAGGTTTGTTTAAGATCTCCAACTATATAGATTTGTGTGCCTTTATAAATCTGTTGGGTTTTACTGTATATATTTTGGAAATGTTATTAATGTGTATAATGTAAGGTATTTTAAAGAAAATCTTCCTGTGAACCAAATCTTTTATCATTCTGAAGTGACCTTGTTTTATCTTTTGTAATGTGTTCTGCCTAAAAATCCATTTTGTCTAAAATTAATATAGTGATACCAGCCTTCTTTGGTTATTATTGTACATAGCTTTTTCATCTTTTATTTCAACCTTTCTGTGTAATCTTAGGCTTTTGATGTCTCTGATAAATATCATATCATACATTCTGAAATTTGCTTCCTTTTTTGAAGTTCTAAGGATATTTGTTTCCAACATTTTTTCCCAAGGTACTTACCTAAGATTTTAGTAGCATTTTCAAAACATAGTAAGAATATGTAATGAAAACAATTATATCTTTGTGTAGACTCAGTATTTGTCAGTGTTTTGCTATATTTGCTTTATACTTCTTACTTGTGCTTACTAGTGTTTCTATGTGTGTTCATGTCCAATGATTACTTAAAAGTAACTTACAGACAACATATCACCATATACCTAATAACCTCATCACAAATATTATCTCCCATTAATTACTAATAAATAATCACCCTTAAGAAAAATTAATCATTTTAAAGGATCGTGTCTTTTATAGTTGGTTATGTCCCATTTTTGTTTATTCTTTTAAAATTTCAAATTTAAAGATGATGTTTGATGAAAATTTTCCATGGACCTCCTCTGCACATCTTGGGAAGAGAGGAATTGTCCTCCCAGTGAACTTTCAAGGATGTTTTATAATAAATGACTTCAGAACTGGTGGTAGTTATCTCCCCTTGCAAGAAAAGCCAGATATGTTTACCTAATACTGTAATAAAAACAAGACCTCAAGAAAAACACTTACTTCTCAAATACCTGATTTCTCTTCAGCAATAGTCAGCAATGTGACCTATGTAAAGGTAAAATTTGTCTGCTTAACATCACCCGGTGGAAATGTGAGCTTAGGAAAGCCCAGATTATGGTTTTAAGTAATACATTCTTACGTCTGATTCACAAGTCTTATACTTTTAGTATTGCACCAGAATACAATGGCAAAGCTTATTTGTTAGTTTTAAAGTAGAGAAATGTCTTAACCTCTTCTTAGTTGTTAATTGAATATCTTCCTATATTTTATTTCTTTACATGAATTTTAACAGCATTTTTGACACATAATTTATACAATATACAGTTTGTCTATTTAAGGTGTGTGTTTGTGAAATATGTACAGAATTTTACAGACATCCCCCAAATAAATTTTAAAACATTTTTATCAAGATGGTAAGAAAACCACACCTCTTAACTTTCTCTTCCCATTAACCTCAGTCATAATTCTATTCTCAACATTTAACGTAAGTAAACTCATGCCAGTCTGAAATTTTGTATTTTTGTTCTTTTACTTAACGCAACATTCCCAAAATTTATGAATATTGTAGCATGGATAATACTTCCCTCTTCTTTCTTGTCAAATAATATTTCATTAACTGTGTTATTTAAAAAGTTCATCTTAATGGATATATGGGTTGTTTTCTATCCTTTGGATTATTATTTGTAATGAAGTTATAAATAGTAATACATAAGGTGTTTTTATAGATATTTTTCTACTTTTATTAGATACGTGGCAAAGAATGGAATAGTTTGGTCATTATGTTTGCTTTAGTAACTGCTACACTGTTCTAAAATGGTTATATCATTCTACGATTCCACCAGCAATATATGAGGATTCTATCTAGGCTCTAACCTCAGTAGGTGTTATCAATTGCCTGCCTTTTTAATCACAGATAGGTAGTATATATGAATTGATATTTTATAATGTTTTTGGTTTTCATTTGGCTAATGATAAGTTTGCACATACTTTCTTCATCTCTTTAAAATAAATGATGATTCACATTTCTTGGCCATTTTAAAATCAGAGTATTTACATTTATAATAAGTTATGCAGTCTCTTTATACAAATATGTATATATTCTCCTTTATGAAGAATATGATTTATAAATATACTTTATCAAATATTTTCAATTTTTAATTCTGATAATTTAAAACTTCTAAAATAATAGTTGTTACTTTTATTTCTCTATGTATGTGTACATCTTTGTGAGTGAATGCCATGTGCACATGGGTGTCTGTGGAGGCAGGAAGAGGTCCTAGATTCCCCTGGAGCTGGAGTTCCAGGTGGTTGTGAGCCTCTGACATGGGAGCTGGCAACTAAATCCTGACCTTCTTCAAAAGCGGCAAGTGCATTCAACTGCTTAGCCACCCGTCTTGCCCTTTTGATGAATTTTCTAAGAAGAACTGACTAAAGATCAGGAATATATACTCCAATGTTTTCTTTTAATTTTTAATAGTTTTACCTTTTCAATATGTTTCCCATCTTAAGAAAATAATCTAAACATTCATATGGAGTCATACAAGACTCAGGATAGCCAAATACAATCCTGAGTAAAAAGAACAAAGCTGAAGAGATTACATTTCCAGATCTCAAGATATATTACAGAGCCATTATAATAAAAAAACAACAGGTACTGGCAAAAAAAAGACATATAGACCAATGAAACAAATTGAAGAATTTTATATATCAGCCACTTTATATTTGACAGAGATACCAAACATTAAGTATCTTGAACAAATAGTGATGGGAAAACTAGATGTCCATGAATTTTAAGGAGAGTAGGGAGGAATACATGGGATTGTTTGGAGGGAGAAGAGGGACATGAGGTCAAAAGATACGGAGATTTTAACTTAACCAAGTCAGAAAGATACAGCTCAACAAAACAACTGATAAAAATTACTGAGTAGGATTGGAAGGGAAATCCCTTGCGTGCTGTTGGTGGGGTTGCAATCTGGTTCAGCCACTCTGGATATCAGTGTGGAGAATCCTCAAAAATGTAAAAATAAATCTGTCTTAAGAATACCACTCCTTGGCATGTGGTCAAATGACTCAACATCTTACTCCACAGATAATTGCACAACCATGTCCATTTCTGCTCTATGTGAAATAGCTAAAAAATAAAAACAACCTAAATTATTCTTCATCCTGTGAATGAATAATGAAAATGTGGTACATATCCACTATGGAAAACTATTCAATTGTAAATAAGAAGGAAATCAGAAATCATTTTCAGATGAATGGATAGAACTAGAAAAGATCATATTGAATGAGATAACACAGACCTAGAAAGACAAATGTCACATGTGCTATCTTATCTGAGGTTCCAAAGCTTAAGATGTGAGCAGATAATCTGTATTTCTCTATTTCTAGTGTCTAAAAATAGTGGCTTGAGTGAGAAATGCCCCACATGGGCTCTAATATTTGAAAACTTGGCTCCCATTTGGTGGCAATGCATGGGTGGGGGATGGAGGTATATAAGAAATATAAATGTACTTTATGTTTAGACTTGGGTCTTACTTTAAAGATATTTCATTACCTATATACAAATGTTTTGATCTACAAAAGATACAAATGCCCAAAATATTTCAGGTAACATTTTAATCTGTGTTTTATTTTCATATTTTAAGATCTAAAATTATTATTTCCTATACTTATTCTAATACCATATACTAAATTATTAATCATTTTAAGCAATAAATCTCGGAGCAGTTCCATACTGTTTTAATTATTATAGTTTTATGATATATTTTAATGTGTGGTAATATAAACCTTCCTTAATTTTTATTGTGATATTTTCTCACAGATTAGAAAATAAAAATATTTCTATAGAGCCATAGTTGTCATGCATTAAAAATCATAATGATTTTGTAGAAATAAACTTTTCTATACAGTATTGAAAAAAATTAAGCTAGGATTGGTGACTGTGCTACCTTCCTGGTACCTGGGAGGCTGAAGCAAGAGTAGTAGAAGTTCATGTTAGTCTGGGGTACAAACTTTGTCTCTAAAATAAGCTAATAAACATACTTTGCTATCACGCTTTTCATGTGGATATTGGAAATATTTTAAGCTGAGATATGCAATGTTCATTTTATCTCACTATTTGCCTCATCCAAATTTGTCTTTAATCATATTACTTGGTGTAATCTTTTTTTTTTCTTATTCTAGAAAAAATTTCTGCCTACCTTCCAAGTGTTACTAATAATTCTTAGCCTCAAGGGAACTATCTTTATTAACTCTGATAACATGGATACCAGTCATTTTTTTTTCAGGTGGTGAATCCCATAGAACTATAATTAAACCTTGAAATGATATTATCTATGTCAGTGATTTTATAAATGAAAAGCAAGCCTGAAAGTATGTGGAACACTTATCTATGGTCTCATAACGATTCGCTTGCTATGGAAAGATCAGCATGTAGTTCTTGCATGTTATTACTCTTTTCATTACTGATATAACATTATTCCACTTAATTTTAATTACATTTTCATTTGTTTATGGCTAGATTCTTAAAAACTAGACTGCATGTTCCTCAAAGGCAGCAAGCACTCAGGTCTACATGTTTTTGTGCCGCTCATAGATATACCATTGTGCTTTGTGCTTTTTAGGCATCTTTTCAATATGAATAGATACTGCTTAAAAATGAAAAGCTGTTCCACCTAATGAGATGTCTAATGAGGGCCATTTCCTTATGGTGTCCCATTAATAACTGCATGGAAAGTGGCATCTAGTGGTTGGTGTGTGTATTACAATGACTTGGCTTTTTTATAGTGGGTTATTTTTTCCCCCCCAAGAGTAGCAGAGTCTTTTTTATAACCTATTTGGTATAAATAGATTGTAACTTAAAATTTTTAAATTAAAGTCAAACAAATTTTTCTATAATTCCTAAATGTTTTAAGGAGTGTTCTCTCTAAAATATACTTCATGTTAGTTGATAAAGAAGTTTAGTATGATGAAATCATTAATCTTGAGAAACATTGCCTATAACCATTCAAGAATTTAAAATGTTTTGTTCATTCATAAATTATATTTTAAGATTTATGTGTGTTATTGTAGATATTGAGAGGTGAAAATACATGTGTAATGGGAATTCATGTTGTTTTTTATTGTATTAATGAAATTGTATTAGACTATTTTTGCATTATTTTCAGGAAGATCTCAATTAAAATGTCTGAAGATGCAAAAGGATGTCAGTTTTGTTTATAACAAGAATGCATTTGCATATATTCATATTTTAATTGTAGATACACTTCCCAATGTCAAACATTATTGTCATATTTATAGCCATTGTAGATGAACATTACTCTTTGTTCCTCTATTAATAATGCAATTAATTGTTGACAATATGTATAATCTAATCCAGGTATTATGACTGTTGACTATTCCTTTCTCAATAACTTGTTACTGTGTGGCTTCCAAATTTTTTAAATTCCTAGTTTAGAATCAATAATTCATCCTTGTATAAACCAGGAGTATATATTTTTTGTTAATTTCTGTTCCTAAGTTTATTGTTTTATATGGGTTTGTTTACACTTCTATCTTGTGCCTAACAAGTATTCTTGACTTCAATAATAACACTTCTCATTTGATGAATGACTACGCCTAGATAAACCTATTGGCGTTATAATGTAGTTAACATGTAACACTGAAAACAGTATAATCTAAGTACCTGTATATAATAACAATGTTTGTATAAGTAATATGCTTTCTATTATTGTGATAAATACCATGGCCAAAAGGAGAGGGTTTATGTTGATTTCATGACCCAATCACTTTTGATCATTGAGGGAAGTCAGAACAGGAACTCAAGGCAGGAACTGAAGGAGAGGCCATGAGGATTGCTGCTTACTACTTTGCTTTTGTCTCTTGCTCAGCCCTCTTTCCTATACAACTCATGAGCACCTGCCCAGGGGTGGCACTTTTCACAGTGGGCTGGGACCTCCAAAATCAATCATTTATGAAAAAAGAATGACTGCTCCGTAGGGTTTCTTACAGAGGTCATTTTCTCCATTGAATTTTCCCTTTCCAAATGACTCTTGCTTGTTTCAAGTTGACTTCCTAGTACTGTAACAGATTTTAAGTTGAAGGGTCAGAGTTTGCTTTTACTGAAACACACTCTTGCAGTGTAAGAGATGTGTCTGTCGAAAATGAAAAGATGTGGATTCCTTCCAGACTAATGTGGTTTGATCACGCCAGACCGCCTGAAACAGAGTACAAGCTGATCCTACATTCCAAACAGCTGGACAGAACAGCCCTACAGACTACAGCTAGGATATCTGAATCTTCTTCGAATCCCCCAAGGCAGCGCCCCTTACCAGCAGGAAGTAGTTTGGAAAGACCGACGCCCAAATTCCCAAATATTGTGTATAAATGTTTGTTTTCATTTAATTGGACTTTGTTATATAAAATTAAATAAAAAATATATATATAAAAAGAGATGTGTCTGTCATCACACCACTTTTAGCCTTCTTTTATAATTAAGGAAACAAGTTTCAACAGGGTGGTATCTTCTAGTTTTATTGGTAGTGAATTGATAAAGATTTCAGAAGGTTCAGGAGTAATGACCAGAGAAAGGAAAACATGGAAGACAGGAAGCCAACTTCCTTGTTAAACCACAGGCTCTGATGATACAACAGTGATTAACAATGTTTTATACTTTCCTTGTATAAAGTTTTTCAGTAGATGGCTTGACAAGTGTGTTCTGCTTTCTTATATATAAATGCTGTGCTGTCTGTGTATATTATTCTAATTCCTATTGGTTTTTCTAAGCATTTCAGTTCCACAGCAATGTGAAAGATAGTTCTGGATGTTAGATGTTACTTATTCTCTTCCCATTCTTTATGTGCTTTTATATTAATAGAGAAAGATATTTCTCTGGCTTTAGGACAGAACTCCCTAGTGTAGTTTAAATTTACTTGTTACTAGCAATTCAGAGCATGTAAAGCTTAGAATGGTTAAAAATTGAGCTATTTGAGATAAAAGAGCAGGGGCAAGGAAAAAAGGAGGTAAAATATGGTATTATGTTTTATGATCCATCTGTGGTTCTTATGAATGCCAAGTAAGCTGACTTCAAGTGGTAACTATTCTTGGCAAGTTTCCAAGGTCATTTGCTGATACAGATTGAGAGGTAATTTGTTACCAATGATCTTAGGGGGAAAAAAGTAAGGTGTTCCTACAATCAGGACAAGTGACAAACCATATCAGCTAGAATGTTATATGAATTTTCTTTTCATTTTAGCATCTGTAAAGATACTACTTACCTAGGCGTGGTGGTGCATACTTTTAGTCCTGGCATGCAGGAGGCAGAGGCATTGGAATCTCTGGGAGTTCAAGAGGAGCTTGGGCTACCCATTAAGTTCCAGAACGGCCAGGGCTATCTCGAGAGACCCTGTCTCAAAAACACAAAAACCAAAACCAAAAAGGTATTTCTTGGCATATAAAAGAGATGGTGACCAACCCCAGGAACTTGATTTTTACCCCTGAAACTTACATAATAATAACTTCATGTTGTTTTCTTACTTACCACACACATGCTACAACATGAGTGTACCACACACACACACACACACACACACACACACACACACACACACATTAAAAAAAGAAATATCTATTAGTTTAAAACTGTAAAATAAAAAATAAAATTTTCATTTGCTCATTGTGAAGAAATGAAAAAGCAGTTCATATAAAAAGCTTGAATATAATTGTCATTTGTATGCACCCTTTCATATGTTTTTTTTCTTGCATTGATTCTACAAGTTTGAATTGCTGCATTCAATTGACTTCTAAGTCATATTTGCTTTCAAGATTGTATTTAATGGTTTCCCCTTCTCCTCCTATAGGCCTGCCATGGGTGTTCTCTTGGATCAAAATGTGACTGCAGTGGTATAAAAGGGGAAAAGGTATGTTCCGAGTAAAGCCTATTTGTGAATGAAATTGGGCTTCTATCAGTACACTAATAAATTCAATGAATTCTACTGCATTGCAGGGGGAACGTAGATAGATTAGACTGTGTGTCAGGATCAGCAATCATTTAGGATTGGTTGCATTTTGGTTCCTCGCTGGGGATTGGATCCAGGGCTCTGCAGTAGTTAAGCAAGCAATCTTCGATGGTGTCACATCCCTAGATCTTCTTCTTTTTCTTTTTCTTTTCTTTGTTTCTTTTTTTTTTAAAGAATCAGAACAACAACAAAACTCACAAGAGCTATTGGGAAATGACCTAAAACTCTCAGGGAGCAGCAGGGGAAAGGACAAGGAAATAAGCAAGGAACAGAGAGCAGGGATTGGGGAAAATCACCAAAATGAAATATGGATGAAAGTCCTTTCTAGAAACCTATTACTTTACCAGTGAATTGTTTTGTTTTGTTTTAAGATAGGGTCTCTCCAGTACAGGGTGACTTGAAGCTTTCTGGGTAGATTAGGCTCACCTTGAACTCACACACAACAACCTGCCTCTGTCGCCCAAGTGCTTTGATGGAAGGTGTAAGGCATCATACCCATCCTTACAGGAGATTTACAAAATTTAGTAATAGCAAGAAGAAATTCTAGCTCTTGGTCCAGTCAATATATGCCTCAGATGACATCTGACTTGAGGACTTTGTCTTCCAGCCCCATTTTTGTTCTGGTAACTGGCAAGTTAAAATAGAAAAATGAATTGCAGATGAAAATGAATTGTACTAGGAGACGAGGATCTCACATTATTGCTCTTCCTTCTTAGTAACTCATAAACTTTTTTAAGTGAGTAAGTGACTGGATATTACTAAGTATATGTGAATAAAAGTTATGGAATGCCCCAGTTAGTTATACAAGTATTCATTAACATACTAAAAGATGTTAAAATGTCCTCATGGCAACAAGTTCATTCATTTATTTTATGGAACCTTATTTCCAAGCCCCATTCTGTCGTGTAACACACTGCCTCCTAACAGACCCCTATTAAAAATTGCTGAATGCTGTATTAACCCTTGAGTAGGTAATATGATTGGGGGACTAGCTTTGCAACAAGAATGCTTCTGTAGTGTCAAAATATGAGAAGGGATTCATTTGGGATCATAAGGGAAGGAAGAAAATAGAAGGGATCACATTTGCAAGAAAGTAATATTAATATTTAAAAGATAACAGAAGAAGAATAATATTTGACAAAGAATTTTTAAAAATCCAAACGTGGGCAGGCAGGATTAGTCAGAATTGTTTTTTTAATTTTTTTAAGATTTAAGTTTGTCTTTCAGAAATAGGCATAATATTTCACATTCAGTCTATGATTGTGTGAAAATTACAGCACAAGTATAATGGTTTAAAAGGATTAAATAAATACCTAGGAAGCAAAGGTAGGCACACAACTAATGTTAGCTTTTCTTACTATTCATTTTAGGAAGTAGGTGGAAAGCCTTTCTTTTAGCCATTCTAACACAGGAAAGCTATAATTTTTTACTTTAGCAAATGTTCTACATTTGAAAAATCTCAATTGCCCTTCTAATTCTTTTTACTACTGTATATTATCTGCTCTTCTGTCTCAAGTTCCGTGATAATGTGAGGGGATTTCAGGATACAACATTAAAAGGTGTAATGCATTATTGATATCAACATAGTGAGGCATCCTCTCTATTTTTTAAATTTTACTTACTCATACTTATACATACATGTATGTAACAAAAATCATTAAAAAAGAGAGAGAGAGAGACTGTCAATTTGAGAATGGAAGGGGAGGGGACAGTTGAAAGTTCCAGGGAAGAACTGGAGAGGAGAAAGGGGAAGGAATAGATGATGTCATTCTATTGCAATCAAATACATAATTTTGAATTTGATGTTGTTGTATGTGTGTGTGTGTGCGCGCACACACACATGTCACAGTGTCTGGAAGTCAGATGGCAACTTGCAGGAGTCAGTTCTCTCTGCACTCTGTGATTCCTGGAGATTGAACTCAGTCAGGTCGTTAGGCCACCCCACTAGCTAGCATCCTTTATTTTCAATCTTTGGTTTATTCTTTTTTCTTTCTTTTTTTTTTTTTGCCTGTCGATCCCATTTCCCTCTTCCTCCCTCCTTCCCTCCCTCCATTTTAACCTCTCTGCCCCCTCATATGCACCCTGACCACCCTCCCCTCCCATGCCCCCCACCCCAATTCCACCTGTAGGGCAATGCCATCCAAGTGGGGTCATGTAGATCTGACAGGTCATTTGAAGTAGGGAGTAGGACTTCTCTCCTGTCTCTAGGTTAAGGCAGTATCCCTCCATGGGGGATGTGTTTGCAAGGTCCTTTTGTGCACCAGGGTTACATCCTGGTTCCACTGTCTGAGGTCCCTTAGACTGCTCAGTCCTTCTAACTGAGACCCATATTCAGGGGGGGGCTGAGTCAGTCCCAGCTATCAGTCTGGGGGCCCGTCAGCTTCTCCTTGTTCAGGTCAGCTGTCTCTATGTGTTTCTGCAACCTGATCTTCTCTCAGTCTGCATCTGGATTCGAGTTTTAGTTATGGACTCAGTGTTTAGTTATGGGTGTTAGCTTCTGTTTCCAACAGGTACTAGATGAGGGCTCCATGGATAAGTTAGTTGCTGGTCTCACTATCAGGGAAAGGCATTTATGGTAGCCTTTCCACGGATGCTCAAATTGTTAGTTGGCAGCAGTCTTGTAGGTCTCTAGACCTTTCTTTAGGTTCAGTTTTCTCTTCAAACCAATAATGGCTCCCTCTTTTAGTTTGCTCTCTCTCTCTCTCTCTCTCTCTCTCTCTCTCTCTCACACACACACACACACACACACACACACACACACACACACACACACACACCTGTCTTCTATTCCTACCCCGACTCAATCTTCCTAGTCACACGTGTTTTCCTCTCCTCCTTTTCTCTCCTACTTCTCTCTCCATTCATTACATCTGTGACCCAGACAGTACTTCTGCTTTGAGAATATGCACTGTTGTGCACATAGCGTACTCTATATGTTTGACAAAGGTATGTTCTGAATATAAGCTGAAATCCCAACATGTAGCTATTTTGTACCTAAGGAAACATACTGAAACTAGATTGTTTTTTCCTTCTTTTTGTTCTGAGTGGAACTTTCAGAGTTTTAGTCCTAGCTCTGCTAGTAACAGTCTGCTCATGAACATGAGATAATCTAGCTCTTAAAATTGTGAAAATCTTAATTTTTCCATCTTCTTTATAATTGAGTTTAAACTCTTGCTATTATGTTCTCACTTTATCTCTGATATGCTGTTCAGTTCTACAAGCGGTAAAGAGATTACATTTACTATATATTATATACATTTGGAATGATTTATGTTTTTCTCCTCCTCACATCCTCTGGCTTTGTCCATGTTGATACTCTGGACATCTAGTATCACTACATTGAGTTACTTTTATATGATAGTCATTTGAAAACTCTGAAATCCGTGTGGTTTGATCAAGCCAGACCACCTGAAACAGAGTACCAGGTGATCCTACATTCAAAACAGCTGGACAAGGCAGCCTTGCAGACTACAGCCAGGATTTCTGAATCTTCTTAGGATTCCCCCATGACAGCGCCCCTTACCAGCAGGAAGTAGTTTGGAAAGAACGACGCCCAAATTCCCAAATATTGTCTATAAATGTTTGTTTTCATTTAAATGGACTTAGTTATAAAAATAAATAAATAAAGTTCGCAAATGACTTTCCTTTACATCCTTGTTTGATTCTAGGGAGAACGAGGATTTCCAGGTTTGGAAGGCCATCCAGGTTTGCCAGGATTTCCAGGTCCAGAAGGGCCTCCAGGACCTCGGGGACAAAAGGTATTTATTTCCATAGCAATCAATAATAGCAGAGAAAGTAAACCACCCTGAATGTAAGACAAACTGTCAATCCAATTAAAATTAAAAGTTCACTGAACTGTAATGAGAAATTACTGCTTAGATTAACAACAGAATTAAAAGGACAGTTATTTTCTATGTTCTTTATTTCTCATAGAATTTATTTTGTAAATATTTTTAATTGAAACAGATTGTATTTCTTTTTCTCTTGTCTTTTCCCCCTCAAGCTCCTCCAGACTGCCCTCCATCAAACTCCTCTCATACCCCCACATGCTACAGTTAATGGTCTCTTTTTCTTTGACTATTATTGTTACAAAGGCATACATATGTGAATAGATAAATATAAATACAACCTACTGAGTCTGTTTTTGTTATTTATATGAACATGGTTTCAGGGCTGATTACTCACACATTGGACAACAAATCTGGAGCTTCATCCGTGAGAGGCTAATTCTCCTCCAAGCAGTCATTATTAGTTGCCTGTAGTGTTTTGTATAAGACTAAGACCCCATAAAATTGTCCCATTTTCACGATAACATATCCATTGATACTACTAGTATTCCTGTCTTGACTGTTTCACATCAGACTTATTGTGGTGAGGTTCTCCTTTGGTGAATCGGTACCTACTCTTCACCTTAGTGCTGGTTTGTTGTTTGTTTGTCTTTATAATTTGGACATTACTAACATATTCAGTTTTTTTGAAGATGTTGCTTGTTGTGTATGGTTGTTAGAGCTTTTACATTAAACTTCTTCTAGGGAGATGCAAATAAACATCTTCTCACCCCAGATTGGCGAGAACAATGAGTTTATTGGACTTGCTAACTGAGCATGAATAAGGAATTGGTTACAGAAGTGTGGGTGGCTCTAAAACAACTGTAACATGGATAGTGATCTCACGGAGACTGCTGTTGAGTCCCACTTTGAATCAGCCTCCTAACTTTCTATGTACTCTGGCATCTTCCTAGATCATTTGCAGCTGCTGGCTGGGGGAATGTCAATAGCTGGAATCTATCTACCAGGGAGTCTTCAATCTCCATTATCATCATCATAGACCTTGTGTATTAGTTAGGGTTCTTTAGAGGAATAGAACAAATTGGATTTATACACACACACACACACACACACACACACACATATGAGACTAGCATCTCTATGTGTATGTTTAGATAGGGAAGAGGGAAAGATAATAGTGAATTTTGAGATTGAGAGAAGGGTCTTTTAGTTTTAATGTCTCTTTTGATTCAGTGTCCTTTTCTATCTGTATTAGATAGACTGGTAAAGTGGTATTTGGAAGGGCCAGTTGGTGCTATTCACTTGCCCAAAAAGCAAAATTTGACTTAATGACATTTTCCCTCTAGCTTTATTATTTCATATAATGATGCTGACCCTATCATTAAAGGATTAAGAAAGTCAAGTGACTATCGCCAGGTAGTTTTCTAATAAGGAGGAAAATTAAACACATGGGGACTTTTTATGTATATTTAGTTATACCAGCAGTTAGTTGTTACAAGGACGATGGCATGATTGCAAGGAGGCAGTTTTGTGAGATTCAACAGTAAATGGGACCTGTGCTAAAATTCACTGGTTAGAATATCAACACTATGGAAACACTAAAGCTCCAAATGACTGCACAGAATTTTGATAGATGGGCCATTCAATGGAGTTTCCTAGGTGCTGTAACACAGCAAGAGCAGGATGATGCTTGCCACCGAAGAATGGCAAAGAAGTAGCACAGAGATTTAAAAGCAGTAAAGTTGATGGAATCAAACACTGATACAACAGCACAACTAAATTCTCCTCTCTTAACACACTGAAACTTCAGCACAGTCTTATGAAAATGAAGTGGGAGCACAAACTGATTAATTTTCAGCTATGTTATGGAAATGAGTTTATTGAAATCAAATGTACTGTGAACCATAGAAAAAGCTATATTTCTAGAATTTGAGTTTATCTGGGATCAGGGCCAGAGTTTCTTGCATACAATTCATGTTAAGAGTAAATATTTGTATTTCATTAAAAGAAGTTACATTAAAATTATTTTGAAATAATTTATCATTGACCTAGACTGTTTAATGAGAGTATAATAGTTTACAAAGATGTGTTTGTATGCAGATAAATTTTACAGAGCATTCTAACATTTGTTGCAACCCCTTTTCATTATTTATAAAGTGAGAATGTACAGTTTTCCAAACATCTTAGATTCTATAACTGAAAGTGTACTTTTGTAAAATATAGAATAATTCTTTATTAGTATACTCCTGTTTATGAAAGTATAGGTTTATAAAATAAACTGACCACTTAGTTCAGTTGGTTAGAATGAATTATTGATACATATACGCACACACACACACAGACACACACACACACACACATATTTGTATAAATGTATATATGTAATGTTGCAAAAGAATTCTTTATTGAATAAAATGTTGTTCCTTTTTGATGGGCAATATATTTATTTTGTTTAAGGTACATAAAATGTATGCAATAATGAAAACCTCTTTTTCACCTGTGTTCACTGAGTACATACCCATTTTTACATAGCAACCCCAATTCTCCCTCCTCTTCTCCTGCCCCCCACCCACCTTTCCCACCCCATATCCACACCACAGAGGGGGCAAAGCCTTCCTAGGGGAGTCAACAAAGCACAGCATATCAAGTTGAGGCAGGAACAAGCTCTTTCCCCACTGCATCAAAGCTGAGAAAGGTATTTCTTCATAGGGAATGAACTCCAAAAGCTAGTTCATGCCCCTGGAATATTTTCATCACCTTTGTTTTTAAAAGAAGATGTGTTATGCTTAATTTGTATTTTTCTTTATCAGCATACTCAGAACATGTCATTCTTACTACATTCAATTTCATTGTATATATAAGTATAATGTTGTAACCAGTTCCCTATACATGATTAGGCAGTTTTCAATATTTTGATGCTATGAACCATAACTTCAAGGTTATAAAACTTTGATTAACTCTTTTTGCATCAATAAACATGAATTTATAAGATAAATTATGAGAAATAAATTCCTGGATCATTAGACACACACACACACACACACACACACACACTTGCATGCTTATGTATGTACATGTGATTTCTTTTACGGATATTACCAGATCACCATTTCTCAAACATACATAATTTACCTTTGATTCAGCAACAAAAAAGAAAATATATTTCCATATAGTTTCATCACCATTACCATGAAACTTTTCTATTTATCGTCATGGAAGAAGAGTGATCTTTTAGTGTACTTTCAATTTGTCTTTTTATGAGTATGTATATGTTCCTCACAGATCAAAGTGTCATTTGTCTTTTCTATGACAAATTTTTTGTTTTGCTATTCATAGGTGGAATATTTTCTTCTATTAAGTCTCCTAAATTGTTAGTATAATAAAGCTGTAGCATTCTTAATATTATTTTCATATAAAATTGTATAATTAGCATATTGTTATAGTAGTTTAATTGTCTTGGTTTTCAGGCATACATCATTTGCAAATAGTGGTTTAATCTCATCCACTTTAAATTTTCTCCTTTTGAATGTAGAGCTCAGGGCCTTGCATATTTCAGTCAAATGCCCTTCCCAGCTATACCCTCCATTCTTTCCCACATTCCTTGTTGTTTTGTTTAAGGCAGTCTTACTCTGCCTGGTACTTTCTGTGTAGATAAGGCTGGTCTCAACCTTGTGGCAATTTTCCTGCTTTAGCCTCTTCTGGCTTTCCCACTTTTTCCCTGAAATTCTTCCTCTGCTTTAACCTTGTCTTATTTTTGCCTTCAATGAGCAGACATAGAATATTTATTAAACAAGAGACCTTCTAGTTATTTTAACTAGGAATCAGAATTCATTTAATCTTTTTATAAATGTGTCTGCTTTGGCATGAGATTATCATTACATATTTTAAAAGGAGAATGTTCTATAGAGAGTTATAGCCTTTGCATTGACAATAGCGATGTCCTTGTTGCCAGAACCTGTGAATATACTATATTACATGAAATGGTATTCGTTTTCTTTTATTCATAATTTAAAAGAAGATACTTAATGAGAAATTTAATGAGATAAGGTTTAAAAATTTCATCATTACAGGCATGACTAGAAATGCATAGGTAGAGTTTGCTAGGAGTGGAGAGCAGAAGATGGAAGAGAGTTTTATGGTTGTTAAGTTTTGCCAGTAGAAGGTGTTTTCTGAAAGAAATAGAAAGATACAAGCAGGAATTCAAGAACAGCATGTACACTTGCAGTCTAAATATGACATAGAAACCATCAAGATTTTGTGCTTGTCTTTTTTCTCTTTTAATGCACAAACAATTTGGGAAATAGCTGTATTACTATTTTATATTCATTTTCTTGTATGCCTCTTATATAACTTTATGCATGTCAAGTTCCATCTTTGTGTCAGCGTCTTCAAAGTAAAATAAGGCTTTGGTTGATGGTGTACATATAATTTATCATTGTCTTTAGTCTTACTAATAAATCTTCTTTAGATATATGAATTTAACACTAGCTTTCAGATATTGTTACAAAAATTTAAGGCTGTTATAATGGAAAATTAGTTATTTGATGACTGATTTGAAGACCAATAGAACTAAATATACTGTGTTTTACAGGGCGATGATGGAACTCCAGGGCCACCAGGACCAAAAGGAATCAGAGTAAGCAATATTCAGTGTGTGGTAAATGCTTCATTGATGTCAACAGATAAAACAAATGAAATCATAGAAGACAAGAAGAAAAAACTACTTATTGCTACACACACATATACACACATTAAGTACAACATGCTAAGTCCATTTAGTGTTGCTTTCATGTATACTATTTCAAGGCTGATCAATTGTTACTAGATAACCAATTAGGGGTCTCGTCCCTGGTGATCATTAAGTCTCCCTCTCTGAAGAGTAATTAATTATCTGTAGTTCTTTGTCTAAGAGTGGGGCCCTGTAAGATTTTCCTTACTCATGTCAGCACATTTTTTTCTGAGTCACAATTAAAGGTTAATGTCCATCCTTTTGGGGAAGACAAGGCATCAGGGGAGTTTGAAACAACTGCTCACATCACTTTCCTAATGGAAAGCCAAGATCAATCAACATTCTTGTGCTCAGTTCACTTTTTTTATGATATCTAGTCCAGGAACCGCTTGTCAGTGAAAGATCCTGACCACAATTAAAATGGACCTTCTCATACCAATTATCGTAATCAAGATAATCTTCACAGGCATGCCAGAGAACTGTTTCCCTGGTAATTCTAGATTCTGTCAATTTGGAAAATAAAATAAAACTTTACAACTATACTCCTACTCAGCTTGACACCTAAACATATCAATTTTAATTCACAACTTTCCATGCCTTATTCTCATAGGCTCATGACAATGGTATACTGTAAAATGCACACAATGCAATATTTAAAGTCCCATAGTCCTAAGTCTCAACTATGTGCTTCTGAAAAAAAAAAGAGCAAAACAAACAAGCAAAAAGATGAGGTATATACTTCCAACATAATACTGGCACAGAGGAAATATTCCTATTCTAAATAGAAGAACTGGGACATAGCCACAAATAATCACTTCAACATAAAACAAAACCATGCAGAACAAACATCAAATCCTGCACCTCCAATTTCAGCATCTGGGGCTTTAATGTAATCAACTGGATTCCTAAACACTTGAGCACGCCTTTAGTTGTGCCACCTGCAGCACACATTGAGTCTTTTCTAGGTTGGCTTTATTCCACTCACACAGCTTTCCTTGGTAGTAGTACTTTGTTCCTGATGTCTCAACTACAACTTAAGGTTTACCTTTACAGATTAATACATTGGCCCTTCAGGGTTTCTTTGCAAGGACTTCAAACACACCACAATCATCTGGCCTTAGATTATTTTTAAAACTTTGGAGCAAGACTCAGTGACCTGCTTAATGTTGTATCATTCATGCCTCTCAAATGAGCTACCCTGCCAGGTTTTGCTTCTAGCTCTTGACAGAACCTCTGATAGCTGGGTCTTTGCCTTTGGGACATCTTTTCAAAAGAAAAGTCCTAATGCAATTTAAGAGGTTTCTCTTTAGTGGTGATGACCTCTTTAACAATTAGAACTATGTTATCAGCACCACCCTGAAGTCTCTCCTGCATAAAGTGTTCTCTGCCAAACAAGTTAACCCATTATCTTTAAATTTACTGTCAGTCAAGTTTACAGGACATAAGCAGAGTGAAGCCAGATTGTTGGCGAGAATATCACATCAATGGCTTCTAGTCCCGTTGCTTATAGACTCCCTGTTTTCTCTGACACTTCAATGACCAGCCCCCAGTGATTTGTCTTCCAAGTTCCCATCAGATTTGCCATTAAATTCAGATTACAGAACCCAGGATCTTTTAAAACTCAGTGTTTCAACACTTCCACATTCCTCCTGAAAACCAGTTCCAAAGGTTAAAGAACTGAATGGTCAGAATAATCACAACAATGGTCCCAATTCTTGTTACCGATTTCTGTCTTAATTCCTTTCCTGTTGCTGTGATAAAATTTCCTGATAAAGGCAACTTAAAGAAGAAGGGGTTTATTCTGGTTTACAGTTCTAAATTTCAAGTTGTCCATCGTGGTGGGAAAGTCAAGGCAGGATGTGCTTTCAACAGCTGGCCACATCACTTTCACAAACAGATGCAGAGCACAGTGAATACATCCATACTAGTGTAAACCTTCCTTTTCCATGTTATCCAGTTCAGGAACCCCTGCTTAAGGAATGGTCCTGCCTGTTGATATAATCAAGATAATCCCCCACAGACATGCCATATCTCTCCCAAGGGCTCCTATAGTCTGTCAAGGTGACAGCTAATGCCAGCCAATCTTCACACCTGGTAGGCATGTGACTGGTTTTAGAATTAGAGAATACTGAGGCCCAGCATGGTGGCACACACCTATGATCCCAGCACTTGTGAGGCAGAAGCAGGCAGATCTCTGTGAGTTTGAGGCCAACTTGGTCTATAGAGCAAGTTCCAAGACAGCCAGAGCTATTACACAGAAAAACATTAGCATGGTGTGTAGCCATCCTTGTATTTAATTGTCAAAGTAAGATCTTGAAGATACTCTCTTTAACTTTAGCATGTGAAGAAACCGAAGTTCAGAGGAGATAGATCTTGACTTTGGAAAAGCCACCACTCTCTAATATCCATTTTATTTATTTATCATTTGTTTGTTTATCATTTATTTATTTATTTATTGGTTAGATAAGACCTCTTACTTTGACAATTAAATACAAGGATGGTTACAAAGCATGCTTATGTTTGTTTTTTTATTACACACCCAAATATTTTAATTCTTTGATATTCAAATATTTAGACAAATAAATATTGCACAAATCTTTAAGAACATTATATTGGCTATATAATTTTAGCAGAATGTGGTACTCTAACTTAGTACATCATACATGTAATATTAACAGTTGGAATGCTGAGACAAGAAGCATTTGTGTGCAGAGTTAGAAATCTGTCTCAAAAACATCCCAAACCAAAACCAAAACAAAAGATCCTTGTAGGTTGTCTTATGTTGTATATATATGACTGCTGTGGATATAGTACTGAAAAAAAAGAATGTTGAAACCTTTAGCTTGTCAGTTATAACTGATTAAATTGGTATCATGTACCATTAAAGCTCTTTATAATAATAACACTATCTCTCAATAGCCAGTTATAGCTATAATGTGCTAAGCACTGTTGAAACTGAAAAGAATTGGTCATTCTATGAATGGATACTTCTAGATATCTGGGGGGGGTTCAGTTAGAATCATTTTTGGGTTCTGTAGTACAACTTTAAAAGTGGGAGTCGATATCTTTAGTTCTTAGCTTACAGACTGCTGCTTTTTTGTTGTTGTTCTTTATTTGTTTTGTGCTGTCTTCAAGACAGCATTTCTCTGTGTAACCCTGGCTATCCTGGAACTCAATTTGTAGACAAGGCTGGTCTTGAACTCACAGAGGCTTCTGCCTCCCAAGTGCTGTTAGTAAAGGTGTAAGTCCCCACTACCCAGCCCAGTCTACTCTTGATATACAGAGGTTAAAAGTGAAAAAGAATTAAGTTTAGACAAATGCAGAATACACAATAGATTAAACTTTCTTGTGCTCAATTTTACCTTCAAAACAATTGAACATTTTGACATTTTATTGTCTCCAAAAAAATCACTATTTTTGCAAATGTTTTAAAGTAAATCCCTCACATCTTTCATTTAACCAATGAAAACTTCAGTATGTCTTAGTAACTTTTAACTACTATATTCTTGTCTTATGTTAATAATTTATAAACTATTTTAATAAATTAATGAACTGCTATAATAACTACTTGAAGCAGTGATCAAGAAAGGATTTTTGATGTTATTTTCATTACAAAGACATATAATTTAATGTTTCAACTCATTGTAGTTATTAATTTTTTTTTGAGTTAGGGTCTTACTAGGTAGACCTTGCTGGACTTAAACTCACAGACAATGCTGGGCCACCAAGCATATGAAACCCATTTTATATCATCCTTGACCTGATAGGAGTCTTTTCAAGTTTGCTTCCTGCCCACTGTCCTTTTTACAGAAGAAACTGATTGCTGGGGCTTTCTTGCTTTCTGGCATACAATCTTTCAGAAACAGCTGCTCTTTTTATCCATACCTTGCTATAATAGTGCCTTAGTCTCAAACCTTAAATATCATATTGTGTTTGCTATTCTGTAGTGTGCCTCTGGATTGGATACATAGAAGTGAGTTGTGAGGTTAAAGGGTATGTGTGTATCAAATTCGGTAGCTATTTCCAAGTTTCCTACCATAACATTTGAGTCCATGTTCACAGCACAGATGAGAGGTAATGTTTTCCTTGTATCCTCACCAACAGAAATAGTTGTCAAGTTGTAGAATGCCAGTCCTGAAAGGGAAATTTCATTGAAAGATGTTTGGGATTAGTTACATTAGTGTTCTCAGCGGGAGATCCATTTGTTAAGCCTCTCTTAGTAAATTCGTATTCACAAACCTGAAGGAATTTTATATGCTAAAACAGACATTCCATCCACTGCTTTGTTTGCAGCTACTAACTGTAAAGAAGAAAATGTCTCTAAATACAGGAATCTCTAGTTTTCTGTAAAAGGAATGTTAAAAACACCTATATGAAAGAGGATTCTACAGTTATTAATACAACAGTGGTTGGTAGCAGTGAGGCACATTTTGTGACAGCCTCGTTATTAGCTCAAGAGATTTCTTTATTGTTATAGGGTCCTCCTGGACTTCCTGGATTTCCAGGGACACCAGGTCTTCCTGTAAGTATGATTGTAATTATTTTAAAGTTCTTTAAAAGGCCCTCATGGGAGGACTCACCCTCCCTGAAGAGTGAATGGGGAATGGGGTGGGGGATTGGTGGGGGGGAACGGGAGGATTGAAAGGAGAGGGTTGGTATGTAAAATAAGATTGTTTTAAATTTAATAAAAATCAATAAAAAAAACTCCTCTAAAAATAATCTAAGGAATACTCTAAGTGTGTTGTATGCCTTTTTAAAGGGAATGCCAGGCCATGATGGAGCTCCAGGACCTCAAGGTATACCTGGATGCAATGGAACCAAGGTGAGGTTTCTTGAGCTTAATTGTGAACAGTATATCGATCATACTAGATTTAAAAGTCTGTAAAGAGATAGAGTGGCTTTGTGTCTAAGTCAACATTTTCACTACATTAGATATTAGTAATTATTTAAGCCTGTCTAACTTGTAAGGGTAGTGCATTGGATTAGAGGTTACTTATTGTGTTTTATTTATATAGTGGAGGATGAGACTCATGTATGCCATGGAACACATGTGGAGGTCAGAGGACAACTTATGGGGTTTATTTCCTTCTGCCATGTGGAGTATGGGTATCAAATTCAGATTGTCTATACCTTGGTACAAGGCAACTTTACCTACCTAACCATCTCACTGATTCAGGCTTTACTTTTTTTTTTTTAACTTCCTTAACTGTTACCATGAAAACTACAAGATTTCTATCAGCAAAACTGATGCACTTAAGAATTAAAAATACATAATGCCTCTTTTCTTGATTTGAGTCAAAGATTTGACATTAATATACATCAATAGATAATGAAGAAAATTTGCTCTTGTTTTCTTGCTTTTTTTGTTTATCTTTTTAGCATTTTCTCTTTCTGCATAATATTCCATAAAACTGTATCTACCCTATATATTTTTAGTCAATGACATATGCTAAATTTTTACATTAGGGTGTATGTATAGGAGCAGCTTTCCTCCAGCCTGGTCCCACAGCCACGTCAGCCCCAAAATAACACAGAAACTCTATTAGTTATAAAGGTGTTGGCCAATGGCTAGAGCTTCTTGTTGGCTCGCTTTGTCTTAAATATTAACCCATTTTTTCTATCAATCTAAGTGTTTCCACATAGTCTTATCTTACCGGAGAGAGGGTCCGGACCTTTTCTCTTATTTCCTACATCTTGACTCTCCTCTACTACATCTCCCAGAAACCTCCTTGTCTCCTAGTCCTGCCTATCTTGCTTTCCTATAGGCCAACAGAGCTTTATTCATTAACCAATAAGAGAAACATATTTACAGAATGCCATCTCCCATCAGAAGTATACTTTAACTTTTTACATTACAATGAACATGTTTTCTGAGAATTTCTAAAACATAAATAAAATTAACACAATACTTTTCAACCCTATTATTTCCCAGGTCTCTATAATCCTTGCCAATATTAATATTTTTTTTCATGACACAGAGTCTCACTATATAGCCTTGAACTCATAGAAATTCACTTGCCTCTATATTTGAAGTTCTGGAACTAAATTTGTACCATGTCTTGCATAACAACTATTATATTTTTGTAATGTATAGATTTATTTGTAATGCAAATATCCATATTAGAGAGATTTATGTTCTTCATTCTAATTCAGGCAGTCTTTGATGATGGGACCAACCAACAAATTTCATGAGAAAGTAAACTAACTTCTTGTTCCTATCTGGTGGCATAGTTATGTTTTGGTTTGTTTCTTTGTGTTTTTTAATTTGTGTGTGTGTGTGTGTGTGTGTGTGTGTGTGTGTGTGTGCTTCCAACATCCCTTATACAACAAAAAAGACCAGTACTCAAAGTTTTACATGGGGAAGCCAAATGGATTTGCAGATATATCATATGATTAAAGAAATCTTTTTCTTTTCAGAAAGGAGTCTTTTCCCAGTTCCAAAATTTAATTTATGTTTTAGGGCATTATTCATGTAATAAGTTTTATGCAAATTAAGTTATTTTGTTGTGCATAGAATAGATTAGAATTTTCTTACATTTCTTACTACATATGTAAAATATGAATCCTACTGTTGGATCTCCAATGTGTGGGTCTTTTTTCCTTAGTGTCTTCTAAATTGGATATACTTCCTTTCTCTTTGGACCTTTTACATGTATTAAAAGTGATATAGAGAACGCCATCAGAAAATAAGTCAAAGACTCAGAGGTTGTGTAATAATTTTACCATTTTAAATCTTCTGACATGTTTGTTCCTAGAATTGCTATAGCATACATAGGTATTTGAAAAGAATTTGCGTTGGTGTTCTTCTACCTCCATTTTAACTGCTTTCTAAACCAATTGTCTATATTGCTAGTATACAATAGTGAATGAAAGAAATGGGATATCTAAAAAATATAATGGCCTGCAATTGCTAGATCTTTTGTTACTGTCTTCTTGGTGCTATTAATAGCCTTCTTCCTTGCCATCTTTTCCTTTTAAAAAATAATTTGAAATAGTTTACGATAAAGGGAAAAAATGGAATGGTAAGTTTGAAATAAGAAGGTATGCAGCACATGGTCATAAAATTGAGGCAAATCATTAACTATTAAATGTGACAATCATCAGAAATCTGTGGTGCAATGGTTTCAAAATAGATTTTTCAAAAGTAAATAACTGTGGTAGAGTTTTCCCCTTAACTTTGGTTGGGGCAGATGAGTAGGGCTGAAAGTATCTTGGTAGGTTGAATTGCTGTGATGAGTTGACTCTGAAATAATTCAGAAGTTGATGCTAATGAATTTTTGGTAATCTGGTATGTTTCAAATGGCTTTTAAAGAAAGTCATTGTTTGTTCATATAGTTCTTTACCGTTTTGTCTTTTTCTATACTCTTTCTTTTTAACTCCTTTTAGGGAGAACGTGGATTTCCAGGCAATCCTGGGTTTCCTGGTTTACAAGGTCCTCCAGTAAGTTCGAAAATTCAGAATTAAAATGAACTCAGGATGTAACAGAAAAGGTGTGAACACAAAGTTTGCTCATATGGAACAAAGTCACATATTTAAAGTAGCAAATGAGTATTTTTAAAAAGGAATAGCTAAAAGAACTTCCTGCAGAATAAAAGCAAGGATTCTATGCTAGTTAATAGAAATATTACCTATAAGAATCCTATAATATAAAATATTATAAAGTGACCCCATACAAGTTTATTCAGATTGTTCTCATTTGTATAGCATGTGTTCTTTTGTTTATCCCTGTCAAACTTATATAAAAATCCCTTCCTTCTTTTTAATAATAGGGGCCTCCTGGGATCCCAGGGATGAAGGTAAGCTCTCATGCTAAAACAATAAAGAATTTGAGTAAAATATGTAGAAAGTCTACAATTGCAGTATGATAATAACTGCAACTTCTGCCTCCAAATGGTTTCATATAGAAGTTATGTTGCTACACCTTGAGAAACTCTCTTTAAGTAGTATACTATGCAGTTTTCTATACTGACATTCTTGAAAATGTTTGTGTTGTGCTCAAATCTTTCTTTTTTACACCTTCAGACTTTATCTTATTGTAGTTTGATATAATCAACTGTTGGTTCTTCCTAGATGTGTATTCTTTATCTCTGAATTCGTAACACTCTAGTTTCATAGGGTTTTTTTTTTTTCTGCATCTGATAGTTATGCATTCTTCAGTACAAACTCATTCTAGTCTGTCTAGCAGTCATCAATCCTGGCCTGACTCTTCCTTCTCCTCTATGTCTGGTGACATTAATTATGTCCACAATATTTATTGATGATTATGTAGTTACTGGCTGTCTACATTTATAATTTCAAATTTGTGGTTTTTTTATTGAAACTATATGTGATCATCAACCTCCTTAAAAATCTGTTCAGTTTTCTCCCAGATGCTCAGATTAATATCGGCAGTTAATCTATAAATGTACCATTGAATCCATATATATATATATATATATATATATATATATATGTATATATATATTTCTTATCAGTATATATTACATGACATTTAAATTGTGTTTTTATTTATTCTTGAAAATATATACATTCAACATATTTTGTTTGTATTCAGCCCTCAGTCTTCCATGTCTATCCCCACCTTCTGATACTCCAAGTCAACCCCTTTTTCCCCAAATCCCATTGAGTGCAGTTTGGCTGCCCACATTTTCATGGGTATAAGTCTGGGCACTGAAGCATGATCATCCTGTCAGGAGCCATAAACTTAAAGATAATTTATTTTATTTTATTTTCTCCCCAACCCGCCATCCAGCTGCAATTTGCTGTCAATAACTTCTCAGATGGGAGAGAGTTTTCATAAGACCCACCTCCCTCCATGCCATAATGTTGACTGGCTTAATCTTGACAGGTCCTGTACAGGCCACCACAGCTACTGTGAATTCCATTATGTCCAGAAGACACTGTTTTGCTCTAATCCTTGACCTCTGGCACTTGTAATTTTCTAACCCGAAATTTTAGGAGGAGGAGTGTAATAAAAATTTCCTAGCTGTGATTGAGCATTCCATTAACACTTATTCTCTGCACTTTGTTCGCTTGTGAATTTCTGCATTAACCATTCTCCACCACACAAGAAACTCCTCTCATGTGATCTAAGGGTTGAACTGGTAAGATCTAATGGATAGATAGGAATTTAGAGGGCAGTTTGATACTGTCTGTTTAACAAAATCATAGTACTAGGTACACTCACTCATGCCTATGAGCTTCCCAGCAATGGGTTTTTTGCCAGACTTACACACTAGGCATGTGTTTCCTCCTGTGGAATGGGCTGTAAAACTAATCAGACATCAGTTGGATACCTCCCTAACAGTAATGCCACTACTGCACCCATGGGCACATCTTATCCTTAACAATAGCCTTATCTTAAGCCATTTTTTCTGGATCACTAGTACCACTGGTCTAAATTTAGCTCATTTGAGAGCTTAAAAGTTTTTTTTTTTATCAGACTTTATATATGATAGATAAGCACTCTACCACTAAGCCAGTGCAGAATTTAGATACTTCTGGCAAATTACACTTGCCCTTCAGACTGAGACCTTTTATTTTACTACCTACTTAACTCTCTGTATCACTTATTCATCAATCATTTTGTTTTACTTTAGAGACTATGACAGAACATACTATTATCTTGTTTACATGCTGTGGTTTATATTTCTTTGTTATGTTATTAGCCTCATGAGAAAAGAGGCTCTACTTTCTTTATTACTAAGTGCCCAGGGCCTAGCACAATTCTCCATGAATATTTTATATCTAATACATATTTTAATTAATGAATAACTAAAAGTGTCACAAACTCCTAATAAATCTACTGTACTAAGGACACTACTTAATTTACTTTTCAAAGGTAAATTTGTTAGTGAAATTATTGGTATGCTTAATCTTTCACTATTTATGTACTAAAATGAACTCTCAGGTTACTATTTATGTTCTTGATGATTTTCATGTATAATAATGATTATAACTTACATTGTTTGTTTCTTTTAGGGGGAACCAGGTAGTATAATCATGTCATCATTGCCAGGACCAAAGGGTAATCAAGGATACCCAGGTCCTCCTGGAATACAAGTAAGCATATAAGGATTTTCTTCTTCACTACATAATTAAACCAGAGGATCATGCAAGTCCTCAACCTTCAGTACTACCTGTTTTAGTTATACAAATTATTAATTGAAGTTTTCAAAGCATGAATGTATTCTAAAGTTAAAATGCCATGGAACAGGGAGAGTTTTTACAAGCCATATTTGCATTTGTTTATCTTTATATCCAGTGTCAATGAGTATTTGTGAATGTGGCAAGCGAGTTTAGGAAGCAGTAGAGTACACTATAAATGTGCTTTTTAACAAATAAAAATCATTGATCTCTCTTAACATATCATAATGCCATTTGTAACAAGATCAGTTATGCATGATATCTGAGCAGACATTGAAGGCTGAAGAAATGCAATTTATGTTTAGTAAACATCAAGAGGAATTTTACAAAAAAGATTGTGTTAGTTTATAGATAATATGCAGAAGAGCAACAGTGGCTTTTGAGTATTTATAGATGAGGAAGTTCATTATACTTTATGAGAATCAATCCTTTTACCAAAAATACAAATCAGGACATTTTGCTATTTGATTGCTAAGATACAATGTTTGGGAATTTTTTTCTTTCATTTTTCTCTTATCATTCTTTACCTGAAATTACCATTCACACTCTCTTAAGTGGGTTCACTTTTGCCCTTGATACTCATGGAATTTATTATTAATATTTAGTATAAAAATGTAACAGTACACGCAGGATATATATGAACCTATAAACACTCCCAAACCCTACATAATTTTTAAGAACTAAAATATCACAAATAATTTTGAATCAATATGATTTTCCCTGGCAGCCACATCCTTTTGGATTCTCTCAATATATAACTAGTAGCTTGAATAAACTGTTCATTCTAAAGTAGCTTTATTTTTTAAACAATATTAGGTTTCCTTTATAATATGTGGTAGTCATGTAATTTTCTATAATGCTTCTTCTCTCCTTGGCTTGTTAAGATGCATTCATGTTATTTTGTTGTAGTTTATGTTATAGCTTTTTATTATGTATTTATCATGTTTTTATTTGTCATTGTGGAACATAATCCTTTCTGAAAGCTGTATCCAATTTCTTTTATTGAGTAACCTCATAAGCCCTTTCTATTTGTGTAATTTTTTAAGTTCTGATAATATTGCAACAGTATAGACTTATAAAAATAACTTAAGTTGCATATACTTATTTCTTTGTAAGATAAACAGTTAAGTTTAGGGAATTTTATTTTTCATTCTTTTCTATTCTTCCTTTATAACAGGGTCCACCTGGTCCCAAGGGTACATCAGGACCAAGTGGTCCTCCAGGACCACCAGGTTTAATGGTAAGTTTTCTGTAATTGTATTTTTCCTCCTTTGCTTTCTGACTCAAAACTATGTTTACTGATTGTATTACTTGAAAAATAACTTAATTTTAATATTCATGTATTTAATTTTGTTATTTAATGGTGACTCTGTTATGTAGAAGAGTGCATCCTAAGTAAGCAAAGCCCCTATGTTTTCATACAGGTAAAATGACACACATAAAAGTATACAGATGAAATGGGAGCTAGAAATATAGCTCAATGGTAGAATGCTTATCTAGCAATATGAGGCCCTGCTTTCTCCAGTACAGAAAAAAATAATGAAAATGAATCCTGATGTAATACTAAGATTTTATTCTAGTCGTGATTGGAGTTAGATCTTTGCTGCCATCCACTTTTTAAAATGGCAGCAAAATTGTCTCCCTGTCAAAGTAATTTTTCACATGCCTCTTTGTGTCCCATAGACCATGTATTTAAGTGACAATTTTCACTATACCTTGATGGGTAATGCACTTTTGTTTGTGACAGTTGGTTCTTACTATTGAGTAGGGGAAATGTATACTAATTTTCAGAAGAACCTACTGAAACTCCTTGGGAAAGGCTTAAGTACGCCTACTTTCAGTTTGATTTCATTATAAGAATCCTGTAAAGCAAGGGCCTGGGAGCCATGGCACCTCTTCATAATTCTGGTATCACAATATTGGTGTTGTCTGGGTGTGGTATCAAACCCTGAATGTCTTTAACCCTTGTAAACTAAATTGATTCACTCACACGTCATATATTCCTTCAAAATATTCAACACTGGGGAATGATGTGTAAATAAACAGAGAATGATGGTATTAAAATCATACACAGGCAAATAAATGCCTAATTAACTTTTCCTTTGAATATGTTGTCTTCATTCTTGAGAATTTCATACATATATCCAATGAAATATGATCATTTTATCCCCCATATCTTCCCTATAATTCTCTCCATGTCTCTATTAATATTTTCCCTTCCAACTTCATGTTTTTTAAAAGTAACCCTTTAAGTACACTTATTGCTGCCCATATGTACATGGAAGTAAAGCCATCTACTAGAGCATGTAAATCCTACCAGTGGCCACATCCTCAAGAAAGTATGGTTTACCCCTTTTCTAGCAACTATCGACTGATGAGAGGTAGGGCCTGGAGATCATCTACCCTATCTATACTAAGTTTTTTGTTTGTTTCTTGAAGACAGGTTTTTTTTTTTTTTTTTTGTATTGCTTTGGTGCCTGTTCTGGAACTCGCTCTGTAAACCAGGTTAGCCTTGAATTCACAGAGATCCTCATGCCTCTGTCTCCCAAGCATATAATAAATAAAGGCCCGTGCCACCAATGCACAACCTACACTAAGGATTTTGCTGTCATGATCTTGTGAAGGTCTTGTGTAGGTAACCCCAGTTTCTGTGAGGTCAAGAGTGCAATAGTCATGTCATATCTAGAAGGCAACATTTCACAGCACTCCTTCTTATCCTCCGGATTGTGTAGTCTTTCTGCTTTCTCTTCCTCAGTGTTCCATGAGTCTTGGGAAAGGGTGTTGATGCAGATGTCCAGTTTAGGGTTAAGTCTCTCATTGACTACTCCCTAATCCAAAAATAAGTGCTTTTCTAACCAAGGTTGAAGACAACCCAGGTCTATGGGTATAAAAATAAACATCTAAAAGGCATGTGGACAGCATAACCATCCAGCAAAATAACAATAGCAGGATATACTATTGGTCCTAAGCCTTCCCCAGCCATTGGCTCTTGGCCAGGGTTACAGTATGAGTTATGTCATTCTTTACTGTGGAACAGGCCTCAAAGCCAATCAGGAAAAGATAGTTATCCAATAATAGTCATGCCACTGTTGCACATCAATGTGTTTTCTCTCCTAGCATGCTACATAGCACTTTCTGGCACTATGAAATCTAACCAGCAGGGAGAAAGTTTCCTGGTGTCTTTGAGAGTAGTTTCTATGTCCTGCAGCAAAAGTATGAGGTATCTTCAATAATTGGATCTTACCATATAGTTATGGTAAGAAATGTCTGTTTGATTTTTCATGCCTTGAGACATTTTCGGGAAGACAAACACAATTGTGTACACAAACGAGCATGTGGCTGGCCATGATGGTGAATACCTTTAATCCCAGCAGAGGCAGAGGCAGGTGGATCTTTGTGAGTTCCAGGCCAGCCTGTTCTATAAAGTGAGTTCCAGGGCAGCCAGGGCTGTTACAAACAGAAACCCTTTCTCAAAAAAGCAAAACCCAAACAAACAAACAAAAAAACAAACAGAAAAAAGAAAGGAAGAACAAAAGAAAGGAAAAGAAAGAGCATGTGCCCCCTAAAAATCAACTTCATTGTTTTAGGAACAATGTTACTCGTAATTCAGATAAAAACAACATGTTTGTTTAAGTTAATTTAATTATTTGGTTTTGGCACTTGTGCTACTTAACCCTCTTTCATATCAAGCCTAATTTTCTGCCACTGTAAATTCCCATCTTGTCACCAGAAGTTTCTACATTTGTCTAGATTGCTTTAATCTACTGAACTGTGTGTCTTTGACAATAATACAACGAGGAGGAAATAATAGATTTTTTGTTGTACCTCACTTTAGTATGCAGTTACTTTATCACTGAGCTATATCCCCAATCTTAATAATAGTCTGAAGGTCCCTTTCAGTTGTCACATTTTATGAAACCAAATAATTTTAAAGAAACATCTTAATATAATGGGTTTTTTTCTCATTTCTGTGATTTCTAAGGGCCCTCCTGGTCCACCAGGCCCACCAGGACCAAAGGTAATGTTCTTTCTTGTTACATCATTTATTTTGTGTAAATTAGTTTTTCTTATTGTTAATGAGAATTTAAATGGAAACTTCTCTCTTCAGGGGAATATGGGCTTAAACTTCCAGGGACCCAAAGGTGAAAAAGTGAGTAAAGGAAAAGTTGTTTATCCAGCCTTCATGTTCCTCCATTTATACTCATTTGTACTGTCTTTTTTCTTGCCTTGTGCCTTACAATGGACATATTTAATCTATATTATTACTTGTAGTAGACTACTAAATATAACTATCATTTTTCTGTGTAAATAGGGTGAACAAGGTCTTCAGGGCCCACCTGGTCCACCTGGACAGATCAGTGAACAGAAAAGACCAACTGATCTAGAATTTCAGAAAGGAGATCAGGTGAGCCTCCAAGAAAGGGAATTTGATAAAGATTTTGTTATAGATAAGTTAAGTTAAATAACTTGATTGTGGTAATAATTTCACAGTATGTAGGTATATTGAGATAGCATATTGTGCATTCTTTTTATTAATTAAATTCTTTAATTTATTTTATATCCCTACCTCAGTTTCCCCTTTCTCCTCTCCTTCCATTCTATCCCCCTACCTCTCCTCTGCCCCCTCTATCCTGCATTCTTAATGAGTATAATGTTTGTTAATTAGAACTCTTTAATCAAATATTTTAAAAATTATGAAAAATTTTAAAATCTTGCTTTCTGTTAAAACAAACTATATGTAGATATGTAATCATAAATGTGGGTATTCTTTCAACAACAAGGACTTTGAATAATTAAATTTTTAAGAATAACTTTATCAGGATATTATCTTCATGCCAAACAATTAATCCTTAAAATATATAATTTCATCAGTCAGTATTCACAGAGTTGTCAAACTATGCCCACAATGCACTTTTAGAAAATTTTCATCAACTCTATATAAAAACTCATGCATATTAGTTTTCTTTTCACATTCTCTCCTAACTTTCCATTTTCTATTTCTTTTTTCTGTAGATTTGTCTATTGTTGGTGTTTCATATAAATAGGATAATACAATACATGACCTTCATTACTGGTTGTTTTTACATGACTTAATGTTTTTATGTTCAATTCATTTTTAGCATGTGGCAGTAGTTTATCCTTCTTATGGCTGAATAATATTGCATTGTGTGGATATAGCAAATGCTTCACAAACCTATTCATCAGCTGATGTCCATTTGGGTTGTTTCTATTTTTGCTCTTTGATTTATATTCAAGGCTAAGATCAGGTCTTGCTATGGTAAATTATCATTATAATACTTTACTTCTCTGATACTATGAAAGAAGATCAAATGTTATTTTAGTGAATACTGACCTACCTTTCAACAAACAAGATATATGCATTTTAATTCACTTAAATGCTAATAAGAGCATTGAAAATAAAAGAAAAATGTATTTAAAATATATCAATGAATTAAATTACTTATTTGTGGAAAGATATATTGTTATGCAACTGCCAAATCTAGATTTATATTTTCTTGCTTTCTATTAAATACTTTACACAAATGAATTCTCATTATATATCTTGCTATTTAACTAGTATTGATACTGGATATTAACTGAAGTGAGGAAAGAGTTTTATATTGTTGGCCCTAACAGATTTCAGCTTTGATTTAAAAAACATTTTGCTATCTTTTTTATTCCTGGTGAACCCAAAATTCACATTACTAAACATGTTCTGTAGTTGGAACTCTACTGAGTTTTAGGAGAATGAGAATGCATATTCTAGTATTAATGTGCTTTAATTGTCCCTGTATCTGAATAGGGAGTTCCTGGTGACAGAGGGCCTCCTGGACCTCCAGGAATACCTGGTCCTCCAGTAAGTATTCTGAAATGCCTGAGAATCATTTAACATGAACTGGTATTGATATATATATATAATATCTCATGAAACTACTGATTATGTGCAGGGTCCTCCAGGTGGTGTGAAAGGTGAAAAGGGTGAGCCAGGAGAACCAGGCAAAAGGGTAAGTGTTATGACCATTAATTGTGTTTATAAAAATTCTAAATATGCACATATATACTTGGCTTTCGCTTTTGGGTCACCAACCAGCTCCCAAATCATGACATGGAGTCTTATTAGGTACGAATGCTTGGCCTCAGCTTAGGCTTGTTTCTTGATAGCTCATATAACTTAATCGGTTTCTCTTCATCTATGTTTTGCCTAGGGTATTTTTACCTTTTTTCCTTCCTTCCTTTCTTCCTTCCTTCCTTTCTTCCTTCCTTCCTTCCTTCCTTCCTTCTTTCCTTCCCTTTTTCCTTCTTCTCTTCCTCTCTCCCTCCCTCCCTCCCTTTCTTTCTTTCTGTATGTCTTAATTTCACTGCTTTTCATGTCTGGCTGGTGGTTGCCTGGCTTCTGGACCCAGGTGTGTCCCTTTTTTTACTCCATTGTTCTCCTCTCCTTTTCTCTCTCCTATTTATTCTCTCTGCCTGCCATTCCTGCTGATCTCTCTCCTGCCTAGCTATTAGTTGTTCAGCTATTTATTAGACCAATCAGGTGCCTCAGGCAGGCAAGGTGACACAAATGCAACACATTTTTACATATTTAAACACACATCCATCCATTATTAAACAAATGCAGCATAAAAAATTAACATACCTTTAAACAGTTAAATATTCTGCAGCATATACAAACATGACACATCTATATATAGTTAAAGTAATTTCAATAACACACATGTGGATATATTTCTTTCTTTCTAAATTCTAATTTCATTGCCTGAAAATATCATTACAGGTGTAACTTATTATAATAACTGGTTTTTTTTTTATATTTTTGGTTGTGAGCCTAGCCTTTAACGGCGGAGCCACCTCTCCAGCACAATAACTGTTATTTTAAAAGTCTATTTGTACTCATTCAAGGCAGGACTAATGATTACTATAGTCCTTAATTTTCTACTTCCTACCTAACAAATTTTTTGTGCTTCCCCTGCCATTGCTTTGTATACTACAGGGTAAACCAGGCAAAGATGGAGAGAGTGGCCAACCAGGACTCCCAGTGAGTAGCTTTGGTCCTTTCTTTTAACAACAACAGCAACAAAAACTTGGGTAATGTTTGCACTGTTTTGTAATGGTGGTAGAAAAGCAGAGGGCATACATTATGGAGCTTGGAAGTAGCTTAAATGAATGGAAGTTGTCTTCACTATTTTGAATATAAATTTAAACTACCTCTAGTTTTAAGACAGATGTAATGAGGTATGCTTTATTATCTTAGATTCTTTTCCAGGGGCTGTAATGACAAAAGAAGCTTCTTAAAAATGAAAGAGTGTGTTTGGCTTGCAGCTACAGAAGGATATAGTCCTCCATAGTAGATAAGACAAACAGCATTCAGGGAAGGCATGGAAACAGGAACAGAGACTGGCTGATCATATTACACATTATTATTAATAATAATAGTAATAATTTGATATATGTACTTCTTATATACTGTCCACTTTCACCCCCTCCTCTCTATGTCCACATGAATCTCTCTCACTTGTTCATGCCTATTCATTTTGTTTTGTGGCCCAGAAAGATTAATCCAGGCCCTTGATAAGACTGAGTTTGGCACCTGATGGGCTCAACAGAGAAGGGCATATAACTAAAGACAGTGATGCTTCCGGCTGCAGAATCTATTAAAAGTCAATATTTCAGAGGCGGAGGATAGGGCCCCATGAGTCCCTCTTCCTTTTCTGACTGATTGCTGTGTCTGGGCTGGTCTTGGGTGGTCACAGTACAGGCAGCTACAGCTGAAGTGAGTTAATTATTATAGTAGTGTAATAAAGTCTTGAGGATGACACTTAGTAGCCCTCCACACTATTCTTGGGCTCTTACATACTTCCTGCCTCCTCATCCACATTGTTCGCTGAGCCATAGAGGGGGTGGCATATGTGACTTGTTTGTGGCTGGACCTACATTGTCACTTACGTTCTGTATCTTTGACAGCTATGAGTATTGTTATCTGCATCACCACTGTTCATTGTTAGGAGAGACTTCTCTGATTAAGGCTGGGGACTGCTGTATCTATGAGTTTAAGCAGAGATATTTAGAAGGCATTTGCTGATATGTTTGGAAGTTAACCATGAGAATCACATTTACTGTATGGGCCTAATTCCTCTTTCAGACTAGGGTTGTTGCTTATACTACCAGGCATTGTGTTTCCATCTTCCCACCTGTCTTTATGTTGAGTGGGTCTTGAATCCATTCAGAGGGTCCTTGATTACATCCTACAAAAAGTCAAACTGCTATCACACAAATGAAAATATCTTGCTTTCCAAATAGTTTCTTTATATTCCCTTTATCCTTGGCAAGTCTTCCCCAACCCACACCCTTATTTCCCCAATCTTGCCCCTCTAAACCTTTGCACACACTATCCCTCTCTGTTTTCTTTTTACGCATGGTCTGTTATCACCTCCTCCTTTAAGGTAAGCTCTCTGCACCCCCATTTCTTTCCTTGTTACCTGGTTTGCTCTGGTACTCCACATGAGACATTCCATACTGAAGAATTGGTCCTCATATGAGAGGACATGTGGCTTTTGTAGTTTAGAGCCTGGGTTTTCTCCTGTAGAATAATTACTTTTTCCATTTTAATACATATCCTTCCAAATTTTCGAATTCAATTTTTTCTTTACATTCCTCAGTTCATGGGAATCTAGTTTCCCTCCATTGTTTAAGTATTCTGAGTATTCTAAGTATGGGTATGCAAGTATGTCTGTATTATGACATACAGTCCCATATGCCTTGGAGTGATATAGCTGAATCGCACACTAGTTTCCGTGTTGGGAGAAACCCTCACACTGATTTCTAAAGTTGCTATACTAGTTTACATTTCCACCAACAATATATCTTCTCCTTTCCCAACATCTGCATCAGCATTTGTTGTTACTGATATTCATGGTGACAGCCATCTCACCTGGGGTGAGATTGAATGCTAACCTCATTTTACTCTGAATTCCCCTAATCGCTAAGGGTGTTGACTAATATATAGTTACCTCACCATTTGTATGTTTTATTTCCTTTTGGTTTAGTGTAGTGAGATAGTCCTAGGTTCATTTGTTTGTGTATATGTCTTTTGCCTGCATGTATGTATGTGCATCATGTACATGTCTGGCACCTGATGGTTGTGAGCCACTAACATCAGGTCCTCTTAACCACTGAGCTATTCTCTCCAGTTCCTGTAAGTTTTTTTTCTTTTGAGATCTTTCTCTTTAGTTCTGCAGCCCATTTTTTTTTTTTTTTTTTTTTTTTTTTTTTTGTTTTTTTTTTTTTTAAAATTGGGTTGTTGGTTTTCTTGGTATTTACTGTTTTGAGTTCTTTGTGTATTCTTGACACCAGTCCTCAGGCAGATTATGTATAGCAGGCAAAGGTTTTATTTCATTTTGTACACTGCCTCTTTGGTTGAATGGGTTTCCTTTGCTTTTTAATTTCACAAAGTCTCGTTTGTTGATTATCTTAGTTACTTTTGTACTGCTGTGCCAAATAACCGTGACCAAAACAACAGACAGAAGAAAGGGTTTGTTTGGACTTCTTAAGGTTCCAGGGGGATAATGGTCTATCATAGCAGAGAAGCAGCAGGCATGACAGTTGGAAATGCAAGCTGAGAGCTTACTTCTTGAACTGAAAGTGAGAAGCAGGGAGAACAAACAAGGCATAATACAAGGGTGTTAATCCACAGAGCTTTCCCCCAGTTCCATACTTCCTCCAGTACAGCTCCTAGACCTCCACAAACTAGACAACTGAGTATTCGAATGCCCCAGCCTTTGGGGGGGGCTTTCTCATTCAAACTACCACAGCAGTCTTATTTTCTGTGCCTATAGCTTATTTTCTGTGCCTATAGAGTTTGCCTATAGCTATATGTTGAAGCATATTTTTTTAGCAGTTTTTGGGTATCAAGTCTTACATTGGGGTGACTGATCCATTTGGAGTGGGGTTTTGTACAACGTGAGAGATAGGAATCAAATATCACTCTTCTGAATGTTGACATCCAGACTTTCCAATACCATTCATTAAAGATACTTTACTTTTTCCAATGTTTTTTTTTCTTGGCATGTTTGTAGAAAATCAGATATCTATAGTTGTATGGACTGTGTCTTCTGTTCCACTGATGGCCTGTTAGAGTTGGTGTTCTCATTAGTTCTGAGTAGGACATGATTATATGGCATATTTTCACTTTGCCATGTTCATTGATTTCACTCTGTTTTAAAGGGTTTGCCTGGTGATCCTGGTTACCCTGGTGAGCCAGGAAGGGATGGTGAAAAGGTAAGAATTCCTGCATTTTGTTGTGTCCAGTTTTGTTCTTATTATCATAAACCGTTCCCCTGTTGATACTGAAATATAAATGAAAACATAGTGTTCATATTCATGTATGCCTTCTTTATCCATTTTTCCTTTTATTCCCTGTACTCTAAATTTTCTTGCATTGCCCTAAATCACAGTGCATATGGGGGAAATGCATGGGACTGCATTTCCATCATAATGTCAGTACCTTTGCTGCAAGCACATGTCAGCAAAACTTTTAAGAAGACGTTGGAACACTATTCCAGTGCTTCTCTTACACAAAACGCTTAGAGCTGTAAAATTAGAATGCCTCCTTTCAACATTTTCCATTCTGTATGCAATTATTGTTTGTAAATCTGTGGCTAGTTCTTTGTAGTTTTCCCATTGGAATGATGCAGCCTGACTGAGGTCATTTATTTAGTTACCTATTTTAAAAGTGACTCTGAAAGCATGTGTAAAGCACACAGTTACCCTATTTTTAGCACATCACAAAATAGTCATTCCTCCATGCCCTCTGTTCTCCAACTGCTTTGTATCAAAGCCAAACTGAAAAAACATTAAAGCAAACTTGAAGTATACTGAAGTTAGTTATTTCACTGATGGTTTCTCTCTAAACTAGATCCAAGTTTTAGTTTAGCCTAAAAGACATAATTGAAATAAAGTGAAGCATGAAATACTTAAAATGGGATTGTTTTTCATTTAATAATTCATGAAGTAATGTCCCTAGAACTGGAAGTGTGACAGAGAAATCTCTTGAGTAGAATAACAACTGAATATTGTCTTCTTCCTTTATGACAAAGAATGTTGTTGATGGCAGTCTGTCCAATGCGTCAGCTTTAAAATAAGCCAGAGAGTTCATTGATTTTGGTCAAAATTATATAAACAGTAAATGCAAGACAACATAAAGATCTTTGTAGGCTTTAAATAAGTACCTCATTAATTCATATTATACTTTTCATTTGATTACTTTATTAATGACTTCTGAGTCTTTATGAAATCCAATGGTTTCTTGAGGAAATCAATGTTTTCATGTAATTCTTACTAATTATTTATTGCATATTTTCATTGAACAGGGCCAAAAGGGTGATATTGGCCCACCTGGACCTCCTGGACTAGTAAGTTTTTCTCTTAAGTCTTCATTTCCCAAAGTTAATATTGCCTCATCACTTTTTACCCAAGTTATATTTTTCCTCATGGAACATAAAAATCCAAGTCATTACCAACTTCTATTGCCTTAAAAGCCATTATAGCTTAAAAAAAAGCAGTAGTGCTCATCTCATATGGTTCTACCCATGTGTTACTTTTTTATAGTTAAGGTCCAAAATTATACATTGCATCATTCTTGTCAACCCCTTTCTTAAGCAACCAGCAGGTGGTGCAACTGCTGCTTTTAAAGAGTCCAGAAAAAGAATTCTGGAGGAAGCTAGGGATGGGTGGATTCTCCTGCAGTGCTCAGGGCAAACATGGATTTAGTCCTAATAGGTTTTCTCAATTTGTAATTGTCTGATTCACAACTCAGTGCTTTCTGGGGGCTCCGGATAACAAGTAGGAAATTGCTATGTGAAAGAATAATTGGGAGGTGCTATTACAGATTTTCCACCATATTTGCATTCACTGTAGAATTTAAGTCATGTACATTTCAAAGTATATCAAGATTAAAAAGAAAATAACCATTGAGGTTCAACAATGTTTTCAGTTGAACTTTTGGTAATTCAGTGGATGGTACACTGCACTGAGTCAACAGGAGTGAGTGCTGTTAAATTTATTCTATACACCTTGACAGTTTAGCGCTTTTTGTCCTAATATGTCTCCGATAGTTCTCTAGATCAGTACTCTAGATAATCTCTTTAGAAAACGAGAAAATAAAATCAGGAGAGTGCAGTGCCCTTTCTCTTTGACACCATTACCCCCATTTGGTTTCTCAAAACTTGTATTCTCTTGTTCATTAATAGTTTTGCATCCATGCAAGATAGGGTGAGATATCATAGTTTGCTAGTAGGTAATGATTTGTATGCCAAATCAACTTAAAAATAGAAAATGTGAAGGGAGGGGGCGGGGGACATGGGAGGATGGGAGGGTGAAGGAACTGGGATCGATATGTAAAATAAGAAATAATAATAAAAATAAATAGAAAAAAGAAAAGAAAAATACTTTTGTGAAATTCTTTGGAGTACAAGTAAATCATGAGAAGCAGGGGCACGATCAGTTGATTGGGCTCTATATATGCAGTCTTCCTGAAAGAGATAGAATTTTTTTTTTTTAAGGAATAGTGATATGTGAGTTGACTTATTGAAAGCTTGGGGAAGGCACTGCAGATGTTTGGAATGATATATAAAAGCACCGATACAAGCGTGCACACTGAGCTGTGGTGGCACACTCCTTGTAATCTCAGCACTGGAGAGGCAAGGGCAGGAGGATCTCTGAGTTGGAGGCCAACCTGACATACAGAGTGAGTTTTAGGACAGTAAGGGCTACACAGAGAAAAGCAATGTCCTGAAAAACCAAACAAAAGAAAAAATGTGCTCATTGTGTGAAATGGTTCTAATCAGACAGGATAGAGTGATAAGGATTCATTGCTAGAAATAACAGGCAAAGGAATAAATAGGTAAGAGTGATACTGAAAGTAGTTTGACTGAGTTGAGGGTTACAAATAGCATCACATAAAGTAAGAAATAAGCAAGTTGTGCCTTAAGACAAGTAGTTAACACGGAAAAAAATTGTTTTGAGGAAAGTATATGATGTACATAAACTTGAATTCCAGAGAATAAACATAAAGGCAAAGTCCACGTGTGAGATCAGGAAGAGTAATTATGGCAAGAGGGTAGAGGAAAGAAAATTAAGGGCATTTATTTTTTTTAAAGATTTGACAGGCTTATGTGACTGAAATTAATTAATTCATTGTTAATTATATGAGAAAAGACGACAAAACATATTTTTAGATTTGTAAGCCTTGAGCTCAATATTGTTATTACATGTTTCCTAATTGGTTGGAGGGTAAAAGTGATGAAGGCGACCTAATCTATGCAGCAGTATTAATGAGACTCAAAAATCTACATGATAGTTTTTACTGGTTTTTGTATGTAACTGTGTGAAAATTCAGTATTATAACCATATATAGCTCCTTAATTCCATTTAGAAGAACAAGTTGCATCTTCATTGAATTGCTGAATTTCTTTTTTCATGAAAAGATAATTTTCTTTTTCCATGGAAAGGTAATTCCTACTTCTGGGACTGGTGTGACTGTGGGAGAAAAAGGAAATATTGGGCTACCTGGTTTGCCTGGAGAAAAAGGAGAAAGAGGATTTCCTGGAATACAAGGTCCACCTGGATTTCCTGGACCTCCAGGTAAAAGAGATCATATTTATATCTCTGTGCTTACAGTATCCTAGCCAATCAATACATACAATTTATCATATTGGTTAGATTGGGTATCACAGTGGATGACATGAATATCCTATGCTCTATTCCCTGTATGTTTGTATAAAATGTATGTCTGTGCTCTGGTGAACACATACATGTGAGCCCCTGTGGAGGCCATAAGTTGACATTGAGAAGTTTTTCTGCACCTTTTCTCAAGTCTATCAATTCAACCTGTAGCTTTCTATTTCTGCCAGGCTTGCTGGACAGTCAGTCTGCAAGATCTCACCTGTTTACTCTGTGGATCTGCCCCCAGGCCCTCATGCTTTCCCAGTAGCAGTTTATCAACTAAGCCATCTCCCCTGTCCAAAGGGGGACTTTCTAAATGAGCAAGTGCCCCAAACCTGAATTATTATGTTTCTCACCAAATTCTTCCCACGTCCTTTTAAAAAGCCCACTTAAATTACATAAATTTCATTTTTACCTTTTATTATTTTTTTTGTACCAACCAGTTCCTTGACCTGGTAGATAAATTGTCACACTTTTCATGCTGTGAGAGGACAGGATATTGACTTAACAAAGGCCCAACATTTCTCTATTTCCTATGTAACATTTGTAAGCAGAACTGTCCATTTAGAATTCTAAAATCAATGAATTAGAAATTTCCATGTTGATTTTACCATTTAATAAAATTTTAAGTTCAGTATTGGCTTTGTATCATTCCTTTAGAAGATACAGAGTATACTGTAGAACTTACAGTTTGGCTACTAATGAAATTGCTCTTATGTATCCTGTTTATTAAAGTTTAGGAATCTGTGCAAAATTCACAAAATATCCATTTCAGTATCTAGCATCACACACACACACACACACACACACACACACACACACACAGTCAATGAATTATAGGTCCTTTCCATTTAAAATGTATAAATAAGAAGATAAGTGTCTCATTATCATGTAAATATGCACTTTTTATTACTTATCTCAAAACAAATGAGGTAAATTACAAAGCTCCATGACTAGGCTCATTACCTGGGCATTTCACAATTTGGGAATTAAAAGTAAAATATTAAAATAAAAGTAAAACAACTTTTGAAAATCTGCCTAAGAAAAAAAAGGCATAAGGCCTGCAAAACAGTAAGAATTTGCAGGAGATAATGGAGCATATTTTCACAGTAATAAGGACAAAATAGGTATGACTTTTGGAGCCTGTATTTTACTAAACTGCTATCCTGGTATGAAGATGGGTTATCTAGACGGTTTACAACCTCCAAACATACTTTTAAGCCATTACCAAAGGTTTTACTCTCACAGTAAGGGAAAGACTATAGAATAAAGTAGGGATGGGAGCAAGATAAGAGATCAGGGACTAACAAAGATATGAATAAGCTACATTAATTTTAAGTTCATAACATAATAAGGGAAATTCCAGAGGGGATAAGGATAAGTAAGTCAGTAATACTACTTTTAGTTTTTCCATATTAGTATGTAAGAACACAAATATTATTCACTATAAGTTTTTATTAAATACAGATTTAAGGACTTTAGGGTTGGCTTGGTGCATTGAGTGTCTGTCATGCAAACATAAGGACCTAGGTTTGAATCTCTAACACTGATGCAAAATTTAGGTACAGTGGTACATGCCTTTAATCCCAGCACAAATAAGGCAGACAGGAGGACGCTGGGGGCTTTCTGGCCAGGCAGTCTAACCTAATTTTTAAGTTCTAGATCCAGTGAAAAAGTCTGTCTCAAAATATAGCATGGAGAGCAATGCATATACATGCATACATCAGGGTAAGGGAAAGGGGGAGATGGAGGAGAGGGTGAGATAGAGGAGGGGAAGGGATATGAAAAATATAGATTTAAGCCCAGTGATCAAAATTTATAGGAATCATTATTAGAGAACAATAGAAGTAAAATATACAATTTAACTGTAATTAGAGGGAAAAATAGACCAATCTATACTGTAGAAGCTAAAATTATACCAAAAGATAACCTAGATATAAGTAAAATACAGAAGATACTAAAAAGTAAATCATGAACTCCAACAAATGTTAAAAGACTGAACACAAACTAGATGATACTACAATAAAATTGAGATAAAATACTTGTATATGCAAAATATGTGTATCTGAAGCAAAAGAGGAAACATGCAAAAAAGGTGAAAATATATTAATTAGATGATTGATAGAAAAGAGAAATCTGTCTTAATTCTAATGATGCGTGAAAGAAAATTCAATGAAAAGTATTCATTATCAACACAGCTATTCTATATTAATAAATAATGATACAATGATTAAAGTCATGAACCTTTACATCTAATGAATAGCCTTGAATGATTCAGTAAAATTTATGTGTCAGGGGGTAAATTGACATATCCTTAGCACATTGAATGTATTAAAAATAAAGGTATAAATACTTCAGTCAGCATAATCAAGCTGTATGTATGAGAGGAAAAGATGTTCCAGGAAGCAAATAATATATATTTTGTGCAAATTTACATGGAATATTTTAAAGAAACAAACACCAAGTTACCTGAAAAGAATCTACTGTGTGTATGTGTGTGGTCCTTTGCAACCACAGTAAATAGACTGAAGAAACATCAAATATTCCTATATTAACATTTACATGTTGATACAGTTAAAAATAACCCCAGAGATAAGGCAGACATATAAGACAATGCTAAACCACTAAATAGTAAGCCACAATAAAATTGCTTCATATCAAAATTAATTGACCATAGCCCAAACAGTGCCCTCATTCTAGTACCAAAAACACATGAGAAACAGGAATGATGCACAGGGTTATATCCCTAGAAATGAAAAGAAAAGCAAAAGGGGCTAAATTTAACTAACAGGCACCTACAAAATGTAGCAAGCACAAAAATATGGAATGGGAAACTTTACCAGGATGAAAAATATATATAAAAGGAAAACTAAAACAGATATAGCTGAATATAGAAAATAAAATATGATATTGAAAAGAATTTGAAATGACAACAGATTGACAAATACAGTCAAGATAAAAATTCAGAAATGATATAATAAAGAAAATGGATATTGCCATTATTTTTTATTTTAAGCTACAGAAAAATTATAAATGTCTACTAATAAAATTGACATTCTAACTTAAATATAAACTCCTTAAGTTTATATTTATATTTATATTAAGTTTATAATAACCAAATTATTAAAGTTGTTGTGAGAGAGTAGGAAGCCTAAGTCAATTGCCATGATACACAAATTCTCAACCTGTGGGTTGTGGTCCCTCTGTGGAGACCACATATCAAATATCCTGCATATCACATATTTGCATTATGATTCATAAGAGTAGCAAAATTACAGCTATGAAGAAGCCATGAAAATAATTTTCTGGTTGTCCAGGGGATCACCACAACATGAGGAACTGTATTACAGGGTTATAGCATTAGGAGGATGTATTACAACATATTAAAGGGTTATAGCATTGAGAACCACTGTCCTGGAAGATTTTGAAATATTGACAATATCCATGAAGAAGTGTTGATTTGCAGGTGTTTTATAGTTTTCTGTAAAATTCTACCAAACTGACAAGAAAGAAAATCTCCATATTTTTAATTATTTTGAAGCATAAACAGGAAACCTAATAACAGTGATAGCAAACCACCAAGGAAATAACACTATAAATAAAAATGAGTCAATTTCATTTATTAACAGAAAAACTAAAGTAATGCTGAATTAAACTTACAATATCTCTCCATAAATCAGATATGGTATTATCACCATTTAATTTTACCCCTAATAAAAGAGAGCAGAGCAATAAATGTATAGAAATTGACAATAGCCAAAAAGCAATTGAGCATACCCCAAAATTATGCGGACTAGCTCTTTCCAGACCTTTGTAAAATCCTGTTGAGTGGGGATGGAGAGATGGTTCAGTAGTTTAGAGAGCTGGTTGATCTCCGAGAGGACTCCAGTTTGATTTCCAACACCTACAACTTCTTGCAACTGCTTCTGGTTCCAGAGAATCTGATTCTCTCTGACCACTGAAGGCATCAGCACATGATACACACAAAATTGCACAGGTTCACACATATGCATATAAATTTAAAATATGTAAGTAAATAGTTATATTGTACAACCTAAAATTATTAATTATACAACAAGACACATTTAATATAAGAGGCCCACATTTTAAAGTTTATTAAATCAAGAAATAACCTTTTTAAGTTCTGGCTATCAGATTTCAAATTCCAATGATATTTTAAAAAGAAATTTATAAGTTGATCATAACATTAATTGTGAATAATATTTTAACTTTATAGTTAACTTTTAAAAATATAGCCAGACCCAGAAAGACAAACATGGTATATACTCACTCATAAGTGGGTATTATATGTAAAGCAAAGGATAACCAGTCTACAATCCACAAGCCCAGGGAAGCTAGGTAACAAGGAGGACCCTAAGAGGGACACGCATGGAGAGTACCAGGGATGGAAAATAGTTAAGATCTCCTAGTAAACTGGGAGTGGAGGAGAGAGGGAGATGGAGGATGGGAACATGAAGCATCAAGAATACTGGGTTGGGGAAGCTACTAAGAGGGAGAGCAATGAAAGAGATATCATGATAGAAGGAGCCAATATGGAGTTAAGGAGAAATCTGGTGCTAGAGAAATTCTCAGGAATCCACAAGGATGACCCCAATTAAGATTCATAGCAAGAGTGGAGAGGGTGTGTGAACTGGCCTTCCCCTTCAGTCAGATTAGTTACTACTCTAATTGTCATCATAGAACTTACATCCAGTAACTGATGGAAGCAGATACAGTGACCCAGAGCCAGGCACTGGTTGACCTGGAGTATAGCTGAAGAGAGGGAGGAGGGATCATGTGAGCAAGGGGGTTCAAGAGCATGACAGGAAAAACCACTGAGACAGCTGACCCAAGCTAGTGGGAGCTCATGGACTATGGACTGACAGCTGGGGGAACTTACATGAGACCAAACTAGGCCCTCTGAATATGGGCAACAGTTATGTGGCTTTATCTGTTGGGGCGGCCCTGTCAGTGACACCATGAACTGGCTTTTTGGAGCCCATTCCCTATGGAGGGATGCCTCACACAGCCATGATACAGGGTAGGGGAGAGGCTTGGTCTTGCCTCAACTTTGTATGCCAGGCTTGGTTGACTCCCCAAGGGAGGCCTTACCGCCTCTGAGAAATGGATGGCAGTGGGAGAAGGGGAGGGAGGTGGAATGGGGGTTGGTATATAAATGAAAAATAATTTTAAATAAATAAATAAAATATGTAATTATTTCCTTAATAGTTTTGAAACAGCATAAAATGTGTTGATGGGGAAAAAAATAGGCAATGGAACTGAAAAATGTCCAGAGGCAGAGCTGTGTTTGATTTGATCATATTAAAGTATCCCCTCTCTTTTCATTTTGATACTTTTGGACATACTTTGATCATATCCACCTCACATTAGTTTTTGTTATCCCCCTTAATTTCCCTTTGAGCTCCTTTTTCCTAACTAGTCATCCAGTGGTAACACTATTGAAAAAAACAAAATGACACCACTCCTCCATCAACACTTAGCAGTCAAAAGGTCCTCAGGAAAGAGGAGATCCCCTTGGTACTTTCTTTTTCCATGATATATTGTTGAAGGACCTGTCTCATAAAAATATTCAAAGCTGCTGTGTGTTCATGATTTACAATGGTCATGTCCTACCTGAATGATAGCCTTTCATGGTAAATCTCTATGTTTTTTTTTCTTTCATGTAGCCTTATTTTTGTTAAACTTCCTCCATACCCCAACAGTACCCCCACTCCCCATCCCTCCTGAAACCTTTTCAAGCTTAATAGACTCCTCCCCCCTCATTGCTAATAATTTTCTGGTATTTCTGGGGGTAGAACATCATGGTGTCAAAGAGAAGGTATTAATTCATTAGTAATTTCCAAAAGTCATAAAATTACCTTTGTGTGTTTATTTTTTCAAGACAATGTCCCACCATGTAGCCCTGACTGTCATGAAACTCCCTTTACAAACCAGGCTGTCCTTGAACTCATAGAAATACACCTGCCTCTGCCTCCTGAATGCTGAGATTAAACGCATGGGCCACTATGCCTGGCCATTACTTTAAATAATCATATCTTACAGTCAAGCTATTACATCATTTAAAACATTTCATCTTTGCAAAGATTAATTCTCAGATTAAAACTTACTACACAAACCAATTGAAGAGACGTTAAGTGTGGGGCAGAAGGGGTTTAAAGTAGAGAGAACAAGAAAAAATTAGTATGCAGCGTCTCTTCCATGCACAATCGAATTTAGCTATCTGTTATGTGCCATGAAGGCAGAAAGGAGACTGTTTAGGTGGAGAAAGAGGGTAAGTAAGAGTGGGTCAAGAGGGATGAATAAGGCTGTGTGGAGATGGATATGAGCACATATATATGAAAATACCATAATGCAAGCCATTATTTTGTATAATGAAAGTATAATTTTGAAAATGGAGAAAGAAAATCCAACCAACATTATATTAATGGTAGAGTGTTTATCATTCCTAAAGTCTCCTGGAGATTAAAAATAATTGTCTACAAAATAAGATCATTTTGATCACTTTTACTGAGTACATTTTCTTATTTAGGGACAGCGCTTATGGGTCCTCCTGGTCCCCCTGGATATCCTGGAGAAAGGGGTCAGAAAGGTGATGACGGTCCCCCTGGAATTTGTATTCCTGGATCTCCTGGACTTGATGGACAGCCTGGGGCTCCCGGCCTTCCAGGGCCTCCTGGTCCTCCCGGCCCTCATTTGCCTCCCAGTAAGCTGTGTTTTTATCCTGACAAATTCTGTTTTCTTTTGCTTTATTTCATTTGTAAGTGAATCTGACTGAAGTTTGACATCATTATTTATATTTCTGATATCTAAGAGATTGAACTGCTATTTTTAGTTTGGGGCTTTGGTTGTGTGCTGATCTTCAGTGTTCATTATCAACAATATGTCTCCATATTGTTTATTGAGTTGTATTTTTACAGGGAAGTGATTGAAAATTAGTTTTTTTTCTAGCCTGTTTTTATTATTATTATTATTATTATTATTTCTTTAATTTTTGCCTAGTCTTCTCAACATTTAGCAACAATTAGCTTGCTATCTTCTCTTTGGCCTCAGGTGATGAGATATGTAAAGCAGGCCCTCCGGGACCCCCAGGATCTCCAGGTGATAAAGGACTCCAAGGAGCACCAGGAGTAAAAGGTTTGATACCCAAGCATTCCTTCCTTTATTCTTTCACATCATTAGCAGAATGCCCTGTATTCTAACATCAGTATTAAGACAGCCATTCCCAAACTCACATTCCAAGATTGTATCCTTAACAATAGTGTATTCTTCCATAATGTTGATTTCATATGTCATCTCTTTCTAGATTATAACTTCTACTTACTTGACCCCAACATTGCTCCAATCCTACTGAGACCTACTTTAGACTACCCTTAACTTAATCTCTTCTTTCCTTTTACTTTAGTTCACATTACATGACCAATCAATGAAATCAATCCTATTATTAAACTCCTTTGCTGTTTCCTCACTTCATTGCATTCATTTGTAACTGAAGTATAGCATGAGTAGTTTGAGATTTCCATTTTTTTTTCTGATTCTGCATCTTCCATTCTCTTGTAAACCTACAATATTTGCTTTATTATCATTTTAAGATTCTTAACCTTCCTTCTTCATTAGCAATAAAAGTAATAAGAAAGAATTTTGTGGATCTTTGACACCATGTGCACTGACTTTCTTGCTTTTGTGCTCATCCCACGCTGTACCCTCTTAACTAATTATAGTTACCATCAGTACTTAAAACCTGGTTGTCTTTATGCCCTCCTGTTTCTCCATGTGTTTTGATCAAAAAAATCTTGACTTGTTTTTCCACTTTTACTGCAAGAAATAAAATAATTTCAGTGTTGCAAGTATCTAGGAAGTAAATGACCTTGTTCTTCTCGGGAAGAAAAAAAACCAGATGAAAATATAAAAGCTCTGTTTGCATAAAGATACTGAATAAATCATCCAGCAGACCTGACAGAACTGTTTATCTGACATATATTTCTATGTGTTAGAAGACTGTGATAATTGCTAGTATCATGCAGATAGATACATTTTAAAAGTTTGAATTGCCATCATGCTGAAATTGGGTGGGGCTGGTAAATCAGCATATAAGTGTCTAATAAGATTGATGCCAGAGGGAGAGGTTTTGGTTTCTATAGTTGAATAATGACAATTATTAGTCTTATCTTGGAAATTATAATATACATTATTATTTTGGGATTTTTTTGTTTAGTAAGAGTTTCTTAAATCTTCACTTATTTATAGCAAACTGAAGATAGTTATTAATGGTAGGTTAGGAATTATATTATGGTTTGATTAGGTCTTTAGTAGCATTATTTTTATTTTGTTTAGAAGTGATACTAGTATTTGGATATACCACAGCAGTGGCAGTAGAAAAACATTTAGAATTGTCATGCACTAAATGAATAATTTGAAGGTGTTAATGGTGGCTTTCGATGGAGTTAATTATAGTTGTATTATTAGAAAATTATAAGGTGGAGATTTTTGTTGAATTTTATCATATGGGAAAATGAGTAATTTATGAAGGTAAAGAAATTGGTCCTGTGAATAGACAATAGTTATGACTGTGTTATAAAGCTCTGGAAGTTGAATAATATTGTGGATTTTTGGTCCTTCTATTTTTTTATAATTAAGATTATTCAAGTTAATTAAATAATAAGAATTAAATACATAGGTACTACAATTAAAAAGTAAATATAATTGCTTGTTAATCTTTTAATTATTTAGTTATTCCTTTTTAATTCATTAGGTATTGTCGAGAGATTACATTTGTACATCGAGATAGTTTGGGTAACTGCTTTTTTTTTAACCAGGTTAAGTATAGAGGACTTGAAGCTGTATTTAATTTAATAATTACTTTATAAGTAAATAACAAGGCATTGTAGTTGGAAAAAAAATCCAGACCGTCAAAGGAACTGTGGGTAGATTAATATAAATACGTTATAAGGTTAAAGTCATTGTATTACTTTCTTAGGATAAAGTTAAGCCTAAAATGTTGATGGTGAGGGGAATAGTTAAGGAATGCACATGCAGTTATTTATGGTGCATTTTGAGACAATGTTGTTTGACATCTGAAATCCTGTGAAAGGCAGCCAAATAGCAAGGTGTTTCCTTGACTTAATAATGGGAGTTATCTTCTTAAAAATAATTGATGGAAAGAATACAAAGTATTCTAAAATGCTGAAAAAGAGAATTCATGTGCTGCATACAGCTGTTAGGTAAGGGGAGTTAATGTAATTAGAAGAGCTAGGCTATTAGAATAACCTATGTTAGCAGACTTTTCTATAATCTTGAGTGGAATCTTGTAGTTGTTGTTAGTAAATTATATAGCTTTGGCAAAGTCTACTATTGTACATATGCTTTGCTCATCATTGAGGTTATGGATGATGGTCCAGAGTATCTAAATAACATGTGCACAGATTTTGAGAAAGGTTAAGAGAAATCCATTATCGTCAATCAAGTTATATCAAATAGCTTATTGAGTTATTGTAAAACTTTATTAATGTCTGTTGAGGACATCATTCAAGTAATGGAAGTCATATATCCTTATTCCTCATCCAATTAATATTTGAATAGGTTGTTCACAGTAACTAGAATGAGTACAGTAAGAAATATGACTATTTGAAGAATTGACTGATATTTAAATTTGAGTATGTACCATAAAGATAATGCTATAATTGATCATGTTACAAGTGGTGCTACTACTTATAAATATGAACATCTAGTTTCAAAGCTGAGAGTTAAGTGTATAGTTTGAATTGTTATCCCTTGTAAGTTGGACATTATAGTTTTATGACCTAAGTTGATAAATACTGTTGTTGGGAATAGAATTGCAAAAAAACTCATTTAAATGAGTATTTTATATATAAAATGTAGTAAACACTTTTGAAATATAGGTGAAGGGAATTATAAGCATTATTACTATAATAAAATTATCTATTTTACTTGGAGTTGTCTCAATGCTCAGCCTTAATGCATGGAAGAGGGGCCTGGCCCTGCCCCAACCTACTGCATCAGACTTTGTTGATTTCTTATGGGAGTCCTTACTCATGAGAAGTGGACTGGGGGTGGGCTTGGGGAGAAATGATGGAGGGTGAGAGAGAGAACTGTGGTTGGACTGTAAAAAATAAAAAATAGCAAAAAGTAAGAAAGCTATATATATATTTATCTCTAATTTCATAAATTAGACTTTTTGTTTTGGTAAATCCCTGAAGGCTGTTATTAGATTCATAATGTGTTTTATTGAAAATATATTTACAATATGGAAATTATGTAATGAATTTAAGATTAAGGAATGATAGAATTAATGGGGTCATATCCAATAATTTTCAAAGTACTTTTGTGTAAATGATGACTTCATATTGTATTTATATATAATTCACTCATTGTGTGTTGCTTAATATTTATAAGGTATAGAGAGAGTCAATATGTTTGGAAAGAATGGTTAGGAGTAGGTTGTAGGAGCATCAGGAGAATTGGGATGTGGGAGGAGTTGGAAAGGGAAAAGAATATGATCATAGTACACAATATGAAAAAATTAAATAAATACATTCAAATAAATAAAGATATTAATGGCAGATGTGATATCTATATTTGTAAGGCTGTCTCAAACTCTTTGAGATGATATTAAGGGTAGAATAGTTTTTAAATCTTTAAGCAAAATGTGTAGTTTGGCTGTGAGTTCTCTTATAATGTGAACAACAAACAATGATGATGTAAGGCCATGTTCTATTAACAATTCTGTAGTTCCAATATAACTTCATGAGTACATATTGAGAATGACTACTGTAACTAGTGGTATATGACAAACAGATGAATGTGCAATTCCTTACTTTATATCTGTTTATTGTGGGCAAATGGAACTTGTTAAAATGATGGCTCTTCTAATATCCACACTTTTCTCATTAAATTCATGGTGAATACTACAGTCTAGCATGGCTTCTGTAACTTAATCCCCCTTCTTCATTCAGCTTTAGCAATCTGCTCTACCTGCTGTTCCATGTCTATACTACACTTATCATGCAAATGTCATGTCTTTCATTTTGTTTATGTAGCTACCTTTTCAATGAGATTTGTCCTGACCTTACCCTGTTTCAAATTGTGACCTTTCTCCCATCACTCGTCTAGCACACCCAGTCACACTTGCTCATTTTCCTCCTACAAACATATTTTCATACACATTTAAAAGCTTGCTATACTTAATATTAAACTATTTAATATGTAATTTAATGATTTATTACCTTTATTGTTTATTATTCCTTTCCATTGGTAGGAAGTTAGCACCACAAAAATGTGGCATTTTGTCTGTTTTATGTTATCAGTGTATCACAAACACCTAAATCAGTTCTCTGTATACAGTAGGCACTCACTATTTGCCTATGAATTTATTTTAGACATAGGCTTCTCTAAACATACTGTTGAGTGTAGTGAGATATTCACTTTGTCTGCTTCTGTGGCACTGACCACACCCATTGGCGGGTGGAGCCAGAGGTGGAAGTGACCTGTGGAACTAGGTCTGAGGAGGACCCTGGAATTGCTCTCTTGCTGGCCAGACTTGGAGATAAGGGCAGGTGGAACCTGCTGGTGTTCATCTGTCTATGTTGTAAGTTATTTCTCCCTGAGTAAACACCTATTCAGCATGTTTGTTTATCCTGATCCTTATTAAACCGCGATTGTTGAGTAGTAATGCTTTTCCTTACAGCTGACTTCTTTAGAACCTAGGTAAAGAAGGTTTAAGTAACCCTTCCAGTAATATTTATTTTTCACCAGGTGACAAAGGTGATACATGCTTCAACTGTATTGGAACTGGAATTTCAGGGCCTCCAGGACAACCTGGTTTGCCAGGTCTCCCAGGTCCTCCAGGTAAAATATTCTTCATATAGACAATCTTGGCTCTCATGAGTATGCTAATGATTTTATAATGTTAGTTTCCCAATTTAAATCTAGTCTCTTGTGTCTACAAATTAATGAATATGAGATGCCTCTCTTATGAAATAACTCACCTTTTGGTTTATAATACATGAATCTATTAACATTCTCTATTACAACATTTGGTATTATTCAAAGAAATACATTGTCCCAAAAATGAAATGACATATAGAGTCAGATTTTTCTTCTAGAAAACTAGGGAAAATGTTCATACTGCCTGAACACCAATTACTGTTTCCAGAGGCAGTCATTGGGGATATATCACATATTGTCATTAAGGAACAAGGTTTCTATTAAAGTTTGGCAACCAGCTGCCAATATTCCTCTTTCTACATATAAGGCCTCCCTCCTAATTTTGAGTCATTTTTTTAGAACCACAACTATTCCACTCAATTAACTGTCCACAGATGCCAATATTATATATTCCTGAGGTTACATATAATGACTGAGTTCGGGATGATAATAAATTCCAGACTGCTTACCAGTCTAGTGTGTCTACCAAAGACACAAATTCACTGGGAGTTTGGAAATACTTTTAGCAAGCCTCATAGCTGCCATTAGCAGCTAGTAATATAGCCTGTACTTCCAATCTAGTTTATCTTCAACTTGGGAATAAATAAGAATCATACAGAGGGCTTGTTAATATTCAGATTGCTTGATCCCATCCCTACATTGTGATTCAGTAGCTCTGGATTAATTCATAGCAGTATCCAAGTATTAACTTTTAAACTAATAACCAAGTAATAATGATACAGCAGTGCAGAGATAGAGCCGCTGCCTTTAGTAACTCTTTTCTGTAACCTCTGATGGGGAATGGCAAACCCAAAAAAGGGATAATAAGGATATAGGAAGATTGCATAACCGAAAGTTAATATATGCAAGTTCTTTATTTTCTTCTGCCCCTTAGCAAGGGGGTGGTTATAGGGACTCAAGCCCCACCTTAAGGTTTCTAGTAGCTATAAACTTTGCAAAATACTACTCTGGAGTTAGAAACACCTAAAGATGCAAGGGTGTATGTGCTGCTAAGTATATTTATTTATAACAAAGTCTGATTTTGGCCTGGAGAGTTGGCTCAGTGGTTAAGAGCACTTGCTGCTCTTGCACAGGACCTGAGTTTGATTCCTAGCACCCACCATCTGAAGTTCCAGTCCTAGTGATCTGATACCTTCTTCTAGCCTCCATGGGCACCAGGTACACAGGTGGCATGCAGACCCAAGAACAAAACACCAACATATAAAAGTAAATAAGCTTTAAGAAAGAAATTCGAATCTCTTCATATTGAAAACATGAAAGAAGGAAGAGTATGATTTAAATGCAATAGAAAAGAGTTCACAGTTTAAAATCTAAGTTTGTGATGTACTGCTTTATATGTGAGGACAGTTGGGGGCTTAAGGTTCAGAGCTCATATGATTCTCTGTGTGTCTTAGGATCTCTTGGATTCCCTGGACAGAAGGGTGAAAAAGGAAATGCTGGCACGATTGGTCCAAAAGGATTACCAGTAAGCTTTGATTATATTATGAGTCACAAAGGACTGGAAGGAAGCCATGTGTCTTTTAATTTTCACTTATGGACAAATACATTACATTTAGTTTGAATATTAAGCTATAATTTATTTTATTCCTTCCCTCTCCCCAATTTGCCGTCCTGACTTCATACTATTACTTTGTATACCGAATGCTATTGTATGGGTTAATGGAGCAAATAATGCTAGAAAAATAATCTGAATCCCTTTTTCCCCTTCTCCCTCTTTTTTTGTTTCAACCCAGGGCATACCTGGACCTCCAGGTGCTCCAGGATTTCCAGGATCTAAAGGTGACCCTGGTGATGTCCTCACTCTTCTGGGAATGAAAGGCGACAAAGGAGAGTTGGGTTCCCCTGGAGCTCCAGGGCTTCCTGGTCTACCTGGTACTCCTGGAAAGGACGGATTGCCAGGACTCCCTGGCCTGAAAGGAGAGCCTGTGAGTTGGTTTGATAGTCTTGCTTTTATGTCTTATTGTCACTTAGTAATGTTAGGATGAAGTTCTATCTCAGTGGTAGAACTCATACTTGTATGTGAGATCCTAAATTTAATTCTCTGTATACCCCCCCAAAAAACACTTGCTAAATTAAAATACAGGGCCTAGTACTTAGATGAATACTTAACTAATGCCTAAAATAATAAATTTTTTCATTGGAATGGTACAATGTACTAACTAGAATTTCCTTACCACTTTCTTTCAGTTTCATAAACCCCTTAATTCATTAGTGTATCAATTATTGCTAGGTATGAATAGATGGATAGGAAGTTAAAATGCTTAGGAGTCAATGTGGGATGCACCCCTTATTCCAAATATCTCTGTGGGATATTTATACATGAAAAGAAATCCAATTTGGTTTGTATATACAGGACTGTTAGAGATTTGAGTAAGTAAATGGCCGGTTAAGATACTATAGAACCAAAAGCACTGAGAATAAATCAACAGTCTCATTTTCTATTTAACATACAGTAAAAGATATTTTAATAGGAAATATATATTATAATAGGATAACTAGAAAATAATTATTTCAACATGGTAGATTGTAAACTTTTTGAGAGGAGAGACCTTGATCTACTTATCTTCTCAATTCGTGTCACTGGAAGATAAGAGTTCAGAAATATTTGTTGTAGGAGGTAATGAGTAAGTGATCCTAGATACAATTTAACAATATCACACAGTTATATAGCATTTAAGAGGTACTTATGGCTGTGCCATGTCCCTCATTGTATTTATTCATATTAACCTACATTAAGTTGTTATATCAATGTGTTTCTGTCTTAAATATTTCCCTTTCCAGGGTGGAATTGCTTTTAAGGGTGAAAGAGGTCCTCCTGGGAACCCAGGTTTGCCAGGTGTCCCAGGAAATATGGGACCTATGGGCCCTGTTGGTTTTGGGCCCCCAGGCCCTATAGGTGAAAAAGGAATACAAGGTGTGGCAGGAAATCCAGGCCAGCCAGGGTTACCAGGTAAGTTTACTACAATTGTTTGTGTTTGAATTTAAACTTTGTGCTTAAAAGTAGAAATAAAATTATTGGCCTCCTTACTTGGGAAATGTGTTTTTCTGACCATTTATGTGCTCCTAGCAAGGGAGTAGAATGTGTTTGTTTAAAGTGGGATTTCTTATTACATTTTTTCAGTCATTTGCTGGTATTGGTATTTGTTTTCTCTCTCTCTCTCTCTCTCTCTCTCTCTGTATGTGTGTGTGTATTTGTGTAGGTGTTTACATGTGAGTGGGAGGTACCCATGCACATTACTTTTTTTATAATTTTTTTCTAATTTGATATTATAATATAATTATGATAGTAAGGCGTTGGTGGCACTCACCTTTAATCCCAGCACTCAGGAAGCAGAGGCGGGCAGATATCTGTGAGTTTGAGGCAAGCCTGGCCTACAGAGTGGGTTTCAAGACAGCTAAAGCTACACAGAGAAACCCTGTCTTGAAAAAACAAAACAAAAAGATACAATGTAATTACAAAAAATGCCTCCTTACCTTTCTTCCCTCCAACTCCAACATGTAAGCACTTGCTCTCATTCAAATTCATGGATATGTTTAATCTGTGTAATGTCACTTGCATGCATGTCCTCAGGGTTGAAAACATGTACTTTAAATGGAGACAGGCTCTCTCACTGAACCTGGAGTTCATTGATATTGCTAGGCCCTTGGTATTAGGGTTACAGACATGTGTTCTGTGGCTACCTTTATTCTATGGGTGCTGGGAGTCTTGATACAGATTCTTATTCAGCAGGCACTTTCCAGACTGAGCTATCTTCCCAGCCCAATTTATGTTCTGATTCTCAAGGGAAGGAGAAAAAAGATGACTTGGCGGTGTTGATATCCTATGCTTTGTTTTTTGTTTGTTTTGTTTTTTGAGGTTTTTCTTTTGTTGCTCTATCCAACCCTTCTTTTATTGGATGATGCTGGCCCATAATGGGTTGTAAAGAGTACGGTTTTTCCGCCTGCCACCTGGTCTTGTCCCGCTGCCACACCAGCCCCAATTAACACACTGAGACTCTGTATTTGATATAATCTGTTGGCCCATTACTAGTTTCTTGTTGGCTAGCTCTGTCTTAATTATTAACCCATTTCTGCTGATCTATGTATTTCCACGTGGTCTTACTAGCGAGAGGGGGATGGCAGTTCTATTCTCTCCAGACTCTCCATCTTGACTCTCCTTACTACTTCCTCTTTCCTCCTTGTCTCCTAGTCCCTCCTATCTTCATTTCCTATTGGCCAACAGTGCTTTATTCATTAACCAGTATGAGAAACATATATACATAATGACATCTCCCATCAATGGGTAAAGGCAGACCGTCCCTCCTTAGATTGCTGATTCAAATGCCCTTCTCTTTTGGAATCATGGGTCATGGGCATAACCGGAAACATTTGCTTTATTAGCTATCTGAATCTCCCTTAATCCAGTCAGGCTAACATCTAAAATTAATTATCTAACATCCTCAATCATGGAAGTACCTACAACTACCATCAGCTTTTTCCTCTTCGAAATTACATCCTTCTTTTTGATACCTTTCTAGAATATACAAAGTGGCATTGTTTTCTTTAGTCAAGTATATGGCTCCCACTCCAGAGTAATCCATCTTTTTTCAGGTCCTAAAGGTGATCCAGGCCAAACCATAACACAGCCAGGGAAGCCTGGCCTGCCAGGTAATCCAGGCAGAGATGGTGAAGTGGGACTTCCAGGTATGCAAAAAATTTTTTACTTTATTTCAAAACATATTCACCACTTGATTTCATTCTTTGGATGTTTCTCATTCTTATACTGCTATTTTTCTGTAGGTGATCCTGGACTTCCAGGCCAACCAGGCCTGCCAGGAATACCTGGTAGCAAAGGAGAACCAGGTATCCCTGGGGTTGGGCTTCTTGGACCACCAGGTCCCAAAGGTATGTTTGACTAGATACTGAGCTGTATGAATTAGCTGGTTAGAATTATACTATTCTTTCATAACATAAAACAAAGTAAATGTAACTCTTTTGATATATGTTGTAAAGAATGTAAAATCAGTGTCACACTGGGGGCTACAGAGATGGCTCAGTGACTGAGAGTACTGGCTATTCTTTCAGAGAATCAGGGTTTATGTCTAAGCATCTCCATGCAAGCACCTAACCAACCTTAGGCCTAGTTCTAATGGATTCAGTGTCTTCCGCACTTGGCACACATATGGTTCATGTACATACATGAAGTCCAAACATCCAAACACATAAAATTAAAGTGATAACAAATTTTAAATATTAAAAAAAGAAAAGTCACTACATTCACCATAATTTTGGAGACAGGGTCTCTCTTTGAACCTGGAGTTCATTGTGTATAATAGTCTAGTATCAACACTGCTTAGCCTCCTGCAACTTGCTATAACATATTTTATTGATATTCATGGGACCCTGCCCTTTCCTGGATGGAGATGGGAGAAGAGGAGATTGGGGTGGGAGAAGGAATAGGGGAGGCTATGGCCAGGATGTAATAAATAGATAAAAAAGTACATTTCAGAGATGCAGAAATTATTTATGTGCTAAAGAATATCATGGGAATTATTACATTTTGTGTTCATTGTTGTATTTTCAGAGCTTAGAATATTTGCTGGGAATATAGCAAGCACTATATAGATATGTAATGAATGAACAGGTTGTATTAATCAGAAAGCAGATTCACTATACACATATGTAACATTTTATCCCAAGTAAAATATTCCCTTGATTTATTGAAATTTTGGATATATTCTACAGTTCAGCTCTTTTCATCACAGAATTTATTTTCAGGAATAGCAGAACAGCCCCTTTGTGTGATGAAAATTCCTCACTTCAACCAAATACTTATATTAAAATGTCAGGTTTTATTTTATGTGTTAATGCTGTTATAACACATGCTGTTGCATTTAGCTCATCTCTAGAAGTACATGATAGACATTCTGTTGCACTATATCATGATGAAAGCAGAAGGGAAATTCTGTATCTTTGTGCAGCATTCATTCACTATATTTAGTTCTAACTTATTTTATATTCTTCAGAAGAGCATAATGTCGTCTACACCCTGTGGAAATGAAAGGCTAAGGTGTTTGAGAGAGAATCACAGATGCCTATCTATTAGGCCTGATTCTAAGTGAACATCCAGAATGTGCATGTACTTTTAACAAGTCATTGTATAAAGCAAGATTAGGGAGATGAGGATGTAACTATCTTTTTAAAATTTATAATTTCTGTGGATTAAAAAAAATGACTTGCTATTTTGCAGGTTTTCCAGGAATTCCAGGACCCCCAGGAGCACCTGGAACACCCGGAAGAATGGGTCCAGATGGCCCTCCTGGGTCACCAGGCTTTCCAGGACCAAAGGTCTGGATCATATTTTTAAAGATTTATTTATTTTTATTTTTTTTATGTGTATGAGTGTTTTTGCCTGCATGTGTATGTATGTGCACAATGTGTGTTCCTGGTGACTGCAAAGGTCAGAAGAGGGTCTCATGTGCCCTGGAACTGAAGTTACAGACAGTTGTTAACTACCATGTGGGTGATGGGAATCGAACCTTGTTTCTCTACAAGAGCAGTCAATGTTCTTAAGTGCTGACCCATCTCTCCAGCCCCAGTTTGAACTATTTTAACTTACCTCTTTTTTTTTTAATTTTTCTATCTATTCTACTCTCCTTGGTCCCAGTAACTATTTTAACTGACACATTGTCCCATGTCTTTATTGTATTGATAAAATTTAACTATATTTTCATTTAAAAGTAAAAATATCTAATCTAAAACCATCTTTAATAAAATAGATAATGTTGGAAGTTTCTGACCTTTGTTTAGAATAGTAGGTTGTTACATTCAATGAAAGAATCCAATGATCAGCTTTGCCTTTGCTTTTGTATACAAACAGTAACCCATTTCATACTTGGCATACCTGTATGATGATTGGTGAAAGGGTACTACATGTATCAATTTCTTCCTGTATTGTTTCTTGTGTCCCGATTTCATGAAAGATACATAAAGCAAGTCTCTACTATTTTGTACTACTAATAAATAACTCTCTTTATATTCCTTCTATTGTATCTTATTTAACCTCGAACATTTGTTCAAACAGCCTTCAGCAACACTGCTGCGATGTGTAATTATCCTGACTCTTCCTATATTTTCTGTGCTTAAGTGATTTAATCTTGCTGGTTTTCATAATTATTACTTGTTTTCCATGGTAAAAACAGCTTATGGGCTCTCATGAGAATACTGCTTCTCTGTTGGCTTGTTTTTATTTTATGATGAACATTTTCAAATAAGCATAAAGCAAAAGAAGTAATATAATGAACTTTCATATATCTGTCACCCAGGCACAAAATTGTTATGATTTTAATAACATTTCTTTAATCATTTCCTGTTTTTTTGGGGGGGTGTTCCCTAATTCAAATTTCCAGTACATCATTTCACCTGTGATTGCTTCGATATTCATCTCTAGCTAAAGAAACCACAATGGCATTATATGACTTAGTTAAATTAAAAATAACTATTTGGATGATCTAATTTTCAGTCCATATTCACATTTCCTCACTTGGGTAGTGTTATTTAATCCCATGCTTTTATAGTTAATGCTCTTATTTTGAAAACAGTTCAACTCATTTGATTTTACTAAACCCTGCTTCCTATCCTTCCAGATGTTCCCTTTAACACACCCATTCCTTTTTATTTAATTAACCTATCCTTACCATGGAAGAGAAGTATTACTTTGTATTCTCTGCTTTTAATTCTCTGTAGTAAATGGTAAGCATCAGGAAAGTCACGGGACTTTTCCTTGTGTTTTGTCATGTGTATGCTTAAGGGAGAGCCAGGATTTGGGTTACCTGGGCCACCTGGGCCACCAGGATTCCCAGGTTTCAAAGGAACACCTGGTCCAAAAGGTGATCGTGGTTTCCCAGGACCTCCAGGTCCTCCAGGACGCACTGGCTTGGATGGGCTACCTGGACCAAAAGGTATGGAGGCTCTTGCTACTTCTCATTTTTCTTTATTGATGTTAAAATCTTTAGAAAAGGTTAAGGGTCATATGCCAGTTAATTGGAGAGCCCATGATGCTCTTCTGTTGCTGATATAATTTTGTTCATGTTCTGCTAGTTACTTTTAACCTTTGATTTTCTTGACAAGGTAATAGAAGGATATTTGTATAAAAGTAACAGACCTGAGTGTGGTACTGTCAAGCAGAAACATAAGGAGTTCAAGGCTATCCTCATCTAGATAGTGAGTTTGAAACTATCCTGGGCTACAAAATAACCTGTCTCAAAAGCAAACAAATAAACAAGAAGACAAATATTTCTTTCTCTTTATTTCCCCACATTTACTCCTCCCTGTCCCATATGTAATCTCAGTTTAGTTTCTTTTTCACTGTTTGTTGCTCCTCTACATAAAATACTAGCTAGCCCTTAGGGAATTCTTTCCTTCGTTTGTCGTTTGTCAAAGCAGGGGACATACTTGCCTTTTGCCTTTATACATGTTTGGTTTCTATAATATTATAATTTAGGAATCACTCCATGTCAGGGCAGGCAGCATTTAAAAGAATTTAATGGCCTAGTTTTGAATTACATGTGTATACTATCAGCTGCTGCTTGTTGGGATGGATTTTTGCCTATCTTTTCTGATTACAAATAATGTTACATGTGTTATTTCAAATGTGTGCAGGTATAGTAGTAGGCTAGAGGAACAAAAATGAATTTTCTCAGTAAAAAGTAAAAGGCTCTCAAGGTAATGTGAAATTTCTCTCAATCTGTGCCATTTACATTCCTATCAACAATGAATGAATGAACTTGTTTTCTCCATCACTTCTTGACTACGCTAAAACAAAACAAAAACAAACAAACAAACTTCCTGGACTTTTTTTAGCCTGCTGGAAGTAAGTAGGTTTATCAGTATAACTTTTTTTCTTTAAAATATGTCATGGTAAAATTTTCAAATACACAGAAACATTAAGGAATTGGACATTGAATGGCCGTATGCCCACTGCTTGGGCCCCATATATAATATTTTGTCTTCTTCTAAAGTATTTTTAAATAAAATACTGAAAGTATATGAGCTAGAGATAGAGATCTACAGTAGAAAACTGTCCTAGTATGTGAAAGGTCCCAGATTCAATCCTCAGTCCAAGAACTGGAAATTCCATGTATAATACAAGGTAGAAAAACAACAGACTGACTGCCATGTATACGCATCACTGACACTCTGCTAGCATTGTCAGCATTGACATTTGTAGCCCATTTCATCCAATAAGAACAGGAAACTATTATTTTCTACGCACAAACATTAAATAAGCAAGGGCATAATCTTGGCCATTAAACAAACCTTAGAAAATTAAAAATAAATTTATTAAGTAGTCAATGCCAGAAAAAAATTTAATAAAGAAATTATACCAGGAAGATATTATGCTTGGGAAAATCATAACATATTTATAAAATATCCAGTGTACATAAATAAACCAGGAGTCAAAGAAGAAATCATTATGAAAATGAGCAAACATGTCTAATTGAGTGAAAATTAAAGTAAAACATATCTAGTGGCTCAAAATGAAGTTTGTATGCTAAAGATACTAGAAAAAGAGAAATATCAGCCAGGTGGTGGTGGTGCAAAGCTTTACTTCCAGCACTCAGGAGGCAGAGGCAGGCAGATGTCTGTGTGTTCGAGGCCAGTCTGGTCTGCAGAGCTAGTTCCAGGACAGCCAGTACTGTTACACAGAGAAATCTGTTTCAAAAAACAAAACCCCACAATCAAAAAAGAAACCTTCTAACAAATAACACAAAAACTATTATGTATATGTGCATGAAACAAGCAATTGAAACCCCCATTTCTACTTTTATCTCAGAATAGCTTCTAGGATACAAGCACCCTAAGCTTTTCTGTAAAAAGACAAACAGTAGCATAATTTAGATTTAGTGGACCACATATTTTTGTTGCAACTTCTCTTTTTGGTTAAGCCTATGTAATGTTTTTGTTCTCTCTCTCATTATGTGAAAAATAACTGACAAAAGAAACACAGGAAGGATTTCTTTGGTTCACAGTTCTAGGTTACAGCCCATTATTAAGGGGTCGGCATGACAGGAAGAGCTCAAGGCTGCTGTTCTCATCACAGCTACAATTGGAAAGCAAAAAGCTGAAAGTGCTTGACTTACTTTCTCCTTTTCAGGGTCAGGAACCACAGCCCATTGAATGGTGTAGGTCACATTTAGGATGGGTCTTTTCACCATAATCTAATCTAAATAATCCACTACGGTGTAGTGTACAGGCTTGGATCTCAATCTTGTCAAGTTGATAGTCAATATGAAACATCATCTGTTAAGAAAAAAGTGTTCTGAGCTCATAGACAGTGGAAGCACACATCTATCAGTCAAATTTAGCTTTTAAGTGAAAGGATGGGATAAGCATTTTTCTGTTCATAACCTAGACAAAAACTGTTAGATAGGACACTAAAAATCATAAAAATGAAGACTGTTAATTTGGACTTCATTAAAATAAAATATTTTCACATCATGTATCAAGCAGAGTATTTTTAAGCAGAATATATAAAGATCCATAATACTCAACAGTTAGAAAACAACTACCACATTTAAAAGCAAGAGTTGGAAAGCGCTGACAACTATTTAAACAGATATATTTATATTTTACCCCAAGAGACAGCTAAATGGTAAGCAAGTACATGTAAGAATCTTCAATAGAGACATCTGCAAAATGTAGGTTCAAACCACAATGAGATGGATACATGACTATAAGAATTGGCTTTCTCTTCAAGAACAAGAAAAACTGCCACCAAGTGTGTAGCATAACTATGAGTTTTTCAGATAGCTAGTTAGAATGCGAAACAGTTCAATTTCCAGTATAAGAACCAAAAGCGAGTTTTTTTTTTCCACTTTGAAAATTTTGTGATAGTGTATTGGAAAAGAAAGTGTGATCTTAGACACTCTTAAACTACAATCCTTTAGTATTTACTAAAGAAAACTACATGAATCTTCGCATGCAAATCTGTACGTCTACATTCAAAGGAGCTTTATTCATAATCAACAAGATTTGTAAACAGCCCAAGTGTCCATCAAGCAACAAAGGCTAACACAATATAATGTATTTATACAATGAAATATTTAATTTGTGGTGTTAGGAATCAAGTATAGGACCGCAAGCATGCTTAACATACACTCTAACTGCTGACATAAATCTCAGTCCAACATGTATCTTTCAAAAATTTACTCAGTCAATTTCAATAGAGAAATAAATCTTTACAACAAACAGTGCTAAAATGATTGGATATCTGTATACACAACAAGCATAGATGAATCTCAAATGCATCATATTAAATGAATGAAGACATACTCAAGAGGCTATATACTGCCTGATTGCATTTACAACATTCTGGAAAAGGAAAACTTGCAAGAAATAAATAAAGTGGAACAGTAGTTTCAAGAAAATTGACACGTGGAGAAGGATCAACAATGGATGACAGGTTCTTTTGAGGACTGTTAAGACAGTTCTAAATCTGGATTGTAGTTGCAGTTATATGGTTGTATACATTTATCAAAACTCATCCAAGGATGCAATGAAAGAGCAGGTTTTTTTATAAGTACAATGTCTTCATTCATTCTTTCAAAAGTCATACATACTGTGTAGGTTTCTCACTCCTGCCTGTAACTCCTTCAAGATCCATTCTTCTATGGCATTTAAAATGGTTTAAGGTTTTTCTTAACAGTGAGGCACAACTGCTCCTGGCAACACCACCAGCATCAGAAAGGAAGATGGACATCAAAGAAACTCATTATGGAGTTTGCCTCCAAGATGGCAAGACTAGCCATTTGGGCAAGATACTAATCTTGTCTGGACTATGTGACTTTATGCTATATAAACCGGGTGTGCAGGACCCACAGAAAAGTGACTACTGAAACAAGATGGACATTGCTACAGGGTTCCTGCTTCATGGAACCAGACAGTCTACAGGACAGAGAGAAAAGTGACTGACAAACTGCCAATACAGGTGGACAGTTTAAAGTTTCCTGCTGTGCTGAGGAGTCTGCAAGACCACACTATGGCCTATAGGCTAAAGATGGAACATTACAGAAGAACTTCGGGTCACTGACCAGGCAGCAAGATGTCTGTCATTTCTAGAGTTTATATATTATCCTTATGTGGTCCTTGATAGAGATGAAGACAAATAGTTATGGTTATAGTTTTCCTTAGTTGGTATTAAAGATAAGTTACATAGAAGACTTTAGACTCACAAAAATAGGATAGGATAAAATATTTTCTTTAAATCTTGCTAAATGATAATGAACTGAATATTATTAACTTTGGTTCTTATTTGACAACTGTTTTGTTATATATTTTACTATGTTGAAGTTAAAAACCCTTCTTTTTATTTAGACAGAAAAGAAGAGATAATGGGAGATGTCATTCTGTAAATATGTTTCTCTTATTGGTTAATGAATAAACCACTGTTGGCAAATAGTAAGGCAAGATAGGTGGAAGTAGTAGACAAGGAGGATTCTGGGAGATGTAGCAGAGGAGAGTCAAGATGTAGGGACTTGAGAGAAGAAGGTCCAGACCCTCTCTCTGGTAAGATAAGACCATGTGGAAGCACTTAGATTAATATAAATGGATTAATATTTAAGACAGAGCTAGCCAATAAGAAATGCTAGTAACTGGCCAACAGATTTATGTCTAAAACAAACAAACAAACAAAAAGATCCATTCTTCATCTCTTCATACCTCCCAACTTTGTGTCCCCTTTAAAAGAGAAATACCCCCAACTTGTGCTGCCCATATACTTATGAGTCCACCAGAACATGAACAACATCCAAGGGCCACATCCTTAAAGCAAACTGACTTTCCTTTCCCCAGAAGCAGTCAACTGTCAGTAGCTCCTCAACTAAGGATGATGGCGCATGAGAACCTCCCCACTCTATTCAGGAATGCCCACTGTTTTGATCTTGTGCAGGCAATAGCTGCTGTGGAGTCCCTAAGTGCAGCCATCCTGTCATGTGCAGAAGACATTGATTTTCTGGAGTCCTTCCTGACTTCTGGCTCTTACATCATTCCACCCCCTCTTCCTCAATAGGCTCTAGTCAAATTTCAATATATAAAATAATTTTGAAAAAGTGTAAATGATAGGAAATGCCGAGAGTAAATGTTCTAATGTTAAAATAGTTTAGGCAATATGGGGAGAAGCTTAAGCTAAGGTAGATGTGACATTTAGCTGCTTAAAGTGAAAGTGATTAAAATTATATTTTCTTAAAGAGTTACCCATTATGAATTAGAGATAGTAAGAAAGTATAGGTTAGAACCTTTTGTGCATTTTGAGATGTTAAGACAGGTGCTGGATTTGTCTTGTGTTAAATAAGAGTCTAATTATTAATAGGATTTCTGCTTTGGGTACTTACTTTTACTTTTCTTCCTGGATAAACTAATCTTATTGCAGCTTGTTATGCCGTGTTTGGTTGATATCATTGGAAGGCCTGCTCTTTTCTGAAGGGAAACAGAAGAGCTGTGGATTTGGGGGATGGGGAGTTGGGGGCACTGGGAGGAGAGGAGAAGGAGAAACTATGGTTGGGATATAATATATGAGAAAAGAATAAAGAAAAATGGGGGATGTTGTTTTAATATGTAAACTGTATTCTTTTTAATAAGGTGATGTTGGATCAAATGGACAACCTGGCCCAATAGGGCCTCCTGGGCTGCCAGGAATTGGTATTCAGGGACCACCAGGACCACCAGGAACTCCAGGACCAATAGGCCAACCTGGTAAGATGACAGTAAATGTGCCTCTTATAGGACTTGCAGTGTATATGACTGTCTTTTAGCAAAGTGATTCAAGAAGTAATCTGTATATGCATATAATTTTATAAAAGTGTGAATTATAGATCACAGCATAAGAGCTAATTTAATGCTTGATGTTTCCCCTCTGTTCACCTAAAATCCATTTCTAATAGCACAATTAGATAATTACACAGTTAGCATTAACATATAATCATTGAACAATACAGTTTTAGAAACATAAACCTCTAAATGTTAGTGTTGATTATTTCAGACCAGAATAGCGATAATGCAGTAATAGGCAAGACTTGCATGTAGAACTTCTTCACATTATTAGCATATAAAAATCATACTGAGAGTTCACAAGAAAGTTCTGTAAAAATATATCAAAGGTCTTTTGTTTCTTTTTATTTGATCCCCTTCTCCCTCCTTTTTCCTCCTAGATTAGGAATAATTTTATAACTGACAACACTAAGTTTTTATTTTAAAACAATGGATACTCAGAAAGATTTTGTGAATATGTAGCCTAGTGGTTTTGCCTCTATTGATAAATTATATGACTCTTCTGTATTTATATGAGAGTCTAAACAAAATGTGGATTCTGAATGAATTCATATTTTCTGTTTGCTCGGGTATAGTAAGGGCCATCATCAATTCTGCATTTTGGTATTTTAAAATAGTTCCTAAAATTAACACAAATATAAACATCTAACTTTTTAATTCACATGAACATATTAGAAAGTTGAGCACAATTAAGATGTACATGTAATTCTTTTGAACATAGAGACCTATTTTCTGACCTTAAATGACACTGGATATATTGTCATTGAAAATTTCAAAACAGTGGTTAACAATATAAAATGCCCATAAAGACTATTTTTATTCATGTACTATTTTAAAAATCAATTTGTACGCACATTGTACCTTTTTTATGGCCCCTGACATGAGATGTTGTTACTGATTGAAATATTAAAAAAAAAGAAAGAAAGAAAACAACTTGGAGTCATGCTTTGAACAGAGTTGCTATAAATAGATGCTTCATCATTCATGGAAAAAACACTGCCCAACACAAATAGCTGTGAGATCTTGAAGAAAAAAAGTATTTTTACTTTTGGCCGATACAGACTTCACCTGCTATTTCACAAAGAAAGATAAAATGAATTTATTACTTCTGTTGTGTTTTATTGTTTCTTGGAAAAATGCGTGACTGTATAGAAGCATTTTGAATTCATGCATCACAGCTGAAAGAAAATAAAGCATCATTAATAAGTATCTTAATAAAATACAAGATTTTAATAAGTGATGGAGAGGGAACTGGGAATGATATATAAAATAAGATTGTTTCTAATTTAAATTTAAACATGAAAAATGTTAATAATTTAAAAAGGACCATGTAAGAAAATAAAAAAATACAATATTTTAATACATACTCCTTTTTAACTAGAGCTAATACCTTTCAATTGTTTTATTTATTAAACCATCTAATAGTCTATTTATGTACCACTTGCCTCCCTCCCCAGCAGCATGTATACATATATTGACCATAAAGTCTGCATAGGATCAGAACAGTGCAAGTTAATACATTTTAATTTATTTTCATATACTTGCTTGTAAATTTTTCCTTGGCCATAGACCTTAATATCTAAACTAATAGTATTCAGCAGTTAACCAAAGTTAGCATGAAAAATTATTCAAAGCTTTCTCAATATATAAGTTTTCAAGTCACAATTTTTATTATGGATGAAACATATTCATTTTTAAGGTAAATTTTATTATCATCACCACAGTAGAATATTAACTTCACCCACTTTAAATTATCTAGATACTTAAATAGTAAGTTGATCAGCAAGAATACTGCCATAACCTGGGTTATTGTGTTCGACAGCAGCTTATATAATATACTTGTTTCATTTTGCAATAGAAAATGTCATACAAAATAATCAGAATTGATAGTATCATATTATTTAAACAACATTTAAGATAAAACCAAGATCAAACTATACTAAATTGACTTAATTGATAATTATTTAGAGGGGTCAGCATAGTATGTAGTAATAATTGATGCCTATTATGCTGACCCCTGTAGTTATCAAATAATGGGACAGTGAAAATCCAACTGTGGTCAGTGGTTCAGTGACAAATCATAAGTTGTTAACAATCTACAATGAGATAAACATTGAAGAATATGCATTCAGAAAATTCTATAACGATTTACTGCTATGATCCTATTTATTGAATACTATAACCAAAAAACTAGGCTCTTATTTTAACCAAAATCTAGGCTCTTATTTCATTGCTTTAGGGCTTTTGTGCTTTATTAAAAAGTTAGTCAACGATGAACTAGGAATTTCTTCAAAATTTTGTTTTACCAAAAATAATTTTTAAGAAATCTTAAATAAATGTGATTTGAAATGTGGAAGTTTGATTTTCTTTAGTCATTTTTACATGTACAATACCAAAATCTCTCTAATGTGCTCTCTTAGGTTTATCATAGTTTATCATATACAGATCCTATCACTTTTTTATAAGAAAAATAACTAAATCCATCATTTAGAAACTGCTTCAATACTTACTAATGATAATGTTTTGTTAACTAGGTTTACATGGAATACCAGGAGAAAAGGGAGACCCAGGACCTCCTGGGTTTGATGTTCCAGGACCCCCAGGAGAAAGAGGTAGTCCAGGACTCCCTGGAACCCCTGGTCTTGTAGGACCCCCAGGATCACCTGGTCTCCCAGGAAAAGCAGGTGTCCCTGGATTCCCAGGTAATGTTTAATAATTTTTCTGATTGGGGATCAATGAAAATAATACTAACATGACTCTGACAAACAATTTTCATATGGCATTTTACAAATTGACATTATTAAGGAAGAGTGTTAAGCGTATGAAAATTAGAAACTCAGTTTGCTGTTTGCACTATACTCAGCCATGGCACAATCACCACACTATTTACAGCAATCTGCACCCTAACTCAAAATGACATTTTAAAAAAAAATTGTAGCATTTTCCACATCAAGTCAACTAGGCATAATAATAGTCATTCTAGGTATTAACCAACCTTACCTAGCTTTCCTGCATATTTGTACTCACACATTCTTCAAAGCAATACTCTTCGTGTGTTCTGGATCAATTATTCATAGCCTAAATGACGAATATGACATTTAAGAAATAGGCAAATCAACAAACCCCCTACCATTTACATCATTATGCCTTACTATGGGCAGCTTAGCCCTTACTGAAATATCATTTCTTACAGGCCTGAGCCCTACTAATTACATTAATTGCCATTGCTTATTCTGTGTGAGAGTACCAGTTATAAATTGCTATATAATGAATGATGCAAAATGTGATTGTTTAAAGCAACTTTCCAAACATTTTCCTTAAGATTCTGTGTGTCAGAAATCAAGGGTGGGGGGGGGAGTGAATTTGCTGGATCATCTTATGTGATTCATGTGACTCAAACAAAATGATTGGATTTTTTTTTTTAGCTCATGTGACATCTAATCATTCATAATTCCTCTTCTCATTGTAGCATTCCCCATTGCAACTGGTTTCACAAAGAAATAATTTCATGAGAGAAAAATGAGGTCCTGGAGAGATAGCTCAGTGGTTAAAAGCACTGGCTGCTCTTCTAGAGAACTAGGGATGGAGTCCCAGCACCTACATTCTCACTTTGTCTGTTAACTCCAGTCCCAGGAGACCCAGTGCCCTCTTCTGGCCTATGCTGGTACTGCATGCACATCGTGCACAGATACATTTATCCACAACACACATACCATGTAAAATAAAAGTAAACATGAGCTTCTTGGAAAGATGGGGGAGGGAGAGCAAGCAGAATGGAATGGGAGAGGGAGAGGGGGAGAGAAATAAACAGAGATTCAGAGAAAGATAGAGATGGAGAGAGAGGCTTTCCAAAGTCCAAAAACACAAAAGTTGCTAACTGATATATATTCTCCAAAGGTGCCAAAGGAGAAATAGGTATCATGGGACCTCCAGGCCCGCCTGGACCTTTGGGAATTCCTGGCAGGAGTGGTGCTCCTGGTCTTAAAGGTAAGAATTGGAGTTGACTGAGAGTTGTATATGACAAGGAATTTAAACATTGTGTTCTGTTAATATAAGTTTTGTTTTTCCTATTTTAAAACCATCAGTACCTAGTGTTTTATTTCTTTGTGATGTGTCAATTAAAAAGTCTTGTTTTCAGTTTGATGACAAACCTGATCTGTATACCTGAAACATTGTGAATACTTAGCCCATGGTAGTCCTTTACTAATTATCCAAGAATTCTAGAGAGCAGAGAGATTATTACCTGGCTTTGTAAATATGTATATACTCAAGTCATTCATTGACAGACATCAAGGTACATCAATGTTTTGAGTGCTTAGAAGACTACCTAATTATGAAACAAGTGATAGTTTTACATGCATTAATTATGGATGGGCAAATTTGGTGTGCTTTGTTGATTTTAGGTGATGATGGCATGCAAGGTCAGCCAGGTCTTCCTGGCCCTGCAGGAGAAAAAGGTAGTAAAGGAGAACCTGGACTTCCTGGTCCTCCTGCACCAATGGATCCAGATTTCCTGGGATCAAAAGGAGAGAAGGGTGAGCCTGGCTTACCAGGTAAGTGAATGGATGGATTAACAAATACATTCTTTTTGCATATGTGAAGTTTAATTTGGGGGATAATAAACACGGTCCCATGTGGATGCTAACACACACTCTTTCACGATACCATATACCCAGTCTCTGAAGATTGATTTTACACATATTTATCCATTTATGTATCTGTGTATGTATATATTTGTTTATTTATTTATTTGTGTGTGTGTGTGTGTGTGTGTGTGTGTGTGTGTGTGTGTGTTTGTGACTGAATGTGCATGAGTCAAAGAACAACTTTTGGCAGTTAGTTCCCTTCATCCACGTTGTGAATTCCAGAAATTGAACTCAGTTTATTGGGCTTTACACAAAGCACCAGTCCCTACTGTGCTGTCTTGCCTGGCCACTGATATTTTGTTTTAAATATCAGAGAAGTAACTTGGATTCAGCAAATCCATTAGATACATAACATCTTGGTAGTGAGTATTTCATTTGAACCATGATCTTTCATTGATTAGCTTTCTGCTTGAATATTTTCTTTATCGTTTCCCTGTCATGAGCTATAGGATTTTTTTAAAAAGATTTGGACCTGGGGAGGTGGTTCAGTGAATTGAGTTTTTGTTATGCATGCATGAAACTGAAATTTGGATCCCTGGAACCCATATAAAAGCAAAACTGGCACATGCTAGTAATACTAACACTTTTGAGGCAAAGACAGAAGAACTCTGGGAGACCTTTGAGTTCAATGAGAGACCTGTCCTCAATAAACAAAATGTCCAACAATCTATGAAGACGTCCAAGTTCAACTATGGGCCTCTATGTGTAGCTACAAACACACATGTGCCAACAAACCTATGTATGTGTATATACATAAATACATAATAAGTATACTCATAAACAAAACAGACTTAAATAACTACCCTCAGGTTTCCAGAAGTGCCACAGAAGTGTAGAAGAGAGAAAATTATATATAACCACGATAATTTGGGGAAAGTATTTGTGATTTAGGAAATGTGGTTGTCCTTTAGATTTTTTTTCTCCTTGAAACCAAATGATGGTGAATAGTATAAAGGTTTCAAATTATAAAACTATTGGTTTCTTTCTATAGATGTATATCAAAACTACCACAAAACATAAATATACATAATGAGAAGGCTCCTAACAGTTTAAACATTATGAAAATTTAATATTAGTCATTAATTGGTAGCTTTTAGTACATTTGCAATTCTTTTGTGTTTTATTAATATTGTCAGTTGTACATGTATGTATGTGTGTGTAAACAAATGTCATGAGCATGATTTGATGAAAAATTACCTTTAAAATTATGTCTTCTATTGGAGCTTTTCAGAGAGTACCCAAAAAGGCAGGAACATGTAAATTTTAGGATGACTAAAATGAAATGTCTTTCATAGATATCTCTTTTAAAAATCAGGTTCTTACTGATTGCTTGATTGATTGATTGATTGATATGCTACAATTGCCATGTAAATGTCAGAGGACAACTACATGAGTGAGTTCTCCTGCTCTACTCTGTGAACTCAGATCTTCAGTTCAGGCTTGGTGGCATGTTCTTTTAGCCACTGAGCAATTTCACCAGCTCCTGGAGTTATTATCTTATGTGACTTATTTTTTAACCATGCTTTCTCAATTATAAGAATGGGAAAATATGCTTAACATCTACTGTAGGATAACTAATGATGAAATAGTTTGAGACAGTAGGGAACAAAGAGGAAGTTGAATTTTGACTGGTCTAACTTTCTTGGTGAGATATAGTAAAAATTGGAGAAACTAAAGGGCAAGTTCCCACTGAGCTACATACCTAATCTCTCTCCAGGGGCATCTTCATAATTCATGATCCTTATCTGTACCATGTTAGAGACAAAGATGTTCCACAACCACCAGTACAAATTCTAAGAAAGTTAGCTAAATTATTACCAAAATATGGCAGACACCCTGAAGAGCATCCTTATCTTCCAAAGCACTATGTGAGAGATGGTTTTTATCCATCTTTTCTTCCCTAGGCATCATCTTAAAAGTTGCTTTCTGCTGCATTTGTTTTGAATATATTTTCATTCTCATTTGTCCTAGGAAATTTTGTCATCTTGATTTGGGAAATCAAGTGCACTATATGAAAAATGAGCTTTTGTCATAGAGCACAGAATTAGAGAAATGGTTCAAGTACAGCAATCTCACAACACACACGAGAGAGAGAAAGAGAGGGAGAGAAAGAGAGAATTACCAGTTTCTTCTTTTCACTTACATATCCTGCAATACTTAAACAGTCATTTTTTTTGCAAATTAATTTGTTAATAATAATTAGCCTAACTTGGTTTTTTATGCTTAACTTGTCATCCTTGGAAGGTATTCCTGGACTCTCAGGACCAAAAGGCTACCCGGGTTTACCTGGAGACCCAGGACAACCTGGACTGAGTGGACAACCTGGGTCACCAGGACTACCGGGTATGTAAGGTAGACCACAGTGGCATTTGACAGCTGGCAGTAATCCCCAGAAAAGTAATTGTAACCATAGCATGCTTAGTGATGATTTGGATCTTGTATAAGTGATGATTTGGATCTTGTATAAGTGCAGTGAGGCTTGACAAAATTGTTGACATTTAACCCAAGTTTCAACAGACAATAATATATTTTGCCTATTCTTATTCATAGTTTTCTCACAGCTGACTGTATGTAGAACCATGTTACAAGTAAGGTGCTATATTTTACTACAGATAGACACTCCAACATATAAATAACACATCAGGTAGGAGCTTGAATAAGTCATCTGTTTCAGTTGTTTTTGTTGTTGTTTGTTTGTTGTCATCAGACAAGTCAAACATCCTGCAATTTCAAAAGATGATTAAAATGTTTACTTTTTTAAATTTCTAAGGAAGAAAGTTTCCCAGGCACTTTGTAGTCCATTACAGCACAAACATTCTTACAGTGAGTAGTTTGCCTTAGCTACTGTCTTCTCATAAAACTGTCAGCTGTTTGATTTTAGTTTGGGCCCTCAGGAAATAAAAAGCAGCTATTCTTTATCCTCTTAGAAGAGCCCTAAAAGCCATTTGTCATCAAATTCACACCACATTATCTGACAGATTGAGAAAGATGGATTCTCTCCTGATTTCTTCCCAACATCTTCTGCATTCTCTTCTCAAAGCTAGAAGTCATCTGTGAAAGAACCAGAAAACCACATATATTGTGGCACTGGCAAACATGTAGGTGACATCACACAGCTTAAGCACCTGTGATGTTCTAAGTAGAATCCTCAAACACATTCAGGTCAATGCAGCATCTCTCCATCAAAACACCAACCCTTATATCTTTCTGGCCTAATTAGAGTGTGGCTCTGTTATTACAAAGACCCATGGCCTAAGTTTTATTGAACATTATATATTGGATTTGCCTGTGAGAACACAAAACATACATATATGGAGTTATATAAGGGATTATATTAATATGTGTGTGCATATATATTTATAATACGTGGAATTGTTTTAGGAGAAGAACCAAGGTGCTTGGGTAAAATGACCTTTATTTCTATGAAGTTGAATTTAAACACCTGTATCAGCATGATAATATTCCAGTAACTTATTAATGAGACTTCTGGTGGACTCCCTACCTGTTTCACACTGAATTATATCTGTAGACTATATTATAATGAAATTCACCCTTCCAATCCCATGATACCACTACTTTGCTTTAATTTTAGAAACATTACTTTTCTAGGTCCCAAGGGTAACCCTGGTCTCCCAGGTCCACCAGGACTTACAGGACCTCCTGGACTTAAAGGAAACATTGGTGACATGGGTTTTCCTGGTGAGTGATGAAAAGTCAAATCTATTTAGTCCTATTAATATTCACTGTCTTTTTACTTTGAGAAGGCTCTCATGTAGCACAGGCTTGCTACATAGCGGAAGATGACATTGAAGTTCTTAGTCCTCCTCAATCTACCCTTGAAACATGGGGATTAAAAGTGCTTGACACCATACAATGTTTATAATATATTAATGATTGAACCTACAGCTTTATGCATATGAGGAAAGCACTCTGCCAATTGACTGATGACCCAACCCTCATTTTTATCCTTTTTTTTTAAATCATAAAAGATGTAAGTATAAGGTCTGAATATGTAGTGAAGTAAGAATATATAAGTGACCTGGGATTCCATGAGCAGCATTGGAGATGAGGCACCTAATGTTGATAGAATCAGAGTAAGGCCATCTCTAAAATAACCAATGAATAGAACTCTCACAACAAAAAATATTTAAAGTGACTTAACAAGGGGCAGAATTTTAAGAAATTTGAAAGAATTCACGAACATAGGTGTTTTAGCTTTTTCCCTTCCATCAAAATTTCCTTAAAAATAAGATGTTGTTCAGGAGCTCTTGTAGGTCTCAGTTAGAAGACCTGGGCAGTCTAAGGGACCTCTGACAGTGGAACCAGGATGTATCCCTGGTGCACAGAAGGACTTTGGGAGCACATTCCCCATGGAGGGATACTCCCATAGCCTAGAGGCAGGAGGGAGGGCCTAGTCCCTACTCCAAATGACTTGACAGGTTTTGATGACCCCTCCTGGAAGGCATCATCCTCCCTGTACAGTGTGGGGGTGGGGTGGGAGGGGGTTGGGGGGCATGGGATGGAGTAAGGGAGGGAGAACTGGAATCAATATGTAAAATAAGAAAAAAGTAATAATAATAAAATAAGTTGTTGCATAAGGTCATCTGTGAAACTCATTATATATACTCAATTTGCAGAAGTTTTTAAATGATCTTTTTGCTGAATCCCATTCATCTTAGGTTTGCAGTGAGTAAAGACTTTTTTCATTTAATAGTATACATCACATATTTTGAACAGGCCCTCAAGGTATAGATGGGCCCCCTGGACCTCCTGGAGTTCCCGGACAACCAGGCTCTCCAGGGTTACCAGGACAGAAAGGAAATAAAGGAGATCCTGGTGTTTCAGGCATTGGTCTTCCGGGTCATCCTGGTCCAAAGGTAATCATAGTCTTCTGATCATGTGTCAAAGAAGTTGTACCTTTTCTTTAACTGTGCTTATTTCTAGTTCTTTACTAAACAACCTCCAGAATGACACGCACATTCTGAGCAAAGAACTGCTCCTTCCATCTTAGGTTGTGAGGTCAAGCTGCTAACAAGGAATATATTATCTAGGGGCCTATCATAAGTTTTATTGCTAAGTAAAATGGGAAGCATACAGAAAGAATATCATGATTGTACATTATCCATTTTCAAATTAAACCTCTTAATTTCAAAACAGTATACTTTAGATGAGTTATGCTAGTACTTAACTATATAGCATAGACACGGTGTTGGCTTGAATCAGGCTGGTGGCAATGGGAGTGATAAGAAATTGTCTGATTCTGAACATAGTTCATAGATCAAATCAGGAAGACTTGGTTATAAGATATGAGAGAAAGGAGCAAGGAGTCAAGGGTGACTGTGAAATCTGTGGTCCTGAAATCATGGAAGATAGGAAAGATTTTGGGTAAATAAGTTTGGAGAAAAATATGAAGAATGTAATTCAGTGATTGCTGATATTTTCTTGCTGAAACAGGAAAGTCATCATGGGACATGAGGATGAGGGACAAGACTGGAGGCCTGATTTCCGGCCTCCAAAGCTGTTTTCTTCTACTTATGAAGATCTATAGGCATGGGAATATAACCCAGTACCTTTTTTCCCAGATAAATTCTCAGTTGACCCAATATCATCTGTAAGAAATTCCATTTTTTTACTCACTGATTTAAAGTCATAGTTTTTAAATTTCTTAAATTTGTTCAAGTATATTGATTTCTATAATTGAGTAATTTCAGCATACAGTAAGTAGAGTTGAAAACAACCACTATAAACTATCTTTGAATTTACAATTGAAAATATCAGAAAAATGTTTGAATTAAGAGTTATCTATGATGATGCCTCATGGAAGGCCTCACCATCCCTGGAAAGTGGATGGAGGATGGAATGGGGCTCAGTTTCAGTGGGGGCTTGGGAGGGAGAGGGAACTGAGATTGGTATGTAAAATAAGATAGTTTCTAATTTAAATAAAATTCGTTAATAAAAAATCTTTTAAAAAGAGTTATCTATGATATCCTTAAAGCAAGAAGAGCATTTGTAGCTTTTTTTAAATGTGGCTTATAAGTATATGTTAGTAAGATACCCATATGTACAAGAATGAAGGTGTTAGAAATTAGCTTTTTTTTTTTAGAAAACCATAATTGTTCAATTCAAAAATAAGCAACAGCCTTGAATAGACCCTTCACTAAAACTCATATACAAATGGTCAGTAAATACATGAAAAGAGGTTCCACATCACTAATCGATACTGAAGTGCAAATCAATTACACAGTGAGATAATTCTCTGTCCCCAATAGGAAGATTCCTTTAAAAACTAGTAAACAGGGCCAGGGTATGTACCTCAGTGGTAGAATGCTTACCTAACCTTGTGAATGCCTGGACTTCATCTTCAGCATAAACTAGGCATGATAACACACACCTTATTAATAAGAACGTTGAAAGATAGTCATCCTCATTGGTCATGTTAAATCAATTTTAAATTACAGTGAGATACCACTTTCCGCTCAGTAAACTAGCCACTGCCAAGAAGGTTGGAAAGGATGTAATGAAATTAGAAGTCTTAAACATTGCTAGTGGGAAAGTAAAATGATACAACTGCAATGAAAAAATATTTGGTGATGCCTCAAAAAGTTGTAGCTATCATGTAACCTACCAGTCTCACTTCTGTGTATATACGCAAGAGAAGTGAGCAGCCGTTTCTTCACAGAAACTTTTACTTGTATGTAAATGCTCATAGCATTGTTATTTATAATGGCCAGAATGTGGAAAAATCCAAATGTCCATCAGGGGATGAATGGTTCATGCTTTATCTATATAGTAGAATATGATGTAATGAGTAATGGCAATAAAGTACTAATACAACCTAGATTATTTTAATTTTGTGATGAGCCACATTCATAGCTCTCTTTGGCGACATGTAGCCCATGGACCATGTAAGATGATTGTCAAGAATAATTTCATGAAAGTAACAGATTATTAGATATTATTAGATGTCCACTGAAGAATTGGTAGATTGTTCATGGTAAGATGAAAACTTTTATCATTAGAACCTATTGTAGCTACTGACTTTATAAGCCATGAATTGTTTAAAGCATATTAAGGATGACAAAATACAAGTTTCAAAGTCAAAATTCAGATTTCACCACTTGCTAATATCACTATAACTTGCAGATGACAATGTTAACTTTCTAATAGGATAAACGAGGTAAGGATAAACGAGATACATCCATGTGGCACAGGAATAGCTTGAGCTCTGGAATCTAGCAGACTTCAGTACAAATCTTAATTCTGCCACTTACTAAAGAGATTTGAGATTTGGTGTTCTTCTTTATCAATGGAAATGACAACTGTAAATTACTCGGCTGGTGTGATGATTAAGGGAAGCAATTTGTACAAAGCACTTAGCAGAGTTTCTGGCATATTGTAAAAACCCTCTAAATAATATTTCACTGTTACACAATCAGTGTCTTGAGACTTTCGTTTTTTCTTTTCATTCGTTTTCAGGGTGAACCTGGTCTGCCTGGATACCCAGGAAGCCCAGGTATCAAAGGTTCTGTGGGAGATACTGGTCTGCCTGGATTACCAGGAAGCCCTGGAGCGAAAGGGCAGCCAGGCCTGCCTGGATTCCCAGGTAGGTGTTCTTTTCCTTACTGTTCCTTTCTCCTTCCTTTCTTTCTTACTCTAACTACTATTGGAAGCAACTTTTTATTCGGCAGACTTGTACTGGTTAGCAACATAATCTCTAAGTAGAACTTTACCTTTTTTTGCCACCTGCCCTTCTGTATGAAATGAGAATGAGAGTAAGTGTTCATGACTCAGCAGGAAAATAGCCCATGGGCAGAGACACTTGTTTGGTGGAGGAGTTTTCAATCTTCGACTGCTAGCCACAAATCAATTCAGAAGCTTTCCTAGTTTTGCAGGTGATAATACACTCTGCCAGGCTCTTGCCTGCTGCTAGGTCTCTTGGAACAGTGGACTCAGGCACACAGCTGGTAGCTGTTGGGAGAACAATTACGCTGTTCATTCAGATGACAAAAACTGAGTCATTCAAGCAAAGAATAGTCAAGTAGATAGCCTGACCTAGATTATTGTCTCTGTTAGTTCATGCTTCTGTGTAATTTTTTAATTTGGCTTCTCAATTTCACAGTGACATAGATGAGTCCTCATTTTCCCCCTTAGCTCCTTAATGGAAGTATTCCTGTCTCTGGATGAGTGTCTACCTGTATATATCCCTATGAATCCACCACACAAACCAAAATCAAAACGTTTTTGTTTCTCTACACCACGCTTCACCCTCACAACACTTCATCCTGAGATAACCAGTATCATTACTCCTAGCGCCATCAGTTTAATCTTGCCTGCTGTTGAAATTCACCTAAGTGGAGTTATGCTTTATGTATTATACTAGTGGTTCTTCACCTTCCTCATGCTATGACCCTTTAATACAGACCCTTGTGTTGTGGTGACTCCCAACCATAGAATTATTTTGTTGCTACTTCATAGCTGTAATTTTGCTATTAGTTTGAATTATAATGTAAATAAATATCTGAAATACATGATATCTAACATGCAACACTGGGGGTTTACAACCCACAAGATGGGAACCACTGTGTTATATCATTGTATGTGATTTCTTTGACTCATTATGTCTAAGATGAGTTGCACATGTTGCACATGTCAGTTATTTCTTTTCCTTGCTGGTAGCAATTGAAAATTTTTCCACACTCAATTATGTAATATGTAGTTGATGGACTACCTGGTATTTACCCTTTGAACTTTTATTAAAAATGAAGTTAGTATTCTTTGCTATATCTTTGATGGAAACCTGTTCTGATTTCTCTTAATAAGTTAAAGTTTGTGCAGACATTGAACTTAAAGCTGTCTCCCTTCTGCATTAGTTATGTGGAATGTCAAATTAGTTTGGAACTGTACATTTTTCATTTAACATGAATCTTTAAATATTTGTCTTATTTTAAATTTGTGCAGTGAGCTATTTTAAAAAGGAATTTTAATGTCACCTTTATTGTAATTGTGAAGACCTAGGGCTTTTCTAAATGGATTGTAGAGAGACTTTTTGAAAATTCAAGAAAAACAAAAACAAAAGCTCACTTTCTGTGTCTAGAAACAGCAGCTTATTTGTGTTCTTCCCTCTATATGTAATAAGGGAGAAAGATTATGGATAAATATCTTAAAGGGAATCCTTCTATACAATTTTAAAATGCCTTTTGGTTCTTTTCATCAGAGTCCTGAAGCACTGTTATTTGGTAACTCTAAAAAGGGGCTTTTAAAGGCCTTGTGATTTTTCGAGAAGATGTTCACCTTTTATAAACTATCAAAATATAAGGCTTTTTATCAAATATGGAGGACAAAGGACTTTTGAAACCTCAAGGCTCACACCCAGTGACATACCTTTTCCAACAGGACCATAACTTCTAATCCTTTGCAAACAGTTCCACCAACTGCTGAGCAATCATTCAATATGAGACTGTGGAGAGGCCATGCTCATTCAAGCTATCACAATTACTGAATGTTATAAGTGGTATATGTGTGTGTTCTTCTAAATTTCTTTGTAAAATGTTGAATATTCACCAGATAATGGTGGTACACGCCTTTAATCCCAGCACTCAGAAGGCAGAGGCAAGCATGTCTCTGTGAGTTTGAGACAAGCCAGGTCTACAATGTTAAGTTCCAGGACAGACAGGGATGTTTATATAGACAATCCCTGTCTGAAAAATCAAAACAAGCTATCAGGCCATTCAATTACCTGAGGATCAGGTTGATCTTACATTGATAGAGTTTTAGACTTTATTACTATTTTAATCTGTTCACTGAAAACAATAGAACTTCCTGGAAAATAAAATTAAATCCCTAAGTAAGTGAACATAGTTATTTGTGTGTGTGTGTGTGTGTGTGTGTGTGTGTGTGTGTGTGTGTGTGTGTGTACTAGTGGAGTACAAAGTAAAAACTTTTAAATTTCAGTTGTCACCTTAGCAGTCCATCATTTCAAAGTGATTCAAGTTTATAACCCCCTAAATATTAAAAAAAAAAAAAAAACACATAGGGGCTAAAGAATTGGCTCAGGGGTTAAGAACACTGTTTACTCTTATAGCAGACCCAGGTCAATCACAAAAGCCACATACTGGCTCTCACCCATCTGTAACTCCAGTTCCAGGGCATTAGACTATTTTTCTGAAGTCAAGGACAATAGGTACTCATGTAGTACGAAAACATACATGCTGGCAAAAGCACTCATATACATAAAAAAAGGAAATAAAAAATGGAAAAGAAACTAATTCTAAAATGGAAAGGGCATAGAATATTTAAAATAATATTTAAAAAGAAACACCTTCATTGAAAAAAAGCTTGGTTAGTGGGATTGCACTCCCTGATCGCAAGGTATGGGGTAATTACTGTAGTATGGTACTTGTAAAAGCATTAATAAATGTTATGGTTTAATAAGGATCAGGATAAACAAATAGGCCAAATAGATGTTTATTCAGGGAGAAATAACTTACAACATAGACAGATAAACACATAGCAGTTTCCTGGTCCCAAGGATGCCTCCAGATGCTCTTCTGTCCCTGTGCTGCAAGCAAGAGAGCTCCTGGGGACCTTCTTTAGACCTATTTCTTGTAGGTAACATCCACCCCTGTCCCCACCCCCAATGGGCGTGGTCAGTGCCACAGGTGCAGACAAAGGGAATATCTCACTACAAATAAGTGTATTAATATAAGAGAACATAAGGCATAGAAAAAGGACACATGCTGTTCAATAAAATGACCTGCATAAATGTTCCAAAGAAATCCAATAGGGAAAGTAAAGGCTCTTCAATAAAGGATGCTTGGTGTTTTGGTTGTAAGCCTATCTTTAAATGGCTGAGCCATCTCTTTGGCCCTCCATAATGATATGTACTCCCTTGTAAGTGGATATTAGCTATAAAATAAAGGACAACTATGCTGCAGTCCACAGACCCAGAGAGACCAGGTAACAAAGAGGGTTCATGGGCAGACACCCAGATTTCCCTGGGAAGGAGAAATAGAAGAGATTCCGTGAGTGAACTGGGGGTTGGTGAGAATGGGAACATGAGCAATCAGGTTTACAGGGCATGGAGGAGGAGAGTACTGAAAGATACTACGAGAAAGGGGGCATTCCTGAATTATGTAAGAATCTAGTGCGAGAGAATCTCCCAGGAATCTGTAAGGATGACCCTAGGTAAGACTGGTAGGAATAGCAAATGGCCAGCCTGAACTGGCCATCTCCTGTGACCAGATTGGTGCCTAGCCTATTAGTCATCAGAGAGGCTTCATCCAACAACTGATGGAAACTGCTGCAGACCCACAGCCAAACATTTAGGAGGGGTTTGAGGAATCCTGCAGAAGATGGGGGGAAGGATTGTAGGAGCCAGAATGATCAAGGACAACAATGAGGGAAAGCTCATGCAATCAGCTAGCCTGTGGCTCATAAGGGCTTGCAGAGTCTGAACCAACAACCAAGGAGCCTGCATGGGACTGACCAAGGCTCTCTGCACATATGACAGTTGTGTAGCTTGATCCTCTTGTGGGACTCCTGACAATGGGAGCGGGGTCTGTCTCTAACTGTTTTACAGGCTTTTGGGAACTTTGCCCAGCCTTAATATATGTGGAGGTGCTTAGTCTTCCTGCCGTTTGATATGCCCTACTTTCTTGATATTCATGGTGGAGCTGCCCTTTCCCAAACATAAACATAGAGGAGTGGATTGGGACTTGGGAATATAGAGAGGGTCAGGGAAGAGACTGAGAGAAGGGAAGGAAAACAGCAGCCAGACTATTAAGTAAATAAATAAAACTATAAGGAGTACAAAAGACAATAACTTCAAATGAATATAATTGATAGATTTGATTTAAGCAAAATTTAACTTTTTTCAAGAAGACTTAGAAAAATAAATAAATAAAATAAAAATAAATAGGAAAGCTGCATATTAAATACTATTGGTGTATTGAACAAACCAAAATCTGGCATAAATAACTCCTATAACTCAATAGGAAGAAATATAATCCAAATTTTAAAAAATGAGGAAAACTTTCAACTGATATTTCACAAAATGATATATTCTGATGGCCAGTCAGCATATGAAAAGTTGGCCAGTGTCATTAAACCATCAAAGTGAACACAATAACATCAAATAGTTAACACTGTGGCTATTTTTTAAAAATAATTGTTATTACAGCATATATTGTACATAGATTTGGAATAACTGGCTTACTCATATACTGCTGTTTTAAGTCTAAAATAGTTTTTCAGTTTTTTTTAATCAAACACAAATTAATTTCATCTGACACAGAAATTTAATTTCTTGCCATTTACTCAAGATAAAGACATATGACAACAAAAAAAAGCTATTCAAAAAGTCCCTAGTCATTTTATTAATTATACCTGAAACCTGGCAACAAAATCATGTCCTATAACAGATGACTGGATTTAAAATCAAGTGTTGAACAGCATACTAACAATTTTATTACCAGTAAAATATTTGTGTAATCACCTTTATATTTATGAATATGTAATAATATTAAGTCCTGTCAAATTAATTTAGAATTATCAGCAATCTTCAACACCTTTTAGATTCACTTTTGCTCTTTATTATTTCAATGCTAGTACTCTCAATTTAAGTTTGAATTATAGCTCATAAAGCAATGTGTTTATTTTCTTAATTGTTAAACTGAACTTTTTATTCTAGGAACCCCGGGACTTCCTGGACCAAAAGGTATGAGTGGACCTCCTGGTAACCCTGGCCTTCCAGGAGACCCTGGTCCTGTAGGTAAGCATGAAAGAAGGTGTTTTCATTCTATATGACTAAGTCTTTTCATACTCAGCATGGGGAGGGCAAATCTTGTTCTGCTGTGAGCATTTTCAAGAAAAGCAAATGTGGTGCCCATTCACTTATCATTACATATTGGGCACGAATAGAAATTACCAAAATTTATCTCTAATAGGCATTATTGTTTAGGCTCATGTTTTCCAGGGAGAGTAGTTCTCTCTAGAACAGCAAGTACTAGCAATATGTTTACTCATTGACTTTCAAAGTGAATCCATTGTCTTGCCTATACCTATAAAGCACACATTTCCTCTTGAATATTCTGGTCATATTAAAATCATAAAAATGTTTTGAACAATGAGCTATTAGATCATTCCTTATGATCATCATCACCTCTCTTCATTTATTTTTATTCTGTAAGATTTCATGATTTAGGCTAGTCAGTGGTACACGCCTTTAATCCCAGGACTCGAGAGACAGAGGCAGGCAAGTCTCTGTGAGTTCAATGGCAGCCTGGTGTACAAAAGAGAGTTCCAGGAGAGCTAGGACTTTTATATAGAGAAACCTTGTCTCAAAAAAATAAGAAAGAAAGAAGGAAGAAAAAGAAAGATTACATGATTTAGCGTAATAATTCAGAAACACTTTGTTATTTGCTTTTTTAAATTATGCATGGGAATGTGCATGTGAATGTGTGTGCCCATGGATACTACACATGTCAAACCGCTGGAGCTGGAATTACAGGTGGTTGGAAGCCACTTGACATGGGTGTTGGGAATAGAATTCCGGTCCTTTGGAAGAACAGCAAATGTTCATATTAACTGAGCCATCTCTACAGCCCACTTTGTTACTTTTTGTTTGTTCCTTTGTTCCTTTGGTTACTCTATATAATATCCATGGCTGTCCAGGAACTCGCACTGTAGACCAGGCTGGCCTGGAACTCACAGAGTTCTGCTTGCATTTGCCTCCCAAATGCTGGGATTAAATGTGTGTGTGGGCACCACCTCTGGCTCTACTTTGTTACTCAGAGAGAATCATTTGGAGCTCGCATTTGAACACTAGGAAAGGATGCAGAAGGAAGTTCAAAGTGTCAGAATAACCTGCTGTGCTGTTCTTTAGGTGGTGGAGGGAGTCCTGGACCACCAGGACCTCCTGGTGAAAAAGGCAAGCCAGGCCAAGATGGCATTCCTGGACCAGCAGGGCAGAAAGGAGAACCAGGTACTGGAGCTTTGTATTTATTTTTTCTAATTTTATCATTTCCTCCTGGTTCACTTTGATTGGTCCTTTTACAGCTACAGAAAAACTGTCTACCTTATTATATTCTAAGGTACCACATATTTCCCCCTTTCAAATTAAATTTTTTCTTGGCATCCTGAAGGTATTAGCTTTCGTTTGCTGAACATGTTGCTTTTCTTTAAAGAGCAAACAGTTCTAAATACTGTCCATTTGTTTTTATAACAAGAACTTACCCAGAAATTTTCAAATGTCATTGTCCAATCTGTACTTTATTTATGTGTGTTCATCTCAGTATACAAAGTATATCTGATAGTCATCATAAGTACAGTGTTATGAATGTGGTTTCTTTTTCTTCTCTTTCTTTCTTTTTTTTTTTTTTTTTTTTTTTTTTCAAAATGCCTGGGGATTGACTTCAGGTCATCAGTCTTGATGGCAAGTGCCTTTATCCACTGAGCCATCTTGCCAGCTCTGTAATTTTTCCTTTCTAGTACAACTGACAAATACCAAGTGACAATATGAAGAGTAAATCTATACCAACCTCTAAAAATGTTTGTTTGTTTTTTCTGTATATGTGAGTGTTTCGCCTGGATATATGTATATGGACCATGTAAGTTTCTTTCTGTCATCAGAGGTCAGAAGATGATGTCAAGTCCCCTAGGAATTACAGATGGTTGTAAATCACCACTATGTAGGCTTGGGGAACCAAATCCAATCCCTCTTCAAGTTCTCCCAACTGCTGAGCTGAAACTCCAGTCCCTATAGTTTTCTTATGTTCGAAATATTCTGTTAGAAGGCAGTCTTCTGGGGCTGGGCATGTAACTCAGTGATAAAGTGTGTTTCTAGCATATGCAATCCCTGGATTCTGTCTGTAGTACAAGCAAAAAAGGTGTGGGAAGGACAGGTGAAAAGGAAGGGAATGAGGGAAAGGGGATAAGGAGAGAGGGTAGTAAAAAGAAAAAAACAATCTTCAACATGTTTGATATACATAACGCACATTAGAAACCTTAATAATCCATTATCTATTTGAAATTGTTTTTAATTTGTACCCTAACAGGTCAACCAGGCTTTGGAATCCCAGGACCTCCTGGACTCCCAGGACTTTCTGGTAAACCTTAACAAAACAACTTATATCTACCCATAAAATGATGATATTACCCAAATCATTTATTTTTTTGAACTCTATCATTTACTATTATAAAATACACCAGAAAACTCAAAAAAAACTAAAGCTCAATTTACCTTTATAATATTTCTCATTTCTACTTAATGTAAAGTGCTATGTTAACAAAAAATGGCATCCATATGGAGAGTTCAGTAAGTAGTCTTTCATTTGTGTCATAAATACTAAGGACATTATAAAGAAAAAAGGTGAAAATTGTAAGAGATTGAGAAGCTTTCATTTACGCAGAAAAAACACTCTTTTCTCTCTGCAAAAGCGTTACCGGAGTAACATATAAGGCAGTTCTCTATAAATATGTACCAATAATAAAAATGTTTCTTGAAAACTTACCTAAGAGCTAAGCATGATGGCATACATCTGAGGCTGAGGAAAGAGGATTGTATGTATTTCCAGCCAACATGTGCCACATGGCAAGACCTGAGGTCAGGGAGGGAATAGTATTGTGGATACATATCTATCTTCTCTCTCCAGTATGTAATCTCATAATAAGCAGTATATAGTACACAGAAATCTGAATAATTACAGATTTGTATGTTGATATCTTGAAATGACCATTGGCTGTTCTGTAGAAGATTTTCTCAAACTAAAATTATATCCCCTAAAAATTCTAGTATCCTTTTCATGTAAAGTGTTTCGTTCATGGGCTACTGTTTTATGGCTCTTAAGTATCAGTGTTTTATAATAAAATGTCAAGAATAGTTTGTCTAGATTATGATTATAAACTTTTAGTATCCTGGTCTGAATATAATAGCAGCCATTGAATTTCAATAGTCTCAAAATGAGATCCAAGTCATTTAATAGTTGTCTTTATCCATCTTGAACCAATTCTTGAAGTTATTTTATGCTTTTTATATTTTGTCTCTTAATTTCCTCCTAACTGCTGGTTATGTGATCATCGCTATGTCCTGACACAAAGGACAGATACCATAGTTTGTTATGTTAATATTTTTTATTTGAATTTGAAACAAGCTGGATTTACATGTCAATCCCAGTTCCCTCTTCCTCCCCTGTTCCCCCAACCAACCCCAATCCCAACCCCTACTGTTCCTCAGGGAGGGTGAGGCCTTCCATGGGGAGTCTTTCATGTCATTTGGAGCAGGGCCTAGGCCCTCCCCCATGTGTCTAGACTGACAGAGTATCCCTCTATGTGGAATGGACTCCCAAAGTCCATTTGTATATTAGCAGATACCACAGTTTTAATAAAGAAAATGGATTATGCATGTGTTTGAAATAAAATCACCCTAGTGCATTTCATTAGCTCATCAAATAATTTTAGGCATATAGGCCAGCTTATAACTCAGTATTCAGTATTATTTAATGGAGCCCTAATTTTACTTTACTTCTACAGGTCAGAAGGGAGATGGAGGATCACCTGGCATTCCAGGAAATCCTGGTCTTCCAGGCTCAAAAGGTGAACCAGGCTTTCAGGGTTTCCCTGGTATGCCAGGTCCCCCAGGTCCTCCTGGTTCTCCTGGTCCAGCTTTAGAAGGCCCTAAAGGAAACCCTGGACCTCAAGGCCCTCCTGGGAGACCAGGTATGGTCATGTGTGGTACAAGAAATGATCTGTTTACCAGTTCGTTTATTTCATTTTGCTGGCAGGTTATTCCAGTTTTAGGGTCTTAGAATTTGTCACATAAGAATTCCTTTTAAGAAAATAGCTTGGTTCATACCTAGCTTATCCTAATATATACTTCTTTTCAGTAATGCTCGTATTATTTACTTAAAGTTCAAGTACAACAAAACAACTTGAATGAAAAGAAGTGAAATGGTAGTTATATTAGTATTGTTATTAAAAACTATACTAATAACCTGTCATCAAAATGCAATCTGCATTTTTTAATGTAAGCTTCTCAGCATGTCATCACAGAAATCATTCTAGTAATCACCAAATACATGCTTGTGTTCCATACCAGAGGCTGTTGCTATGGCTCTGTCACATGATTGGCAAATATCACTGGGCACAATAAAAAAACTTGATCTCTAGGAGCTAGGCCATCAAATTTATCTTAGGCATCACAGCATGATCAGACTGACTCATGATCTCTTCATATCTCATGTCTGTACCTTGCCTTTCCCATGTTCACTCTTCAATAGATCAGTTTTGCATCCAAGGTTCACATTTTCATTTTGTGTCTATGCTGTGTTCTTCCATTCTACTAATTGGAAATGTTCATGTTCACCTCAGGTTAATGCTGCTGAGCCCAATATCTGGTGATAGGTTATGAAAAAATTTGACAGACTTTATATTTACTTTTACTAGTAACTGAAAATTTGGCCTTCATTATTTTTTTAAAGAAGAGAAATTTGAGATTGAGAAAAAGCAAAAAATTGTCCTTTTGTTGCTTGAAAATTCTTAATTCAATTTTAAAGTGTCCCTTAAAATGAAAAAATATATTTAAATTACAATAAGATTGGGAGTAATTGGACATGTGTCCTAAAAACTTGAATTAAACATTATCACTTACTGGATGCAGAGCAACATCTTCAAAGTCAGATTTAATATGAGATTACTTGACTCTTCTAGAAGGTTCTGCTTTTCCATTGTTTAATACTAAAGAAAACCAGTGAAAAAATTCTCAGCCACATTAACTTTCTTGCATGCAATATAACGAACTGAAGCCAGTATCTCGCTTTGGTTGCATGGCGTAATTCAAATAAACCAAACTATTATCCTTTTATATTCTAATTAGCACTGTGGTTATTTGTCACTAGGAATAGAGCTCTGTTAGACATTTCCTTAAAATAATGACAGAAAAGCAGTCATCACAAACATGCTTTTGCAATCACTATTTTAAAAGGATAATCAAAGTTCTCAGAAAAATGCATATTTAATGAGTGATTTCTTGATTTATTTATATACTGTAGATCAAAAATAAAGATTTAAACTAGTTTATCTTAAAATCGAATGTTTGAGTCTGAGCTCATAATAATGAACATAATTAAATTATTTGTTTTTGAAATTGCAAACTATAGTGTGTGTGCAATTTTCATCTTCGCATTAATGCTACATGGATAGTTTGGTTTATATGAGATGCATTAATATGGACTTTGAGAGTATTCTATTATTAAATTCAACTTTAACTTGAAAGTATTTAGTATAATGCTTTAGTTTCTTGATGATTCTAACAGTTTTGATGTTTTCCTTTTCATTAACGATGACATTGGGTCTTGGTGAACTTCCGTCACTACCCAGGTCCTCCAGGTTAGCTCCTTAACTCCAAAGTAGTAACTGCATGAAACTGGAAATTTTGCCTAAGTATTTATGTACATATATTATGTATGTGTGTATATACATGTATGTGAATGTTTGAATATATAACTGACGTTTTCAAGTTTTTAAATTGATTTTAAGAACATATGCCAATTCAATTTTTAAATAGTGGCCTGGACCTAAGTTTTCAGAAAATTGTGGTGCCAAGTACTTCTCTTGGAATGGCTCCACATTATCCAATTAGAAAAATGAGCTAAAGTAAATGCTTCAAAATTCATACTTCTGTGTCATTTTAATTGAAATTTTATAGTACTCAATTTTGCAGAAAAAAAAAAACCTTTCCTTTGGTAGACTGTATTTTTTATTGTTGTCATATAAACTTTCAATGCAATAAAATTAAACTCATTCAGAGAGGCGTTTAAAAGTAATAATGTAGATTATTAGATCTTGCAGATAATGTAATCCTTGGTTGACTAAACACACACACACACACACACACATACATAAACACACACACACACACCTCTATAAGGTTTTCAAATAGCTTCACATATTTTGGCTTGTCACATATTTCTAAAGATTTATTTTTATTTTAATTTGTAAGCGTGTGTCCATGTGTGGGTATATACACTTGAGTTCAGGTGCCCACTGAAGCCAGACACATGAAATTCCCCTGGAGCTGAAGTTACAAGCAATTGTGAGCTGAACACTGAATGAGGGCCCTCTGCAAGAGCAATGTGTGCACTTAACCACTGAGCCATCTTTTTAGGCCTTTGTCACATATTTTTAAAATGCACCACTCTGAGGAAGAGCTAATATACATAAATTTAAAAACTGCAATGTAAGCAGCACAGATTAAAGCTCACAATAACATACATGTTCATCATACATATGCAAACAAATTCACCAAAGATAGCCGGGCATTGTGGCACGTGCCTTTAATCTCAGCCCTCAGGAGGCAGAAGCAGGTGGATCTCTCTGAGTTCAAGGCCAGCCTGATCTACAGATGAGTCCGAGACAGCCAGAGCTACACAGAGAAACACTGTCTCAAAACAAACAAGCAAACAAACAACAATAAGACACATAAACAAACCCCCAAAACAAGCCAAAATAATGTAAAGAAAAATTACCAAAATCTACCCAACAGAAAAAAACTATTGATTTCCATTTCTAAAAATATATGTACCTAATAGGGGCTGAAAAGTTAGCTATGGATACCTCAGTGTCATTTATTATTTTTCAAAATGAACAGCCCTTTTCTCATTTGTAGAAAGGAAGTAAAATGGGGTAAAGTATAATCCTGAGGTCTAGCTTTGGAGAATGGGGAGCACTTTTTTTTCTCAAATGAACTCAAAATTCAGTTTATGGAGGAAAGCCATGAGTCTCTATGTAAATTTGATTTTTTTTCCATACAACTTTTGCATACATACATTTGTTCATACATAAACACACACATACACAGAATATTTTCTGTATAAGTCTTTACTTACTAGAATTTATTTTAAAGCTAGAAGATGGTAAGACAATTTTCCCTTTTAATCTTCTTTAATTAGTTGGGTTTTGTTTGTTTTTAAGGTCCCAACCAAAGTTTCCCCTCCCTCTAGTCATCCCCATTCCTGAACCATCTCCCACTCCTCCCCCATCCACTTCTCCACTGTTTCTCTTCAGGTATAGGCAGGCACCCCATGGATATCAGCCAGCCATGCTGTATCAAGTTACAGAGAGATTAAGCACCTGCTTTTTCCTTAAATATGGATGAAGCAATTTAGTAGGAGGGATGGGTCCCAGAAACAATCAATAGAGTCACACTGCTAGGAGTTCCAAATGAAGACCAAGCTACACAGCTGTAACACACGCAAAGGGTCAGTCCCATGCAGGCTCCCTGGTTGTCAGTTCTGTCACTGTGAGCCCCTGTAACTCCAGGTTACTTGATTCTGTGGGTTTTCTTGTGGTCTGCTTGACCCCTCTGGTTCCTACAATCCTTCCTCCCTCTCTTCTGCAGGGTTCCCTGAACTCTGCCTAATGTTCAGCTGTGACTCTGTTTCTCTTTCCATCAGTTGCTGCAAAAAGTCTCTCTGGTTAACAGTTGGGCTAGGTACCAATCTACGAGTATAGCACAATGCCATTAAGAATCATTTTGTTGACTTCTGTTTTTCTTTTTTGCCAGTAACATCTGGTTCTATCCTAGGTCTCTGGGATATCCCACCTCTGGGTCCTGGCCCTTAGAGGTGAGCTCCCTCCTAGGGTATGTGTCTCCATCTGGGCCAGTCATTATTTAGTCACTCCAACAATTTCTGCACCATCTTTCCCTCAGCACATCTTTCAGGCAGAACAAATGGTAGGTCAAAGTGTTTGTGGCTGGGTTGGTGTTCCAGTCTGTTCACTGGAAGTGGAAAGACAAATTTTATTCAAGACAACCACAGTAGAGGAGACTCTATTATGACAGAGAAGAATGAAATAGACAAGACTCCCAGGACAGAAAGACAAAGTTATTGGTTGAAAATGACTGAGAGGTACTTAAAGGTAGGGAGAGACTTGTTAAACTGACTTCATATGATTCTTGCTGGCCAAGGATTTAAACATCAGAGGGATGAGGAACTTGATCAGGTATTAACTATTGGATATTTAGAGGCTGAGTGGCATGAAACTGATTTGGTTGGATTTTTCCTATGATTGGACTTGTTAGTCAAAACTAGGACAACAGGGTGAGGCTTTGCAAGGTTTTGTCAAAGAAAGATTCATTTTTCACACAGGAAAACTGAGACTCAAAGTGATTGAGTATCTTGCTCTTACTGACTGACTAGGGGCTCCCCAGGACTCAGCTAAATGTCTCTTCTACTATCATCCTTCCACAATGGCTTGATGCTTATGGTCCACTCCTTTGATAGGTTCATAGAACAAAACTGCTTTTATCATGTTAGGAGACTTGTTGTAGCTGTAACTAGCTGGGTCTTACATCGAGTTTCTCTCTCCTTTTTGTTGCCTCAAATCTCCATCATTCTCTAAAAGCATCATCTTACATTCTTCCTAAGTAGATGCCATTGAGTAGATTAAGACACTGAATTTGATTTAACTATCAACAGGATAAGGACAAAATGAAGAGGTACTTCGAAGCAATTTTGACTCTTTTCTGTCTAACTTGCCTAGAATTCTGTGGCTTTGATCATTGCTAGACTGGACTGCTAGCAAGGACCTTTTTTTTTCTGAAACACTAGAATATATTTGAAGAAGAAAGAGAAAAATAGCCACATTGCTTTAAAATCAATTTATTTAACAACGTTCCCATTTGTTAAACATGCTCAAATTGTAGTTATTGAAATCTAGCCTCTGCAAAGTTTACAACTTATGAATAAAGCAACTTTAAATGGACATTAGAATTAAAGCATACTAGTTGACTCTATAACATCAGCAATACACACTTATATATAAGACTCTATGGTCTCATATATGATTTTTTCAGCTAAATTTAATTAGGTTATTTGAAAAATAATTGATTGAGGTCTCATACATAAAATTGACTTGGCATATAAGTCATTAAAATGTAACCTTTTAGAAAATAAAGTCTTAGAAGTTTTGCTATGATATGGTCCAATATTTCTCATACTGGTGAAACATTAAGCTGTCATATATTAATAAGATATCTTTCTGATTATTATTATTATTATGCCCTTCTAAATCAAATATACATATAAAATATCTTTTCTTTGAATTATACTAAGTCATAATTTCTAATTTAGTTAATTGGATGGCCAGACGATTAGTCATTGGCTAATTTGTTGTGTGTGGTTAGGAGAAATACATTTTTCTATATTTCAAATTCTCAAATGTTTTTAAGGTTCTGGTTTTAATCATCATTGTTTTAGCATCTTGCACATGCCATACAGTAGTTCTATTTTTCAAAACCTACCTTTTATCCTTATATGAACACGATAGGGATGATAGCATAGGCAACACTCTTCTCATTACATTCAGAGAGATTGAGTTGTCCAGAGTCATATTGTTATTAAATAACAAAGTCAACAGTAAGTTCCAAGGTCTTTTAACATCTTGGACTCAGTGGTCTGGCACAATTTATTCTCTCTAATAGCCAGTGTTTATAAATCATAGCAAGAATTCTAAGAAAAGGGAAGTTGTGTTTATAGTCAATTAACACTAACCAAAGAGTGTTCTGTTTGTGTTAATATGTTCATGTAATGATCCTCCTTTAAATGTAAATAGTCTAGTTATATGTGCATTAAGAAATAGTTTTTTTAAAGTTGTTGTAATACTTAAAATGGCTTGGGGTGGGATATTGCATGCCAGAAAACTTTAAAGCACTCCTTCACTAATAGTCTTCATATCACTGGAAAATTCAGATATTTATTTTTAAGTTCAGTGACTTTTTATGATTAAGTACTTATTACAAACGCTAACTAATAGAAGATGATGGCCTCCTGATTTTTCATGAATAAAGGTAAATGTGAATGTATTAGAGTACGACAAAAGTACGACTATGTGTGCCCTGGTTTTCATTTCTCCATTGAGTCACAGGTGGGCTTTGTAATTATATTTTTGCCTATGATATTTTGAAAGTTAACTTTTGTTATCATATTGGGTCACTCTGAACATGCAAACGAATTTTTCATTTCATGATTTTATTAAAGGGTAGCAGAGGCTAAGATACGCCTAACTATTCACAGTTACCTCTTTTTTTTTTTTTTTAAAGAAAATGAAGGCTTTTAGTGAAATGGTACTAGCTTGCCAACTTTAATGTTTTGAGAAGCGTAACTTCTAGAAATGCTCAGTAGTAATGTTAACATAGTCTCTTAAATCAATAACTTACTTAATTCATGACCAATGGCTTATTCTCTAGGATAAGCTCTATTTGAAAAAACTTTAGTTCTCTATATTTCTGGATGGGTCGGTTTGCATATTGATTGTGCTGTAGGTATAAAAGAAATGCTGACAAAGGGGATTATTGTTTAACTTGTTCTGTAATGTGAACCATTTCTAACTCATAATCTTATTTTGTACTGTGTGATGTCTGACACTGCTAACATCGATCTTTGGGCTTTGGTGAACTCTGATCTTCCCAGGTTTCCAAGGTTAGACTCTTCTTCACTGGTCAGTTGTCTCTTTTTTAAAATGTTTTATATATGTGATAAGAGAAATGTACTTTATTTTTGTAATTTAAAAGTCATTGAAAAGCGATTTTTATCCTCAAATACTACTACCCTATTGGGTATTGACATTTTGAAGAAGGTAATATGACTTATTTACTATTGAGTTTGAAATGATACCAGATCTTTGTGCTTTGATTGATTGTTTGTAATAGATACTTTTATATAAATATATGGTAAATTTTACATAAACATGCAAACACCTTCACATTGTAAACTGCAAGACATTTATTTAAGCAAGCATCTGGATAATTTGTAATCTCTGCATATGATTTTTATGTTCTTGAAGTACTTTTGCTCAGAATTTCCATCAACTGTGTTCAAGGCTGTTTTCAGTTATAGAGGAAGGCAGCTACATTGTATACAGTTAAAATAAAATTACTATGTCCTTACTGGATCGTTAATTTAATATTTGGAAACAGCACAAATGCCAGGTCTGAAATGACAGAAAATTCCCAGTGTTTTATTTAGTTGAGAAAAGAATAGGCCTTTTCCTCAAGTTATGCAATATTCTATACCTTGTCATGATGCAGTACAGAGAAAGATGTCAGTCAGATTTAGTTTACCCCATCTTAAGTCTTCCCTTATCATTGCATTTATATTGGTTCAGAGATCCTTTAGTTTTTGCTTAACAGTCTAATTTGCTACCAGACATGCCTAAATTGGACAAAGTTTCATGTTTATTTAGAAAACCTTATTCTAATGTTTGAAATAAGAAGCTGTAATTTTGTTGGGAAAGGAATTTTTGTGATTGTGATGTCTGCTTGCCAAGCTAAAGTAACTGTATGATTTAAGTTTTCTAAATGTAAAAGTTAATTGCTGTAGCCAGGTGGTGGTGGCGCACACCTTTAATCCCAGCACTCAGGAAGCAGAGGCAGGCAGAGCTCTGTGAGTTTCAGGACAGCCTGGTCTACAAAGCTACACAGAAAAACCCTATTTTGAAAAACAAAAACAAAAAAAAATGCTATTTTATAATGAACTTGCTTCCTCTTTGTCATATTCAGATAAATTCCACATTATGAAACCACTTAAAAATTCTTAAAACATTAAAAACTCATAAAATCCATTGTTATCTTTGATTTTACTACTACTAATAATGTAATAGCAATCATCAACATGTCATGATTCTTACTATTTGATAGGTAATGTTTACCTGCTATTTCATTTAGTCATTCTCAAAATCAGGTAAAAGCTAAGGCTATTTTTTGTTTCTATTTCATACAAGAAATTGAAGCTGAAAAGATTAACAATGTTGTTAAGGCCAAAGAGCTTGTCACTGATGGGACTGGGGTTTGAACCCAGCATTGTAATTCCTATATCCAGACTTTCTAATTATTATGGTATTCTGTCTCCTTATGCTTTGGAGTCATAAAAATTAGGGAAAGTAATTAAAGTTTGAATTTAATCACATGTCAAAAATTAGACCCTTTGTCCATGTGTAAACACCTGCCCACTGTTCTAAATTCCTGTGTATAGGTTATGACTCCTTTTAAAACCATTCCTAAATAGTTTTATTGAAATCAATTTTTAAAATTCATACAATCACAGGAGAGAAGCTCGTTTAACTGGGGCTTTGTAATTATTTTTTTAAGGCAAAACTACGTACTCAGCCTCAGCTACTAAGCACACTCTACAAACAGTAGCATTCATTCCTCACATTCCTACAAAAGACTTGTCCAGTGATCAAACCACCTTGTTGCTTAATGGAACTGATAGCCTTATTTAGAATGATACATTACAAGTACAAGTTTTTTTTAAAAAGCTTAACAAAAAGTGGAAATATTTTGAAATAAGTTTTATATGTACTATACCGAAATAATAAATATCTAATATTTAAAACTTATTTCATATGTCAAATATATCACTAAAATGAACTTAAAGTTAGTGTGCTTAAGTATCTTAATTGTTCAATAAGTCATTGCTCAGAAGCTAGATGCTTGGCTAGCACATATAAGATCATATTATAGATTCACCATACTAGGAAAATTGCATAGTAATAAAAGCTGAATGAAGAGAGCTTCTTATGAATAAAGCAATTGAAGTTTGTGTTATGCTGGAAATCCAACCCAGGACCTAGTCAAATGCTACATCGTCATCCCTAAGTAATTTACTTTTAAATGCAGTAACAGAAATGACTTGAATTCCTGATTGGTCTATAGCAGCCATTCTGTAAGTACTGGTCATGTAGCCAGCAGCTTCACCTACTGCAGGGCATTTGTTGGAATGCATATTCTTGGGCACTCTCCCCAATGATACTAGAACCAAAACCCCAGGAGTGATCCAGGCAACTATATCAACATCTCCCTTCCCACAGATGCATACTGCAATTTGAGACTATTGCTCTGCTAGGTCTTATTACAATTTAAGTCAAACACTTTTCCAGGGATTACAGAAGCAAAGACTATCATAGCCAGAGTTGGTCTAGGTATGAATTTATTATGCTTAACAGAAATTAAAAGACAAATGTATGGGGAGACGTTGCTGATTGGTAGAGTATTTGCCTAGCATGCATGAAACCTTCCTTTCAATCCCCAGAATGACATACACTAGACATAGTGGTACATTCCTGTAACCCTAGTACTTGGGAAATTCAAGGTCATTCTTGGCAGCATGGTGAGTTTAAGGATAATCTGAGATACATGAGATGCTGTCCCAGAAAAGAATGTAAACTCTACAGGTCTACAAAGCAGCATTAATAACAAAAAACCCCTACATTTACACTAGCCAGTCTGCATCTATGTATATTATCCCACAAACTAACAGAAAGATGACATATTTTAGAAGCCTGACATACTATACTAAAACGTGGTCATTTGTTGTGCGTTATCAAGGTCTACCAGGTTCAGAAGGTCCTCGTGGTCCCCCTGGAAATGGAGGTATTAAAGGAGAAAGGGGAAACCCAGGCCCACCTGGGCAACCTGGCTTACCTGGTTTGAAAGGAGATCCAGGACCACCAGGACTCCCGGTAGGAAATGGAACTAGGTATTTGATGATAGAAGAGTGTGGGTGACAGCTTTCAAAATGGGAATTCTGAATTGCAGGATTTTATTAATACTTAACACGTGTCTCACTGGTGAAGTAAAAATAAAATAGAAGGCAAGGTTCCTAGTCTTCCCACTAAGGTATCTGCTGTTTTATAGTGAAGGGGTTTTGGTGAAAGCAAACCTGTGAAAGGGAAATGTACATGTACACATCAGTGCATTGCTTTTAGATGAATATACCCATAGAGAAGTACTTATGGTGAGTGGGAATAGTTTAGATGTTGAAATTAGAGTCATGGTCAGGTTTCAGTTCCACTACATGGTTTTGCTTTGTGTCTATGAAGAGAAGAGATGCCCCTGTTCTCTCTAATCACCTATAAAGAGAATAGCATAGTTACTCCTGTGTTTTCTATCTTGGTTTGAATAACACCGAAAGTCATATACTTCATCATTATTCCATTCAGGCAGATTCCTGGTAGACAGCCTACACTTTCTGGGCTGTCTTCTAACTGTGAAGGCCTCCTTATAGTAGAAAACAGTATTCTTAACATTTTTATAGTATCTTATTTTTTCTATACCATCATTGTTCTTCTAGCTACCTAGATTTGAATGTTTAAAAGTCACAAGGTATTAGGGGGCAGAGTTAGAATTTGAGTCCTTCAACTTTAACAGGAAAAACAATTTTCTAAGCCACTGTGCAATCTTTGAATCTTCATTTGTCTTGTCTGTCCCCTCCTAGTTATTATTCTAACACCAATGGTTTTTATTTACTTAGGGTAATCCTGGCCGGCCAGGTCTCAATGGAATGAAAGGAGATCCTGGTCTCCCTGGAGTTCCAGGATTCCCAGGTATTTGGAAGGAGGTTTTAAGGTTTTCCTTTATGTTTTTAAAGTATTTTCATTTATTCCTTGGACATTTCATATATTCGATGTATTGCTATCATATCTACCCCACTACCTTCTTCCAGCTCACCCCATCTGTCTCTCTCCTAAGTTCATGTTCTCTTTTATTCTTCTTATTATTATTACTATCATCATTATTAATAACCCCCAAGCCCAACTAGTGCTGACTATATTAAATTCCTTTGGTAAAACCATTTTTAAAATTTTCCTATGTAAAGACTTTTTCATCTGATTTTACTTCATCTTTTCAGGAATGAAAGGACCCATTGGAGTACCAGGTTCAACTGGCCCCGATGGGGATCCAGGCCTTACCGGACCCCCAGGTAAGAATTTTTCATCTCCTTAAGGCTGTTGATGTCTGATACTCAGAAACATGAAAGACTTTTGAAAGTTTCCATTCTGTCTTCCCAAAATATCAACATAATTTCCTAATCTCTTTATATAGTTATGTTGTATTGATAGACAACCTATTAAATTTAAGATAGATTCAGTATCAACAAGAAAGCCTTAAGATTTTATTAGCTTCTATACTAATATTACCATATTGAATTGAACATAAGAAAAAATTGCTTATGTACATTTGTATATTTTTAAATTAAAATAAATGTTATGCTAATAGAATTATAGAGATTTCTCTTAAACTATAAAAGAGGATTTCTGTTGATTGCTTTAGTTACCGTCTTAACAAGGACAATAAGATATATAAATAATGTCAAAATGAAAATGGGCTTGTCAGGGAGTAGGGCTGTCTTTTACTGGAGACAGGTAAGAAAGTACTATTTCTCACTGACCCTAAGAAATATATTTAGTTTTTAAACTTCTTTTAAAAATATTTTATTAGGGCTTTTTTTTCAGTGCTCTGGACATGTTTTGATCATAAGCACTTCCTTTCCTCCAGCTCTTCACAAATCTAGCCTCTTCTCTACACACCCAACATTAAAAAAAAATAAACCACAACAATAAATTCTTAAAAGATCAATTTTTAAAAGATCCAATTCTTGGATATATGGCCTTCCACTGGAACATGGTCAATTTATCTAGGACTACCCTCAGAGAAGAATGATTCGCCCTCTACCAGCAGCTAACAATTGACAATAGTTCCTCAGTGAGGGGTGGCATTTTGTGCCCAGTTCCCCTTTCCATGCTGGGACTTGGGCTTACAAAGATCTCATGCACGACATCCCAACTGTGAGTTTATATGTGTGACTTCTCTTTTGTACCCAGAAGACATTGTTGCCTTGTAATCATCTACCACCTCTCGCTGTTACACTCTTTCTGTCCCTCCTCTTCCTGAGTGTTGGGATTGGAGATGCATTTTGTATATGTGTATATTCTGTGTTTGTGTGTTTAAGTGTGTGTGTGGGGGGGGGGGTTTATGACTAAGCATTCCTCAATCTCTTATTCTCTGTACCTTGGTCAGTTTTGGGTCTCTATATTACTGTGTTGATCAACATCTACTGCAAATAGAACTTCCTCTGATAAAGGTTGAGAGATGCATTCATCTATGGGTATAATGGTAAATCGAAAGAAGTCAGTTTAATACTATGTCTATTTAGCAGAATAGTAGTAGTATATTCTCCCCTGGAGCCTATGACCTGTCTAGTCATAGATTCTTGGCCCAACAATGTTGCCAGACAGGATTCATTGCGTGAAGCAACACTTAAATTCAGTGAAAAAGTTGAGAAAGTTTTTGATTACCCCCGTGAGGTTTATGTCACTATTGTACCAATGGACATGTTTTCCTAGGCAATGCATTATCGTAGATAATAATGTTCCCAGCTGATTATAGTTTATGATTACTTTTCTCCTCTGCTAATGTGCCTAGTCCCATCCAACAGTAGGAAAGTTGGTCAATAGAGATAAAGTCTCCAGGTCAGCACTAAGCTTGATTTCTGCAACTTCTTTGACTCAAATCTGTGGTGTCTCCAGCAATAGAGGCCCTGCCATCAAGTTCTGGGTAACCACAACCTAGTAATGTCTGGAATGGTCTATGGAACCTCACTGGCCAACAACGTTGAAAGAAGTAACTTACTCCTGTCACTGAACTTTTCTTTTGTTAGCCTATAGTATCTTTTAGGGATATTGTTGCTCTGTTATTAAGTAACTACATTTTAACTTGTGTGTGTGTGTGTGTGTGTGTGTGTGTGTGTGTAAATTTCTGCAATAATAGAACTTCATGTGATGTTTTCAAATGTTTTTAATGGTATTTATCCATCTCCTTGTCCCTCTTTTACCTTGCCCCCCCTTTCCCTATCCCTAACCCTAACCCAATTTAACACTTACTATTCCTTTATTCCCATTTAACCCTTAACAGTGTTTTGTATTTTTCCTCCTTAGAAATCCCCTCTTCATGGTCCCTTAGCACTTCCTTCACCTCTTTGAGTATTCCAAAGGAAACACAGTTATCTGATGACTCAAAACTAACATCCACAAATTAGAGAAAACATGCCATGTTTGTCTTTCTGGTTATTGGTTACCTGATCAGAATTGTTGTTTCCAGCCTCAATTATTTACCCAGAGATTTATTGTTATAATTTTTCTTGATATTTTAATATTTCATTTTCATTATCCTTTCATCAGTTGGTTAATATTTAGGCTGTTTTTATTTCCTGGCTCTTGTGAAGAGAACAGCAGTAAACATTGATGAACAGATACCTCCTTTGGTTAAATACTGAAGCAATAAAGCTAAATCTTATGTAGATCTATTTTTATCTTTCTGAAGAACCTCCACATTGATTTCCATAGTAACCGCACAAGGATGTACTCCTACCATCAGTGAACACGTGTCCCTCTTTTCCCACATCCATACCAGCATTTGTCATTTTTTTGTTTTATTTTGTTCTTTGGATGGTTGTTTGTGTGTGTGTGTGTGTGTGTGTGTGTGTGTGTGTGTGTGTGTGTGTGTTTGTGGTGTGTGTGTGTGTTTTGTTTGTATTCTAGACATTCTGATGGGTAAGATGAAATCTCAAAGTAGTTTTAATTTGCATTGCCCTGATGGCTAAAGATATTAAGCATTTTTAAAATTATTCTTAGCCATTTGCAACCTGTGTTTAGTACATTTACAGTTAGGCTTGCAATGTCCTGTTGTTGGGTTTTTTCCTTTGATGAGTATAAAGTTTTCCTCCCTTATATCTTCTGATTAGTTTTAGATTTAAATTTATCTAATCAGAATAGGTACACTATGTTTATTGTTTAGATCCATTTTATTATAATACCTTTTTCTATCCCTAAGATGGGATCTATCATTGGTCATTAAGTATGACTTTTGGAGGCAACAAAAAAGATGGATCTTGTTTTCTTATCCAATCTGTTAGTCTGTGTCACTTTGTTAGAGAGTTGAGAACAGAGTTTGGTGGAGTTGGCAAAGATGGATAGAATTGGCAGCTGGAACTAGTTTTTCTGCTTAGAGAGGAGGGGAGCAAGGGTTCTTAGCAAGTGAGTATGGAATTGCTGTGTGAATCTGGATTCCTTCCTAATGAGGATTCCTTGAAAGTAGGACAGAAGGATGACACGGGCTAGTTTTGATTTTCTTGATGAAGTAATTGCAGTTTCCCCAAATAAACTTCTCTTTGATGTGGCAGCAGTTAAAAAATACTTTTCTGGTTTTTTGTTTGTTTGTTTGTTTGTTTGTTTTCTGTCATATGAATCCATCTTCTGACCATAGACCAATTTAGCATCTGTTTTTTTCTGGCACTTCTCTTTGTCATCTTCACATTTGTGTGCTTTGCTTCTTAGGTCCTCCTGGATTACCTGGTCCTTCAGGACAGAGCATTATAATCAAAGGAGATGCTGGTCCTCCAGGGGTTCCTGGCCAACCTGGATTAAAAGGTCCACCAGGACTTCCAGGCCCTCAAGGCTTACCAGGTACCTTTATGGATCATTGTTTAAGACCTATCTATTTGAAAACCTTAAATATCAAAAGTTTGTCTCTAATAATGGTAGTCTCAGCTAGGAATAGAATACTAGTCCAGCTATGTATAACCATCCTTTAGGCCCAACCATATCTCTTTGAATACCTCTGGCCATGCTAATTTAAATGACTTGATTGTGTTAAAATCCATTTTTTTTCCTGTAGGTCTAATTGGCCCTCCAGGAGATCCAGGACGCACTGGACTTCCAGGCTTTGATGGTGCAGGAGGGCGCAAAGGAGACCCAGGTCTGCCAGGACAGCCAGGTAAAATGACTAAAACAATGCTGCTGGTTGTAATACATCATAATGTTTATGCTTTCAAGGCCTCTGGATGTGGGTCTGTACTTGAACTTTGAAAACTTCTTATTGAGAGAGCATGGCTACCTGTCAAATCTGGCTCTGGGGAAAAAAAGGAAGCATATCCAAGGAGATATGCTATAGCATAAAAACAATATTGCTTTGCTTTTGCTTGTATATAAACTACTAGAAATCCAAGATATTCTTCCAGGTAATCAAAATAATAACTAGTTAAATTATTTTTATTTTATTTTATTTTAGTCAACCTACTTTCAGAAAGTATTTGATTAAACTTGTAAAACAAATGCACTAATATGATTACTAAAATAAGAAGCCTGGCTGTGGTGGCACATAACTTTAATCCCAGCATTAAGAATGCAGAGTGAGGAAGATCAAGGCCAGCCTGGTCTAAAGAGTAAGTTCCAAGACAGTCAGGGTTACACAGAGAAACTCTGTTTCCAAAAACAACAAAAAACTAGGAAGATAATAAAGAGAATAGATTGTTAATACTTTAATAACTCTAGAATATATGTGTATATACATATGTACATATATATACATATATATATCAAGTAATATAAACATAAAGAATGTGTGTTCGTAGAAAGTATCATTGATGATAATACATGTGTGCCTTCCTAGAGCCAACACTGCCAATTCAGTAACATCTTTATCACAGGCATTGCTATGAAGTGTCCTAAAAGCAAAAATCAGCACACACTGTGGTTAAAGGCAAAGAAGATCCAGTGGCATATTAAAATGGTGCATTTTGAAGGCTTCTTATGAATGTTACCTATTTTCTAATTGAGCATCCTTCAGACATATTGAAAGCAAAATGTTTCATCACTGACTCTGGAAGAACTACAGAAACCATAAACTTCTTTTTCTGTTGATGAATGAAACAGCTGGCTGAAATTTGGTCATAAGACTCAACTTCCTTTAATATAGCAAGAGAATAAATAACATATTGGCTTTCCATAGGCATCACTTCCTCCTACCTAAGAGTCTGTTCTTCTAGAATTTTAGTGCTTAATGTCTTCCGCCAATGCAAGGAAAAAATAAACACAATATCTTTGAGGGCAAAGGAAACAATCTCATTTGTCCATCTTCCCATTATATCTGACAGTACTTTTAGAGACACCCGATAAATATTGAATAAATTAACTAATAAAATTAAGTCATTATGCTTTGTGAATAGCCACAATAGTAGCTTAAAGCTTGCTTAATCTTTCACACTAATGATTACATACAAATAGGTACCCGTGGATTGGATGGTCCCCCAGGACCAGACGGAATGCAAGGACCTCCAGGTCCCCCTGGAACCACCTCGGTTGCCCATGGATTCCTCATCACACGCCACAGCCAGACAACAGATGCACCACAGTGCCCACAGGGAACAGTCCATATCTATGAAGGCTTTTCTCTCCTGTATGTACAAGGAAATAAAAGAGCCCATGGTCAAGACTTGGGTAAGATAGTTAGCACTGAATTTCTTTCTATGCATTTTGTACTTATTTTCAAATTCTTCTTAGGGTCTAGAGTGAACTTAGACAAAGTACATAACTCTATTCTTTGGGGCCTTCAAATTGAAGAGCATGTCAAGGCCAACTAACTACAGTCAGTATAAATTTTATATGAATAATTTTAACTTCAAATTGAAAAATGTTAAAATTGCTGTAGCTAGTATAAGGTTACAAGGTTCCATTTTTGGTTTAAAGCAAGATGACTTCAAAGGGAGCATGTTTCCTTTTATTTGGCTTAGCAAGGAAACAGTTGTCCTGGACTTTCTACAGTATAGCAACAGCTTGATTACACAGCTTTGTTTACAGAGTGAGTTCCATGGCAGCCAGCATTACACAGAGAAACCCTATCCCTAAAAACCATATATATATATGAATAAAAGATTTATTTTGTCCCATAGTAGCATAGGTTTCAGAATTCCATTTTCATTCAGCTAGTGTCACTCTTTCCTGACCTTAATGATGCAAACCATCATGGTAGAAGTATATTGAAGAACACATATACTCAGTTCACAGTGATTAGGAAGTAGAGAAATGACTGCCTTTTCTGGTGGGCTTCCTTCTTTCTCAATCCCTTTTGACCCCTTCTTTATCTCCAGTCTATTTGATGGTATCATCCATATTCAAGATGTGTTTTCCTTTATCAGGAAACACAGACACACCTAGAGGTGTGCTTTGCTAACTTTGTGGGTATGAGGGATGTCTCAAAGCAATGAAGTTGGGAACCTAGATTAAACATCAGTTTAACCTTAACTTTTCTTTTCTTTGTTCTTCCTGCAATTTTTCCTTCTATTTCATGTTTGTTTAACCTTTTGCACATCTTTAAACCTTTATATAGTTGGTTAGCATTGTTATTAATATTATTCTTATACTTACAGAGATTGCTAGTGCACACAAGATATATACTGAACATATCTTAGGAAAAAGGAGCAGCATGAAATTAGGCATTGGTAGATTTTGCAAAGATTTGGCGTTTATCCTTTATGTGTAGTATAGATGTTCTCCAATAGACACCATTGCTTGTAGGATTCATAACCAATTCAAAAACAATACTGGGAATATGTAATGATCTATAACAACAAAATCTGAACATATTGTAAAATACATATTGATTTTATAAATGATAAAATGAGTGACTCCTAGGGTCAAAAATTGTAATTTTTATCTAAGAAATGTGCACCAATTTCTTTATGAAACACTTTCTTTTTCATGACTTCAAGAGAAACTAAACATCATAATGTATTCCTTCATCCTTTTCTTCTCATTTCTTCCTAGGGACTGCTGGCAGCTGTCTTCGTCGATTCAGTACCATGCCTTTTATGTTCTGCAACATTAACAACATTTGTAACTTTGCTTCAAGAAACGACTATTCTTACTGGCTTTCTACCCCAGAGCCCATGCCAATGAGCATGGAACCCCTGAAGGGCCAGAGCATCCAACCATTCATTAGTCGGTGAGGCTCTGGTTTAGCTTTGACCTTATCCCAGCTTAGTTTAGCTAGTAAGAAATAGGTCTAAATTGGGTAATCAATGCTATTCATCCCCAGTTAAGTATACAAGAGTGATTTTTTTAACATTATGATGTTTAATTTTAACTAGAGAAATGAGAATATGTGCCTCAAAGAAATGTGTCTGTTTTTGATAGATTGGGAAAAAAACTAAATAAACATGTAGTTATAAAGGAAAGTCATATAAACGAGAAAGTGAGAATGGATAATAGAAAAATGTACCACGAATTTAGTATTTAAAGTTTCTATATTGAGAAAGTTACCTTGAGCACAAATAATAGAATGCTTAATTTATAATATAAATTATAAATATATTATAATGAGCAGCACTACCACCCCTCAAACAATATTTGAGATAAAGTTTAGGGAAGATTAAGGCACTATCAGCGTACTTGAATTATGTAGGCATAGTCCTTGGGTGGAGTTCTATTACACTGAATAGTATTGCTGTAGTCCTCATGTGACTAGATTATATCTCACAGTGGGAGACACATATCACATTATTAGGATAAATGGAAATTGGGAATTGAAGTAATAGATAAGATTTGGCATTCCCTTAAAGTAACCGATAGAGGCTAGTTCCATTAACAGAGATTTCCTGGGCTTTTTCCACATTCGAGCAGTAACTTAAATCAATCTCTTGAGAATATTGGGTAGTGCTACTTTTATTGTGATCATGATACAGGGTTCTGGTAGGTATACCAGATGAATCATTACTAAGTTCAATTTCTTTGACAATGAATACAAGGATATAACCTAATTTGGTTTTATTAGCAAATTCATGGTTCCCTTGGTAATTGTATTTCCTTAAATCCATGTGTGTGTTGGGGAGTGGAAGAACATAGCAGCATATGCATGCAAGTGTGTAAGGGAGATTTTTTTCAGTCTCAACTTCGTGGAGTAAAAGTTTCCATAATATATTATGTATTATGCAGATAGATTTTGCTAAGTTAACCTCCATCATATTTCAAGATGTTCCCTCATGCTCTTTATTAAAATTTTGATATATGCAGCAATACTTATTCTGCGGCTGTTTTTACTTATTTTATAGTTTTCAACCACATCTCTCCTACTGCCTGGGCACCTCCCCAGCCATTCTGGGTCTGTTGTACTCACCCAAATATGACAAATGGTTAATAAATGTCCTTTGGAGGAATAATACTGGGTGGAGATTGAGAAAATATCAGCTGCTTGTCTTTTTCAGTTTGCTAGACATTGTTCTTACCACAGTCATAGCATTACTAAGTGTCTACTACCTCCAGGTGGGTACTTTGACAGCAAGTATGTAGAGCATAGTAAGCCAAACTCCTACAGCAACTACAGCATTGACTACAGCAAGTCTGAATGCAAATTTATGTCACAATGGAAAATGAAATGCAATAGCTGTAATACTACAATGTCTTGAAAAAAAGGCTTACAGATTTTGCTTATAAATCTATTATGCATGTGGGAAGAGAGTTTTTATGCAAAAATGGTTCTCAAAGTGCATTTTTCTTTTCTTCTGATCATTGAGGATGCAGTCAAGGGCTTCCATAATAGGAAGGCTTCTGAAGAATGATTGTTGTTTCCTACATATTCACTCTGTAAATCATATTTCCTCTCCCTTTCCTTTACCAGATGTGCAGTGTGTGAGGCACCAGCTGTGGTCATTGCAGTTCACAGCCAAACTATTCAAATTCCACATTGTCCTCAGGGATGGGACTCTCTGTGGATTGGTTATTCCTTCATGATGGTATGGAACAGGAACACTCACCCTTACTTTTCTTACCACAGTTGACCTTCCATCACATGTCCACTTCTCCCCACTTGAGACAGCTCAGTCACTTGTATAGTAATAAGCTTGAGCACTAAATGGCCTTTGTCCAAACACTGTTCTCCCTCCCACATTTTCTTTATTACACTTAATGTATTATAAATGTATATATGTACATATACTATATATTATAGTATAGTATAGAGATTATGTATTTATGTCCATTGCTTTTGTTGACTGTGCTTGGTGTGCATACTGTTACCTTACCTTTAGTCCTAGTTTTCTTTTATTGCATTCTAATTTATAGCCATGCCAGGTATATATTCTTGAATAATCCCTAACGTAGTTTAGCACATATGTATTGTGGAACATTTCCCTTATCTTTTTTAGCATACAAGTGCAGGAGCAGAAGGCTCAGGCCAAGCCTTAGCCTCTCCAGGTTCCTGTTTGGAAGAATTTCGTTCAGCTCCCTTCATCGAATGTCATGGACGGGGAACATGCAACTACTACGCCAATTCCTATAGCTTTTGGCTAGCCACTGTTGATATGTCAGACATGTTCAGGTAAGTTGCTTATGGATTTAGTTCAGGCCTAGTGCCGCCTTCATAGATAACTAGGAGGGAGAGAGTATATTAATGAGTTGTTTGTCCCCAGTAAATTTTAGGAATTTGTTGGGCTGAGGTCTTTAGTCTTAGCTTGTTCTCCACATCTACCTAACTTGTAATATAGAAACAGATCTTACTAATGTCAGGTTAGTTTAACATTAATCTTTAAATAACAAAGAAGTCAGGAGTTGGTCTACTAGAATAAGACTATTTCAACAACTGAAACTGTAATTTGTATTGCCTGTCTCATTCTCACGACTCTCTTTTTAGGAATGTTTTCAGAGACTTCATCCAAGTCTATGAATGGAATAACACACACTGCTTATGTCTCTATCTCAATCTTTTGAAGTGTCTCTTTATTTGTATGTGTTGCGTCTTTCTTGACATTTATCATGTATAGCTCAACAGTTGCCTAAACGTCTCTCATCCCGTATATATTAGGAAAGGTATCACAAAAAAGATAACAGCGGGGAAACAAATACATGAGTATAACAGTAGTGGGGAAAGCAGTCACAAAAATACATGTGACTGTATAGAAATGAGGTATAGATATACAGTATTATGAAACCAAAACTACAATATTCAAAACAAACTAAAGTTAGACAAATATCCATATTTTCTCTCTCATTTCTGAATCCTGGATTTACACACACACACACACACACACACACACACACATACACACACAACTAAGTGGAAATAAGACTGTTTGGGGAAAGGAGAAGGACTAATATATAAATTATTAGGTTTCTGGGAAAGCTGCTCACCAGAAAGAGAATGTCTAGATGTGAATTCATGCCTGTAATAGAAGGTTAATAGCAGAAATGTATGGAATTGAAATCAGAAAAGCAAAGCTAATGGCCTCATTCCTTATTTCCTAGTAAACCTCAGTCAGAGACACTGAAAGCAGGAGACTTGAGGACACGTATTAGCCGATGTCAAGTATGCATGAAGAGGACATAACATGCTGAAGAATTCCTTGTGTTTTTTAATGTGATAATATATATATATATATACATATATATATATAATTATTATATGTGATTCCCAGGATTTAATGTCTCACTTACTGTCCCCAACTTCATCACTGCTGCCACCAATGGTGCTACTACACTCTATGACCAAGAGAGCATGCTGACTAGTAAGCACAGAAATTCAGATGTACCTCAGCAATGTGCCAGAGCAAGGCCTTACTTCTGATGAAAGAAACCGGAAGGGACTATACTTTGGGGGTCCAGAATAACATTGTTCAGGGATTATAAGATGAAGAAGTTTATATATTTTGCCCAATTTCTAAAATGGCACATTAAAAATTCAATGAAGGGAAAGATCAAACTGAGTCAAATTAAAGACTGCTGTTTGGGGAAGAATTACTTTTCATGGTGCTACTAATCCTACTGTACCCCAGGTTTTTAATAGAAAGGTGTTAATCTTATTTTGCTCTGTAAGTAAAGAATGTGTATATTCTGTAAACAACCTCTTAGCTCAAAACGTTGAGTCACTTAGATGTGATCTGGTATAAACCCTTCTTTACTAAAAATGTATGAAATCTTACATTATAAACAGCAAGATGTTACATGAAGAGGGTTTACGTTTCATTGATTTACTATTGAAAGAAAATTAATTGGGACTTTTTATCTCTTAAGTTAGTAGCTGACTTTAAAATTGAAAACATTTAAGTGACTTTGATCAGAATTTTAATGGTTTATGTTGCACGTCAAGTTATCATATGGAGCAATCTCTTTTTCTATATTTTTCAAGACACTGATGTTCAGATGTCCCATCTTCATATATTTATATCTTGATTTTTGCTTGTTCCCAACAGTCTTGAGAAACAAACTTACCCAAAATAATTTTAAGGATTCATATTATCCTGGTGCTCGTGTAAGAATTATTCTCCTTTGGGTTAACTTGTATAAGAAGACAATATTTGATTCATCGTCTCTCTTCAATTGCAGAAAACCAATGGACTTTTAAAACCTTTTTATTTTAAACATTTTATTACGAATAGTCATAGGATACCTTACGTCTTCAACTGTCATCTTCTCACTGAATGTTTTTGAATTCACAATTACCAATTTAATTAAAGTTATATGTTGTAATTATGGCTCATTGTCTCTCTATTCCGCTTAAGTATAAAATCATGGTCATTTATATTGCTACATCAAATGTTCCCTTCTCAGGCAATTTGTTCCTGTGTTTTTGATCATTATGATTGCTGGCAGAAAACATATAGCAATGGAAACATTTTCCCATGGGGAAAAATAAGCTACTGGAAGATGCTCTGATGATAGCAAATTTCTCGACAATGTAGTATTGATCGATAGCAAAGACTAAGTTTCTCTTTATGGAATAATCCATTAATAATGCTTAAAACAAATTAGTAAGTTAATATTCCTAAGACTTAAGAATTAGCCACATGTAGCTCTCTAAAACAACCAAGGGCCTGTTAAAAATAAAAGGCTTTATAATAAAGTTTGTGTGACAGCTAAAAATACAGCAACCAAAACATTTTTTTTTAATTTTAGATACCAATATGAATCTATGGGTACCTGAAGCTTAGAAAGTATGGTGGCAAGTTGAAGAATCTAAGCAATAATAAATATTTCTGCTTTATTTTTTCACATAGACCAATCCATGGAAACATTGATATGTAATTCTAACTGAACCCCTGTGCCCCTTCCATGGATCATTTTTATTGTGGCATACATATGAATGTTGTTCCTTGAGTTACAAGAGCAAATGTAGGTTTTAGAATCCTCACTCATATATGCATGATTGAAATTTCACTTAAAACAAGAGCCTTTAACTTTTACATTGTTGCATTCACAGATAATATTTGTGTTTCCTAAAGCCTCTACCTCTCTCCAGCCCTGTTGAGTACAAAAACCCAACCCAGTTAAGCATTTTGATATTGTTGATCTTCTCTTGACACTGATTATTCAAATACTGTTATGAATCTATCTATCCTAGGAATTACCTTTGGTGAGTGTTACAGCCATTCACAACAGTGAATCGGTTGTCCTGCTAAATCAGCTCATTTTACTACCAAGCATGTTCATGTACCACATGTGGCTTGACCAGTTAATAAATTTATTTCATAATTCATGTGTTGCATAAGGAGCAAGTTCAAAAACTCTACTACTAGAAAAAAGACTTGTTCCATGAATACCTCTAACTATTAGAAGACTAGATAGATAGACACAGAGATTATAAGTTTGTCTTCCTCTCTTAGGTTGGCTTGATCTGCCATGTTGGTGTAGTACTCATTGCTTCCAACAGAGGTTTTATTAAACAGTTTAGGTTGGGCAGTTTGTGCTTCCATAATGTTTTTCCCTTCCAATGAAATTTGAACACCACTTTCCAATTCTTATGTTACCAATGAGGTTCTTTGTTTCAATTAGTGTGGTTAATTAAAAACTCACTGGCCATTCCAAGCCATTACCACTCTATACAGAAGTTAACACAAGATGGCACTGTTGCCTATAAAAATACACCAGCATGTGTAAAGATTTGTTGAGTCCTTGGTTGAAGGTGGCAATGGGTTTGTATAAACTCTTAGCCCATGTTTGATGTGACATGTGTTTGTTCATTGTCATAAAACTCAGTAGAAAATAGTTAAAAGAGATGGCACAGTTTCTTGGTATCTGCATCCAAATTGAAAAGGCATCTTCAATGTCAAAGGTTCCATTGTTATCTTAATTAGGAGTTGGCTGTAAAGCACTTCCTTAGCCTCACAACACACAAATAGAAAAACCACTTTTGTTTGGCCAAAACTTCAATTGGCTTTAGTGCACAGAGAATCTCTTTTCTCAGGCTGGGCTATTCAACCATGCTCATCCCTACGGAGCTTCAAAATAACCGAATTGTATTTAAAAACCAAATAGCATGTTACTTGAAGTGTGATATTTTTGTGGGGTTGGTTTATATGTTTGTTTTTAGCATTATGCCCAATGATTTGAAGGTTGCTGTGGTGGGAATAACTCATACATTGATACAGTGAAGGACTTGAACCCAGATAAGCCTGTCCTTTGAAGTGCATGCTAACAAGGATCAAAGGTTACTTATTAGCCCCTACCATACCACAACAAATAGTAATCAGGTATACACCTAACCAGATGGTCCATGGTCATCACAATGTGTGAAAGGTAGAACAGACACACTATTATGTCTTGGGTTACAACTCTTCCTGAGTGTAGTACAAATCTCGGGTATTTGCCAGCAGTAGAAATTCAGAAGAAGCTTGTTTGCCAACCTCTTCCTCAACCCAAGAACAGACCTAAATCCTATTTGTGTAATCTTAGTTCTCTATTTCTCTAAGAAGACAGCTTGCCAAACACCTGAACACACAGGAAAGCAAGTAGCTGGTAGGGAACCTGTTATGCCCATTATCGTTAAACACATCAGATTCACATCACATTCTTCACCCTGCTGTTCACACACAGAAGATTCCCAAGTCCTCTGGCTTCTGGGCTCAATCAGCAGGATACTCAAGCAAGATAGTGAGGGGGCAGGGGGATTACACTACTGGGATTAGGGTATTTATTTTCACAGATTCCTCTCTGTGGGGTCACTTCAGGTTGTTTTGTGTCCCTTAATGAACTGTCCTTATTCCTCTTGGGAAAACTTGTTCTTCTTATCTCCCTATCTCATTCCAGTCATCTCCTTCTAATAATAATTTGTGGTCTAAGTATGGCTACAAATTGGTTTTCGCTATTCTGATAGACATAGATTCATTGGTTACTGTATTTTGCTAATTGAACTCTTGTCTAATTTTTGTAAGTGTGATCTGAGTGCTGTTGACAATGCAATTAATATAGCACTGCTTGTCATTTTAAAAAACGTAGGTATATGAATACCAACAACTGATCTTTTAGAACTCCACAGAGGAAATTCTTTATAGTGCTACTTCCGAGAGAAAATCTGCCAAATTAGGTTCACATGCTTTCAAGCATATGAAGTGGCCCAAATGTTACTAGCTGAGAAGTGGGAAGTTTACTCTTTGTAGTCTCAAGAACATCTGTCCAATGTTGCAGAAGCTCTTCAGATCTGCTGCCCTGTAAGGTGCCAGAGAAAATGCTTCCAGTAGAAATTAGGGAACTCCAACCTGGGGATTGGAGGCCACAGGTTGTCTGAGAATTTCAACCAGGGCCACACAGAACCTACCAAAAAATTAACGTTCTTCATTTTCAGTTGAAATTATTTTTCTTGTTCATTTTCTCATGGTTAATACGGCCTTTGCTAATAACAGTTCATGCATGAGACACAGTTGGAAGCCCAGATTTCAAATCTTTGTGTCTTCCTTTGACACAATATTATGACCCTTGCTTAGGCTCTCTGAAAAACTACCAATAATGCCTCAGTAGCTAGCAGTGAGAGTTAATGATCAATGTTATCCAGGCCTCATTAAAGTTTCATTCTTTCCACATCTCAATTGAGTCTCAGTAACTCTGGTGTATTCAAGTGATGCGAGCATGGTCTCTAACTTACAAATGCAAAAGATGAGCCTTTGAGTGGTCAACTAAATTTCCTCAAATCTAAGACAAATTACTAATTCATTTTCACTAAAATTTAGTTACCAACTTTATGCACTAAATTGTCCTATTGTACAAAATTTACAATCCTGGGGTGAAGCTATTATTCAATCAGTATCCTTTTGCCTATCGCATGATAGACCTCAGCATCATTTGTCAATATCTCTCTCTCTCCCTGAGTATATGCTTTTCAGAAATGCTCATGTATGTTCCTTACACAAGCACATTCTCTCTCTCTCTCTCTCTCTCTCTCTCTCTCTCTCTCTCTCTCTCTCTCTGTCTCTCTCTCTCTCTCACACACACACACAAAGCAAATAAATAAACAAATAAATAAGTAATAAACCACCCAAATCATGAATATGATAGAAATTAATAAAGTTCTTCTACAAGGGCTTCTGACTCATAAGAAAATGCATATTTGGGGTGTCTTGGTTCCCAAGTAAGAAAGAATATGTTTCCTGTCATCATTGTAGCATGGGGGACCTCAAATTATCCCTTGAAAATAGAGAACTTGTAATGAGGCCACTCTGCCATCAGGAACTCATGTCCATCCACTTTGTATCCACAGATAAAGAAAACTTTGAGGATCTGGCTTGATTCCCAGCTTGTGAGCTTCCTCGAGGCTCTTGAATACAGAGAAGCTTCTGGAGTTTGAATTTTCTGGCTTGCACACTCCCCAATGTTACTAGTGCCCAAATAAGGACCACTTGTGCAAAACTATTTTTTAGTTCCAACTGGAAAATTTATTAAATTTCATTGTCACAGCATAGTAGCCTATGAGATTAAATAAGCCAAAAATGTTAAAGACAAACCGAGGATCCATGTTGAAATAAAACCTTGGTTAGCTTACGATAATTAGGAAATAAAACAGCTCGGCTTTGAGGTTGCCAACTGTAAGAATGTTGTGACTGTGCTTTCCCTTGTACCAACAGCAATACAGAAAAGTCTCCCAATGTAGCAGATAGGGTATCAGACCATATACACTTCACCAGAACTTTCTTCTCCCAAACCTACACTTTCTTTTATCCTTTAATAAGCAAGCAAAAGCAGCCATGTGTCTATAAAAAATGTGTGAAGACATTTCTTTGCAAATTTATCTGCCTTTGCTTTGTCTACTTTGAAAATCTTTTTACTAAGTACATAAATACACTTTATTATTCTGTCCTCTTGATGAAATGATCTCTTTCTCAGTGTGATGTTAATAATATGACAAACAAAAATTAGTATTTTTGCAATAAAGTCTACATGATAGCAATATTGTCTCCCAGCTTTCTTTGTGTTAATAGGAACCTGAGACATCTTTCCCCCCATTATTTTACTTTACCCTTGTTTCTGTATACTTAAAATATGTATCCCAAGGGTGTGTATAACTGGACACACTTATTTGTTGGTAGAACTAGACAATATTGTTAAAGATCTTCCATCTTTGTAGCTCACTCAGACTGACCTTTAACTAACAGTCTTGACTCAATTTCCCAAAAGCAGCATGTGTGTCAAAATGCCTGGCTTAGTGAACTTTGCTATTGACCCAATTTGTATTTTGTTTATATTAAATGTGTTTTCTGATTTCATTTTATCACCTTCATAACATATTCTTTACCTTTCTTTGGATAATCTCATGACTATTCTACAGTTTATAATATACATCTTTAACTTCTAACTCTTCATGTTCATCTCATGAATGTAAGAGCATTACAGTAACATTTCAATTTTCTTATTTAAGTTTTGGGTACTTTTCATATACTATACTTTCTATATATTATATATTCCCACACAGCATTGCTATTATTTTTGCTTAAACAATGTATTTTCTTGTCATTATATAGAGCTCAAATTATATGAATGTCATTTTAAAAATATAATTTAATGGTTTTACTACCTTCATAAACTTCAGTCATTATAATCTAATTCCAGAACATTTTGTGCACCTGCCCAAGAAACTTCATGCCCATCAGCTGTTACTGTTTCCCATCCCATCCTCTTTTAGTGCTAGGAAATGATTAATACACATCTGTCTTTACAGATTTGTCTGTCCCAGACATTTTATAGAAATACAATCATACACTATTTGATCTTTTGACTGTGTCTCCCCTAATTTATGGTCACATACTCAAAGCCTGCATCAGTGTTGTACCATGTGCTAGTTAGTAGTTCAATTCTTTGATTTTTAAAATTGAGGTAAATTTTAAAATTGAGTAAACACCGCGTAAATTATTTTAAGGCAATAATTTACACGATGTTTACTACATTCACAACATTTCCCAACCACCATCTTTATCTAGGTGCAAAACATTTCCCTTATCCCAAAAGTGAGAACCACATATCCATTAAGCAGTCTTAAGACTTCTCTAAAGATCCTGATAGCCACTAATCTCCTTTCTGTTCCTATGGATTTACTAATTCTGAATGTTGCATATGAAGAGAGTCATACAATACTCGACCTTTCTCACCTGGTTTCTCACATTTAGCATATGTTTTCAAACTTCATTCAAATTAGAGGATTGCGAGTGCTCCATTGTTTCTTGTGTGTTGCATAAGAATGCATTGTATGGATAAGTCACTGTGTTGTTTATCTCACGGCTGACAGCTGTGTTGTTTATGACTTTTGCTGATTGTGAATGTTGTTGTGAACCCACAGGTACAAGTACTCCTTTAAAAATTTTTCATTACTTTCAGATGTATAGTGTTCTGGGGGTTGTATATTAGTTCTAGATTGAAATTCTTGAAAAACTATCAAACTAAGTTTCACAGTAGTTACATTGTTTTAAATTCCTACCTGCAAAGTACTAACTAGGGTTACCTTATTTTCTACATTCTTACCCAAACTTACTAACTTTTCTGTTTTCTTTCATTCTTTGGCCTTTTTTTTTTTTTTCTTCTTCTTTTCTCAAACAATCTTTTTATGTACTTCACATTAACCATAAATTGTGATTTCCCTAACGACTCATTACATTTGTTGATAATTTACATGTCTTTTGTAAAGCAGTATGTAGTCAGATGCCCTGCCCATTTTACAATTGTGTTATTTGTCTCTTGTTGTACATAAGAATACCTAACATACTATAGAAACAAGTCCCTTATCACATAAGCAATTTCCCAACATGTTTTCATACTTCTGGTTTTAGACTTCCTGTCTCATTCAGTGCCTTAAGTGCAGAGATTAGGGGTCTGTGCTACTATGCCAACATTTTGTTGGTGACCTTTAATACTCAAAAGCTTTGAAATTTGTTAAACCCTCATTTAGCTACTTTTCTTCTTGTTTCTTTTGTTTTTGCTGTTATATCCAAACAATCCTTTCATAATCTTAGTACATGGATTCTTCTAAGCATTATCTGAATTTTGCTCTTATATTTAGGTATTTGTTACTTTTTAAATTAATTTTTACACATAGTGTAAGCTAAACTTCTTTTACATAAACTATCCAATCATCCCAACTGCATTTGTTGAAAAGAACTTCATAAAAATTGAGTCAGTGTCAATATACAAATCAATTACTAATTGCTATGTGGCTTTATCTTTGAACATTTATTCTGTTTCATTTACCTACATGTCTATTTTTGTGCCAGGACCATACCATCTTGATTAATGCAACTTTGTAGTCAGGTTTAGAACAAATATAATGTAAGTCTTCCAATTTTGTTTATGTTCAGGACTATTTTTTGCTGTTCAGGCTTCCTTGCAAGTCTGTATGGATGTTAGGTTTGGCTTATTAGGTAGTGGGAAAAAAAAGAAATAGAAGACATCTATAATTCTGATAGATTGTGTTGAATCTGTTTATCACTTTGGGAAATGTTGTTTTTCAACACTATTAAGCCTTTTGACCCATGAACACATATTTTTCCATTTCTATACAGTTCCATTAATTTCTTCAGTGACATAGTTTTCATGGTTTTATTCATGTATCTTTTATACTTTTGATGTTACTGTAAATGGTATAGTTCTCAATATCTTTAACAGATTTTTTTTATTGTTACTGTTAAAGAACACAAGTCTCTTTCTCTCATGTATTAGGAAAGAATTCTGAAACTAGTCAATACATTTATTAGCTCTGGTATTATTTTTATGAATTCCTTGAGGTTTTTGTTATATAAGATCCTGTTATATGCAAATAGACCTAGCTTTATTTCTTCCTTCACGCATTTTATGCTTTTTTATTTCCTTGATTGAATAGGGTGGAAACTCCAGTACACTATTACATGGAAATAATGAGGGCTGGAAATGCAAAGTACTTGCCTGGCATATTAGAGAATCCTGGTTTGATCCCTTAAACCTCAGAGACAATGGGACAATTTACCTCCGTTTTCATTCGTTTTTAGGGGTAGGATTTTTGTGAAAAAACCACTGTTAATATGACTTACCAGTGAAGCTATTTCTCCTGGCCTTTAAGTGTTGATTTGTTTTTATTATTTATTATATCCGTGCAGTTTCCATTTACTCCTGTCAATTTGGCAGTTCATATCCTACTCGTGTCAATTTGGCAGTTCATATCCTTCTCTAATTTAGCCTATTTTATCTAATGCATTTAATTGGTTTGTGTACAATCTTTCATCGTGTTTTTCTGTAGCTATTATTATTTCTTTAAGGTTAATAATGTTTCTTTCATTGCTAATTTAAACAGAGATGTATCAATTTGGTTGATTTTTCTCAAGAACCAACTTTTCAGTTTTACTGTTTCTCGCTGTTATCTAATGTCCACACCATTGATTTCTACACTACATTATATGATTTTCTTCTGCTTATTTTCAGTTTAGCTTGTTTTTCTTTACTAGTTCTTAAGGTAAAAGTTAGGTTATTGATTTGAGCTCTTTCTGCCTTTTGGATATTTCTTAAAGGTTGATTTGTATTATGTTATTTATTTATCTATCTATCTCTTTGTGTGTGTGTGTGTGTGTGTGTGTGTGTGTGTGTGTTTGTATAAATACATGTCACTTGTGTGCATGCCCACAGAGGCCAAGGTAGGGTGTCAGGTCTCTTGAAGCTGGAGTTACAAGGGTTATGGCAATTGTGAGCCAGCAGACCTAGGTGCTCAGACCTGAATTCAGGTCCTCTGGAAGAGCATTAAAACATCTCTCTGTCCCTTCTTTTTATCTTAAAAATGTGACATTATTTGAGTGAGGGAACGATGACCATGGTACATATGTGGAGGTCAGAAGACAATCTGCAGAACTCTCATCTCTCCTTCCACCATGTGAGGCACAGGGGATAGAGTTCAAATCCTCAGGCTTGGCAGCAAGTACTCATCCCATCTGCTCTTTCTGATTTTGAATACAGACATTTCTTGTAAATAAAATTCCATCTAAATGCTGTCTATCTATGCCTTGTAAGTGCGGGAGGATTTCTATTTACTTTAAAGTGGCATTCTCTTTTCTCCCCGCCCCTTTCTCTCTTTTTAAAATTATTTCTTTGAGAATTTAGTTCAGTGTATTTTGATCATATTCAGTCCCCCTACACATCCCAGATCCAATTTCCCTTCTCTACCCACCCAACTTTTGTCCTCTTCTAAAAAGCAAATTTAATTTGTGCTACCTATATATACACCTGAATGTGTGGTATTCCAATGGCAGAGAATAAGAGATGGTCGAGTGCTCATACCTAACTAGCCATTTATATCACAACCCCTGAACTCCAAAGTTTCAGGGATCATTGCAGAAAGGGGGACTGTCAGAAAGATTGTTTAAGAGTGAACTTGTGGATTCTAAAATGCAGCTGTTTTCCAGACACAGCAGGGCAGTTGCATGGACGAAATCATATAGGTTGTGACAGCATGCACAAGACCTGTGCAAGGTCAAGACAAACAAAATACCAGGATTGAAAGGGGCCGCAAAGCCCCACCTCTAAGAGAGGAGTTAATGGCAATGGAGACTGATAGTCAGCTTTCCTTAAGATATGGCCCCTAGTAAGGTAACTTATTTCTTATTCATCTGTTATTATAGGAGGTGTTAGTTACTTTCCACACATGGATTTTACATTATCCCATTTCAATATAGTTAAAGTACAGTTTTTGGTCCTAAAGATTTAAATTTTCTATTACTTGGTTTATTAAGTAACATATGATGTCATTCAGAATGTGTCCCAGGTGCGCTCTCTGCTGTTGCTGAGAAAAGTATTCTATACAAGGCTTTTAGACAAAAATCAATGAATTTTTCTTTGATCCATTCAATAATACATATTTGTGTGTATCCAACAACAACTAATGAAAAAAAAAGGGCCACATATTTGAAAAAGAGCAAGGATGGGTATATGGGAGGGCTTAGAGGGAGAAAAGGACAGGAAAATGGTGTTAGATTATAACATGAAAATATAAAAGAATGTTTTACATATCTGTTAGGCCTAGTTTGAATATGATGCTCAAATCCTTTGCTGTCTTTTTAAAACATACTTTTTTTTAATTTTATGTGACTGAGTGTTTTGCCTGTGTGTGTGTGTGTGTGCGCGCGTGCTTATCACCCATGTCCGTGGTACCCTTCAGGGTCAGAAGACAGTGGAACTGGAGTCACAAATGGTTATTAGCTACCATGTATGTTGGGAATTGAACCAGGGGGCCCTACATATGCATCCAGTGCTCTTAACCAAGTACTCTCCAATCTTCTTGTTCTTGTTCTTCTTCTTGTTCTTCTTCTTGTTCTTCTTCTTGTTCTTCTTCTTGTTCTTCTTCTTGTTCTTCTTCTTGTTCTTCTTCTTGTTCTTGTTCTTGTTCTTCTCCTTCTTCTTCTTCCTCCTCCTCCTCCTCCTCCTCCTCCTCCTCCTTCTTCTTCTTCTTCTTTTTGATCTGTTACCAGTTGTTTTATCCATTACTGACAGTGGAACATTATGTTTTGCAACTTTTTCTTCTTTTTTTTCTGTTTTTTTTTTTTTTGAAATTTTTATTGAGGGGAAAATGGTGGTTGCTAATGTTGTTTATATCTCTCTTTTGTTATTTTTTATTTAATTTATTATTTTACATGTCAATCCCAGTTCCCTCTCCCTCCCTCCCTCCCTCACTTTTACCTTCTCTGCCCTCTCACATGCACTCTAACCACCCTCCCCTCCCATCCGCCACCCCAATTCCATATGTAGGGGAATGCCATCCAGTTGGGGTCATGTAGATCTGACAGGTCATGTGAAGTAGGACTAGGGCTTCTCTCCTGTCTCTAGGTTAAGGCAGTTATCCCTCCATGGGGGATGTGTTCGCGAGGTCCATTTGTGCACCAGGGATACATCCTGGCTCCACTGTCTGAGGTCCCTTAGACTGCTCAGTCCTTCTGGCTGAGACCCATATTCAGGAGGGCCTGAATCAGTCCCATGCTGGCTTCCAAGCTATCAGTCTTGGGACCCATTAGCTACTCCTTGTTCAGGTCAGCTGTCTCTATGTGTTTCTGCAGCCTGGTCTTGTCCTCTCCATCTGCATCTGGGTTCTAGTTCAACTCAGTGTTTATGTATGGCTGTTTGCTCCTGTTTCCAACAGGTATTAGATGAGGGCTCCATAATGGTAGATAAGTTAGTTGAATTATATATTCATCACTTCAATTCTAACATTTTATTTCATATACTTTGGTAATTCATATTTGCCTGTATACATAATTTCTTTTTCTTTTTCTGGTTTTTCAAGACAGGATTTCTCCATGTAACAGCATTAAATTGTCTTATGTTCAAAATATCTTTCAGTTTCTGTAGCAGCAGCTTTATCTCTAAAGTATGGACTGTTTTGTTTGTTTGTTATATTTGTTTGTTTAGATTGATATACCACTTTTAGTCTCTTGGTGGCTTGTTTATAACTTACTTTCTACTGTAACTTGACTATTTCTGTGTGGAGGTACCTGCAACTTCAATGTCTCTGCTAGGCAACATATGTTCAGATTATGTTTTTTTTTTTATATACATTCTGCCTTTAGACTGAATTGATAAAAACTCTGCAATGCAATGCATTCTTGGAAAAGGGAAAATTGATGAAAGATGTTCTGCATCCTCCGCTGAGGAAACTTTCTTCAGTTCTCCCAGCCTGTCAAATGCAGTGAGCCAGGATAGTCACAGGGTTTATCAAGTCTTTCCTCTTGCTTAGATCCTAGTCTTTTAGTGATCCATGCTCAACACATTTTGAAAAGCGTTGCTCCAATATTTTGTAGGTGCATGTTGAGGTGGGAGGATAAATATTCTCTCTCTTTGCCACAGTGGGTCTTTCTAAATCTTTTTATCTTTCATCACTTAGAATGATTTGGTGCCAGCTCCCAGAATGGTTTCTTCCAACATTAAGTCAAAATAATTCAAGAGGACATAGTCATTGTGTGGCAAATTTAGCTTTCATTGTCTTGTACTATGGGTTCTGTTAATCTTTTATCTCAGTTGCAACTTAAAAATTGGAATTCCAATTAAGGCACTTTTCTCATTAACTCTATTTAACACAATGTATAGTTTTACTTTATCATCCATGTGGAAAATAGAAATTTTTCGTTTAGATTTTTAAAACCATTTTTAAATTAGTGTACAATGTAGTGGGTTTCATTATGACATTTCATACATGAATGTTATTTGTTTTGTTCATATTCATCTTTTCCTCCACTGTACTTCCTCATCCTTCTGAAGCCCCTCTTGTTGAACCTCTTTCTCCCCTCTTTTTCTTGTCTTTTTAAGAGATATTTATTTGAAACCCATCTCTCTTTCTTGTATTAAATTCTTTAAATTTTCAAACAAGAACATTTTGAGTATTCAAAAGGGAGGAAAGAGAAAAACATATTTTTTCTTCCTATATGGTACTGGACATTGTAGTAGTAGTAGTAAGTGATGCTAAAGTAGGAGGGTAATTACATTAAAGCCCTCCTGGACTAATAGTTATTTCAAGACCAACTGTAACATGATAAATAAGTGTCCCAGAGACTGTATTGGAGTTCAAGCTAAAGATCAGAAAAGCAAAGCAGCCAGTCACTAGCTCTTACCTCTACATCAGCTCAGACTGAAGGGGTGATCCTCAAACTGCTCCCGAATTCACTGCTCCCCAGATTCACTTAGACTGCTTGCTATGCTGTCCTCACCATGGCTAGAGACTCAATGCCTCACACTCAATACTGAAGATCCTGCTCCTATCTTTTATACCTCTCTAGTGCTAGAATTAAAGGCGTGTGATCCCAGGTGCTGACATTACCTTAGTGTGAGTTGTTTCTTTTAGGACTGGGTCAATTTTGTGTAGTCAGTGTGGCTTTGAACTAACAGAGATACATTTACCTCTTAGTCCTGTGTCTTGGGATTAAATGTGTGTGCCTGGCTTTTATGGCTAACTAGTATGGCAACTTTGCTATTTTGTTCTCCAGGGGCATTAACAAATTGTAAACAATATGTCATCACAGCCTTTCTTGGTTCTATAGCAAGTTTCTGTCTCAAAAGGAAAAAGAAAATCTATATATCACTCTCATTTTCCATGCACCATCATTAATTGTGAGAGTTCTAGACTAGGAAAATCCATCCCAAATCAACTCATCCTTATATTTTTGGTTATGAGCCTCGCCTTTAATGGCTGGGTCATCTCTCCAGCCCCCAAATCAACTCATCCTATTTCCTACCATAACTTATTAGCTGGAAAGCATGATTAAGATAACTCCTCCATGGAAGAAAAGTGAATGAAGACATTGATGAAAAGCTGGGAAAGCATGGTCTATAGCACATCTCAAAATCCTTGTATATCTCCACCCAATTCCAGCATATAAAAGGGTCAACCGATACTTTGAATATTAAGTGTTGATCTCCTGCCATTGGCACATTCCCACAAAGGACCTGGCTGTCTTTTGAAACAAGATATTTTCAAGTTACATGGGCTATATATCGTGTAACTGATATGCTTATCTGTGACTCTTAGAATTAAATGCAACCTCCAATATTTTGGTCTCCCTGGAATGAGCATAAACTTAATATATGAGGGAACAAAACAGCACAAAAAGAAGCTCATCCATATATTTCATAACTTACTGGGGAAGATGTGAAAACAATGAGAATAGTCTGAAGCAAAATATATTTTAAAGTCCCTGCATAAGTGTGCTCCCTGAAAATAAGATACAAAACATAAACTGTTGAAGATTTTCTTAGGAGTTGCAAGTTTTGAAATATAGAAGGGATTATAAGCTTCACATTTTTTTTCTGATGATACCTAAGAATCTGCTTTCGATTTTTAATATTTCTTTGGTCTCTTGGTTAGTTGAAATGCTAATCCAGTGCTCTGCCGTTGACATAGAAGGCCCTATAATGGATATTCTGAGATTGAAAACTCGAGGTGATTGCTTCTAGTTCAGTTGTATGAACTTAAATGCTTAAGTAAAATCAGCAATTTCCTCTTAAATTCTCAAGACTTTGTGTAAGTTTACCCCATTTACATAGCACAGCACTGTATGTTGCTGACAAATTCCAATGTAGCATGCAACAGTGGTTTCTAATTGCTTTAGCATTTATCATGCACAAGAGATGGGAGGGAAGTTGTCTCATTTTGTACAGCTCAGTTGCATTCCTTATCTCTGAAGTACACTTAAGCAGCAAACTGGGACTTAAGGTAGCTGAGTGAAAGCCAGCATCCATTAACATGCATATCTTGGAGGGAAAATGAATTGGATTTTCTAAAACGGAATACAGCCCAACCTCATTCTGTGCATTAATTTTGCATAATTTCATTTTTGCACATTTTATAAATGAGGGACCATGCTCTTACTACCCAAATAAATTCTCATGCTCACATTTTCCAGGTTGTGCCTTATGTCAGCTTTGTTTGCAAAACATTTCTTAAGAGCATTTTGGTGCATTTCCAAGATGTCTTTTGAGGTCAATTAGCACCTATTAATGTTTTTCTAAACAGTCACTGGATATGCTTAACCAGTGTACACTTAGGCATCTTTTATCTGACATGTGTTCTGAAAGGTTTTCTGTTTTAAAGAAACAGTAACCATTTTTCTGAAAATGACTTATTTTGTTATGCTTTATAGTTAAATAAAGTTCCACTATGTAAACATATCCCATGTTCTTTATTAATTTCTCTGTTGACTCTTAGATTGATTCCGTAACTTGGCACCGTGAATAGGATGTGCAAGTAGAGGCAAAACTATCTGGAGGAATGAATGGGAATAAGGGGAAGGTGGAGAAAATGGAGGGTGAGTTGAATACATGATATATTTGCATGGAAATGTCTTTATAAAACCCATCATTGTGTACAATAAATATTTGTCCCTAATTTTTATATTTTAAAAAGAAAACCCCTTGACATCTCACAAAGACTATTTGGTTGTCATGCATGAGACAAGAAGCTTGTGGAAGTTCAAGTTTTGTTTACTCTAATATATAGGTGCTTTCTGTGACTGAACTGTGTGTTCCTACTGTTCTGGGAATTCAAGTTGTTAAGAATTAAAACCTAAATGGACATACAAAAGTCATGCAAGATGAAAAGCATCAATGTGTACATTTGTCTTTGAAAATAAATATTATATATAATTGTATGTATATGGTTTCATGAAATGATATATATGTATATAATACATGTGAATTAGTATTTGTAAATTTTTACATACATACATGAAATGAGAGTAACTGAATTTCTGCCTGTTGTGGAGCCTCTTCTTTTTTCTTTTTCTTTATTCATCATGTCTTTCACATCATGCATCTCTATCCCATTCATTTCCTTGTCCCTTCATAGCTACCATCTGACCTTGCAATCTTCCCTCCCCCAAATAAACTAAAATTTAAGAGAAAAAAGAAAAAAAATCAGTCTCATCATGGAAGCTGCAGGGTGACACAGTGAATTATACAGTAAACCGTTTTATCCATATATCTTTACTTGCAAGTGTTGATTGCAAAGAGTCATTGGTCTGGTTTGAGGCCTCGGGTTTCTGCTACACTATCAATGCTAAGCCCTCACTGGGACTCCTTTTAGTTATCTTGCTATTGCCCTGTGTTGTGGAAATCTTGCAGCTTTGGGTCTGCAGGACAGTCCCTCTCCTGTGCTCCAGCATATCACAGATAGGGTGAATATTGGGGTGAGTCAACACATAATCCTGGTTCTAGATAGTTGCAAGGTTGCTCAGCCAGCCACCTCTCCCCCATACTCACCACCAGGGTGAGTTAGCCAGCCATTGCCCTGGCTAATTTGCCCCTAGTATCAAGGGGCAAGACCAACTCTCCTGCTTTCATGTCCTCGGTGTGGGATCTCCCACACCTACACTTTCAGGGTCAGCTCTGTTGTGTCGCCAATGCATGGCATCTCCTGAGTACCACAGCTGATGAGGGTCAGGGTCAGCTCTCTCATTCTTATGACCTCAGGGACAGCTCTACCACTTGCCTTGGGTGTTGATGGGCAATTGGGGGAGGGCATCTCTCCTGAGCCCACACTGCCATGTGACATACAGGTAATAGGGACAGCAGCACTTCATGCTTTGGGGCTGCTTCACCCACAGCTCCACCAATGGGGTTTGCTCTATTGTGCTGCCTAAGGGAGAGGCAGGGCCTGGTGCTGCAGCTGGTGGGGTATAGGGCAGCTATCCCCCCTTATGCTCTCAGGGCTAGCTCTCCCCCAACCCCCATACTGCCACTTGACAGATTAGTAATGGGGACAGCTCTCTCATGCCAACAACATCAGGGCTGGCTCACCCACAACTCCCACCAATGGGACTGGCTCTATTTTGCTGCCCACATGGGGAACAGGACCTGCTCTCCGGAGTGTTGTAGCTGGTGGTGGGCAAGAGAAGCTCTCCCACACTTATGACCTCAGGGCCAGCTTTCCCACTGGCCTCAGGCTTCTTCACCCATGCTGCATAGTGGCATCTCTAATGATAAAGGTACTTTAATTCTATCTTTCCACTGCAATGTTCGTTTACATATGTCCTCTGAGACGCACACCGAAAGCTCAAGCTGTACAATCAACATACCGGTTTGCATAGAGACAGCTCATGTGTACGTTATCTGAGACCTGCTTTCTTACCCTGGGGTCCATGTGACCTCTGTGAACCCACTACTTCCCAGATTTGCTCTCACTTTGCTATGTGGCAAGGGCAACTTGGGAAACACCAAATATATAATGGAGTAACCATATTTTTTAGTGTTTCTCAAAGCCTGTGAATTCTAACAAGACTGACATAACTTGTATATGAACTCATGGTATTCAATCTACCCTTCCATCTGTAGTCCCTCAGTGTGGAAATGTTTTGTGTCTATTGGTCTATTTTTCACGTTCTAATATTTTCTTTTTCCATGGCTAAAAAGAACGCAAAGAAAAGGAGTCCTTCAAAGTATGTTAAGTGACAAGGAGATACAGTCCAATTATAAACAATCACCTCACTCTCCTGGGGTGGTTGATTCATTATAGTAGTCATTATATTGAACCGCTGTAGTGGTCCATGTGGAAACTCAGGGCACTCATTTTGTAGATTGTTTTATACTAGTAGCACCTCTATATTTGTAGTCTCAAAAGTGAGTTGATCCTATTAACTATACCAAAAGCTTCATGTTTGTAGGGAAAGTGATTGACAGGTTTTAATTACCCCAACTGCTTCATTCTGGGAAATAGCTGGCAGTCACTTTTGCAAGAGCAGGGAAATATGTTTGTAATGAAGCTGGGACAACTGTATTAAGGAAAAAAAATTTCACACAAATAAGTTACATGAACACATTTATTGCAAGTAGCTCTATGGAAAAGCAAGTAAGATATATATATAAACACTATACAGAGTTGCAAGGTTGTCTCCCAAAACTGCAAACGAGATGCTTACAAACAAGAAAGTTTAAGAGTATTTACAAAGGAAGACAAACACAGAGCAACTCAAAGCAGGTCTGTGAAGCAGAAATAGCAAATGTAATGGACTGTTGGAACTGTAAAGCTTAAGTTTTTACTGACCAAGTAACTATGTATGACACCAAACTAATGTAGCAGTCACACACACACAAATCGTTCCATCATTGCTTTTTCTCAGCAGCATAATCACCACTGGAAGGTAAGTAGTATGTCAGTACACATATTCCATAGATTCTTCCAGCACAATACTGAATAAATTAATTATATCTGTAAACTAGCAAGTTGTGTCAGAAAGATTGCATATTTGTTATGCTGTACCTGTGACTATTTGTACCTGTGACTAATTGTATGTACTGTTGTGTATGAGGTTTCCGTTCATTTATTCAGCAAGTGTGCTACCCTGTGCTCTACCATCAGTACCCTGTCTCTTGGCAGCCCTTAAACCGAATACGTGAGTTAAGTAATACAGCAGTGTCCCCCAAATAATCTTCTCTTGCTACAATTCTGAACGATTATGACAACTAACTTGACTATAAATGGTAACAGAAGGCCTGAAGAAAGGCTGCCTAAAGAGTACACTGTTACGATGAACAAAATTCACACTGCATTACTGAATTAGGTAGGAACAAGAGAGGAGCCTGAAGGGACTGATGAAAGTGATGCCCTAGCAATGACCAGAAACTGGGTCAGTGACTGGCATTGAAGCTACATCCTCTTCTCAGCACAATTCACACAGGGAAAAAGGAGCACCCCCCCCACCCCATCCCTTTGCTTGGTAGGCAGGGAGAAACAACAGAAGTCAACTCGGTTCTTCAGAAAGTTAGTACAGCAACATGTACAAGAAGCCTGCTCAAAGATAGAAGCACACGTTCAAAGATGTAGGAACCGAGTGGCAAAGAACTTCAAGTAAATGTTACACTACTTCAAAGTTGCACGTTAAATGCGAAGCAAGTTTTGTTAAACAGAGTTACACACAACAGGTACGGCTATAATCACATTCACAGGTACACAAAGGTGTACTTACACATGAACGTGTGCGTACACACACTAGCACTCACACACTTTTGCAGACACTTGCTCAAACACTCACACCCATCTGTGAGATGATGAGGTTTGTCAGTGATGGTACTCCAGCCAAGAGCTGTGTTCCACCACATAACAAAGCTCTAAGCAAGCTTCAAGACCTTTGTTTCTATCCTGTGTGGTCACCACCTGCTGTTATCAAGTTCTCAAAGGTCCAGGTTCCTAAAATCTTAATTCAGTTTCCATCAGAGACAAGCAAAAATAGGAGTGGGGGAGCTTGCTCTGATTTTTTTCTTTTAAATTTTGTGCATCTTATATTGGCTCAAATGTCCAGAAGGAAATAAGGCCTTATAAGAGGTTCCTTTTGGCTTAAATTTTAGGCAGATGATCAGCTGATAGCTATGCAGTAGTTTCTGAACATGGGAAACTAATTTCTTTATAGGTGTCCTGGGCATGTAAGGAAGAAAGGTTATTAGGGAAAAGGCCAGAAAAGGGGGAAGGAAGTTTGAAGAGTAGGAAGGAGGAGCCCCAGAGGGGCAGAAAGGGTCTTTTGGGGTGGAGGCTTGCCTCTTTTCAGGGATAAATATATGTTAAAAATCATATCAAATCAATAGGTTTGGAAATGCTCAATCCACTAGCAGAACATGGCCAGGTTCTACATGAACAAGTAGACAACCTGCTCCTTGGCTCTGCCTTTAAAATGCTAGACATACTCTGTCAAGATATAGCTTTAGTCATGGTTAGTGTCTGTAGAATGTTGTAGTACTGTTGAGCAAAATCTGAGATAATTTGCCCTTTAGTCACGTCTTAGTCATTTATATTGAAAATGCCTTGTCAAGATTGAAGTTCAATTCACATTAATTCCTTGATCAGGAAGTATTTTAAGTATGTACTGATCAGAAAAGAAGATTCCAGATCATACCTACCTTCTCTTTCACATATATATATATATATATATATATATGTATATATATATATATATATGTTTATCTCCCATTGTTTAAAGATGTCCACGTTGAAATTTCATCCAAGTATTATATGTCATTAAAATTGATGCTGACTATATTTACATAGACTGAACACATTTTTAGAGAGGAAAAGGGGAAGTGTCATGAGATACTAACTGACAGCATCTCATTCCTTTCAAAGAGACAGGTCAGGGAAACTAGGAAACAAAGCCAATGTACAGTGCGCACATCACATCTTTAAGTCAATCAACAGGATCCAGGAGGCAGTGGTGAGAATGAACTCCATGAGCCGGTTCATTCAGCTGCCACAGTCCAGTTGACTGGTAGAAGTTGAGACTGCTTTCTATTTAGAAGCCTCAACATTTTCTTTCTTTTAGGCAGATCTGGAGTAGATGAAGATGAAGGTCCGTGTCATGTTTCTTCTAAACTGTGTTTGGTTTCGGTGGCAATGTAATATCTCTACAAAAAAAATGATAAAACAATTATTTTCAAAATTAGTTTGAAGAACTGCCACCCCCTCATTTTTAAACAAAAGAAAACAACGCATAAAGAAGTTCCTGAGAGACACTTTGAGGATACTGCTTTGGTTAATCAACAGCGCAGTCATCCTCTGCAGAGAAAACACAAGGTGGGCAAAAACACTAGGATAGTTACTCCTATATCCAGAATGCCAACTTGGCACTGCTGGTCGGCAGTTGCTTGGACTGTTCATCTTCATGCCAGTGGGCCCCCTGAAGGGAGCCTTAAACAGAAAATGCTCTTCCTTCTCCTACATGCTTAAGTCTACCTTCACCTTAGGCGACACAAGTCAAAGGATTAAAGGACAATCTTGATAAGGGTCTTCTGATCTAACCATGGAATTTCTTCTAAAAGAACTAGTTATAACTGCAAAGATTTGATTGAAGTTTCCCATTCTCTACCAAAAAGATATGACTCTCTTAACCATCAGCTTAATGTGAGGGTATACAAGAGACTTCGAGGTTTGTAGAAAAGTGGAAATTAAGCACGTGGAGGAAGTTACTGGAATGAAAGGCAGGGGAGGAGAAGAAAATTCCGAGCAAGTGGATTATGGAATGCCAAGGTTACTTTAAGCTCTGGTTACGTCAAAGTACCCAGTATTTCATGTCACCTGAAACAAGCTAAAAGAAACCATGTAAAGTTTCCTGCAGAGTAGGCTTCAAGTAAAAGATCTTTAATTAAACTGTAAGTATCTATTTATTTTGATGACTATTTTAATGAATGCAACAAGATTGAGCATCAAAATCTCCACATTTCCTACTTATTGTGGTTATTAATCACTCTCATTGTTCTTTCCTTCATATTAAAAAGAAGTACCCTAAATTGGAAGTATTAAGTCTTCCTATGAGCACTACATTTGTGAAATTTTAGGTTCTATTAAGATAAAATATTATGTACGGCCACCACAGATTGATTAGCTGTGAGCACGCATATTAGTAACTCATTTACTCGTGACAAAATTGGGCTAGGTAGGTATTGTGGAATTTTTAACAGAAATGTGATGTTACAAAGGCATTTAACTAATTTAACTTATTTTTAATATATAATATCTTCATAAGTTCATATATGTAATACATTGCAACTAATTCAAATTGATTTATGATAATCATATATTATGCACTTCATTTCATAATTTGTCCAGAAACATACAAATTATGCTCCTAACCCACCTAAGTGACAATGCTTGGGATTAGGATCATTTGCTGATAACGGGATCATTTTAATTTATTCTTTCCTTACAAAAATATAACAGCAGCTCAAACGAAGAATATAAATAAACAAAATTGCAAGCATGCTACTTAGTTTAGCAGTCATTGGATTATATGCAGGTTTCATCTAGTCAATCAGAACTGTCGCCACACCTTTCTGTGCTTGGTGACTATACAGGATGATGATCCCGTATATGTTGATAAATAGGAACTAATGTTCCTAAAGTGTGAACGTTAGCAAGAACTGCTGCTGATCTTTACAGTGCCACTCATAGTATCCACTTCAGAGATCAAATGATTAAATACTCTTTTCTCCACAGTGGCACTGATTTCCTAAGAGAAACGTCAAAAGAATTTGGAATGAAAATGGATAACACTTGTAAAGTTCCACGTTTTCAAAGGCCAGCCTAGTTGTTTTACATCTGCCCATCAAGATCAGACTCTGGGCCACACTGTTGGTTAACTTCTCATTCCTGATTATCTAGAAATAGACTGGGAATCAGTCTCTTTATTTTTCATCCTAGGTTAGTTTCCCTGCACTTCCCAATACATGCTTGGGTTCCTTCACTCTGCTGCCTAGTTACTGCTAATGTGAAGAATGCAAGTTACTAGAATTTTAATATGTGCACTCTTCAGTTTACAAAAGCCATAATCCCAGGTTCATTGTTTAGCTGCAACTCATAATAAATTACCTCACAGAAACACTATTATAAAAAAAAAACTGTCTACACATGATTCTATTTGACCTCTTCAGTTCCTGAACCAAAAGAGGAACTGTTGTACCCAATCATCTTTGTGAGATGCATTGAAAGTTTCAGTCTGGGAATCCAGTGAAATAGAACGTTTAGCCATGATGGATGATAGAACTAATAATGTATCTTAATTCAAAATATTAAAATCACATTCCATGGTCATTCATTCAAGGACTTGGTGGATTAACATGTGAGCAATTTTCAAGATCAATTTGGAGATGTTGACTTGATTGACATTCTTTGTACATTTCAAGTCTTTAAGTAGGAAATTAGTAATCACATTGATAAAAGTTATGCAACTTTTTAGATCTAACTAGAGTGACCAAAATTTATGGCAAATGGGACATTCAGCAAATCTCGAGGGTCTCATTAGCATCACATATATTGTGGTTAATCTAAGCATGGAAATAGCTTGAAATATCATTGTGGCTACCTCTATGCCAACAAATGACAATGAACCAGGCATCACAAAGTCAGAAATGTACAACAGGAATCCCTACAAAAAAAAAATGCTGCTCCTTCTAGCTGAGTTCAAGCAAGCTGGGACTAGGGACATCTAGGCCAATAGTTCTTCATAGGCCGTACAGAAGTCCTAGAATGTTAACCACCATTTCTGTTGGACAGAGACCAGGTAAGGGCATTTTTAGTGAAATGAAGGGCACAAGTTGGATAAAGGACATCTTGACAGTACAAGTCATAGAATACAAGCAATGACAAACTTCACAATGAAGAAGGTATGTCAGAATGCAGGGGAAAATAGCGATCACTTTTCATTTCTCTAAATAAATACTCAAGCAGCTATTTAAAATTCTAAAGGGGATTAATTCACCAGTCTAAAACTGAAAACTACTCTTTAAATCAATACCAATTGAAACCAACATATATGTTCCCATTAACAAAAGCTCCTAAATCATAGCACATGGTGTGAAATGCCCAGAAAAATCAATAAAAATGATATGTTGCAAAAAAGAAAGAAAAACTCCTAAAATTCCCAGTGTCTTAAATGTTTAGCCTATGATTCCACATCTGTGTGCTCAATAATCAGTGTAGAGTTGCAAGAGAGGATATCATATGCTCATAAAGCAAGTATAAAATCTCACAATGTTATCAACAATTTTCAATTTTGCATTTCGATAGTTGTACTAAAAAAGAAAAAACAAGTGGATTATAATGTAGTCACTCCATTATTCAAAAAAGCCATTGCTTAAATCTCCAATTTTCACTGAGTAAATGATCCCCACGTTCTAAGAGCTTGACAGCCCCCTCTAACACCAAACATACTACAAGCTTTAATTAAGCATTTTATAAAAGGCATTTCCCCAAACTGCCAATAAAATGTCTGGGCTATTTTTATGTAGTCTTAAAGCCTTTAAGGTGCTAAATAAAATGAATGTAATTTTAAACAAGGATTCTTTAATGTCCCACACAGAGGCTTTGATTTTTCAAGACTTCTAAAACCTACTTTCTCAAAGCACAAACAAACAAAAACAGAAAAGAAACAACAAAAACGTTAAAAAAAAAAAACATACATTTCTACAGCACCCTTTCCCTATCTGTCCTGTTTTGCTCACTGTGGTAGTTTAGATTAAAATACTAGATTTATGTGGAAGGAGACTCACAATAGCTGACAAAAGCTGAAAAGCTTTAGAAATATAACCTCAGTTAGGGAAATGACCATTAATTAGAATTTATTGAATACAGGCTCATTTCACTTTCTTTCCTTTCTGATGTTACACACACACACACACACACACACATACACACATATACAATTTGTGTTTAGGAAGTCAGAGTATCTAACTCTCCCTAGATCAGATTTAAAACATTAAGTTTCAGCTATCTTCAAATTCTTTTTTTCTAAAAGGACCATGGCAAAGAGTTCAATATAATGACGAGCACCTGAGCCCTGATAGGTGCTCCAGTTACAGCGCTCTTAAGTGAATTACAACAACATTTGCTATTGAATTAAAGTGTACTTCTGCTTTTGCTCCCAATGTTTTCATATATAATGATTTTCATCAATATAAAAGTGACAAATTAAGCATTTGGTTAGAGGGCAGTGTGATATGCTAGATGGAGCATTAGATTGGAAAACAGATGTATGAGTTACATTTTCAGCTCTGCCACTTACCTTCAGGAACACAGGAAAATTCTTAACTCCAGCTTCACTTCCAGTACTTACCGTCAGTAAAATAATGAATGTGAATGAGCTTTGAAAAAAATAAGGCAATCAATCTGTAACTGGAAAGCATTCCCTCAATCAAGAAGTTAACAATTTAATAACAGACCATTTGAAATCACACACAGCAATCCTTACTTCTCCCTGCAATGCAATGGCCAGCCACATCCTTTCCAACATGAAGTGTCTGTTGTTGTTGCTTTTTTTTTTTTTTTTTTTTTTTTTTTTTTTTTTGACAAATCCTAGTTTGTTCCCCAAGATAAATGCCTGCCAATGACTTGAAGCATTTAGGTTCATGTTTGGCGATTAGGGACAGGGAAAGAAAGCTGGAGACCTGGTTGACTATTTATGAATGTGTAACAGTCTGGTGTGCTTAATTAAAGTCTTGGCCCTGGTTTCAAAGAGATGGTTTGCTTGTAGCTGACATTTTTATCCTGGAAGCATCAGTCTTAAAATAGAATGAATGCAAATGAATAATGATTGCCAAAAAGTTTAGCTAACTTCAACTGAGTGAGGTCCTCTTTAATTGTTTAGGTCAAATACCTCATTAATCCAAAGAACTATCCAGATTTGGCGGGGGGTGGGGGTGGCGGGAGTTAATGCTACATGAAATAAGTGACCCGCCAATTATAGCTGGAAAATCTCTAGTATCTGGAGATTATATGTTAGTTAGTTACAATAAATGAATTTAATACAGTAAAAATAATTTGCTTTCAGCACGTACAATTTATAGCAACAGGACTTGGCAGCAGGACAACAGAAAAAAAGCTTGGGCTTCCTATGTGGTGATAATAGGACCTAAATTGTCAAAAGCCAATTACTAGTTTTTGGCCTTTTAATACCAAGTACTATCATAATATAACTAATTTGTCTAATCAATTATTTCACACCATCTATAGCTGCCCATTTCATATTCCTACATCTTGAATAAAAATACCAAAGAAATCTACATCTCAAATCAGTTCAACCTATCAATTTTATATCAGGTAAAGCATTAAAAGAAGCAAAAAGGCACACAAGAGTTTAGGGATGGACTAAATCACATGGGAAGTGACACTCTTCTAAATGCTAATGTGTTCAAAACCTGAAGCCTTTATCAAGGGACTGCTTTAAAAATATTTCATCCATTAAAAAATGACATATTCAAGTTATATTCTGGGTGTTCCTTTCTAATTGGTTTGAAGAGAAACTATAAAATACTTACATGAAGCTTGACTGTAGATAAATAAGATTATACATTTATTATTCTGCATTACATGATAAACTGGTCTTACTAAAATATAATCTTACTTACACTATAAATAAATCTCTATATAAAGATACCAAGTTGGAATAATCATGTGTGATACTTTTAATGGAAGGAAAGACTAATAAAAAAGTAACACACAATTTTAACTGAACTTTGAGTTTCTAAATTTAGTAGTTAACAGTCACAACCAGAATACTGATTCTAACTACATGGTAATACACACATAGCATTTCTTTATTCCAGTTCTAAAACACATTCCACAAACTGCGATTAACTTAATTGAGTTATATGACCCCGAATATTGTGTCTTTGTTCCTTGTTCAAAGCACTAGTTGTTTCTAAACATGATGTTTTCGTTTTTTTCAGTGCTAGATAAGAAAATAAAGACAGAAGAGAAATAGGTGAAATTTCTTCTATAACTTTAGAGAAAAACATGATCAGATTCATCTGGCCTGATTCCATACTTAACAGACAACATTTTATCAATTCACATTTAAATGTTAACTAAAGTCATTTTCTACAATAGGTTATTTCAATACCACACCTCTTCCCATGCCCTTCCATATGATATATTGCAGAAAATTCCATGTCAGCTCTCCCTTCTGCACCAAGAAATTAGGTAGCTTTCAGAAAATCTAATTAATCTAAATGCTTGAAGTGTCACTTCAGTGTTAAACCAACAACAAAATAAGAATACATTATATTTGTAAAGTGATTTCATGCTCCAAAAATGCTTCCATATTCACTCACTTATCATATTGTAATCTCCTGCCTGTCTATGAGATACAGCTTTGGTGATGCAGTCCCTCAATAAAGTTAGCAATTTCTTCAATAAACATTAAATCTCCAAAATAGCTACAAAGCCATTCATTGGTAACTTATACAAATATTATGGCCACTGGATCTCAACAATCCTCAGAAGTCAGAGTTTATTTGAAGAACAGTATGATTTCACTCTTTTTAATTTATGTGTGAACAAAGATCAGAGTATTTGGAAAGTATAGACATCATTTCAAAGAATCACAGGTCACAAGCAGCTACCTTGGTGCATCATCTCTTTTGATGTGGAATGTTACATCAAAGTTGTACATAGCACCTTCAGCAATTAGACTCCAGCAAAGGTTAGAGGGTGATGTTGGGGTGTACTTTCTGTTCACTTGTCCCTGAGAGGCTGATTATCTGATTATAAGTTCTTGGAAATGGAATTATGAGTTTTAAATACATAGTTATGATAGCAGTGCTTGATCTCTCTCTCTCTCTCTCTCTGTGTGTGTGTGTGTGTGTGTGTGTGTGTGTGTGTGTGTGTGGGCGCACACTAGGGAGGAGCCTCACAATTTAAAGAACTTTTTAATTGAGTCCTTTGGCAAGCCAAAGCATCCTTTTGTTGTTTTACTGGTCACTCTCTTGGTGTTTCTGTGCTGCAAATGTGAGATTTTGTATGGCAAAATTTCTATAGCTAGGAGAGAAAGAGGAGGTAGGGGGGCTACACCTGCACTAAATGGGGAGCTTGTAAGGTGACTGTTGTGATCAGTCCCCAACTTGTTCTGCCTGATCAAGCACAGTGGGCAAAGATCTGATCACAAAAGCATTCCAGAGTCCAAGCAAAGCAAAAAAGTTCACTAAACTGACGACTGAAAACCGCTGGGAACCATCCTTTCTCAGGCAAAGAAGCATATTCTTCTAAAGAGAGAAGGCAGGGCAGGCAGGCTCCAGGGGTATCATCTGCAGACATTTCTCAAGAAGATCTCAAGTCAATATTGAGAAATTTGCTCTAAGATTCACTAATCTTTGCTCTCAGTCCTTCTCTTCCTTCAGAAAATTAGGCCTCGAAACTCCCTCCATACACACACACAAACACACACACACACACACACACACACACACAAACACACCACACACACACACACACACACACACACCACACACACACTGCTCAGGGTGGGCTGCCCTAGAGCCCAGTCTTCCTCCAGACTTGTTACCTTGCTCTCCTTGATTTCTCAGAAGACATATCGATTAAATGCTTTAAATACTTTTTAAACCTTGAAACAATATTCATATCCATAATCAAGATGTCACTACACCCCCTAGAGAGGAGGAGGTGGGGGTACAGGAAGAAAATGAAACACAACACAAGTGACTTGCCTTTCCCTACCAGTAGCAGAGAAAAGGGACACTCATGGTTTCTCACATTTTATCCTGTGTAAAAAACAAAAACAGATCAACACAGAAACACTCTCCAGAGCAAATATTGGCTTTTAATCAAATGGCGTTATGATTATCTATGCACCCTCTCATCATTCCGCTGACAAATGAGAGTGAAGCTTTTGGGCAAATCACAGAAAACAATGACTGCATTTTTTAAAGCAAGTGACTATGTTTAATAGTTGGCTTGTCACTGCTAAACTTTCTGCGCTCTCATTCAACCCCTGCACTTAGATTGCTCACTGGTAGAAAAGCAGCTTTAGTTGCAGGCTTGAAAGTTACTCGATGGAACTCAGTTTCATAAGGACTTAGGGGAGAGCAACCTCATGCTGTGGGTCTTTTAAGTTTCAACTGCTCCTAAGAGTTAAATCCAGTGCTTAATAATTGGCTCTGTCAGATAAATTAATGGGTTAAATAAAAGCTTACATTTTCGCAAAGACCAAACGTGTACCATGTGAAAAATGAAAAGTGAACTCTACTCTCCAATAACACTAGTAAATCTGAACCATCGCCTCACTTATTGTTAACATCATAGCAAGTAGCGCATCAACTCACTCATTAGCCAATTTGCATTAACTTCAGGAATTTTAATTATATATTCACCAACCTCTTTGCGGAGAATGGTCACTTCTTGTAGTCACGTCTGGCAAAGTCCATTCTCACGTAAATCTCGTCGTCATCTTCGTCGTTGTCCTCAGAGTCAGCTCTCTCTGGGGGTCTCAGCACCCGTCGCTGGCGAGGTGGCGGTGGGGGAGCTGCTGCGCGGGCCGCCAGTTCCTCACCTCTGGCAGCTTGGTTAAGGGCTTCAGGATTCCAGCCTGCGGCAATGTCCTGGGCCCCTCTTACAGCCTGGGCACCGAGAGCATTCGCAACAGGTTGGAACCGGCGAGCAGAGGCGGAGTCAAATCTGACAGTGGCCTGGAAGCCGGCAAAGATAGCGCCAAAACCGGGGGCCGCTGCGAGCGCAGAGACCACAGCTAAAGCCCGGCTCACTGCCAAGATGGGCGCCCCAGCTGGAACAACAACCCCGGCAGAAGCGGCGGGAAAATCTCTGTCCAAGCTGTCAGTTGGGAAAGCAGAGACAGCGGCTCGGGTGTTAGCAAATAAACTTTGGGAGCGGCTTTGTGGGCGTCTTCTCTCCTGCACTTCCTCCTGCAGCAGCCTAGCTACAGGTGGCGGTTCAGAGCATCGACCAGGAGAGAGAGAAATGTCCATACAGCACTCAGAAAATGGGTCGACTACATACATTTGACCGGTTTGAACATCAAAGCGAATGGCACTGTCAGCAAAAGGCACGACTGGTCTCATGGCTGGGTTGAAAATTACTTCAATGTATTCACCCTCTTCCACAATACGTCTTGTAGCACTGCCTGGGAAAGGACGAAAGGGCCACCTAGCACCGGCCAGATAGATCGAGTTGGCACCTGGTAGAACTCTTAAAAGATCTGAGAGGCGGATTGCTGGATTTGGAAAGGGCACCCCGATTTCAATATTCAGGTAACCGGAAAAAGCTGTGCGTCTGGGGTCAGTAATTAAGCCCCAAGAATCTGGCAGTCCTTGAGCAGAGGGAGCTGGCACAGGGCGCTCTCTTTTAATGAAGTCAATGTTGATATAGTCACGAGAGCTGTCAGCTCCTCTCTGCTCCTGTGTGGGCTTTACTGGTTTGGGCTTGATTTTGTTTCCTTTTGCAAGAAAAGAAAGTCGGTTAGGTCTCTTAGCCTTGTTCACTGGGGACTCATCATCTGAAGGCTTTGAAGGTGACCCGCTATCTCCAGGTTTTGAGAATGACCCCACATCTTTGGTGTCCTGGCTAAAGGAGGCTTCTTTGTCTAGACCCCTCCCCAGGTACTTCCCAGGCAACATGGGAACATATTCACTATGGTCGCTCTGTCCCAAGGGTGAACTCTGAAAAGGACTTGGCAGAGAGAAGTAAGAGCTCCAACTTTTGGAGGAAGAACCTCCCTGAGGATTGGGAGGATTTTTAGGAATCGCACCTGCTCCAGGAGCCATAAACATGTAGTCACTGTCACTGTCATTGTCCTTAGAGTCATCCTCTTTATTGGTATCCGGTGCTTTTGGAGGACTTGGGGCAGGTGGTGGTGGACTCACTCTGGGAAACATCATCATGTACCCTCTGGAGTCTTCGAATGGTGACCTAGAGTGGCGCTTTTTGGTAGCAGAGGAATTTTGAGGAGCCATTGGCATATAGTCACTGGAACATGCGAGAGGGGCAGCCACCCCTGGCCTCATTGGCACATATGGGTCATCCTCGTCTTCATCGTAAGCTCTGGCTCGGTGGGACCCCCGGGTTGCTCCTTCTGGGGTTTCCCTATCTCTCACCTCTTTGGCTTCTTTGCGTTCTTTTGTGGCTCCTCTGTCTGCACAGAAATAAAGTCGGAATCTTCCCCCCGACTTGCTTTTACCACCAGTTGCTCCGGCTGGCGGGGGTGGAGGTGGAGGTGGAGGCAGCGTTTGCTGTTGCTTGCTGTGAGTGAATTTACCAAAGTATGATCTTTTCTTCACAGATTTCCCACGGTCACCATCATCGGAGTTTTTGCCACTTCCTGAACCCTTGCCTCCTCCTGAGTTCTTGCCACCACCTGAGCCGTGACCATCTCCAGGTGCCCGGCCACCACCTGAGCCATGGCCACCGCCAGGCCACTGGCCTCCACCTGAGCCATGGCCACCTGCTGTGCCCTGGCCATTTCCTGAACACTGGTTTCCTCCAGCACCCTGACCTCCTGAACCCCGGCCTCCTGAGCCCTGGCCTCCTGAGCCCTGGCCACCTCCAGAACCCTGCCTGCCACCTGAGCACTGGTTCCCTCCTGAGCTCTGGCTGCTGGAGCCTTGGCCACTTGAGCCCTGTCCACCTCCTGAGCCCCGGCCGTTTCCTGAGCCCCAGTTGTTCATGGGCATGTAATCACCTTCGTTTCCTTCCTCGCCTTCCTTGTCTTTTTCTTCAGAGTTGCCAGAGTTGGAGCCAGAGGCTTCACAAGCTCTGTCATTGGAGGCTTCTTCAGGGTGTGAGACACGTACCGGCGGGCTAGGTGCTAAGCGGCGGGAAAAGCTGGGTGGTACTGAAAGCGCTCTCCTGGCCCTGCGGGCTCTGGGCACGTGCCCCCTTCCTCTCCTGGAGGGAGGCCGAGGCTCCCTGGGTATGAAGCGCCTGTTAAGGAGCATCTCCTCTTCCCTTTCTCCGATAGCCCTGAGGTGGCAAAACTGCTCAAAGCGGGATCTTCGGAGCCAGCCGCCGGGCTCCACGGGGAGCAAGCCCAGGTGCCTCCTAGTGGACAGCAGGGTTAACAGGTGGGCGCCAACACTGATGCTGTAGGTGCGGCACCGGGCTCGGTATTCATCTGCGCACAAGGCTCTCATCTTCTCCAAAAACAGCTCATGCATATTTTGGGCCACCACACAGTCATCTACCTGCATCCACAGCTCCCCTGGACCGATGACCGTGGACCTGCCGACTTCCAAGAAAAAGTACTGCTCCGAGTGCCCACAGCGACGAATACTCAGGAGCTGGACGACCACACTGGCCACTTCAGTATTGAGCCTTACAAACACAACCTCTTCGTCGGTAAGACACAGCCGGAACACGCCGCTCAGCTCTTTTCTGTGCCCCAGCCCCCTGGGTTTGATTACTACCTGCCACACATCTTTGTAGAAGGGTGGCTCCGCCGCCGCTGCTGCCGCCAGGGCCGCCGGCTCTCCGTCCGGCTGCGCGCCTAGCGTGCCGCAGCGGCGGCGCTTGCTCTCGAGGATGAGGCGGCTGAGGAGCAAGTACCAGCTTTCTTGTTCCGACTCGTTCTCGGCCACCATCGCGAAGTACTCGTCCTGGGTGAAAAGGGCAATAAGGTGTCGGTACCTGGCATCAGCTCGTTGGCTCACGGAGAAGCACTGGTACAGGATGATCACGCGCCTCGGTGGGATGAGCGCGGGGACCGCAGCACCCGAGGCGGCAGCCGCTGCCGCAGCCGCCGCTGCGCGGACACTGTGCCGGAACTTCCTGGCATTTTCATAGTATTCCAGCCGAGCCGGGGCGTCTTCGGTCTCGAGTTTGAGCACGAAGTAACGCCTGTGCCCATGCTTCTGCTTCCTCAGGTAGCCGCGTTTGCAGACTTCATCCCCGACGGGGAGGTCTTCCTCTTCGGACTCAGAGTCTGACCGGGAGCCAGTGGCCGTGGAGAGCCACATGGCTCCCGGACAGGACGACCCGGTCCCAATGAGTGCGGTCGGGGTTCCCGAGGAAAGAAGCGGGGTGGTCGCCACTGCTGCTAGAGCTGCTGACGCTGCTGCTGCTGCAGCTCTCAGTCTCCTTAGTGCTCGGTCGCCAGCGAAGGAGCAACTCGCCATGGTGATGCACGGTGGTTTTAAGGTGAGCGGAGGAGAGGGGGGGCTCGAGAAGGGAGGGCTGGGGGGAAGAGGCCGTCCCCCCCCTGTCTGCCCGCCCCAGACCCCTCCCGCCTAGGCCCGCGTCCCCGCCCACTTAGCTGGGCTCACAGCGGCGGGCAAAACAACACGTGACTGTCGCCTCACGCGGCGGCCCGCTCCAGATCCAGCTACCCGAGCCATGGAGGGGCGCAAGCGGCCACCAGTAGAGGTGTGCAAGGGAGGGCCACCGGGGGACACGGAGGCAGAGGCATCTTCAAATTGGCAGAGACCCTTTGGACAAATCACTGAGCCTTTGATCCAAGGCAGAACCGACGGGAGAAGGCGGGGCTCTCTAGCCACACGAAGCCTAGTCCACAGTACCAGAAGGCTGGGACACTGGGTATACGTGAGGGCTGGACAGTGTGTCCCGCCACTGGGCCAGGATGGGAGTCACAGCCCACACTGTATAGGCTAAAGGGGGCTAGAGGTGGGGGGGGGGAGATGGGACATCCACAGCAAAGGATGGTTTGTTTGTTTATTTAGGAAGCGGGGACCAGGTGAAACCTTTACAAGGCTCTGATTGGCTAGGATATGAGCCAATGGGAGGGTCCAGCAAGGAGGTGGCCATGAATTCATTAGTTTAGTGGAAGGGGGGTGGAGGGGTGAGGGGGCGTGGCTGGGGTCCCAGAGTGGGCTTCTCAGTCTGGTTGTCTCTGGATCAGGCGGTAAACAACCCTCAGAAAACAGCTGTTAATGGTGATAAATTCCTGCAAATTCCTGAACCATGGGGAACCCTCTGCCAGGAGACCTCTTTCTTTCTTCCCTATAGTTCACATACATTTTCCCGTTATGATTGCAGTCTGCTCTAGTCCCTCCGGCTTCTCACTATGAGCTGTGCTCCTTAGCAGAAACTGTCAATAATCTCTGGAAACCTGTTAAAAGACCTGGGTCCTCAGACCGGCTGCACACCAAGCTGCACACGCTTCCTCGCCCGCTTCATCCCTGATAAAAGCCAGCGACTCTTAAGACTCTGGAATAACAGCTATGCCTTCCAAATTAACGCCATCTGTACACAGTGTATTTCTAATCCACGAAACAGGTTCGCTAGAGGTGGTGTTTCTATTTGATTGATGACGACTATGAAAGATTTGGGAGCCTGCGAAGTGTACAGCCATGTTGGAAAAAGCCAGACCTGAATCTTACCGAAAAAGAGTGTTGAGCTGTCATGATATCTTCTCGAGGGCAGTGCTTTGAACGGTGCCTTTTAAGGAATTAACAAAAACTAACTTTTTTCTCCTTGAAGGAGAGTGGAAAACTTTATGAAAAGAAAAGCTCCTATCTAGAACAAAGGACTGTGCTGAATACATGTCCTCGAATATATTTTACATCCGTCACTTCAAGAAGGTCTTTGCTTCATTTCAGTTTACAAATTGACATAAAAATAACAAACTACTGCCTCCCTTCTTGCTGGAGAAAGTACCTTGGAGTGTAAGGTGTAAGTGCAACCTCCTGAAAATTGTCTCTGCTCTCTGCCTCTCCTCTCCTCTCCTCTCTTCTCCCTTTTCTCTTCCCCCTACTTCTCCTCTCTGCAGTGTCTCTCTCTTTTTTCAGACTGTTAAGGATGGAGGCAGGTTGAGATGTTATTAAATTATCAAGAAGTGACGGCATGTGAAAAGAGGAATTGGGGGACAAATAGAATTTTTCTATCAAAGAATGTAATGCCAGTTCATCCTTGTCCTGCAGTAGACACTGCATTTGGGTAATACTTATAAATTCAAGAGCAAACCACTCACGTCATAAAAAAAATAGACTCCATCTCTTTTTTAAAATTCTCTTTGTTTGCAATAGAAGAAATAAATTAAAATAGATGACACCTTCGTGATGTTCAGGATGGAGGCAGGGCAAAGACAAGGAACAATCATTAACAGGTCTTTTGCTTCCAGCAGTTTATAAATCCACAGAATTCACAGGTGCTGGAAGCAACTATGGCTTTGAGAATGAGATGGAGGCAGGATGAATAAGTGGCTGGAAACAGGATGAATGTGAATGAATTGAGCTTGCTACCCACAGGTTTCAGCTGCTTAGTCACATATGCACAAGATTCAGTTCACTTAGTATCAAAACGATCACAGATACGTTTGTTCAAGTATCAAAACGATCACAGATACGTTTGTTCATTTGAACTTCTTACGTTATTTTTTAACTTTCTAAATGCATGGTTTTTTTTGCTTCTGATAGAATTGTAAAAAAAGGCTATGCATTTGAAAATAATTTAACACCAAAATAAATACATCAAATACATTAAGGTGCTTGTTAAATAAACTTTGGAAAATATTGACCAGATTCAAGAATCTGTGTGACTCTTCTACCTATGTATATAGACTCTTGTTCTTTCACTCAGCAATATGTGCTAATACTTTCCATATTTCTACGAATTAGCCTAAACATCATTTAAAAAGTAATGCAATACCCCACAGAGTTGTGATAAAACAATATATTGTCAGTTCTAATGTGTATTGTTGTAATTATTCATTTTTCAGTATTGTAAATGATATTGCCATATCTTAAATCTATGACTTTACCTTTGAAAACTAAAGACTAACATTAATGAGGCATAATATGAATATTTCATACATTATTTTTAAATATTATATGACTTTACCCTGCCACCACATCATTTGTTGTCATTAGATACTCTTAGTTTAAAAAAAGATACTGATAAACAAAATGCAATCCCACTGTTATGATTTTTATTTTTGTTTGACAATAAGATAAAATGTCTATCTGTATGTCTACGTGCTATGTATTTCCTTCTACAAATTGTCATTTTAAATCATTTGCTTTATCTGTTGGATTCTTATTTTATGTATTGATTTGTTTACATAGTAAAGATTTTAAAATTTTGCCATATGTGTTACGAGTTTTTTTTCTCTCAGCTGGTGATTTTAAAAATCACACAAAACTTGATTCCCTTCTATTCTAAAGAGATTTGTGAATTTTCCTAACCATGTTTTGTAGTGCAAGCTGTCAGGATTACTTCTAATAATATCTTTAAGAGATTACATATCTGATCTTGGATGCTTTTTGAAAAGAAAAGCTAAGTTGGTCTTCATGCCACCTAATTGTAAGAGAAAATCTACACTAAATCAATTCTATAACATTCTGAAACAATATGACAGTTTTCTCTGGTGTGAGGGGAAAACAATGGATCAAAAAAAATTTTTTAACAACTACAGTGAGAAGTTAAGCATGCCCTGTCACTTTGTGACCGAGGTATATTATTTGACCACAGCAAAATGGAATTAGAGCTATAGTGAGATGTTTCATGCAGGGATTTTTCTTTGTATGTTTCTTACAACACAAGCAGATCTGGAAGCATGAGCCCTGGTGAGCAGAGAGAATATTTAACTAGAAGAGCATCATTTTCTTCCCACAGGCCCAGAAAAGCTCTGCTGTCCTAGAGTTCTTCCAGCACAGAAGGTTTTGGGAGAGACCTCCTTTACTGAGATGCAGCAGATGCTACAGCTTGTCTGACATATATTTAAACTTTCATCTTCCTGGACAACTTAATGATATAGAATAGCTGTTTGGTTTAGGTTAGGTTTCCATAGCCAAAATAAAGCAGAGTTGGCACAGACATCTCAATGGTTCAGACAAAAGGTGGAGACTGTGTTTAGCCTGAACTGGCCTTAATGCTCTCCTTTCCTTTGCCTGTATGTTGTTGTGTCTTAGGGCTTAAGGCTCTTTTTTTTATTATTGTTTTAGTCTTTAGACTTGTTGCTCAAGAAAGCAAAAGTTGTTTTTGCATGTCCACTCATTCATGCCTTTAAATTTGGAGTCTGAACAGAGTATGATGCACATCATTTTAAAGTAATAGATAAGAAATATTAACATCCATAATAGTTCATATTTCATTCACTAGTTTAGCTTAGTCTAACCCCACAAGCATTGAAGCTGGTATTTTACATATAGAAAGCAAAGGGAATGGACAAACCATTATGGTATCTTTATCCTTCTTGTAAAAATTGTGCATTTAATGAGCTTTGTTTTTCAAAGGATTTCCTAGGCGTCCTGTTATTTTTTTTTTTTTAAAAAAATCTTTGACTGTCTAGTCCCCATAGTAAAAGTTCACTCTTCCCTTATTCACATGATTATCAGTATTCAAATTCTTAGTTGTACTGTAATAAAAGTATCTAATTAAAATATGAATTTACTTAGCTGAAAAATTAAACTGTTACATCAAATATGAACAGTTTCAAGAGACGTTATTCAAGAGAATAAAGCATAAGAAATTACCAGCATAATAGAGCTATTATTCTTGCCCAATGTACAAATTATCCTATAATTATTAACTCTTGTCTTTGTGAGCTAATGTTCAATTATGTAGATCAAAATGTGGTAGGATTCTTGATGCTCAAAAATGATGCTAGTGATAATGATTGATCTTTCTGTGTTTGAACATAAATAAAGGCAGGCATGATGCACATACTTTCTCCACTAAGCAGAGACAGGGACTTTTGCCTCCTTTTGCAGATGATGACTTTGCCTCTTAGCTTTGTTTTTCTCCTCAAACCCTCTGTTGAAGAAAACAACAGTGAAAAAAGCCTGCCTGCTACACACAGAACAGGCCTGTTAGCTGCTTTTGTTTCCTAGCAGTCTGTGGCTAAAGTAATTAGAGCAAATATGTGGTTTAATTAGGCTCCTAAAGCTGCCCTGTTATCTTAGGAGTCAACTGAAAATTAACTCTGTTAACAATTAGGCATTCCTTTCCACCTTGGAAAGAGAAAAACTTATTTGCAAATTACTTTTAGTAAGTCTGTTAAACATTAAAACAATGAAATGGTGTAGATTTCACATAAATTTAAATGATTTCACATCATATACTTTTCTGACAAAAGTTTTCTGATTTAAAAAAAAAAACAGAGGAACAATAGAAAGTGTTATATGGTTACTTGTTGCTATCTTGTGCCAAAAAACATGAATTAATACTTCCCCACTTGTCTTCAAAAGGATCATGTCGTAGCTAATGCATTTTTATGATTCATGATTTAATGTATAGTTTCTAAATTTTATTTTTATTTTTAGAAATGTCTTGCTTCGTTGCCCAGGCTATTGTGAACTAATCTCAAGCTATCCTCCTGTTTCAGCTCTCTGTGAAAACAGTGTGAGCAGTTCAGATCTACTAAGCAAATATCACAGACCTGCTTTTCTTTTAAATGTTAAGGAAAATATATGAAGACGATACACGTTAGGTTTAATGTAGATTGCACTTTCTTACATGGTGCTGTAATTATCAACTAGGTTTTACCCTTTGCTCTTTTCTCCAAATTGGCTACTCTGTTCTTCAGTCTTGTCACAGAATGGTAATTTCTCATAGTACTCTCTGCTCCTGTATGTGTGGAAGGCTTCCCCAAATTTCTCAACCATTTAGAGCCAGATTTTTAAGTCTAATATATACATTCTTCTCTTCCTATTGTCACTTCAGTCAGCCCTCTTGCCCTCTTTGTATACAATCCATTCTATATAAAGTGAGAAGCCAGTAAAACTTGCTCCTTGTTCTATTCAGACATAGTTTCACTGTCCAAACCCTCAGGTATATTGGCTTCCTTGTAACATTGTACACAATTTATGCATTTCCACCTATAGGTGCGCTATTTCTCATGTCTATATTGTCATCCCCCTCTTTATCAACTCACACAATTTTGTAAAGACTTAAATTAATTCTGGAGCGTTTCCCTCACTTAATCCGATTGTAACCATCTCCTAATCTTCATAAGCATTGGATGAAGATAGAGTTAATGACTCAGTTGATATCTGTAGATATAATCTGATCATTATTAATGACAGTCACTGTTAAATTACAGAAATGCTTTTTTGCCACTTGGTAAGTATCTGTTCTCAAAAATGTTCCACTTCTCTTGCCCATCTAAGTTTCCTGGTTACTCCAGACCTTCTCCATGGTGCCCATCTATTCATTACCCAATATCTGTAAAGGTGACTATTACACTATTACACTGTTACTGCTGACACTATAGGAGACTTGAAATTCTGCTGGACTTAAATCTTGACAGCATAATTCCTGGCAGGTTGACTAATGACTAACACGTTATCTGATGGTTAAAATTACCGTACCTGGTAGTACACTAATCCTTGAAATTGGAATATTGGCGTGGATCATCAATTTTTCGAAGATGAAAACTATGTCTTAGTCATGTAATTTCTACTTCCTAAAAGAGTGATTGGCAATCACCAATACATGTTTGCTTCAGAGATGGTTAGAAACAAAGGAGTATGGGAGGTGTGACACAAAAGAAAAGGAAAGGAACGAAGAACAGAAGGGAGAAGGGGAGATGGAGACAAGAAATGCCTCAGATAGATTTAGATGGCAGGGCAGGCCACCTCATCTTACCACTTCTCAGGATCACCACGACTTAGACTTTACTTTCCAATCTCTTTCTCCACAAAGGAATCATTCCTATTTTCTTCTCTTATCTATCACGGGGAAGCGAGTATTTTTTCACACATATATTCCTTTACCATATTGCAACTGTTGTCAGAAACCTCAGAAAATATTTGTACCCCTATATTTTCCTTTCCTATCTAACGTTCCACTAGGGAACCAAGCAAACTTCCAAACCAAGTATTGCAAGTGATAAATATAAAAGTAATACTAGTCATAAACCTCTATCAAGAAAAATCACTAATACATTCTCAACATCATTATTTTTCTTTCTCATTCTCACACTAAAATATGAACTCCCTGTTTCCCCATATGTTCTCCATGTTATGCTCCTTATATATTCCCAGTGCTAACTGCTGCCCAAACACACAGTTGAGATCCTCAATAAATATTTGTTGAGTGAGTACATGAAAGTGAAAATGATGTGTATTGAAGTTCAAACAGTGAAGCCTCAAGGACTGATGATGTTGTTCTTGGAAGTCATCCATATCAAAAGCACAACAGATATTCACCTATGTACTTTAACTAACTATGCTCTTGCTAAGTAAGACCATTCAAAATATTCCCACATATACATTCTAAACCCATTTCATAATCACTTTTATTTTCTCTTTTTGTCTGCTTTCTACCTACTACATTTTATAGCAAATATTCACACAAAATTTCCAAATATTATGACTTACATGAGTTTCTTGTATAAATCTATATATTCAATCAGCAATTATTTCTCATGTTTCTGATTGTTAAATGTGTTCTACCTTCCAAATAATCATCTTATGGACTGCTGTCATAGGTCTGCAGAGATGGTATTATTCTTCCAGAGGACCCAAATTCAGGTCCCAGCACCCTTGTATCTCCTCCAACTTCAGATAGATCTCAAGTCTCTAGCTTCTATGAACACCTGCACTCATGTGCACATACTCACACAGAGACACATGTGCATGTTCAAAAGTAATAAAAAAAACAGTTCTTAAAAAAAAGAACTATTCTTCATATATAACCATGTTAAGTTTCTCTGAGGAGCTTTCTCTACTGGAGGATTGATTATGGACTCTAAACACTTTTCAGTTGTCTCTAAGTGGATGCTTTATCTTCCTAACATTTTATAAGCCCCCCTCTTCTGAGGCCAGGAAATGTATTTCTTAGCCCCTCGGTGATTAAAGTTGGAGGAAGAATTTTACCTAAATGAAAAATGCTTCTTAAGGTGATGAAACTAGAAGACAATGTATAATTTTGTGTGAAAGATGAAATGCCAGTTTATTCAGTACACTTCTTGCTATTTAGGGCCATTGTAGTTGACAGTCATTGTTAGAGATCACATTTTGTTTAGGCTTGTTAATCATTCTTCCTTGTCAAAAATTTCCATGTGAGATATATTAAAAGAGCAACAATACAGGACAATAAATCATGATTATAAATGTATTACAGGGTACATTTACAATATTTAATTTTTCCCTTAATGATATGTTCCTTCTTTCCTTTAAATACACCATCAGGAAGGATCATGACCTGTTCTCTAAAGAATGTAATTTGAGTTTAGGAGTTAGAAAGTGAAATAACTGTGCTTGTGTATTTCAAGTCCTTTTTGAAATTTGAGACTAACGAGGGAAAAAAGAAACCAGTAAAAAATATTTTCATTTTTGGACTGGGAACAAGGAAAGTTTTTCTTCTGTCCCAGTGTGCTGGTCCCTTCATTTGTGATGATGTATAAAAATTACTCATGATTGCATTTTTTTAAATGTTAATAGTTACATGGATATTGTTTATAGTTATTTAAACTATGCATCTTTATGTATATGTGTATATACATATACATATATGTCTACTTTACAACCAACAGAGATTTTAGGAGAAAAGTGGCATCCAAAGAAGGAAGCGTGAATACATCACTTTTACTTAAAATCAGTCATTCTTTTGGCTAAGTCATATTCTGGAAGGACTAATGTTAACATTTAATATAGTGTTTAACAAGTAAATGTTATTTCTGATAAAAAGTGTCCTTTAGAACACAAAATTAATACTTATTTACTGAAGATGAAAATAATTTTTCACACTTAAAGAGATTTCTTGAAAACTTGTTTTAAGACCCACCTGAAGATTTTTGTGACATGGTTCAACACTCCCCTGGAGTCTTCAAGGACCTAAGGATACTCCAAAAGTGAGTTGTGTAACATAGGAAACCTAAATAGTATAGAACCTCATCTACAAGCTGATATTTAAACAAAGAAGACCTAACTTTTCTCTTAGAACATTCTTTTTCTATCTTTTTGTACTCTATGTCTATATATGTGCTCAATACAGTTGTGCAGTTAGTGTAATTTTTCTTATCAATATCATTGTAAATTTCTTAGGATAGAGACAATCTCATGTTCCTCTCCCATGAGCCTTTTGTGGCTTAGTTCTGTAGTTACCTGATTCTTTTGCTTTCTTAGCAAATGCATATATGTCAGTCATATTCTGATAGCTTATTAGTCCTTTGTTTCATCCCTTTTATATCCAGAGGAACTTCTGGAGGATATAAGCACATAAGAATGTATTATCTTATGATGTTGATGTTCTAGATACATTTATAACCATTAATTATATATTTTAGAGTATTTGTAACAGTACCAGTTATTAAAATATAAATGTAAAAGCATGATGTTAAGAAATATTTTGAAAAATTTATTTTACAAATCAGTTTTGAAAGTTTTCAGACATCTGGGTTGAACACTTGGTCAGAGGGTCACTGTGTAGGCTCTTGTCAACAGTAAAAGCAAGGCATGATGGATCAGTATTTGAGAAATTGTTCTTGGTTTTATATTATTTTTAATACAAATTATTTTGTTATGTACTGTCTTTATGTGAATTGGAAGTCTAAAATATTAAAATATAATCATGTGAGACACTTGGAAAGAATACAGTTACTTTGGGCAGCTAGATTGCAATGTGTCTCTAAATTTTTCCATGTCCTCCTTCAGCTATGGTTATCTGCGTTTTATGGTTTTGAGTACTCACTCACAAGTTCTCAACCTTTATACACAAGGATTCACAAATCTTCATCAGAGAAGCTTCGTGCAGTAGTTGGTTATTAACAGAGACCTACAACTGGTCAACGTGTAGAGAATAGGAGGTTTTGGAAAGTTCAAACAGAACATCTGAGTTCCACAAAATTAAGCCAACCAAAAGCCCATCATGAATGGGGGAGGAGCACGTAAAGTTCCTCCCCCTAGCTGAGAAGCTCTTGAGAACTGATGGCCTCTGGTTTTCTTCAGGCAAGCAGGCCTAGACAGGCTAGCCATGCTGAAGCAGGGGGCACCAACCCCCATGAACAAACATGTATCAGTAAATTGGCTGGGGTGGGAGCTATAAAAAACAACAACAACAAACACACATATAAGAAAGTTTTGTCTTCACACTCAGCGTCATCATTTGCCTATAGTTCTTAGTCTAGGGCTGCTGCCTCCTGAGCTTTCCCCTTTCTATATCAACATGACTATTGGTGTCCTACTTGTTTAACTCATGTTTAGGCAGCCATGTTGGTGACTTTATTGGTGTAACTTCTGACATTTCTGGTAGCCACAATCTCACACCAACCAAATGAAGCTTGTAATACTTGGAGACTTGAATACTTGAAAGAAAATGAAGATGAAGAAAGTAAAGCTAGAACACAAGGGGCTCTTCACACTTAAGAAGAACCCACTGGGGGATAATAGAATCAATTTTGGTTTATACAAAAGGTCACTTTTTAAACATCCCCTTTACAGCAATTATACTAGGTAAGTTCTACAGGGGTACTTGAAAGCATCTTAGTCCTGGCCACACACACTCACCATTTCCCTCTGTCAGGTAGGAAGAAAAGTTCACAAAAAGTTGACTTTACTGAGGTCATACGGTCAAGAGGCACAAGCGGAACTTTTGTTGGTTTCACCTGACTCCAAAACATATTCTCTCCATTCCTCCCCTTTGTATATCAATCAATTCACTGGTATTCAACTGTCCATTTCATGTTCTAGTCAGCTTTTAAAAGTTTCCTCTCAAGAAGAAAGGACAAAAGAACTCTCTAGGTTGCACTTAATTTTTTTCTGAGCAGAAAAAAAGTATAAGAGTCCCATGGATCTAGAGAAAAAAGTTGAGTGTTCCACTTAGGGGAAATCAGATTCACAATGGATTTTTTTGTACAAGATGAGCAGCACTCAGTGTAGCTAATGCTGTTTTCCAGAACTTTGATTATGGGACATGAAAAATATAATACAACAAAGTAGAAAAAGGTTAAGGTAGATGCACACCAAATAGGGTATAATAGTTAATACAAGTAAACACTACAAAATGGAAAGCTCTTTCCAGTAAGTCAAATGTAACCAATTACTAGAGAATGTTTTCCATAGAAATGGTTTCAATAATAGCCATAGCTAAACAAAAAGACTTGTCTTCAAAACCATACACAAAAATATGGGACATGATTTGGGAACACACAAGTATTATTTCCCAGCAATGCTGCATTTATCTATAAGTACACAATAAATGAACTGAAGCCTAACCAAATCCATTTGTTTTGTGAATCTCATGATGTGGAAAATTAAATGACTGAAGGAAACATAGCAACCAACATCCATCTTGACAGTAACTAAGATGCACAAAATTACCTTACCTAACTCAGCAAGAAAACAAGTGTTCCTGTGGTACTGCTTAGATGCTCCAAAAATACTTTAAATTCTGGGGATGGTGGGAGACTTACAGAAAATCTCAAGATATAACCCTGCCATATAATCTTGTGGTCACAAATTCCAAATACATAAACTACAAAAACAATATAAACACAGGTATAGCATACACTGTTCTCATGCCTTCAATATGGTTTCAGAGACTCGTATGAACGACAGGGTGCAAAATTAACTTGGCTATAAAATATGGGAATTGATGAAGAGAAAGAGGGGATATCTGTAGCACATGTTTCCTAAGGAGTTACCAAAACAATACAGCATTCTGTTTTAGAAATGGCAACAGCAGTTAACTCTTACTTTTGAAATCATTAGATCCACAATTCTTAGGTCAGTGCTTTCAGCAGAGACAACTCTAGCTCCAGGTGTGCGTCATAATTGTCTGAAGTCAATCAGGACATTCTATCCTCCTGGCATTAGTGACAGACTTAAGAGTGGGTGTGTAACCCAAGACTAAGCCAATTAGTACATCTTACTCCTCAGGGCCCAGTAATTAATCTGAAGTAGATAAAGGATTTGGTTAGCGTAAACTACTACACACTCTAAAAATTCATAGATTGATGTATTCTACTTGGTAGTGCAGTATGAGGAGTCACAACTTTATAACAATTCTAACTAAATCAAGTTGTGGTGGAAGGAGCCTAGCTCAAGCCTATGTGGTCCTTGGAGGTTAGTGTGGACACTACTGGGACTAGAGTTGAGATTCAGAGTGAATCTGGATCCTTGCTAACATCACTAAACCACTAGACCAATGCTTGCCTAAAGCTATTATCTGATGTTTTCCAGTTCAATAAGCTAATAAATTTTGTTTATTGTTGGAGACAGCTTAAGGTTATTTTTTTTTCAGTGCTTATAGCAGAGAATCTTATCTGACAAATGAACACTCCATGAGTTTGTAATAATATAAAGGTAAGAAAGGAGATCAGGTTTTGACCAAACATTCACTTGACTAAAGTAAAGGATTCATGTTGAAGAACATTGGACAATCATATCAGGTAACCAAGAGAGCTCAGATTACAGAGAAATTTGAGCAATCGGCCTGGATTTGTTGGGCAATTTGGAGTAATGACTTGTTCTTGAAGAAAAGATAATGACACGAACGAAGTGGTGACCTAGCATTATTGATCAGATTGAGGTATGCATTGATTGTCGGGGAAAGGACAAGAGCACAAGGAAATCCTCAAGGAGGAGGCTAAGAGCTAGGCATATGAGAGTAATGACGGAAAAAGAAAAGATAGATGACAGGCCATGGAAGACACAGTACTACTTAGTAACATGGACTCTAAGGGGAGATTGCCTGAGCTTGCCACTGCCTTCTGCTATTGTTAATTATTCTCTCCAATACCATGTTTTAGTCACTAATAGTATCACTTCTATTTAACTATTCATGTCATCTTCTCATTCACTTTTGAAACTTTAATCTTCTGACACTCAACTTCTCATGTGTCAAATGGGACATAAATAGGAGTTATTTCTTGACGTCATCCTTGTGACTAAATGTGCAGAATATGTAACACACAGTAGTGTTACTAAATGCTAGTTAGTATGCAAATGCTTTGCCAAGACAGACTCCATAGTGCCTAGTGGCTGACTTGAATAACAACACCAGAAATGGCAGCGAGGTAGATTAAGAATGTATGCTTTCTAGCTGCAGGTTTGTTTCACAAGCTGTAGTCAAGTCAAGCAATTTCTTGACCTTTTAAGGAGTCTGTGATTAGTCATCTGTGAAAATCTATATTTAGATTAGATAATCTGTATGGCTGTCTTTAGATATAATATCCACGAGTTCATAAAATCTAAGTAAAGTTCTAGAGAAAAAAAATGTTAAGCAACTTGGCCATGCTAATCTTTTTTTTTTTCACAGCAGTTGTGAAGTACACAGAGTATCAAACTGTTCAAATAACCTGCTACCTTCAAGCTAAAAGGTTCAGCCATAGCTTTTGGCTACCCTAGAAGAATCTGTCTGGTTTTTGTCAAAAAAAAAAAAAAAAAAAAAAAAAACAGAAATTGCAAATACAACACAGTATCAAATGTAATTCACTGTACATTACTGAGGACCTTCCCATCTTCATGGGGGCAGTGATTGTGGCACTGAGAAGAGAAAAAGATCCCTTAAAATGGTGGGTTAAAATAGGAAAACGTCCTTGGATAAGATCAAATCATCGGTACGATGCCATTTGGTCCCATAGAAGGTGAATATATCACTGAAATATATTAGTGAGAAACTATAATGGCAGATTAGATATTAGCAGCTGTGACTGTCCAGTGCAAACAACTATGTATATGATAATAATGAAGAAGCACAATAAAGCTATATTTTCTTTTGCTGGATAACGCTCAAATAATAGCAGTTCAAAAGGATAGGCCATTGCATATTTAGATATGAAAACATAAGAAAATACAGTTGAAGAGGCCCAGGGAAATGCTCCACACAGTCCCAAATTCATAGGCTAATATTTAATAGCATAGTATTTACTTTATACAAAGAAAAAAATGAACAATTCAAATTCTCCAGAATCCAAAGAACTTTTACAATTGAAGGTGACATAGAAAGGCTAGGCCTCTCTTGAACAAAATGTCACCAGGAATCTTCTATTTATTTTAAAAAAATAGAAAATCAATAAAGCAATCTAGGAGAAAAGGCAGGCTAGTATAGATCCCACTATAGTAAAAGAAACTAAAGAAAAGCATGGAAAATGGGTCAGGGCCATGACAGAGGTACAAAGAAAATTGGGGGCAATCTAGGATGACAATTTTTTAAATGAACAATTGACATATATAGGGAGCTAAAAATAAGTAAGAGCACAATATAAATACACATAATTTTGTGGGTTTTTTTTCTGGAAGTTTTAAAGGAAAATAGCTGAATCTAAACGTAGGCCAGCATGTAGGGAGAAATGCAGAAATGCATTAACAAGTTCTTAAGCAACCTAGTAGGAAAAAATAAAAACAATAAGAACAACAAAATAAATAACTAACTAGCCACTTAAAATGGCAGGCTCCTTACACACGCCACAGGCTCCAATCTAAATGTATGGAGAAATAACATTCCTTGTATATCTAGGAGGATACCAAGATCTGTGAATATTCAAGTCCCTTACAGAAAATGTTGTTATATCTACATACTATTCATGTGCATTATGCTGTATGTTTTAATGATCTCTAGATCATTATTTATAATGCCTCACACAATACAAATTTGCTGTAAATCATTACTATATTGTAATGTCTAGGGTTACTGATAGGGAAAAATACTCTTCATGTTCACTGGCAATGCAATCTTTATAAGACTTTCAGTCTGAAGTTGGTTGAGTCCAACAATATGGCACATAGAGGGGGGTGGTTTTATTTTGCTGTTTATATATGGTTATACACATACTAAAAACATAAAGTTACACAAGAAAAGGGAAACAGAAATTCTGAGTGGAAAGGAATAACATTTTGTTAGTGTAGGTATACAAATAAAGTTAATGGCTTATTGTTATTATTCAAGATAAAAATAATTTTTGTATTATATCATCCAGGCAGTTTTGATAGTTTGAAAAACTTCAGCAACTCACAAATACACAAGTCAAGTATTTCATCAGGGAGGAAATTGCAATTGAGGTTTGCACAAATCAAACAGCAACTTCTATATAATGAGATCTGTAGCACTCAAAATAAAAAAAAAAAAAATACAGTATTGAGAGATGGGAAATAGCTACAGAGAACATCATAGAAGAGGAATTTACTTTTTCTAACTATTGTAAGCAAGAAAACCAGAAGTACCTATATAATTTTATTATTTTATTTTAGGATAGTAGTGGTAAAGTGTTGGTGTTGCTAATTTTTTTAAACATACTTCAGTGAAATCCAGCACCATAAGAGTCCTTTATAAAGCTACCTCCAAAAGACCAAGATTATATGCAATATATAAAAAAATGATTTAACAAACAAAACATGACCTCCCCATGGCTATGTAAGAAAGCAAAAGGGACTGATAAAGTGGTAGAACTAGGAATATGTTTTTAAAAGTGAAAAGAAATCTTAAATACATAGACGAGTAAAATGTAATCTATTTCAAGGGTCAGTATAACTAGTGCTTCTTTTCAAATAAGTCATCTGAGACAAGAGAATTATCATGAGTTAGAGGCCAGCCTGGGCTACATGGTGAGTTTAAGATCAGTCTGGGATATAAAGTGAAAGCTTATATGAGAGAAGGAGGAGGAGGAAATAGAGGAGGAGGAGAGAAAGAAGGAAGGAAAGAAAGGAAGGAAGGAAGGAAGGAAGGAAGGAAAGATCAAAATCAGAAAGTGACAAAGAGAATCACTGGGGGCACTTTATAATCATGCCATGGGAAAGATGCACCAGGTGTTAAGTTGTGGCAGTGTAAAGACTCAATAATGGGTGGTGGTTTCTTCATAGAGCAAGCTACGAAGGAAATTTGATAGTACAACTGAAATTTGTAATAACAAATTACAGACATCTAAATGCAGTTAAGGCAGAAAGTTCTAAACAGAATCATGTGTCATTTACTCAACTAACTTGAAGAAACCGAAACGTACAAGAGTATGGTAACTTGCAGACATGAACATTTGCCAAATACAGGAGTGAAATTTTTTTCAACATAATTGCTATCCATCAATTTATCAAAATCCACCAAAATATTCCTTTAAGGATTTACTTCCAAAATTCCAAAATTAGTCACCCAACAAAATGAACAGCACGAAGGTGTGTGAGTCCTAGAATATATGCTGAAGAGCAAGAAGCAACCTAGCAGAAATCAACTCCTTCCCCCTTCTCTTTTCAAAGTCGTCTACTACTTTCTTAAATGCATGGATGGCTCTACAAAAACATGTTCATCTCAGAAAATTGCTATTCTCTGACAAACTTCTAGACATAAAATATTGTAAAAACATTTGTCTCTTCAGTATTTGTTTATGACAGGAGTTTCCTAAAGATGAAATGTTTGTGATTTGAGTAGGCATCATTACCCACACTAGCATAATCTTGTTGCTAAATAACTGAAAACTTAGTAACCTACACCTTTCTGTTGCCTTGTTCCCATACTATTTCATCACATATGTAAAGCAGCAAATTATCTGGAAAATTATGTAATATCACTTTAAGAAGCAAATTCAAAGCTACTTCCAAAGAAGATAAACACATGCCATGTTCATCAATGCTCTCGTTTCTGTTTTTCCCTTGGATACAGTTGGCTTATGCCGTCATGTTCTGTAAAACTTCATTTTGCTGCTGTGTTGGGTAACAAAAATGCCATTTTGTAGATGACATCATTTTTTAAATTTATTTTATTTTTTTATAAATATTATTGACATTAGAAACAATCTTATTTTACATATCAATCCCAGTTCCCTCTCTCTCTCATCCTCCCCTGTCTCCATCTCCTAACCACCATCCCATCCCCTTTCTGCTCCCCAGGGAGGGTGAGGCCTTCCATGGGGGATCTTCAAAGTCTGTCACATCATTTGTAGCAGGGCCTAGGCCCTTCCCTATGTATCTAGGCTGAAGGAGCATCCCTCTCTGTGGAATGGGCTCCCAAAGTCCATTCATATACTATGGATAAATACTGATCCACTGCCAGAGGCCCCATCGGCGTCTTGTCCAGGTCTCTTAGCTGACACTCACATTCAGAGGGCCTGGTTTGGTCCTATGTTGTTTCCCCAGCTGTAGATGACATCTTTTTGATAAACCAAAAATCATTTCTTGTCCAGTTAAGTCTTAACTGTTTATGTGAACTTCTATTATAACCCCACACCCATGTGCATATGGATAGTACTGATTGGACACTGGAGAAAGATGCACAGCAGAGGTGGAATTGAAGAGACATGGAAAGAGGGAGTGAAGGGTGGATATGATCAAGATACACTGTGTACTCATGAAGCTTTTGAAGAGTACATTTACATTTAAAATACAGAAATATCTGTAGACTTTAGCCAATGTCCTTCAATAGTATGTCACCATGCAAAACATAATATTAAAAAGAGGTAATTGAGTCAATCTTCCTTTACTGATTAGAGTTTACCCATTTCACTATGTCATTATAAAGGTCATGAATGTTGCCCTATTGTAACCACATCCACTTCTCTTGTATACCCTTAACAACTATCAATTGCTGTTTGTCTTCTATGCTTATACTGCTGTGCTCTCAATCATATTATACAAATATAACTATGTAGCACAGAACATTTTGAGATTGGCCTTTTAATCAAGCACAGTTTCCTAGATATGCATGAGTTTTTGTTCTGAAATATTTTGATGTTTCACCTTTTTTCATTTACTTTAAAATTAGCATACAAAGTAATATGTTTTCCCACACCACTTTCTTTTTAAATTATATATATATATATATATATATATATTCTTATTTTACATATTGATCCCAGTTCCCTCTCCCTCCTTCCCATGCTCCCCGAACAGCCCTCACATCCCATTCCCCACCCTCTCTACAGGGAGAGTGAGGCCTTCCAGGAGGGATAATCAAAATCTGTCAAGTTATCTGGAGTAGGGTGTGGCACTCCGTCCTGCCTGTAGGCTAAGGCAGTATCCCTCCATGGGGAATGTGCTCCCAAAGTCCTTTTGTGCTCCAGGGACTCATCCTGATTCCACTGTCAGAGATCCCTTAGACTGCCCAGGCCTTCTAACTGAGACCCACATTCAGGGGATCTGAGTCAGTCCAATGCTGGTTTCCCAGCTATCAGTCTGGGGGTCCATGAGCTCCCCCTTTGTTCAGGTCAGCTGTCTCTGTGGGTTTCTGTAACCTGGTCTTGACCCCAACTTCTTATCACTCCTCCCTCTCAGCAACTGTATTCCAGGAGTTCAGCTCAGTGTTTTGCTGCCCACACCACTTTCATAATACTTTCTTTGGTTGATGTTCGTCCTGTTTATCAGCCTCATCTCTCAGTCTCAAGCTCTGCTCATGCTCTTCCACACCTGCATCTCCCCTTCCATCTTCATACTACATGGTTCTATGACTTCCTCCTGTACCCTTAAAGCCTCTTACATCTCCTAGCTTAATGACATCACTGTCAAAGAAGTTGAGGTTTATTACTAATTATAAAGACAAGTGAACTTAAAAAGTGGTAATAGAAAATCAGAAACATAGGCAGCTGATGACTGCTGAGAGAAGGGGAATTATCTTCCTCCAGGGGTGAGCTCCTTTACTAGTTGTTCAATGCAGAGTGATCAGCCTTGAAACCATTTACACACAGCAACAAAAACTGGCTCTAACTCAAGGGGGATCTGATACCCTTTTCTGGCCTCTATGCGCACCTGTACTCACATGTGCAATCCCCATTCCCCATATAACTTTTAAAAAAACATTCACAGTCTAGGAAAAATTCTTTACGTAACATGTATCAAAGGACTAGCACCCAAAATGAACAAGGAAATTTTAAAGTGCAACAATATATGATATTTTATATATATGTGTATATATGCATATATACATATATATCATAAATGTAGCAATAGTAATCAAATAAAAAAATTTCAATTTGAGAGTCAGGAATACAGAGGACAGGTGCAAGGCAGGATAGCTTAGAAGGGTTGGAAGGAGGAAATGGAGGGATGAAAGTATCAATTCCATTACAGTTTTTTAAAGGGAAAGTACAAACAACAGAAAAGTAGAATAGTTCACTTGCAATAAACCTTCACACTTTGAAATATTGAGTCCTACAATACTGCTTTATTATAGCTCTCCTAATTTGCCTCAGCCACGCAGAAGATAACATTACAAGTTTCAATAATATTTTAAATGTACTAGTAAACAGACCTGTACTTAAGCTTCTTCTCATAAAATATGAAGCAATTAATGATATCAAAAATTTCAAAGCTGTCTTTTGTAATCTGATCTTCAACAAGAAAGGAAATTAAATTGATAATACAGATTTTTTTTTGAGAATTGATTTGTTTTTCACTAATGATACATTGCCTCTAGCCACTCTAGTGACTTGGGAGAAATTTTATTATTAGCTATAGCCATTCCAAAATTAAAATGTGGCTTTAAAGAGAAATATAAACCAGTATGACATTTTTTTATTCAATGAAAATGTAGGAAAACACAAGCCCTTCTATTTACTAGCTCCTTGAAGTTATGTGAGGTTGCATTTTTAACAACTATAAATACAATATGCTCAAATTGATAAATTGATTCTCCACCTGAAAAAGCTATAATGCTTTAAGTCAAGCATTTTTTAAATATCTTAGTGCCTTTTTTTTGAGTAATCAGAGTAAGGATTTGTGAGGCCAGTGCTGAAGTTTTAAGAAGGTGATAACCTAAATTTAGGTGGAGTATTGAAACTCTCAAGCTGGTAACACTTGCAAACTAGATGAAATTAAACATTTGTTTTTGGAGAATAGACAGAATAGGAAGCCAAGCTTCTGAGATCCTCAAAGTGGAGTCAGTTAGAAGCCCCATCTGTGAATCTGGAGCTTCAAATATTTGAGCATGACTTAAGAGTAATCTAAATATAAAGCTGTCTACTCAATACACCAAAAGGAAAATTGATTGTCTTGAGCATAAGTGTTGAATGTGATTGAAAAAAATATTACCCCTGAAATTTATGATGAGAAGGAATCTTCAATTTTAGCAGCTTTTAGTAAAAATACATATTGGACATCTTCTATTTCAGACTTCTAGTATTCTCCAATGTCATAAACATAGAAGCAAACAAATTCTATGGTCACCTCCTTAACACTCAATAAACTTTTACTGATCAAAATTTTAAAACAAGCAATTGATAATCAACACTCTATATACTCAGATTGTTAAAAAACAAAAAGCACCATGAATAAGAGAAAAACAAGATTTAACAGAACCAAATTAAGGTATACTAAAGCTCAAATCTTAGAAATGTAAAATGCAAGCCTATAAAATCTAGAAGAAGATGTAATCTATATGGTCCTTAGTTTCATGATAACTACTTAGATATAACAGCAAAACAGAATATATAAAAGGAAAAATTGATAATTGAACTTCATTAAAATGAAAAAATTTTGTTCTACAGCTGACATTGCAGCTGACCATGCAGCTATCCAAAGTGAGCTGGTAGGAAGACTCAGCAATTATGAGTGCATTCTTCTCTCGAAGAGGACTAGAGTTCAATTCCCAGCACCCATAATAGGAGACTCACCTGTTACTCTAACTCAAGGGGGATCTGATACCCTTTTCTGGCCTCTACGAGCACCTGCATTCACATGTGCAATCCCCCATATAACTTTAAAAAAAAGAACATCCACAGTGTAGGAAAACTTCTTTACAAAACATGTATCAAAGGACTAGCACCGAAAATGAACAAGGAAATTTTAAAGTGCAACCTTAAGAAAACAAACCAAGAAAGGATTGTAGGACCCAGTGGTGTCAAGGACACTACAAGAAAACCTGCAGGATCAGCTAGCTGTGGTTCATAAGGGCTCAGAGAGACTGACAGGGAGCCTGCATGGGACTGACCTAGGCCCTTTGCACATATGTTACAGTTGTGTAGCTTGGTCTTCTTGTGGGACTCCTAACAGAGGGAGCAGGGGCTGTCCCTGATTCTTTTAAAAGCTTTTAAGAATTTACTCCTCATACTGGGTCACCTTGTCCAGCCTAATACAATGGGGAGGTACTTAGTTTTACTGCAACTTGAGATGCCATGTTTTGTTGATACTCATGGGATACCTGTCCTTTCCTAAACAGAAACAGAGGAGGATTGAATTAGGGGTGGGAACAGTAGGGAGTATGAGGGAAGGACTGGGAGGAGAGGATGGAGAGGAAACTGTGGCTGGGGTGTAAGACAGACAGACAATAAGAAAGGGAGAGAGAGATGGAGAGACAGACAGAGAGACACAGAGAAAGAGAGACATGGGGGGGGGGGGAGTAAGATCTGTTGCATACTCAGTCCTGAATGGGATGTCTATCTAAGCTTGCCACCAATAGCCCACCCACCAAAGGTCAGGGACCACCATGGAAGAGAGAGAAAACAGAAATAAGAGCTTGAGGATTAGGAGGAGTCCCATGAAATGCTGGTTTTGGGGGCATGGTATGCTGATTACAATCATGTACCTACCAATTATTGCTTTGGTAACCTGCACAAGGTGACACCAACAAAATCAATCCACATTCTAGCAGCACTAATTGGAGTCCATTGGTTACCAAAAAATAAATAAATAAAATAAAAATAAAATTAAAGGAGAGTACATGAAGATGGGAAAAGAATGAGTTAAGAAAGTGGTAGGGGCAGATGAAGATACATCACACACACACACACACACACACACACACACACACACGCAGAGTTGTTTTTAATGAGATGATGAATAATAAAATTATAACATAAACAATAAAAACCCAGAGACAAATATTGGGGTTCAAGTTTCAAGCTGAAGATGAGAAAAGCCAAGCAGCCAAGTCACTAGCTTTTATCTACTTCAGGCTGCAAGGGCTGATCCTGTCTCCACCAAGCTCTCACCAAGCCTCAGAATGTTGCAGCTCCTCAATGTGGCTGGAGAAGCAATCTCCACATGAAACCCTTTGTTTTTTATATCTCCCTAGTGCTGGGATTAAAGGCATATGATCCCAAGTGCTGAAATCACCTTTGTGTGAGCTGTTTCTCATTAGGACTGGATCAACTTTGTGTAGCTCAGTATGGCTTTGAACTAACAGAAATCTGTCTACCACTGCCTCCAAAGTGGTGGGTGTATACCATCATCGCCTAATTTCTGTAGCTAACTAGTGTGACTGGTTTTGCTTTCTGAACCACAGGCAAGCTTTAATAAATCATAAATAATATCATCACATAAAATATTGATGAGAGATGTCATTCTGTAAATATGTTTCTCTTATTGGTTAATGAATAAAGCACTGTTGGCCAATAGAAAAGCAAGATAGGCAGGACTAGGAGACTAGGAGGAGAGAGAAAGGAGTAGGAAGGAGATCCAAGATGGAGGACGGAGAACGAAGAATGCCAGCCCCTCTCTCCGGTAAGATGAGACCACGTGGAAGTATTTAGATTGATAGAAATGGGTTAATAATTAAGATAGAGGTAGCTGATAAGAAATTTGCAACTGGCCAATAAAATTATATCTAATACAGTGTCTCTGTGTGTTATTTGGGGCTGACATGGCGGTGGGACCAAGCTGCCGGAAAAAAAAAAAAATTAAAAAATAAATGGCATAAGCCACCAGGCCACACAAAATGAATAAATAAAGTATTAGCTTTAATTGTACACTTAATTTTTTTTTTTAAAATTGCCCTGAAAGGGCTCAGTGGTTAAGAGTACTTACATGGTGGTTCACAACCACCTGTAACTCCAGTTCCAGGGAATCTGATGCCATCTTCTGACTTTTGTAGGCATAATGCACACACATGGTACAGAAACATACATGCAAGCAAAACATTCATCAGATAAAAACAAAATAAAATAAAACTCAAAATTGTATGCAGCTATGTAACACTATTATATTAAGTTTAAAAACATCTGTAGCATTCAGTAAGGTTTTATATTTCCCTATCTATAACTATCTCAAGTGACGTACTTTGAGGTAGCCTTCTTGAGAAATAATTCACATCTCTCAGTTAACACATTTGAAAGTACAATTTACTATCTTTCTAAAGTTTTAGCATCATTGCATTTTTCATCACCACAGAAAAAAGAAAACCTTTCCTATTAGCAGATACTCCCATTATCTCCAAATGTCCAAATGCCTACAAATCTGCTTCCAGTCTCTATTAATTTGCCTGTTCTGGTAATTTTATATAAATAGAATCATACAAAATAAAGCCTTTTGAATCTGGTTTCTTTGACTTGCAATAAACAAGACCCATTCATTTACAGAATGTGCTTGTATTTCATTACTTATTATGACTGAATAGTATTCCCTTGGGTAAACATATTACATTTGAATAGATATATTCAAGATAGGATAGATATCAGTCCACTGAAATCATGCTTCCTCTATTTAGTTACTAGAAATAATACTGTTATAAATATTCTTGTATGTGATACTTTAGACAAATCTTAATCTTGAGAAAATATGTAGGAATTATGGGATCATATTTTGATGCTATGTTTAAAGGATTGCCATGTCAGATTACTTGACAAAGTGGCTCTAACATTTACATATCTACCCTCAAAATATATGAGGGTTCCAGTTTTGTTCATGTCCCCACTAGGTCAGTTTATTTTCTTTTATTCCCTCCCCTTATTTTGGTTATAGCCATCATAGTGAATATGAAGTAGTGATTTTGATTTCTCAGGGGCAAAAATGCTTTTAATTTTTTTTAGCTCAAAGATAATTTTATTAGAGTTTTAAAGAAAACCTATAGGGTAGTAAATTGTAAATCTAAGCATCTTCCCAGAAGAGGAGGATGGAGAAGAGAAAGCAGAAAGGGGGAGTATGGAAAGCATGCAATTTGAGTTGAGCCATGGTCTACAGGCAGCCAAATGGCAGGGAGGGGAGAGAGCATCAGAGAAAGAATGAAGCATGGTATATTAGGGAAAGAGTGCTTTGGCTGCACCTTTCGGACTGTTAGGAGTAGGAATTTTGAGAAAGATAATTGCGTGATCATATTAAAAGAATGATTAGTTCTATCTCTTTAGTTCGGCTTAAGGTGGCTTTGGCTCTCATGCGGATGGCCCCTCCTTATGGGTGGTCCTGACTTCCTGGGGGGGGTCTGTTAGCCAGATGACTTACCTGTATAACAGGATTTATCCTTTCATGTCTGCATAACTTGGACTGCTAGATCTCCACCCAAACCAATCCTTTTCCCCACAGAGCCCTGATAAAGACAACATCCCCCCCCCACACACACACACTCCAAAGAGGCAGCAACCCTAAGATAATTTAGGATTTTTAGTTAGTTTGTTTGCTTTGACTTGTTCTGAGGCAAGGTCTTTTTGAATACCCTTGGCTGTCCTGGAACTTACAATGTAGACAAGGCTGGCCTCTAGCTCTCAGTGATCCACCTGCCCCTGCTTCCCGACTCCTGGGATTAAAGGTGCCACCACACCCAGATCATTTGGGAACCAGATCATTTGGTTTCCAAATCCTTCTGGAATTTCTGTCTGTCAGCCAGGACAGGATCAAGGGCATTGGTTTTTGTTTGTTCTTATAACAGGACAAGAATCAATAGATTAATACCCTATCCCTAAACTGCCTGACCCATTTCTATTCCAGTCCTAGTCATTCCAGGATCTGAAGAGATAACCCTGTCATTTAGAGAACTGAGGGATGACCAAATCTGAATTCTTAGTGCTGTTTGTGTCACTGAGTGTGGCGGTTGGTGTACTCTTCCAGTTTGCCTATCTCAGAGATCTTGAAATTGTGTGAATAGCCATTTGAACAGCAGCCAGGTGTAGGGAGGAAAAGAAGTCCTTGACTAGTGCCTGAAGGGACACAAGAAGAAGGAGTAATGGCAAGAGAGAAGTCAGGAAGAAGTGAACTTATGGTTGAGTGGAAGAAAGATATCCTCCAGCTTCCTCTAGGAACAGGCCTGAGATAATGCTAACATCACCATTCCAAACCCTAGGCATGGAACCAGGAAAAGCCAGAACAAAGAACATTTTTAAATGCCTTAATTAAAGTCCATTATATTCTTTACATAGACTCACATGAGCAGAGTGCCCCCCCTCCGGTTTTCAGAGGCAAGGATTCTGTGTAGCCCTGGCTGTCCAGGAACTTACTTTGTAGACCAGGCTCACTGATGCTCACAGAGATCCACCTGCCTCCTGAGTACTGGGTGTTATGATAGATGGCACAAGATGAACCTTGGCATGTGAGTCAAGTTCAATATGCCATGCAGGCAGAATTTATATGGGAAGTTTTATTGGGAGAGGAGAAGGGAGTGGAGAAAGGGGAGAGAGAGAGAGAGAGAGACCTTGACCTTTTATGGTTGCACACAGAGCCAGGGTACTGCTTGCCATGCACTCAGGAGTGACACACTCTGCTAGGTCCCCAAATGGCAGGGACAAGGTGTGCCTGGATGATAACACTGGGGTTCAGGCATGTGCCATCATTGCATGGCTTCTCATGAGCATCTCTTGATTGGACTCTTTCTTGGCATTTTTCTTTGGTCTTCAAGGCAGGATTCAAGAGTAATGAACCTAGGATCCATTTTGAGGCACTTTGATAGCCTCAAATCAGAGTATTAGATTCATCTCCAATGGCTCCCAGAAAGGAAGAGATTTAACCATCGTTTGATTTTGAGGCTATAGCAATAGTGTGAATTTCTCTCTTGGCTGCAAGTCCTACATAGGCATAGTAGTATTGAACTGAGCTAAGACCATGATGGTCTATATCTGGGTAATCTTTTCCTTACCAAGAAGAAAATTATTAATGAGAAAAGGTTGTCTAAATAACATCTCCTGTGGGTTTAAGTGAGGGCTACAACTCTTGTGCATGTTTTCATGTACTTATGAGCCATTTGTGTATCTGTTTTGTGAATTCAAACATGTTGCCTGTAGATTGTTGAATTGTGCCACCCCCTTTCCTCCTCTTATTCCTTCTCCTCTTTTTTAGACAAAGGATCTCTCTGTAGAACAGGCTGACATGGAACTGTTATTGTAGTCCAGGTTGGGCTCAAAATAGCAGTAATTCTTCTGCCTTAGCTTCCAAGGTACTGTGAATACAGCATGAAATAATAAATCTGGCCTTATTGCAGTTTTCTTTTGATTGATTATTGTTTGATGTATTGTACCAACTTCAGAAAAGAATTGTTTATGCATTTTTCATATAACTTATTTACCAGATATATGAAACATGGCTATTTACTTTGTTGCTTCTTAATTTTATGGTATCCTTTTCCACAATATTTTGAACATGACTTTTTAATGCCAAAAAGTCATTTGTTATTTTGAAATTATTTTTTGTTGCATTTTTATAATTACTTATCTAGATCCTATGAGACACTCAGAGGTAAAAACACTTGCCACACAAGCCTAATACCCAGGGTTCAGTCCCTAGAACCCATGTTTAAAAAGAAGCCAAATATCAAGGCTCACATCTGTAATATTAATAGTTCTATAAGGAGAGAGGAGGCAGAAACAAGAGATTCAAGTGGATGCTCATGGACCAGTTAGCTTGAAGTATGTGGCATGCCAGAAAAAAGAGATATTGTCCTAAATGCCAGATGGAAGGAGAGATAAAACTCACAAAAGTTATCCTCTGACCTACTAAAATTCCATGTGCCATGGGTACACACACGTGATACTCAGGCAGGTACATAAACACAAAAATAATAAATCATAAAATATGTGTGTCCAATGGCATTATAGTTATTACATCATGTTTCCCACTAAAGTGTTCTATTTTTCTGCATTCTATTCTCTTCCATTGATCTTTGTCCTTCTAACAAATGACATTATCTCAATTACTATAGCTTTGAGGCTTTGTAATATGGTCATATATAGTCTTCAACTGCAACTCTTCTTCAAGAATTTTTTGATTGAGCCAGATAATTTTCAGTTTTATATAATTTTTATACTTAGCTTATCATTTCCTATAAGCATTTTAATTGGAATTTTAGTTTAGATTGGAACAAGTATCTAGTTCAATTTGAGGAGAATTGATTTCTTATCTTCTGATTTGTAAATATTATATAATTCTCACTTCATACCTATCTTCAGCAATGTCTTATAGTTTTCATCATATAATACACATCCCTTAGTGAATTTAGTTCTATTTGAATTTTAGTTTTCTATGATTAATGGCATTTTAATATTTACAGTATCTTGTTTCTGTACTATATGAATGTAATTATTTTTATGGACAGATTTTATGTCAATATTCTTTGCTAAACTCTAGTGATATCTCTCCACTGATTGTGTATACTTTGGGTATATATTGTATTACCTGAGAAAAATGGTAGCTTTTCTTCTTTCTGTTCTCTTCCCTTCTTTCTGTTCTCTATGCATTTACTATGTTTTATTCCAAGTTGTAATGATGGACAGCCTTGACCTTCTACATGATCTTTAAATATATTTTCCTCTTTTTTTATGAGTACATGCATTCTTCTAAAGAATGTTTTAGGTTCCTTTAATCAGTTAAGAAGTTTTCTCATATTTTAAATTTTTTATTATTTTTTCCTTTTCTACTAAAAGCATAGAAGCTATACATTTTCTTCTACTGACGTATGTCTAGTTCCTGGGTTTTATGTATGATATTTTTATAAATCATTTCTATTTTCTAATTGAGTTTTGATTCTGTCTTTGCCAATTATTTGGCAGTGTATTAATTTCTTGTGAATAATTTTTATTCTCTTAATAGTGTCTTCACAGAGCAATAGATTATATTTTGATGAAATTACATCCATTGGCTTTCTTTGTGTGTTAATTATTTCTTTTACTTTTTGAGATTTATAATTACATTATCCTCCCTTTCCCATTTCTCTCTCCAGACCCTCCCATAAACCCCTCATTGCTCTCTTTCAAATCCATGCACTAATTGCTGCTACCTGAACATAATTCTATGCATATACATACTTATTCCTAATACAACATTCTTAGTCTGTATAGTGTTTCTTGTATATAAGTTTTCAGAGCTTACCACATAATATTGGATAACAATTTTCTCTCTAGGGAAAACAGTTTTTCCCTCTCTCAGCATTCCTTAGTTGCTTGTAGTGCTTTGTCTAGGGTTGATGCCTCCTGGGCTTTTCCCCATCCACATTAGCATGCCTATTGTTGTCCCTCCTGTTTAGGCAGCCTCATTGTTGAGGCTTTATGGGTGTAGCTTCTGACATTCCTAGGAGATATCTCATAGCAAACTCCCTGATTAGCTCCTTTCTTTATGTATCATGTGTACAATGTCATATCTAAGAAAGTTTTTCCTCACTGATAATTTTTTTCCTGTTTTTACCTGGAAGTTTTAGTTTAAGGTTTGAATTAAAACCTATGGTCATTAGTTTTAATGAGGATACAAGGTAAGGATAAATGACCAAGGAGTTTTCGTTTTTGCTTTTTCAATTTGGATGACTAGTCATTTCCAAAATTTTAGTTGAAAAAGGTTTTCTGTTTTTCCAGAGTTTGCACCTTTATTATATACTGTTTTGTTTCATCAATCAAAGTCTGTTCTTTTACAAATACTACATTACTCTGATTACTATCACACTGAGATGAATTTTTCCATTCAGAACATGTGAGTTATGTCTGATTTGAGTCATGTTCCATTCTTTTAAAAATGCATAAACATATTTTATTCTCATTTAGAGGTTAGAAATCAGAAATCCAGGGCAGCTAAATGACCCAACCAAGGTTATACATCAGGATGGCTAAGACTGAGTGGAGTTAGGACCCAGATATTTTGACTCCAAATCAGCGCTCTTTTCATTACCCATCACACTTTCAAAAGCAACATGCTGGAAGAGAGAAGGTACTCAATTTTTATAAATAAAATTTATCAAGCTTTACATCCCTTGAGAACTAGGACAAATTGTAAGAGGTACTAAGCAAAGGATGTTAGGTGCACATTGTAAGTTTAGGCAATCTTTTCTTAGCCTTTAAAACTGCCATAAAGGAAACCTAAAACACAGACACCCAAGGAACAACACACTTAGAAACATACAAAACATTTCTTTTTTTACTGAATCTTTCTAGACATGTCAACTTATCCTTGGGACACAGAACCTGCCACACTATTCCAAGACTCAGCTTAACAAATTTGGAGACTTTATTATTCCAAAAGGAGAATGTTTCTATATTTCTCACAACAGAAAAAAATGACCGCAGTATTCAATTCTAGTCTTTACTATTTCTAGATTGCTATCCAGGTGCAGTGAGAATGTGAAAATTTCACATTAACCAAGCAAATGAATTTAAGAACCTGTCTTCAACCTACATGAACTTCTCAACTGCCTTCTGCAATTTTTTCTCCATGACTAGCAAGCTGAGATTTCATTGATCAGACTAGCATACCAGCAAGTCCTGGAGATCCTCCTGCCTCCCTGATCTCTTCCTCCTCAACAAAAGGATTACTGGCACGTGCCACCATGCCTAGATTTTTCATAGGGTTGATATTTCAAATTTAGGTTCACCTGCTTGTACAGTAAGCACTGTACCAACTGAACTATTCCTCCAGTCTATTTTCAATGTTATGGTGTAGCTATTGCTTTCTATATGTTGAACCAACCTTACTCCTGAGACGAAACTTAGTCATGATATACTTACAGTGTCCTTGAATTTATTTTGGAAGTGTTTTATTGAGTTTTCTAAGTTCTTCATCAGGAAGATTGACTTGTGTTTTGTTGTTGCTATTGCATATTTATCTGATTTTGGTATCAAGGTATCATTGGATTTATAAAACAAGTTTTATAGTGTCCTTTGACTATTTATTTTATAGAACAGTCTGAAAGCTGTTTGGTATTTGATCTTTCTGGAAAGTTTGATAGAATTCAACAACAAATTCATCCATTCTGGGATTTTCTTTGTTGAAAGATTTTTAGTAACTGCTTCAATTTCATTGCTTGCTATAGGTCTGTTTAGGTTATTTGTGTCTTTTTTGTTTTTGTAGGCTGCTGCATTTAGTAATTTGGACTGGAGAGGCTGCTCAGTGGCGAAAACACTGTTCTTCTAGAAACCTCAAGATGAATTCTTAGCACTCACATTAGGCAGCTCACAAATTCCTGTAACTCCAGTTCCTGCATGCATGTGATACACATGCATACAAGTAGACAAAAATAAACAAATCTTTTACAAAAAGAAATTTAGGAAGTTCTTCTAGATTTTTCAACCTGTTAGAACGTAATGGTCTTTGGATTTTTTCCATAGCCTGTATTTGCATCTGGCTTCTTACATTTCTGGAACTTTTAAATGTATATTAGGCTTCCACTTTTAGAACTTTCTAGTTATTTGTGTGAGCACTAGTAAGTATATATTTTTTCCTTTTGGCATAGCATTCACTGTATTCTAGTGGTTCTAGTGACCGTACATCAATTTTAATTTGATCCTTGTTGCTTTAACTTCCTTCTTGATTTCTTCAATGACTTACAGTTCATCCAAAAGTATGTTATTCAGTAGAAAAGATCATATTGAGTGGGGTAGCCCAGACCCAGAGAGACAAATATCACATGTCTTTCATCAGAGACTCCTAGCTGCGGATCTTCAGATGTTCTGGAATAACTGCAGAAACCAGAAAAGTAAAGAGACTATTGACTGGGTGGTGAGAGTGGGTGGAGGTGGGTGGGGATCAAGGGTAGTGGGGGGAGCAACAGAGAGGGAAATACTAGGTAAGTGTGAGATGATCAGGAAAATGTGAAAAAAGTGAGGGGCTTTATTTAGGGAGGGGCAAGGGAGGGAACTACAAAAGAAAGAGGATTGAGGGTAAAATAATAATAAGTAAGAGTAGTGTCTGAAAAAGTCATGAGGAATCATGCTATTAACTATATACCTAAAAGAAACCTATAATGCACACAAGTCTCTCTGTAAATACACACATACAAAATTGTGTCATCTAGGCTAACAGTGCTCCCTTCAAGAGCCAAAAACAATGTAGCAAAACTCTGAACAGCAAGCATGAGAACTCTCCTTTGAGTTGTTCAGATAAGCATTGTCTAAAATATTATAGGCTATTGCTATTGCCCTTGGTTGTGCCCAAGAGGAAAGTAAGTCCCTATTGCTGAAGACACTATACACTTCATACACAGGGCCCAGAGATACCTGAGCTGGAACTGATCTGAGAGACTCCTCCCTGAAGACTAGTTTTCATGTCACCACAGAGTACCAAGCAATCTTCCAAAGGAGGAAGCTGGTTAGCAGTCCTACCCAGCTATAGCACCCATGAACCATAGCAATGACCAGCCTGACAACATAACCCTAAGAGTATACATACCTTGGTGATAATCATCAGCTCTTTAATTGAACTTAAGACCTTCTCAACAAGAGATAAATCCTGCCTGGTACTGGAAAAGTAGCCAACTACCCAGGCCTAGTGAAGTAATGGTTCTTGAAAGAGAAATTAAAACTGCTGCTTTAAGAACCCAGCATCTTCTCTAACTACATTCTAAATATTTGTCTTTATTCCCACAGGTAAGTGTAGTCTTCACACCTCATCAAGGAAACGTCTCTTTGCAACAGATGTAGATTATTACAGAAAATCATAAGCAATCAAAATGAAGAGTTGTGGGGCCCAATTCTAAAGAATACATCTACAATATAAATCCTGCACATAAGGCTCCAGGAATATTGTGGAAGAGGGGAATGGAAGGATTGTAAGGGCCAGAGGATCAGGGAGTTTGCTGTAATATGTTAAGTCTCCTAGTAATATCAGAAACTACACCCTTGGCTTCTCATCAACCTATCTTTCTAAACATGAACAAGGACAATAGACTTGCCAAAGTGGGCAAGGGAAAGTCGACTGCTATAGCTATGATTGTTTGACCTAAGCCTTCACTTCAGGATCGTGTGTCCCTAACTTGTATAAGGTTTGATACAGAATTACCAGTGTCTCAGGAAGAGGAACTTAGTAAATTCCAGTATTAAAGTTACAAAGGAAAAGAGGTAAAAGTAAGAGCATAAAGTAATAATGTTAAAGTATATAAGTTCAATGTATGAAAATCAGGGCTGGAGAGATGGCTCAGTTAAAGGCTAGGTTCACAACTAAAATCAGTAGATAAAATGTTATATATAAGAGTTGGAGAAGAGACAAATATGAACCCAGATGAGCAATAAAATAAAACAGAACATACAATGATCACAGTCAATGCTTCTTTCCCTTTGGGAAGGAATCAACCCTGTGTGTTTTTGTTCCATCTGTCAGGGTACCACACCAAGTTCAATCCAAACTTTCAGTGAACTGTGTAACTGTTTGTTGCTATGGAATTAGTGGGTAGTGTTGGAAATCTATGACTTCAGTCTCTGTTACCACGCTTCTGCTGCTATCTCCACGGACGCTTTTTCCTATGTAGATACAGCACCATGTCCATATTCCATCCAATGCTTCCCAAGTTTCTAAATGACCCATGGTTTTGGGTTTTCTAGAAAAACAAACTATGTTTGGGGCTTTGACTATGCTGAGTTAAGTCTATCACAGAACTTCCTTCTGGTCACGGTGTTGGGGTTGGATGCCACCCACAATATTGCGGACATGGGCACCATGCCTTATATACCATGGCTTCTTCTAGCCTTGTTGTCTTTTCCTTCTCTAATTCTGTCCCACAAAAGAAGATGCCGGGCATGCCATTCCCTCTGCTGATACCACTGCCAAAGGAAAGGTTGACAGCATTCCCACATTTTAGGATCAGCTTCTGAGTTCTCTGTTCACAGCAGAGGATTTTAGGGCAGTAGCACGTTGTTTTTTATTTGTTTGTTTGTTTTAGTACTAGTTAAATTTCCTTTCACTTCCTTCGTTGATTCTGAATTACCTCTCTTTCTCTTCCTGGGACAAAGTTTAGTTTTTCTTATTTTCACCTATTCTACAAATTCATACAAAGGCAATCCTATACCCTGAAAAACATACAGCTTCTATTCTTTTCACTTCTGGCCAGTTCCATAAGAAAGTAAACACATAGATGATTTTCTCTGGGGCCATCTTTTAATTATTTCCTTTGTGTCTTATGTAGTGTTTCAAATGTTTTTCCTGACCCTTTCTATCTCACCTGAATAGCTGATACCAGGAAATCATGTAAAAGTGGTTCAACTGAGAAAGAAGGTTCTTCCTTTGCACTTTTGCCCAAGGCCAAAATTTTCCCTTTCTAAAACTCTATTATGGATTATTACCATTACCAATCTAATTACTATTTGGACATTAGTTGGTTTGTATAAACCTTGCACATCTGTAAGTTATAAGAACTTTAGTAAAATTAGATTATAAACCACAAGCTAAGTGTCACTTCCTTAGCTATCTCTGGAAAGCCCCATGAGCAAAAACTACTCAGAATCTAAAAGAATAGCAAAATAAAACATACCAACATTATAAGTTGGGTGTGTGGTATATGTGTGCATACCTGTATGCATTGTGTGTGTGTGTGTGTGTGTGTGTGTGTGTGTGTGTGTGTATGTGTGTGTGTTGTATGACAGTCCAACTACTCATGCCAGGTAGGCAGCAAGAGAGAGATCAAAATAATCAGAGTTCACTTTGTTAAACAAATGATTTTATTGTGGTTAGTTATAGGAATGTGGGTGAGAGGTTATTTAAAAAACATGGATGACCCTAAAGTAGCTATTTCCCTCCCTCATCAATCCATTAATTAATAAAATGTCCTACAGACTTGCCTACAACCCAATCTTAGAGAGACATTTCTGCGATTGAGGCTCCTTTCTTTCAGATGACTCCAGCGTGTGTCAAGTTGACATAACACTGACCAGCACAACTCACTTGAGGTTTTAGTGCATATCAATAAATAGTCATAGAGATAAGAATTGGCCTTAGAAGGTTTCAAGCAAAATGTTCTTCTTTGTCAGAAGTAAGAAGAAATAATACAATTTTCTTTTATTGAATTCTCAGGAGTAGCAAGTTTAGCTCATTCTCCAACATTTAGACTTGGAAAATTATTCAACATTGGAATGTGAGCTATAAAATGGTCCATTTTAAAAATTATTTTTCCGATAAAGTACACTTCAAAAAGTAAGAATTGCTTCAATTAAGTCAATAAAATACATCTCAGTTCCATGCTTCAAATTATTTCCTTAGATGAACATGGTTTTGGAAAAGAGTTCATTCATTCCTGAAATTACATTATAGAGCTCAGTCCTGTTGACAATGGGCTACAAGGCATAGTGACCTTGATATGCTTAATATGATATTTCCCCACTGATAAATCCATTGGTAGCAGACTGACCAAAGAAGCCCCACCTCCAAAAGCCTGGCTCTGACAGCCTTTTTATTTTTGTGTGCCAGAATTCCTCTCATTGGCAGAGAACAATTGGGAAGATGGGTCACACTGCAAAGAGGAATTTCATCCATATCTGAACCCATAAGAGACTTGTCTTCTACAGGGAAATCAGTAATTGCATCAATGCATTATCAGAATGGAGATGACAAAGAGTATAATCAGTACACTTGAAGATAAGTCATTAAACATTATCTGGTCTGAATGGCATTAGTAAAAAGAGCTTTCCCAACCTGTAGAACAATGATAAAAGGTTAAGTTTTGTATTAGCAGAGTCTCAAAAAGAAGGGAGTAGAGTTGAAAGAAGATGCAAGAAGAGGATGGCTGACAATGTCCCAAATTTGGCAATGACATAGACTTTTAGATTCTAGAAGATGAGTGAATCCCAAACAAAAATAAAATAAAAGTCATCCATGTCAAGACTCTTCACAGTTAAATTTCTGAAAGTTAAAATGAGAATGATAGACCAAATTATTTTGAGGAGTAATCAACATGTCATGAAATTTTTACAAGGTTTAGAAAGTGTTTAAATAATATAGTAAATCATTATGAGTTTCTCACTTTATAACCGTGGTAGATATTCAAAGATGGCTCTTAAATGTTTAAGAACAGTTTAAATATCAGTAATTTCAATAGCATGAACTTCTTTGTACATCTCATGTAGGTTTTAAAACTGTCTGGAATTGAAATGTGCATTTCCTGTGTGTGAACAGGGGATAGGTGCATCAAGAGACCAGATCCAGTCGGGATCCTAGTAGGAAAGATATGGTACACTTAAAAGGGATCAATGAGGAAATGTTACCAAAGTTACACATTAGCAAAGCATGTGCAAAAAGAAATCCTGTAAAGACCTTGAGAAAAGAAATACTAGCACAAAGAGAAAAAAGCACTGCACAACCACTAGAACTCAAAATAAGTTGTATGAGAAGACTATTTGACAGATCACATGACTTTGATAGCCTTAGCTAACTTGTGATGATGCAACAGAGTGGGAATTCAGGGAATGAATACCCTGATCTCATTGTGCTAGCCTTTTATCATCTGCTAGAACCTCCTGTTGGCTAAAGATAATGGGATCATCAGGACAAGAGGTCCAGTTGACACAGCCAGTCCAGTCATTTCCCAGGCCTCTGAACTGGATGGAAAAGGGTAGAAACAGATCTAGAAACACTAATAAAAACAGTTTGCAAAGGAAGTTTGAGTCAATCAATTATTCATGCCACAATATGAATTATTTTATGTAATAAATGGAATTATTTACTCCAAGGAAGGACAAAACTTTAAGGAGATGGAGGAATAAGAAGAAAGATTATTTTTAGAATAAATGCTTTTGAAAGTAATTTTTACATTGACTTATGATGATGAAGAATGTCACTGTGCATGTGTGGAAGTCAGAGGACAACTTGTAGGAACTGGTTCTCTCCTTCTACCATGTGGGATCTGGGAATCAAATTCAGGTCAAAAAGCTTGGTAGTGAACCTTTAACTGCTGAGCTCTTACTGCCATCCTGGGTTGCTTTGAATTTACAAAGTTACCACAAGGCTCTCTTTTGTGAATGGAGAAACTGAGAAGGAAGACCAGTCAAAGAAATAAGAAGTATGCCAGCTCTGGGAGGGTGGACAGAGGCAGGCAGTTCTCTGCACTTGAGGCCAGCTTGGTCTACATAGTATGTTCCGGGATAGTCAGAGTTACACAGAGAAATCCTGTCTTGAAAAACCAAAGAGAGAGAGAATCATTGACAGAGACACACAGAGAGATAGAGATCAGACAGATACGCATTCAGAGAGAGATAGAGACAGAGCTAGAGACAGTGTGAGAGTAATGAGAAATATCAAAACAAGATACTCTTCAATTTTGCCTATAGTCCTAGGGGTTATGAAAACCTCCCTGGTTTCCTCTGCAATAACTTAACTGATAACACTGCATGAAACTGATAAAGATAAAGCTTTCAAAACTTAATAGTATCTTAAGGATAATTAGTGTCTAGGATTTTAGACTTTTAAAAAGAGCCATCTACATTTGCCAAAGCAAAGAGAAAAGACATAACCAAGGTCTTAAGGCAGGAATTCCATCTGTACAAATATACCCAAAGTTCACATACCTAAAATATTCAGTTGAACTCTGATAGTTATCTTAATAGTCAGGCAATTAGAGTTTATTACAGCTGCAATGGTTTCTCTTATGGGCAGCACTCCTCTTAGGGGAGTCTGAAGTCGTGCTTGTAACCATCACTAACCAAAAGAGCCATGTGCTTGACTGCTGTATATATTCTAATACGGACACTACAAGTGTGTGAAAGAGCTACCTGCAATTGTAGGTACCTTGCTTATAATGGCTTATCAAGAATGCACATCTGTAGCTATTGATAGAAAAAATGGACTCTTAAAATGTTTACTTTTTCTCAAATCTTGAGCCTCTTATTCTACAAACAACTGCCTTTGGTGTTGCATGGTTCTGAGTGTGAAAGGAATTACAATGCTACCATGTGTGTCTTGATTCTAATTGGGCCACTAATGATTTAGTAAAAATCATAGATAGATTACATTGCTAGGTTGGTGTTTTTAAATAAGAACTCACTGTCTGTACCCTGAGGTTTATAAGGAAAAAGAAATGTCTTCTTTTGCTTTTGCTTTATGTTTTGTGGTAAATGTCAGACAAAAGCACCATCAAAAGTTTATGGATTTTGTTACAATAGCATAAACTCAGCATGAATGAACTCATCTCTTCTAATGGCTATTAAATACAAATAACATTTCTATAATGAACAAAGCTGAAAAGTGCAGCAATTACATGTTTTTTTTTAAGAACAGTTTCTGAGAATTGCATTTAAGATGAGAAGGAGAAAGGATGAGCTTAGTGCAACACACACGCATTCTCAGCACTCAAGAGATTGAAGCAGGAGGATGCTGAGTTTGAGTCTAGCCTGGGTTACAGGACAATAAGACACTTTAGCAAAAAGTGACAGGAAGGGAGGGAGAAGGAACGAGGGATGGGAAGGGTGAGAGAGATAAAGATCATTTATTTTAAAAGCTCTCCAACAAAAGTAGACGTTCTTATTTAACCACTGATCCGAAAAGCCACAGTTTCAGTCTCTTTAGAAGAGTTAGTTGGTCATACTTCCTTGTAGAAATGTATCTGTCACAATCTCTCCACAGTGAAGGCAATTCAGATACTCATCCATTTCAAGTAGGTGAATAAATTCTGTTCCTTATGTCCATACCATGAAATACAACTCACCAATAAATAGGAGGAAATTAATTTTTATGGTTTTTCTAGAAAAGGTTTCTCTGTGTAGCTCTGGGTATCCTGGAACTAGCTCTGTAGACCAGGCTGACCTAGAACTCACAGAGACCCACCTGCCTCTGCCTTCAGAATGCTGGGATTAAAAGCCTGTACTCAAAGGCTACATATTGTCTGATTCTATTTTCATGACATTGTTTGAAATGAAACTCTATAAATACATAAATCAAACCAATTATTGACAGTAGATGGTGGGAGCGGGGGAGTGTTCATTACAAAGGAAGATAATAACTATTTGTACTACAGTTGTAGTTACACAGCTGTACCCATTTGTTAGACTTCACATAGCTAGACACTAAAGGAGTGAATTTTGGTATGTTTCTCCTTTTGTTGACATTTTGGTTGGTTTCTGGCATATTCACATTTCAGCCAAAATATGAGATAAAAATCAAGTGGGGCAAACCTTAAATCAGCTGATCCTTACTGTGGGAATTGTAGAGGTAAATGTAGGAAAGCAAAGCCCTAAAATTAGATTTGAGGACAAGCTGAGAATAATCTTCAAAGGTTCTGAAACTCCAATGTTGAACACCTCCACACAGGACACTGTGCATTATGTTTTGCATGCATACTTAGCTTAACATCATAGATAAAGAACACTGGGAACCAAATAAGATATTCAAATCAACCAGAAATAAACAGCAGAGTTGAGACTAACATACAAGGCCTTTCCACCTGTAAACCATGGAGTTTCTTCACTGTACTCTGATTCCATCTTCAGTGATAATTAAAATGTGACAGCAGAAACTGTTTCTATCCAGCAGTTGAAACAAATGAATTTATTAAAGGAAAAAGCAAAATTTTTGCATAATTACTATTTAATTCAAGTGTTTGGAATCTATTGCAGATAACATTGAAAGGGACTAATGACTCCAAGATAAGGCGTGTATTAATATTAGAAGCAAATCCTAAATTCGCATTTCAAAATTATGCCTTTTGATGTCTTTCCAAATCTAGAGCACAATCATTTTCCAACTGCCTTTTTATCCTCCAGTATCTCTTGCAGGAAGGGATCGATAAAACTAATTCTCACTTAGGTGTTAGGGATTTAATGATACTAGTCTGAGAGGTATTTTTACTACCTGAGGGTGGGGAATGGCTCTTATTCATCTTTGTAACCCCAGCAACCTGCACATTGTCTGAAACTGACAGTGTTCAATAAATATTGGTTGCCATTATGAATAATGGGAAGTAAAAAGAGCCAAAAAAGGAGTTTTTGCAACCAAAGAAAGAGTGGAATTGCAGTCACCAACAGGGTAAATACATGTATTGGACTAAAATAATCATAAACCATTTAATATTATGTGTCAAGTATATGGAGTAAGAAAAACCTTTAATGTAAGTGCCCTTTAAAAACCAGTTGTGTTTGGTTGTTTCAAAAACTGTGGGAAGTATATATTCTTGATCTGACAATGATTAGGTTTTAGGATATTAAAATTAGCTATTAATTACCAGCATTAAAAGTAACATTTCTTTGGCTGCATCATTTTCAGGCTGGTGGTTTTTCTCAAGGGTGTTGGAGCAAAGGAGAGTATAACTCCCTTTCAACTGACAGCAATACTGTTAATTACTTCTCCCATCAGTGCTTCATAACTTGTGCAATGATCAAATTAAAGCTCCTAGTCATCTTTTACATTTGTCCCATCTGGTAGTTTGACCTCATCTAAGAGGGAAAAAAGCCTGGTAATTGTAGGGAGAAACAAAATTGGGGCACAGCACATAATAGGTATGTTCTAATAACCAAGTCTCTTCTAATATCACTATTTCTTTTGTCTCCAGCCAAATTATATTTATATTGCATGCATATTTTTAAGCATCAGAAGAATAATGCAAATGATAATTGTGTTTGGTTATTAACAAAATGTGTGTTTTCAATTTTGAATTTGTAAATAACCATGTTGAAAGTAATAGCTTCCAGCCAGAATTCATCCTAAAATGCTCATGGAGATTGGCTCATAATTCATGCAGTATTATTAAATCTTTGTCATGTTATTTGCTGCCTAACATCCTCTACCATAACTCTAAGACCAATGCTGGATTTGTCCACCTATAAAGAATGATCGATAGGCAAGAATATTAGGTTTTGTCTTGTTGGTGTAGCTGACTTATTGAGTAATGACAAACATTAATTTCCTATCAGCTGGCAGGAGAGATAGCTGTTATTATAAAATCTAAAGCACAGGTTACCGTACTCATGTGTTTATGACTAAAAGATGAGAGTTAGGGAAATTTAGTTGTTAGTTAAATAAGTTCTGAGGTATTTGGATTCTATTACCAGTCACAGCCAGTTTCTACGTATATTTATGTCCAGGCCTTGAATCTGTATCAAACCGGGCAAAAGTCATCATTATTTATGAGATGATTGTCCTAGGTAAAGCTTTCTATATATGGCAGAGAATATTTTAATGTGATGAATTTCTTTTTTCCTCATTGAAATACATAACTGAATATTTGCATTGAGCTAATCAGAATTAGATGCATTGACTTACACAATAATACACCATTGATCTTTTAAAACACTCCTCAGTGAATAGAAATGCTTATTTGTGTTTTTCTCCCTTAAAAGCCTATTTTTTTGGGGGGAGGTTGCTTTTTCACTCCTAGAGTTTACTACTGTGTGATGGGATTGTCATCCATGTAGTTTTCTCTCCAGTCGTCCACTTGTTATCTCTCCAGAACTCACTGTTTTCTCTCAACATAGGTAGTGACATGATTAAGTCAATTAGTTTGAAGGTAAAAGCTTTTTGTTGTTGTTGTTGTTCTTAAAAATGTTCTATGTCTGATCTTGCTCTTTTTTTTCTCCAGTGAAGGAAAGATTTCCCCATATATCCCTTGAGGAGAAGCTTGCTCCCATTCAGCAATGCCTTTGACTAAAGTATCATTATCAGTCTGGGATTTATAGTCAGGGAATCCTCTGATCTGCTCGTGGTCAGCAATCAAGGCTCATTCTTTTGTCTTATTTAATAATTGGTTCAGAATTCAGGCAGGGAAAAGTAAACTTTCTATGATGCCAACATCAATTTCTATCATTTATGCGCTGAGCCATTCTTTCCTGTGCAATCCACTCCTGCATTTCCTTGTTTAATCACAAGTTCCTTTCTCTTTTGACGTGTCCACCATATCATCAGAAGGAACTGCAGGTATTGCTATCATTGCTAGTAAAGGGTGTAACCTTGGATGTTACTTAGAAAAAAAAAACACACACACAACATCTTAGAAATGAAACAAAAAATCAATAATAAATTTCAGGCCATGTTTTCCTAAGGCACTGTAAATTCAGAAATGACCCACTCTCCTTACTTAAGGGGAGATGTCATGATAAAGAAATCCCTCCATTTGTGAGACCAAAATATTTGAGATATTTACACAACAACTGCCTTAGAAAATCTCCAATTATCTACAACCAAAAGCAATTGGGATATCCTTTACTTCTATCATATCACGTTTATTTTCCTCATTCACTGGTATATTAAATGTATATTTGTATTTCATTTCACTGTGAGGGTTTGATTTTCTCTGTGATTTTCTCTCTTGCAAGACACTGATTTCATACCACCCAAAGGAATTTCCTGATAGGGAAGTGTTTGTAGGTAAATTACCCATATCAATTGATATAACCTGGTCAAAGAATGGGATCATGATGCTGTCCTTAACTTCAAGAATGACAGAAAGCAAATGCTCTATGACAATTTGGCAACCTGTTAACAGAAAATGCAAACATAAGAAGTATTCATTCTGTTCCTGACATAACCATGACTGTATTACACTCGGGATGAGATGTAAAAATCTCTATAAACCATGTTTAGTCACATGGCCATGAAAGTGTTGTAAGACTATCCCAAAGTTCAGAATTTATGCCTGAGTTTCCAAATCATCAACCTTTCTCAACATATGCACAAATTTCTCAGAGTCTAGGATTTCACCTCTCAGTATTATGGCATAAGGCAGTCTCTATCAGTGTTATATTTTCAACATAAACACTTATGATTGGAAAATGCCTAGAAATTACCTAGACTGGCCTTTGATCCCTGGTCCAATGAAGAGATTTCTGCTACTTTATCCATTATCAGTGGTCATATGGTGTAAACCCTAGTGATGGAAGACATGTATTTCAACAAGCCAGCATTTATTTTATTTTATTTTTCAATATTCAAGGTCTTTATTTAACTGTAACAGCAACCATTGGTGAGAATTTTTCCCTTGTTTCAAACACCTGCTAGCTTGGAAAGACAGTAAGAAACAAACTGGTCATGGAATCACACAGGACTGTTTTAGGATTGCATGGAACCTACCATTGACCATTGGTGGCAGTGAATGAAGGGAGGTGAGGGGACAACTTGTCAAGAGAACAAAGTGGGAGGACAAAGGAAAGTGCTGGCAGCTTCTGAAATTCTATTCCACATGGCTAAGGCTGCAAGAGTGAACAGGGTAAAGTCTATCCCAAAGCACAGAGATCCTTAAAATGGACAACTGGGAACCATAGTCCTTGGGGCTCTTCTTCAAGTTGCCTTCTTCGAGGCTTGCTGGAGCAGGCCCAGGTGCCATGAAGAGGAGCATTGGCGTGAACCAGTGTGGTCCCGCTGCCCCTACCTCCTACTGGCCTCCCTGATGTCCTGCCCTCCAGTCTTAACCTCCAGGCCTGTGCTGGGCAGGTTTTAAGACTGGAATCGAGAGGAAAGGGATACAGAGGCAAGAATGGGCGTTTTGTGCTGGTTTCAAGGAATTCTCTGAAGTTTTCAATGCCCTGGATTTGGGTCTGAAGCCCTGGCAGGAGCTTCCTTTGGAAACATCAGCACAGCCAAGTGTCTACAAGGCATTCACCTCTCACTGCCATCCATCCACCTCAGAAAGGTAAACAGGTACCTGTATCCACTGGGAACTGCTTCAGCTCAGTAGATTTTTCTACTGGGCACACAGTATGTCCCACTAAGGCTGCAGGAAGAGCTGAGAAAGCACAGAGAAACCACAGACCACCCGGAGACTTTCAATGTTAAGCTCTGTCAATAGGCACCAGCTTCCAAACCCCGCCTAAGGTAAAGTTCCAGTTCCAGAGGGTGGGGAAGGCATCTTGATTGATCAACTGCAAAAATGAGATCGGCCAGTCATTCTTACAGTCTTTAGTCCTGTGTGCTAGCTTCAATCAAGTCCACCACTGGTGTGGAAACCATTACTAGAGCAGGAAGCACGCCTGGATGATGCGCACCGAAGGACTGTTCCAACTGCCGGAACCGGAATTCCCGTCACTAAAAGCCAAGGTGCAAGGAATTGTGGGTAATCATGCCCTACTCTTAAGTTCAGACAGAACCCTCTACTCCAAGAGAAACTGTGCTCCTCACTAGAAATCCCATCTTCTATGGTAAGGATGGGTCAGTGATTTGGGTTTTCGCAGATTAAAAATAGATGCCGTGGGCATGGAGTCCAGAAAACACACTAAAGAACTTTAACTACATGAAGACAGTGGTGCCCTTTCTCTAGAGGGAACAAAAAGGGTTACACCTCCCCCCCCAAGCACCCAAGATGGAGACAGGAAAGAGGTTCCATCCCTGATACATGGCTGCCAACACCCGAGTCTTGTACACTAGTGCCCAAATCACAGTGGCAGTCTTTACAAACAGGCTGGATGGACTCTCAGTGGAACACAACTGAACAAGGTCTAACACCCAAGGAGACAGTAACACAAGAGCTCCCCATCCCCCACACCTCTTCAGATTAGAAAAAAAACCCCACACACCACTAGTACCTGTAGTACATACTCAAGCGATTATGGCTACAGAAAAGAAAATGCTATTAAAGACAGCACCAATTCAAACAAGAGCCTCCATCTAAGGATGGGGAGAATGTCTAGCAGGAACCTGCAGATTTCCCATGAGTTCCGAGGCACTGGTGAGCTACCTCTTACGCTCCCCCTACAGAAGTCCAAAGGAGGCAATGGGCTCCTTTGGCAGTCAAGCACATATAGACATCTGCATTTACAGGTACTCCTGGCTTATGGAGAATCTGCTCTGGGTGGGACACCTTGACCAATGCACAGACTCAGGTAGCACCTGGCCACGATACAATCACCAGGAGCATGAATGAACAAGCCAGCATTTATAAAAGTCTTTTTGCTGTGAAGTTTATATATTATTGATTTGTAAATTCAGTATTTGTCTTTGAAGACATTTTTCCTTCTATATTTCTACTGAGCAAAAGTAGATACTACCAGAGCAATGGAAAATGTGTCATATTGAAGTTGTTAAATACATTTTTTTTTTTTTGGCTAATAGTGTCCATAAAAGTGAGAATCTACATTGAAAGCCAACCTCAAATATGAGGAAAACATCCTAAGAGATTTCTCTAGTATGTTGTGCTAAACACACTGTTTGTTAAAGCAAAACTGGTTATATGCCTATCTCGATGTCATTCTCATCATTGTTGTTGTTTCTATGATGGTGGAACTTAGGGCATTGTGCATGATAAGAAAGAGTTCAACCACTGAGACATCACACAGCTCTAACTTACCATTCTTCTACAAAATTTTACATTCTTGTGGAAGATGCAACACATTCACAAAAATAGAAGCATCTACAAAAACAAATAACAGTGCTAGAATCTAATAACATAGGGGGAATTTGAACCTAAGTAAGACTACCAGGAACTATGTATTGCTGCCAGTAACTGAATTTTAGGTAAATTTGTCACAGCTTAGTAAAAACAAAAGAAATGGAAATTTATTTTGTCTCATCAAGATAAAATCCAGCAGGCTCTGAATCATCAAAGTATATAAGATATGTGCTTAGTTTAAGACATTTTATATACAGGACTATACTTGAACTTCAGAAGAAGTAGCAGAATCCTATAGCCAATAGGACAAAGATGGCATAGCTAAAGTTATTAAGGATAGTTATGGGAAGAGTGAGAGAAGGCCACTGTACTATTGTATGTGTATATATATATATATATATATATATATATATATATATATATATGAGAAGGAGATAACACTACACAATAACCCAAATCATGAATAGGAAACCAAACGTTCTTGAGAAGTATAACTCATATGGAAGATTACCAAGTACTGTTGGAATCAAGGGAATATGATGTAGACAGGTATGAGCTGCCATGTGGGTGCTGGGAATTGAACCTGGGTCCTCAGGAAGAGCAGCCAGTGCTCTTAACCACTGAACCATCTCTCTAAGCCTCTATTTTTTTTTTTTTTTTTTGTTTTGATGGAGATACTGGGCCAGAAATAGGATTAGACAGGAAACAAACATGGAGTGTACCATTTAAGGAGGCATTCACTCTCAGAGTCAGTCAAGTGTAGACAGAAATCGAATGTTGAAAGGACTGAATGGCTTGTTAAATCTTGCACCTTAGAGCTCACTTTTGCTATAGATTATTACTGGACCTTCTAAGATTTGGACATTTAAGAGTGGGATTTGTTGGGAGTGTTTTCAAGCAACTGCCTGCATCATTAACTTTCTTGACCCAGGGATATGCAACATCCCCAACCCAGTTTTCTTGGGGATGGGTGAGTTACAAGTATCTTTTATTCCTGAGAACAGGAGAGGCTCCATCTTGTTTGTTGGCTACTCTGCCTCTAGTGCTGACAGGATGTGGAGTTCACGGTATTCTGCAAACACTCAGTACTGAGGATGTTTCCTGGGGGAATATTTCCTAAAATCAACTTTAAGAAGACATGTTTACAGCTTTCTTCTACACTATAGGTATGTGCACATTTGTCTCTGTCACCAGAGATGCTCCTAATATAGGGTTTCATGGTTTTCATCTCCTCATCTAGCTCTCAGTTTCCTTTCTTCATTACCCTTTCTCATTAACCCACAGGCCAAGATGTAATGCTGAATTCCTGAGACCCATTGTCCAGAGACAGAGAACCCAGATTCTGAAAGATCTATGTCCAGAGTTCCTGAACCATGGATCAAAGAATAAAGATAGCTATGTGAGTGATCTAAGTAAAGAGGGCCCTGAGAATCAAACAAATTGGAGGTGTGTGTTGGAGAATGTGTCATCCCACACAGCTCAGATGCTTGATATGTGGAAGCTTGCTGCCTTGTGAGAACCAAATCTTGGGATCACTGGATTGCTCTGTTTAGAATACTGTTCACTTCCCTATTTTTACCTTTGTCTATCTAGAAGATGTGCAACAATTCTAAAAATAGGGAACTGTCTGAGTTGGTATCCAGACAAGGAAATGTTCATCTCATGGCCTCACACCCCTATGCCCTATTTAAGTCATTGTTATCATTGTGTCCAATTGCAAGATCTTTGGGAATCAATGGAGAAGATTTGATGGCAAAGATTATTATTTCTGAAAAAAAAAACTTTCTCTATTTTACATTCTCAATGGAAGGGAATCACTGTGATTGTAGTGTCTAGAGTGAGAAAGGTTTTCTCAAAAGGTAGATGCAAAATGGAAACTCTAGATTGTCTTCATTTGGGGGAGGAGGCCCTCTGCACTTAAGACTTGGAATGAGTAAGGAGACAGAAGGCAGAGATGGGGAAACATGCAGGTGAGCGAGGGTTGGGGCAGAAACAGAAGTTCCAGTATGTGCTGTTGTATAGTAGAGTAGCCCTAGATGTCAACAAAAAAAGTTGAGGCTGTTGCTCAGTGGTAGGCCACTTGCCTGCTATGTACAAGGCCCTTTGTCTCTTTGCCAGCTCTGCAAAAAGATTTAAATCTTAAGAATAGTAATGAAATGTGCAACTCAACATTTGGATATATTTTTTTTTGTCTTTTGAAATGTTAACCATTTGAGGAAACAGCTGTATTAAGTCTGATTCAAACGTTGCCACATATGTATTAATGAAAACACAATGTTGTCCCCATTCATGTGTTTAATTTTTGTTCTCTTATGTATCACTTCAATTTTTGTTTAATTACCAGATATGGGGTGGTACACTCATAATCCCAGTACTAAGCTTACCGGGACAGGAGTGTTACAAGTTCAAAGTCAATGTAATCTGTACAATAAAGATAAGGCTACTGTGGGCTGCAGAGTAAGACTCTTCCTCAAAACAAATAATTTAATTTAAAGAACTGTTGTTTCACCTTGCATCTGACAGCTTGGTCAGTCTGCAGCAGAGGGGACATTGAACAGCTAAGCGATTATCCTTAGAGAGTCCCAGGCCAAGTTGCAAAAGTAGTGAAGTTAGTAGCCAACTCATCTCAGCCCTGGAGCAAAAAGAATATTACAGCCTGTTGTCTTTCTCAGCTGCCTCAAAAGTGACCGCAAGTGTATGTGCATTTGAGAGCAGCTCCACAGCTGGGTCCTGACACACCCACAAGCTGCCTACAGAGAAGCCTCCTTTGCTGAGAGGCCAGGAGGTGGGGTGAGGTGCTATGGGGGTGGGGTGGAGGATCATCAGGCTGCTTCAGAGGATTTGGTGGTTGGAAAGAATTTGGAGGAGGGTTGAAGGGGGATTGCGGGCAAGAAATGGAGGGAAAAAGTCAGTCAGTGAAGTAGTGCTGAAATTATCACGGCAATGTTAGGAAAATAAAAATGGAGGAAATATGGTCAAATGCACCTACGCTGGAGTGATTTTAATTCTGCTTAAGCAAGCAAAAATGATCTTAGAAACTCAAGAAAAGGGGGGTCAGTAGTTATGGGTTGTATGTATATGAATAATTAATCTTGAACTAGATAGTAAGGAAAACACCACTTATCCATTCACATTTTAATTAAATGTGTTTGAGATCTCGCTGTGGCTGTCTCTTTCCTTGTCTGTGCGTCTCCCTGACTCTCTGTCTCTCCCTGGTCCTCCTCCCCCTAGGATCTTTCCGCCTCTCACCCTCTCCTCTTAGGTTCACTCTCATTCTTTGTACCTTCTCCCCAACTGTCTCCCCTTTCCATCTTAATCCCCCTCCTGTTTTCCCTCTCTCTGATCTATCTGCTCAGACCTCCCAGAGTTCTCCCCTCCGGGCCCCCTGGGTTGACTTTCTGAGCTCTCCTTCACTTCCTTCCAATACAAGGCAGAAAAGGAGAAAGGGCTTTAAATCTTTACATACACTGAAAACTGCCCTCATTTACTGTAATTGCGGAGTGGGGCTTGGGGGTGAGTACAAAGGAACAGTTAAGATCTGCCTAAATTAAGGAAAACACTAAATAATAGAACATTCAGAAAGAAATGTGATCGTATTACTTGCAAGTAAATTCAGTAATACTGTTTAACTGCAACAGAATTTAGGAGACTTCCAAGTGCTTTAACAAAGAGATAATAATCATTAATAATTAGAATTATTTGAATATAAACGCAGCTGCTTAAGGCCTATACTCTTAAATAGGCTTCTATCTCCCTTATGTGCACACTAAATCTGCCAGCAGGCCCCTTTTCATAGCTGCAGGTAAAATAATCTTGTTATAAGAATTCTTTGTAACAGTGATTTCCATGTGGCTGCAGATGGTCCCTTATAACAGCACTCTTGTTGATCTGGTTACTAAAAGTAGTGACGACAAAGATGTATATTGTACAAATGCCTTTTCTAGTCCCTGTCTGTTTAGTAGCTCGTCTTTGTAAAGACCAGGAGCTCTTTCACGTTGCAGGTGGTAAATGAGAGAAAGCAGTGGAGGGATGTTGTTGAGAGATGTTTGTGCACAGATCTGGATCTGTGCACACAGACAGAAGGGAGGGGAAGATGAAGAGGCAATTGACTGGTATGACAGACATGAGGGAGTTTGGCTGTGTCTGTGTAAGGGAATGATATATGCCTCAATATGTATTTAGGCATGTCAAAAAATGTGTGCGCTTGTATTTGAGAGAGACAAAGATACAGAGAAACATGCACACAGAGATTTGAATTTTTATATAGATCCGTATCATTACACAGACAAGCCATGAAATAACTTGCATAAACATTGTGGGAAGGGTAGAGTTTGTGAAAATTGGAGGTTAATTGGAGGTTAACTGTGAGCATAGCTGTGTATGATTTGTACATGTGAGAGAAAGAAGGCCTATGAGCTATATTTCTTAAATAGCTATTCTTCTCCTAATAAATATCCACTCAGCTCTCTCTCTCTTTCCTGCCCTTCTGTTCCCAATAAATTCTGGTTTGCGGTAAAACCAGTCAATTCTCAGGTTTTTTTTTTCTTGTAACAGTTTATTGTCGTTGTTGTTATCATTATTATTATTATTGTGCATTAGCATATGTAAGCACACACATGCCACGGTACACGTGTAGAAATTGGAGTGAACCTTCCGGTATCAGTTCTCTCCTTCTATAATAGGATTTGGAAGTTGGACTCAGGTCATTAGGTGGTGGTCAGGCTTACATTTAAAAAAATGTTTTTAACTCTCTAAGTTATACCATTTGACCCTATTCCTGCATTTGTCTTTTTATCTCAGCCTGTAACTTCAGTTTTTTTTTTCTGGAACGTGTTTAGTACCCTTGCAGGTAGAAGCAGAGCAGGCAAGCCTTGAAAATCTGACTTTAAGGAAGGAGAGTAGTCTTCTGTTGAATCTAGCGCCTGTGAGATACAAGATTCCTTAGGTAATACAGTCTACATGTTAGTGCTAACAGTCCATGGTCATAGTACCCATGCTTTTCCTTATGACTTCCTTAGCCTATTTTGGGAGGTTATACCATGAAGCTTTGTTATCACTCCTCTACCTCCATGATTTCTCCTAACTTCTGAGTTTAACCTCACATTACTAATTATCTGTTCAGTAAATATTCTGTGACAGTTATTTGTGTGTCAGATACTGTTCCTAGTATTTTCAAAGGGACAAATACATTGGTTCCTGTCCATCTACTCATATTCTAATATAGAGACAGAAAACTAGCAAAGAACAGAAAATTTTAAACCATGTGAGATAAGTGTTGTGAACTAGGGTAGAACAAACTAGTAGAGATTGGGAGATTCAGTGTGGAGGTAGGTGTTCAAGCTGAACTGTCTGATTTGCTTTCACAGGGAGACATTAGAACAGAAATTTGAAGACGCTGAGTGAGATTATGCAGATGCTGGGTAGGGAATTCTGCAGTAGAGGAATTGCTATTGCAAAAGCCAATGGTAAGAGCATGCCTGACATTTTTCAATGGACATTTTTCAGTGGAAGAAGCAAGTGACAAAGTGAGCCAGTAAGGAGAAATGTTCTGTACAAAGGAAATGATAAAGGATATTGGGAAGATTTGGCCAGCATTTTCTGTTTGTTTCCTCATATGTAAACTGATTAATGAATAAGATTACAGAGACTTGGAGGGAAGAAGACTATATGGAAGGAGCTTGGAATGTTGTAGACCTTTATTACAAAATGATCTTTACTGTAACTTCTTCTCAATCTCCTTACATAGTCCATGATTAATCTTTTAACCAAGTGCAGAGGCAGACACGGAACTCTCACACTTTTCCATCTCAAAATCTTTATGTTCCTTCTCCTTTGCTATATCTGATCTCTAAAAGTAACTGTGGTTTGGGGGATGGACCTCCATCAATAGAGTGCTTACCTAGCACACAAAAATCCCTGGAAATTGATACTCAGCACCTTGCAAAATAAGGCAGGGTGGCACAAGCTAGCAATTTCAGCACTCAAGAGGGAAGTCATTCTTGATTACATATTGAGTTCCAGGCCACTTGAGCTACATGAGACCCTGTTTCAGAAGAAAAGGAGAAGGATAATTGGGAATTATAAGATGGCTTGGCAGTTAAGAGTGCTTGCTGCTTTAGCAGAAGACCAGAATTCTGTTCTTAGCACTCACACTGGGTAGCTCACAACCTCCAGGTCCTGTAGAATCTGACTCTTCTTGCCTCACATACTCATACACACATACATACACATACACATACACATATACACATACACACATACATACACATATACATATACACATACACACATACACATATACACATTCACACATACACATATACACACATATATGTACATTTACATGCATATACATACATACACATACACCTATACATGCACATATACATATACACACATATACATACATATACACCCACATACACATACACGCATATACACACATATACATGCACACATACGCATATACATGCACACATACGTATACACACATACATATATGCATATACACATATATACACATGCATGTACATTTACACATATATGTACAAACACATATACATACACATACGTATATACACATACACATGTACATACACACATACACATATACATACACACATACATATACACATATACATATAAACATACACACAGAGACAGGTATACAATTAAAAGTAAAACTAATATTTTTATAAGCTTAAAAATAAATGCTTCTTTAGTATTCATTGTAAGGTTAACCCTTTATGTCCCATCCATTTTCTTCCTGCATTTTAAAATCTTGCATTTCAATAGGCCCCATCCTTTCTGGAAAGACTACACACTGGCCTCCCTTACTGCAAAATACTTTCCTTTACCTATACTACTTACTCAAGATGTGGTTTCATCTCTCTTGTGTAGAAGCGCATACAGAAACTAAACTATGTGATATACTCTGCCCTCTTCCTCACCAAATGCAAAGTTGATTTGTAGTCCTCACTCATTCTTGATTCGTTTGCAGTGTGCGTCATTGAAATCACAGCTATTCGATAAAAAGTGAGGTGGATTCAGATTAAAATTCAGTTCCTGTCACTATGTGATTTTTCTTTTTCAATCATGGTGGTACACTGTACATTATAGGCAAGTCCTCTTCCACTGCAGTAGAGCTTCAGCTCTTCATCTTTCAAAAAATATTCTCAATGTTTAGCCCAAGCTGGCTTGCAGTTCACTATGCAGCCCAGGCTGTTCTCTAATGTGTGATTTCCCCTGCCTCAACATCTTGAGTCCTAAGATTACAGGAGTGTGTTGCACTTAGCTTATGTGACTATTTTGATTACATTAGCAAATGGCTGATATTGTACACCTTTGCACTAGTTGCAAGGATTACAGGAAATTACATGTGAAACACTAATGTAGGCACTAATTAAGTGTTTTTTTTTTTTTTTTTTTTTTTTTTTCTGAGACAGAATTTCTCTATGTAGCTTTGGAACCTGTCCTGGAACTCAATCTGTAGACCAAGCTGGCCTCAAACACACAGAGATCCACCTGCCTCTGCCTCCCTAGTTTGGGGTTTAAAAGTGTGCACAACTCCTTCTGTAGTTGTGTTTGCTGGTCTTTCTCTTTATGTATCCTTTGAAGGACTTGTTCACCTCATAATTTTCATGTTTGATTTCTTTTCTCTTGTCATACTGCACTCCCTCGCACCCTATCTACTTCTGCCTCTAATATATGTGTCTGCACAGCTTTCACATCTAACTCCTAGAATCCTTTCTAAAAGCCTGATGTACTTTCCAATAAAAATCCATGCATTACAGGAGTCCTCCTTAATCCAAGGTTTTGATTTCTGCTATTTCAATTAGCCATAGTCAGCCATGTTTTGAAGATATTCAATGTAATATTTCAGAAGTCAGCAACTCATATATATATATATATATATATATATATATATATATATTTAGAATTCTGTGCCATTTTAAGTAGTATGATATGATATTGTACTGCCCCACATCAGCCTATGCTACCTGGAACATGACTTTTTCCTTTGTCCAGAATATCCATCTTGTCTATGCTATCACAGTTCATCAGTCCCTTGGGGTTTACTCTTCTCTCGCAGTAGTATCACTATTTTTCCAGCAACACTATTTTACATAATGATTGCCATCCAACAAAAGGGTAGTGATGGAAGCAATTCAGATAAGCCAAAGAAGTTATACAGTAATTCATTTACATGAAAGGGTGAAACAAGGGGAAAGGTTATATGCTGAGGTTGCTGAGATCTACTTCAAGAATGAGTTTCCTGCCCAGGAAATAGTGAAGACAGAAATAAAATGGACTCCCATTGCTGTCACATTTCAGACTGTGAAAGGTATAGCCATAAGTGGGGCAAGTGCTTTGTTACCAGGGAACGGGTATTAATTTAAAAGGTGGAAGACATGACCAGAAAACATGCTCTAACAGATCACAAACATGTGCCAGAAAGAAAGCCTAGAGCCTATATGGAGAGATTCTCTGAAAGATGAGTGTCACAAGTCACTGTGGGGAAAGAGTGGATACACAGATTAATGCATAGGTTGAGACGGAAAAAAGTGCCTATATAATGTATAAGGGGTTTGGACGTTTAGAAATGTATCCCCCATACATAAGGAGGGAAAACAGGGGTACTTTCTTCGCTTTGGGGATAAGTGAGAAAAGAGTTGGTAAGGCCAAAGACATAGAAATAGCTGGAGGAAGGTACAGAATTCTAGGCAAAAGCCTTTGGCTTGATAATGGGCGGCATTCAGACAAGTAAGGGTAATAGATTTTAAATTTAGCATCTTTATGAGGGATGTGCCAGGGCAAAGAGAAGCTGGGGCAAGGGAGCCATTTAATTAGATACTGTGATAACCAGATATTACTTTCTATGATGTTAGAAGGAAACAATGTCAAAACCCAAGGAGCCTTACAGAGAGAGGATATGAAAAATTTGGTAGCATATTGGATGTGGTATAAAGATTTCAGAAGAATAAAAAAACATTTCACGGCTGTAAGAATAAGACACTGGGAAACTAATGGTGATTTGGGGAGGAATTTTTCTGTTGAAAAGGACCAGGCAAGTGAGAAAAGAAAATGATTAAGATTTTCGACATATTAAATTTTAGGAGACAATATGAACCTCGAGGGAAAATACCTTGTGGGCAATAGAACTAGAAAACAGAAAAGGAAGTCCAAAGTTTGTTAGTTGGTACTGAAGCTGCTTGTATTAGAACCATGTTTATACCAGGAACATACAAATGAGGAAAATAGATGAACTCTCCTAAAGGATTGCGAACAAAGGGAAATGAATGGGGGTTGAAGAAATGATCTTTCACAGACAGCCAGAGGGAAAATGTGGGAGGAAAAAGGGAAGCCTGGAAGAACCAAAGAAATCAAAAACACAAAGGGAGGCAGAGTGTAACAGAAGCCTACTGACTTTTGCACTAATTCATCAGGCCCTGGCTGACTCTTCTGTTATACTCCTCCTCTCTTTCACTCCCCCACCTGGGTCCTAAGCTTTTCTTTCCATCCATTGTTAAGCTGGGCCTCCTGGGTCTCAGATTGTAATTATTATTCCTACTGTCTAACTCACTCAGAATTCATGCTTCCCTGCATCCAACATCTATTAACCCTTCCTTCATAGGCAGTTAGTATGATCAAGCATACTCGTTTGCACAAAACACCATGCTATATTTACTAATACAGTAAGTGATGATAAACTGGGATAGAAGAGAGGATCATCATTCCTTTCCAATAAGGTGAACTGCAAGAATGAAGTGTAGCTATTGTCATCTGCATTTATTTGCTTAGAAATAGGGTATGAAGCATCATGCAGTTACATTCTTATTAAGACCCTACTGTGTGCACAGCTGTCCCCAATTAGTGAAAATTTTGGTGAATAAATCTGTATGTAACATGAGTAACAATGGAAATAACATCTTCAAATTTTCTGTGTATAATCTTTTCTTTTTAAAATTATTTTCTTTACTATGCATTTTGCCTCTACTTGTATTTACCTACTAATCACACCTCTTTATTTTCAAATATGCACATTTTTATGTATGTGCACACATGCTGCCAGACTCTAAAATCTTTTATTTGCTTTCATATAAAACTTTTTATTTATATACTTTATGCTTTTCCCTGTACTGAATATTCAACAATCAGAATAGATTGAAGAAATTTCATAGCAATCCAATATATAAATTAAATAATTTACGTTTTCCTTACTTGTATATCTGATTACATTGCATTAATAGAAAGTATTACATGGGGACCTGAAATCTGCCTTTGACTCCAACGTGGACATTTTGTCTTGCACCTTCCACCTTACTTTTGTGGCTCCCCAGGATAAAAGCCCTGGCTTCATTTTCTTATTAATGTTATAACTAATTTTAGATACCAACCAGTTTCTCCTCCCTCTCTCACCCCTTTGCCTCACCTCACTTCATTTCTTCTTTCTATGCCCCCCCATCCACTCATCTTTTCTTCTCATTAACCCCAGCAAGAATACTGGAAGAGAAGTGCTAGAAAACTCAGGTTTGATGATAAATAGTAACATACAGAACAATGACAATAACTAAACTCAGAGTAGGAGAGATACAAATAAAGTCATATGTAGTTCCATCTTGGTCAAGATACTGAATATTAAAGACAAGAAGAAAGTTTGAAACTGATGTGAGTAATGGGACCTCACACATAGCATGTCTTACTCTCTGCTGTTAAATGAAAATATTAAGTTGATAATTTATACAAAATGAAATATTGTTTTTGTTCTGTATATTATAATATATCAAAATATTATAGAGTCTAGGAAGTTGAAGATTAAAGTGGTGATGGATTCAGTGTCAAATTCTTCCTTCAATGCTACACACTTACTAATGCTGGCATTACAGTCATCTGACTTCCAAGTATTGGGATTAAATGTGTGAACCACCACGGCCTGGCATCTGTGGCTAACTAGTATGGCTAGCTCTGCCCTCTGCTCTTCAGGTAAGCTTTATGTTAGATCACAAACAAAGCATCACCACAGAGTAGTATTGTCATTAACTTTTGTTTGAAAGTCTAATCGAATTCTGTGCTGAACTTATCAGACTGAGCTTTTATTTTTAAGTGTTGGGGGACATTTAATGACAGCTTCTATTTCACTAGGAGTTCTAGGTCTATTTAAATTGTTTATACGATCTAACTTTGGTAAGTTATACTTTTTGAGAAAATTAACCATTTCTTTTAGATTTTTCAATTTGGTGGTGTATGTCTTTATGATTCCCTGGATTTTTGTCAGTAGCTGTTGTTATGCCCCCCCTGTTATCTCCAGTTTTGTTAATTTGGATAGGGATTTGAAAATTTTACTGGTTTGTTTTATTGATTCTTTGTATTGTTTTTATTTTTGTTGTTTGTTTCTATTTTATTGATTTCAGACCTTAGTTTATTTCATGGTATTTTGGGTGTGATTTTTGTTCTAGAGCTTTCATGCGTGCTGTTATGCTGCCAGTATGAGATCTCTCCAATTTTTTAAAAATATAGGTACTTACGGTTATGAAGTTGCCTCATAGAACCAACTTCAATATATCCCATAAGTTTGGGTATGTTTTGTATTCACTGTAATTCAATTATAGAAAGTCTTTAATTTCTTTCTTTATTTCTATCTTGTCCCATTTTTCATTAAGTAGTAAATTGTTCAGTTTCCATGAGTTTGTAGGCTTTCTATATTGTATTTGTTATTGTTGATATCCATCTTTAATCAGTGGTGGTCAAATAGGATAATGGGTGTTATTTCAATTTTCTTATATTTGTTGAGACTTCTTTTGTGTCCGAGTATGTGGTCAGTTTTAGAGAAAGTTCTATGAGGTGCAGAGAAGAAGGTAAAGTTTTTTGTGTGTTTAGGTTAAATGTTCTGTAAATATCTGTTGTGTTCATTTAGTTTATACTTTCAGTTAGCTCCAACATTTCTCTGTTAGGTTTTGTCTGGATGACCTGTATATCTGTCAGAGTGAGGAATTGAAGTCTCCCACTATCATTGTGTGCGGGTTAATATGTGACTTATGCTATAGTAGTGTTGGTTTAATTAACTTGGGTTCACTTGTGTTGGATGCATAGATGTTAAGAATTGCAATGTCCTCTTTTCTAGAATTTATTTATTCTTTACATTTCATTTTGCATTCCATCCACAGTTCTCCCTCCCACCCCCATCCCCCCCCAGGCCACCGCAGTTCACTCCTCCTCACAGGTAACACCTCCCATGAGGAGTCAACAAAGTCTGACACAATAGGTTGGGGCAGTGACACACCCCTCTGTTTTTATGAAGAATTGATACCATTGATGTTAAGAGATATCAATGAGCAGTGTTTGTTGATTGTTTCTTTGCTATTTTTTTGTAGTGAGGTGTGTGTGTGTGTGTTTTATCTCTTTTGATTTGCTGGTATTGGATTATTTATTCATTGTGTTTCCTTGGGTATCATTATCTTCTTTGAAGGAGATTTCCTTCTAGCGGCTTTTGTAGGGTTGTGTTTGTATCTAGATACTGCTTAAAATAGGTTTTTATCATGGAATGTCTCATTTTCTCCATGTATTGTGATTGAAAGTTTTCCTGGACATAATAGTCTGGCTGGCATCTGTGGTCTCTTAGAATTTGTAGAGCATCTGTCTAGGCCCTTTTTTTGCTTTTAGAGTCTCCATTGAGAAATCAGGTGTTATTCTAATAGGTCTGTCTTTATATGTTACTTGGTCTTTTCCTGCTTCAGCTTTTAATATTCTTTCTTTGTTCTGTGTGTTTAGTGTTTTGATTATTATGCATCAAAGGGACTTCTTTTTGGTCAAGTCTATTTGGTATTCTCTGTGCTTCTTGTATCTTGATAGGCACCTCCATCTTTGGGTTAGGGAAATTCTTTTGTAAGGTTTTGTTGAAACTATTTTCTATGCTTTTGACCTGGGTTTCTTTTCTTTTCTTTCCTCTATTTCTATTATTCAAAGATTTGGTCTTTACATAGTGTCCCAGATTTCCTGAATGTATTTTCCAAGATTTGTTTTAGGTTTAACATTCTCTTTAACCAAAGAACCTATTTCTTCTATCATGTCTTCAGTGCCCGAGATTCTCTCTTGCATCTCTTGCATCTGATGTTCTCGTTCAAGTTCTTAAATTTTTCACTTCTAGATTTCCATCAGTTTGAGTTTCCTTTATTGATTCTATTTCAACAGTTTTATTCATTTTATTCCACTGTTTGTGTTTCCATAGATTTCTTTAAGGATCATTTCCTCTTTAATGATCTCTATCTAATTCATAAAGCCTATTTTAAGGTCTTTGTCTTGTGCTTTAGCTATGTTGCTGTACTCAGGGCCTACTGTAGTGGGGTTGCTGTGCTCTAATGGAAACACTGTCTTAGCTGCTACTGATCGTGTTTTCATGCTGTCATGTAAGCATCTGGGTTTGGGGAGATTGTATTTCCAGGTGTTGAAATATGGTTTTGTCTTTGTTAGGTGTGTGTTTTGTTTCTTGGTTTCTGTTGCCCTCTCCTTTTCTTAGAAGAGTGTCATGGCTGTATGTTGCCTTGTAGGAAATTTTTCTGGAATGGCAATAGGTGTGACCACTGAAGGTGGGTAAAATGTGTTTCTATGTACTGGGAGCTGACATAGTGGAGATAGGCTAAGATTGAGGAGGAGGGGGCCTCTGGGACCGACAAGAGCAAGGTGTTTCCCCAGTATCTGCTTAGCCTCATGGGAATAGGGGAAGAAAGCAAGAAGAGTCCACACAGGCAGCTTGCTACAGAGCTGGGCTTGAGACTGGAGGGCTGGGTATGGAGCAGAGGAAAGTTGAAGATCTGAAGCTCACCTGCCCTGCTTCATTAGCCTACTTGCTTCTCTGTCAGGCTTGGTTGATGGGTTCCCAGAGAAAGACTAGAGTTGGGGACTGAGACAACAGGATGAGTGGGGAGAAGAGCTGCATAATCCATTGGGGATGTAATTTTACTTCCTTCTAGTATTTATTTCAAAACAAAAACTCATAGGTGCTAGCATAGGCATGTTTATTAGGGCATGATTTACAATATCCAGGTTATGGGGAGAGGATAGATTCCTAGAAGGAAATGAATGGATGAAGAAACTGGGGTAAATAGACACAGTAGAGAATTATCCACTGACAGAAAGGAATTATTGTTTGCCATAAAATGATTAGGACTGGAAATCATCGACTTAAAGCAACATGAGTCAGAAGCAGAATGATAAGTATCATATATTTTGGGAGCAGGGAAATAAGAGATGACTGGGAAATAGGAGTTGGACTGTTTGAGAAGATAAGGTTGATGATGTTGAGGGTGGAGGTAAGGATAAATGAGGCTAGGATAAAGAACATGGATGCCATCAAGGTATAATTGTATATTTATATGTGAATGAACCTTAACATCAATATTCTCTGTACTTCGTATGTTTTAATACAAAAAAGTATTACCATTTGTTTGTTTTTTTGCTACGTTTTATGGGGTTTCTTTGTTTCTTGTTTGCTACTGTTTGTTTTAATTTTGTTTATTGTTTGCTTTTTTAAGTAAGAGAAGGAGAGGGAGGAAAGATGGGAAAGGAAGAGAAAGGGAGAGAGAGAACAGACAGTTTTGTACCTAGGGAGGTGGGTAGGAATGGAGAGGAGTTTGGGGAGGGGAAATTATGATCAAATTATACTATGGGAAAAACTGATAAAAACATGTTCAACATCAGTAATTAACAGTGAATGTTACTCAAAGCTACAGCAATTTTGCCTTTACAAAATGATGAGTGACATGTGCTAGTAAGGGTGTGGACTACAGCATCCTTGTACACTAATAATACAAATGTAGATTGGAATACCCATTATGGTAAACAGTGTGGATCTTCCTAAAGTATCAAAATGTTCAAAGAGCTGAGTTACCCAGCAATACCACTACTATGTATATATCAAAAGAAATGTTATCAGTACACTGAAGACATATCAGTACTCCCAAGTTCATTGCAGCATTTTTCATTTAGCCAAAATAGGAAATCAAGCAAAGTTTCTGTTGGCAGATAAATGTATGAAAAAGAATATCATAAAGCTTTTTAAAAAGAAAGCAGCCCTGTCTCATGTATGAATTTAGATGTCATAATGGCAGATGAAATAAACTTGGTACAGAAAGACACATGTATTTGCATGTAGAATCTAGAAAAGTTGAATAAATAGAGGCAGAGAGAATGACAGTTCTCAAGGCTTGGGGTCAATGGGGATATGTTGATCAAAGTATATACAATTCCAGATAGATTAGAGCAATACATTCAAAATACCCATTGAATAACAGTGATTCTAAATAATACCAATGTTTGTTTTCTTGGAAATCACTAAAAAATATTGATTTTAAGTATTCACAACAGAGAACATTATGTTTGGAAAGGTAATGAATATATTATAATATTCAGCTCAATTTGGTCATTATAGAATATACATATGCTTCAAAATACATACTATTATTTTTGTCAATTGAAAGAAGAAAGAAGGGAGGAAGGAAAAATACAGCTGCCCTATGTAAGGAGTAAGGTTTTTCTGCCTGCCACCTGGTCTTGTCCCACTGCCGCACCAACCCCAGTTAACACACCGAGACTCCGTATTAGATATAATGCTGTTTGCCAGTTACTTGTTTCTTATCGGCTAGCTCTGTCTTAACTATTAACCCATTTCTGCTAATCTATGTATTTCCACGTGGTCTCCTCTTACCCTCAGAGAGCTGGCTGGCATCCAGCTCTCTCCAGACTTGACTCCTTACTACTTCCTCTTTCCTCCTTGTCCCCTAGTCCCGCCTATCTTGCTTTCCTTTTGGCCAACAGTGCTTTATTCATTAACCAGTATGAGAAACATATTTACAGAATGACATCTCCCATCAGCCCTATGTCATCAGTTCACCACCTGAGGTGCTGATATCATAGTTCATCTTCTAGTTAATTCTATAGAACCCTTGGAGGATTCTCAGCCTTCTTGTTTCAATGTCATCTGTCCCTATTAGTTTTGTTGAAGACAATAATGACTCATCAGAGAATTCTTAGACTGGGTTTAAACTGAAAACAAAGATAACCTGCAAATGATCTTTAATTCAAGTTCTGTTTTCTTTGGATTACAAAAAAGACTTCCCCTTAAAAAAAAATAAGTCTGATACCCCTCACCCCCCCCCCCCCACAAAAAGCAAGAATAGAGTGGTTGATGGTTCAAGGGCCTCTTCAAATGACTCCATCCTTCTCCACCTGTACTTTCCTGGAACTTGCAATGCAGATCATCCTCTCCTTTTTTAAATGTTATTCTCTTGGTTTCCATGACACTGTACCTTGTCCTGATCTCGCCCTGCCTCTGTCACCACTACTTTCTTTCTCTTTCTACCTTTGTTGGACCTCATTCATAACCTTATTTGTCAAATGTGTATGCCTCAGTTTAACATTTGACCCTCTGTTTTTCTGTATATATACAGTCTCTCATGTCACCTCAGATGCTATCAAGATTTCCATGGCACCCAATGCTATTTCTCCAGGTCTGACTATGCTCCTACATTCTGCTCATTTTAAACTTCTTACTGGATATTTACATTTGATTCTTTCACCTCAACTCAATGACTCTTGAAATAACTTTACTATTGCTGCATTGCAATTTTTCTCGCAAAGGTGGCTGTAATTGTATTTAACCATGTCCATTAACAGGTTATTTTTCTAGTTGTGAATCCTTGACTGTCAGTTTTCCTCATCCCATCAATCACAAAGTTCTGCCTAGACTTCTTTCCCAATAATTCTCATAGTATTGACATCTTTTGCTTTCTATAGTCTCCCCTGTATTTATGGTTCTCACTATTTCATACCTAGGTTACTGTACTGTTCGGTTTTATATGAAATTACACTATGCCCATCACCCTGTTTCCTCTGTTTCTTTTCTGTAAACCTCTTTGGTCTAGCCTCACCCAATTACTATATATTTCATACTATGTTACTAAATGACTAAATCTGTTGACTCCTGTTTAACATTCAGTGCACTATTATTTTATCACTTTTTATTTAAAACAATTTTTTCTCATTTTACATACCAATCCTAGTTCCCACTTCCCTCCTTCTGCTCTCCCCACCTTCCCCCAACTTCCCCCACCTCCTTCCACTCCTCAGAGATGGTAAGGCTTCTAATGAGCAATGATCAGGGAGGGCCTTGGTCTTGCATTATGTTTTACTTGTAATCTTTCCAATAACACAGCCCTAATCTCTCTTCCATAAATTCCTAGAAAATTTAAATTTTCATCATCTCAAAATCTCTATACTTTGCTGCTGTTCCACAAGTATTATTGTTGTGTTAGGGTAAATGCTCATTTAGATTTAATTGTGTGTTTATTTCTTCATTCTTTATCTCTTCTTTTGTCTTCGCATGAACCCTTTGCAAATAACTTAAGTTATAGTTGAGATCTGATAATTATTTTCATTGAAAAAGTCTTTATTTCATCTTTGTATCTAATTAATATTTTTGATAAATACAAACTTCTAGTCTGGTAGTTGTCATTAAGTTAAGTGAGGTTATTGTTCTACTGTTTTCTGGTTTCTTTTGTTACTTTTGAAACATCAACCTTGAATCTCAGTTGCTCTTTTGATGATAATTTGTTTTTCTTTTTTTATTCAAGGCACTTTTCTTTCAAGGTTGTCTCCTTCTCTTTGAGAGGTACTTTACAGTTTTAGGACTTCTAGAATTTATGAATTGAATTTTTATCATTACCTTAAGAAAAAAATTCAAACATTATGTCCTGAAATTTTGCCTCTGTTCAGATTCTTCTCTCTCCTTCTGTATGTTTTAAATTGTATCTGTTCCATGAACAATTTCATACACTCTTGAGTATTTTGATATAAGTATTGTGATATAATGCTTGAAACCAGATAGATTTGTCCACTTGTTTGTTTTGTTTAATTATTTTCCTATGCTGAGGCCACCACTCAGATATAAAGCACATGCACAAAACTGTGTTTGCTACACAGTAGTTCTGTTTTTTAGGTTTTTTTCTCATTTATTCCAAGTTCTTTGCTTTCCATATACCAAGGTCTCAGTGTTTCTGTCCCTTCAAAATTCAAATTTTGAAACTGATAACATTGTCTAACCCAATTTTGTAATCCCTGTCTTAAATTTCATCTCTCTTGAGGAATGTAGAAACTGTCTTCCACAATAGTTGGATCTTTTTACATTTCCTGAAACATCATTTGGTTCCAGACCGTGCTGCTGCCTCTCCTCCTCTTCCTTCTGTCTCTTCCTGTCACCTTAGTAGGAGTGAGGGAGTATCTCACTGTGGTTTTGACTTGTGTTTCCCAAGGAACTGATATTGCTGAGGATCTTTTATGTGTTTGTTGGCAATTTGAAATATTCTTTGGAGAAATCTCTATTCATGACCATTTTAAAATTGAATTGAATTGTCTTTCAATGGTTGTTATACATGCTCTTTATGCCACCTAAGAATCTTAGCTGATATATAATCTCTAAAGCATCTCTTCCATTCTGTGAGTTTTCATTGTCCCCTGTTGATTGTGTCCTTTGGCTCATAGGTGTTTTATAATTCAACTAAATCTAAATGTGCCTGCTTCTTTTCTTTTGTTGTTTATGCCTTTAGTATCATAACTAAGAAACATTGCCAAATAGAAAGCAACGAAGACTTATTCCTGTGGTTTCTTCTATGAGTTTTGGTTTACCTATTACATTTAGCTCTTTTGATACATGTTCAGTTAATTTTTCTAATGCCTAGTTATGTTGTGTATAGTGCACCACTTGTTGAAGACAGTTTTTCCTCATTGAATAGTCTTGGTGTCCTTATTAGAAATCATTGATCATAAAATTTTAAAATTTACTTATTCTATTATTTGTGTGCATGCATTATATCTAATGTTCATCTGTACATGAATCTAGCATATCTTCTTGTAATATAGTTTAGTTTGTATTGTTGCATTTTTTTAATGTATGTCTGCATCTGGTTGGATACAATGTGTATGGTTGTATGTGGATACCAAAGAACAAAAACAAGTAGTCAGGCTTGGTGCCAAGTGCCTTTACCCACTGAACTCTCTTACCAGCCCAGCAACATAGATTTGATTACTCTACCTCCATAATTGGTTTTAGAATTGGCAAATGTGAGTCTTCGAGCTTTGCTTTTCTCACTGTTGTTTGCTTACTTGTATGCCTGCCAATGCCATTATAAACTTGTATATCAGTTATGCCATTTCTGTTATTCCACAAAAAAAGAGGTATTGAGATACTTTTAGGTAGTGCATTAAATATCTAGTTTCCTTTGTCAAGCATTTCTATCTTAAAGGCATTAACCCTTCCAAACCAGTAAGGATCCTTTCCAATCCAGTAAGGATTTTCTACTTAATTAAATGTTCTTTAATTTCAACAATATTTTATAATTCCTAGTATTCAATCTTGTGTCCGCCTTTGCTAGATTTATTTCTATGTATTTTATTGTTTTGATACTATCATAAATTGAATTTGTATTAATTTTCTTTTTAGTTTATTCATTTCTAGTGCATTAAATATAGATAATTTTTATGTTTTGCTTTTGTAGTCCACAACCTTGATGAATTTCATTTTATTCATTATATTTTCTATTTATTTGTTGACAACATTTTACATGCCAAGGCTTTCTATTTGTTGCAAGAATATTTATAACTGCTTTTTCAATGACTTATGCTTGTGACCGGTATGCATAACATCCCAGTGGCAGAGTTATAAAATTATGTCACAAAATGTTGACCTAGCACATGTGATTGTCATACCTGAGTGGCAGCTGTACTCAAAGATCATGATCTGAGTGTCCCAGAGACCCACCCCTCTATAGAATCATCTTCCTTTGTGAAGCCAGCTGTCCACTGACCCCTCCCACCTGTGAGCCTCACCACCATGTCTTCCCGATAAACTCAGAATTGGTTTTGATGCAGTTTTTCTGAAGACTGTTTTAACTCATTTGGAATGTGCTTCTTAATTAAATTTTCTGCTCAGTTGTTCTCTAAGTCTGTTAATGTGTTTCCAGGTAGAAGTAGTTAAGTTTCCTCTTTAACCTCCATTAATATCTAAGTAGGTTATCATTCATTCATTACTGCTGCATGAATGTTCCTGCTTGCCACTGAGACTGTATGAATAGTTCCTTGGATGGAAGGATTAGGAAATTGTCACTGACCTTCTCCACCAGACCTCTGTTGTTATCATCAAATGTGAGTCTAAAACATACCTGATGATACAACAAAAAGCCTCAAGTTTTTTTCTAAGCCCATCTAACACTGTTGTTGAAAGAATAATGTGTTACTAACAATGGTAGAAATCCCAGCTCCTCATACTGACATTTAGGTGACAAGAGTTCATGGGACTCATTAATGCCTAGCAAAAATGAAATTTAAGCTTTACACTTGGCTTTCTATGCCACCACCAAGTTTTTTAAGTTACCTTATCACAGATTGAATAGAACTGCCTTACTGTTGGAGGAAGCAGTACACAGATTGCTTTCTATGTGGAGGGAATGTACTGGTTTTAGAACGTTATAACCTAAGAGAGAATACTGTTCCTTTGACTATAAAAGGATTTTGTTGAGTTTTCTTTTATTGTCTGGGCCCACTGCATTTTGAGGTTTCTGTTTCCTTCAATACCTACTCAATGGCATATACCATAAGATTTCTAATCAGTTCTCCTTCTCATCTCCTCTCCCCTGAATACACACACACACACACACACACACACACACACACACACACACACACACACACACATGTATGCACATACATACGTGTTGGACTTAGTGGGAGGATAAGAGAAATAATGTTTACTACATAATGGCAAAATCAAATTTCTCCAAAGGTTTTAGAGCAAGTCTTTGTAGACTATATTTAGTACCTGGCAGTGGTGGCGCATGCCTTTAATTCTAGCACTCGGGAGGCATAGGTAGGTCTGTGAGTTTGAGGCCAGGCTAGTCTACAGAGTGATTTCCAGGACAGCTACCATTTCAGTCTCACCATAGTTTCATAGCATACTCTATAATCCAGTCAAACTGCTTGCATTTCCAACAGAAAAGGACTTCATTGCAGTAACATGTATGCATACTTAAGCATACTGTATCAACAATGAAAGATCTTGAGGAGCTGGAGAAACATCACTCCAAATGGAACTTGAACTTGTAAGCTATGGCCAGAAAGGAAGATAATCCAGGTGCTACCAGCAGCTGTTGCTAGCCGGCATCCATATTGTTAGATAACAGGTAAGTGATTTAAGGTAAATTTCTTTCTCAGTTTACATTTTTTAGTGTGGTTTCCAAAAAGAACATAAATTTTCAACTTCATGCCAGTTTATAAATGTGAATTTGTTAAAAGGGGGCTCAGGTTTCTAATTGAAGTTTTCCTATTTCCAGTTTGTGCTGAGGAGCTCTACAGAGTAAAATGATTTGCTGGCAATTAAGACAGACAGTACACTTTACTGTAAGACTTTTCAAACTATACAATTTATCCATTATAAAATGGGCTACCTTGCCATGCAAGAGTCCTTTACCACTAACTTGCTTCGTGTCAAGTATTAGCATACAGTTGGTTCAAACACTCACCATGTGGCCTAGATGAACCCATAATTCAATCCTACTCATGCAAAATTAACTTAGCAATACCTTCTCACTCAGTCTTAGGCTTATAAAACCTAAAACTATACACATAAATATATTCTAGAATCTGAAAGTCCAAGCTCAGTGCATTCTTTTGGTAGATTCTGACTTGTAAATGGCCTCCTGTCTCTGAGCACTCATTTTGTTGTTTTTACTTAGGATGGGGGAGAGAAGATAATCCAGACACATTCATGGAGAATCTTTTCCTTTTCTCATAAAACCAGCAGTTCTATCAAATTATAATATCATCCTTATGAATGCATTTGACTTTAATCACCTACTAAAAGTGCTACCTGTAACAAGGATGACATCAGGGGTTAGGTCTTTAGCATATAAACTTTCAGGGACACAATCAGTCCAAAGAACCTTCCTTATACTTTCTCAAATCCCTTATGAACTTGCTGTTCTTATAAATAGCAGGAGCAACTTGCTGTTCTTATGAATAGCAAGAGCAATTTACTAGGCTACAAGTTAAGAACATGACAGTATCCAATTTCTCTTCAGAGTACTCAATTGATTTGGCATAATGCTTTTCACATCGGAGACTGTCACTATTAGGTTTGGATCCTAAATGTTCCCCAGAGGTTCAGGTATTGAATGATTGGACCCCAGCTTATGACTCTATTGGAGGTGTGTATGAAAACTTTGGGACAGTGGGGCCTTGCTGAAGGAATTTAAGCTGTTAAGCGCATGCTCTGGAAGGACATATTGGAATGTGGGCCTTTGCTCTCTATTTCTTTGTTCCTCAGCTGCCATAGGGTGAGCAGTTTTGTTCCACAAAGTGCTACCAATCGTGATGTCTTATTTCACCACAAGTCCCAAATGTCAAGGCCAAGTGACACTAGACAGAAACCAGGAGCAAAAGATATCCTCATTAAGTCACTTATCTCAGATTTCTTTTTATTATGATAGAAAGTTGGCATATTCCATAAACTAGTTGAAGAGAGAAGGGAGGAACTGACTAGACTGGTGGAAAGGACTGTACCCGTGGAACTGAAATATTAGCTCTAACAGAGAAACATCATGCTTCCTTCAAAGATTCAATACTCAGTCTAATTCTGCAAGTCTTAGCATGGATTCATAGCCTGTACTTTTTTAATTTACCTTTCCTGCTTCACCCTCACTATAACCCAGCCACAGAAGTCTTTCTCTTTCAGCTGAACCTAGTGACTTACAAACTTCACACAAGCATTATACCTCATACCTATACCCTCAGCCATATATCAAGTCCTTTGAGAATTCCAAACTTCAATTTTTTCTACAAGTCCCGCTATCTGAAATGGCCTTTCTTTTTATTTTATTTTATTTATTTTTACTTTATTATTTCTTACATCTTAACCACAATTTCCCCTCTCTACTCTCCTTCCAGCCCCTCCCCATCACTTCTATTGTATGTGCCCACATCTGTTTGTATTCAGAAAAGGGCAGGTCTCCGATGGATACCAATAAAGCATGACACACCTACCCTTCTATTAAGGATGGACAAGGCAACCCAGTATCAGGAACAGGGTCCTAAAAGCCGGCAAGATCAGAGACAGCCCCTGCTCCCACTGCTAGGAGTCCCACACCGAGACCAAGGTACATAATTGTAACATAAGCAGAGTGCCTAGGTCAGTCCCATGCGGGCCCCTGGTTGTCTGTGCAGTCTCTGTGAGTCCCTATGAGCCCATACTAGTTGGATCTGTGGATTTTCTTGTGGTGTCTTTGACCCCTCTGGCTCCTACAATTCTTCCTCTCTTCTGCCTAATGTTTGTTTGTGGGTCTCTGCATCTTTTTCCATCAATCAGCTGCTGGATTAAGCCTCCCAATGACAACTGGGCTAGGCACTAATCTATGTGTATAACAGAATATCATTACTGCAGAATGTGATTACATTGATTTTTTTTTTTTTTTTTTTTTTTTTTTGCCAGTTACACTTGGTTCTAACCTAGGTCTCTGGGCCATCCAGCCTCTGGGTCCTGGAGCTCTAGTCTGTGTCAGGAATGGACTCAGCATAGGTCTCAGGCTGGACCAGTCATTTTTTGGCCACCCCCCACAATCTCTGTGCCACCTTTACCTCAACTCATCCCATAGGCAAGACAGAATGTAGGTCGAAGGTTACATGGCTGGGATGGTGTCCCAGTTCCTTCACTGAAAGTCTTGTTTGGTAACAGGAGATGGCCAGTTCAGACTATGTATCTCCTATTGTTAGGAGTCTTAGCTGGGGTCATCCTTATAGAATTCCTGGAAGTTTCCCTTGCACTAGGTTTCTACATCATCCTGAAATACCCTCTTTTCCATTGGTCTCTTAAATTAACCCTCCCCTTCAATCCCCCAACCTGATTCCTCATGTTTCCACCTAACCTGCCCCAAGCCCATCTACAAAATTAACTTCCCCTTCCCTGAAAGAGCCAAGCATCCCCCACCCTCTTGAAACCTCCTTGTTACCTAGCCTATCTGGGTCCAGGGATTGTAGCATAATTATCCTTTACTTTATAGCTAAGATCCACTTACAAGTAAGTATACCACCTTTGTCTTTCTGAGTCTGGGTTACCTCACTCAGGATGATTTTTTTTTATTCTACCCATTAGCCTGCAAATTTCATGTCATTTTGTTTGTTTGTTTGTTTGTTTGCTAGCTTAGTTTTTGTTTGTTTGTTTCAAATTTGACTTTTTACTGGTTCTTTGTGGATTTCAAATCACCCATATCGATCCCACTCATCTCCCTGTCCCTTGCTTCCTCTCCCAGGATAACACAAGATGAAATTTAGATGAAAAGAAAAGAATAATCTCGCTATAGAAGTTGTAGTGTGACACAGTGACTCACAATGTCCTTTAGTTCCTATATTGTTACTTTCAAGTGTTCATTGCATTGAGTTGTTTGTCTGGTTTGAGGATTCTGGTTTTTGCTACCCATCAATACTGGGCCTTCATTTGGATATCCTGCTGTTGTCCAGTGTCATGGAGATCTTGTAACTTTAAGTCTGTAAGACCAACCCCTTCAAACTCTGTAGCAGATCATAGATGGGGTGGATTATGGGATGGGCCAACTCATAGCTCTGGTTCTGGGTCTAGATGGTTGCTAGGTTGGACACTTCACCAGTTCTCCTTCATCCTCAACAGCAGGATGAGATCTCCAGTACTGCCTTGGTTAGCTCACCTTATGTAGTAATCAACAAGAGGCGGGGCTGATTCTCCTGCTCTCATGTCCTTGGGGTTAGTGGGCTTAGCTCATCCACACATATACCATCAGGGCCAGCTCTATGTTGCCTAGTCAAGGTGTAGGGGCCACTCTGTCAAGTGCTGTAGCTGATAAGAGACAGAGCCAGCTCTCTAGCTCTAGTGACCGCAGGGACAGCTCTCCCACCTACCATAGGCCTTGAGGGGCATGGGGGTTCTTTCTCTTGTCCATGCCACCATATGGTATAAGAGGAGCAAGGCATTATCTCTCATATTCAATGTTCTCAGGGACAGCTCACCCACACCTCCATTAATGGGGGTCAGCTCTACCATGTTGCCCAGGCAAGGTTTAGGGCCCACATTCCTTAGTTCAACATCTGGTGAGGGGGCAGGGTAAGTTCTGTTGTCTGCTGTAGGTGGCAAGGAGCAAGCAGGCAAGGGTATCTTTTTGTCTCCCTCACCACCACATGGCCGACAAGGGGTAAAGGACCCATTCTCCTACTCTCACAACCTCAGAGCCGGTTCATCCTTGCTCCCACCTGTAGGGTCTGCATAACTATGGTGCTCAAGTGAGGTGCACAGCCTGCTCTCCTAAGTGCTGTAGGCAGCAAGGGACAAAAGGCACACCTCTCCCCTGCTCACAACATACGACAGATGAGAAATGGGGCTAGATCTCCCACACTTATACCCTTGGCTTGGCTCACTTGCTCCATCACCAGTAAGGTCAGCTCTATTGAGTTGCCCAGGTGAGGTGCAGGACCTGCTTTCCCAAGTGCTGTAGTCTGTGAGATGCTGGGACAGCTCTCCCACCTGCCACAAGTAGTGAGAGGTGGGAGTAGGAAGGACATGTTTACCTTGTTAACACCACCATATGGCAAATGGGAGGCAGTGTCAGATCTCCAGTGCTTGCCAACATTTTGGGGGCAAGCTTTCCCGCACCCCTGCCAATAGGGTCAGTTCTAACACACTGCCTAGGTGAGGTACAGAGACTTCTCTCCCTAGTGCTTCAGTTGGTGAGGGGCTAGGCAAGATCTCCTGCATGCATGGTGATAATGCCATTACTTTGAACAGCTGAGTAGTACTCCACTGTGTAAATTACCACGTTTTTAAAATCCCTTTGGTTGAGGGACATCTAGGTTATTTCCAGGTTCTGGCTTTGTGGTATTATTGAGCATCCTTTGGGAACATACCCAAGAGTGGTGTAGCTGAGTCTTGAAATGGGTTGACTCCCAATTTTCTGAGAAACTAAAAATGGCCTTCTTTATCTTTGTGAACAAACAATCACTTCAAAGCCCAATTAAGATGTTCCAATATTTGTGAAGACTTCTGTGATTCTTTCAGGAAAAAGTGAATCCTTCTTTTGTGATTCCATGGAATTTTCTTCATGGATCTATGATAACCCTTTCACATACCTTGTAGTTGCTTATTTACATGCTTCTTTCACTTAAGAACAGGAGCTGTTGTCTCTTAATACTACATATACTTAGCATCTAGTGAATAACACGCTGTGAGTGTCTGGTTGGAAATATATGTACTTTCAAGCAACACACTCTAATATATATATATATATATATATATATGTATGTATGTATATATATATAATGATTTACAAGAAATCTTGTGGCTTACAGATATGGTGTGTTTCTGAGCAACTAGTAAATTTAATATCTTAAAATTTAAATAGCCCCGAGGAATAGTGTGTGCATGCATACACAAGCATTGATACTTGTGATTTGCTTTTTCTGATTCAGCATGATTTCAATTTTGGCATATAGCCCTGCAAATTAACATAATTAATGTGGATTCCAGAGAAAAGTAAATAATTCAGCTTTCTACTACACATATCAAACTACATTTTGTCTAGATAGACTCTAGGTAAGACAATGTGACAAAAAATTAAGTCTCCCTTTCAGGTGTGGTATTTGATAAATTTATTAATGGGAGATTTATTTATTCATTTTTCTTTTGAGGCAAGGTCACACTGTGTAGCCATGCTTGTCCTGGATCTCTCTCTGTATATTTGTCTGGCTTTCAATTTACAGAGATCCACCTGCCTCTGTCTTTTAAGTGATGGGGTTAAAGGTAAGAATCCCCATGCCCAGACAGATTTTTTTTTTTGTTAAATCTTAAATTTATAAAGCTGGCGCAATAATGGAGATTTAAAGACTTGAAATATTAAGGAAGCAGAAATTAATGGGACTTGACTTTGTTTTAAAAACACAAGGAAACAGATTCAAACAAAAGTTGAAAGTAATCACTTGATGTCTAGCTATAATATGGACTTGTTCACAACGGCATGAAAGAAGAACTAGAAAAGTATTTCCACCAAAATAGGCAGGAATATGAATTGCCTTTCCAATCTCCAAATGAGTGCACCTCAGTGTAGGCCCTCTGCCAAATGCAACAACACCATCTAACAACTTGTTAGAAATTCTAACTCTGAATTCCCATCACAGACCTTCTGAATAAGAAGTGCAGCCCAGCAGTCTGCGATAACAAATTGGGCAGGAGGGTCTCAGACTTACTCCTCTGAATTTGTACACTTTATGAATTCCCTAGATAATTATATGTCATCTTCCCTCATTTTTCCTGTACAAGGTTGATTATACATTGTTTTCGGGTGTAGGTATTCTTATAAAGATTATCTCAGCTACCTTTCTTTCTGAGCATTGTGATGCTTGGGGTCTTAGCCCTGAAAACCAAGATTGGTTCTGTCCTTAGATTCTCCACCTCAGAAGATAAGCTTCATCATGTTCGCTTTAAATGCTCTCAAATAATATAAATCACATATTACCTTTGAGATATGCAGACTGTGTGTGGGATTAAACTTTGTCTAAAACCCCACTATAAGATTTCTGGATATTTTTAAGGATATAACAAAAACTGTAGAGATAAATACCTTTCTTTAAAACTTTATTGGTAATTCTGAAAGAACTGAACATCTCAGACATTCATCATTTGGGTATAATATTATTACATTTATATTATTGAATATTAGATATCTATTAAAGTTTTTAGTAGCTAAACACATGGTTTAGGAAGATATCAAATATATATATTCTAAAATGAAAAGGCAAAAGCAAGTTACACAATAGTATTGCTTGTTTACTCTAACTAAATGTGGGGCAGTGGTCATTTTACTTTTCAGTATAGAAATTCTGTATAATGATAAAAGAGAAATGAGGTCTATATTTATTGGCACCAAATGATGATGCACTATGGTCTCAATGGAAAAAATGACAAGAAAGCATACTGCTCTTCTGAAGTAGTTTCTATATTGACAAATATTGACAAAGGTTTAGGTTGTATTGGTCATGTATTTGTTAAAACCTGATTGATTGTTACCATAAAATTATCTGTTATGCTGACTATGATTTTTTCTAATTTAAGAAGCATAAATAAACATTGGTTTCTAGTTAAAGATAGACATACATGAGTAAAATATAATGATTTCTACATTTTAGTTTGAAAAGCCTCAAAAATTAAGATGGGCTGCTATGTGATCAAAGAAGCAGAACGGTTATGATTGTAGAATCAAGGAAGTAAACACATAGGAATTCACTGGACTTTTGTTTCAATTTCTCTGGATGTTTGGCATTTTTCATAACAAATTCATTATTCTGTCAATAAACTCTTCTCTGATTCTTCAAGATTTAGTTAAGCGTATGCTCTGTATACTAAAACAGTTGATATAAAGTTACATCAACATTTATTATCAACATGAATGCATATCCTATCTTTTAACTGAACAAATAAGCTTACAGAAAATAGTATACAATATAATCTCATTTATGTAAAAACAGTATGTTTACACAGACAAATTAAATGTCTAGAAGGACATATATGTAGTTATTAACACTGAAAGACACAAAAGGATGTGATAATAAAATAAGCTTTCATTTTCTCTGAACGATTTTAATGTTTGCTATATTAATGTGTATTCAAAAACACAATGCACATTTCCATTTAAAAATTGAATTAATTGGTTTTAATGATGACAGATGGTATAATTTAGGGGAAAATGGGAGCTATCTAAACCTCTGCTTGAATACCTCTGGGGATCAGGATCCTACCTATTTCTAGAGAGAGTCTGTTCTGTTGTTAGAATAGCCCCAATTGTAACAATGGGGGTTTTGGTTTTTTTTTTTGTATGTGTGTGTGTTTTTTTTGTTTTGTTTTGTAATAAGCTGAAATGTGCCTGCCTTTGTAATAACATCAAATAAGATGGCATTCTACTATATAGTGATCTCATAGGAAAAATGTAACTTAAGCAACTCACCAATACAAGGAGTGGCCTTTGGACATGGAAAAGAGGGACCAATTGTTTTTTTAAAGGAAGGCACAGTGAATGCAAAGAGCTGCTACTTGGTGTGAGTGCTGTTCAATTCATTTGTGCTAGCCTTCTGGGATCTCCAGTTGTCCTCAGCAGGTCTGACTGTGTTATTTTGTAAGGGACAGTGTCACATTGGTAAATCTTCCTAGTAGGAGTACTACTAGGTGCTGCAAACCAGGACTGAAATAAATAGCTGCCTCACTAGAAAAACTCAACAATCAGAAAACAGTGAAGTTGTAATTAAACCATCAAGATGAAGATTATATTTAAGGATGAAGTTTTCTCTGTGATATATTTTGGAGAAAAAAACTTGTCAGGCTTGCAGATGATGGTAAATTACACAAGGAATGCTAAATAGTCTCAAAGACACAGTTCAATACAGAAGGACCTTGACCAATTAGGGAAAATCTCTCTATAGTAACAGGATAAAATTTAAAAAGAAAACCCACAAACTGTTACTTTTAGTGTGGACCTTTGGTTAAGCACTTATTTAAAAGAAAAAAATGGGCAGAATGAGAGTGATCAGCATTTAGCAGAATCTAAACCTTGAAAATGTTGGGAGGCAATACACCCAAGCAAATCTCACAATAATGTATTTGAAAAAGGTAGAAAATCATGTATTACATTCATTATAAATGTGCCAGATTTCTCTCTTTCTCTCCACCCTCCTAATTCTCTAGTCCTTACTGATATACGTTCCCAGTTTTCAATATTTATTTTATTTGTGAATGTACACACGCATATGATGTGTGTACACAAATGTGTCTGCAGACACACAGAGAGAAGGAAGCAGCTGAGTAATACTCCAATGTGTAAAAGTACCACAGTTTCCTTATCTATTCTTTGGCTGAGGGGCATATAGGTTGTTTCCAGGTTGTGGCTATTATGAATAATGCTGCTATGAACATTGTTGAGCAAATGTCCTTGTGGTATGATTGAACATCCTTTGGATATATGACCAAGAGTGGTATTGCTGAGACTTGAGGTAGATTGATTCTCAGAAACCACCATATTGATTTCCAAAATGGCTGTACAAGTTTGCACTCCCACCAGTAATGACAGAGTGTTCCCCTTGATCCACATCCACTCCAGCAGGAGCTGTTACTTGTGGGGTTTTTTGTTTTGCTTTGTTTTTTGTTTTTGGGGGACAGGGTTTCACTGTATTGCCTTGGATCCTGTCTTATAACTAGCGCTGTAGACCAGGCTGGCCTCGAACTCACAGAGATCTGCCTGCCTCTGCCTCCTGAGTGCTAGGACTAAAGGCATGAGTCACCAATGCCCAACTGCTTGTGTTTTTTGTCTTAGCCATTCAGACAGCTGTGAGATAGAATCTCAGAGTCGAAAAACTTCAAGGATTTGAATAAACAAATTGAAGAGGATATGAGAAGATGGAAAAATTTCCCATATTCATGGATCAGTAGAATTAATATAGTAAAAATAGCCATCCTACCAAAAGAAGTCTACAGATTGAATGCAATCCCCTTCAAAATTTCAACACAATTCTTTACAAATCTTGAAAGAACAATATTCAACATCATATGGAAAAACAAAAAACAAAACCAAAAAAAACACAACAAAATATCTAAAACAATCCTGTGCAATCAAAGAACTTTATGAGGTATCACCATCCCTGATTGCCAGGTCTACTACAGAACTATGTTAATAAAAAATCTCCTGGTATTGCCATAAAAACAGATGGGTTGATCAATGTAATCAAACTAAAGTCCCAGACAAAGGTTCACACACCTACAGACAACTGAATTTTCTTTTTTAGAACATATACCGGGGGAAAGACAGCATCTTCAATAAATGGTTCTGGTCAAATTGGTTGTCTGCATGTAGAATCATGCAAATAGATTCATATTTATTACCCTGCACAAAACTCAAAGACAAATGGATCAAATACCTCAACATAAATCCAGATACCCTGAACTTGATAAGAGAGAAAGTGGGGATAGGCTTGAATTAATTGAAATAAGACTTTGTGAAGGGGTCATAGCACAGATGCTAAGAAGAACAATTAATAAATGGGACCCCTGAAACTGAAAGGCTTCTCTGGGGCAAAGGACACCATCATTTGGGCAAAGTGGCAGGCTATAGAATAAGAAATGCTCTTCACCAATTAAGATATATAAACAACTAAAAAAAAAAAAAAAAAAAAAAAAACCTAGACATCAAGAAAACACAGAACCTAATTTAAAAAACATGAGGTTGAGGTTGGGCACTACTAAGTAGAGAGTTCTTATAAATGAAAATAAAACCTGGTATTTACTTGGGAATATAATTTATTAATGTCTGTTAAAATGAAAGGCATATAGCTCATCAAATCTGCTACTTGATTCTAGAGGCATTACTCTTATTCAGCTCAACTCTTCTTGGCACATAATAAGATTATATATTTGTTGGTTCTCTTATTGTTAATTGAGACTGTATGTCTAGTTCTGTATAGTGAGTTATTACTTTTTTGATAAGTGGGCAACTGTGAGTAATTTCCTTTTCTTCCACAATGGTAAGTATCAATGCTTAATATACTGCAACAATTTTTATATTATTATGAAATAAACTTCTGGATGATTACAATTAGCAGAGCCCTTCCCCAACCCTCAGTGGACACCATGTAGCTTCAGCAAGAAACTATATTTATTTAATTTTTGGGGGGAATTTTTTATTATTATTTTTTATTTTTCATGTAGATCCCGGTTCCCTCTCCCTCCTTCACTCCCTCTTACCCTCTCCCCCACCCTCACATGCACCCTGACCACCCTCCCCTCCCATCCCCCCACCCCAATTCCACATGTAGGGCAATGCCATCCAGGTGGGGTCATGTAAATATGTTAAGTCATTTGAAGCAGGGACTAGGATTTCTCTCCTGTCTCTAGGTTAAGGGAGTATCCCTCCATGGGGGATGTATTCACAAAGGTCTTTTTTTGTACCAGGAATACATCCTGGTTCCACTGTCCAAGGCTCCTTAGACTGCTCAGTCCTTCTAGCTGAGACCCATATTCAAGGAGTCTGAGTCAGTCCCATGCTGGATTCCCAGCTATCAGTCTGGGGGCCCTTAGCTCCTCCTTGTCCAGGTCAGCTGTCTCTCTGTGTGTTTCTGTGACCTGGTCTTGTCCTCTCCCTCTGCATCTGGATTCATGTTCGACTCAGTGTTTAGTTATGGGTGTTTGCTTCTGTTTCCAACAGGTACTAGATGAGGGTTCTATGATGGTGGATAAGTTAGTTGTTGATCTCACTATCTGGGAAGGGCAGTCTTGTAGGTCTCTAGAACTTTCCTTAGGATCAGTTTTCTCTTCAAACCAATAATGGCTCCCTCTTTTATGTTTGTTCTCTCTCTCTCTGTCTCTCTCTCACTCTCTCTCTTTCTCTCTGTCTCTCCTGCCTTCTATTCCTCCCCTGACTCAATCTTCCTAGTTGCATGTGCTTTCCTCTCCTCCCCCTCTCTTTCTCCTACTTCTCTCTCCATTCACTGCCTCCCCCACTTCCCATGTGCTCTGGGGGACTTGTCCCTTCCCCCTTCTGTAAGGAACCTTATATGAATCTCTTAGAATACACCTTGTATCCTAGTTCCCCTTGTGGTGTGAATTAAAGGCTGACGATCCTTTGCTCTAGGTCTAAAATCCATATATGAGCGAGTACATATCATGTTCCTCTTTTTGTGACTGGGTTACCTTATTCAGGATGGTTTCTTCAAGTGCCGTCCACTTGCCTGCGAATTTCAAGATTCCATTAATTTTTCTGCAGAGTAGTATTCCATTGTGTAGATGTGCCACAACTTCTTTATCCATTCTTCAGTTGAGGGACATCTAGGTTGCTTCCAGGTTCTTGCTATTATAAATAATGCTGCTATGAACATAGTTGAGCACATGTCTTTGTTGCATGGATGTGGATCATTTGGGTATATGCCTAAGAGGGATTGCTGGGTCCTGTGGTAAAATAATTCCCATTTTCCTTAGGAACTGCCATACTGATCTCAAAAATGGCTGTATGAGTTTAAATTGGCCAGTATTAAGATAGTTCTACTGACTGTTATGTACTAAATATATTGAAAATGGTAAACATAATAAGGTAAATTTTGTGCAAGATTAATTGAAATCATAGAGTAATATGTCTTTTATAACTGTTTATATGTTTCATATATATATATATATATATATACATGAGTAAAATTATATTGTATTTTTGTAAAGTACATACATTTGAAATAGTATTTATTTAAGGACAAGATTTATTAGGCTTGATTTGGAAGTAAAGTAAAAGAGGATTGCTACTCTAATAGATTTAAACATTTAAAGGAAGAATATATTAGTTTTAAAGTAAATTATAACTTTAACAATAAAATAAAATACAAAAGATTTTTACTGTCTACAAAGTAATAAATCTTTCATATTGGAGCTTTTAAACCTCAGTAGAGCCAGGTGGTAGTGGTACATGCCTTTGATCCTAGCATTATGAAGGCAGGCAGGCAAATTTCTATGAGTATAAAGCCAGCCTGGTCTATAGAATGACTTCCAGAACATCCTGGGCTACACAGTGAAATTGAAGCTCAAAAAACAAACAAACAAACAAAAAACAAAAAACAAAACAAACCAAAACAACAAACACTGATGGGAAACCCGTACTCATTACAAAACACCCTCAATGGAATATACTCAGTGCAAGATAGTTTTCCTGTGTATACCCATATGAAAATACACAAGCTATATTAGTATGAGTTGGTATGCTAGATATTTCATTAAGAAATTTGTTCTGTTAGTTGTTGAACATTCTATTTGTAGAATAGAACTTTGGCATAAATTTAAATAACAACAACAAAACAGTTCTAGAGTGTTGATATGAATACCTGTCTAGAATAAATGGCACAATGTGGAGAGTCTTTTATATAATTACCCTCTATATAAGGAAATATATCATTGTGGGGGAGGGGTTCCCCCTAAACTAAAAAATACAAAAGCAGAATGTCAATCTCAACAGATTGTTATTTTACTCAATGTAAGAAGATTTCAATGGCTCTCAGTAGGCCTATGAGTTGGAAAAGATAGCCGTAATAAACCTCAAGAGGATTTTGATTTTACCTTAGAAAATTATATATAGTGACGATAAGGATTGTGTCTGCAGATATTCCTACACAAGAGTAAAAAAAAATTGTCTGGGAAACAGTGTACCATGAGAACAAGGGAAACTGGACTGCCTCTGGGAGCAGTGCTAATGTCACATTATGATGTTTCTGTAAGCTTGCATGCTAAATGGACATTTCTGTCATCCAAAGTTACTATTAGGCAAGGAAAGAAATTGTAAATAATGGAAAAATTCCAAATACCACTGAATTCAAAATGGAAGCAAACTACATCCACCCACAATGGAGGCTTTTTTCCCCCCTCATTTCTATTATGTGGTGGTTCTTAATATGCTACCTCTTCCTCATCAGATATTTGACCCACAATGAGGGAGGTGCTTGTCCTTACTTAATCAGTAGAGTCCACTGGTCACATTTTTTATCTTCAGTTGAATCATGGACAGGAGCTTCCTATCAATGTACTTTTCTGGCTCAAAATAGAAGTCTTTACTAAAACAGCTAAATTTAAACATGAAATATCAAAGTAAACTGTTAACACTGAACGCTGTTACATGTATTACCTGTTCTAGGAACTACTGAAACCTTATAGCTGGGGACAGTTTCATTGGTGGGGTGCTTACTAGCATGCATGGAATCTTAGCTTCAAACTTAACACTATATAAACCAGGTGTGATGCACTAAGATGGTGAGGAAAGAAAATAATAAGTTTAACAGCACTCTATACTGCATAGCAAGTTCAAGGACAGCAGGGCTACACAAACCCATGCTTCAAAAAGTATGCAAACCTCAAGATCTGTTAACCCAGTTTCTATGAGAATTAGACCCAAGAATATGTCACTCTAATGTGCTTTACCAGTTCTTTTCGCCACACATGTAAGCTGATCAACTGCCAGTCTGTCGTAGGAGAGTTAGGAGAGTGAAATAGAGAGAAAAACTTTTTTCTCAAGGAAGTAATCATTTACAAACTAATCAGATGTATAGAGCATGTGGTTAGGTGAGTTGAACATTACCCTAAGTTACTTGTGTGAGGATACAAGAAAAATGATCAAATTTCTTACTGATGGCAGGAGACGTTTAAGCTAGAGGAAGCTACAGAGGATAAATGTATGTTGGTGCTGATGGTGACAGCGATAGACATCTGCTAGATATCTTTTCAGTAAATTCATTAAAAGTACAACTAAATGTAGTTGAAATTTATGTCTCTGGAAGTCTTCATATGAATAATTCACTCATCAGAAAAAAAGAAAAACAATATTTTGTCAGGCCATGCATGCTTCTTCTGACTTTTGGTGCAGAAAATATGGTTGCCTTAGTTATACAGCACTGAACCCAGGGATTAAGTGCAGCACAGACAAGTAGATTTGCGTGTCATCCACGAAGTTGATAATTGAATCCAGGAGATGGAGGGTATTGGCCCTGGCAAAGTAAGCCCATCATATTCAGAACTGTGCAAGATGGTGGTTTTTGAATTTCATCAGAAGTCAATGCCACGGGCAATCAGCACTTAGCTGCTAATCTCTCTTGATAGCATTTTTAGCTTGGCTGATTTATTAATTCATTCAAGGAAGAGGTACCTCGATCTCTCTTGTTGACAGCTTTTAGAATAACGAGCTTTCGTCTTCTCCTAATGAGAAAGTATATAAGTTCTTTTGATTTGGGGAGCTCTACCAGTTTTTCCAAGAACAGAATGTTTTGTTTGTACAGCAATTTTAAAAAAGCCCCTTGTAAGAATCTGAAGGCCAATTGGAAGTAATTTGATGTGGAAGTGTAGAAACCAGTTCCATAGAAGCAGCCAAAGATATGAGATTCAAACCAGGTGAAGACTAATATTCCTGAGGACCAGCCTGAGGATTCCATAACAATTTATGGTATCAACATTTTATATGAACAGCTACCCTTTGATGTGACTCTGAGTTTTTCAGTGACCCTATCAAACCAATTAGAGGGTAGAATGACTCAAAGATTTTTAATCCACAGTAGTAACAATTCATTCCAGAAATCTGGTGATGACAAATTAGAACAAAAAAATATTTGTTGATGCCTGCTACATACCTGGCCATTGAATTCTGTATTTATCTGATTTCGCTCTCACAAACATGGGAGGGAGCAAATACTCAAATCACAGAGATCAGAGGGCCCTAACCCTCCCCTGGGGCTTCTGGAAGCAGTTAAGCATTGTTAAATATTGTTAAGAGTGTTCACTCTAACTCTTCATTTTAAATACTGTTTCTTTTGTAAATGAGCAAAACTGTTGGGAGCTTGCCATCTGGCCCCTTGAATGACAGCTGACAGACTTTGTCCTTATGCCTAGCTGCCGGGAACAAGTTGTCAGCCAAATAGGCTCTTCTTTGGCAATGCAATCCTGAGAACGCCCCTTCCCTGGTTTGTATATTGTACGATAACCGCGAGGAAACTGTATGTCATCTGTACAGACTACTCTAAGCAGGGCTGCTGCAAAAGCCATGCCCTCTGCTTCTGAAAGCTTTGCTCCAGTTAATGCTACTCTGAGTAACTTGCCCTAGTTTTGGAAGGCTCTACTTTGGACATGACAAGCTTCAGATGAGACTCTGCTCATCCTGCAGTTAGTTTAGCCTCAGTACCGGAGGAAGAAGCACCTCTCCAGTGACTCAATAAAATAAGTTCTTGATGTAATGAGAAGCTTAGGATTACAATAGGCAAGACTTGTAACTGGTGATGTATAGAAACATGCAAGCTATGTTTGATGGACTTACTAACTAAACACCAGTGTGCTGTGCTTCTTTCTAGTTATAAAAAAGAGATTTCTCATTTAGGTTAACTAGAAGCTTCTCCTGTGTTTCTAACCCTGGGAAGACAATATAGCTTTTCTTAAATTGTCCTTTTCTTGCCACTTAAAAAAAAATCATGCTTAGGGTGAACCAAGTATTAAGAGTGATGAAACACTTGGCTTCCAAGCATGGGCAGACTACTAGCAACTAGGAATCGGCAGGGGAGCAATTCCTTAGGCTATAAGCCCCAGAAACAGCAAAAGCTATAAGCCTTCAGTTAATTCAGTGACTAAGACAAGGATGAGTGAAGAATTCCATAGAGGACATAGACTACACAATACTAAGCAAGTGAGAGGAAGGGGGCAGCTATAACTCCAACGACAACATGATACAAAGAGCTGAAGTAGTGAGCTGTGGTCAGTGGAAGAAGTAGTTTCAGAGGTGTCTAGATTTAACAGCAAGTTCCAACATCCAGATCTGAAGACTAGCTGGGGGAGGTAGGCAGATTGTCTCTGTCATGCACAGCTAAAGCTGTCTTTAGATTTTCGTGCTTGGAAAAACAAGTCTAGAGTCACAAACTTCTGTGGTCTCAAGCCTGATCCCTAAGCTGTTGACACAAAGGTCAGGGCCGCCAACACTGAGGAAGCTCTTAGACATGGTTCCACCTAAACAGAGCAAGAAAGCGCCCAGCTTGTCATTGGTAACACAGGGAGGATAATGCTACTTACATTCACTTTGAATGAGTCCTTTAAATACAAGGGAAAAAAACAAATTGCAAGCAACACAATTTGGATATAAACCTGGTTTGTCTTCTTCTAAAGCTCATGTGCATTCTAGAAAGAATCTAGTCACATGACATTTAACAGGATTTTGTTACCTAACAGCTTTTTATCTAGTTCCATACTTGAGCACAGGAATATCATGGTTGGTATTACATTTATTAAATTACATATTTGTGGTCTTTCTCTCTCTCTCTCTCTCTCTCTCTCTGTGTGTGTGTGTGTGTGTGTGTGTGTGTGTGCATGTGTGTGTGTGTAAGTCAGAGGATAACTTGCAGGAGTCAGTTCTGTCCTTCCACCATGAAGGTACCAGGAATTGAACTCAGGTCATCAGGTTTCAGGTCATCTTACTTCATTTATAGCATTAAAATTAGCCAGTCATTCAACTGGCCAGTCCTAATATCTTCATTATAATAAGCAATATATACAATTACTTTTATGTTGTTTACGCCTAAATTTTATTCTTGAATTCATACAAAAAATCTCATGTCAATGCATTTTAATTGTCATATTCCTCTTCCTGTTCATCCTAATTAGTGTATAAGTCACATTATACTTAACTTCCTTGGTTCTAAGAAACCACATGGAACAAATCATGTCACTATTCTTCCTCAGATATTATTTGGCAAAATATCTCAAATACTTTTTGGAAATTGCAATGATTTTATCTTGCTCCTTTTAGTAGTTACTTCTCCACCAAGATTCCCAGACTTTCAGCTCACATCTGTTCTCTACCAGAGGAGATGCTCAACATTGGCAGCATCCATGATTCCATCTTCTATGGTGTGGATGCAGTATAAGGCGAACTTCAAAACCTGCTTCATTTAATGTTCCCCTTCCACACAAGGCTTTTCAAGGCTCCATGGTAGCAGCAGAAGCAGAAAACTATAAAAACTATTTATGGTCAAATACTGATGTGAGTTTTAAAATACGAGACTGATTAATCATAAGAAACAATGACTTTAATGAAGGCATATTCTCTTGCTAAAACTCAACAAGTGATTTGTTTTGGTTGCAAAAAGATAAATGTATCCAACTTTCAAATTATCAACTGTTCTCAGTGGGAGGCAGAATAGTAATTTGCTACATTGAAAGCTTTATCCCTTGTCATTTTTTACCAGGGAAGAAACGGTTACCACTTTCTATCCCCGGACACCTCATACCTGGACGCATCTATGAAGCTTAAACAATTCCTTGTCATTCTTTTGTTTTATTTTTAATAGTATTTTTTCTTAATTCTTTCAGAATTTCATACAATATATCTTGGTTATTATATACATCCTTCTCCCCCAAATCGTCACATATCCATTCCTGCTTCCCCACCCGCTCAAATTCTTGATATCTCTTTTTTAAATCATCCAAGTTCTGTCTTTGTTGTCCAAATACTCTTGGGTGTAGAGCTTGCTCAGGAGTGTGACTGACTTCCAAAGAATCCCTTCTTTAAAGAAAACTGACCTTGCTTCTCTCATCATCTCTCAAATGTCAATACTGTCACAGCTACAGGTAGGGCTTCATGCCCACAGACCCCTTCCATGCTAGTATTTTTGTCTGGATTGAGTTCATAAAAGGCTTGCACGTACTTTCAGTATGGGTTTATATGTGCCATTGCCCTATTGTGTCCAGAAAATACGGTTGTGCTGCACCGTCTATTGCTCTTACAATTTTTCTGCTACCTCTTTGGCAATGATCTCCGAGCCCTGGGGGAAAGAGTGTTATAGGCATCTAATTAAGGGCTGAATACTTTGAGATCTTATATTCTTTACATTTCGACCAGTTGTAGGGTTCTGTGCTAACTGCCATTTATACAAGAAGAATCGTTTCTGATGAGGACTGAGAAATGCACTAATCTATTGCTGTAACAATAAATACTTAGGAGTTGGTTTGATTTTGTCCATTCAGCAGAACAATAGTAGTTGGTTCTTCCCAAGGGTCTATGACCTATCTCATCACATGTTCTTGGGTCCCATCTCATGAAAAAGGCCTTATATCTAATGGTAAAGTAATTAGTTACTACCATAACTTTCATGTCACTAGTGCACCAGTGGACATATCTTGCTAGGACAGTTATTATTATAGCTCATGGGGATTTTTAATATATCCTTACATGTAGATTGAATTTAATACAGCTTTAAAACTTTAATAGCCTCTATCAGTCTTCCAAAGCCAATCCAAAGAAATATGCCAATTATGAAGCAGTGGTGTCTTCTATGATAAAGTGGTACTGCTACTTTGAGAATAGTTCTCTAGACTTTGTTGTCATACAAATTATTACCCCAAATGTCTTCTATGTTAATCATCTAGATCTGCCACTACCTTTATCAATTCTGGTTTTCTCTACTTGAAAGGATTTCCTACTTACCCAGCCTGATCAACTTCTGCCCTCCCTTCTATAACTTTCGAAATTGCTTTCTTTTAGAAGGCTTCTCTAATGATGTATACCAAAACTAATTTGTTCTTTTGTGGTGTCATGTTTTTCACAGCTATAATATTTCTCAACTATATTTCATTGACTTATTTACATTAATATCTACCTCCTTTATCCTCAGTTTCTTTAATATCATCTGACACTGATTCTTTTTTTATAGCACGTTTTATTTGCATTCTCTCTGCACAGATAGTACTGCTGACTTTTTTTTAAAAAATTTTAAATTACTTTTCTTGTTTTACATATTGATCCTAGTTCCCTCTCCCTTCCATGCCCCCCCCCGACTACCCTTCCATCTCATTCCTCCCTCCACACTCCACAGGGAGGGTGATGCCTTCTAGGAGGGATCAACAAAATCTGTCAAGTCATTTGGAGTAGGGACTAGGCCCTCCCTCCTGCCTCTAGGTTAAGGGAGTAGCCCTCCATGAGGAATGTGCTCCCAAAGTCCTTTTGTGCACCAGGGTTAGATACGTCCTGGTTCCACTGTCTGAGGTCCCATAGACTGCCCAGGCCTTCAAACTGAGTGACATTGATTCTTAGCTATTTGATATATTTGATATATCATGCTGTAAATTATGAAACCAATAATTACAAAATCTGTCAATAAACTTCCTTCTATAAATCATTTTAATTTATTTGCTTTGTACTAAATATTGTACAGAATGCATTAATAATTAATAAGATGTGGTATTCATATAACATAGACATAAAACATAAATTTTATTTATATAAATTCAGAAACTGAGACAATCCAAATGGAAAAGACTCAAGATTAGATATAAATTCCTCTCATCAGTTTTCATAAAATAATAGCAATTGTGTGCAAGTACCTTAAAATAAAATTATTTTACATAAAATAATTGGTATGCCAATCAATAATTAGTATATATTTTGATTGAAGCAAATTCTTTGAAAGACTTTTTTTAATATACAGTGTTTCTACAGTATGTGCTTGAGAGTAACAACACTTTGTAGGTAAGGAACTCTAACTTTGAAAAGAGTATAAAACCCACTTGACTTCATCAGATGGTAATACACCCAGCGAAAACTGTGTTCAAGACAAAAGATCTGTTGAAACCCCCTTCTGAAGCCTCAAAATCTTTCCTTTTTGTAAACATGGTATAGAATATAACTTAATCTTACCACTGTATATTTTTACAGTTTTGAGAATTTCATGCAGAGAACCATGTTTACATCATGTCTACCATCTCCCTGCCCCAACTCCTTCAGCACCTTCACACACACAACTCGCTCTTAAATTCATGACTTCTCCCTAATTATTATATATTCGTGCTTGATACTATAAACTTAACCAATTATCCATGGCTGGTGAGGCCATGATTCTAAATACATGTCCTTATGCCCAAACATATGCATAGCTTTAACCACTCACCAAAGTTTCAATATCTTAAAAGTCTGCAATATGTGTCTTACACACGTTTTCCCTCATCTAAATCTATCCTCAGGAAATTATCTCAAAGAATTATAAATAACTGTTGTTAGTCCATATCCAAAATTAAGGGTTTCTTGATTGTTTTTTAAGGCAGCATATAAAGTAATGGATTTCATAATGGTATTTTCACATATATGTGTCAGTATACTTTACCTCTAGTTCTCAAATTCACTGTAATGGAGATCAAATCCTTAAGTAGAAAATAAAATTTATGTCATATTTTTAACTTAATGATGAAGAGTACCTGGGTTAGGGGAATGAAACTTACTTAAAACTAGAAAATAAACCATTATGACCTTTACTATCTACCCAACTGTGACTTTTGCTACACTTGCTTTAAGTGAAGGGTATAGACCCTATGACATAAAATTTAGCTGTTTCTGATAGCACCCATATTTCCCTCCTTTTATGACAATCTTTTTCATAATAAATGAGTATATCCTGCTTACCAGATATACACTTTTTGTTGTTTTTTTCGAGATAGGGTTTCTCTGTTTTGTTTAGGGGCCTGTCCTGGAACTAGTTTTGTAAACCAGTCTGGCCTCAAACTCACAGAGATCTGCTTGCCTCTACCTCCTGAGTGCTGGACCAGATATACACTTTAAGAGCCTAGCCAGACAAAGGAAAACTTTCTTTTGTCCTAGTAATGAATACAATGAGCTTATGAAATTATATTTTTTCTCTTCCATAAGTTTTTTTAGTATCTTAGAATTTAGCCTCAGCCCACTTTAAAATGTTAGTGTGATTTTTATTATTATTATTATTAAGCTCGAGTTAACTGTACTTTAAATTGGTGAGGTGTTTTTCCACCAACCCCTCCCCTGCAAGTTTAATCTTGCATAAATATGTAAATGGGTTAACAAGTCATGATCTCTATGGGAACAAAGAAAGGTATACAGACTGAGAAACAGTTTTTCAAGACTGGGTTTCTCTGTATAGCCCTGGGTATTCTGGAACTCACCTGTAGACCAGGCTGGCCTTGAACTCAGAGATCCACCTGCCTCTACCTCCTATGTGCTGGGATTGGTTATGTGCTACCACTGGCCAGCTGAGTAACAGATTTGATTATAGTACACATCAAGACTGATCTTTCTTCTTCAAAGAGAAAACAAAAATGTAAAATAGCAATTGAATTGTATGTAGAGATATAATGACTTCTGGGGATGGAAAAGCTGTCAAAGAATCCAGAGCAGAAGATGATATTAATATTACCCCACAAATTAGTGTAATGTAATTATTGTTTTGGTTTTGGTGTATATTTTACTTTCCAATATTAAAGATTAAATCATAGGCTTCAAGGGTACTAAACAAACAGTTTACCAATAACCTATACCCCAAGTTTCCAGGTCTAATATGTTCCTATATATAGCCCATTAGTGTCCCTAGCTCTACAAAATAGTCAGAATTTATGTTTCCTGTCTATCTGATGCTAGGGTTAGATGAGAAAGTATCTTTTTGAAAGGCATTGTTGGTATCTAACAAATAATTGCCATTGTAAAGGCAATTCAAACAATACGTTGTTTGCAGTCTAGGCTGCCAACAGAAAATGTATTCAGACCATATATAGAGCTTTCACAAATTAATTCTTAGAATATAGAACATGCAACAAAACAAAAAAATAAAAATTTGAACAGGCTTCTATTAATGGAAGACTTTTAAAATGTCAATAAATATATAAGAGATGTTTGACTTCATCAGCTACCAATGAAATACAAATTAAAACTACAGCAAGATGTTACCATAAATTAACCCTGAAGTAGCTAAAAGGAGATAGTAAATGATAGTAAATATCATAAGCAATTTGAACTGATAAGACTATAAACTAAGACGATTATTCTGGAAGATAATCTCATACTTTCTTGCAAAAATTGAACAAATGCCTGCTCAAAGCCTAGCAATTTTGCTCCTAACTACTCAGGCAATATAAATGTTCTTATATGATCAAGAAAAGACATGAGCAAGCATAAGCACTACAGGCATATTAAAAATAGTTGTACCCTGGACTCAAATGCCAATCAGTAATGTGGATAGATAAATTTTTATAAGTCAAATTGTACAAAAAAAGAGTACATATAAAGATGATTCCATTATCTGAAGTACAAATACAAGGACCACTAGTGCATAAGGTTATGAGTCAGGATACAGCTATATTTAAAAAGGAATGAATAGAAGGAAATGTGCGGGTGGCCTTTTAGATGCTAGCTTTATTCTATTTTGTTTTTCTTTGTTTCCTTCCCATTTGACAGCTGTTACACGGGGCTATTCAATTCTTGGAAATTTCTTGAGCTGAAAGCTAAGATTTTCTTCAATATTCTCCATGTGTGTTGTGTTTCAATGACATTTTAGACAAAAACTAATATGCTTTAGGGCTCTCAGTTCCCTAGTTGGTCCTAGAACTAGCTAAGTTTATGCTAACTACCAATAACTAGATCATGATTTTAGTAGTTTATCATCTAAAAGTGGATTTATAATTACTCTGTCTTGGGGCAACTTGTATAGCTCAGTAGTAAAAGACCTGCCTAGCATGACCTTCAAAAAGATTTACTCTTATCTTGTAAGACTCTATGTACTTCAATAAATGAATGAATTATTATAAAGTCAGTTAATGAAAGAGCTTATCTAAACTATGCATCATTTTTATTGAACTATTTCAAGCGTCAGCCCCTTATTATAGTAAATAATATCATATTGTATACTTAAAATGTGCTTAGTAGATCTTAAATGATACCACAAGAAACACAAGTAAATAAAATGGATATATATATTTAACAATTATACTTCAAGAAAAGTAGAATGCATTAGAATAAAGGGCGGGAGCGATGGCTCAGTGGTTAAGAGCACTGGCTACTCTTCCAAAGGACCCAGGTTTGTTTCCCAACACTCACATGGTGGCTTACAAACATCTCTAACTCCAGTTCCGGGGGATTTGATGTCCTTTTCTTCTTCTATGAGTATTAGTCATGTACATAGATAGTACTTACATGCAAGTAATATTCTTCCATACATAAAATAATAAAATAATTTAATTAGTATGATAAAAATTTTATTTTTTCATGAACCTTTCATTCCCCATTAAAATTAGGCATGTTTTTAGGTTGATTTTCAAATAATTTTCATTATTTTTCACATATTTGAATGAATATTTCTTATTATTTTTATAAGTTGTGCAAATTGTGGAAAAGAAAGACAACTCCATAATTTCTTTTGAATATTGTGATGCCATCCACTTACACCTGGAGAACACCATGATCATATTCATGGAAAGTTCGGGAGAAATACAAAGTGTCATTTAAAAAAAAATTAATAAGCAAGTCTGGTTATACATAGACAAGAAGACCAAAACTACCCCCTGAAAATAGAATAAAATAAAATAATAATAAAGTGGGTGAGTAGAGAGGGAGCACTAAAATTGAACCAAATAAATGTGCAGTGCTTTTGACCTACTCTCAGATAATGATCTTTTATAAAATGCTGTGCCTGCTGATGTCCTTGGAGGAAAATGTACTATAAAGTTCAATAAGGTCTCAATTTTAAAAGAATTCACTTCCAATAGCTTTTCAAGAACCCAAACAGCAGCTGGTACAATTGTCCTGTGTTGTTTCCTTGGAGACCTCATATCACCCCCTAAGAGGACAGACTAACTCTTATTGGCTATAGTCCTATGGGCACAGATTCCTAGTTGTAGCTAAAACTAACTAATGGGCATCTCAGCAATCTTAATAAAGTAAGAAACAATACGCTACTAACATTACCTAGACATGGTTAATGAGGTAAGAAACCCAATTTCCTTTAAAGAAATTCAATAAAGCCTGTTAGAGATGGGGACTGGTGGGCTCTTCTCTATACCTCAGTAAAAGATGTTATACTTGTTTGATTCTGTTGTTAGCTCCAAATCCTGTCTAATCTCTCAAGTAGCTATGTATCAATGAGATAGATGGTGTTTGCAATTTTTATATAAATTTCAGTTTTATTAGCAATCACAATAGCTTTTTCAACTTCTCAACTTTGTTTTATGTCAATAGAGAATGGCAGCATGGTCTTACTCCTATTTGACCTGTCTTTAGTTTTTAATTCTTCTTTTAGCTGTTTGTCTATTTATTTTCTGCCTTTCTCCTTTCCATCTTCCATCCATCTCTGACTCTTTTCTCCTCATTCACCTTTCCTTATTAATTTTATTTACATGCTTTTTGTCTTTTTGTTTTGTTTTGTTTTGTTTTATGATGGTAGACACTTTGCCTGTTTTGAGGTTTTGCTCACCCTATAAGTGTTTCCCAGAACAGTGTGCACTGGGAGTCATTGGTTGTGTGCATGTAAAGGATTCATACGGATGGGGAGGGAAATCTCATGATAATGCTTATTTATGTAGAAATAAAGATAGTCATAGATGTTCCAACTGTTCTAGAAAAATATTACTACTATTGTTAAGCCTCCTCTTTTTCTGGCCAAAGTGACTTAAAGGTTCTCTTTCGTGATTTTCATTATAAATTATCTGAGCAACACAATTTGATGCCTCAATCTGATATCAGCATTCATGTCTTTTGTCAACAATATAAAAATAAGGTCAAGGTCAGCTGACATGCAATTGACCAGTATAATCACTCAGGGCTCCACGCTCAAAAGAACTTTGTGCTTGATTAAAACTCTGCTATTCCTATCCTGGCATTCTTAGTCATTTTTTGATAGTTGTGTTTTATTAAACAACACATGACCATTATTTGTACTTGTCTGTGAGGTTAAATGGTATGGCTGTCCATGCATGTGAGCAGAGAGCATAAACTCAACATGAGTGTCTGCCTTCATGCCACTCTGTATGCATATAGGGTGTCTTGTGTCCTAACATGCAGAATTCCTGTAGATTAATTCAGTTTAGAAGGATTGAAGCCTAACACGAATAAGAAAAGTGTTGGTAGAGTCCATGCTTTCCTTGCCTACAAGAGCTTGTTTCTAATATAGAAACACAATAACTTAAAAACATGAACTATCAAGGAAACTTACTATGTTCTTCTTTATGTTACTTCCACATAACATATACTCATTTAATCTGAAAATAATGCATACAAGAAAGGGGAAAGATAGAAGAAATCAAGGTTTCTTTCGTTTGAGTCCTTCCGTATTCAACAGTAAGCTGAAGAGAGAGTGTAGGTAGAATTTGAATTTCACAATAAGTAGAAGAAAAAGTAAGTTAGAGTTGTTCAGTGTTTCTGTTGTAATAACACAATATGTGTTTGGACTATGAAACTGCCATTATTTTGTATGATACAGATTGTATCAATTACATGATTTCACAGATAAATTCAAAGGTCCTGTTTATATCTAAAATTGACAGTGTAGATTATAATAACAGAGTGGTAAAATTTTGTGCTAATAAATGCCATTTCAAATATCACTAAAAAACAACTAGAAAGCACTATGGAAAGTCAAGAGGGATGGATAGGAAACTACAGAAGAAAGGTGGAAAAAGGAAAGAAAAGGAAAAAGAAGCTATATATTTAGTCCATTTAAGGAGATTTTTTTTTCTTTTTTCTTATTTTACTTATCAATCCCAGTTCCTTCTCCCTCCCTCCCTTCATCCCTCCCATGCCACCCTCCACCTCTCGACCATCCCTCCCCCCCCACCACTCCACAGGGAGGGTGAAGCCTTCTGGGAGGGATCAACAAAATCTGTCAAGTCATTTGGAGTAGGGACTAGGCAATTCCCTCCTGCCTCTAGGCTAAAGGAGATTTTTTTTTGTTTGCTTGCAAATTTTATTGCTGTCTGCATCCAGAACTGATAGTGTTTCTGCATTTTTTAGGCAAGAGGTAGAAAAGTGATTATTTTTACTCAACTGGAATGAGTTAGTGAATATTTTCACTGATCAAAAAGAACAGAAGAGAAATATTTTTGTCTCCTTTTTGTACACCAGTAGCCCTATGATATGTGTTGGATAGGTTTTCTATTAGATTTACAGAGGCTACTTGGTTCAGCAAGGTTACCATAAGATAGCATTAGAAATTCTATAAAAGTAAATTTTCCATTTATTTATACATAATTATTCATTCAGTGTGTACTTATTGCCTCTTATGCAGTAAGTACAAATTGAGTTGTGTTGAGTTACTGCTGTGAACAATACAGGCAAAGTTCTTGCCCTCATAATGCTGTAATGACATTTAACGTATTACTAATTGGTGGAGAGTGTTGACTGTTAGATTCTCCTACCAGACAATAACATGATTTATGATTGCACATTTCTCATGAATTTACACTCCTCTGTTCACATACTATAATAAAAGGGAGTATAGGGTGATTTGGTTGATACAACCTCTTGGTTTAGGTGTGAAAACTTTTCTTTCCCCTTGGTAGATACTTGTTCTTTTTTTTAAATAATATCCATTTATTTTTTTCTAATTTTACATATTGATCCTAGTTCCCTCTCCCTCCCTCCCATAACCCCCTACACCCTCATTCCCCACCCCGACTCCACAGGGAGGGTGATGCCTTCCAGGAGGGTTCAACAAAATCTGTCAGGTCATTTGGAATAGGGACTAGGCCCTCCCTCCTGCCTCTGGTTAGGGGAGTATCCCTCCATGGGGAATGTGCCTCCAAAGTCCTTTTATACACCAGGGATACATCCTGGTTCCACTGTCAGAGGTCCCTTACACTGCCCAGGCCTTCTAACTGAGACCCATGTTCAGGAGGTCTGAGTTGATCCAATGATGGTTTCCCACATATCAGTCTGGTGATCCATTAGCTCTGCCTTGTTCAGGTCAGCTGTCTCTGTGGGTTTCTGTAGCCTGGTCTTGTCTTCATTTGATGACTAACTTATCTACCATCATAGAGCCCTCATCTAGTAGCTGATGGAAACAGAAGCAGACACCCACAGCTAAACACTGAGCCAAACTGGAATCCAGATACAGAGAGAGTGGAGTGATAAACTTTTTCTTTTTAAAAATATTTTAGGGTGCTGCAGAGATGGCTTAGGGGTTAAGAACACTGGCTGCTTTTCTGGATGATCTTGGTTCAAGTCCCAGAACCCACATGGTGGCTCATAACTATCTCTAACTCCAATTCAAGGGGATTCAGTGTTCTGGTTTTCACAGGCATCTGGCACGCAAGTGATGTACAGACATACATGCAGGTAAAACACTCAAACGTTTTTTGAAAGCCCTTATTTTTACATCTGTGTGTGCATCCATGTGTATTTATGTGGGGATGGGATATGTGAGTATGTACATTTAAGTGTAGGTGCTCCTGGAGGAAGGTGGTGTCCAATCCCCTGGATCTGGAGTTACAGGTAGTTGTGAGTTGCCTAACATAGGCACTGGTTGTCAAACTCAGGTCCTCTGCAAGAACAATGTGCACTCTGAAGTGCAGAGCCATTCTAGACTGAGTTGCAGTGTTTCCCATTCAAATTAACTAAACATTTTTTTTCAGTTCTTCGCCTTGATTTAAGTATTCCTCACTTTGATTTTCTGTTTAAAACTGTTTAATAGACTTTACTGTGAGTAAAACCTCTTTCTTCATCCAGGCTGAAAACCTCACTGTCACATTTGGTCTTTTTCCTTGCAGCTCACATCTAATCAATTCTATTCCCATAGTCTTCTTGAGATCCATTTTTTTCCTCTCTCATCCCTCTCCATGACTTTTTATTGTGTCTCACCTGCACCACTGCAATATTGTCCTCTCTGATTTCCCTGTCTCTTAATCCCCAGGCCACTCTCCCTATAATTATCATATCCAACATCTTAAAGCATGATTCTGATGCATCTCCTTAGACCTTAAACCCTATAGTAACCCCTTTACCTACTTAATGCAACCCTGACACTTAAGTTCTTCCACAATATAAACTTAGGTTGCTTCTTGAAATATGTCCCCTTATAATCTCAGCCATAATCCAAAGTGACCTTTTGTACCTCCTCAAGTACTCCATGCTATTCATGCTGTTCCCTCCCTCTTCAGCCCATATATGTACACTTAGAAATCCCACCTGCCCTGCAAGTTGAAATATCAGTCCATGCTTTCCCCAAAGTGAAAAAGGTAACTAATTTGTTAATAATTTATTTGAACATGTTTTACAATATTTCTTTCTCTTTTTGTATATGTTCTTCCCTGATGTTATATGATTTAATGGTATATTTATATAATAATGGTTGCATCTTATCAGTATAATAAATATAACAATCTGTCTTCAGATAATTGGTGCTCAAACATGGTCCATGGATTGCCCTGAAAATGTTTTTTTTAATGGAAGAAATAATTGAGAGGTAATTTCTTCCCTAGATCAGGTGAATGAATACCAAGAGGGCTAATGAAGACTGGAAAGCATCCTGAATGCCTCAGCCAAAATAGTTCTTTCCAAAACAAACCATACATATTTTCAAATAAAAAGCAGATACACACTTTTATTTGTGGGAGGAATCACATATTCTAGATCAATGACAGAGTTCAGAAAGATTTTTTTTAAAGGAAAATTTTGGCCAAAATAATACAAAAACAGTGTAGTTCATCGTGGGTAGTCATATTTATCCATGCTTCATGTAACTTTCATTTCATTTCTTCATTCTCCTATACTCCTCTACTCTGTCATTGAAGTGTCTTGTCCTAAGTCCATTGCAATCCATTCTACTTTGTCCCAGAATTTTAAAAATAATTTTCTCTATACACCAAAAATCCCCTATTATTGTTGTACTTTCTGTTTTTCACTAAATATTATAAATACCCTAAAAACATTTTCCTATTTTTAACCCTTTAACCCTTCCTATTGCCCACATAGGGGTTCTATCATTTTATGTTTACTTTGACAATTCCATACATGTCTGTGTTGTATTCTGTTCCTTTTTCCCCTCCTACTGTAGTCTCTCATCATCCTGACAACACCTCTCATTTTTCTTCCCAAAAAGTTCCCCTCTTACTCTCATGTTTGTTTATGATCTGCTGGGTTTAATTAGGATTGCCAGCATAAACAGGGGTGGGAGTTATTTACTAGAATATGAGCAACTTGCCAGTGTCTGTGTCTATACCACTGAAGAAAATGACTTCCCTACTCTCAGTAGTCATTGACTGTCTATAGCTACTCAGGATAGAATGGACCTCCTGAGGCCCTTTTGCACCCAGGATGAAATGTTGATGAGCCCTAACATGTACAGATATTTACTTATTTACAAAAGCATTCAGATCTCTTCTCAGTCTGATTTTGAACATTTTTGCAGTGAGCGTTATTGATATTTCCATCATCTTCAGAATATGATTTATATATTTAGAAACATTCTCATGTAATGAGGCTCTCACCCTTTAAATATAAAAGTCCTATCTCACATTCCTAGCCACCTTTGCAGCTAGGAAACAAGCCTGTAACCTAGGATAAGCCAAACAAGGACAGTCATGTGAGACATTGATTTGTAAGTAACAAACTGGCTCTATGAGGAGCTCTCATATTTCTATCACAAGTGGTGGCAGATCTAAATCATGGGAGCAGTTGCCACACAGATGTGGCATTGGCACTGGCAGTACTATCAGTTAAAGTCAATTAAAGGTCTTGGCACTTGGTGTTTGCCAGTAGCAGAAACTGCAGCTTTTCATTATCTGGACAGTTCCAGGCTATGGCCTTGGTTAATATTCTTGAAAGCAGAGGGTTAATCCTTTTCTTACACTCTTCCCCCACCAAAGATACTCAGAGCTACCTAACATTTATTTACAAATAGTCTTCTTGCTTTACATAACTGGAATGTGTTTTGTTCTAAGAACCTTAATGGATATATTCCTTGTTTGAGTTTGTTTTAGAACTGATTCCTCTTGCAAGCTGCCATACCAGACTATTTACTTATGTTTCCAGGCTGCCTTCCATATGCTGGGTTTCCCTATTTTTAGCCTGTATTTCATATCTCCAGTTTCTAAAGTATACCAATCTTCAGAATGTGGAATGAAAGACTGAGCATATGCCACAACTCTTCTGACACCTTTCTGATTTACTTCAGCCCAGTGTTCACAGACTATTTTGCTGTCTCAATATTGGCTGTCTTCCAGGGAAGTTCATCTTCCTGAGGCTATCTTTAAAGACACAGCACCTGGCATGTACAATTTGCCTCACTGTCCCTCCCTTACAACAGCTTGTCTTTATTTTTTTTTTCAGGCGTCCTTTTCTTTAATTAAACTTAATGCCATTATTGCAAAAGTACTATGTAAATATAGGCCCATGGTAAAAAGAAAGATTAAGTAGTACAGAGAAAGGAAATCAATATCTATTAAAAACCACTGACCAATCTCAGAGCAAAAGAAAAAAAAACTAATTTTAAGAAACCCTTGAAGCCAGAAGGTGAAAGTCACTCCTGTGTCCTAACCAAAGCAAATGAAATGCTGTGCAAACTAAAAGCAACAACAGCTCTTAGCATATCTATCAAATAGGTCAGGTTACCATTGCCCCTCAACCAACAGTCAAATGCAGAAGACAGAAAAATGCTGGAACATTAAAATGGCATGTTTCAAAATATATGCATACTGTCTTACACAAGACTTTCTCAGCATCTTAAATCATTCTTTGGTTTACTGTGTAATAGTTATGAAGATTATGGTGATATATCATCTATGATTTATTAAAGCTTGCATGAAGCTTCAAGCCACCGAAGCCAGGAACACACCTTTAATCCCAGCAGCCAAAAGCTAGGAGGTGATGATACACACCTTTATTCCTAGGACTCAGAATTAATCGATAGATGGATCTCCGTGATTCCAAGGCCACCCAGATCTACACAAGAGTGAATCTGTCTAAAAGAGAATTATAGCTCACACCTTTAATCCCAGCACTAGAGGTGTATAAAAGAGGGAGCAAGTATTCAATATGAGGCATTCATTCTCCAGCCATGCTGAGGAGAGAGGTTACAGTCTGAGGCTTGGTGAGATCTCATGGAAACAGGATCAGCCCATTCAGCCTGAGGTATAGGTGAGACGCTAATGGCAAGCTGCTTTGCTTCTCCAATATTCAGCTTGATGTGTGTACCCCAATATCAGTCTCTGAGTCGTCTTCTTTTTTAGTGCTACAAAAATCATTTTCATTTATTTACAACTACTTAATATTCTACCTAAGGAGGTACTGTACTATCCTGAATCAATTTCCCTTATGTAGACATTTATTTTGTTCCCAATATGTGTAAATAGTGAATACTGCAATGAAAGTTGCACTGCAGAAGTTACTGTGGAATTATTTGTGATTCCCCTGCCTCTGCCTCCTTCAGCAAATCCTACTAGAGTGTACCACCACAACCGGCTACTGTGCAATTACTTGATCAAAAGCCTATGCAATTCTGGAAGCTGGGGAGATGGTTGTATATAGAAATGGTTATATATATATATATATAATGCTTGTCTGACTTGCAAGCCCAGTAACTTGATGTTGAATTCCTACCATACACAGAAAAAAGCCAGGTGAAGCAGCAAGCCCAGCACTGGGGAGGTGAAGGCAAGAGGATTATGGGTGCTTGCTGACCAGATAATCTTAGCCAAACAGGGCAGCTCTAAATTCAATCTCAAGTAAGAGCAATGTAGGAAGACAGCTGACAACAACCTCTGTTTTCTACAGGCACATGTAATTTTCTTAAATAATACAAAAGCATCCATAGAAATTGTGTTATCTGTCTTCAGCCCAGTAATGGGTGACAGAGACTTTTACACATAACCTGTACAAGTGTTTTATTAAAAATTGTTGAACTTTTGCAAATCTGATAGGTTGGAATGACTGTATTAGATTCATTTTAATTTCTACTCCTTTTTACTCTGAATGAAACTGAACATCTTTTCATATTTCATGAATCATTTTATATCATTTAAAATTATTTGTCCATGTCTTTAGTCACACACACCCTTTTTCTCTAAATTGGGGTTTGTTCTTTCAATTACTGAATGCATGGGTTACATTTCTGGTAGTGATATTGATATGTAATGGAGCCATTTTCTCACACTTTATGATTTGTCTATTTGTTTTTCCTTATGTTATTCTATGTGGTATACAACAAATTACATATTGAATTCACCAGTACTTCTTTAATTATCCTGGGATTCTGGGATATATGTCAAAAGCTTTTCCCAATATCATAATTGGTAAAATTTCCATTTTTACAATGTACCTCTTTCATTCATTGAGGTTTATTGTTTATGATGTGAGTTATGTATATATATACATATATACATACATGTATATATATGTATATATATATAGCCAAATGATTATCCAATTGTCCCATTACTGTTTATAAGAAAGCCATCTTTATTCCAGAGATTTAAAAAGCCACCATTATATTATACCATACAAACATCTTTCTTCCTTCCTTCATTTCTTTTTTCCATCCTTCCTTCCTTCTTTCCTTCCTTTTTTTTTTTTTTTTTTTTTTTTTTTAAATCTCATGACGCTCACACTGACTTGAACTCACTATGTAGACAAGGATGTTATTGAACTTCATGTGTAAAGTTCTGGGAATACAGGTGTGAACAATGAGGCTCAATTAATGCAGTGTGTGGTAATCTCACCTGGGACCTCATGCCTGCTAGCATCATCTGAACTGTATCCATACCTGAAAAGAATTCCATGTGATTCTGTCTCTTTCTAGGCTTCTATTCTATTGATCTATTTTAATTTGGTTATTTGTGATACATAATAAAGGTAGGTGAGTGTGTGTGTGTGTGTGTGTGTGTGTGTGTGTGTGTGTGTGTGCCTGTACCTGCCTCCTGTCTGAGATTTTTACAGTATTAATAAGTTTTTTCTTTGAAACTAACTCATGTGGCCCAATCTAGCCTTGAACACACAAATCTCTTGCTTTAGCATCCCAAGTGCTAATATTATAAGCATGTGCCACAATTCCAGACCAACGTTTTTCTTGGTGGATTTCTGTGAAAATATGTGTGTGGGGAGAAATAATAATTTTCTCTTTCTAAGAGTATTTCACTTCTCTGTTTTGACAAATACCATAATTTTCACCTTGATTTATTAGTCAAGACCATAGTATTGTGTTCAAAAATAACACTAATGTTCAGCATCATTGCTTTGTTTCTAATTTTAATAGGAAAAACAGAAAAGCATTAATTAGTCCTGGTAAAGCACAATCCTTGATACAGGTTCCTGATAGATGCTTTGCTAAATTATATATAAAAATATATTTTACTGAATCATTTTCTATTGTGTAAATAATTATTGTATCTCTGTACTTGTCTATTTATATATGATGCTGCAATAAATATTGCATTGCGGGATATTTTGTTTGGGGAAATGTCTTCAAATATTCTAAATCATGCTGGAAAGTGTTGGCACATGTCTTCAATCCCAGCACTCAGGAAGCAAAGGCAAGTAGACCTCTGAGTTCAAGGCCAGCCTGGTCTACAGAGTGAGTTGCAGGACAGCCAGGGCTACACAGAGAAACATTGTCTTGAAAAACAAAGCAAAATAAAACAAAACATTCTACATCATGAAAGATCTCATCATTTTTCTGATTTAAAAACATACATAACCCATGGTAGCTTTTCTTTTGGGGTTTGTTGATGCATACATTCCAATTGTTGATATTTTTAAGATTTATCTATCCTTTGTAATGAGATACCAGTCTTGTTGTTCCTAGAGCTTATGTATCAGCATTTTATTTGTGATTTTCTTTCCTATCTACATTACTAATTTATGTTAATCATCTTTCTACATAATCTATCTACATTACTAATTTATGCCAATCCTTCTTTTCTTTCTTCCAGGTATATAACATGAGGATAATAAGGTGCAGAATGTTCTTCTTTTTTAAAAAATTCATTCTCTGGAAAAGTTTGATCAGAAGGTTTCTCCTTTCAATGACCATTAAACCACTTAGGCATCAAGTGCTGTTGAGGGATTACATATTTAACTATTGTTTATATTTCTTTTATAAGCATTACTCTGCACATCGCTACTTCTGGGCTGATTTATACCATCTCGTTTATAGTACATTGCACCCAGTCTTTCAACTTAGTTTACATGAAATTTTATGTAGTATTACCTACCAATTTTACAATCCAATTTATAGTTTCCCCCTTCTGTGATTTGTGAATCTCCTTTATGTTTCTTGATCATGCTTGTTAATGTTTAATTAGTTTAACTTACAATTTTCGTGTGTATGTTTTCAAGTGTGTAGAAGAGTCTTGCAAAAAATATGAAAATTTTGAAAGAAGCCTGTTCATGGAGCTCACAATGAGGCACAATAGAGTAGAAATGGAAAAAACAGAGTTAGGAATATCCCCAATCCAGAGACAGAGAAAGAGAGTGGCATTTGGGATGATGCAGGAGGCAGGCAAAATAAAAACAAGGGGGGTGGAGAGAGAACTGAGAGCTTGGGGATAAGATGCGGTGTCTGAGCTGTGGGAAAATCACTTACCTAGTGGCTTAGGAAGATGAAGACCACACAAAAAGGAAGTTCCGTTTCCTATGAAACAGGGGAAATGGAGGAATGTGAGTTGTATATAGGCATTGCCAGGTGCGGTAAGGATACAATAAAAGGAGGGCAAACTACCTGTGGACATGCCAAAGTGACAAATAAGTTGGGGGGGGGAATGAAATAAATAATTAGGTGGTGTTAGAAAATAATTGAAATATTACCACTTTGTGAAAAATCAGCATTAATGTTTTACACATGTTATTTATTTTATCTGCACTCTATACTTGCATCATCCTTACAGTAATATAAAATTAGTACATATAGAAATAAGCTTTGCAAGACTGACCCTACCCCAAATCAGCCAACTAGTAGATTCTTAATTTGGGGTCTGCTTTACTCTGCAGTCTGCACAGGGCTGGCACCATCTCTACTCTTTTTGTCTCTAATTGGATAGCTGAACTCAACAGAAACATTGTAATCATTTTGTTAAACTCAAAAAAAAAAAAAAAAAATACGAAATCGCCAGTAAACACTTGACACAGGTACTTCTTTTGATAAATGTGTCTGGCATGCCTGTCTTTGATACACAGAAGGATTCTTAATCTGCCGTATTATTTCTTTTACCACCATGCTGTAAAATTCCAATAAACAGGCAATAAGAATATTCACCCTTGGGTGCTAAATGTCTGATAAAAAATAAAATAAAAAAGGAGACATGTAAGTGTGTTGTTCTAACCAAGTCCTGCTTTCTGATCCTTTACTATAGATTTGTAAGCGTTATTGCACTGTGAGTTTTAATTTAGAAGTCTTGAATAAAATTGAAGTGGGATAAAAATTCTCTTGGAATTAAGCTCATTCAAATACCCTTTCATCAGGTCAGGATTCTTACACAGAAAATTTGTCATTGCATTCTCATTCATCAAAACACAGACTTTCCATGTCAAGTAGTTGCTGCTGAGTGCACAGGAAGGAGGTGTACAGCTGGAGAATCAGGCCTTTAGTGTTTAACTGAGAGGAAAAGCCCAGAATTATATGCAGGACATGGTATCCATGGCAACTTGCCCAGCCACTTTTAACTTTTCAACCTATCAAAAGATGATTCTTTGTTTTTCCTTCAATCTTCTTCCTTGGTTTTTTGGTCTATAGGCATAATGATCATGGATTCATCTAGTATTGTTATTTGCTAAACAATGAAATGTTGAATGATCATATTAAATTATCACTAGTGAACATAGACATCTTCATTAATCTAGACTCCTGTAATTAACAATCATTCACAGTTGCAGTAAGGCAGGGAGGGCTATGTGAAATCTCATCTACGTTCTAGATAAATAAAAGAGAGGAAATCTTTGCTAGGCAGATGCTATTATTGGAGAATTGCATTAATATACATCTAAACTATTGTTACATTCAATGCAGCACAGCCTTGATTATTAGTCTATTCAGCAATAGGAGATCACAATTGATTCACTATCCATGGTCACTGAAAATGAAGTGAAAAACCTTTATAGTTACAACCCATGTTACCAATTCCTCTTAAAGGTGCTAGTTTACTTTCCAGCCAGAGCTGTGGAGTTCACTCAATAGAACCCGCTCTTTCTTCCACAAAGGGGGATCTTGCAGACCCCTGAGGCTCTGCAGGTCAGGTATCAGGGATCTTAGGTACCAAATATGTAGCTGCAGAGATGAAATATTTTGCTTTCGTTTTTAAAATAAAGCCTTGATAACAGTTTTTACCCCCCTTTGGACCTGAGGAAATGGTTGTTTGAGGCAGTACAGTACTGGTTAATAGCACAGCCTCTGGAGTCGGCTTATTTGGGTTCAAATCAGGGCTGTACATTTCCAACAGTTGATTTTAAGCAAGATAACAAATCTCCCTGAGTATCAGTTTCTGTATCGGTAAAATGGGAAAACTCTTTAAACTGATCTCATAAGGTAATTGTGAAAAATATGCGAAGATGTATGTGAACTGCTTATGGCAGTAGGAAGTAGTCACTAACTATGAGCTATTGTTATTTCTCACAGAGTGCCAAGCGGGAATCTGCTTCATTGAAAAACCCTCGGCTGTGTTCAGGGTAATTGCAATTGTACTAAACAATCCATTCTGAACTCTGCGGAGACAGGTCCTTATGGAGACAAAAATGTCTTAGTATAGTTGGAGTAATTGCCTGCACTTGAAAAGTAATAAAAATGCATGTCTTTAAAAATATTGTGTATTTCAGATTTTCCACTACTTCGCCCAAACCCTGCCTCCAATGACTCACAATTGTGGAACTATACTAAGCATTTGTTTGGAGTCTCTATGCGTGCCTTCAGATATGTGCCAATATGGAAAATAATTCTAAAGGAGAAAAAGGTAGCTTTTCCCCCCATTCATTTTGTCATATGTATGCTTTTTGGTGATGTGGAGATCCTCTCAGATAGCAATTTTTTTTCCTTTGTCTATCTCCTGAGCTTTAAGCTTATTTCCTTAGAAATACAGTACCAGCGGCTTTAATAAATAAATGAGTTGAAGTCTGCCCACACCCACTAATATGGTCATTTTGTGCTTCCACAATTGTAGAATTGTGCTGGGATTGGTGCTGGAAAACTAGATCTACTAGAGGATGTCTAAAAGGTGATTAGGAACACTAATACGGGAGATTTGTAGCTCAGCCATTCCTAATCCCTTAGTTGAAGTTTCTATGGAACCACACTAACTCATTTACCCTTTCTCTTTCACACTTAACTGCTAAGCCAAACTCTCACCACCACCACGCCACTCCCCACCTTGAGCCCAGCCCACCTTTCTGATACCACGTATGGCTCTTTCTCCCATCTGTGCCTAACTAATCTTCTGAGGGCTTGAAACGTGTGTTTTCCTGGACATGTCCCTTTGTCCCTTTGTTTCTGCCTGAGAGTGTGCACGTGTCTCTGTAGGGATTGAGGTCTGTTTGCCATTGTGTACGCATGGGTGGGTGACTGTGTTTGCTTCTAGTGGAAGAATAGGGGGTCTGTGAGTAATCGGTTGTATGTTATCTGCAAGTGGCCCTTAAATAGACATATACAAACATCTACAATCACCACTGTGGCCTGCCTTCCCAGAGCTACCTTAAATTTTCCGGCAGAATTCACATAGCCCGGACCCTGCTTGGAAGGGGCCAGAGGCTTGTGTTTTCCCACTCTTCTTTTTTTCCTTCCTGTATGTTTTGAGAGCAGTGGCCCCTGGTTACTCACCCTCTAACTCCCCCCTTTCCTTCCCATTGCCCTCCTCCTCTTTCTAGGCTGTGCCAAAATCTCCCCAGCAACATCTCAACAGAAAGGGGGCGGCTCAGGGAAAGAGGGGCACGGCCAATCATTAGTTTGGGAAAAATATACAAGTTAATGAAATGTTGGCTCAGATATTGTTCCTGGGTCTGTGAATGAATGTGAGTTTTCTGCGTTCTAAATGGACAGATTAGCACTATCAAGCAATAGAATCTTGATAAGAGACCTTTTGATTAAGATGCAAAAATGTTAACCAACTCAAAATGTGCTTCAAACATTTATGAGGACCAACTTTGTTTTGATTATAAAGAATTCTCTCCCAAAGCCTTGTTAAAATTAAGTGCAACAATTTTCTCCAATGGGCAAGCTTACCTAGCAGTATCCTGAAGTCTGATCCCCCTGCAGAACCACAGAAGAGCCAAGGTCAGGATCTTAGTTCCTTTCCACTGATGACCTAAAACATGTTGCTTAATCTCATCCCACCTGCTTTTTCAGGAAAACTTTACTTTTCACAAATAAGATCACATAAAACTGGAAAACGTGGAAATGTGAATTACATTTAGGGCAGAAATTTAGACTTTTATGAGAATAGCATTTAGTAAATCTAAACAGTTATCTCTGCAAAAAACTGACCTCCAGTGACTCAATATACCAAAGAAGGTCTCAAAAACAATTAGGAATTACAGTACTTGTGTGCATGATCTTATTTGCCATCTCTGCACCTTCTTTCCTATAGTGCTATTGAAAATGTTGCTAATAGGCTCAATCTCACTCTTTGAAAACAGATTATTTGGGTTAAAATTGGTATACAGTACTCTGCATATGTTTAAAGTGTACAATTTGATGGCTGATTTAATAAATGTGCATACCAATGAAACTGTAACCACAATCAAAAGATTATGGATGGGTCCATCAGTGAGACAAGCTTCCTTCACTATAATTCCTCCCTTATGCTCTGCACTTCTCTGCTCCGTCCCCAAGGAAACCGAGGATGTGCTCTGTGCTATGACACATTAATTTGCAGCTTCTAGAATTTTCTGTAAGTGAAATAGTATGATGTGTACTTTTTATTAGCTCAATTCTTTCTTTCAGCATAATTTTCAATGTTCATTCAAGTTATATGTATTAGTAACATTCATTTTTATTTCTGAATACTATTCAACTACATAATTATAATACATTCTTTTTATATGGTCATCTACTGATGAACAAAAGGCTGCTTCCAGTTTGGTTATTGAAAATAATGATATATGCATTTGTATAGACATACATAATTGGAACTGACTGGCTCAAATGGTAGGAGAAATTTTGTGTTTATAAGAAGCTGTCAAACTGTTTTCTAAAATAGTTGTACAATTCTATGCTCCCAACACCAGTGTATGAGAATTCTAAACATTCTACATGTTTGCTTACAATTGATACAGTCATTGTTTTAAAATTTTAGCCATTCTAGTATTTGGGTAGTGATATTTCATTGTGGTTTTACTTTCTATGTCTCTAATGAATTAAATCTTTTCATGGGCTTATTTGCTATTCCTATCTCTTCATTAATGAGCTATTTCGACTGTTTGTTCACTTTTTGAGTTTTGAGAGTTCCTTTTTAAAACAGGTAATTTGAAAATATTGTTTCCAGGATATGGTTTGTCTTTTGATTCTTATTCATTGAAGAACAGATGTTCTTTAGTTAGATGAATTCCACTCTTCTTTTTTGAATTATGTTTTGATGTAATAGTAGAAACAAAGAAAAAGGAAAGAAAGTCTCTATTAGATATTTAAATGTTCCATAGAGACATATGTGTTACCCATCTTACCGGATATTCTTAACTTGGAGCCTAAGGACACAGAAGACTTGTTTTAAATATTAAACAACTGTCTCTGTAGGATTAAAAACCCGTTTTCCCCACCTTTTATCAAGTTATCAACTCATTGTAATTAAAAATCAAGAATTGTAAGCAGCATGTCAATATACAGTATATAGTATGTTCACCATACACATTGTCAGTTTCCGCCTAACTAGTCCAGTCTGTGATTGAAAGGAGGAGTATGGATTGAGAAATGGCAGGTAGAAAATTAAAGATACTATAGAAATCACAGAGACACAGGATAGAGTCAGGAGAGCATTCTAGTGAATACTAGATCTGTCCCAAGTTTATTTTTCAAAGCTCTTTTATACCCCAAGCCAAAGGGGAGGGCAAAAGACTTCTTTTTCATGATGCAAAGAACACTCAAAACATCTAATGGCTATGTCTGAAGACAAACATCCTGTTATTAAACATTGAGGATCAAAACATCCACCAATCACACCCTTAGCCAAACATCCTGTTACCTAAGGAAGATATACAGCAACTACACCTTAGGCCAAACATCCTGTTGTTTGACCTTGAAGGAGTAAAAATAACCCTGAACTCTCTAACTAAAGTCAAGATGTAGTCACTATGGGCTCCTACACACATACAGTAGATATGAATAAATAACCTTAAGATCATGGACAATAAAATGATTAAGAAACTATTTTGTAATTATCATAACTCTTTTCAGTATGACTAGTTGATTTTTATATCCAGTATAGCACAGTGAAAATCAATATCCAGAGTCTTTAAAGGACTATACAAATTCACCATCTGAATTGCAAATGCTCCAGTCAATAAAAGTGCAAATGAATTGGCAGTCATCAAAAGAAGAAATACAAATGACCAATAAATATCAGAAACAAAAAAAGCTCGATGTCTTTAACCATCAAGAAAATGTAAGTTAAAATCACATTGAGATTCCATCTCATCCCAGTCAGAATAACCATCATCAAGAAAATAAATGACAATAAATGCTGGCCAGAACTTGGAGAAAGAAAAGCAACCCTGATCCGCTGCTGCTGCGAATGTAAACTGATGCAGCCATGATTGATTTTAGTATGGAGGTTTCTAAATAACAAAAATAAAATTATCATATTATCTAGCTATACAACTCTGAATCTATACTCAAATCTAAGTCAGCATACCACAGAATATACCTGCATGTCCATATTAGTGGCTATAATATTCACAAGAGCTAAAATATGGACCCAGCCTAGATGCTCATCAACTGATAAGTAGATTTTTTAAAAAATGTGACATAAATAATCAGGTAATATTGTATGGACTGAGGAGATGGTACTTCTGTCTTTAGTAATATTTATGTACTTAAGTATGTATATATGTAACGACTAAAGAAAAAGAGTCCATGAATTTGAGAGAGAGCAAGCAAAGTAGATAGGAAGAGTTGGAGGGGAAATTATATAATTATAATATAATTTCAAAAACTAACTTTTAAAATAAAAAATTTATTCATTTATTTATTTTATGTCCCACCCACAGTTTTTCCTCCCTCCTCTCCTCCAATCCCTCCCCACCAGCCCTGCTCTGTTCTCATCCCCACGCAATACACTCCTCCTCTGAAAATCTAAAATTATTGTAAAAAATAATTTACTTTTGGATAGTGGATATAATCCGCCTGCAAACGCCCTGAAAATTCAAGTATCTTCTCTTACAAGCCAATTGAAGGCATCACTGTAGAGCTCCTTTTCCTACCTTAAGGCATTCCTGTACTGAATTCAAGTTTAACATTTTATAGAAAAATGTCACCTTCATTTTTGTTAATATCTAAGTAAAATTGGGGATGTATTTTCTCCAAAGGTATTTTAGTTATAGGTATTATCAATAAAGAGCAAATATGCTAGCATTTGAATATTTTTAACATTTGATGTCCACATTTCAGTTTAGTGTACATTTTTGTGTGTGCATCCTTGTGCACCTACACACACACACTAGATTTTTCAGGATGCTAGTAAAAGATACCAGGTAGCATTGTTGTTTATTAATAGCATTGGGACAGGTAGGCTGAGATGTCCTTGTTTAGATCACTATCAGAAGTATTGGCCTCCTTGTTACTTGTTACTTCAATGCCTTTTATGGTGTTAAGAAATTTTCAGCCCATATATATTTAAGGGCAAATACAATTTCTGCTATTTATTGAGTGCATAATTTTGAGAATCTTATGTTCTTTGTGTCCAGTTTTTGAACTGTGACATATGGGTAATGAAACCTGTCTTGGGGGGTTATGGTGAGAACCTCACAAATGCTAGACATGAACAATGGGTCCAAGAAACATTTGCTTCCTTTTATTTTAGCATTTAAAGGGATAGGGAACATCATGCATCATAGTATAATTACTGAGATATTCTGACTGGATCCCTAAATTAGCAGATAAAATGACATCCTTTTCTGCTTTCAGGAAGTACACATTGAGGTCTAGTGGAGTCGGCTGTGCTATGTTAGACTCAGCTCAAGGATAGCTCCAAGAGTTTCTGGAGTGAGGATGCAGATTTCTGGCTTGTGGTTTTGGCTATTTTGCTCCTTTAATCTCTCCTGACTCAAGGCCTTTATGGATTGTAGTCAAGATTCTGAGTGTCAAGAATTACATCATTCAAATACACACTCATTTCTTCAACTAAGCCCCAAGGGTAAGATATGACTTCCAGGATATTAATGTAGTGGCTTTCTGTCTCTCTTCATCTATAGATCCAGGAAAAGTTCCGTGGATCACCTGCATCTCCAACTCTCATTTGCTACCAGCAAAAAAAGAAAAATACCCAAATCCCAAACTTCTTAAAACTAATGAGAAGCCTGGCACTACTTTAAATGAGACACCAATGAGGTGATGTCTAGTTTAAATGTCATAAGCAAATTACTTATTCATGCCAGAAACCAAAGTATAGACCTTGCCATACTACAAATGTTAACACATACAAGAGATCAATCTATGAAACTGTGACCTTTGTAGACCATGAACAGTCCCTTTTTGAGTCTTCATTCTGGGAAGTATTGCTCTCCCAAGACTGCTTCATGTTCTTTTGATCATGTAGTAACTCAAATTTAAATTGCCTTTGCCTTTTCCTAGACAGCATGGAATAGTGAAAAGAGCACTGAATTTTACATTAGACAGATCTGAGTTTGAACCTTTCTACATTAATAACTAGCTGCGGTTAATTTCAGCAAGTTTTCCCAATCTCCTTGTGTTTCAGCTGGGTCTGCTGTAAAATGCATATCTATTAAAATGATGCACCCTGTAGCTTGGATATAACTCATAGGAAGTTCTGTAATGCATTACTTACTTTTTCAAAGACCCAAAGCTAAGAGAAACAAACCAAGAGAAATATGCCAATGTCACATTCATAAATTCCAGAAGAGTGATTTGGCTAGCAACATCTTTAATTTTTTTTTCTTATTTTATACACCCATCCCAGTTCCGTCTCCCTCCCTTCCTCCCTTCCTGCCTTCCTCCCCTGCCCTCCAACCACCCTCCTATCCCATCCTCCCCCCACTCCACATGTAGGGTGATGCCTTCTAGGAGGGATCATCCAAATCTGTCAAGTCATTAGGAGTAGGGAGTAGGACTTCTCTCCTGTCTCCAGATTAAGAGAGTATTCTTTAGATTTTTTTAAAGTCACTCTTTCCAGGTGGTGACAGCACATGCATTTAGCCTTTAGTCCCAGAACTCTGGAGGCAGAGACAGGCAGATCTCTGTAAGTTCAAAGCCAGCCTGGTCACAAAGCAAATTCCAGAACAGCTAGGTTTGTTACGCAAAGAAAACTTCTCTCAACAAACAAACAAACAAACAAAAAAGTCACTTTCATCCCTTCCAACATCCAAAACACTATCTCTTGTTATGAATTAATTAATTTAGGTAGATAGTTAATTAGTTTGAAGCCAGGGTCTCTCAAACCTCAAACTGTTTCTATGCCTGATATTTAGCCAAGAGAATGACCTGATCTTCTGCTCCTCTTGCTGCCAACTCTCAATTTCTTGGATTAGATGAGTGCACCACTATGGTCAATTTATGCTGTACTAGGGAGGGATTCCAGAGATTCGTGTATACTAGGCAAGCATCCTACCAACCAACCAAGCTACATCCACAGACCTGCAACCACTGTCTTGTGAAACAATTTAAGTATTTACCACATGGGTTTTAGTTAATTACAGAAGTGACCAAGTTGACAATCAGGAATGACCATCACAGCAGACCTCCTAAAATTGAGCCATGCCATTGTCTCCGATTCTCTCCTCACTTCCCATTTTCCTTAAGGACCATTATAATAAACTGCCCTATACCCATAAACCTCCATTACAATAGTTCTTCCAAAAGAAATTGACAAACTCCTAAACCATAGCCCATGAACTTTTATTTGATCATTTTAAGATTTTTTTTGAAATTATAATTACATCATTTCTCCCATCCCTTTCCTCACTCTTAGCCCTCCTGTGGACCCCCATCTTCTCTTTCAAATTTATGGCTTCTTTGGCTTTAACGGTGAAGTAAAATATGAGTCAAATACACATTTATGTATTTGATTCTTCTACTCCATAATTTTAGGTAATTATTGCATTATTAAAGGTTTCCATCTTCAGGTCCTCTCATTTGTGCTTCTGCAGCATTGATTGGTTGTATTGGGGATAGAACCCAAGACATTGGGCATGTGAGCACTCCACTACTACACTACACCCCCACTGTTGTCTAGTTTAGTTGTAGTTTTCCATGAAGCTTCATCCTTGTGCCTTTTATAGTCTCAGTATCTATAATATCCTGGACAAATTATGTTCGTGCTTTTAACTACCAACAGAAAAGTATTAAATCTCTTTTACAAACCCTTGTTCATTACCCATGTTTGGGGTGCTTTTATCATACTCTATAGATTAAAAAAATGAAATTAATGTGGATGCAAGGCATGATTTCTATAGTCCAGTCTAATGTCTAAGCTTGGTGATCTAACACACTTAACCAGTGTGAAGCTTATGTTAAGTGAAACTTGAAAGAAGACCAGCAGATTTGTCCCCATCTTTTAGTTGTTTTTTTTTTCCTTTGAGACAGGAACTTATGTAGCCCTGGCTGCCCTCGAACTCACTGTGTCACCAAGGATTGCACTGAATTCTCAACCTATCTGCCTCTACTTCTTGAGATGACAATCATATGCTACCATACCTACATTTTTATGTGGTGCTAGGTACTTAAACTGAGGTTTTGTGACTGCTAAGCAACACACTATCAATGGCATTAGCCTCCCAACCAACTCTTTCTGTCTCCAGCTAGCATTGGAAAAGTCTGCTCTGATTTCAGATTCCCAAGTATACCCTCTGTTGTTCTTTTGCTGCAGCTGTCTCCAAAGAAACAGGAACATGAGACTCAAAGCTCCCACGTGGAATTTATTGGTGGAGGGAAGAGAAAGGGGGGTAGCTGGTGGCCTACCGAAAGTGAGCGAACAAGAGAGACAGAGAAACAGAGACAGAGACAGAGATGGAGAGAGAGAAAGAGAGAGGTGGGGGAGAGGGGGGCGAGCAAGAGGGGTGTGTGAGGGGTGCTTGCTTAAAAGGGGAAACTTGAAGCCCTGTGACGAGTGACGTAGTGTTGACATGGCCCATCATTAGGGGGCAGGGTCCACAGAATGCCAATTTCCAGTACCCTCTGTTTTGGTCTGTGCCTACTTCATCTCTTTTTGTTCTCCTTTTAGCCTGTTGTGAAAATGTATCCCATAATAACGTCAGAAGTGACACCCACTAAGTCTAGCTACCATGACTGCCCAAAATGTGACCCGAACAAGAATGACACTAATGGATATGCTAAAGATGGTGGGGGAAAGCCCATGAGTGTCAGCCATATACAAAGAATTATAGGCAATTGGGGGAAGCTAGTAGCAGGACATGTGGTCCTCCCAGGAAAGGGCATGCCAATTGATTGTCCAGTGCCAAAAAGTCAGCCCTAGAAGCATACATAAAATAACATTGTAAGAACTGAATATGCTATAGTTCATATTTATACACACACACACACACACACACACACACACACACACACACACAATAACAATTAGAAAAAAGAGGCCATGGATTTGAAGGTGAGCAGGAGGGTATATGGGAGGGTCTGGAGGGAGCAAAAAAGAAGAGATAAATGTTGTAATTATATGTATTAGAATGTCAAAACTAAAAATAATTCTTAACAAATAAAGACTGGGAGGACTTCCTAACATTGCTAATCTCTGTGTAGCTTAGCGATTCTGTTTGTCTCTTCAGTTTTCCCATCACAGACATAACTTTAGCGCAGTTTCTTGTTTACAGGTGGGATCAAAGATTAGTATACCTCTTCACTAAGTAGTACCGATGATGGGTACTTAAGACCCTTCATGTTTATCTGTTCCATCCAGTGTCACTGCTATGCCTTTAGTTCAAGCTTTGCTTCAATACTTTCTTGACCAGCCACTCTCCTTTAATCTGTCCTCCAAGCCAGCCAGATAGTCCAAATCTATGAATCTTAAAGTTTCAATCTACTGCCTAAAACCCATTCAGTAGACACCACAGGCTAATGTTTCCAATATTAGTCTTCTGCCCTTCACTCTCACAGTTTTTGTTTTCTTTTTGTTTATTTATTGCCATACTTATATACTATCTGTACTATTATTTAGGCAGCATTTTTTAAAATTTTCTTATTTAAAAAACTATCCAGATAAATAACATCCATGAAACAATAGTTTTGAATGCCAAATTTATTGTTCTTGGCAGTTATTGTAGGACTGTTAAAAATGATATATATTAAGTACAACTACATTGCATATGGAACCAGTTCAATGGATTAATAACAGCTTTCTTTGATCTAGCCCTTGAACTTGATTTCCCTATATGTTGCCCATAATGCCCTGTGTCCTGGGGCATGTTCCTTGACTATTTCAAATTATTACCTTGTCATGAGACCGTTCCATGTATAGAAACATAATTTACCCATTCACATGCTTTTTCTTGTTGTGACTGAACTCTTCTTAGAAATTCACTGTTGACTGGAATCTAGTGTGTGTGTGTGTGTGTGTGTGTGTGTGTGTGTGTGTGTGTGTGTGTGCGCGCGCGTGCATGTGCTTGAGTTATTCTGTAATACTAGGTGACAGTGATCAGTTTTTTGTGAGCATGTATCCTACCCTTAAATAAAAATAAGAACAGTATTTTAAAGTGGAAACGTGTTTGTCCTCAAGACCAATCTGAGTCACTTTTGTGCAGTGATAGTTTATTCTTTTCAGTTCCATTTTCACTTACATTTTAGTTTTATTTGTGTGGGTGGGGTGGGGAGCAGGTATGTGGGTGCCAAAATGTGCATGTGGAGATCAGGAAGGTGGGCAACTTTGAGGATCTGATTGTCCTTCTTCCATCATGAGTTGTGGGGATTGAACTCAGGTTATTGTCAGGTTAGTGTGACACACACTTTTTCTTGTTGGGGCATCTTGGTAGTCTTCTTTCAAGTTTCACTTTACATGAGAACTCACCTTGGTAAAATCTGGAAGATCGTCAGGCTAAGATGTTGGTCTACAATGTAGAAATTATAACTTGCAGCCACACTAAAATTTCAACAGTTTATCTATAGGGGATAATAAGAGTACCCAAGGAGAGGGAAGGGGCTGTGTTTGTTTTTCTGTGGATGGAGAGCAAAGAATAAAGAGGATAAAGTTGCAAGTTTTATGAGAAGAATTTCAGAATCCTGGACGGTACCTGAGAGATCACCTTGTCCATCTGCCTCATTTTACAGATAAACAGTGAATGAAGCTAAGAGAACGGGAAATTCCAACTGAAGCAAGGAGTATTTATTTATATATACCAGCACACCCCTACACACACACACTTGTTTTGATTGCTTGTTTGTGCTGGGCAGAAGAAACAGCATCCAACATCCAGCAGAGAGAGAGAGAGAGAGAGAGAGAGAGAGAGAGAGAGAGAGAGAGAGAGAAGAGTACAAGGTGAGCCTTGTCTCCAATCACATTTACTTTACTAAGATTCAGAGACTATGGATCCATACTTTTCCAGGGAAACTTAGTGGAGCCCAGAGTTTCTGTGGATCATAGCTAAATGACTAGCAGAGTGGTTATGCAAATCTTTGTACAAAATTGGCTCTTTGGTAATTATTACTCTTTCCTCAAACTCACACAATTTGAAGCCCTATTTCCCAGATAAGAATTTGAAGTTTGGGATTGGCATGATTGTAGAGGAAGGTAAGGCAATATTATTATTAACTCTGCCTAAATTAGTAGTTCTTGACCTTAGAACTACAGTTACCGGTTATATTTCACACACTAGTTACAAAATGTAGTAAAAAAAATATTTATTTATTTATACTTTTAATTTCTAGTCTTAATAATAAACTACTGGAAACTTTCAGACCTAGTGATTGGTTATCTACCCTATTAGCAGATAATACCACTATTCTCGTTTCCCACTCCTCATTTCTTTGTTCATTAGGGATAAGAAAGGAAGTGAAACATATTGCATTTACCTAATTATCAAGGGCCCTGATAAAACGTGTGATTAGGAAAGAGGTAGAAATGAGTGGATAAAAGTGAACTGTAGGGCTTACCTGTAGAATTACAATTAATCCACACTTTACCTTTCTCCTATGACCTGAGTTAATTAAGAATTGACTGTATGCACAGTGTTCTTTTGGGATAGAGGTAAATGTCATAGATGGTGTTGGGCTGCCTCTATATATTTATTAAATAAGAAAGAAAAATTGTATAGAAATGTAAGGCTCTGTAATGTAGCAGAAAACCGATGTCATTTTTAAATCAGCTTCAGTTGTTGAATTATGAAAATTAAATTGGCAGCATATACTTAGGGTGATATCCAAATAAACAAGTCTACTGTCTGTTATAAAATGAAATGATGATTGTGGGACTTGGACAAAGCTGGTGTGTTTAGGCTATCCACAAGGTGTTATCTTTTTAGACAAGTGGCTGGGCAAAGCCATTTTGCCTTTATAGACAGAAGAGTACAGAGCAGGCACTCTCAAGGTATTCCCTTGGCTAACCTCTTCAAACAGAAACTAGAAGCTACTGTTGATTTATATGAGTGGGATCCTTTTGCTCATGGGTCCATTTCCTCGCATCATTGACATCTTTCTATAGAAGGACTGGGCTTTTCTAATAAACATCCCATTTGGACTTTGTTTGCCAAGTCATGCCTAGACTTTCAAGTTTATTTTCTTAAGCCACTTCATTATTTCTCTCATCTCATGCTGAAAATGGAAGGCAAGTAGTATTTGTACACTGAAAAACATTAATAAAAGACATTTAGAACAGTACCATTTAGAGACAAACTCAGGCTACAGTAGGATAACATTAAGTCTGAAAATTAAGGAAGAATTTTGATGTGCTAACTAAAATATCAAAAGTTCATTTTTCAACAAAGAAACAATGCTACTTGTCAGCATAAAGTGAATGGGTTCAATCAGTAATGCCTTGGTTGCCAGTGGTAGGCGTAAGGCCTTCCTAATGCTGCAACCCTTTAATACAGTTCCTCATGTTATGATGACCCCCCAATCATAAAATTATTTTCATTGCTACTTCACAACTACAATTTTGTTACTGTTGTAAATCATAATGCAAATATCTGATATGCCTGATATCTGATATGTGACCCCTACAAAAGTGTCACACCCCACAGGTTGAGAACTGCTGATCTTGGAATTGGTATGGAAAAGGAGAAATAGAAACAAAGAAAAAAAACAGCAACAACAAAAGAAGACAAATTAGTCCAGTTGATAACAATTTCAGCTACAAAAAGATGGTTAAAGAGAAATGCATGTAGAGAGAGGAGCCAGTAACATATATTTGTAGTATCATTCTCTGGTAGATTAGTAAATTACTCCTCAGTTAAGGTTTTGTGTGAGGAAAGGAATGAAGCAAGACATTGTTTATAAAATGTACATACTTAAAAGCCAGACTTCAGACATTCTAGGGGTAAAACCTTGGCCCATGAAATTATCATATCTGTTCTTATTCATTTCTCTCTTATTAATGGGATTGGCTGTATAATACAATTACAGGAAAGTTGGTTACAGAGTAGCTTGATAGATATAAAAAATACTTTAGACAAGCTTGTGCATTGTGTGAGTAAGCAGTACTCAACACCAACATTTTAATAGTTATAGAAGGGAGGGAGGGGGAGGGAGGGAGAGGGAACTGTGATCAATATGTAAAATAAGAAAAAATAATAAAAAAAGAAAAAACAGTAATAGGAACAAGATTTTTTAAAAAGAAAATTGAAAGTAATGTACAAACTCATTCTTCAGAAATTATTTAGATAAAATAATTATTTAGATAAAATAACAAAATCTTCATATTATAGTATAAATCCTTTACCTAAAATGGCTACCAGAAATTATCTTAAAGAGTTTTCCAATTAGCTTGTCCCCTATGATCTGTATTAGGATACATTAATTTCTCTGAGGCTCTTAAGAAAAAGAATACATGGCTTCATTCTACCTATCAATGATAGTAGAACATATGATGGTAGATCATATCCCACTTTGGGTATTTCAAGTTATAGACTCTTGTCTCTTTGAGCTAGAATGAAATCCCATCATCAACTTGTGTGGTTATGGAGATGCAATTGCTCTTTAGCGTCAGTAGTTGAGTAACTCAGACAAATAGAATTAGTAGTCTTCTAAAGACATGATTATATTAGCTGCAGAGCTGTTCTATATCCCTTACCTTTAGTAAATTCTTTACAAATTTGTTTTGTTGGGATGCACCATGTAGCATGGATCGGTTGAAAACTGAAGGCACCTCAAGATGAAAATTTAAGACCTATGTGGCAGCAGGAAGGTCCAACTTCTCTGATAGACTGACCACAAATAGCCATTCAAAGGTGCATTTATTGATTTTTACACAAAGTATTTTTTCATACCAAGATACCTAATCTAATTTACATGTGTTACTAAAGGAGAGCTTCACATGACTCTAGTTCTATATTATGTATTATGTGCAATATACAATAATACAGAGCTTTGGGTGTACTTAAGGTGTCTTGTGACCAAAGTCCCTTCAGTAAAATAATTCTACAAATCATAGGAAACAATCACTGTGTTCCACAAAAATTTTTCAAGGTCAAAGTACATCTAAAAAAACACAGCTGTTCATTTTGATATCTATCCCAGATGTAGTAACACTGCTAAATGCCTACAACATTGTTTGCATATGTACTTATGTAGATCTGTGTTGGCATGTTTGTAGGCACACATGCAAGCCTGTGTGTGTTTGTGTAGGTTCAATGTTGATGTCAAGAACCTTTGCTGAGATCATTCTCCACCTTATTCACTGAGGCAAGGCCTCCCAGTCAAATTCAGAGCTCAGTGGTATAGTACATCTGGCTAGCCAGCTTGCTCAGGGATCTCCTATCATCACTTTCTGAGCACGGGAATTACAGGTGGACTCCCATATCTACATGGTCCAAATTCTTGTCCTCTTACTTGATGGCAAGTGGTTTACCAGTTTAACTGTTTCCCTAGCTCCTTAAATTATTAACACAGCATATTGCAGACTAGAAAGTATATTTTTCTGTAAGAGTTTATTAGCAAATTTTTCAAAGTTACTCATTTTTTAAAACTTTAAATAAGTGTATCACAGTAATAGGTTAAGTACATAATCAAAAGATCAAATTGCATAGAGAATTTTATAGCAATAAGGAGGAAAAGCAATTCTCCCCTGCCCACACCTCATTACCCTCAATCTTGCTCCTTAGTTGCAATCTCTTTCCAAACATTTAAATTTCCCTCATATGTTCTTCCTATCTCCAAGTAATAGGATAATATAATGAAATCCTAATTACCTTAAGATATTTTCTATTAATATACTGTTATGCTAGTTATACACTTCTGACCAGTGTTCCTCTCAGAATAATTCATATCTCTGTTCTCAGCTCCACACCTAGCTGTCTTTGCAATGTTGTAATGTTAACTATATGTAGCTCAAACTCTGTCTCTAATTCCATGTCTTTTGACATCACTTTGTAAGATTAAAACATTGGTGCATCCTCTCCCTGCTCCCACTCCTTATCGGCTCCTACCTCTTAATCTGTGCAACCCATACTTATACATTATTATAAGTTTACATCATTTAGGTTAGTAATATTTGCATCCTGTTAGGCACTCATATTTAAGTGACATGTGATTGTTTTTATTATTGTAACTACCATGGTTATTGTACAGCCAAATTGCACACTGGAACATTACATAACTGCCACTCTTATCCATGGAGAATATGCCAGGGATCAAATTCAAACAAATTGTTCTGTTTTATACTCCAACAGGCTTGATAGTATTCTTAACCTATTTAACATTTAATTATAGTATTAGTGTTAACCTTTCCCATTTCTTTTTCCTAGATGTCATTGGCATATTGATGGCCTGATGGTGGATACAATCACACTGACATCAGAACAACTACAGCAATTCTTTCAAACTTAGACCAACAGTTTTTTCAGGAATGGGTAATTTATTGTTGCCGGTTTTCTTTTTAGAATTGCTTGTATATGGTGGTAATAAAAGCTGGCCAACTTTTATTTTATTTTATATTGTTTTAAAATTTTGTGTTTAACATTGCATCCTCTTACTGTCGGAAACTGTGGCAGATGGCTCCTGCTGCACTGACTTACTGCACATTAATGTTAGTGAGCACTCTCGTGGAGACCTCTTTTATTTTTCCAGGATCTGCTGCTATCCACTGACTGATCAAGGATGTCTTCTTGCTTTTTCAATTTTTCTTTACTTTTTCTTTGAACCCACTTCATTTTTCTCTTTTTATTCCTTCATTTTGCCATAACAACTCTTTCTTTTGCTTTTTATTTTTTTTATTTTAATTTTACATATCAATTCCAGTTCCTTCTCCCTCCCTCTTTTCCTCTCTCCCCCCTCACATGCACCCCAACCACCCTCCCCTCCCACCCCCCCCCACTCCACATTTAGGATGATGCCATCCAGGAGGGGTCATGTAAATCTGTCAAGTCATTTGAAGCAGGGACTAGGACTTCTCTCCTGTCTCTGGGTTAAGGGAATATCCCTCCATGGGAGATGTGCCCCCAAAGTCCTTTTGTGCACCAGGAATACATCCTGGTTCCACTGTCTGAGGTCCCTTAGACTGCTCAGTTCTTCTAGCTGAGACCCATATTCAGGGGGACCTGAGTCAGTCCCATGCTGGATTCTGAGCTATCAGTATGGGGGCCGTTAGCTCCTCCTTGTTCAGGTCAGCTGTCTCTATGTGTTTCTGCAGCCTGGTTTTGTCCTCTCCCTCTGCATCTGGATTCTAGTTTGGCTTAGTGTTTAGTTATGGGTGTTTGCTTCTGTTTCCAGCAGGTACTAGATGAGGGCTCCATGATGGTGGATAACTTAGTCGCTGATCTCATTATCAGGGAAGAACATTTATGGTAGCCTTTCCACTGTTCCTCCAATTGTTAGTTGGAGTCAGTCTTGTAGGTCTCCGGACATTTCTAGCACCTTTTAAGTGAGTACAAGTAAATGAGCCTACTTAGTTTTTCCTTGTCTGAAAAATGTCTTCATTACTTAGTGGTACATTTTCCTTGGTTTAAACCTGTGGATGAGAACAAGCATCCTCAGGACATTGTAGGCATTGTTCTTTTGTCTTCTACAATGTCATTTTGATAAATTCTATGCCAATTCCATTTTCATTCACTTAGGTCTAATTGTTTTTTTACTAGGAATTCTTAAAATACTTTTTATGCTTGATTTTGCAATTTTATCAGTGGTCCTCTTAATATGGCTCTTTTAAATGTCATTATAACAAGTAGCTTTAGAATCTTTTAATCTATAGCAAGTCACTTTCACGTATAAAGAAATGATCTTTCTTTGCATTGCTCTATCTTTGGTTCTGAATCTATTTTTTTTTCTGATTTTCCATCTATATTTGTATACAGGTGAAGGACAGGAAGTTTGAATCTCTTTGCCTCTCAACCTTTCCATTTGAATTTTTATTTCCTTTTTAAAATTCATATTTTTAACTTTGAGTAGTCTCTTATCCTCTAGGCACTTTCTCTTCACAGTATTTGTTAATTTAGCTGGGTGTGGTTTGTATAGTTATTGTTTTTAGTTATCTTCGCTTTCACATAGATAGTCTCCTGTTCAAAGACCAAAGACCATCTTTATTAATTCGACTTCTTTTAATTTAGAGGCCTTCCTGGATTGTTTTCCTGGTCAGCAATTTTTCTTTTTTTTTTTTTAAGTTTTGCTAATTAAAAAAAAATCAGTGATTTTCTATCTATATTTGGGAATGAGAAAACAGAATTAACAAAAGCTTGGGGCACAAGAACAAGGCTATGGTCTGGCAGGCTTCACATTAACTTGTGAAGGTAATGAGTTAGCTAGTGCTTCGTGGAACTCTAGACCCCAGAATGAAGAATGTTTTGTGGTGAAGCAATAACTCCAACATTAGCTTTTAGGTTCTCTCCAGGAGGTCTTTAAGTCAGAGTCAATAGTTTCATGGCATTCCCTGTGAAGGAATTGGCAGTGTGTGGGTAGGAGGTCAACACATCATGTATAGATGGAACCCATTGAGTTCCCTATTTTCAGCTCACTCCTCCCTCCCACTCTGGTCTTCCTGTGTCAAGCTTTCCCAGTTTCAGCTGCTGCCGCTCTCCTTTGAATGCTTTCTAGGCTCAGGCTTCTTCTAAAACATTTTACTGTTTAGTAGTATTCCATCAACCTTTTAGGCTTCCCGAAGTTTGTGGAAGACTCTTATCTCCTGATGCTTTAAATTCCTATTATTCTCACCACATGCCCCTGTCTCTTAACAACAATTAACGGGATTCTGTCCCAGACACTTCCCTAAGTTAAAAAGCATGACAAAAAAAGAGAAAAATATTAAGGATGCAATAGAAGATAAAACAGTCTACAATTTTTTTTAAATGCACAGATCAATAGTTTAATTTCATGTTCTTACATGATAAAAATATGATCTAATGTGATAGAGAGCAACATGTAAGGAAAGCTTTCAGTAGTCTGTTGCATAATGTTACATGCCATAGACATTCAAGAGAAAAGACTATTGCAGTTATTCTCTATTGTTTTATACCTGTTTTATATACTTTTGAAAATATAAACAGAATACTTTATCTGCTGGAATTTCTCATTTATAATAAGAGTCACGTGTTTAATAATATATGACATGAGTTTTTTTAAAAAAATGCATGTTTGTGATTTTTAAAAAATGAAATAATAAGCTGGGTATGATGGTACATGCTGGTCATCCCATCTTCTAAAGGTGAGGCAGAAGAATCCTGAGTTCAGCACCAGGCTTGTCTGTATAGTGAGATTTTTTTCTGAAAAACACCAAAGCATGTAGGCCTATAAGAAACAATCATTCTCTGTACATAAGGTTCACTTTCAAGTCACAGAGATCCGCTTGCCTCTCAAGTGCTGGAATTAAAGGTGTGTGCCACCACATCCAGCTACTCTCTTTCATTACTTTTTAAAAACCACTTTATCCTGTTTCTTTTTCTCTCCCAAGCCAATGTATATTTTAAACACACTATATACCTTTAGAGGTTTTTTCTTTATCTGAATTGGTCTTTACTGTAAATCTTTATCTTTTTTTTTTCTGGTCACGAGTCTTTAATCTGCTGAACAACATTGCTTTATAATATGACAGGGGCACATTTACTGCCAGCAGTGAGAGCTGTGTTCACTGCTTTGGTCCATGCTGCCATCAAGCAACATACTGCCACTGCCAGCTGCTGGTATACACCACTGAGTTGTTAGCAGGGCCTCTTCTAAAGCCTTTCAGTTTTTCTGCTTATGCTGAGTCAAGAGAACTTCCTTAAAGGAGCTGTGCAAGTCTCTGCTTGTTTCTAGCAAAACAGAGCCCACCTGAGAAAAAAGCTGCTACCAAGAAGCCTTGCTTATCTCTGTTCCTTTGTTTCTAAAATCCCTTTTTAAGCTTTTGTCACTTTTTTTTTAAGTGGAAGTTCTTTGTAGGTGCCATTTTGTTAGGAGCCATCCTCGTCCCAGAGCCGTGTGAGCCCCAAGTAACACACAGAGACACGGTATTAATTATGAATCTGATGGCCGGTTACTAGCATTTCTTATTGACTAACACTGTCTTAACTTAATATTAAATGAGTTAAATATTAATTCCTTTCCATCAATCTTAAGTGTTTGCACGTCGTCTTATCTTACCCGAGAAAGGGTCCAGACCTCTTCTGTCACGTCCTACACATTAGAAAGTTTGAGAACCACTGTTCTATATGCTTTCTAATTTTTCATTATCATTATGTTTCCTCAGCAATTTAGTGAGTAAGTCAAAATTGTCCTAGTATAGTTTTAACTTTGATTTTCCTGATAAAGCAATGAATCTGAGTATCCTTTCCTGTTCTTACTAGCTAATCAGCTACATTTTGTGTGTGTGATATATGTTTCCAAGTATTTTGTTCAATTTTCCTGGGTAGGTCTTTGTTTACAATTGACACACAATTATTTGACATACATTATAAATATTTTAATTCAATCATCCACTTGCTTTTTTTCTCATTTAGTGTTGTCATTTGATGAACAGAAGTTTTTAATTTTGACTAAGTAAACAGTAACTTTTTTTTTCTCTTACAGCATATGGTTTCTATATTCTTTCAAAGAAGTCTAAAAGAGTATCATATGTATTCTTCTAGTGGCATATTCAATCCTAGTTTTGTTTGCTGCATGAAGTACTAGGCAAGATATGCCCACTTGTAAAATAGTAGCACTAAATCCTGGGATTAACAAGCTGTTCCCTGATTGAACCCAAGACCCATGGATGGGAGGGAATTCATTCCTAGTACTGTAAAACTTAAAACAAACAACAAAAACAATAAAAAAGTCAACAGAGAACAAAGGTCTTAAGGTGGAAACATTATTAGAGTTTCTCCTGGGTACTTGTTTTAAGTACCAAGTACTGAAGGCCTTGTTTTAAGTTTTGTTTGTGATAGCCCCCCACTCTTAAATTGTGATTCTTATTCCTAAACATAGTCATTCTCAAATCCCAAGAGAATATTTGGCATGTTCTTCTCTTCAAGGTCTTTTTCTTCTGAAGGGTCAGCACTACAATATGTCTTCAACACTACATAAATTCTGAAGTCTCTGATTAACTCTCAAGTCTCTTAAACAATGTTTTCTGTGAGGACTCTGTCCTGAATATGAAGAAACCCAAGGGCACTACTAGAGTTTTGAACCACAGCCACAACAAATTTCAGTGACAATATCAATGCATAACTATGATTTCTCTTTGCTTCCAATAGTGAGATTGCTGCTTTCTACTTGTGCTATAGTCCCTTGTCCTAAAGTCTGAAATGTGTCCAGAGGCAGAAAGTGAGGAGTAGTGAAACACAAACTGTGCTTCTCCACTCTTAAGTGTTTCAAACGTGTAGGCCCACTATCATATTCTTGGAAAACTATTGTTTCATATACTTTGTTTGAGTGGTACAAAGTCTCATTTAAAAGGAACTGAGCTATACCCACAGGAATCAGTTATACATATTTATAAAATTAGGACATTTAAACTTTAGTAAACTATAAAATAGATTTCTCAACATATTCTCTCAGGACCTTCAGACTTTCAAGAAGGATCCAATGTTACTCAATGTAGTTCTAGCTGCTGCATTAAATCCCTATGCTTTTTACCCCAGGTGTAAGAAAAGAAAGAAATTGCACATTTCACCAAATGCTTGCTCTAGAAGTAAATGTACACTTTGGAAAACTGTATTACAGTGTATTACAAGTGAGCTGTTAATTAGGCACTTATATCACATCTTTAGACCTGCAGCTAGCTTAAAGAAATTCCTTGATAGTCTTGCTTGTATGACAGTCTCAGTTAAATGAACTTGGCAAAGGATATCAACCAGAAATGTCCTAAATCAGTATACTACAGAGACACTTGCAAATCCATGTTTACATGGGTTACAGCCACGCTATTCACATGATCCAAGAAATGTAACTTAGATGCATCCATTATTAAAAAAAATATGATGAATATACATTTATTTGTAGTGGAATTGTATACAGCCTCAAAGAAAAATGAAATCATGGCATTTTCAGGAACATTGATGCAACCAAAAATCATTATGTTAAGCAATGTAAGTCAGACTTTACAAAGGCAACATTGTGTACTTTCTCTCATACAAGGAACCCTGATTGAAAATTACATACCTGTATGTGTTTGTATGTTTTTGAGTTTGTACATCACAATATGAGACATGGGATCATGAGAAGAAAGAGATCTTAAGGCTGTAGAGGAGGTAATGGAATACATTTAATATCAAAGCAAAAGGGGGGGGGGTAAGGAAAGCAAGGGAACTATCTGGAGGGTGGAGGAGAAGTAGAAGGGCAATTGTTGGTGGAGAATGAATGTGAACAAAGAATAATGACACTTACGTATGAAAATGACATGATGAAAGCCAGGACTATGAATGCTTACCTAAACATTAATTTTTTTTAAAAAAAGGAGATAACACTACTACAAATATTCATGAGAATATTCTAAGGCATTTTCTGAATTAAGAACTAGTCATGGGTTTAAATTATCTTCCTTGGGATTTTCAATATTTCTTGAAGACTTTGTATCCAATAATTCTGAAACTGATAGCATTCCAACAATACCTAAGATCATTATTTCAAGTCTTGATTGATTAAATCAAACATAAATTCCTAGATTCCAAGATTACAATTTTAGGCAACTAGAATCATCAATCAGTGTCCCCTAACACTCATGTATAGGCAAAGGGGTTAGATACAAGGAAGTTCCCTTCCTTAAAAAAGACTAATAACATATAACTTCTCTGGAGCAACTTGATATTTATTGCATTCTTCAACAAAAGCCAAGAATTTCTGAGTCCCATTTTGGTTTACTGAATAAAACATTTGTGGTTTGCAGTTTATCAGTACATGGACATTTTCCACATTGGGAAGTTACTAGCTTCTGTGTATACACTAGAATGGTGGGATGAACATCAACTCTGATTTTATTTATCTTCTTAGGCTTCAAAAATCAGAACACACCAGCATTGCAATTTGCTCACACTACAACAACATAATCTGTACATAAGACATCTGTATATACTGCCAAGGCAGTCAAGTTGTAACAGAAATCAGGAAAATGTACAAGTAGCTTCATAGTTCTACTATTGAGTACCTCTGATGATTTCTTTGCAAATGAAAAGGTGGCATTTTCTGAATTACATTGCTAGGTAGCTGACACCGAAGTTTCCTGCTGAGTTCCTAACAATGTAGCCATTGAGTGGAGCTATACTGCCATTATAAAGTCAAGGTTATGTTGAGTCATTGCAATTTGAATTTTTTAAAATTTTTTAATTTTTTTTCTTATTTTACATATTGATCCCAGTTCCCTCTCCCTCCCCCCCTCCCCTTCTCCCTTCCTTCTTCCCTTCCATGCCCCCCAACCACTCTCCCATCCCATTCCTCCAACACCCACTCCACAGGGAGGGTGATGCCTTCCAGGAGGGATCAACAAAATCTGTCAAGTCATTTGGAGTAGGAACTAGGCCCTCCCTCCTGCCTCTAGGTTAAGGGAGTATCCCTCCATGGGGAATGTGCTTCCAAAGTCCTTTTGTGCACGAGGGATACATCCTGGTTCCACTGTCAGAGGTCCCCTAGACTGCCCAGGCCTTCTAACTGAGACCCATGTTCAGGAGGTCTGAGTTGATCCAAAGCTGGTTTCCCAGCTATCAGTCTGGGGGTCCATTTACTCCCCCTTGTTCAGGTCAGCTGTCTCTGTGGGTTTCTGTAGCCTGGTCTTGTGCCCATTTTCTTATCATCCCTCCCTCTCTGCATCTGGATTCCAGGAGTTCGGCTCAGTGTTAGCTGTGGGTGTCTGCTTCTGTTTCCAGATCAAATTTGGTTCAGATTCACCTTTTTAGGTTGATCAAATGCACAATTAACTTCGAGGGGTCTCAGATTAACCTGGGTCTTGAACTGGACCAGCAGAGGGTATCCATAATAGACTACCAAAGAAATTCAATCCCTCTGAAGCTGTCAAGATGAATTATCAGTCCATAAATAATGCCTTGTATGGAGGAATGGCAGTGTTTTTCGAGAAGGCAGGGGTGTGTGTGTGTGTATGTGTGTTGTAGTTATCTTAGTCACGCGAGCTGTAGCATATCTGGGATCTATTGCATGGAAGCCTCAGATAAAAGCTCTTTCTAATGCTCTGGAATTGATTTTGATATTTAAAAGACTGAAACAAGTGTCCAACCTGTGACACACTGCTTGGTGTGACTACTTAAATTTGTCTGCTTTCCCGTGTGGATGGCGAGCAGAGAAACAAAGGGTCAAGAAGGCAGGAATCCTTGTTGATTTGGAGGGCCATTGCAAGGTAATCACTGAGCTAGACCTCTTGTCACATTTTCCCAAAGGTATTCCAGGCAGCTGTTTTTCAATGCATGGATTAACAAGTCCCACTGTTTTCAACAATGTAGCCTACTCATTGAGATTCCCACAATTTAGAAGACAAAAGTAACTGCAGGAAATTTGAAAAACCCACAGAGAGGTTGGAAAACACATGTATAGTTTCCTGCCTTAACCCACCCTAGAAAACAATTACCGTGAATATTTTTGCGTGTTTTCTACTTTTGAATGCATTTAAAAGCATTAGCTTTTTTTTTTTCCGTTTTAGTTTTTTTTTTATGTAAAAGCTTTTGTACATGGCAAATCACTTCCAAACTTCTCATAAAACCAAACTAAAAAGTAAATTTGACATCTTCATCGTCACACGCAGCTGTGTCTGAGTGCTGTGAATAAAGACACAACACAGGTTGCTGGTTTCTATTTTTCACATGGTTTCAAATTTAGAAAAAATTCCTCTTTTTCTTGGTGTTTATTTACTTTTCTAGAGTACTGAGGATTGAACCCAGGGCCTTGGGCATGCTGAGAAAGTATTCTACAACTGAACCAGTACCTCTTTGTGTTTCAAATTGCACCTAATGGCCCTTTTCCATTTAAGATAATTTGGTGGTAGACAACAGAGATTCTGAAGCAGAAGGCATGGCTTTGAATTCTGCTCCTGGTACTTCATGGTTTGGTGACTTTTTTTTTTTTTTTTTTGCAAGTTCTTTGATTTCTGCAGGTTTCAGTTTTCTCATAAGTAAAGTTGATGATAACAATACTACCTACCTTAAGCTTTCTAAGAGATTATATGAGTTGATATGTGTCAGGTATTTAGAATAGTTTTAAGAATTATGGGCTCAGTTTATTATACTACTTTCATTTGAATGGTGAGAAAATTCTGTATTGGAACAAGGTCCTCAGGTGATTTCTATGCTCTGAGATGTTTAAGAGGCATGTTTCTCCAGTGAAAACAGCAAACAGAATTGGACAAAGCCCATGAGGCCTCAACCCTACATGAAGTACTATAGGCAACACAGGAAAGCTTGGGAGAAGGAGAGGGTCCTCTCCAGAGAAGAGTCCACCAAATGGCCAGCTCTTAAAACATAAACACAACTAACATTATATGGACTCTACAGGTTCTATGTGGAACATATATGTAATATACAAATACACATAAGCATGCAATACAGTTAGTGAAAATGGAAGGCCTTGGATTTGAAAGAGAGCAGAGAAGGGTATATGGGAAATATTGGAGAGAGAAAAAGAAAGGGAGAGAGGTAATTAAATTATAATCGCAAGGGGAAAGGGTTGCTTCTGAACAGTGATTCTCAACAGGACTGCTTGCTAGGTGATTGTGATGTGCAAGCAGAAACGAGCATAGAAAACCATTATGACATAGAAGTCTGCCTCACACTCTCCTTGGATAACCAGATGGGTTCCTAAAATCACCCTCCCGACTGCAACTACAACCCACCCAGAGCCTCTCTTCCAGGCAGTTTCCTGCCTTTAAAATGCAGATGACAAATGAAGCTGCCAAACACTTAAGGCTGTCAGTGGGAGGGAGGCTTGTGGGTAGGAAAAAGAGTTTATTGGCTGAGTATTTCCGAATCTAGAACTTTGCATTGAAAACACATGGCCCACTTCTATTGTCATATTTCTAAGTGTAGTGCTTACTTCCCTGGAGTTTTTTGGAAGAAACTGTTCTTGCTACACTAGATTTAGATTCCATTTTCTTCTCCTCTATTTCCCCCCCCCCATTCATCAAATTCCATCTGCTTTGTATTATTAAGAAGGACCTCAAACTTTCTGGGCTATTGCTGAATATCTTGGCTATTTGCAGGCCCTATTATGGTATAATTATATTTGAAAATGGCTGTTTTGGTTTTTTGTTTTATTTATTTGTTTGTTTGTTTGTTTTCATCTCAGTGAGACTAGGGAAAGGAACGAACTTAAGTCCATGTGCTTGGTCCTCCATCTTTTCCCAGAACACCTTCTCAAACTGAGTATGAGAATTCTGGCCAGAAGCATTTTCTAGTCACCATCACACCTCAACACTTATGGTCAAAGGAATCATGGAGACAACACACAATGCACAGATGCAGATTATTCAGGGAAGAATAGTTACTTGAGTTTGCTTGGTTCTTCAATGTAGTGTGTTAAATTCATTGATTTGATCATAGTATGGCATCTCCAGCATTCGCCTAGCTATGTCTACTCAGACATAGTTGAAGATTGGTCTTTTCAGATACTGGGTGCTACTGTGATGTCCTCTAGAATAGCATACGGACAAAAAAATGCATTTGATAAGCAACTGCTACATGACATTTATGCCACAACACTTAGTCCCTGTTAATTCACTAGACACTGAACCAATAGGGGCTTCTCTTCTTTAATTCAGGAGACAGTGTCTGGGCCATATGAGTCTAGAAACAGATGGGCAGATGTGGCATTGTTGTTATGTTCAATATTAACGATTATCATACTGACATTTCTTTAGTAGCCAAACTACTAGACTCCTCTCTGCCAGAACCATCTGGTGATGGTTTTTAGCTGCCTGTATGGTGGGCACATTAGAACAATAAAATGAAGAAAGTAGGAATGCTTCTCTAGTTCCTAAAAAAACGGATGAAGTATACTTTCTCTAATACTACAGCAGCTGACCACCACATGGAATCCCTTTCTTAATTTAAAGACCTTCTTTTAGAGTAGGTAATGTGGTAATGTTCTCCAGCAGGCACAGTGTCATGCATTATTTTTGTTCCCTGGATTGTGGGTTGTAGAGATTCATTAGGGTGTCTGTAGAATTAGAGTACTGTCTTGTCTTGGTAGAGGCCAGGCAGGATTTTCTTTCAGGTTTTCCTTTGTGGAACACATCCAGACACAATAGAAATAATGCCTAGAGTAAAACCTCTTAGCTAGTTCTCTGACCCTATGCAGCAAATGCCATTATTCTAAAGGAATTCTGCAGTCTGTTGGATAATGTTGCCTTTGCTCAAAACACATGTTGGCCACCTGTGTCCTACATTTATCCCCTGTTGCTACTTAACCATCCATACTAAAGTTGTTTTCTTAAAGGCCTTCCCCCTTCAACTTTCCCCTAGTTTAGTGACTTGGCTAACTTTTTGCCTTTTTTTCCACAGGGGCTCTTGCCTCACACTTTCCCTCAAATGGGAGAAAACAAGAAACTATTGACAAAGTGTCTTAAAGAGCTAAAGTGAAAACCAAAGAACAGTATATGAAAAAAAAATCAGGCTTCCCAAGCAGGGGAAACACTATTAGAATAGAAAATACTCATTTTCTAAGAAGTCTGCTTGCCGGAGCTTGAGTATGTGATCCTCGGTGTTGGTAAGACTGTTTATTTCCTGGAATTTCTTCTAGGAAACAGATCCACATCAAGTGAAATCTTTGCTAGAGACAAAGCCCTAGAAGAGAAAATATCCAAGGGTTTTGTGAAAACAGAGGGAGCAAAAGCAATATAGAGACAAGAGAGAGAAGACAGCAATGTGACAGAGGCAGGCGAGAAGGCTGGTTTTCTGTGGAGCTCCGAGAAACAGCACTGTAACTGTATTCTTTAAGGTCCTACCATAGTAGCTTTGAAGAAGGTACTCAAAGACCAGTTTGGAGTGGCAAAGCACATTGAGTAACCTTATAAAATGTATTCAGGGAGAAATCATTTGTATAGGTTTTTAGATCAGTAGAAGAACTATACAGTCAGTGTAAGAGTTTTTTTTTTTCCTTAACCACAGAAAACCCCATTCAATTAAAGCAATATGATAGAAACTAGATGAAATTTGTAGTTTTATAATATGTGGTAAATATTAGATCTAATTTAGGCAGAATAGTAAATCTTTCTCGGCCTCAGTTTCTATGTTTTGACACTATAAGCCTATAACATTTTCATGAAGCATTTCAACATATTTCAAATGTGATCATTTTAAAAATACATGTTTACCTATCCCTGGTATTTTGGCGCCAGAATGTACCTTTCTCCTTTGAAGGTGGGGAAAAAAATGGAGAAGATGGGATTTTCTCCAAAAACCAAAAGGGCATTCTTTCCTTAGAATTTCTTAAAATGTACGCTTGAAAATGACTAAATTGAAAAATAAATTTCTTAGGGAGCCATGTGCTTGTAATCAATAAATTCTGCTTGTTCAACTACTCTGAATTTTAAAAGAATGAGAAAGAAAATATTAACTAGTTTTTGATAGGTGAAACTGAGAAGAACATGGCACCCAGTTGGCCGTCTTCTTGTTTACACCTATGTGTTGTGACCCTATCACAGAGGAGGCAGGTTGGTTAGGTGGTTTTGAGAAGGCTAATGAATTTTAATACCAAATAACAATACTCAGAATTGACAGAACACCTGATATTCGAGTACTTCTCAGCCATCATCTCATTAATTTTCAAGCTATCCTGTGAAGCAGATGTTGTTTTTGGTTTACTAATAGGAAAAACACGTCTCTAAAAGGTCAAAAGGCAGGGTAAAACAGTTAGAGATACAGCTAAGGATTAGAATACAGGCCTACTGGCTCCTACTTGATTCATTTTGTTGCTTTTCTGAAAATGTCAGAGGTGATAACTTAGGTCAAAAATATTCTCTCTACTGCATCACGTTAAGGTGTGGACAGCGATAAGGATGTCTAGACCTCAGGATGCTAGACACTCTGCAGTCAAACTTAGATTAAATTCAGAACTATGTTCAAAGTATTTTATGATTTTTTTTTTATTCCCGATCGTCAGAATGTACTTAATGCAATTGTCTCCCGGGTATGCTCCATAAGCCTTTCTCTTATATTACATCCCTCCAAAATAAAAGACAATGATCATAGGTAAAGAAAGAAAATATTAAACAGCTAGCTAAGTCCTTATCTCTGCATTTATTATATAGTCACAATTTAATGGTAGTGTTTAAAATATTTGTCATCCCGTGTATCATATCATGTTTTTGATAATTTTTCATTTGGAAAATGTTAGTGGTCCTGTCTCAGTATACTTTTAATCAATTTATACCCACACCACAAGCCATAATTATTAGAGTGTGTTTGCTAGAGCTCTCAGTAATTAGCAGGCTAATATTCTATGAAATCTGATGTTAAAAAGTCATCTTGGAGCCTTAGATGTTAATTCCTCCTCTCATTTACAGAGCAAGAACAAAATCTGTTGAGAGATTATGTCCAAAGACTAAAATATTAAGGGGGTAATTTTTATAATCCCAAAGATTAACAAATAATACCTTATTTAAGTCTAATTATTGCTTGATTGGTAGCTATTTAAGTGGATAATATGATCTTTTGTATAGTCCCTCTATTACAGGAGAATCATGAGAGATGTTCTAAATGTGTTCTGTTACCAATAAAAAAAATTTCAAGAAAGATGATTTCATAGAAGAAAAGGCTTGAGTTTATTCCAGAAATTTGCTGTCAATAAATATTTCCCCCTTTGCACACATTCGCTTAAATAATAAGGGGAAGCAGAGTAGTGATTTGTTGTTGGTGTCATGTCACAATTGCCAGATTCATTAAAGAAATGATGGAATTTTTTGTGTTTTGTTTTGTTTTTCAGGCTTTGGAGCCTGTCCTGGAATTTGCTCTGTAGACAGGGCTAGCCTGGAACTCACAGAGATCCGCCTGCCTCTATGTGAAGTGTCATTTTCCCTTCTATTTCTAAGGCTTTCTGATATTTCTCAAAGTACTCATTCTGCTTGGGGAGTAACATGTTTTTTTTTTTTTGTTGTTGTTTTGTTTTGTTTTGTTTTTTGGCAGGGGATATTATTTGTTGTTTGTTTCTTTACTATCTCAATATTTATATTTCACTTAGAGATCATTCTACCTTAATAATATTCAAACTCATTTACTATTATTCTTGCAGTACGGGGTACATATAAAGTAAATAAATGACTCTAATTCATTCTGGTTAAAAAAAAAATTCTCTCTAAATCTATACCTGGCTAATTCTAATATGTGGGTCATTTCATAGTATATCATCTCAAATTTTTACCAGAATGTTAAGGGTTGTCTTGATTTTCTTTCCCCTGACAAAAGCAACTTAAGGGAGAGAAGGCTTGTGAAGCTCATAGTTGGAGGATGTGCTCCTTCATGGCAGGGAAGTCATGATAGCGGGAGCTTGACAACATTGGTCACATTCAAGAGCAGTCAAAAACAGATCACAGAGTATTGAAACATACTAGCTAGTGCTCATCTCATTCAGATCAGAGTCTGCATTCAGGTTGAGACTCTTCTCTGCTATTAATGTAATCAATTTCATACTTCAAAGATAGCCTCAAAGGTCTTTTTCCCATGTGATTCTAGATTGTGTCAAGCTCACAATTAAACCCATCACAAGATATTTTCATTGACACATAATCTTCCTTATTTTTAATTCAATGGTATTTGTTTGAACCATTACAGTAGACTAAACAACTGATTTTTTATAAATCTGTAAACCAATAGATGTTCACAACTTGATGATGGAAATAGACATGATAAACATTAGCTTCTAAACAAATATAGAATGTTCAGAGGTGAGCAAGTGGTATTAGAAGACCAACATGTTATATTAGGTTAGAAGTAGAAATAAATGAAGATACCCCTCCATTATCTACCAATGATAATGACTTCTACTGTCCCTGGAGAGTTGTTTCTTCAATGTCTGCATTTCTTCTACACCCCCCCCCCCGCCCCGATTAAATCTAACTTTCCTCTATGCCTCTTCCTTTTAGATACTAATATATTTTGTGTAGTTATTGACATTTTCTTTTATTTTCCTGACTGAAGAGTCATTAATTTGGATGCCCAAGCCCTAACTTAAATGTATCATTTACTTTTAAAAACATGAGATGGTTCAGTGGGGTAAAGCATATGCTGTGAAATCCTGACCACCCAAATTCAAATCCATAGAGTCCTCAGCACAATAGTGGAAACAAGAGAGAGCCTGTCTCATCAAGGTTGAAGAATCATCTGTGTGTATGTGAGCTTGCATGTATGCACATGCACACATACTCACATGTGCACACACACACACACACACACATATTATATATAATTCTAAGTAAGTATAAAATAATATGATTGCTTGGTGTTACCTGTCCTCTGTATTGTCCTCTGTATTTTCCTTCTGTACTGACCTCCCTTCCTCCTCTGAAGTCAGTGCCTCCTCCCTGTATTAACAGTATCTTGCTATTGCCATCATAAGCTCTCCTCTCCATGGTCCCTTTATCCTTTTTTTTTTTTTTGTTTTTGGTTTCTGTAGTTACTCAGATGTATGGTTACATCTGAGGATTTGGAACTAGGAAATCAAGATGCGAAATAACATGTAGTGTTTGTCCAGGTCACCTCACTCAGTATCATCTTTTATAGGTTCATCCATTAACATTGGCTGCCCCTTAGAACTGCCCCTTAGAATGAGGGTAATCCCCCATTGCTGAAGACACCTTAGGACAAAGGCCTCAGATGATTTAAGTTGTATGTCATCTGAGAGGCTCTTCCTTGTGGTCTAACTTCCGTGGTTCCAGAAAACACCATGAAAGCTACCAAAAAGGGAAGCAACTAAGCAGTTCTATACAGCTACAATACCTATGAACAATGGTAATGACAAGCATCAAAAGGTCTAATAAGTGGCACTTACATGTCAGTGGCAACCAACTATTGTCAACAGGAGGTGGAGTAGGTCTGGTACTAAAAGCCAAGCCAGCTTCCTGGGGCTAGTGAGGTAATGATCTTAGCAAAAAGTCTACTACCACTACTTTATTAGACCGGAATAAGTCTTTGTTACATTCTAAATCTTACCTTTGTACTCAAAGATAAGTATAGCTACCCCTTCCCCTCATCAAAGAACCCAACAAATGGAGACCATCTCAGAAAACCACTAGTGGACACAAGGCAGAGATGAATGTGATTGTTGGGTGCCCACCATTGTTGAAAACATCTACATCACAGCTCCCATATTCTATGCCTCAGGCAACATCACAGAAGTGAGGGCAGAAAGGTTGTAACAGACAGATACTAAGAAGTTTAATGTAAAACAGTCTCTCCTAGAAATGGCTGACTAAACTATATGCCAGCAATGGCAATATCAATGGATATGTCAACAAAGAAGGGAGAAAAATGTGAAGGGTCCTACCTCTATACAAAGTACTACAAGCAATAATGACTTCTTGGAGGAGCATTAGCCTCTCCCAAGGAAAACCTCCCTTTGGTTATCCAATGGAATGATGTGGTCTGCCCTAAAATAAAAAAAAAAAATGCAAAACAAACAAACAAAAAATAGACTCAGAAAGTTGTAATTAAATACATTGTAGATACACATACAAACATACATTCATGTATGTATGTAACGATAATAATCATAGAAAAGAGTGTGGGAACATTGGAGGGGTTCAAGGGAGGGTATCTGGCACAAGGAGGAAGCTAAGGGGAGGAAGTGACATAATTCTATTTTAATTAAAAATGTATCTAAAAAGTATAAAAAATAAGTCTCCCTCGTGCATAGATTCATATCATGAAACAAATATAAACTATCAACATAAGAATATTGCTTCATGTACCATGAAAAGTCATCTCAGATCACAAAAGATGAGCATGCAACTATTTAGAAGCTAATGTACTAATCTATATCTAATCTGATGATTTATTTATTTAATTTGTCACAATTGCACATAAAATTGGTAGATGATATGTGTGGTTATAACTTGTGCAGTGTGTGTCACCTCCTTTATCTCCCTCAGATGAGATCAAATTCATTTACACAATAATGGACACGATGGAAAGGTATAAGTATGGCTGAGCTCTGAGAGAGAGTGAGAGGCGACAGGTGGAAAAACAAAACAGGGTAAAAGAGTTGATTAAAACATTTTCTCAGGGCTGAGATATAGCTCAGTGGTAAAGGCTTGCCAAACATATAGAAGGACCTGCATCTAAATTCCAACACTACTAAATACAGAAGGAAGAGGGGGGAGAAGGAGGAGAAGGGGGAGATGAAAAAGAAGGAGGAGAAGAGAAGAAAGAGAAGGAGGAAGAGGAGGAGGAGGAAGAAAAAGGAGAAGGAAAAGAACAAGAACTGGTAGTACAGACACAGACATAACTGCCCAGCTCTGAGGAAAAAGAAAAGCTTGGACCAGATTATTGAGGAACTAGGCAACCAAGTGAGGGACTTGGTGTTTTGTACCAGCAACTACAGCATACAAATAGGTAGTTAGTGTTTTTCTAGTCACCATTTGTAAAACAATGTATGCTTCTTTTGCACTCGGGTCATCATGATCCACTTTGAAAAAAATATGTGCAAAATCGGGGTCATCAGTTTTTTGACACCATAGCCATTTCACTCGAGAGACTCCCAGAACCTCAGGTGCTGACATTGTGGACCAAAAGTAAAAGGTCAGCTGGCTGGCTGCTCGAAAAGCCTCCGGGAATGGTCTGTGTGCGTGAGCAGGCTTGAGTTGTTATCATCTCTGTCTCTTTGGAGCAAGGTGATGATTACAGATATTAATGAGAAATGCCTGCTTGAGCGCATCTCTGTTCAGCTCAAATATGACTTGTTACTGTTGTTGTTTTCAATTTGTACCATTAACGGAAAACATTTAAGAGGAAACCATAAGATTAAGGATGAAACCAGGAGGCTTGTGGTGAAACCCAATAAGATAGTATCACCATTTTGTGTTAATTGGTTTTAACTAGCAATCAAAAAGGCCAGATGGCTTCCTCTGGGAAAGAGAGCACTAGATTTTAGGGAAATATATGCTTGTCCTTCTTCATGAATATTCGTAATCTTGTTCTTGCCAACATCATCATTTTTTCATTTTATCTCTTCAATAACAACCCAGATTTCGTTTGCATGTTTTAAAGACTATGATATCGATATTGAAATATCAATCTGTGGAAATTTTTACATTAGGATGCGGACCTAAATGTTGGTATGCTTTCACAAATTGAGGAAATGTCAGTCTTTGGGATATATTCTGGATGATTTAGAATGAAACAGCAGAAATTGACAATGAGATAGTTAAGTTTGTTTGTAAGATCTGGAGTCATTTCCAGATAAGTCTCTGGAGTAATAGCTGATAAATTATAGGCCAGTTGTAAAGGTAGTCAACATGCTAGGGGGTGAGGGTTCTGGGAAAGCTTGAGAATTGAATCAGAAGGGAGGAGCAGTTTGTATCATACAAGTTCTGCCCAGGTTATTTTCTCCCATTTGGTTTGTGTTACAAGTTCATTTTGGCAGGATGCCACCATCATCCATTCTACATGCCACTTCTATTCATTGCAAGGATTTTTCTCCGTTACATGTACTATGCTTTATTCCAAACAGCCCAGTAAGAATTATTATTTACATGCCTAGATCATAAACAACAGACTGTATAGAACATTCACCTATATTATCAATCTAAAACATTCATTAACTAACATCTTTTCAAAGGCATCAATCACGACTATATATAAGACTACAAAGAAGTCACAGTTTCTAGCTCGTGGCACTAACAATTTAATTGTGCAGGTAAGAAAAGAATCCATCAAAAAAAAATCCAGAAGCATTCTAAAATAACCTATGCCTTAGGTTTTGTTTTTGTTTTTATGAATGAAGTAGAACTTCAACAAATGTTTTCTCACACCTCCCAAGCAGAATTGATAAACTTATAAAGAAGCTACGATTGTCCAAAAGAATCTCTCTAGACCTTTTGGCTTTTGGCTTCAGAGACTGGGATCTATTCTTTGGAGCTTCCTCAAAGACCCAATTCATTCCTGTTGTGAAGATGAACGTGATCTCAGTTAACAGATCAAAACCATTTTGAGCCAAAGCTGTTATATAGGAAAGCCAAATGAAATTAGTAATGCTACTTTGTGGTTAAGTTGAGGTGTGCCTGCAAAACATAGGGCTGCTTATTGTGAGTGGTTTGGAAAGTGACTTTGAACATAGCTTCCCTATATGAGTTCCCAAATCCATTCTTTTTCCTCATGATGCTGCCATTGCAGGAAGTTAACCATCAGTATACTGTGCCTTTTAGGGAATTTGGACGGTTTTCCCATAGAAACAATGCTATAAGGGCTTCTTTGAGTTCCAGAACAAATCACAGAATTCTATTTATTCCCATAATAAAGCTGAAGAGCGGATTTGTACTCTTTTCACTATACCTAGTCAGGTTTTAAAGGGTTATTTCCTCTGAGGGAAGGAAAATGCAGTTGCTATACAAGTTCATCCACAACACTGAGTGACAGAACTAAAGAGATGAGATATTCCGGGTAGAGGAACAGTAGTAATAGATATTCTGGGTATTCTATTAACTTGTTTTCTATGCTTGTAAAAGAGTCACTTCTCGTATATTTTGAATTGATTCTGTTCCCTTTTAAGCCTCGAGACCTTGTTCTATAAATTAGCCCCTCCTTTTATTGTTTTGGCTTTTATTGTAAACCCACTTCTCTCTCTTCCACCTGCAGACTTTGCTCAAGGTAAACAAATACATTTCCATCTACCTTGATTCTCTACATTAGATCTCATGACTTCTCTTTCCTGTCCTTGCTACACTGTCTTCTCAAGACAAAAGCTTGCTGCATAGTAGTCTTCCTATAGAACACTTGGTTTATTATATCTTAACCTGTGTCCCAGGACCCATATGTTGGTAAACCAGCATTTCAAAAAGAAAAAAATAATCCCAAGAAACCATTTTCATTTGGTGGAGACAGAAGCCTGACTACAGGGTAAACAGAGTGAGCAGTGAGACATTAAAAGCACAGATTTCCACCACTTCCTGTGGAATTTGGTGATGCATAAAGAGAACAAAGTTGTAGCTGCGATGGGAGCTTATGAGAATGGGATGTGGGGAGGAAGAGTTAAGCAATGGCTTTGATTAGACAAAAGCTCTGCATTTGATTACAGTCAAATGGAAATATGCCAATGGAGAGGAAATGATTGGAGATGTCAGAAAAAGTGAGATTAAAGGGAATGTGTGGATTTAGAAAAGGGCTACCCTTTCTATGAACTGAAGAGATATACGTGCTGAACTGAAGAGATATACGTGCATGCATGAATATGAATGTATACACGAGTGCACTTGAGCACACCCACAACACCAGCAATAGGAGTCAGCAATCTAGACACCCAGGAAAACAGGTAGTACAGATTCAACCTGAAGGTTTATACACTGTGGAATGAGCAAGAGGTGGTTTTTCCATTTGAGACCAAAAGACAGAAAGAAAGGGCTGATATCATAAAGACAGACAGGTAGAGCAGAAGCTTAAGCATCTTGTTTTATTCAGGACTTTAACTGATTGCAGAAAGTCAGTCTACTTTGGGGAGGACAATCTGCTCACTTACTTTCTCAACCAAATGTTAATCTCGACTGGGTGTGGTAATGTACATCTATAATTCTCAGCACTCAGGAAGCTGAAGTAGGAGAATTATGGGTTCATGGTCAGCCTGAGCTACATAGTGAGGCTTTGCCTCAAGAAGAAAAGAGAAAAATAAGCTAACTTCATCTAAATAAATCACTGAAACACTCTGCATAATATTTGACAAAATATGGGTACCCTATGGCACATGGAAGTTTTAACAAATTATATAGAACCTGTAAAACAGTGTAATGGGGCAAATAATATTCAAGTGAAACTAAGATCCTTTATATCATCCAAAAAAAAGCATTCTCTTTGTACCAACTCAGTCATCTTCCCTCACTAGGTTGGCAATTCCTGCTTTTTTCAAAAGCTTACTCTTAAAACAGTTGTCCATAAGACTTTTCTTCAAAAATCTTGAGAACATTTCTTGAATATATAGAAGATTATAGCCAGTGTAACTAATTTTAAGCTCAATTAATCAGAAGACCATGTGACTCAGTGACAGATTGATTTTCTTGTTTAAACAATCTTAGAACCTCTAGGATCAAATGGACATACAGATTTTTTTTTCATATTTTCCAACTTGATTCAACAGTTAGCTTGCCTTTAAAATGTCATCCTCCATGTAACAAATAATCTTTTGCAAAAAAAAAAAAAAAAAAAAAAACTACTTGCAGGTGCCTTCTAACCTTCACAGCTAGATTTGACTACTACTTTCAATATTGAGTATTTTTTTTAGTGCCAATCAATTGTATATGTTGCTGAAGTCACTTCAAATTCATTATCTGACTGCACATAACATTCTTTTGTCTAGTATTGTTTGGATGTTTCTGAGTGTGAAAATTATATTTCATAAAGTATGATTTCTCAAGTATAGGATTGCTAGTAATATTAATACATAAGGAAAATAGAAATTGTTCTTGAGTTTAGACTGTCATGTGGTAAAAACCACTTGCCATGGAAAAAGTTGATAAAATAAATCATTTATTAATATTCTGTAAGTTTTCTAGACAAAGTCTGGCAAGTATTGAAGAGCTACAGGGGCTCTGCTATAGCCAACACGAGACCATCAGAAACATTCTGCTCACATTTGCCTGTTAAGTAAATCCCTAAGATATAATATCAACTTTCACCTAAATTTCCAAGTTTTACTGAAATACTCAAGATCAGAGGGCTCAGAATCCATAGAGAAGACTTGTGAATTGCTTTTTTTATATGCAGTTCAGAAAAGGTTTTCTTGGTTTCCATATTATAATTTTCAAAATATTTCAAAGTCCTCCATGGCTTTTATTCAACTAGATACAGCGTATCGTGGCCCTTGGCCTCAATGTGGGACTTTTTGAGGTTAAGTAAGCACTCATTTAATGGTTCCCTGTATCAAGATAGTATAGACTAGAATAGTATGGACGATCATATTATATATTCTTTTTTAATTCTCTTGGTAAGTAAAGTTTGTGCCTAGTTTCCATAAAATGCTAACATTTTACATATCTTTTGAAAAGATACCCAGTATGTTTCCAGAAAGCAAGCACACAGAAGTGAAGGTAGGATCACTATACTATTTTGTCTGAGGTATACACTTCATCAAAGCTTGGCAGAGTAACCTGCATCCCATTATTGTCATTTAGATTTGGGGGGGTAAAGATTCCTAAGTGCTTCTATGTACCATGTCTTCTGTGCTCTCCACAAAAGGTATTCTTTACAAACATCAAAGGCAGTAGTGATGAATGGCATGCATCTAATGCATAAAATTCCACTCCCACATCTATTTGAAGGTAGCCTGCTTTGCTTTCATGAACCCACACTGTATCAATCTAGACAATTCTGGCTGAAAACAACCACATGACAATCCAAGGCAATTCAAGTAAAAGCAAATGCTTTTTGCCTAAATTACCTAGGTAATGGTAGATGTGTAAAAGGGGTAGGAAGATCATTTCTTTGGGGAGAGAGGGACAGATAGATTATCCAATTTTATTGACTTTATTAGTGTCACTAGAAAAAAAGTTTTCCTTAATTTTCAAAGAGGATTGAACATCCTTCTCTTTCATCTATCAGAAACCAGCTTTCACATCTCAACTGCCTGGAAATTTAGCTGAACTCTGTAGCTCAGAGGAGATGTTCAGATGAGGACAAGGATGGAGAAATTAATTGTTGCTTCTGGAAATAGAGTGCAAAATGGAGCACTTCCCTGATGCCATAATTAGACATATATAAGATCACATTTTATTATGTTACACCATATGAAGACAAAAAAAAAAAAAAAAAAAAAAAAAAAAAAAAAAAACGTGTAACAGAGCCAATTGCTTCCAAAGCTGGTATTTTTAAGGGTCAAAGACTAAACCAAGTGTAATGCACTAAACAAGAATATAACACTAAATCCATTTGTTTATTATTTTCACATTTTATCTCTAATATATCCAGAAGAGTTGTCTAAGTAAAGCTTTCTACTCTGATGAACACAACAGATCTCTAAAAATGTGACCTTAGTATTTTGGTTTAAACGTAAAATTCAGGACATACAGATACGCTTGATTTTCTAACATTTTGTTCGGTATCTCTGCAATATTCAGGCAGGTTGAGAGCTCAATTTGTCCAAGAAGAAATTCACAAATGGATGCTCTCTCCGACCTCCTTCTATCCACGGATTCTATTTCTTATTGACTTCGGAAAATTTCCAACTAGTTTGTGAAGAGACAGAATTTTGCTTTTTTAAAATTGTGCTACACTAGGCAGTGGATAACATAGATAAAAGCTTTTTCATGTACTGAGTTAGCAGGTATAAAGAAATATTTTTAAGCCAGAAAAGAAATGTGGGGAGTATTTTTCTTATAACACAGGCTTTAATTTTGTTTTGTTTGATTTTGATTTCAATTGTTTAAGAATATATGCTTGACTCTCTCTCTCTCTCTCTCTCTGTGTGTGTGTGTGTGTGTATGTGTGCATGTGTGTGCATGTGTGTGTAGATTTCTAGAAGATAGGTGATGATTGAGACATATGTGAGATTTCCACTCTGTTGTAGATCCAATAATGCTTGCCTTCTGAAGATGGTGGAAACAGCACAGGACCAGAGATTTCTACTGTAGAAACAGACTATGATAGATACAGGTGTGTGGCATGGAGTGTGTCTGTGTAAGGAATAATCCTTGTAGGAAATGTGTATATGAAAATGAGGAATTGACAGTATTAAAATAGACCATCTGCCTAGACTTAGAACAATCTCAACAGTAGTAGCATTTTATCTGTAATAAGCATGAGTCAGCAAAATAAAGGGTAGCATTTCCTGTTGAAAGAAAGAGAATCATTTGTTCTTTCTTCCTATCACTTACCTCTGCATGTTATTTTTTAATTAATTTATTTTGTACAGTGTTCTGCCTGTATGTATGCCTGCAAGCCAGAAGAGGACACCAGATCTCATTACAGATGGTTGTGAGCCACCATATAGTGGCTGGGAATTGAACAAAAGGCTGCTGGAAGAACAGCCAGTGCTCTTAAACAATGAGCCATTTCTCTAGCCCTTTACTTTTTTTTTCTATTTGAAGAACCTCTTATATAGTATTGACCCAAAGTTTGGTCAAAAAGTAAAAGTGTAAGGCTATGAGATTGACATAAAAAAAAAAGAGTAAGAAAACAATGCATTCATGTAGACTAAGTTCTTCTGAAGGAACCAGAGTACACTCCTATATGTTGAAATTCCCTGTTGCACAGAATGTACTAGAAAAATATTCTAGGGATATATATTGACCGCTTGATTTATGGGTTACTCACCTATTTTCTCGAAAAATAAAAGAGAGGCTATATTAATAAAAAAAAGACATCTGAAAACATATTTGAAAGATGAGAAGAAACTGCTCAAATAGATATATAATGGCTATGCAAAAGATCAGGATATGGGTCACCCAAATAACAGTGACATGTTACAGTAACAACAGAGACCACAAATGTTTCTTCAGAGTAACTTCTTGAGTATGTGACAAAAACGGCTTGCCATTGGATAACAGTGCTATGACATTTCATTGGAAGGGTAGGGGTAAGGAAGAGCTAACAAGCACCTTCAACTCATGGCCCTGGAATGATTATGTTACATTCTGAACCAACCTTTGTGGGAAGAGAAGAAATGGGAGATGATGTTAAAAGTGATATGACAGTGAATTTCTCAGATAAGGATAATAAGGTTCCATTCTTGATGGCAAGCAATTTGGGACTCAGTGAAGAGGTCTGCAGAGGGGATGCATAAAGTGGCCATGGTAACAAGAATGAAGACTTTGAAAAGAAGCGTTTCAGTTATTTCAAAGGGAGTATGATCTGGAAATGGAGTAGAAAAGACACAATAGTGAATAAGCGAGGGTAGCAGGACCAAATCTAAAGAAAACAGGAGAAAAGAAACAACATTAGAACCTAAATTAATAAAACATTGAATAAAACTGATAGTTTATTTCTTGGAAAGTTTAACGAAGTTGATAAAACTAAGCTGACTTTACTAAGAAAAAACAAAAAGAAGTGTCAAACTTTCAGAGTCAGAAATTTATAAAAATAAAATGTATTATATAAAATAATATCATGAGCTATTTTATTTCAATACATTGGACAACTCACAAGAAAAGGAAAAATTCCTAGAGTGACATATACTACTTAACTAATGCAAAAAAGGGTAGACAATTGGAGCATATCCCTAACAAGAGAAGAGACTGGATCAAAAGTGTACCCAGAAATGACAGACAAGTGTATAAACTTGAAATGTGAGCACTAACAAAGTTGTGGCTGTAGGATCTCAAGTTGGAAGGTAGTCTGTGCTACCATTTGCTCAAAACAACACACACACACACACACACACACACACACACACACACACAATAAAACTTCCCACAAAGGAAAGGACAGGGCTCAATGGACTTCATAAATTGAAATAGTTCCTAAATAATTTTTATGGTTCTCATAGTACTCCGACTCTAAAGTCAGAAAAGGCATCACAAAAACTCTACCACCTAAATTATTATATAATCATAAACATATGAATCCTTGAGAAAATAACAATCTGAAACTTTCAATGTATTTTGAAAAAAATAACATATTCATTAAACTTCAGGTGTGTGCCATGGAAACCTGTGAGCAAATCCACAAGAGACCTTCGAGGAGCTAAAGGCGACAAAAGAGAGGAAGGGCTACAACAAAACATACATTTTGGTAGTATTGATATGTGGTACTCATCTTCAGGGTAATTTGACTGGGTTATAATAACTTAGAGATTCACCACTGTGTATGCTGATGAGGATATTTCCAGAAAGGTTTAAGTAAAGAGAGAAGAATCACCCTAAATATGGGTGGCATCATTCTATGGACTGCTGTACCATGCTGAATAAAAAGGAGAAAGCCAAATTAGCATTACCATTCATCACTTTCTGCCTTTTGATTGTATATTCAATATGATCAACCTCCTCACCATCCTTCATGTCTCCTTTGTCATGATGGACTCTACCTTCACACAATAAGCTCCCCCATGCTTAAATTGCTTTTGTCAAGTATTTTGTCACAGCACCAAGGAAATTATTAAAACACATGTGAATGAGGGGGAAAAAGACCCAGGAGTAATGGCACTGTCTGGACTAAAGGAAAAAGACCCAAGTACATGTCAATAAGATGGAGGAGCAGCAGATGGAAGGGATCCTAGAGACAAGCAGAAAGTGAAGGACTTTGGCTAACACCCAGGCATACTCACATAGGGAATGTTAGAACATTCCCAAAGTCAACCAGGTCAAGTAGACTTGCAACTCCTGTTGTGGGGGCAACACTGAAGGAGATGCAGGAGGCCAAGCAGAGGTTTCATCTGGGATCTGTAGTATGTTTCTAGAAATTCTGTTCTGCATGAGCCCTCCTATCCTGTATCAGGATGGTACTTTTTGAAACTGCCCCTGCATCCTGAATTTTTAATGAAGAATACTGTCTTTTTACCCAATCTTGTTTCCTGGAAATATAACTTTTCAGTGATTTCTGTATGTGTGCCACACACGCAAAGAAGCATATTGTGAGGCTGTCCAGACATTTTCACTTCCGTGACATGGCTGATCTACAGGATTGTAACTTAAAGACCATCATCACACACTCAATAAAATGCCCTGTCCAGCCCTTTCCCCTTTCCAGTTTGGGACTTACACTGTTCTATCTAAGTACCAAGGATGCCACTGGTGGGTGACTTCAAACAGTCTTTTAGCCACCTCAATATTGCAGGGTAGCAGAATATAACTCAGGGATAGAATACAGATGTTGACTTCTATTTGGTATTTAGTTCCTACCCTCATAGAACCTGGGCACAGAGAGTCTCCCAACCCTCAGCCTAAATCTCCTGTTATGGAACCTGTTTGACACTACAGGCAAAATGGCACCTCACAAGTGGCAGAGTTATGGCAGAGTTCCAGCATAGTCAGACATAGATGCATTACAATGGTAGGATTGTGGTACCAGTACTAGAGAGCTGAGGTGTTTATGGATTTAGATGACAATCAAACTTCATAGGCTGCCTCTGTTGTCATGGACTTGAAAAAAAATAATGAAAGAAAAATCAAGTATGAACTTGGGGATGTAAATTGTAGAATTTTAAGATCTAGTTATCAAAAAAAATTAAAAAAGAACTGTACACAGTGACCAACAAGACAATATTCCAGGGACACCAGTGTTGGGGAATATCAGTTTAACTATGTAAAGATGTGTTGCATTTGTTTTATATAAAGATGTATTGCATTTGTTTACCTTGCCTGCCTAAGGCATATGATTGATTTAATAAAAAGCTAAACAGCCAATAGCTAGGCAAGAGGTGGCTAGGAGAGACTTCCGGGCGGGGGGGGGGTAAGTAGGAAGAGGAATCTAAGCTCAACAGAGAGAAAGGAAGACATTGGGAGAGAGTGAGACACCAGGGGCCAGACAAACTGACACAGAGGAAGCAGAGAAGTAGGACATACAGAATGAAATAAAGGTAAAAAGACCTGAGGCAAAAATGTAAATGAACGGAAACAGGTTAAATTAAGTTAAAAGAGCTAGTGGAACACTCAGAAGCTAAAGGCCAAGCTTTCATAATTAATAATGAATTTCTGTGTCTTTATTTGGGAGCCCATTAGTGGTCCAAAGAAAATTCCAACTACACACCAGCTTGGTTTAACATCCAAAAACAACTAACAAGATGGATCATATACAGCCTTGTGAAGTGGTGCAAGCATGTAATCTTAGAATTTATGAGGAGGAATTTGAGACAGGGATATAGTAAGTTTGAGCCTACTCTGGGCTAAATAGTAAGACTTTCAGGCAACCTGAACGGCATAGAGAGACCTTCCATATCAAATATAAATAAATAAATAAATAAATAAATAAATGCAAGCTAAATATTACTTAAATACATAATATATACAGTAAGGATAACATTAGCAGTTCAATAGATCACACAAAAAAAATTAGAATCCAATAGCCTTTTCCCATCAGTCAATAGACAAGGAGTACAAGTAATCTTCCTCCAGTTTTCACCCACTGCATTGCTACATATTCTTAAAAGGACCTTTAAGCACCCTATTCCATCATTTTGGTAATGTCTTAATGTGTAGGAAATTTCTTTACCTGGAAAAAGCCATTTATGAAAACCCATAGCTAGTATCATACTTAAATGGTGAGAAAATGGGTGCTTTCTCCTTATTAACTGTATAAAGACAAGAACTTGCCACTTATATTAAATATCATACTGGAGGTTCTATCTAGGGTAAGTAAGCAAGGAAAAAAAAGATAAATGACCTTTGGATTAGGTAGGGGAGGTAAAGCATGTCTATTTGAAATGGCACACTCTTGTGCAGCATAGAAATTCCTAAAGAGTTTACTAGAACTAATGAATTAATTTAGAGTGCTTACAGGAAATCAGACTAATACAAAAAATCAGTTATGTTTCAAATATTTGCAATGAATGATCCAAGCATTAAATTAACAATTTTTATAATCTTAAATAGAATAAAATATTTTGCAATAAATTTAACAAATACAATGTCATGCTTACACATTCTGAAAAATTACTAAATTTTTAAATGGTTTTTCTTAGTATTTTAGAAAAATCTAAATAAGTGGAAAAAGTATCCCATGTTCTATGGATTCAATCCAATGTTGATTCTAATCTCAGGTTAATTCTTTAGTGAAACTAAGCTAATACTATAATCTACCAATGGGTCTAGAGCTACCAAAGCTTTCCTGAAGAACAGTAAGTTGGTTGAGAGGACTCACACTTCCTGATTTTGAAATTAGTATTCAAGTCACCATGGTATAAGACTAGAAATATAAGTCAGTGAAAACATTTTGAGAGTCTATACACTGAAACATTTATGACCAACTAATTTTGTGGGGTTTTTTTGTTTTGTTTTGTTTTGTTAAGGGTGTCAAGCCTATTTATTCAAAAATATTCTTTTCAAGAAATTTTGCTGGAATGATTGCATTTCCACATGCAAAAATATTGAATGTGGATCCCTTTAATACACTACATGCAGAACTTAACTCTCAGACTTAAATATGAGAGTAAATACTATACAAATCTTAGAAGAAAACATAGGGATAGATCTCTATGATCTTGGATTTGGCAAAGGAAATGGGGTTTCTTGAGTTAATAAAAATGAATTTTTAATTGTCCTGGTGATGGTGGAAAATATTTGAGAATAACTTCTGAAAACTATTGAACTGCATGTTTTAAGGAAAAGGTGAATAGCATATAGTATGGGCATTATATCTCAATAATGTTTCATTTGAAGAAGAACTTTTTAAAGATGGTGCTGAAATTGTGCAGCAAGTATTTTCCATATTCCCAAGAGACCCATGGCACAAAGTCAGATAAAAAAATTAATGAAAAAGTACTTCAGCAAGGGAAATTTAGTCTCCCAAAGACTCTTCTGTCAAGTACATATGGATTATCACAGTTTATTTAAATTTATTTCCCAAGCCAGGCATAATGGCACATACCTATATTCTTAGCCCATCATCCTAGTATTCAGGAAACTAAGGCAGGAGGAGCTTAAGTTTGCTCAATTGCCACTGAATGACTACTGAACTGAACATAAATATCAAGAAAGACTATGTTAGTCAATACAGCTACTGTTTCTCTACTCCAGACTTAACTACCACCAAATATGTTGTAAAATCCAAATAGAGTAAATTCCTGAACAAATAGTGTATGCATGTCTCTCTGTCTCCCTCTCCCTGTATGTGGTGGTGTATGTGTGCAATATGTGTGTGAGTATGTGTTTGTGTGTATGGTATAGTGTGCAGGTCTGAAATACAACTTTAATTTCTTTGTATACGTGCCTGGTGTGCCTGTCTTCAGGTATGTGCCTGCAGATGCCAAGGAAGCCAGATGAGGATCAGATCCCCTGGAGTTGGAATTAGAGGCAACTGTAAGCCACTTGATGTTGGTGTTGGAACTAAACTCAGGACCTTTGGAAAAGCAAGAACTGTTCTGAACCTCTAAGCCATCTCTCCAGCTTCAACACAAAACTTCAAAAATAGCCACTCACTTTTGTGTGGTCCTAAGGCTTTGCACATGAAATAGTTTGCTCTGAACCCAGAACTTTGCACTTTCTAAGTAAGCACTCTCCCCCTGGGCTATACCCCCAGCCTGAGTCAGTGTCAATCATTGCACTGCTGTGTGATGGGGCTCCTTGAACTCTACATGCATTATCTCACTTAATCCTGCAACACTCCATGCTAGAACACCTTTCCATGTAAACACAAACTTCTTTTGTTTACTGGACTGCCTTCAAATTGCAGGCAAACCTCCCAAGACCTCAAGTAATCGGAGTTCATAAGAAAGGGCCTGGAAGCACACTGAAGGTATCCAGAAATCCTAATTTAAAAGCAGCCAGCTTTTTCAACACAGGTGAAATTTGCTTATTTGCAATACCTGAGGCCGAGTGCAAATTGGAAGATGAACATCAAGTGCCCTTAATAGGAAACAAAAGAGTTTAATCACTCTCCTATTGTTTGGGTTGCAATTGTGCAAGGAGCAACAGCAGTAGCTACAACAACAGGTCTATGCAGTTTAGCTACTCTATAAAGAAAAGGCTGTCATTGGCTTGTCTGACTGCTAGCCTGTGATTTCAAACTTGCATGCTGGCTTTCAGTAACACATGCATTTCCCACCCTGAAGCCATACTGTAGATAGATTTTTTTTCCAGCTCTACTGTTCTTTTCTACCCTGGAATGTTCTCCTTGACATACACTGCAATTTATAAGTATTGGAAACAGCAAAATATGAAACTAAAGTTAGGAACAAATTTGACAATGTAAAGAAATTGCATCATTACAAGCTTCCCACAAGAAATGTTTATAGTGCATTTATCACTGTCACTTGGCTTACACTGGCCTCTTGGTAGTGACAGATATTTTCCCGAGAAAGAGTAGCATAGGGATTTTTATTTTAGCAGAGCTTTAGTTAATAATACAAATGCCTGTTCAGAGAAGTCATGATGACCTTTAACAGTGATTTAACGCATGATTCAGACATGGACCACCAATAAGACTTAGGCGGTCTAGTAGTGCTAAAGTAGTTTGTAATTTACCATTTTGTTCTTCTTTTGAAAGGGAATAGGAAATGGCATACTAATCATGTTTATTTTCTACTTGCAAGATGTCATTATGCATTTCAGGATTTGAAAGAACAGCAATGGTAGATTAATTTATATCAGCTGTTTCTAATAAGGCCTCCTGTAAGGTCCTACTATAAAAGGTCTATAAAGAAGTTCTTGTCGTCTATAAGAAAGAAATAGGGGACTTATTCAGAATTTCTTTCCTGTACCTGATAGTATCTAGCATCTGAGAAAGAGTTCTAGTTAATCTTCCTTTATTTGTACTTTGAAAACTTGTTTGCAATTGAACGTGGATGCACACCTCTGAGGCACTTTCCAAATCTTCACAAATACATAACCACTGCTTAGCTCTGGGAGCACCAGATTTTTTGTGTAAAAGCCAAAGAGTAAAATATTGTAGGCTTTGCAAGCCATACTGGTCTGTCAGGCTATTCAGCTTTGCACTTGTGCTGTGAGAACAGCTGCTGACAAAAAAGCATAGCTTTCTCACAATACCGATTTTTTTTTTTTTTCAGCGACACTGGATTTTGAACTTCATATACCTTTTAAATATCATGAAATACCATTATTTGGTTTTAACCTTTAAAAAAATAAAAAATAAACCTTAGCACCTAGGCCACAAAAGGAATAAATGGTTGATGGTCTAATTTGGCCTCGGGCTATAGCTTTCTGGTCCCTGATTTATAAAGAGATATAGTTACATGTAGTTACTTAAATAAAAAAATAAATAAATAAACGATATAGTTATAGCTTTAAGTATTAACACATGCCTTTAATCCCACCACCAAGGAGGCTAAGACAAGAGGGTTGACGGTTCAGACCAAACTGGACTAAATTGCAAAAGCCTATTTCAAAGCAAAGCAAAGCAAAACAAAACAAAAAAAAATTGTCTTGCAAATTGTTATACATTCTTAGCACAACTTTTTCTTTTGGATTTTTGTATTCAATATTTTTTTTTCTTATTTTACACATTGATCCCGGTTCCCTCTCCTTCCCATTCTCCCATTCCCCCCTGACAGACCCCTCCCACTCCATCCACCATCCACTCCCCAGGGAGGGTGAGGCCTTCCAGGATGGATCATCAAAGTCTGTCGAGTCATTTGGGGTAGGGTCTAGGCCCTCCCCTGTGTCTCTAGGTTAAGAGAGTATTCCTCCATGGGGAATGGGCTCCGGAAGTCTGTTCCTGCAACTAGGGATACATCTGATCCCATTGTCAGAGGACCCATAGACTGCCCAGGCCTCCTGAGACCCACCTTCAGGGGGTTTTCTGTCTGTCTTATGCTGGTTTCCCAGCTGTCAGTCTGGGATCCATGAGTTACCCCTTGTTCAGGTCAGCTGTTTCTGTGGGTTTCTCCAACCTGGTATTGACCCCTTTGCTCATCAATTCTCCCTTTCTGCAACTGGATTCCAGGAGTTCTGCTCAGTGTTTAGCTGTGGGTGTCTCTTAGCACTACTTTTATATATTTTTTCTTTTTGGCTTTGAAGACAGGATACCACCTTTCAGCCAAGGCTGAAACTCATTATGCAACTCAGGCTGACCTAGAGTTATAGTTTCTTCCGCTTTCCTCAGCTTCCAGAGTACTGGTTTTACAGACCTTAACAACTAATGTCTGGCTTGGAAAGTCCTCCTTGGAAACGATGAACTGAACGTTAGACAGCATAAGGAAGGTTCCTGGTAGAAGAGATAAGATGAAAAATTATTTGCTGGGATAGGTACCACGTCCAACTCCATGGTTACATAGAAGGGCTAAAGACTACAGTGGGAACCAGGTATGCAGACATGCTGTCAATGGGTTTCAGACAGCCAATGTATCTGTAGCTGTTTTACGTGGAGCATAATACCAAAAGCAGCTAGCAGTGCTGGACTATAGAGGGATATGAAAGTCTCACACCAAAGGTCTGGGAAAACGCTGCTATGTTCCCCATGTTAGTTCCCCTGTCAACCCTTTCTTTCATTTTGGCTCCTGTATTTCTCCAAGTGTGACTCATTCACAATTACATGTGGTGAATAAAATGAGAAAAGAGAACATATTTGCAACGGTCAGATTTTTTTAATTGCCTCTCAGTAGTTTGCCATGGATAAGAGGTAGTGAAATTTAATTTCCATTTTATAGGAAACAAACATTGGAGGATCATACAAGAGAATCAAAGAGAAACAGAGTGATGTCTGCCTTTACCAGTTTGACTTTCCTTTCTGTCTCAGGTTTCTCCATCACTCTCAGCCTCTGTTTTTCTTTTCTATTTCATCTCTCCCTTTCTCCTTGTCTTTATGAGTATTTTCTTCTTATTCCATTACTGTCTCTATTTTTCTCAACCTGTTATTATCACCCTTACTTTTTAGTTTCACTGTTTGTGTGCCTGTCTCAGTTTCTTACTCCGTTATCATCACCCAGTCTCTCTTTTTTGTTGCTGTGTGTGAATATGTGTATCTGTGTATGTGTGTTTCTTTGTTGCTTTCTGTGTGTCTTTGTATGTGAGTTTGTCTGTGTCACTGTTTGTGTCTTTGTATATGTTTTTCTTTCTTTGAGTCTCAGTGTCTGTCTCTCACACCATGTTTATTCACACAAACACATATTCTCAGGCCTGTCTCCTAGACATAGAGGAAACAAAGCCAAGTATTCTGGGACATTGGACCTATTCAGAAAGAAGTAAAATGGAGGCTAAATAAGGGTAGAGCCCCTTTAACCCTCCTTCTGCTTGTCCAACTCTCTATATCCAAAATGTGCTCTAAATGCACATTTCTGATTTTTTTTTGAGGCAACTCTAAAGAAAATGGAGTTTGCTTTAAATATTGAACAGATAGGGGAATTCCTATGAGTATGGTCTGAAGTTGCCCCCATACAGCAAAAGTTGCCGCTGTACTAGCATGAATCATTAGTGATTCATGTCATTAGCTACTTAGACCTCAGGCTTCTCAGTCTGAAAATGGGGGAAGGGTTAACAAGGGAAAGAGCTAGTCCTCAGGCTCCTGAATGGTTACCTATGTTGTGTTTGGAGGACAATTTGAAAACATTTCAACAAAAATGCATTTGGTAAACTAAGTATCAGAGTGAGCGATCTCCAAAGCTTCCTCTTCTACTCAGAATATCCTGATCCCAGCTGGAAAGCCCTGGGAAGCCTCTAGAACTAGCTCTCAAAATTCTGTGGGCTTAATGCAAAGGCACACAGACTGCTGTGGGTGCTTCATGACTTCATTAGCTCTACTTCTATAATATGTGTATTTATCTAATTTTAGTGTATGATTTAAAAATTCCCCTGATCATCTGACAGATGCATGCCTGTAGACTTGAAGCATGAATGAAAAAAGAAAATGAAAATTCCACATCCCATGCTCTTTTCTTACAGCGTTAAAATCAAATGTAGAACTCCAAAATGGACAACAACATCAACAACAAAAATGACTACGGTGTGGCCTTATTCCAGTTTAAAGCACAAAACATAGGAGCAAATTGTTTTCTGAACAACATTGGTTTATGCCTATCATATCATACTTGATTCTAGCACCATTAAAATATGATAGTGTAGCATTTAGGAGTATAGAATAGGGCACCCAAGCACTTTTAATCTTCCAACCAAGAAGTCACTCTATTTCCCATGATACTTTTCTTTGAAATCTGAAGGCAATGACTTTCCTCTGAGATTGCCTTGTGAGTTGCCAAATATGGGACAATTTTCTTTACTCCAGTAGGCATATCTCATTCAGTAGATCCCACTAATGAAGAACCCTTGTTTCTTTCTATGCTCAGAATGCACAAATCTCAGAATAGTGACCCCAACACCCTGTTCAGCATGTCTCTGGGCTTTCAAATAAAGCCAATTCCTTCTGATGTAGTTTTAATTGTAAACAAAACTGCTCCTTTGTATTCCTAGCTTTGATATGCTGAACAATTTCAAGGAACCCATTGGTGACTTCTTGGTGTTAAAGGTAAATAAATCTTATAACTGGAAGTGCTCTCTAGTTTATAGTTTTTTAAGAAAGGCCATTTTACATCAATACCTTCCCCCCAATCATTGAATAAAAGTGGCTACAAATTTGCACTATGTTCCTAAAGCAAGAAATATCTCACTTCTGAGTGACTGATACTACAAGTGAAAGTGTGCTGGAATGGTCCTTCTTCCAGTTATATTGGATGCACAATATACATCCAGTTACATTGTCAGCAATGGAGTCTGAGATGCATGTGAATTCAGGAATTTTGACCTCCCACTGATTCAGAATTCAGCTCCTTCTTCATGCCCCTTCTTGTCCCAGTGTACAGGTAAAAAATTCTGTTGAACTATCTGTTGAGTAGGATGTGTTGAGAAGAGGTTAACAGGTAGGAAACCTTAATTGCAAGCTATTTGAAAAGAAAATGAATTTAATTTTTTATACATTATAAGGCAAAAAATGATCTGCAGAATGCATTACAAACAGGGTTTTCTCTAGGTAACCGCTTCCAAAGGTTTGTAGCAGTTTAGCTAATTAGCTTAATAATAACACATAAACGAAGGAACCACTTTAAAAGTATTGGATAATGCATACAAAGTTTTAAAGAATTTTACAAATCTTTGCAAGAAATTTTTTGTTTACCATTGCAATTAGTTCAACAAATTGGCTTCTAAATCAGTAGACTCCAAACTGAGGGCATTTGAAGGCATGCTGCTTAGCTGAGGATTGGCACAGCTTGTGTCCATTCAGTTTCTTCTCTTAGACCTCTGCATCCCTTCCCCCCAAATAATGCGACCTCAACAGGGTGTTTATTCCATTGATAATAACTCTTGCATGGAAGCAAACCAGGGGAAATGAATATTTGCTGCTGCTGTTGTCGTTAACTATTACTCATTTTCAAAATTGCCTGAACAAATCCCTTTGCCTATGGCCCATGTGGCCTGAGAAAATGCGTCTGAAATGGTGAACCCTTCTAGTGGAACTGTACCTGTATCTATGATGAAAGAGCTCTCTTTGCAAAGTAATTGTGTAAACAAGAGACATATTAGCCTCCTTGAGTGCGAAGACCTCAGCAGCAGCATTTATTATTAGGAACTGAATGTCCTAATTATAAATGAGCCTTGCCTATTTGTCAGACCACTTACAGATCTTCGAAACATATAGCTTTGCCTTTTATCCTCTTGTCTCAGTCACTGGGATTACTTTATGTACTTGAAAGTAATGAGATTGCATTCCCCCCTCCCAATATCCTATCACTCATACTTTTCGTTTAAGACAGACTGACCTTTCCCCCCAATTAGAACAAATTAGTGACGTTTTACTTCATCTCAAACCCGCAGAGCCTTTGTGAGGGCTGAGTCGATAGTGGGGCCCTAATGGGGCCTTGAAAGCTGAGCAGGAGAGAAAGGAACACAGAGAGCAGAAGGAGTAAAGGAAGCTGGGGGGGCGGTGAGGAGGGAGGTGGGGGCTCTCCGGATGGTGACAGAGGGCAGGGAGGTGGCGGCATTGGGTAGGACTGAAAGGAAAGGAAAGAAAAAAGAGGAGAGTTGGGTGGCCTGGAGACAAGAGAGAAAAGCGGATTGCAGAGGGGCCTGGGTGTTGAGGCTGAAAATGGAGGCAGAAAGAAAGAAGAGGGCCAGGTGTGAGGAGCATTGAGCTAGGAATGGGGCAAGTAGGGAGGGTGGTAATGGGGCCTGTATGCCTGCTTTCACTGGAGCGCTTGCTTCTGATGTGTCCAGAATAGAGCTCCAGCATTCCTTGCTCCAGGGCTCGCTCTTTCACACTAGCTGGTTGGAATGCATCAGGAGAAAGGTGGCTCAAGGCACAGTGCTTCTGTAAAAGGAGGGTGGCACTATAGTGACAGTTTTATATTGCATTTACTGTGAGGTCTGGTAAGTGATCTGATTTCCTAGATTCTCACTATCTAGCTTCAAAGTTAAGGGCACAATCCTCATGCTCTAGGTTGGGGCTAGTAGCAAATTGAGTTATATGCAGCCAGGTGCATAGCCAGGGTCTGGCATGTGTAATAGTGAGCGTTCAGTAATATCCTATTGGATGCTTTGCTCACTTTTGTAGACATGCAGAACTTTCCTTCCTTTCTTTCCTTCCTCCTTTCTTTCTTTTTTCTTCCTTCCTTCCTTTTCTTTCTTTCTTTTCTTTTCTTTTTTGTTTGTCTGTTTTGTTTTTGGAGACAGATTTCTTTGTAGCTTTGGAGCCTGTCCTGGAACTCACTCTGTAGACCAGGCTGGCCTTGAACTCACAGTGATCTGCCTGCCTCTGCTTCCTGAGTGCTAGGATCAAAGGTGTGCCATGCACCACCAATGCCTGGCTGTGGCCCCTTTTCTACACAGTGTTATCAAGCCTCTTTGTGATATGGTTGGAGAGTGCCAGCCTTTTACTTCTTGTCAAGTCTCTGAATCCCTGCACTTAGTGGGCCACTAATCATTTATAGCACCATTCACAGTGAGCCCTTTCAGATTTGGCCATCTTACTTTGAGAAACAAGAACATACTTATTTATCTGCTTTGTGCCATATACTTTATATCTGTCTTCATTCTAGCTCTCATCCACTCCAGTGCTGGGGATGGAACTTAGAGCCTTGGATATGCTAGGCAAGAACTCTAGTATCAGCTACCCCTTCAGCCTTTAAAGTTTATTCTGAAATTGGATGCTGCTAAGATGTTCAGATTGGCCTTGAAGTTATAATCCTCCTGCCTCCGCTTCTGAGTAAGTGGAATTATGGGTCTGTGTCACATGCTGAGCCCCACTTTTCTTAAGTAGCAATACAATCCCAGGACAGAGGGAAAGCCAGATATGCATGGCATGTCTTCTCAGTGCTTACATTTTACTTCAGTGATTATAAGCAAACAATGTAAGTATACCACGACATAGAAAGTAATATGAGTGTATTTTAAAGATGAAGTATGGACATGGGACTTGAAGATTATTTTTCATTGAGACCATTTTGGCTTGTTCTTTTATATCCCCTAGAAATAGAAACACATTCTTGCTATAACTACACAGACTAGTATGCTATAACAAGTAGACCCCAAACCGAAGTGTGTCAATCATAAAAGAAGTGTTTTTCCTGTTCCCATGAGCATGATGTTGGGTGCTCTTGCCTTTCCTCCCTGTAATGATTTTGGGATATAGGCTGCTTGTAGCTACTAACCATTTCCACCTATGCTGCTACTTCTCAAAGTTTAATGTGCAACAGAATTTCCTGTGGATCTTAGTGAACCATTATTATGATTAAGTGGGGACAGAGATTCTGCATTTCCAATGAGTTCTAGGATATCAAATGCTGTAGATTTAGCAATGTGCATTGAGAAGCAATGCTATAGAGTAATGGTTATCAAACAAAGCTGTATGTTTTATTGAATACTCAAAAATTAATGTTTCTTCACTACCAAGTGGTCAGCCCTAAAAACACATTCATACAAATGACACCAAATGGATTTAAATTGACATAGGAGACTGTATTTACACATTTATGTATGTATATATAAAGCTAAGAATAAGAAGCCATGGATTTGAGATGGAGAAAGAAGACCATAGAAGGGTCTAGAGAGAGTAGAGGGAGAGGGGAAGTATTATAACTACATATTTTGTCTTGTTTTTGTTCTGATTTTTTATTTCTAGAGATTTTCATAAAATAGATATTGATCAAATTCTTTCCCCACACAATTTCATGTTCTATCTCCAAACAAACAAACAAAAGCCCACCCACCAAGAGAAGCCAATAAAAATCACACAAAACATGGACCATCTCCTGAGCATTGTGCCTTCATTGGCGTATGGTTGATATACACTCTACTGGAAAATACTAATTTTGCCTTCTCCCGGCAGTTATCAATTGCAAGTAGCTTCTTAGTTAGGAGTGCCCACTTCCCCTCCTCCATGTTGGGAATTTTGTCTAGTTTGGGTTTCTGTAGGTTTCGCATGCACTCTCAGTTTCTGTGACGTCATACGTGCATCCACCCTGTTGTGTCAGGAGAACTGACTAAAACCTCTGGATATCAGAGTAATTTTTCTGCCCCCCCCCTTCCACATAGATCCCTGAACCTTGATGGGATCAGGATATTCCTGTCAGGGCTGAGTACTTCACAGTCTCAGTTATGGGTCTTTGTGTTAATTACCATTGACTGTAAGACCCTCTAATGAGGGTTGAGTGAGGCCCTGGTATATATATATATATATATATATATATCAACATGGCATCAAGAGTCATTTTACTGTTATGCTCAGTTTGCAGAATAGTACTAATAGGTTTTCCTCTAGGCCCATGATTTATATAGTCTCAGGCTCATGGACACTTTAGCAGTCTATCTTATGGAATGGTCCTTAGATCCAATAAAAAAATGATTATTTCCCTAATATTCATACCATTTTTGTACCACTGTGTGTATCTTGTAGGCAGATGGATATTAGAGTTCACAGAGTTCATAGCTGGCTGAAATGATGATTACTTTTCTCCTCTGGTGGCATGCAGAGTATGTCCCAGCACCATGGACACTAGTCAGTAGGGGTAAAGCTACTAGTCAGGCACGAGCTCAATTTCGCCATATTCAATGACATAAGTAAGTGATGGGAGGTGTCATTCTATAAATAATGTTTCTTGTATTGGTTAATGAATAAAGCACTGTTGGCCAATAGGAAAGCAAGATAGGTGGGACTAGGAGACTAGGAGGAGAGAGGAAGTAGTAGGGAGGAGATTCAACTTGGAGGACTGAGAGAGTAGAACACTGGCCCCTCTCTCTGGTAAGATAAGACCACGTGGAAATGCAGCAGCACCAGCCTCAAATAACACAGAGAGATGCTGTATTAGATATAATTCTGTTGGCCTGTTACTAGCATTTCTTATTGGCTAGCTCTGTCTTAAATATTAAGCATTTCTATTAATCTATGTATTTCTTCTTCTTCTTCTTCTTCTTCTTCTTCTTCTTCTTCTTCTTCTTCTTCTTCTTCTTCTTCTCCTTCTCCTTCTCCTTCTCCTTCTCCTTCTCCTTCTTCTTCTTTCCTCCTAGTCTCCTGGTCCCGCATATCTTGCCTTCCTATTTGCCAACAGTGCTTTATTCATTAACCAATATGAGAAACATATTTACAGAATAACATCTCTTCTTTTGGGTAAAAATAAAAAGAAGGGTTTTAATCTTAACATAGCAAAATATATAACAAAACAGTTATCAGTTAAGAACCACAGTTAACAATATTTAGTCCAACAACATTTAGCAAGATTTAAAGAAAACATTTTATCATATATCCTATTTTTGTGAGTCTAAAGTCCTATATGTAACTTACCTTTAATCATAACTAAGGAAATCTATAACCATAACTATTTGTCTTCAACTCTTTTAAAGACCACAGACGGATAATATATAAACTCTAGAAATGACAGAGACAACTCACTGCCTGTTCAGTCACCTGGAGTTCTGTAATCTTCCATCTTAAGCATATAGGGTATAGTGTGTCTGGCAGACTCCTCAGCAAAGCAGGAAACTTTAAACTGTCCACCTGTATTGGCAGTTTGTCAGTCACTTTTCTCTGTGTCCTGCAGACTCTCTGGCAGACTCTTCCATGAAGCAGGAACTCTGTAGCAATGTCCATCTTGTATCAGCAGTCACATTTCTGTGGGTCCTGCATGCCCAGTTTATACGGCATAAAGTCAAACAGTCCAGACAAGAGCAGTATCTTGCCCAAATGGCTAGTCTTGCCATATTGGAAGCAAACTTCATAGCGTATTTCTTCGATGTCCATCTTCCTTTCTGATGCAGGTGGTGTTGCCAGGAGCAGTTATGTCTCATTGTTAAGAAAAACCCCAAACCATTTTAAATGCCATATTATGTAGGCCTTTGAAAGGCTTAAAGAATGCCTATTCATCTCAAATATGTTGCTGTATATCTAGAAATCCTAACTAACTTAACTCCAAGTTTTGACTATCATAGGTAACTATCTTTAATCTATACTAACTTATACATTACATTTCTAAATGAGCTATATAAACACAATACTTAAACAAGAGGAGAAGTATACATATCACAAAATTGACCTTAAATTGTATCAATAAATGAAAATCCATTCCAAAACAAAGTATTCACATCTATCTATACCACAATCCCCTTTTTAACTTTAAAGAGATTGGTTGTGGTCATTAACCATTTATAACCAACCGCATTTAAATGAAAACAAACATTTATAGACAATATTTGGGAGTTTGGGTGTCGGTCTTTCCAAACTGCTTCCTGCTGATAGGGGGCACTGTCATGGGGATCCTAAGAAGATGCAGAAATCCTGGCTGTAGTGGTCTGCATGGCTGCCTTGTCCCTGCTGTTTTGAATGTTTTATCACCTGGGACACTGCTTCAGGGGGTCTTGCTTGATCAAACCACATTAGTCTGGAAGGAATCCACAGCTTTTCATTTCCTGTGGAAACAAAAATAGAAATCCGTTTCCCTAGTAACCTGTCCTTAGACTTAAATTTTTAAGTTAAAGCATTTTTAAAATATATAAATTGGATTAATCCAGCAGCATTTGTTTTAACAGTTGTTGCTATTTCCTCAGCAGTCAAATAATTTAAAGATAAACAGAACAGCATATAGTGTTCAGACTCTTTTTGTGCTTTCCATTTTATGTGACTTTTTTATTACTCTATTTCTTCTACTTCTATTTTTTTGTTTTGTTTTGTTTTTGTTTTTGAGACAGGGTTTCTCTGTGTAACTTTTATCTGTCCTGGAATTAACTCTGTATATGGGTTTACTTTGAAATCACAGAGATCTGCTTGCCTCTGTCTCCCCGGTGCTGGAATTAAAGATGTGTGCCACCACACCAGCTACTCTCTGTCTTTTTATTATTCTTTTTTTTTTTTAACCATTTTATCCTGCTTCTTTTTCTCTTTCTTTTTTATTTATTTTTTACATATCAATCCCAGTTTCCTCTTCCTCCCTTCTTTCCTCCCTCCCTTCCTCTCTCCCTCCCTCCCTCTTTCCTTCTCTCCCCCTCACATATATCCCGACCACCCTCCCCTCCCTCTTTTCTCCCCCAAGCCTACTTATATTTTTTTTTCAGTTTTTTTTTATAAGCCAGATCGTCTGAAACAGAGTGCCAGGTGATCCTACATTCAAAACAGCTAGACAAAGCAGCCTTGCAGATGACAGCCAGGATTTCTGCATCTTCTTAGAATCCCCCATGACAGTGTCCCTTACCAGCAGGAAGTAGTTTGGAAAGAATGACGCCCAAATTCCCAAATATTGCCTATTTATAATTTTAAACACACTGTAAACCTTTAGAGTTTTTTCTTAATCTGAATCTGTCTTCACTGTAAATCTTTATCTTTTTTTGGCCATGAGTCTTTTATCTACTAAACATCAACATTGCTAAAATGAAAGCCATAGCTGTAGTAAAGATGGTAGCGGGTACTATTACTGCCAAAACTGAGAGCTGTGCTCACTGCCTTAGTCTACTCTACCATACAGCAGCATGGTGCCTGCTTGGAGATGTGGTCACTGCCATTGCCAGCTCTTGTACACCCATTCAGTTGTTAGCAGAGCTCTTTAAAAGCCTTGTGGTATTTTGCTGCTTATGCTAAGTGAGGAAACCTCCTTTAAAGGAGCCGTGCAAGTCTCTAGCAAAACAGAGTCCAACTGAGAAAAATGCTGCTACCAAGAAGCCTTGCTTGTCTCTGTTCTTTTGTTTCTAGAACCCTTTTTAAAGCTTTTGTCAATTTTTAAGTAAAATTTCCTCACCCCACATTGAATGCCATTTTGTTACGAGTATGTTTTTCCCGCTGGCCTGGTCCCACAAGTAAGTGATACCTTTAGCAACAGGACCTTACCATCAGTTTGTGGAGAGTACACAACAGCTTCAGCAATAATCTGTGATGTTTGAATGGTTCTGCTGGGCTTTTTGGACAGTGACTCAAAAAGATGCAACCCATTTAGAGCATCTGGGTTTTTATTTGGTAGCATATATTATTTAGCTAGGTTATGGGCTTTCCCATTGTATGGTGACTCCATTTAAGTTCCTTTTTCTATATTATGTATTTTGGGAAACTTCTACAATAGTAGATTCTCACTTTTTTTTTTTTTCAAAAGGCCTTTAGTGTTAGGTATCCCTCCCCTTATTCCTTCTTTTACTGTGCCTTCCATTACTTTTCCATTTAATCCTCCTATTTTACTAGATTCCCCTTTACCTTTTTTTTTTTCAAAAAAGTTAAAAAGATTGATTTATTTGTTATGCATAGTGTTCTGCCTGCATGTATGACCACATGCCAGAAGACAGCTCCAGATCTCATTGTAGAAGATTGTGAGCCACCATGTGGTTACTGGGAATTAAACTCAGGACCTCTGGAAGAGCAGCCTGTACCTTTAACCTCTAAGTAATCTCTCCAGCCCATCCCATTTGCCTTTTATAACATTATATTTTATTTTTCTTTGTTTTGGAGAGTCTTTCCTTCTCCTTGTTCCCTTATTTACTCCACAACCTCTGTGGAGTAACACTCATAACTAGAGCTTAAAAAGCTAAATTCTCATATAAAAAAATTTAACTTCAAAAAATTAAAAGCTAATGGTACTGACAATTTTTTAAAAACACACATTTTAAAATGTATGTGTATATGAATTTTTAGTAATGTATTAACCATTTTTGACATAATCAAGATACTTGTCAATTTCATGATTGCAATCAGTATTCTCATGCCAATTAATAGTCAATGCCCACCATCCTTATCCCCACTCAATAACCAGTCTATTCCTACCTTCGGTTTTGTAGCATTTCATGTTAGTTGGGTCAAACATCTCTGGTTTCACTCACTCGGGGTAATACTGTGATATTTATCCATGCCATAATATATATTTGTAAATTTTCTTTCTTAATACTGAATCATGTTTCATCATATGAATGTATCACATTACTCACACATGTGGCAATAAACATTAATAGTTTTCTATGACTATAAATAATGCTGCCATAAATATGGACTTATGATAGTTTACCATGTTTTCTTTAATAACAGTTTAAAAGTAAGCTTTCGGTCATGTTGCCCATGTACGTTTAATACATGGTACGGTAAAATACTTTCCCATGGTGTCTTTTTTTAACCTTGCTTTCCAATGCTAAATGCTATGAAAAGATACCTGAGCATACTAATTTTAAAAGAGTATTTATTTTAGCTCATCGTCTGAATCCTGAAACATTCACATACTATCTGCTGAGGACCTAATGGTGTTTCAATTCATAGGAGAAAGTGGAAGAGCCAGTGAATGAATGCATGGGTAAGATGTAGAACTCGAAGGGCATCCTTATTTTCTCATGTAATAACTAGCCCAAATCTTGTGAGTTTGATAGCACTCTAACATAAGAATGGAATTACATCGATTCTTAGAGTTCCATTGCCAAACACCCCCTTGCCTATTAACGCTGCTACATCCAGAGACAAACCTCAACATAAGTTCTGGTGGGAAAGGAACATAATGAAGTTGCACCAGTTTGTATTCCCACTACTAATGTAGGAAGGAGAGTTATTGTAACTCTAAATCATCACCAACATTTGGAAATTATCAAATGACATTAGTAGTTACCATGTGCTGGTATTTCGTTGAGATTTCATTTTCATTTGCCTGATGACTAATGACACTGATCATATTTTTTCTCATGTGTGTATGTAGTTGGAGGTAGGGAGGACATATGCATGCATGTGTGTGGAGGCAAGAGGCTGACATTGGGAGTCTTCCTTGATCATTGAAGCATGATTTCTCAATCAGCCACATTGCTACTCTGGCCAGCCAGCTTTCTCTTAGCATCCCTTGTCTCTGCCTCTCAAGAGCTGGAGTTACTAGTGGGCCACCATATCTACCCATTATTTATGTGGAGTTCTGAGGAACTGAACTCTGGCTGTCACACTTACATTGCAGGCACTTTAATCCTGTACCTCCTCAGACACCAGAAGGTTTTATTTTAAAAAGTATCACAAAATTTTGCCTCTTTTCTGATTGTAAAGATTTTTATGTTATACTTCTAGAAATACTACAGTTCTGATTTCATGTTTTGGGTTATAATCTACCTTAGTTAATCTTCATGTGAACTGAGAGGCAAGGATCAGACTTCATTATTTCAATTTGGACATCTCTTTTCTCCAGCATCTCTTGTAGAAATGAATTTTAGTTCATCATTACATTACCTAATCACATTTAATGTAAATCAACTAATCCAGTCTGTCGGTCTTTTTCTGTGATTTCTTTTCCATTGATCTGTAAGTAGCTGCTTTTATCACTACCACACTGTCATTATTTTAATAAATCATGAGGACTTTAAAATCAAGTAGTATAGTGCTCTAACTTTATTCTCCTACTCTTTTCCACAACTACTATGACTGTAATAGATTTTATGCATTTCTGTAGAAAAATTTAAATCTTTTAAAAAATTATACAGAAAATCTTTTAATTTTTTTTAAAATTTAAATCATTTTGATTGTGAGTATATATCTTGGTATGGTTGATGTTTGCTTGTTTGTTTGAATAAAATTCTTACTATCTTAGTCTGCTCTGGAATTTGTCAGATTGTCCTTGTTCTCAATTCATGACCCTCCTAAGATTACAGGTGTGTGCAACCATGTCTGGCTGACTTTTTTCCTGCTTTGTGTTAAGGGAATATTTTACAATTAATTAATTAATTGCATATAAATTCAGTATTAAATATTTCCATCTTTTGGCTAGATTTATACTTAAATCTTGTATTGTTCTTGTTCTGGTTGCTATTATGAATGACATAGTATTCTTAATTTTTTTGTAACTGTTAATTATTGTTTAGAAACTGCGCTGAACTTGGAATACTGATTTTATATATTCAAGCTTATTGAATTTGTTTACTGGTTTGGACAGTTCTCGGTCACTGAATCACTAAGAGTTTTTATACATAAGATTATGTCATCTGCAAACACATAATTCTCTCTTCCCCATTGGATACTTTATATTTCTTTCTTTTCTTATCTTTTTTATTGTTTCTTTTTGAGACAGGGTCTCTCTATGTAGCCCTGGATGTCCTGGAATTCACTATGTAGACCTGGCTGGACTTGAATGTCCAGGGAGATACAACTGCCTCTGCTGGCATCAAAAGTATATTTATGTTTCTTGATTGTTACTCTTGTTTAGACTTCCAGCACTGAGCTGTATAATGTGGTAATCATGGGCACCTTTACGTTGTTATAGATTTTAGAGAAAAGTTTTCTCCAACTTCCACTGTTGAGTAAACTGTTAGCTGTAAGATTTTCATATCTATCCTCTATTGAGTCAAGGAAAGTTCCTTGTATTCTTAGTTTGTTCAGTGCTTTTATCATCAATGATTATTCAATTTTTCAAAGGATTTGCTTTTCTTTAAAAAAGGTGATTATGTTTGGATTTTTTTCTTTATGTTAATGTGGTGTATCATATTCATCAATGTGTGTGTGTCGAACTATCCTTCTGTTAGTCAGACTTCTTGTCTCTATGGCAAATACCTGATACCTGAAATGGCTTAATGTAGGACCAAGTACTATGTCATATCATTTCTTTCACTGAGTTTAATGTAAGACTGATTACTATGCCATATCATTTCTTTCACTGATTTTAGCCCAAGGCCAGCTAGATTCATAACTGTGGCCCAGATACAAGGCAGACTATCTCACATGCAGGAGAATGTGGCAGAAGCTTTGAATGAAAGGGTTGGCCAGAAAGGAGGAAAAGGGATGGAAAGGGGCTACAGACAAGGCAGATCTTCTCAGAACACATTCCTGTTGACCCACTGTCTTCATCTAGGCCCCACTTCCTAATGTTTCTAACACCTTGAAGAGTATGACTACCAGCTGAGGAACTAATATTCAGCACATGAGCCTATGGGAGACAATTCATATTCAAACCATAACACTCACAGGGTATATAAGCCTTTTAATGGACTGTTGAATTTGGTTTGCTAGCATTTTCTTGAGGAGTTTCACATGAATATTCATTTCGAATATTGATCTGTATTTTTTGTCTAGCTTTGGTATATGGGAAATAGTGACTTACATAATGAATTTGAAGAGCTGGAGACGCAGCTCAGTTGGTAAAGTGCTTGCTTAGTATGCACAAAGGCTTTGTTTCTATCTACAGTACCACATAAAACTGGACATCCCCATACTTGGGATATGGCAGCAAAGAGGATCAGAAATTTAAGATAATCCTCAGCCACATAGAGTTTAAAGTCAGCAGAGAATGCATGATAGTCTCTCTCAGAGAAATGAGGAATTTGGAAGTTTACTGTGTGTGTTCATTTATTTGCAAGAGTTATAGAAAACTTGAAATTAATTGCTTTTTTAATATTTTGTGGACTGCTCCTGTGAAGCAACTGATCCTAGGATTTTCTTTGTTGGGAGGTTTTTCATTACTAATTACACCTCCATGTTTGTTAGCATACCATTCTGGCTTTCTATTTATGCTTAACTCAATACTGAAAACTGCAATTCTAGGAATTTTTTTTCACTTGTTCTAGGTTACCATGCTTCTTGGTTACGAAATTTGTTGATATAATTATTTGTGATAGTCCTTCATGATCCACTTTATTTTGAGGCATCTATTGTAACATTTGTTTTTCATCTATGATTTTATGTACTTGAGTCTTTTCTCTTTTTTCTTGTTCTACTTTAGACTCTGTTGATTTTATTTTTTATGACATCAACTACTATCGGTTTTATTTTTTGCCTATTCTCTATATGTATACATATTTTACTTATTTCTGTTTTACTCTTTTCTATTCCCTTCCTACTTTAAAAAAAATGAATTATTTATTTTTATTTTATGTGTATTAGTGTTTGACCTGCATGTATGTCTGTGTGAGGGTGTTAGGTCCCCTAGTACTGGAGTTATAAACAGTTGTGAGATATTATGTGGGTGCTGGGAATTGGACCTGGGTCCTCTGGAAGAGCAGACAGGACAGTACTCTTAACCACTGAGTCAACTCTCCAACCCCATCTTCCTACTTTTAACTTTGATCTTACTTTATTCTTGTCTATCTAATTCCTTGAAATTTAAAGCTATTTTAAAGGCAACAAAAGCAAATGGAGCTAAATAGGATGTAGCAAACCAAAACCCCTCTGGAGCATCACAAGAATAGGAAGATAATACTTACAATGGGGAAAAGTTTTAACATCAGAAAGTAATATCTGAAATAAAAAAAAAAACCTCTGTAATTCAGTAGCAAAACAAACAAAACAACTCCCAAACCAAATAACCTCATTTTAAAATAGGCCATGGTTCTGAACATGTATTTCTCAAAAGAAAATGTGTAGGGGCCAGAGGCACCAAGTGACCCCTGAGAACCATAGCTTTTACTGGCCTTTAGAGTAAACAAGAAAAAGGGTTAATTTTGGCTACCTGTATAGTCTTAAACATCCAACAGGAAAATATATCTAAAGATTAAAATAATTGGTATGCTTTTTTGAGATTATAATACAATTATGTCATTTCTCCCTTCCCTTTCCTCCCTCTAACTCCCCACCCAAATAAGTTCCTTGCTCTCTTTCATAATCATGGCCCCCATTTTTGTTAATTGTTGTTACACTCAAGCATACATATACATATGCATATCCTGCTGGGTCCATATAATGCTACTCCTATACACATTTGCAGAGCTGACCATTTGGAAATGGATAGCCCGTTGCTGTACTCTTCCTCTAGTTGTCTGTGTAAGGATGAAGCTAATACTCCAAAATGCTCATTTTTCAACACTGCAGTACCTACTTGCCTCCTAGACAAGCCTCTGTTGTTTTAACCTGCAAACAGAATGATGCTTAAATTTGTTCTCCCTCTCTCTCCCTCTCCAGAAGCCATATGAGAGGTCCCTCACATTGTGATCTTAGCAACTTCAACAGCTATCCAAGTGTCTGTAAGTAGATCCTGGGTTCATTTCTCTTTGAGTCCTAAAAAAAAGTCCCTGAGGAGGAACACAATGGGTAGATCCTCTTCTAAGCACATTGAGATATTCTAATGAACTTTGAACAACTTAAAATTACCCTCTTTTCTGGCTTTTCTTGTTCCCTGTCTAGAGCATGTGGTGCTAACTGCTGCCTTGACTTTCCTGTCACATTTCTTTTTAGGTGACAGTCAAGGGCTAACTTTCCTTCCTAATTTGGTAGTTATAGAAGTAAAAGCACTGTGGAGACTTCAAATTTCATTCGAGCAGACCTGGAAAAGGAACCACCCAGCAGGAAGGCAGGGCCACCCCTAGGAATGCAATCCCTATGTTAGACTAAAGACGAGGAGAGAACGTGCATTTCCTTCCTTAGGTCTGCCCAACTTTCTGACTTAAGAAGGTGTAACTTTTTCTTTTGCTTACCAAACATGCACCCTGCAATTTCCTTGTTTTGGATGCTGCCTAGAACCTAGGTTTTCCTGGTACTTTAGAGATCCTAATTTTTTAAAGCCCCCTTTCCCACCATGTGCCTGACCTCCATTCTGGCTTAACGCAAATAGCATAGCTTTTTTTTCTCTCCTTTCCTTCTCAATTTCCCTCCTCTAGACAGCTGATATGATTTACTGCTTGAATGCCCTTGCTTGTTTCTTTTAAACTCTGATAAAATAGTCCTAGATCTTCAAAAAGAAAAGAGAAAGAATATGTCCAGACATCCAGGGCATGTGAAAAACTGCTCAGCATCTCTACTCATCGAGGGAATGAAAACAGGAAAATTGAAAGCAGGATGGAATATCACCTCAAACCTGTCCAAGTGTCATTTTCAGAAAAACATAAGACAACATGTTGATAAAGATGTAGAGAAAAGTGCAAATGGGATTGTTCACTAGCAGAACCATTTTGCAAAATAGTATGGAGTTTCCTCACAGTATCAAACAGAATTATGAGACCCAAACATGCTGCTTTTGGGTGTGAAAAGGAAAGAAAATGTGAATCTCAGTGATATTTCAACTCTGTTCACACTTTAGTCCTACTTACAATAGACAAGACATACAAACGTTTGTCATCAGGTTAATGGGGATAGAAAATATGCATATACACCGCAGACTATTCCTCACATAAGAGGAGGAAACCCTGCCCCTGTGATGACATGCACGAAACTGGAAGGCATTATTCTAAGTGAAACAGTTCAGACACAGAAAGACAAAAACTGCATGGCCACCCTTATTGTGAAAATAAAAATAATCATACATAGAGAAATAAAAGGTTGGAGAGATGGTTCAGTGGTTAAGAGAACTAAAAGGTAGATACCTACCTTTGGTAACTTTAGGCTTAACCTGGCAGGAGACAGAATCAACTTCCTAAAATAAATGGCTTTTCTGTATACCACTAACAAACACACAGAGAAAGAGATCATGAACATGTTTCCATTCATAATAGCTTCAGAGAAAATAAAATATCCAAGAAGAAACCTAACAAAGGCAGGTGCTGAAAGGCTTCTATAATGAAAGCTATAAACCTCTGAAGAAAGAGATAGAGAAAAACACTAGAAAATGAAAAGTTGTCTCATTCTCATGAATTTGCAGAATTAATATGGTAACGATGACCATTCCTTTATTTGCTTCCATCCAGTGTGTGTCCTTAATTCAAACATGTACTTATAGACAACAGAATGATGAAGCTTATATTCTTTTATCCATTCAGTCATGTTGATGGATCAGTATTATCAATTTATATTTAAAGTCATTGTTGCTATTTTAGAATGGTTTTCTGATTATCTTGTAGCTTTTCTTTCTTTTCCTTTCTGGCTATCTGTGTCATTTGCATTTTGTAGTAATTTTGTTTTGGCTCCCTTTAACTTTTGTGTATAGTGTTTTCTACATAAAATGACTTTTGTTTATGGTTGGCTCCAGACTTTTTAGAATACCTTACAGTTACAACTTTTTCTTTTAAGTTAGTGTAATTTCAGCTACATTTACAAAACTCACTTGAACTTCTCTCCCTGACTTCTCTTTCTGACTCATTTCTAGGATGATTTCGTTTGGAGTGTGTAAGTCAGTCAGCAGCAGCAAATTTTATTTCTTGACTTTTGTATTTGAGTAAAAGTAATTTAGTTGTGACCTTTAGAGTGTTTCAATAATCTGTATGTCTATGTGTTTATTCTTCTCTGTGAGATTTATTCTTCTATGCCTTCGCACTGTTCTTTATCATGTTTTTATTTTAATTTGGAAGGATCCCCTTAAACATATCTTGTAAGACAGGGCTACCACTGACAAGCCCACTCAGTTATTGTTTTCATTTTAAAAGAACAATAAGAACAGGTTTAGTGTTCATGGTTGGCAGTTTTCTTTTAATAGTTGGAATATATCTTCTTAGTTTCTTTCTCTAGGCTTCTATAGTGAACTCTGGTATTTGTATTATGGGGTTTGGTTATGTCCTGGTTTGCTTTCTATTGTTGTGATTAAAATTTCTGGCCAAAAACAACTTGGAGAGGAAAAGGCTTATTTACAAATCACATTCACTGTCCTTGAGGGAAACCGAAGCAGGAACCTGGAAGCTGGAACTTTAGCAGATACTCGGGGGTGGGGGGTGGGGAGGAGATGCTGCATACTGGCTTGCTCTCAATGCTAATGTTCAGCTATCTTCCTCTCAGGAAGACCTGCCATTGTGTGGCACCACCCACAGTGGTGTAGACCCTCCACATTAATCATTAATTAGGAAAGTGTCACAGAATTGCCATCAATCTGATGGAGGAATTTTCTCATTTTAGGTTCCATCCTCCCAGATGATAGTGGTGGGGTTTGAATGAAAATGGCCCCCATAGGCTCATATGTTTTAATGTTTAGTCCCTAGTTGGTGAGACTATTTTAGAAGGATTACAGTATGTGGTATTTTTTGGAGAAGGTATGCTACTCTACTGGGAGCAGGCTTTGAGGTTTCAAATGATTCTGGCCATTCCCAGTGTGTCTCTCTGCCTTATGGTTGTGTCTCCAAATTTGAGCTCTCAGCTGCTACTCCAGTGCCATGCCTGTCTGTCTGCTGTTATCTTCTCTATCATGATGAAACTGTAAGCCCCAAATAAACTCCTTCTTCTACGGTCATGGCATTTTATCACAAGAATAGAAAAGTAACCATGACAATGCCCCTAGCTTGTGTCAAATTGACATAAATCTAAGAATCACAAGGAACTTGTCACTTTTCTCTATTTGCTTTCAAGTTTTTCTTTTTACTTGATGTTTGACACTGATTATATTGTGTCTTCATGTATTTATTTTTTTTTGAAATTTTGTCAATTTAGTATATAGGGGAAAAATCTCACACCCTTGGGAAATTATGTCTGAATTTCTTTATTCAGAGGGGACACATTGAGGACCCTGGGCATAGAGTCCATTTTTGGAGGAGAGTTGTTCAGTCCTTTCAAAGGTTCTTGAGCCTCCCTTCCAAGTCTGCATCAGTCCCAACTCATCCAGGACTTGGGACAAGACAGCATAACTCTCCTCTTCATGTTTCTCATCACCCATCTCATCATCGATGGCATCATTCATCATTTCTTCTTTCATGTACATGATCTCTGCCTGCCATTCAAAGTCCATCATGATCTTCTGAATCTGGGGTAATTTCAGCCTTAGTAACACCCTTCATGGCTTGTGCCATTGAGTTGTTGGACTTTAGAGTCTGTATCTTGAGGAACACAGCCTGGATGTTGGCCCTCATCAACACAATCTTGCATACATATCGCAGGGTACACACCAGGTCTTTTGCCATGATTTGAACAGCATCCATCTGGCCTTGCGTTGCCATCATTTTTGATGTCTGCAATGATTTTCTTTTCCTGGGTTTGTAGCTTCTGCTGCTCCCTGTCCAGCTCCCTCATGGCTTTGTTCAGGGCCCTCTAGTTTTGCCGAAGTATTTCCTCAGGCATCTTCCAGCGCCTAAACAACAGGTCCATGGTGGTAGGACTCCACCAACAGGTTGATGGCACGCAGATGTGGGGACCTCGATGGGGATGGCAGGGTCGGGCAGACGGTGCGACATCCAATGCCCCAGCCCAGAAGCTCTCCTATGCTACGGCCCAACAGGGACCTGTGTCCCAGCATGGTTCACCCACTGTAGCCGAGAGAGAGATGGGTCTGGCGTTTTCATGTATTTTATAGAGGTACGCTATTATGGCAGGTCTTTTTAGCTACATGAATTTGTGCTTTGCTTTATTTTGTTTGACACAGTCTCATATGTCAAACACATACTGGCTTCAAATTTGCTATGTAAGTGAGGTTGGTCTTGAACTCCTGATCTTTCTGTCTCTACTTTCTAGGTGCTGGGATTGCAGACATGTGTCTCAGCACCTGGTTTAGCTTCATAAATCTGGATGTCAGTTTTACTATCAAAACTTCGGGAATTTTCAGCCATTACCATTATTATAAGTAAATTTTGTCGCTCAGTGTTTGTTTACTTAGTTTTTGAGGTGAGGTATGGCTCTGTAATCTATGTTGGTCTCAAACTTTCTATATAGTCTAGGATAGCATCAAACTTGTGATTTCCTCTTGCTTTAGGTTTGTAAATGCTGAAATTATAGGTGTGTGCCACTGTACCTAGGACTATTTTTTCTTCTGCCACTTTGTCTCTTTTCTTTACAATGATTTCACAATTGGTGCTTATTTGCCTTTATAATGTACTATAAATACTATAGATTTTCTTTCTCATTATTGTTTTCTCTTCTGACTAGATGCAAATCTCTTTAGACTTACCAGGGGATTTTGTCCTAATAAACCTAATTTATGTTGAAAATATCATAAATTCACATTTCATTTACTATACTAACTTCCAAGTATCATAGGTTAACATAGTACTATAGAGTGTTATGTGTGCACTTATGGTCTTGTGGCTGATTGGTTGCTAAGGCTCAATGCTATTGCTCAGCATCACAAGACAAAATCATACCACATATAACTTATTTGGTAAAAGGCACAAATATAAAATTCAGATTACATTTTCTTTTGACTACATTTTGCTTTCATACCAATGTGAAGTAAAAAAGAATTGTAAATCAAACCATTATCTGTCTTAAAATTAATGAATTTTCTTCCCTGCTTCATTATTTCTACATATATTCTCCTGCTCCACCTTAGAATCTCTATTTCATTCACTCCAGATGCTTCTTTTTTGAACCTCTTGTTTTATTCCTGTAGTGTTTTTCTAATATCATTGAACTGTTCATCTGTCTTCTCTGATGGCTTATTCAAAGTGAGTTTTAAAGTCCCTCTCAGACAATTAATGAATCTTGACTTCTCTAAGGTCAGTTACTGAAAAATTATTATGTCCTTTTTGGGATGTCATATTTTCTTGCCCACTCCCTCCCCACCCCCCACAAACACATACACACATAAATTTCCTATAGCCTTGCAATGATGTCTTCTCATTTAAGTGAACAGTTATCTCTGCCATGTTTTAAAGACTTGCTTTCACTGAAAAATGGCTTTTCTTATGGGTAAACTTAGAGGTCATGACCAAGTGGATTGCGACAGTCTCAGCTTCCAAAAGGAACTACTTTAGACATTCCAGCTTCAGAGAGGTTGCAACAGCATAATATTTGTGGCATTCCTTAAGATAAGAGCAACCTCACTGAAGAGTGCCAGGATGCTGTATCACCATTGAGAGTTCTCAGTGGTGAACAGTTCTGGAATCATTCTGTTCTTATTTTCACCTACAGATGGAAGTCAAAGCTAACAAGAGCTCCCCTGGCACTAGATATGGTATATGGGCACATTGGCTGTGGTGGTGGCACCAGTGTATAAGGCATTGCTATTTGTTTAGTGGTCTCAGAGCTGAACTTTAATATGAGTACAAGGTGGTATTTGGGGCTCCCCAAAAGAAGGCTTGGTTATACTGCCAGATCTCTAACCAAAACAGTGAGTCACAGTGATGACTCAGGCCTTAGAAGAAGGTATAGTACATGGCACTACTCTGACCTCAGGAAAATATATTGTAACAATGGCCCCTGCCTCGGGGTGAAGAATGAAAGGCACATAGATGGATTTTTTTCTATGTTGAGAGTGCAATGGTGGCTTTTCCTAAGATTACAGTGGTTACTATTTTTCTATATTATGTTATCTTCTCTTAAGTTTCTCCATCAATCGAGTTTAGTTTCAGTGAAGATATGTGTTCTCAATGGTGCAGTATACCTCTATGCCCAGTGATTGCTAGAATCACTATGACCATCATTCTTTCCTTTCTGTCTCTGGAGGGAAATTTCCCCAAGGGAATCCCTGCTGGAGTTCTAAGCTATTTAAGACTAGGCAGAAGGATGACACAAGTAAAATACTTTATATTGTGTTCTATGTGGTCTTCCTTTGTTTTGTTTGTTTGTTTTGTTTTGCTTTTGCTTAATAGATTTTCTCAAGCATAATTTTGTGTAGGCAGAGTTTCTTCATTGGGACCAATGGCCAGCTCCCAAATAACCACACAGAGACTTAATATTAATTATAAGTGCTCATGCTCATCTGATAGCTTAGGTTTCTTACTAACTAGCTCTTACAACTAAAATTAACCATTTTTTATGTTCTACTATGTGGCTCATGGCATGTGATCTCATTTTCTACATGTACTGCTTCCACTTCATCTGGCTCTCAACCTCTCAGACTCTGCACTTCTTCTTCCTATCATCCTTCTAATCTGGCCCTTCTGCCCAATCCCTTCCTGCACAGCTATAGGCCAATTAGCTCTTTATTAGCCAATGAGAATAATATATATTTACAGTGTACAAAGATTGCAATTTTGATTTTGGAATTCTTTCAGAAGAATTTTCATTAGTATTCATTTCCTCATTCATTATTTTTTGATAGAGAAGGTACAGCCATTGTGACATCTTAATCTGTTATTTATTGATATCACTCCACAAATGTTATGATTTTAATGTTTTAAAAAATATTTTCCTTTTGTTGAAAATATAGTCTGTTAATAGCTTACCCTCCCTCTAAACCCCCTAGCTCCTCCCTACTTACCCTCCACCCAGATCTACCCTCTTTCTGTATCTCATTAGAAAATAAACAGGTCTCTAGTGGGTAATAATAAAATATACTATAATTAAATAAAATATGATAAGATAAAAACTAACACGTTGGAATTGGACAAAACAAAAAAAAAGAAAAAGACCCCAAGAGAAGAAACACACACACACACACACACACACACACACACACACACACACACACAAACCCATTCATTTGCAAACTCAGGAATCCCATAAAGCAATAAATTGTAAGACATAATATAAACAGTACAGAAAATGCACAGGGGGGAAAGGAGCAAATAATATAAAATAAATGTGTGTGTGTGTGTGTGTGTGTGTGTGTGTGTAAAACAAAATAACAATAAAACGTATTTTTAATAGGAAAAGTCCTAGTATGACATTATAAGTTCAGGAAACTCCACAAATATCATTAAGTTCATTTTCTATTGGCCATCTACTGCTGGACGTGCAGCCTGCCTTTAACAGTAGTTTGTTTCCCCAGTGAGACTCCCTTGGAGGAAACTAAATTTTCAATTGCAAGTAGTTATCACTTGCAATAAATTATATCTTAACAATATCAAACATTGTCACTAATGAATGTGATAATTTCTATGCTCCTTCTCCAGATATTGTGGTGAAATTTTCTGGGTCACCACTTAGAACTGATATGATTTCAAGCCTACCTTTAAAAATACACATTGTGTAATGAGAAGGGGTTGGCACTGGGATATATATATATGTATATATATACATATATATATATATACCCAACATAAAGAAATATATATATATATATATATATATATATCCCTCACATGCCTAGTAATGTGCAAAGAAATGGAAATAAAGTAGTTTGGAAGTGAGGTCATCACTTTCCTTTGTATTATTTGGTCAAAACTCCTTGCATGCTATACATGCTTAGATTTAAGAAGTCATTACTAGGCAGCTGTTTTTAGGGCACACTTGAACATTACAGGAATAAAAAAAAATTGATGGGGCATTGGCTGCTTTTGAAATAGGTCCCCCAAGTCTCAGGATGATTGAGGGAAAGCATTATGATACTTTATTTTATTCTGTCAATTATACTTCAAAGCAATGTTTCCCAAAATGTGATTCATATTAATAGAAATGGCTTTAAGTGAATTAAAATGGAAGTGGAGTGAAACCTGGCAAATCAAATTGTTCTTAAATATGTGTATATGTATACTTACCTATACATTTCAGAGTGTTTGGATATTAGTTTAAAGGAAGAAACTTTTAAAAGTTTGTATGTACAAGTTTGCACTCCCACCAGCAGTAGAAGTATGTTCCCCTTGTTCCATGTCCTCTCTAGCATGAACTGCCATTTGTGTTTTTGGTCTCAGCCACTCTGACAGGAGTAAGATAGAAACTCAGAATCATTTTTGATTTGCATTTCCCTGATGGCTAATGTTGATGAACAATTCTTTAAGTGTTTCTCTGCCATTTGGGATATTTCTGTTGAGAAGTCCCTGTATAGTTCTATACCCCATTTTTAAAATGGAATAAGGAAGTTACTTAGAAAATTGGGAATCAATCTATGCCACTCTTGGTCATATACCCAAAGGATGCTCAATCATACCACAAGAACACTTGCTCAACTATGCTCATAGCAGCATTACATAATTCCCAGAATCTGGAAACAGCCTAGATGCCCTTCAACTGAAGAATGGTACATTTACACAATGGAGTATTACACAGCTATTAAAAAACTATCATGAAATTTGCAATCAAATGGACGGAACTAGAAAAAAAAATCGATCCTCATGAGGTAACCCAGACCCAGAAGGACAAACATGGTATGTACTCACTCACTGGATATTAACTTAACTGTAAAGGATAGCCATGATACAATCTACAGACCCAAAGAGGTTAGATAACAAGAAGGGTTCAAGGGTAATCTAGGAAAGGGAAATACAGATCTACTAGTTGGAATTATGTATATATGTTTCTCATACTGGTTAATAATAAAGCACTGTTGGCCAATAGGAAAGGAAGATAGGAGGGACTAGGATACAAGGAGGAAATAGGAAGTAGGAAGGAGGAGTCAAGATGGAGAGTCTGAAGAAAGCAGTATGCCGCCGGCTCCCCGGTAAGAGAAATACATGGATCAGCAGAAATGGGTTAATAATTAAGGCAGAGCTAGCTGATAAGAAACAAGTAACAGGGCCAACAACATTGTATCAAATACAGAGTCTCTGTGCATTATTTGGGGCTGGCGCGGCAGCAGGACAAGACCAGCGGCGGAGGGCGGAAAAACCGTATTCCTTACACAATGTGTTTGGGTGATCATGGGCACTTGAGAGATTGGATTGGGGGGTGGATGGAAGGGGAGAGTCCTGGAAAGAGGGGCTTTTGGGGGTAGGGTAGAAGCCTGATGCAAGGGAACCTCCCAAGAGTCTACAAAGATGGCCCAGATAGACTACTGGCAGTAGTGGATGCTTAGCCTCAACTGGCCATCTCCTGTGATCAAATTGGTGACAACCCCAGTTATCATCAGAGAGCCTTAATCCAGTGACTGATGGAGGCAAGTTAATAGACCCACATTGGAGCAAGCTCAGAAAGTCCTGCTGAGGAGAAGAAGGGAGAATTGTAGGAGTCAGGGGAATCAGGGACATTGTAGGAAAACACACAGAAACAATTTGCCTGACTCATGAGAACTTACGGAGTCTGAACAAGCAACTAGGGAACCTGCATGGGACTGATCTAGGCCCTCTGCATATATATGACAGTTATATATCTTGGTCTATTTGTGAAACTTCTGGTAATGGGAGTAGGTTCTGTCCCTGGTGCTTTGAATGGCTCTTGGGAACCTATTCCTCATGGATTTATTTGTTCAGCCTGAATACAGGGGGTGGTATTTAATATTATGGCAGGTTGATAGGACATGCTTTGCTGAACCACAGGGGAGGAAGGTCTGTTCCTTTCTGAGAGATTATGGAAGAGGGGTGGACTGAGGGGAGGGCAGAGGAGTGTGGAGGGAGTGGTAAGAGAGAAGGGAAGGGAGGCTGTGGTCAGAATGTAAAATGAACAGATAAATAAAAATTTGGTATAAAGAAATTTATTAAGTAAATTAAATACAATTATTATTTTGTTGTGACAAACACATTGTGGTTACCTGAGGTCCAGGAGACTTTTATAGCTGGAGATTAACATTTGGAGCAAGTATTCTCATAGAGCCAATCAAGCGGTGATAAGAAATGAAGGCCACGACCCAGGAAGTGAGACTGTGGGGAAGCAGAATATAACTTTTGTCTAATAAACCACAGCAGTGGTACTTAGCAATCTACCAGTTACTTCACTAAGATATTTACTTACTTCAAACTCGGTGCATGATTCCATATTGTCAGAACTCACAAAACGTAAGATATGCCATTCATTAAAGCAAAGCTAACTAACTACTTTAAGAAAAGGAGTATTTTAATGTGATTTTTAAAAAATGTTTCACTGTCCCCATTTAAGGGGGTTTGTAAGGTTATTCTGCTTTGAATGTATATTTAGTTTGTTTTATGTTTGTATATTTCATTGTCGGGTTGCTTCCTAGTTGTTATGTTGGTCTCTCTGTGTCTCTGTCTCTCTCTGGTTTGTTTAAAGGCATGTGCCACCACTTCCAAGCCCTGTTAATTGTCTCTTACTGACAAAACAAGTTCTGCAACTTTCCAAGAAGCCACAAAAAGTGGATGGGTATTAAGTGGGTGACAAGAACATCTCCATTGTTTTTGGTCCTTAATTCACCTGCCAAATCAAGATAGATGATGAGTATGTTTTCTACCCCTCGAAGCTAAAGCACCCATGATTCTGTTGCCTAGCTGTGTCATCCATCAACTTGATGAAAGTTCAGTTAATTTTAAGACTAAACATACTACTTCTCTTTCTGACTGCCTTTAAGTGGCATGAAAGTAGAGTCCAGACCTTCGAAAACATGGAGGGGGAAACAGGTAGAAAGCAGAGATGGAAAGATAGGTTTTCTTGGTAAAAACCAGCATTATAATCAGAGGATTTATCTCACATACAAGTTTAAATCAGAACCCAATGTCAAGAGTGGAATTTTTAGTTTATGCAGTTATATCTTATTAGAAGGAAATGACTCGGTGTATCTGCAGACTCTCAAATTTCACTCAATATGATGGCAACATGCCAAGTGCCACTTGTAAAATTCGTTGTTGAGCAGTCTCATTATCAACTGAAGCACAATGTCAGACTAGCAAGAGGCCGGTTCAGGTGTTGATTAACGATATCATGCACAAGCCAGCACATGTTTTCTCTATGAGCTTTGTTGGAGCCCATATGACATGTTATCGCTTAGATAATCTCCACCATGGCCCATCTTCCAAATTATTTTTACTTAGGTGTGGGTCATGATCTTTGAATGCTATGAAATAGTAGACCAACACAAGTCAATCCAGGGTGGTCCATGGCAAAAGCTGTAACTGGGGATTTATTTGCTTTTACAAGCAATTACTGGGGGAAAAAACGTACATACCAATGTGGACTACAGTTTCCATATGAACTGGATCTAGGAAGTATAGTAGAAATCAAACCCTGGTTATTTGCTAAAGTTATTGAAGGGGGAAAAGCCCCTTCTCTCTCTTCTTCATTCTGTATCACTCACACACTCTGGCCCTCTCCCTCTGTGTCCTTTCCTTTAATTCTTTTGAATGAATATACTAAAAATATGATGTTGCAAACATACAGTAGGAAACAGCAGTGCAGGTATAAGTATATCAGAGCCAAATTCCATGAATTTTGAGACTTCTCATATCAGGAAAATATTTATAATATCTAAAGGATTATTGTTTCTATATTGTTTTTTGTTTTTAGGGCAGAGATGGTAATGGAATGGCATGACCTCCTGACCTTATTAAAAAGTACATCAGGCAATTGAGCTGTTAATGTCTATTTTCATAAAAATTGAAGATAGAAACATTTTTCAGACACCAAACAACAGCAAGTACTGTATTTTGGATCTAGAAAGAAAGAAATAGGTGAGATGAACCCTGGATTTCTACCTAGAGCCAATTTCTGGACTATGACACAGTAACGGTGAAATCCAGGCAGAACTGCAGTGTTTATACCAAGTTGAAGACACATAAAAATGTCCATTTTGCTGAGGTAGATTGTGAGAAGCAGGTGACATCGAGAAAGAGTTCCTGGTCCCCTGTTGTCTATGCTTGTAGAGCAGTGGTGCATACATTATGCGAAACTCTGTGATAGACACTGAGTAGCCAGAAAGAGGGAAGTTAAATATTTCTCAGAATGCACTGAGGACTGGAAGGCATTAAGTTTTCTACCAGTCAAACAAACGGGCCTTAGCACCTTAGAGCACTCCACTGCACACAGTGAGCTTGCCAATAGGACTAAATGAGCCAAGAATACAGACTGTTTTAGGAGTGACATCAGCAAGATGATGGAATTGTCTAAAAATGTTTCCCATAGAAACACCAATTGTTCTTTTTTTTCATTACCTTTGCCATCTATCCCCATGGCAACACAGCTCAGAAATGATTCAGGATGCTGCCAAAGAGACCCTTTTTTTCTCATTCTACCCACAATATTAATGTGATTGGCATGGTTAGGTGTTCAGGTGAGGCTAAGACAAGAAAACATAGGAAAACTCTTTTCTGTTCTGTGCACTCAGTAAGGCTTCTTGTGAGCCAATTAAGATTTTTATCATTAGCGAGCATTCTGAACATTCCAAGTAACTCACTCATTATTGCCCATAGGACATATGCCTGAATGTACTTCTAGAGACAAAAGTCTCATGCAAATAACTGACTTGACTCTGTGTGGCTGAAAGAAGAATTTCAAGATACTGTCCTAGAAAAACCAAAGAGGAAACTCTAAATACCTGCCATATTTTGTGGGACTAAATAAGGTCCCACATAAATTTTAACTAGTACACCCCAAAATGGGAGAAAGGTTGTTGTTAGGAGTAGGTTTTTCCCTGCTGGTCAGGTCCCACCACCACGCCAGCCCCAAATAATACACAGAGACTCTATATTTGATATAAAGCTGTTGGCCAGTTACTAGTTTCTTATCGGCTAGCTCTATCTTAATTATTAACCCATTTCTATTAATCTAAGTACTTCCCCGTGGTCTCATCTTACCGGAGAGAGGGGCTGGCGTTCTTCTCTCACCATCCTCCATCTTGGATCTCCTCCCTACTACTTCCTCTCTTCTCCTAGTCTCGCCTCTCTTGCTTTCCTATTGGCCAACAGTGCTTTATTCATTAACGAATACGAGAAACATATTTACAGAATGACATCTCCCATCTGGTTATAGAGTGGGAACATCCATAGAGAATTTGTGAAAACTTCAAAATCCCTTCCTGGTCATAGTGGAGAGAGTGCTTCTCAAAGTCAGTGAATAGGTAGGTGGCAACTTCTTTTACAAATGCAAAATAAGGAAGGTATGTCTTTAAGTATTATAAGAAAATTAAAGCATTGTAATCTGATGAAAGTAATATAGCTAATTTTCCATCAACTAATCACCTTCCCAAATGAGACCTACAGATTATGTAACAAAGAATTAAAAATAATTATTTAAGGAAGTTGTGGTGATATATTATTTATAATTTATTAGAGCTTGCCTGAGGATTCAGAAAACAAAGTCAGCCACAAACCATAAAAGCCAGACAGGCACACACCTTTAATGCCAGCAGCCAGGAGCTTGGAGGAGGTTGTACACACCTTTAATCCTAGAACTCAGGAAAGATCGAGTTCAAGACCACCCAGGGATACATAAGATTGAATCAGTCTAAAACAGTAACAGATCTCACACCTTTAATTTCCACACTAGAGGAGTATAAAAGATTGAAGCAGAGTTCAGTATTCATTAGGAGACATTCATTCTCCAGCCACACTGAAGATAGGAGCATTCCGTCTTCAATCACGCCTAGGAGAGCTCATGGGTCGGCCTTTCAGCCTGAGATAGAGGTAAAAATCAATGGCCATCTGCTTTGCTTTTCTGATATTCTGCTGGAAATTTGAACCCCAATATCAGTCTCTGAGTCTTTATTTGTGATACAGGAAGTTCTGAAAACTAAAAAAACACAAGTCAATATTTGAGAAAAAAATATTATCTACTGTGTGATTGAAATTAACTTACCATCACAATAAAAGAGAACTGAATACATTAACTTTTAGATGTAAGCTCCTATTAGTTATAGCGCAATACTGTCTAATAAGAGGCAGGCAGATCTGTGAGTTAAAGGCCAGCCTGGTCTACAGAGGTAGTTCCAGGACAGGCTCCAAAGTAGCCTGGTCTACAGAGGTAGTTCCAGGACAAGCTGCAAAGTAAAACAGAGAAACCCTGTCTTAAAAAACCAAAAATAAATAAATAAATAAATCTCTAATAAAAGAACAAAAGAGAAAGAAAAGTAAAAAGAGACTTCAACCAGGAAAAAAAAAACAAAAAACAAAAATGTTAATAATACAATAATACTAGCATACTTATCAATAACTGGTTTAAGTATAAACAAAACAAATTATCCAACAAAAGACACAAAGTGCCAAATTAGATAAAAATCTTCACTTTAGTTTTAAACTTTGTATCATGGGCTAAAAGAGAGGAAATGTCAAAAGTATTCCTAAAAATAGAAAGTAAAAGATGACAGGAGCAGCGATATTTACATATGAAAGGACAAATAAACAGTAAAGGAAAGCCACTGTGACAAGAGATTAAAAAAAAAGATAGAGTAACAGCCTGCCACAAAAATTAGCAAACTGATAGCAATATGCTAATATGCAATACCTCATTATCCATAATGAACGCATCATGTAGACACATAGTGAGCAAGGGAACAGCAGACTTGAATCACCCTGGGATCAACTTGACCTAACAGGACAATAATAAATAAAAAATTTAATCCAAAATATATATTTTTAATATAAAACATAAAAACATTCTAAGAATAGATAATATATTAGATCACAAAGCTGGTGCTAAGAAATGTAAGACTGAGAAATTTTTTTGCAACATATCAAATAGTTTTTCAACCACAATATGAAACTAAAAGTCAATTAAAAATAAAAGGATAATGAAGGCCAGGAGTAGTCAAACTTACCTTTTATCCCAGCACTCAGGAAGCAGAGGCAGGAGGATCTTTGTGAGTTCAAGGCCAGCCAAGGCTGTATAGTGAGACTCTGTCTCAAAGAGGAAAACAGAAAAATGTAAAATCTACAACATGTGAAATTTAAATGGTGATTTTTCTGAGCAACAAATTTGGAAAATAATTATTAATAAGGACATTAAAGCAATATCATGATTAAAATGAAAACTGACATAAAAATACCAAAAATTGAGAGATGCAGTAAAAACAGATTTAAAGAGGATTGCACTGACAAATATTTATGTTGAAAAAGAAAGAAGTAGTTTAAATAAATTAAGTTTATACATCATGGAACTCGAAATATAAGAACAAACCATTCCCGATGTTAACCCAATAAAGTAAATAAAAAACAAAACACAAGTAAAACAGAGGTGAGAAAATGTCTGAAAAGCACTGTTTTGGTTTTTTTGTTTTTGCTTACTTTTTTGCTTGTTTCTTTGTTTGAAGACTGTCAAAATTGGCAAATCTTCTAGTTAGTTGAACTAAAGTATATGTAAAGTGAAGTTCCCAGGAAAAAAAGCCGTGCTTAAGTTGAAGATTGTATAAGACTTATAGACTGTTTGGAATTTCATGCCCCTTGCAGCATTATTCACAATAAAAGAGATATGGAATGGACCCGTTTCTGTTGATGAACATATAAGATCATACATACATGTATATATTTTTCTTACTCACGTATACTCATACACATGTGCAATGGCATTTTATTCAACATTTAAAAACAACTAAATCACCCTGACATGGTATCACACACTCACAATTCCAGCATTTGGCTAGGTGAGGTAAGGAAATAGACAGCCTCAAGCTACTCTGGGTTATCTAGCTAGAACTTGTATTCACAACCAATAATAATAATAATAATAATAATAATAATAATAATAATAAGAAGAAGAAGAAGAAGAAGAAGAAGAAGAAGAAGAATGAAATCCATCTGTTTATGACAACCTGGATGAACCTGGAAGACATTCTGTTAGCTACAGAAAGCCTAAACCTCACTTGTACATGGAAAGGAAAAAGTAGAACTATTAAACTAGAAAGTAAAACAATGGTGCTTATCAGAGGTTGTGGACTCTAGGCAGATGGGGTACACATTAAGTTCTCCAGATTTTGTGTGTGGTGTGTTGCTTACAGTTAATGAGTATATATTATGTTTGTGGGTATGTGCTAAGAAAAATAAATCTTAAAATGTCTCAACAGAAAATGATGGTGGATATACTGATTAGTTTGACTGTGGTAATAACTACATAATATATACTAATACCAAGACATTTTTATTTGTCAGTCATTCCTGAGCAACAATGAAAACTAAAATACAATCTCACATATGTAAAGCCATAGGAGGATTAAGATGATATACAAATAAGTCAATAGTCTTCCAGAAAAGTATCCAATAGTATTTACAGGAAAACAGAAACATCCCACAATCAACTGCATTCTATTCATAATTGCAACCTTAAATACAGGCAAAATTAGACATTCATATTAACCGAAAAATATGACCCATGACTACAGGAAAAATCATTCCATCAGAACAGACCCACAAATTCCACAAGAGAAGGTATTCATAACAAAAGGCAAGACAGGTATAAATATGCTCAAAGATTTAAAGTAACAATGAACAGAAGAAGAAAGTAAATGAATGCACCTAAAAGGAAAGAAATAATAAAAGTGAAATTATGTAACAAAAAAAGGAAAGGGCACTATTTCAAAACTTCTTTGGCCAAGGGTAGCCAAGACACCTGAAGATACAGCAAACATGACCTTTCAATATGGAATCAGAATAAACAAAGGTAATAATTTCAGACGGAATGTGTAGGCAAATGGCATAGTTGTTATAAGTGTGAGGTGTTTGGAAAATGGCAATAACTCCATGTGGCTAGACCATACAGTGTGTGTGGGAGTGTAGGGTGATGAAATTAAAAAGATAGAATAAAGTGTACTAAGTGTACCTTGCATGCTACGCCAAGAAATTGAAAGCCATGGTGTAGACAGTGAACAAACATGTAATTTTGTGGAGTGAATGCTTGATATGATCAGTGGTGCTTTCAGAAGTAAATTTGGATTATTGTAGTTAACAGAGAGCAGTACCAAAGAGGCTTTTAGGATGGAACAGGAAAGCCTGCAGTGAATAAAAAGGAGAGCATACCAATTGGTTGCCCAGTGCCAAACAGCCAGCCCTGAAAACATACATGACAGTAACTTATACAGACTAACTAGAGTATGTATATTACACATGCAGTAACAATAAAAGGCAAAGAGGCAATGAACTTGAAAGAGAGCAAGGAGGTGTGTATGGAAGGGTTTGGAGGGAGAAAGGGGAAGAGAGAAATGTTGTAACTAAATTACAGTCTCAAAAATAAACCACAAATGAAGGCAAATTTGTAAAAGTTTATTTTTTTTTTTTGGTGTGTGCCTGTGTATGCGCGCATGCACATGTGTATGAATTTTTGCATGTGTGTGGTTTTCACATATGCGTGCATGTACACATGAAAGTATATCCAGACAGGGTCTCTCCCTCGATCCTATAGCTCAGCAATTCAGTTAGTCTAACCACCCAGCTTGCTCTGGCGATTCTCTATCTCTGCCTTCCCAGTGTTGTTACTACAAATGGGCCACCACACTACACATGCTGGAAATTTCCTTGGATTCTGGGAGCTGGAATTCCAGTCCTCATATTAGAGTAGCAAGTGTTTTATTCATTGATCTATCTCCCCAGCCCCAAATCTGTAAAAATTTCTAACAGATCTTTTAAGTTTGTGCTAGGGTTTTAGAGAATCTAGGAAGAAGGACACTGGGTATGATGAAGGGAAAGAGAGTTTCTACTGTAATCATGAAGGAGACTCCTGTAACTGAGAATGCTGAGACAAATACCATCTGGGGTACTCGGAGCTGAACATCCTCAATTTGAAGATTCTGTGAAACATCCAAGCAGAAAGAAAAAAAAGCAAATAAGATGAGTGTAGTTAGCAGCTCCCACCGAGTGGATGAGTATAAGCTAGTAGATAGAGAATTTTGAAATGTCTAGATTCATATGAGAAGTCACAGGAGGAAATATCAAGAATAGACGCATGTACCAATCAATTGAGAAACAGAATCAGTCACAGGACTAGGAGAGAATGAACTTTTAAAAGCCACGAAAGATACAGTGCAGAGGAGAGCTGCATACTGCTTTGCGGCCAAGAACGCTTTTCTACTGTAAGAAAAGAGGCTTTCTTTTTGTTTATTTGAATCTGGTTTTATCAGTACATCTAGTAAGATCGGTTACAGCAGAGATAAGATCAGACATATTGCAATAGACTAAAGAGTAACTCAGAGAAAAAGAAAAAGCCACTGACTGCCAGCTGCTCTTTCAAGTTTAGCTGTAAAGAGCATTAAAGACATAATAGGACATGCTATCTTTAAGGTAGGTAATTTATTTAACACACTGGATTTTAGTATAGGATTTTAGTATATGCTTCTAAGCATAGATGTACATCCAGTGTGAAAGGAAGAATTAAAGCATGTAGAAAGGCCATTGATGGAAAATGACTGTGGAGGCAAATCATGAGTAAGATTTTGTTTTGTCCTAGAAAAACAAGAACCCTCTTCTAAGAAAAGAGCAAAAGCAACAAGTATGATTGAGTTCCTTAAGATGGCTTTGAATTTCTTAGTTTAAAAAAAAAAAAGGATCATGATCCTTTCCTTTTGGCAATGGATAACCACTTAAGGGGCTCATCCACAGGGAAGACGAATTCTGCTCTCAGCATTCCTTAGTTGCTTTAGACGCCCTGTGATAATTCCCCATTTCACATTAGCAGAATACTGGTGTTTTCATAGTTCAGGCCTTGTTTAGGCAGCTGTATCATATCATTCATGTGTGTGCCTTCCCTGGCAATTCTAGTAATTTCTCAGACCTTCAGGTCCTCTAGCTTTGAAAATGTTTGTGCCTGTTCTTCTGAGGTTTTATTCTGAGCCTTGGGTGTAGACGTTTTGGTGGATGTATCCACTAGGTCTGGGTACTCTATGATCAGCTGTTCTCTGCATCTGGACCACTTGCAGCTTCCCGTAATGGTCTCCATATGCTGCAAAGGAAAGCTTTTTTGATGAGGAGTGAGAGCTATACTTCTCAGAAAGTACAAGGATAAATATTTAGAATGAAGTTAGGAATTATGCTGGTCTAGCAGAGTGGCATTAGTAGATTCTTTTCTTAGATTCATGATCTCATTTGCCCTGAACAGTTGTCTAGGTTTCCAGTACCATAATTTGCCTCATGTTACAGATGTTAGTGACAAAAGAAAAGTGGTAACCAATCTGAAAAATAATTGGATTATTAATTTTGAGGATTGTATGAATTTAGAAAAGTTAACTTGGAAATATGACTCCCACAAGTGTGTGTATGCCATTTTCAGCAATAGTTCTGTATATCCCAGGCTAAAAATTAAAACAAAATATTCAGTTGGTGGTGGTGGAAGGAATTATTTCGCAGATAAGTTACTAGGCTTGAGAATGGAAGGTGAAGGTTAAGAAACAAACAAGTGATCATAGTGCCTGAGCTGCTCACTGTGCATGAAGATGTAGCTAGAAAGACTGAGACTAGGAAATGGCAAATGTTCCAGTGTCTCAAGGATATTGAAGAACAGTGTCAATGGAATTATTGCAATGTGAATGGAAGAATTTCATTAGATGATTCAATCAGAACATGAAAGTTGGAAGATAAATGTTCTGGAGGTCAAACAGCTCAGTATGGTAACAGTCTAAAATGTGATTATTTAGTGGCTGAAGCTGAGTGTTTGTTTGAATTGTGTGAGCTCAATAAATTGTAAGACTATGCTGCCAATGTTAAACACTATCGAGATAAGTGGTGCTGGCCAAAGCAACAGATAAACCAGGAAATATCAAGAGATCAAAGAACTGATTTTGAACTTCTGCACAGTCAGGTGCAGATTGGTAAGGATTCTTATCCATCAGGGACCTATTCCCTTTCATTTTGTAACCCTGCCAACTCAACACTATCTCCAAGGCTGCTGCAACTGGATAGTTGAGATCGGTCAGATGGTTATTTTGACTAAACTTGGATGAAGCTTGGAAATAATATACATCATTTTAGCTTACTGTTTACTGGTTACTACAGTTCAAATGCTTTACTCTAATTACAAGGATGACAAAGATTATAAGGATATAAGGGAGCCCATGGGATATTTGGTTAAATGCTAACTGTTATAACCCTCTTCAGGTTAAACAGCAGGGTTTGCAATAGGGGAAGGAACTGGATTTAGAATATAGGAAGAATTGAAGCTAGATTAAGGTTGTTTCTTTACCTCAAAGGCAAATAGATAAAAGGCTGTATTTTTAAAGTGTAGTATAGGAACGTCATTTTGGCAATGGCATTCAGAATGAATTGAAGGGGCAGTGGTTACTGGAGTCAAGAAAAATAAATAGGGAGTGTGAAATAATGGTGTCCTGACTAAGGTAGTCTCAGTGGAAATACAATACCATATGCAGGGCACATCAAAGGAGGAAAAAAATCAGCAAACATTGATAACAACCACTTGCTGCATAGCTTATCTGCCTTCAGCATTAATCCTCAGAAGAACCAGCTTGACCTTGGACAGGGATGGGAAAAAAAGAGAAAGATAGATGAGATATTTACAGAAGAGCTCACAATGGTAGACTAATGGCCAGGAAGATTAAAGGTGAAGGAAAACCGTGGGGAAAGAGCCTGCAGAAAGGGCCCAATGGACACATGACCTCTAAGTTGGGAGGTAAAAGGCAACAGTGATTAACTGCAGCTGAAGGCCTCACACTGGCTTTTCTGGCATCTCCCCTAGGAGTTGGAAAACTTCAAGCATTACCTTGCCAAGTTAGCATTTATTCACTCTTATTGCAGGCTTTATGTGCCAATAATGTATTTCTCCATATAGAGCAATTTTCTTTTATTTAAAACAGTTTTTTCATGCAATGTATTCTGATTATGTTTTTTCCCCTGGCCCACTTTCCCCAGTTCCTCCCCGCCCTCTCTCACCCAGATCCACACCCTTTCTGTCTCTTCTTAGAAAACAAACAAGCTTCACAGCAATAATTCAGTAAAATCCATACAATAAGATAAATGAAAAAACAAACAAGTCACAATTTGACAAAATAACCAAACAAGAAAAATATCCAAAGAAAACTCACAAGAAATGCATATAGATTCAGAGAGAGTGAGAGACATATATTTTCATACACAGGAATCCCATAAGACCCAAAGAGGAGAAGCCACAATATATATGCAAAGGAACTGTAAGGTTAAAAAAATGTATTGACTTAACATGACACAAAGACCCTCCAAAGATGCTGCTGAGTTCATTGTCTGTTAACTGTCTACTGCTGGGTATGGGGCCTACCATTAAGAGTGGTTTGTTTCTCCAATGAGACTTACCTGAAGAAAATCAAATTTTCATTGGTAAGTGGCTACCAATTTGAGATAGCTTGTGGGTTAGGTGTGGGGGCATGTGTTCATTTCTGTTCTCAGTTCTAGGACCCCATCTGGTAAAGACCCATTCAGGCCCTGTGAATATTGTCTCAGTCTCTGAGTTCTCGTGTGTGCCAGCCTTGTGGTGTCTAGAAGGCTTAATTCTTGGGTGCCCTCCATCCTCTCTGGCTCTTATAGTCTTTCTGCCTCCTCTTCTAAAGAATTCTTTGAACCTTGAAGGAAGAGTTTCATGGAAACCTCCCTTCTCAAGTTGAGTGTTCCAAGGTCTATCATTCTCTGTGTAATGTCTGTGGGTCTTTGTATTTGTTATAATACTGTAAGCATTCCTAATATTGTTCAGTATCTCTTTGGCTATTCAGGGTCTTTGGTTTATTTTTAGGTAAAATTATAGAGCAGATTTAATAATGATTCTTCCCCCCCCCCTTTTCAGGTAACCTATTATGCTGTCACAAGCGCTGTACATATTTGCATTCTCAACACTCTCTAAAATCCCATCTCCAAGTATCTATATCCTAAACTTAGTCTGACCAATTATGGCACTCAAAACAAACAAACAAACAAAACCCTAAGACAAGATCTGGATCTGAAGCTGAGAAAAGTGACTCAACAGTGTTTCACAGGAAAACAAAGCACTGGTTTGCTTTTTTTGAAAAAAAGTACCTGTGGTGTGTCAAGGATGAGGAAGTGTTGAGGCTGAGAGCTGAAGGACAGACACCATTATGAACTTGTGGAAGTGTGTAAAATTGAGAGTAACTACATTATAAGGAACTGGAGAAGAGTGGTATTGCAGCTGGAAAGATGAGGATTCAGAGTTTGACTTAGAAAACATAAACAAGGTATCTTTCTTAATTGTATAAAGTATGAGCACACTACTTCAAATTATTTGGCCAATAATAAATTGAATATAACTGTGAGCATTTTATACATATTAGCTCATTTAGTTCTTATTCCCATCTCCTGAAACCAGTGCACTCATTGTACCCAGTTCAGGAATGAAACAAAAATTAAAGGAGGCATGAAGAGTTAAGTAAGTTTTCCAAAGATTTTAGAGCAACAGAACTCAGAATCAAGATGAGTGTCTCCAGAGTTTATGCTCCAGAGTTTACACTCTGAAATACTGACTTACACCAAGGTAAGTTGCCTTCTCGGCATAAGTAAATAAGACACTACATGAAAGAATCACATGCAAGAAGATTGATCAAGGGGAGAAATGATACATGAGTAAAATCCATACACATACTAAATTCTACTTTAAAAGATAATGATCAGAAATATCTGATCCTGGAAAAATGGAATAGACTCATTTTTCCTTACTAATTCAACTTAATTTTAGATTAAAAAAAAAACACTGAACATTATAGATGAAACAAGTAGAAGACTAAAAAGTACAGAGAGAAATCAGGACAAATAGTGTAACCTTGGGACCCAAGGAATAATATAATGATGAGTTCCCTTTACTTTCTGCTTACCTTACATATCCCAGACATGAAACTAAAGAAGACTTCAACTAAGAAATACATGCGGGTGGAAACAAGAAGTTCTTAATAAATGCCTGTACTTCCTAGTCAAAAGACAAGAGAAAGGGACAGCTTAGTGATCCAGACAAATTTTAGATAGTAACTATTCTTCTCTAGCCAAGCACCACTAAAATATCTGTGACTCCATTGCACACATGCCAACAAAGGACACATAGGCTGCCTACAGCCCTCTCAGGGCTATAACCAAGCACTAAATATCAACAGCCCATTGGGAGAGAAGCCCAAGTAGGGAACTGGGATTTCAATCACTTCAAGCTGGAAATAAAGACACCTTCTTGAATCTCCACATGTCAGTGAAGCGAAGCAGCAGTGACGTACCTGTCACCTTCACTGCTGCAGTGGTTTCACAGGAAACATAGAAAAGTGCAAGGACTTCCCTCACTGATCAGCAATTTTAAGTCCACCCTGACCCCCAAGGCAGACTGTGTTCACTTATCAAAGAGACGCCTTCACAGTCTGTTCATATTTTAACTGCACTACTCTCAACAGATAGAACAACACGTGGCAAGAAGTAACAAATCTTCCTTACCCTTCTCAACTGGGAAGCATCTTTGTAAATTAGCAAAGGCACCCGAACATTTATCCCTCTGTAAGACTAATGAGGAACCTGTGCAAAATCAGGGTCAAGGGAAGGTGACTGACAAATTTGGACTTCCAAAGCAGTGTGAGAAACACCCAAAATAGAAGCTGTAAATAAGACCGCCAAGCCTGAGAGAGTACACACAATATGTGCTCATGAACGAATTGATGGTTAAATAAATGGAGTATATATACTTATAAATTGGAACACCAAGCAAAAACATATGTTTAGTAAAGAGACAGGAACTTTCAAACAAGAAATAACCAAGGGCTCAAGAATTTGGGTGAACCCAAATGACAAAACTCAAAGAAATTCATACCAAGCCATATAAGTAAACTTCAAAACTTAATGACAAAGAGTACATTGCTACAATGAGACATCGCACCTTATGTATAGGACACAGACAATTTGAATGACACCAATTTTTCCACACACATAAAATATACAGACTAGAAATTAGTACCACTGGAGTTTTTCTTTTTCTTATGTATGTATTTATTTATTTTAAATTTAATTTTACATTCCAACCACAGTTCTCCCTCCCACCTCCCTTGCCTCCCCCAGCCCACCCCTCCCCAAAGGTAAGTCCTCCTATGGGGAATCAACAAAACCTGGCACATTAAGTGGAGGCAGGACCAAACACCTATCCCCTGCATTAAGGCTGAGCATGGCATCCCACCATAGGGAATGCACCATGTATAGACTCTGGTCCCATTGCCAGGGGCCCCTGAGATAGACCAAGCTACCCAACTGTCTCCTACATATAGAGGGCTGAGTTCCATCCCATGAATGATCCCCAGCTGTTGGTCTAGATTTTATGAGTTCCCACAAGCTTCGTTCAGCTGTCTCTATAGATTTCTCCATCATGATCTTTAACTCCCTTGGGCATCCTTTCCACTACTGCTAGGAGTCTTAGCTGTATTTTCCTTATTTCTTTTTCTGTATGTCTGTCATTGCTGTATAGGAAGGCTACTGATTTTTGTATGTTAATTTTGTATCCTGCTACTTTGAGGAATTTATTTATCAGGTTTAAGAATTTTTCTGGTGCAAATATAAAGGTGATTTTTATATAGAATCATATAATCTGTAAGTAAGGATACTTTGACTTCTTTCCTTCATATTTGTATCCCTTTTATTTCCTTCTCTTGTCTTACTGTTCTAGCTAAGACTTCAAGCAGTACATTGATAAGGCAATAGACATCTTGCCACATTCCTGATTTTAGTGGAAATGTTTGGAGTTTTTCTTCATTTACTATCATCATCTACATATATATTTAAATTTGTGTTTCTATTTTTTCTTTGATGCATGCGTGTAGAAGTGTTAGAAGTGTGTTATTTAGTTTTTAAAAGTGTGGAAATACATTTATTTTCTAATTAGGGTATATTGTGACTGAAGAGCACAATCAATACTACCTTATTGCTTTCAGGTTTGTTGAGGTTTACTTTGTGGCCATTAATATAGTTTGGTTAGTCTCTTCACAATATCTTGAAGATAATATCCACTTAGAAAATATATTCTGTTATTGTTATAGATACTGTTTTACAGACACACACACACACACACACACTATCATGTTCAATGTAACTGGATTTATGTTGAGGACTTTGATCTACTTGGACTTGAGTTTTGTGCTTGGTGTTAGATATGGAACTATTTGCAATCTTCTACATGTGACACCCAGTTATACCAACACCATTTGGTACATTTATATAATGGAGTATTACTCAGCTGTAAAAAACAATGACACCATAAAAATGTGCAGGCAGTGAGGTAACTCAGACTCAGAAAGACAAACACGGTGTGTACTCATTCATAAGGGGATATTAGATGTAAAGCAAAGGATAACTAGACTACAATCCACAGTTCCAGAGAAGATACATAACAAGGAGGACTCTAAGAGGGTCCTGGATTGACCTTTGAAGGAGAATTAGATGAGATCTCCTGGGTAAAGAGGGGATAGGGGAGGGCAGTACAGGGGAAATGGATTGGGGATGAGAACACAAGGGAATGAAATCATTGAATTGGGAGACAGACTGAGAGACCAATCAAAGAGGTAATGTTGATAGAGCGAATCATCACGTGGTTAGAGAGCAACCTGGTGCTAGGAAAATTCCCAAGAATCCACAAGGATGACCCCAGCTAAGACTCCTAGCAATAATGGAGAGGGTGCCCAAACTGGCCTACCCCTATAATCAGATTGGTGAATACCCACCCCAACTATCATCATAGAGCCTGCATCCAGTAACTGATGGAAGCAGATGAAGAGATCCACAACCAAGTACCAGGCCAAGCTCCTAGAATCCAGTTGAAGAGAAGGAGGAAGGAATATCTGACCAAGGGAGGTCAAGATCATGATACAAGGTCAAATCTACAGAGATAGCTGAACGAAGCTCGTGGGAACTCATGAACAGCTGTGGTGGTGCCTCCATGGGCTCAAACTATGCCCTCTTTATGTGGAAGACAGTTGTGTATCTTAGGGGCCCCTGACAGTGGGAGCAGGGTCTATCCCTGGTGGATGAGCTATGGTGGAATGCCATGTTCAGCCTTAATGCAGCGAAGAGGGCCTTAGACCTGCCCCAACATAGTGTGCCCGAGGGAAGGAGGAGGGAAGAAGAGAGAACTGTGGTTGCAAAGAAAGATGAAATTAAAAATAAATCAACTAATTAAAAAGGAAATTAGATAAATAATTCCATTCACAGTAAACCAAAGAAATAACTTCAAATAAACCTAACCAAGGAAGCAAAAGACTTATACAGTGAAAACTTCAAAATGATGAAGAATTGGTACAAGAGACGGCTTCCTGAACACAATACCAGTAGCAACAGACACTGACATCAACAACTAATTATTTGGACCTCCTGAAATTGAAAAGCTTCTTTAAGGCAAAGGACACAGTCAACAAGAAAAAAACAGCAGCCCACAGAATGGGAAAAGATCTTCACCAACCCCACATCTGAAAGAGGGCTAATTTACAAAATATACAAAGAACTCAAGAAGCTAATTATCAAAACACCAAATAATCCACTTAAAAAGTGGGGTACAGAACTAGAGAATTCTCAATAGAGGAATCTAAAATGGCTGAAAGACACTTAAGAAAGTGCTCAACATCCTTAGCCATCAGGGAAATGCAAGTCAAAACAACACTGAGAATCCATCTTACTCCTGCCAGAAGGGCTAAAATTAGAAACATCAATGACAAGTTATGCTGGAAAGGATGTGGAAAAATGGGTACACTTCTCCACTGCTGATGGGAGTGCAAACACATATAGCCACTTTGGAAATCAGTATGGCATTTCCTCAGGAAAATGGGAATCAGTCTACCTCAAGATCCAGTAATACCACTCTTAGGCATATACCCAAAAGATACACATTCATACAACAAGAACATCTGTTCAACTATGTTTATAGCAGCATTATTTGTAATAGCCAGAACCTAGAAGCAACCTATATGCCCCTCAACTGAAAAATGGATGGATAAAATGTTGTACATTTACACAATGTAGTACTACTCAGCGGGGAAAAAATGGAATCTTGAAATTTGCAGGCAAATGGATGGAACTAGAAGAAACCATCCTGAATGAGGTAACCTAATCACAAAAAAAAGACAAACACGGTATTTACTCACTCATATATGGCTTTTAGACATACAGCAAAGGGATACCAGCCTAAAATCCATACTGGCAGAAAAGCTAGGAAACAAGGAGGACCCTCAGAGAGACATACATGGTCCCCTGGAGAAGGGGAAATGGAAAAGATCTCCAGAGCAAATTGGGAGCGTGGGGGAGGGGAGAGGTGGGCATGAGAGAACAGGAAGATTGAGCCCGGGGTGGGTGGTGAGGGTGGGGGAAGGGAGGGGATAATGGAGAGCAAGAAAGAGATACCACAATAGAGGGAGCCATTATAGGTTTAAAGAGAAATCTGGCACTAGGGAAATATCCAGAGATATTTAAGCACTTAACAGACCACAGAGAGTAATGGGCTTATCATACTCAAGTTAGGGGATAGGCTAAGCATAGGAGGAAATCATGCACAACACACACCTGGGGTCAAGGTATGGGACCAGAAAGTTCTGAAAACAACCTTGTTTGCTCAACCTTGAGAGCACAGAAGTTCTACAGCTGGGTGGGGAGGAAGACAGCTGTAAGGGACAAGTACTTAAATTTCCCAACAACCCCAACTAACAATCTAAGCAATAGTGGAGAGGGTATCTTAAATTTCCTTTCCCGATAATGAGATTGATGACTACCTTAAATTCCATCTTAGAGCCTTCATCTAGTAGCTGATGGAAGCAGAAGCAGACACCCACAGCTAAGCACTAAGCTGAACTCCTGGAATCCAGTTGTAGAAAGGGAGGAATGATGAGCAAAGGGGTCAAGACCAGGCTGGAGAAACCCAAGAAACTGCTGACCTGAACAAGGGGGAGCTCATGGACCCCAGACTGATAGCTGGGAAACCAGCAAAGGACTTACCCAGATTCCCTCAATGTGGGTGTTAGGTAGGGGGACTGGGCAGTCTATGGGGCCTCTGGTAGTGGATCAGTATTTATCCCTAGTATACAAATGGACTTTCAGAGCCCATTCCACATAGAGGGATACTCAGACTAGGCACATGGGGGAGGGCCGAGACTCTGCTGCAAATGATATGGCAGACTTTGAAGACTCCCCATGGAAGACTTCATCCTCCCTGGGGAGCAGAAAGGGGATGGGATAGGGGGTTTGTGTGGGGCAGGTGAGCAGGGTAGGGAAAGGGAACTGGGATTGACATGTAAAACAAGTTTGATTCTAATTTGAATTTTAAAAAGATGGAATACACACCTTTCACTGGTTTCCTGGTTTTAGCTCTGAGCCACAATTGTTTTCACCAGATAATTCAGTCTACCATTTAAAAATTAAATCACCTGCTTCACAACCTCTTAGAGGGAAAATAATGGTGAGAATTCTGAAACTACTATTACCCTGCTACTCAAATAAAAAATGTTATAAAAACAAAAGCTATAGAGAGCATCCCTCATGGACATTAGTGCAAAACTCCTTAACAAAATGCTAAGAGTGGAACTCGGATGTATATAATGAGAACTATGTGCCATAACCAAGTAGCATTTACTCTAGAAACAGACACAAGTCTGGCTTACATCTGAAAATCTGTGCTATTCAGCATATTAGCAGCCTCCAAAAGAAAAATGTATGTTAATATCAATCTATTCAAAAAAGCCACTGGATTAAATTCAACATCCATTCATGATAATTTCTCTTAGGAAAAAAATAGGAGAAGGAAAGTTCTTCAGCATGAAGAGCATTTGCAAAGTACCTGAAGCTAACATTACAGTAAATGATGAAAAATGACTGCCTTTTAAGCAATAAAGGGAGCTCTGTGCAATGCAAAAGAGCAAGAATGCAAAGGTTTATATACGAGAAGAAATAAATACTTTCCTTTTTGAAGATGATATGATTTATCTGCAAAGTATTTCTCAAGGAGCTAAAGATAAATCTTGTAAAATGAATGTTAATTCAGCAAGAGTATGGGATGTAAAATCAACGTGCTAAAACCAAGTATGGTATTTCAACATAAAGACATGAGCATAAAGCCACTGAAGTTTAAAATACAGAACCGCTTTCATTTGCAGGAAAGGGAAAGAGAAGGAAGCAGGAAGCAATGAAAATGAAACAAAAAAGAGATGGGAAGAAAACAAAAAGACAAAAGGAAAAGGTATAATAAGAGACTATGGGAGTAGGACTCTGGAAAACATTCATCATTCTTATAGTTAGACAGGAGCATGAAGTTGAGGTGCAATATTGCACACTACAGAAATTAAATTATTATAATAATATGTTGTGAATTTAAAAAAAACTAGGATTTTTGACAGTTTCCATCATAAAGAATGTATTGAACTGTATTTAAACATTGCATTATGCATATGTAGTGAAAGATTACTCTATACCTGTCAGTAAATACATTTTTATGTTTCTATTAGTTAAAATTTAAGTTCAGACAAGAACAAGGACAGCCAGCACCAATTGACATGCTAACGAAGCAGGTGTAAAGCTCACTAGGCCTCAACCTCATACAAAGAACTACCGGCAACTGGAGCAATGCTGAGAGCAGGGGAAATAGTCTTCCGGGGAGGGGGGGGGAGGAAGGTCCCCAATTGATTATCCAACACCAAGCGGTCAGTGCTAGGACCATTATACAGACCAAGCAGGGTGTGTGAGTGTCAGTGCTAGGACCATTATACAGACCAAGCGGGGTGTGTGTGTGTGTGTGTGTGTGTGTGTGTGTGTGTGTGTGTGTGTGTGTGTGAACAACTCAGGGAAAGAAGACTCTGAATTTGAGAAAGACCAAGGGTGTACATGGGAAATGTTGGAAGGAAGAAAGGGAAGGGGGAAAATGACATAGTTCTATTTTACTTTCAAAATGTAAAGATGTTTTTTTAAAAGATATGCTTGATACTTTTCATCCAAAATAAAAATCAAGTTAACATGAGTTACATAAGCAACCGGTATTTAAAAATATTGCTGCTATGCTCTTGCTCACTCTGTGATCCTCACATGTTACCTCTTATTTCTTTTGTAATTCTCAGTACCTGATTAATCATTCTCACAGGTCTTTAAATCTTCCTTATCTGCGCATCTTCAATTTCCTGAAAAATAGCCACATGAGAACAAATTTTTCTTTGGGCTGTAGCAACAGGGATCAGAACAATATTCTCTTGAGAGCTTACTATAATGAAAAGAAGGCAGACCTGCAGCTTCAGAAATTGTACCTCATCCCAGTTTTTACTAATTAGCAGAGTCATCTAGGAAAATCTACTTATTCTTTGCAGATTTCAGGAACCTCGTCATGAAAGAAAAATCTCCGAGGAAGCCATTAGCTGTGACATTCTAGGAAATAAAATGTAGGCTGCCCTAGGGAAGAGAATCTTCCTCATCCTGAGCTAATTGGACTGGGTTTGCAAATGCTATTCCAGTTCTAAGACACCTGTAATGTTGCTTACTCTTAAAAAGTCACTGTGGTTTAAGGGCCTTCTGTAGGCTGGAGCAGTGGAACCTGTGTTGCAGATAAGCTGTTTGTGTAAATGTTTGGAAAATAGACCACCTATGAAAGGCAGTGCAATGAGACAAGAAGTTCAAGTCATAGAAAGAGGTGGTTGAATCTAAGACTCAGGCAGTTCCAACAGGCAACTCAACTCAGTAGTGCTTGGAAGGAGTCTAGGTGGCTTGAACCCGCATAGAAAGAAATGTTTCTGTTTATCAAGACCCAACAAAACATGCCTACTGAGTAGTAGTTCCGAACACATAAGGATAGTCTTCAACCAGTGGCCAGGAGTTTAAATAAGGAAAAAAGAAGAGAGTAGAGGGATAGGGAGGGAGAAAGAAAGATAAATATGAGAAGAGGATAGAAGAGAAAGAGAATTCTCAACAAGGTGGAATGTTCACGCCTAACATATTGCAACAACCTGATTGGCCTCTCATCCCTTCTTTGATTCAACTTCCACATTATCATCAAATTTAGTCACCAAAACCCATGTCAGTGATTTTGTCTTCCAAAAGAGAGGAAAACTGGGTATTAGGAGGGAAGAAAGGAAAGAGAATATTGTAATTATAATCTCAATTATAATCTCAATAAATAAATAAATAAATAAGTGAGGGTGTCATAGGAGGCCTGGGTAATCTATGGGGCCTCTAGTAGTGGATCAGTATTTATCCCTAGTATACAAATGGACTTTGGAAGTCCATCCCATACAGAAGGATACTCTCTCAGCCTAGACACACGGGGGAGGGCCAAGGCCCTGCCCCAAATGATATGACAGACTTTGAAGAGTCCCCATAGAAGGCCTCACCCTCCCTGGGGAGCGGAAAGGGGTTTGGTGGGGGTGATAGGTGAAAATGGGAGGGTGCAGGAACATGTAAAACAAGCTTGTTTCAAATTTAAATAAAAAAGGAAAAAATCCAAAAAAAAATTTTAAAAAGAAAGAGATGGACTTTTGAGGATGAATCCCACATACCTTGTGTCCATTCAGTTTATCCTCTCTTTCCAACAGTGAAGGAATAATAAGCTGCAGACTTTCTCTTGAAACATAGGGTGGTAGTGATATGTATAAATTGAACATGTACTTCTCACTTTCTTCAATGAATATATTAGTTGATTTCTGCTTAGAACATACCTGTTTGACTACTAGACCTACACATACAAAAACAAAACAACAACAAAAAACACTAATACCTGGCTGTCATAACTGATTTACATTTCAGAGACGATGGTTGAAAATCATATTTCACCAGCTTCCTTAAAATTTTAACTATCTAGCACAGTTTTTGATGGCTTATTACAGCTTAAAGAATCAAGACTTACCTTTAGTTATTGCTTAAACATCTATCCAGTACTACTCTCTGTCACTTTCACTTGTTAGCATACCAATAAACCACTGGCATTCCTAACTTGTGTCCTGTTGCCTTCATATATTTGCTCCATCACAAATTTCTCATCCTCTTTCTCTGTGAAGTTTTACTTAACAACTTTAGTTAGTGGGTATTTCTTTATTCTCCTTTATTCTTGTAGTGCTTTGCATCACAATGAACTCCACAACTTTGTCTCCCTGTCTCTGTTTGGGTGATGCTGTTTGTGTGTGTTTGGACTTTTCTCAAGGAAGTATTTTCTTCTCAAACTAAGCGGGGAGGTTGAGCCTAATATTAATTTGCATGTTCTACAGTGGTTACAATACCAAACACTCAAGAGGTCCTCAAATTTCACTGCTTTGCCTTGGCGAATACTTGACGTGTCCTTGCATCTCCTTACTTCAAGCTCTTCTCACTCTGTTTGAAAACATTGCAAGTGCCTCTTCACTAATTTCCACAGAATCACACCTGGCTTTGTATATGCAAGTAAGGTCTGACTCCTCATGCAAAATAAGCCCACCAGTTGCTTCTTGTCCCCTAAAAAAAGGTCTATAACATGGAAAGAAACCCTACTAGAGCTTTGTAAAAACTAAGAGAAGTTGATTTTTAATGCTTTTACCTGCAACCCTACCACACCCTTACTTGATCTGGGGCTTGACACATGGTACATGCTCAGCAAATACTTGATGACTGAATGAATATAAAATGAGTTATGAATCATTTAATGTCAGAAATAAAACTTCTAAGAATGTGGTTTTGGAAATTTATTTCAGCCTTATTGATTTACAGATTAGTAAAACAAAGTACAAAGAGTTTAGCCCTAAGCCAGTGTTTACTTCAATGTCATGAGGAACTGAACTTTGGCACATTAAAAATGGGTCTTCCAAAATGGAATGGAAGGCTCATTCTCTGAGCAACTTTAAATAGAGAAAGCTTGAAAAGGACAGGAATGGAATTCATTGGTCTTGGATAATGCAAGAATATGTTAGAACTTGGAACAGTATGGTATAAAGAAAAGCATTCTTCATAAAGTATGTTAAAAGCCCAGAGCCATTTTCCAAATATACTTACAGAATTTTATGAAGCAAAAAACAAGCAGGTACCAAAAGAGCAAAATAATACCTAAAAATTATAGGTGTGGGACTGTGCTTGTATAGGTTTTTTAGAATGCTCAACTCTATGAACATCCCACCTCCAATATAAAGGGAACTTTGACATTTAACAAAAAAAAAAACTACTGGACCATAAATGAGTTCATCTAAGATGCAAAATATAAGGTCCATAATTCAAATTTGATTGTCTTTTTGTGAACTTATATACAATAAATTAAAGTACAAAATACATTTAACAATAAGATAAAATGCTAAGTAAAATGTGACAAGGTTGATAAAAAGATTCATTAGACTTCCCCTACAAATCTGAAATATTTTTGAGAGAAAGTAAATATTTAAATAAATAGAGAATTATGCATTGTTCACAACATCAGAAAGCAGGACATAAAGATGTGTTCTTCCCCAAATTGATCCATTGATTCAATGCATTTCCAACCAAATTCCCAGAGATATTTTTAATAGAATGTGGCAAACTAATGATTGTAAGATTCTCATAAAAGTGAGAAGAATCTGTGATAGGTAAACATAAAAAAAAAAGTTAGGGTCAGCTAGCAATCTAGCAATATTTCATTTCAAAATATATTATAAAGCTACCATAAAAAAGAGAGTATGGTGGTGTCATAAAGATATACAATGAATTCATATAAGGATGAAATTCATGGAACAAACACATTTGTGAACAATTGATTTTTAACAAACTTTCAAGAAAAAGTTTGTAGGAGCAAAATTACTTTCAACAAATTTTGGTGGCATAAATACAAATAAGTGAACTTTGAGTTGTATGTTTGCATTGCAAATATAAAGCTAAAATGGAAACATATCAGAAATCTAAATAAAAAATTTTAACTTATAATGTTTATTCATTTAAAGTTTTTTTATACAATATGTTTTGAGCATGTTATTACCCCTCCCTCAACTCCTCTCAGATCATCCCCAACTTCATTTTTATTTTCCATCAATTTCTATGTCTCTCATAACCAAAAAATAAAACAAAAAATTAAGAACAAAAAACAAATAAAAAATCTAGTAAGATGAAATGAAACATGTAGTACATTTTGTTCTGGTTAACTTCTAAGGGACATGAGACCAATCCAGGACTTTTGTTGATCAATCCTGTGTCATTCAATTAAAGAAACCTGATTTTCCCTCTCCCAGCAGCTATGAATTACAAATGGACTCTTTGCCCACTTTTCCTTCTCCATGTGGTGTTTTATTTGGCTTAAAATCATGCAAAGTTTTTACAGCTCTCACGGTGTCTGTAAGTTCATAAGTGTATCAGCACTGTTGTATTTGGAAAATGCTATTTCCTTGGTGGAAGCCACTGCCTGTGATTCTTACAATCTTTCCACTTTCCCATCCACAAAGATCCTTGTAATTGGTGAAGACTGTTTTCCCATTCTGCTGCTTTGTTTGAATGGTGGTATTATTTGCTTTACAGAGTTTTCTAGCTACATGAGGTCCCTTATGTTAAGTGTTGTTCTTAATGCCTGCACAATTGGATCCTGTTCAGTGACTACTTTCCTATACCAATGAGCTCAAACTCATTCCTTACTTTCTCTCCTATCAGATTCATGTGATCTTACTTTTGAGTTCCTTGATCCATTTGGAGTTAGTTTTGTGTAGGGTAATAGATGTGGATCTACTTTCATTCTTCTACATGCAGCTATACAGTGTAATCAGCACCATTTTTTGAACATGCTGTCTTTTCTCCAGTATGCATTTTGTGCTGAAGTGGGCACTTCAGACTGTTTAGTTTGAACTCTGGAGCCTAAATCATCACCATGAGACCAACTCTGATACAAAAACAAAGACTGTTTATGAGTTAACTCGGTTCCCTCTGTCTGTGAGAAGTAGCACAGCAACAAGAACAGAGCAGATGAGCCCCAGAGCAGCAAGAAAAGGGGGTTTATATAGTAGCAACAAAGAAGGGAGGGACTTAGGGAAACTCCAAACCTGCCTAGCTACAGGCTTGTGATTGGTTGAAGGCCTCCAAAACTGCATAGTTACATTCTTGGGATTGGCTAAAGCCCGGACTAGGGGTATTTGAACTGAGTTGATTGGCTGCCCTGGCTCTAGGGGAAATTGCAACATTGTTGTCTCAGCATATTCTTTAGTGTTTGGGTGGGGCTCATCTGCTCATGTTACACCACTGTCCTGAATTATTTTCTCCTCATCTCTCACACATTTAAATATCCTTTAAATTACATAGCTCAGAATACATTTATAGGTCAGGGTAATTGTTCCTATTTAATAAATTGTTGGTATTTCTCTTTAGTACTTACTCTGTTGCTAAGCCAAGGCTTCAAAATATACCTTTTTCAATTCCCCCTTACTGTTCTTATATCATTTCTCTGATACTAACTTGGTTTACTACAATTATCCATTCCATTCTGAAGCTAGTTGTATAGAATTACTCTCAGTTCTTCAAGATGAGGACAAAGTTGTTTGGTTTGGACACTAAATACACATCGTTGAGTCACACAAGTTAAGGGCCCCGTCCTACAAAACTATTCTCACTTACTAGCCACAAATATAAGTAAAACTAAATCACTCACACTTCTTCCTAGTCAGCTACAAATCCAAGGGATCCCATAATCTTTTTGAGGTATAATGTTTCATTATGTGTTATGCTGATGCTTACCACTTTATTAGGAACTACACAAATGAACAACCACATGAAGACATACATAAGGCATGGTCTTGAGGATGGGAATGACACAAAACGTCTAACACTATCTTTGTAGAATCTAAGCATGTCACCTTCCCAATACATTAATATGTCCAGTACCAAGCTTTAATACATAGGCATAGTTAGTTAAGTCATTGGCTACACAATTATATTCAGTCTATAGCCTCCCTAACTTCCATGAAAGATTTCCGTTTAGTTCTAATCTTGTAATTATGTTGCTAGGTTTTTTGGCAACCACCCTGTATCCTACAAACTTTGACTCTTTAATTAGCATAGCAAAGAAGTACTATAACTCAAGGAATTCCAAGCCCAAATGCATTATTTATTATGCCATACTTTCTATGCTAGCAACACTGGGATATTTCATTTTCTCTGATGGCCTTTAAAATAGCACCACATAAGAAACTGAATCACTTTCCAGACATGGTATAGTCAGTCAGAGGAAATACTTGTCTACAATTATTGTTTGATTTTTCCTTAGACTGTATTGAGTCTTCAAAAATATTTAGAGAAAAAATGAGGGGAAGAAGAGGATGGGGAGGAAGACAAGGACAAGGAAGGAGAAACAGGATGAGAACTCCAGAAGAAGGGAGGAAATTCTCAATGTAGTACAGAAAACAGATACATGAACCAATCACTTTATTATGGTCTGAGAGATCATGGAACTTTCATGGAGAATGGATTATGTCTATAAGGATGAGTGTGAGACAAATAAAGAAAATTAGGAAGTTGGTTACAGGCAGAGGTCTCATCTCAAGCAGTAATATGGTTGAACATACCAGCAAACCTTCGTGGTGTCAACCACTTACTTTATTGCTATCCCTTCTTTCTAGTCGTTTTCCAGTGGCTTTGGTTTCCTTCCCATATAGTTGTATCTGAAAGGGACTGCTTCATCATGTTTCACAGAATGCACCTAACTTCAAGCCTTCTTGACCTCTGCCTTACCTTCTTCCAGTGCAAGGCATACAAGTAAGCAAAATATTCCTGGAACATTTGCATATGATTCTCCTGCTCAGGTATTCAATAACTTCTCACAGAAAGTCCAAATCAGTTGTGTGTCAAATACCTCTTTTTATTGCTTTGGAGCCTGTCCTAGAACTAGCTCTGTAGACCAAGTTGGCCTCGAACTCACAGAGATCCGCCTGCCTCTGCCTCCTGAGTGCTGGGACTAAAGTCATGTGTCACCAATGCCCAGCCTCAAATATCTCTTTTTAAAGCCCCTACTTACTGAATTTTCCCCCAGTACTTTTCACTGTCTACCTTGAATTCTTTCTTCCAAGCAAATAATGTTGTTTCCTGAGTTAGTAAATGTGATTTGTTCACTCCTGTCTCCACAAGGTTCCACATGATGAGGATCTTCTTTTCCCTTTCTCATCCTCTAAGAAACCCATCTCTGATGATAAATTAAACCTATGACATAAATAGAACCCATGGAAGTAAGCAAAATCAAGTATCCCTCTGAAGCCTAGAATAGGTAAACTATCTTATGTGGGCAAGGCCATAACAAATTGAGAGCTTTGGGGCTAACTCTGATGCCAAGGTCCCTTGAGATCTCACAAAAATAAGAACTCATGCAGTATGGAACTCATGTGTCAAAGTCCAAGATCTTAAGGCTGTCCCAAAGAAATATTGGGTCATAAAGTCTGACTTAAGAGGTCCCATTGGAACTATTGTATTCTTTTATAAATCTTTCTGCTTTTCAGTTTCATAGCTCAAAATCTAGTACTCACCATCATTTCCCTTTATCCTTACTTGAAGAAAGCAGAGTCCAGTGATTATACATTACAGTATGAGGCACTGAATCTAGTATATTTCATGGGAAGATGCCACGGGATATTTCATAGCTACATTATCTTAGGCATTTGAATTTCCTTATGTATACAATGGCGACACTGAAAATTATCTGAATCAGACAGCATCACGATTAACTGCCTCTGGGTCCTTCAATACCTTCAGTGCATCCTAGGACACTCCATGTGTTTTGTAATTAAAAAGGCACATTAGCAGATGAGGGTGTCGCTCAGAGGTAGAGAACTTGAGTAGCTTGAACAAAGCCCTTGGATTGAATCCCAACACAAGAAAGTAAATTAGAATATGTTTAAATAGCTTTTAAAACTAAAAATATCTTTCAGAAAGAAATGTTTTTTACCACCAGATTCTTCTCAGATGTCTAGAAGGAAGGTAGTCTACCATGGCTTTGTAAGCCTGGTTCATTTCTTCTGAAGTCAATGTTAATTTAATTCTAAATGTTTTATTTATAGAGAAAGCAATATTTATATATTGAATATTTATTATGTGTAGGCATTCTAAACATGTTTTATACGTATTACCTAAATTAATCCTTCTCATAATCCTAATTAGTAATAATAATGTTATTAATAGCTACAGTTAAATAGTATGTATTATAAGCCAGACACTTTTATAAGCACTTTATTTATATTAACTAAGTCATAAAACTTCTCTAAGCAGTAGAGCCAGCCCTGTTTCCCCAGGTTTTACATCTATGGATTCAATCAAGTGTGTGCTGAAATGATTTGGATGAATCACTTGCATCTGCACTGAATATGTCCATCTTTCTGGTCATTGTTCCCTAAACAATACAACCTAACAAGTAATAACATTTGCATTGTATTAAATACTAATAACTATTTTAGAAATGACTTAGAATTTTTATTCTTGAAATTAAAATATCATTACATCATTTCCCCCAGTCCTTCTCTCCCTCTAAAAAGTGATGTAAGAAGTCCCATGCAAGTGCTAAAGTATATAAGAACACGTGTACAGGTTCTGTGCAAGCACTCAACTATTTTAAATAAGAGACTTGCGCATCTGTAGATCGGGTACAAAACTCACTAAAGATACTGAGGAGTAAATGCACTATTGTTGGCTCACTTTACAGATGAGAAAATTGCAGCACTAAATGGTTAAGTAATTTGCTCCAGACCACACAGCTGATAAATTATCTGACTCCAGTAGACATTTTTTAGCCCTTAAACTGTAATGCATTCCTTACAATGACAGTTCTAATCTACAAGAGTCTCTGAGAAAATAATATAACTACTAATGTCCTCTTACTTACGGTGATTCATCTTACATACAGTGTCCATTTATTCATTTCTACCTTCCTATCTTTTTGAATGTTCAGTTGACTGACATGAAATTGTTTCATACCTTTATCTCTCTACTTCTTCTCATAACAGAAACTATATCCACCTAATAGGATTATTAAAACTGTCACCCCAAGCCTATACCATGCCAGGCCACTACTTAGCCAACTGTCAATAAAACCAAATGAGAGTCTTCAAGTCCTCTTTATGTCAACCAACTAAATTACCCCAACAGTGTTGCTGCTCTGGATCCGCACTCCCTACAGATTGGTCCCTGCGTCTTTGTTGTGGCTATACATTTTCTTTTTGTCTTGTCTTCTCAAAGCTCTCTAAGACTTGTTGATTTGTGCTCTTCTCATCTGTATCTTCAATACTTTCTAGGAAAAGATTTGAATTTACCCTCTGAATCTGTCTCTGTGTGGGCTCCACTTACCACTGTAAAGCCAAATCATAGACCTACATCTGAATAACCCAGTTTTAGGCTACTAGACTGTTCCTAGAACAGGTTATACAACAACATAAACGGTGTTCATTGCTCGGTTCACCTCAGGAGTCTCTTATATCATTCACACACCCCGAATTCAACCATTGCAATGCTACTTTCTGTCTCAAAACTTTTCTGCAGTATTAAGCACCATCCCAAGCCCTATAGCCTGTGGCAAACAACACCCATCTTGGTTATCAAAGTCACCACTGATATACATTTACTTTATGCCTGGTACAGCGTTAAGTAGTTTACATATAACTTCACTGAAGCTGGCCAACAATAATTTATTAACTCTATTCTCTATCTGTGTCAACTGAGGTACACAAAGGTAGAATATCTCATCCAGGGTCACACAACTGGCATGGCAAATTTGGGATCAGATTTCCATCTGTGTGTTTTTAAATTATCGAACATTTTATCACTGAACACTATTGCCTCTCAGATTTCAGAGTATCAACTCCACTAACTGTTCAAAGATCTTTCTGTGACTACTAATAGTTCAAGAACTATTGGCACTGTTACCATCTCTTTCCTATTAACCATAACCACCTTCACATGTCCCTTTCTCTGGCACCATGTCACCATGTTCTGGAAGGAAGAGGAGAGGCAGTGTCAGAAGGTGGTGGGTTATCATGGTATTCATGGGAACCAGTCCCCTAACTCAAGAAAGCTACCAAACATAAACAAGCCACAAATCCTTACTGAGAAGACTAGAGAATTTTCAACCCTGTGCCATTATTCTGAGCCAACTCACCCATACACCACATGGCAGGTGACCAATGAAAAAAATTCCCCAACCTCAAGACCTCATTTGACACAACTGATTTTTATTCCTGACCTTTCTATTCACTGACATTAAAATACTTCTTCATTTCTTTAAATATTTTTATTTATGAAAAATATCTGTCTCTCTTTATGTGTGTGTGAATGTAGGCACAGGCTTACCTCTAGCCATTTTGTAGGACCTTAGGATAATCAAGTCTCCAAACTTCATTGCAAGTACCTCGATCTGTTGAGCCATCTCATGAGTCTGAGGTTTATTTTTTTTTCTCTATGCCTTTCATATCCAGCTGTAGACCTTCTTGGAAATGTCAAGCTGTTTCAAGCTCATGGCATTGCAGTCACCTCTCAGGCTTGCCACATTCAGCTTTTGTATCTCTCAGCACTAAGAACAAGCACCACTTGCTTTTCCTGACCAATTAAACATTCTGCCCCTAAAAACTCTACTCTTAAAATAGTTGACTAATCTCATCACTGTTTCAGCCCTCAGGGTAGGAGAGTGGGAATCAGAAAGAGAAACATGCACAGCTCGTGTACCACATTTGAATAAATTATACTTCTTAGTTCACTTTTTCCCAAGTCTAGGGGTTATTGGTTTCAGTAAACCCATTGGATATCACAATCAATGGATGGTCAAGCCCTTCATGAAACATACTATAGTATCTTCTAATGCATATGCTACTATAAGTTTTATAGTGCCTAAAAGTAACAGCAAATATAATGTCAATGTTATAAAAATAGCTGCTGTACTATATTGTTTCAGGAAAATGGGAAACATTTATCCCTGCTCAATGAAGACGTAGTCATCATGAACCTAATTATACTGCATGTACATTCAGTATAAGTTGAACAATGATTAAGCAAGTGGAACAGAAAGATTAAGGATCTGTGAAATGCTGAGAGATTCATTGTACCTATATATCACTACATTTAGATAGACTCACCATAGTATCCAACACTCAAAGAGTTCTAGTTTGGCTGGTTTAGAATGCTAACAAATTGCTTTTTATTATTTTTGGTCTGAGATTGGTTAATTTCATGCACCTAGAACCCACCTGTTCTGGTTTGCATAGAAAATGTCCCCACAGGTTCATGACTCTCTCTCTCTCTCTCTCTCTCTGTGTGTGTGTGTGTGTGTGTGTGTGTGTGTGTAGCTCTGAGGATTGAATCCAGGGCCTTACATATGGTATGTATGCACTCTACTAGCTGAGATAAGCGCTTCAGGATCATGATCTACATCAGTGGTTCTCAATGTTCCTAAAGCTGTGACCCTTTAATGCAGTTCCTTGTGTTGTGGCGATCTCCAACCATAAAATTATTTTCATTACTACTTATAACTGTAATTTTGCTACTTTATGAATTGTGATATAAATGTGACCTCCAAAGTGCTCACAACTCACAGGTTGAGAACTTTTGCTCTAAATACTTGTGGATCTTTTGTTAGTTTGCTTGCAGCTCTATAGTGTTGGTATGGGCAGTGGGAGTGAGCTATTGGTTCTTTAGTAGGTGAGACCTAGCTGACAGAAACAGATCAATAAATGCAGGCCTTTGAGGGTTTATAGCTTGGCCTCTGGTTATAACATTATTTTCTGCCTCTTGTCTGCTATGATGTCAATAACTTCCTCCACATGCTTGTGCTACCATTAACTAAGTTTTTCTTCTGTCTTAACTATTGGAACCAATTGAAATCCTCTAAAACTTTACGCAGAAGGAAAGTTATCCTCCTTCATTTCCATTAGCTTTTATCATCACAGTAGTGCAACAATAACTAACACACCAGTCATATAAACCGCCAACTACATGCTGAGTCATATAGTTGGCGGTTTCACAAACTTTCTGTAGCCCACCTATCCATCCTACAAAATAAGTGTGGGACAGATATCTCAGGATATATAAAGCTATATCATATTCTTTAAACTATAAATTACAACACGTATACTTATTCTACAAATGTGATATTGGCAGCAACAGTGGAATATTTGAATCTATGACTGCCCTGGCAATCTTTACAATACCATCATCATGCTCGCATAGCTTGATGAAAAAATGCCTTACATTCCTGTTTACTCAAAAAGATGTATGATAGCATGATGTACTTGTAACACCCTACTATATACTGCCTTTTCTTTATGTCCTGGACACAATCTTTGCTTTCAGTTCTTCATAGTTGTCCTACTTGTTCACACTACAAAATGAAAGCTACAATAGTTCCCTTGTATTTCAGGGACGGATGTTTCCCCACTTTTGTTTAGATACCTGAAAACATGTAATAGGAAACCTTACATATGCTTTGGTTTCACATGCACAAAACTGAATTTGATGCCTGCCAAATATGTCTACTAAGTGCCTAACATGCACTATGTATATAACTTTTGCACTGGAGGTGGGGGCAACAGCAAAGCTAGCATTAATTTCTTTTTCCATAGTTACATCTTCAAAATGAAAAGTTCATTCTTACCTCGGAAGAAACGTCAATGTAAAATCCTTCCTTCCTTTGTTAAGTCAAGAGTCTTTTATAATTTCATTTACAGGAAAAGTGCCTCACTCTGCTTGTCCTTGATGTATCCACATTGTCAACCAAACTGTTCTTGTACTTTAAGGCTATTGTTAGATAAAGGTTACATTAAGTAAGGGTTATTGAATAAATGACTGCAATCCTGAGAAAGTTAGTCTGATGACTGAAATGACTCCGAAGTGACTAGTGGGTAAGTAGTGTATACATCATAACCACAATTGACAATGAGATGATTAACATCCCAGACAAAACAATGAGGAATGCTGCAATGTTTCCTTGCACATGTACTCAGAATGGTGCACACATTAAAATTTCCAGAATTTTCCAATTAATATTTTTAGACAGCAAGTGAACATTGTGGTGATATATTATTCATGATTTATTAAAGCTTGCCTGAGGATTCAGAAAGCAAAGTCGCCATAAGCTATAGAAGTCAGGAGGTATTGGCACACAGCTTCAATCCCAGGACTCAGAAGGTAGAGGTAGACAGATCTCTGTCAGTTCAAAGCCACACTGAGCCTTTACGTTACATTTGTTAAACTATGTAAAGCTATGTTACCTTGCCTTTCTAAAACACCTGATTAATCTAATAAAGAGCTGAGTAGCCAACTGATTAATCTAATAAAGATCTGAATAGCCAATAGCTAGGAAAGACAGAAATAGGCAGGGATGGCATACAGAGAGAATAAATAAAGAAGGAAAGGAAGAGGAAGGAACAAAAAAAATGAGGAGAGGGAGGACAACACCAGGGGCCAGGCACCCAACCACACAGCCAGCCACAGCATAAGAAGGAAAACAAGATATATAGAATAAAGAAAGGTAAAAGTCCCAGAGGCAAAACCTAGTAAAAGAGAAAGAGCATAATTTAAGTTAGTAAATCTGGCTATAAACAAGCAAAGCTAAGTCTGGGCATTCATAAATAAGAATATTTGTTTGGGAGCTGGGTGGTGGACCCCCAAAGAGCAAAGAGAAAGAAACCCCACTGTAGTCTACAGCAAGTAGGGAGGTTTTGTGTTCCTTTGTCCGAGTTGTATATACATGTGCAGCTTAAAGTGACCACCAACTAAGCATTTCAAAGATATTAAGCTAAATGCAAGGAATTCCTGGGAAGATGAGGCTCCTAGAGAGTATTTGGAATGGTTCCTTTCTAACAGCAAGTTGGAAACTAGGAATTTAACAGATGAATAAATAATAAGTTCTTGTTAAGGGTGACACAGATTGCATTCCTTTGTAGAGTACTTATAGATAGTTGGGACACAGCCCAAGGCCATTTAGCTCCATCTCACTCTCTTTCTCTGTTCCTCTCCTTCTCTTTGTCCCTTTGTCTCCCCCTCTCTCCCTTTGGCCTTCTCTTCACCTCCCCTCTCTAGGGGTGAAGAAAGGAAGTGAGGGGAGCAGATTAAAGGAGAAAGAGGATAGGAGTCCAAGTGGTAAAATGACTGAAGAAGTAGAAGAAACACAGGAAGTAATGAGCAATACCTATAAGATGGGAAACCTTTGTCTCTATTAAATAAAATGAAAATATAGCTGCATCGCTGCATGATTTTCATTTCCTTTTTAAAAAGAGATGGGACCACTTAACTAGAAGGGTGTTATTGACTAACAGACCTATTTAGGTTATACGCTTACCAGTTCCAAGTTTTCTGGAAAAGACAAAAGCATTAGGGGACAATGCCTTCATTTTATGTATACATTTGTTTGTATGTGTACAGCGATGCATGCTGTGGGGGACTATACGCTAGAAGTCAACACTGGTGTCTCTTCCTCAGTTGCTTCCCACCTTATTTTACTTATTTTACTTATTTTACTTATTTTAAAGACAGGGTCTCTCACTGAACTGGAGCTCACCTTTCTGACTACATAGGCTGCTCAACAATCCTCCTGGGTCTGTTTGTCTTCACATCCTCCCCACTTAACCAGTGCTGAGGTTACTGACATGTTCCACCACACCTGGCTTTTGCTTAGATGTGAAAGAACACTTTACCCACTTGGCCATCTGCCTAGCCCATTTATGTAGCTTTAGCACACACACGCAGGCATACTGCACTGTTCAATTCTGTCAACTTTGGAATTTCCAAGCCATATAGTTGTTATCTGTGTATCTGTTGGCTGTGTGTCTACTGGCTCTTGCAGAACAAGAACCCAGGAGTTCAGGGAATGTGTCTTTTCCTCTGCTTAATGTTTGCTGGAAAATGTGATGAAATATGAATGAAAAGGGAAACTGTCTTCTGATGGTGGTAACCCAGGCAGCTCACCAGCCTACTCAATTTGTTTAGATAGATATGACTCAGATATCCACATATTTGTGCCTCTTGGAAGACAAAAATCCATCTGAATAGATCCTTTGGAAGTCCAAAGTATAGAGCACAGCAGAAAATGTAATTTTTAGGAAATAGCTATGCAAGTTTGGAAGATTGGAGACTTGGGGAAATTCTGGGGTATGTGTCCAAACCAAACTTGCAAAATACTGGCTGATCCCCAAGACCTTGGCTAGGAGAACATCCTAAAAGTAGGTCTGTCAAGTTACTCTATTTATAATTACAAGATAGAAAAAAATGAGGAGTGGCAAAAAACCAGGAGCCTAATTAGGAATTGGCTAGCAACATCTTGGATACAGCATCGTTAACAGTAAAACTTGCTTCTATAAAGCAATGGATGCATGCTTTTGAAAAAATGGGAAAAAAGTGTTTTCCAGAGGACAATGAATGTGCAAAGGGAACCATTGTATGACTTAGTATTTTATAAAATGGAAATAATATTTGCATTTAAAGGGAAATGTGGTACAAAGACACACCAGTCATGAGATGTTTCAGGATCTTAATTGTGAATGTGTGAAAATATTAATAGTATTAGCATTGTTACAAGTCTATAGGGAGCTCTTCATAAATACAACTTACTTGGGGTATGGGCTTTTATACATGAGGAGTAACCACTTCTTCACCTTCACTATTCTTACTAATGGTGAATTGACCATCTTTTTGGTAGTAGTAAAATTTAGTTTAAAGTTCTCAAAAGTACAGAATTTCCAATTGTGTTATTGTAGTCAAAACGATAAAAAGTTATTCTGATAGTAAAACAGGAGGAATGATCTATTCCTCTTCTCACTGTAGAAGCTCAAAAAGACAGTTCACCTCTTTGGGTCAATTAGCATTTAATGTGTGTTTCAAATAGGAAATTTTCTCTTTATGTGTATAATGGATATAAGTAAGATGCAGTGTTACTTGGAGATCGTGTGTGTGTGTGTGTGTGTGTGTGTGTGTGTGTGTGTGTGTGAGTGTGTGTGTGTGTGCACGCGTGCATATGGATGACAGGAAACCTGGCAATGTTCTTCAAAATTATGACTTCATTTTCTCTTTCAGCTCAGTAAGCATAACCACTGTTGTTCATTGCCTTACACAAATGGAAGTTGCCAAAGTAGACTTCGAAGACGACTGCATTTTCTGGAAAACTTCCATATGTAACTCCTACTCTTCACTCTCATGCATTGACTCTTACTACCATTTTGTTACTGCTCCTACGACTCTGCTTTGTCCAAGAGTGTCAACAAACTCTCCGACCTCTTACATACTGCTCATGCCAGATGTAAATTTCAATAACAGCCAAACTCTTGGGTTAAGAAGCCAATTAAGCCTAGACTACCTTTGAGGCTCAGGGATATTCTTGGCATTTGAAACATCTATGGGAAAGGGTTTTCTCCTTATTGCTTCAATCTCTGGAACACAGAAATCAGAGGCCAGGACTCCTGTGACCCACATCCTCCTGCCAGTGCCCTTCAGGGGAAAAAAAGGACATCATGAGGTCTTCTACACTCTTAAAATCTACAAGGAGATTATACCTGGCATGAAAATACCATCTCACCATTCCTCATGCCCACCAGCCAGCATATATAATCAGGACAAAAGTTCTACTTCTTTCACTCTCAACTCACAACCATTCCTACCTTTTTCTTACTTACAAAAATTGGTGCTGTGGGAGAATTGAGTGCCAAGTGTGACTTCGGGCTCCTTAACATCCCAAAGGACCTCTGAAGTCCTTATGGAAGACATTGTGTGCTTGTATTCTCTTAGTCTAAGATTATAGGATCTGGAGAAAAAAATGATGGTGAGGACAAAGAAAAAACTGCTGGGTTAGGTGATAGTCCTTTTGTTTTCCTATCTCCTGTGTTGGGATGGTGGGTATTGAGCCCTGTGTTAGGGGAGGGGATCATCAGGGATGGTAAGGAGGAACATTATGGATATCAAAGAGAAGGAGAGAGACATTAACATAACTATAACTATAACCAAGAGCCATACAAATTGATCCTTCCGGTCCCAGAGTCTAAGCCAGTGATAGCTGCCAGGGCCCCCTGTGCAGCTCTGGAAAAACACACAAATTGTGCAGCTGCTTGTAATCCATCAACGAGCTGATCCTCAACATCATTCATGAAAAGTTTTGGGACTGATACGTACTTTGATTCTGTGAATATGATGTCTTTTGACAGACTCATGGATCCTGAGAGATACCAACTGGGATGGCAATAGGAATGGAGGCAAAGGCACACTAAAGAGGGCCTCTGGCATATTAGAAACCCAAACATGGAGGAAGGTAACAAGAAATAAGAAGTCCAATGTGAATAAGGAGCAAGAAAGAGTGAAAACAAGCACCAAATTTTTACAAGGGCCCCATGAGAGCCTGAGATTCCACATACTCTTACTTACCGTATTCCTACAACCTCTCCTCACTGACACTCACTGAACCTTTATTCATCTTCTCTGTCTATGTTCTCTCCCTATATTTATTGTCATGGCATCAAAGCCACACATCTACATATATGAGGAGTGTCACATCTCTTCTTGCTTAAAATGTGCCATCTACCTTCCAGTGTCTGCCAAAGATGCTGCTTTGCAAGTTGGTCTTTTTTGTTGTCAAATCTCTTGCTGCCATGCTGCTCTTAGTAACATCAGTCAGCTATCTGAGGTGATCTGGAAAGGCACGAAGGTCCCTCTTTTCAACGATTCTCCTCTGAGTTCAAGTACTATTTTATAAGGACTGACTGTCTTTGGCAAACTTCTGCCTGACCTTTTAGCACAACCATCCTCTTTACCTTTATTGTCCTCTATCCATCATCCTGCTCAAGATCTTTCTGCAACATCTGATTACATTGGTCAGGAAGTTGCTTTTCATTTTGCTGCACAGAGGACTCTTTCAGGGCTGTTAAATATTCTTGGTAGCTTGATGTGCCACTATTCCTTTATATCTTTGCATTTGCATAGGAGTTTATCCAAAGGAATCACCCTCAAAAGATAGAATACCAAGCATGACTATAAGCTAAAAAATATGGAGACAAGAGAACTGTCTATTCTGTTCCTGAAAAGGCAATTGTGGGAATGAGGACCACGCTGTTGGGTCACCAGGGCCATTAGCCAACCAGAAAGGTTGCTCTGTTGCTTTTTAAAAATTGGATGGGGTAAAGGAACACCAAAGCTACTGAAAGTGATTTTAACTTTCTGCACTATTTTTCAAACTCTCAAGAGATCTTACCTTTAGAAGATCCATACAATGACTTTCTTGGCTCATGGTGTTTGTTCAGATGAATAAAATCTCTGAAGCTATATTAGCCAGAATGCCAACAATAAAAAAGATATTCTTTTGAACCCTGGGATACTCCCAAGAATCATGCATGACACATGATTGTTTCCAAGCTGCTACAGTCTGAATGGCTCACAGAATTTATTTTTTAGAACTTGTTACCAACTCTAGTGGTAGAATGGGTAGGTAATCTGGGGAAGTGGTTCTGTTATTTGGCCTCACAAATGGATTAGAGCCTTGTAAAAGGTCTAGAAAATCTTATACTCAGTGTCCACTCTACACTTTAACCAGTTCTATGGGTAACTTAAATGAATGCTAAAATTTGAGGAACACTGTGTGCTGTAGCTTGTAAATTTGTGTCTTTGCCAGAATTGATGCTGAAGTCAAATCTCTGATGCAATCATATTGGTAGTGGTGGCCTTTGGAAAGAGACTGGGTGAGGGCAAACTCTATCAATGGTAATAAGGGTCTTAAGAAGGCTCAGGAGGATAGATGGACATCATAAATAGACATTGTATTCATGTGTGATTTTAACACAATGAATCCAATTAATATATATTGGTATGCAAAATAAGATTTTTATAATTTAAAAATAAATAAAAATTAATGTGTATTAGTAAAACAGATATTTTCAAAGAGCGTAACAAAAAGAAGACGTTATTGTTTTACCATTCACTTTCTGCAATGTAAGAACACAGCATTCTTCTACTGCAGAGGATGTAGTGATAAGGTATATACTGCAAGTGGTGACAAAGCCTTTGCCAGATGCCAAAGTCTGTTATCATGTTATCTTAGTATCCCAGCCTCCAAAATTATGAACAATAAACTTCTGTTATATGCAAATTTCACAATTTCGGGTATGTTTTAGAGTAGTATGAACGAACTAAGTTGTAATTTGTTGTTAGAAAGTTAGGTGTTACTGTAAGAAATAGAGTTGGCCCTTTGTGTATGTGGGTATGCATCTGTGGATTCAACTAAATGTGAATCAAAACTACTTCAACAAACCATGCCCAGAAGTAGATGGCCTAAACAAAATAAACTTAATGGCATCATGGAGAGTTTTTTGTTTTGTTGTTTTGTGTGTGTGTGTGTGTGCGTGTGCGTGTGCGTGTGCGTGCGCATGCGTGTGCGTGCGTGTGCATGTGTAATAATGATTTGTTGGAACTTCCACTTTTTCTTTACAGGACGTTTGTATATACAATATGGTTTCTGGTTTTGTGCTTCTGTGAGATTTCTGCATGTGTATCTCTGCATTTATATGCATTTTTTGATCTTTTTATTTTGTTTGTTTCTGATTGATTTGTTTTTATGTTATGTAATTCTATTCTGTTGTTTCTTAAGGTGTCTGTTTATGCCAGATGCTGGTGGCACATGTCTTTAATCCCAGGACTTAGGACGAAGAGGCGCAGATCTCAATGAGTTCAAGACCAGTTTGGTCTACAAAGCAAGTTCCTGGACAGTCAGAACTGTTACACAGAGAAAACCTGTCTTGAAAAACCAAAGGGAAAGAGAAACAGAGAGGAGGGGTGTCTGTTTGTAGTCTAATGACAGAAAAAAAGAGGCAGAGTATAGATTTGGATGAGTAAGGAAGTGGGGGAGATCCTGGGAGGAGTAGGGAGAGGGGAAATCAGAATCAGAATATTGTATTAAAATCAATTTTCTTTTCTTTCATTAGAATATTGATTAAAAGTTATGTATTGCTATGTGCAGCAAGGTAATACATAACTCAGAATTGAATCTTTTAAACAAGCTTGTTTCAAATTTAAATTTAAATTTTTTAAAAAAAATGTATTTTCCTAAATTACTTCTGAGAATGCATTTTATTTCTTATCCTAGAATGCACATGGGTTTTAGTTTCTTTTTTTGTTGATGAGATAAAACCCAACAAGCAAGGTAACTTATAGATGGAAGAGTTTATTTGGTATGGAGTCCTTCATGACAGTCCTTACAGTGACCAAAGCTTTCCCACAAGAAATGGGAAACAGTCATGATGTCCATCTGTTCAATAACTAGGACACCAAGGGTAAGCAAATCAAATGAAAAACGTGGCTACACTTTTGCCTACCTAGGTCATTATTCATTTTAGTAAATCTACCGTCTGTCTATAAAATAGTAATCTTTTTAATAGTCACATTTTACATGGGATTTTATTCAACTTAATTAGAAAGAAGCCAATTTCCAGCTCCAGAACTAGATTGTGAATTTTTCCATTAATATATCATTTATTTCTAAATGGCACATGTGTATGCTTGAACAAAATCACACTCCACTTATCCTAACATTGAACATCGGTATAGGAAGATCACATTGACACAAGCTGATCCCTGGTGACTATCACTGGCTCTGCTTAGCTCTCAAAAACAGAATCATATTATGCCAAAGTTCAACTTATTGCTGTAAAATGAGAAAATGACCATCTCTTATGATGTCTAGTGGCTGGAAAGAGAGCTCAGTGGTTTTGAGAATTTGCTATTATTTCAGAGAAAACAGGTTCAACTCCCGGCACCTATATGATGGCTCACAATCATCTGTAACTCCAGTTCCAGGAGACTTGACACCCACTTCTAGCCTCTGTGGGCACAAGACAGATAAGTTATACAAAGACATACACAAAGGCAAAACCCATACACATAAAATAATTTTTAAAATTCCAAAGGATGGTGCTGGCACAATTGGGTGATGGTGAGAAGAAGACTGCAGATAGCCCCATGTCTGTTGCCATGTACAAAACTCAAGTCCAAATGGATCAAAGACCTCAACATCAATCCAGCCACACTGAACCTCTTAAAAGAGAAAGTAGGAGGTACCCTTGAACAAATTGGCATAGACGACCACTGCCTGAACATTACCCCAGGAGCACAGACACTGAGATCAACGATTAATAAATGGGACCTCCTCAAACTTAGAAGCTTATGTAAGGCAAAGGACACAGTGGACAAGACCAAACAGCAGTACACAGACTGGGAAAAGATTTTTATCAATCCTACATCTGACAATGGGCTGATCTCCAAAATATACAAAGAACTCAAGAAACTAGTCAACAAAACATCAAATAAAATATGGGGTACAGAACTGAAGAAAGAATTCTCAATAGAGGAAATCAAAAAGCCTGAAAGACACTTAAGAAAGTACTCAACATCCTTAGCTATCAGGGAAATGCAAATCAAAACAACTCTGAGATACCATCTTACTCTTGCCAGAATGGCTAAAATTAGAAACACCAATGACAACTTATGCTGGAGAGGATCTGGAGAAAGGTGAACACTCCTCCACTGCTGGTGGGAGTGCAAACTCGTACAGCCATTTTGGAGATCAGTATGGTGGTTCCTCAGGAAAATGGGAATTAGTCTACCGCAGGACCTAGCAATCCCCCTCTTAGGCATATACCCAAATGATCCACATCCATGCAACAAAGACATGTGCTCAACTATATTCATAGGAGCATTATTTGTAATAGCAAGAACCTGGAAGCAACCTAGATGCCCCTCAACTGAAGAATGGATAATGAAGATGTGGCACATCTTCACAATGGAATACTACTCTGCAGAAAAAACTAATGGAATCTTGAAATTAGCAGGCAAGTGGATGGCACTTGAAGAAACCATCCTGAATGAGGTAACCCAGTCACAAAAAGAGGATCATGATATATACTCACTCATATATGGATTTTAGACCTAGAGCAAAGGACCACCAGCCTATAATTCATACCATCAGACGAACTAGCATACAAGTTGTATTTTAGGAGATTCAAATAAGGTCCCTCACAGAAGAGGGAAAGGACAAGTCCCCCAGAGCACATGGGAAGTGGGGGGGGGCAGTGAATGGAGAGAAAAGTAAGAGAAAGAGAAGGGGAGGAGAGGAAAGCATGTGCGGCTAGGATGATTGAGTCAGGGGATGAATAGAAGACAGGAGAGAGAGAGAGAGAGAGAGAGAGAGAGAGAGAAAACATAAAAGAGGGAGCCATTATTGGTTTGAAGAGAAAACTGAACCTAAAGAAAGGTCTAGAGGCCTATAAGACTGCCGCCAACTAACAATTTGAAAAACCGTGGAAAGGCTACCATAAATCCCTTCCCGGATAGTGAGATCAACAACTAACTTATCCACCACCATGGAGCCCTCATCTAGTACCTGTTGGAAACAGAAGCAAACACCCATACCTAAACACTAAGTTGAACTAGAATCCAGATGCAGAGGGAGAGGACAAGACCAGGCTGCAGAAACACAGAGACAGCTGACCGGAACAAGGAGGAGCTAACGGGCCCCCAGACTGATAGCTGGGAATCCAGCATTGGACTGACTCAGACCCCCTGAATATGGGTCTCAGCTAGAAGGACTGAGCAGTCTAAGGGACCTCAGACAGTGGAACCAGGATGTGTTCCTGATGCACAAAAAGACCTTGGTAACACATCCCCCATGGAGGGATACTGCCTTAACCTAGAGACAGGAAGGAAGTCCTAGTCCCTACTTCAAATGATTTGACAGATTTACATGACCCCACCTGGATGGCATTGCCCTACATGTGGAATTGGGGTGGGGGATGGGAGGGGAGGGTGGTCAGGGTGCATGTGAGGGGGCAGACAGGGTAAGAGGGAGGGAGAGAGAAGGGATAGAGAGAGGGATGGAGAGAGGGAGGGAGGGAGAGGGTACTGGGATCGACATGTAAAATAAAAAAAAATATCCAAAGGAAAAATAATGAAATTGGTAATTTACATACAAAGTGAGATAAACTTTTAAAGGCCATTTTAGTTCCAAAATCTGCTCTTTGTGAGCTATCATAAATTAGAACTTCTTGGTCCCTTCTTATTTTACTTTTATTCTCTCATACATAACATCTGCAGTGAAGTTTCCTCTCCCTCACCCCACCCCCAGTCTCTTCACCCACCTCCCCTTCTCCTTAGATCCACTCTCCTCTGTCTCCTATCATAAATAGCAGGCTTTCCAGGAATATCAACCAAACATAACATAAAAATTCACAGCAAGACCAGACATATACCATCACATCAAGGCAGAGGACAACTAGGTCAGGCCCTTACAGGCTCTCTGGTCTCTTCGAGCCCCCATGAGTCCCTGTCAGTTGATCTGTGGCCTGTGTTCTCCTGGTGCTCCTGACTCCTCTGGTTACTCCAATTCTTCCTCCCACTCCTCCACAGGACTCCTGAGCTCCTTCTAATGTTTGGCTGTGGGAGTCTGCATCTGTTTGTTCCCATCAGTTGCTGGATGAAGTCTCTCTGGTCTCTTTGATGAT